>NC_066618.1:286157386-287407386 GCF_025201925.1 Gopherus flavomarginatus
AGCCTTCCCCAGTCTATACAATGCACTGCCCATGCTCCCTAGGCTAGAGAATTTCACCCAGTAATTCCTATAGTGCAGTGAATTGTCCCCACTGTATAAACTCCCAGGCCCAGAAAGCAAAAGGTACTAGGAAATTGGCCATCTGCCATACACAGAAGGGGCACATGGATTACATGAGATCAAGCAGGCTGAGGACCTCTTGTGTTTAATTGGACTCCTCTGAAATGCACTTCAAACCCTAATGCTTAATCATGTTTTTTTTACTTTGTTTGAAAATTCATTTATATTTGCGACTGTTTCCATGTTATCTCCGACTCACAGACACATCTTGTCTAACAGCTGAACTCCAACGCTGAAAGAAACTTGAAGTAAGAGGAAGCAAAGATGGAAAGAGGCCGATAAAGTTGAACAAATATCTAGGGCTCTCGTGTTAGCATCTGCTACCATTACAGCCCTTGACCCCAACACAGTATCAGTGCACAGTGAAGCAAGGAATGGAACAGTTTGGTCTTTACCTCATCACACAGGTGGAGTGCAAATATCACAGACAGAATGCCTGTCGAGGGGTATCTTCCATGATGCTGCAGCCAGTGGTCATAAACATATTTGATAAAAACTGGGTGATAGACCAGGATCTGTGGAGAATTGGAGAGTTGCATTCACAGTTCGTAAGAAACAGTGGTTATTCCCTAACAGGACAGTTACGGTGGGTGGGGAGAAAAATTGACCCGAGCTGAGGCTCTGGGCCTGGACTTCTATTTCTGGCTCAGCTTCAGTCTCAATGTGTGGTTCTGAGCAAGTTCCTGAATCTCTGTTTTTGTACAGCACCAATCACACCCACCTGCCTCACAGGGGAATTATGGGGCAGATTAATACGTACATAGCACATAGAGGTCCCTGGCTGGAAAGTTCCAAAGAGCAGCAAGTGTTATAGCTCCTGGTTCTATGCATTGCCCCAAATCCTTCCCTCAGAGCAGAGTCTCAGCAGAGATGTGCTTGGAAACTCCTCAAGAGCATCATCCCCCATTCCCGGGCTGCACTGGCAGACTCAGGCCTAGAACAGTCCCTGGACAGTCCGTTCTGTTCCCCTTCCCTGTGGGATCGCTCCCTATTCAGAGCGGGGTAGAAAGGCAACATCCACTCCTCACACCTCCATCATCTGCAATGCTGGCTAAGGCTAGAGTTTTCCATTCCAGCCCCGCTTGGCACTCCCATGCCGAGTTTGTGATGAGAAGGGCAGCAAGGTATCTGATTAGCTTCAGGTTTGCCTTTTTACAGCGAGTCAGGGGTTAATTGTGGATATCTCTGTGTAATATGTTTTCACTGGGTGTTTTACAGTTTCCAGAGTGAGGGAGGAAGCCCATTTCTACACTGATGCTCTGAGGTGCTGCTGTTCTTTCTGCCAGGACATACCACACAGCCTCAGCCCAGGCTTAATCTGCTTCAGCACCCTTTGTCATTCCTTTCTTGAAACCCTCACTGCCTTGCTGGAGAAATCATGTCACTTCCTTCCCAACTCCACGCCATGTTCTTGGAGGATGCAACTCTGAACAGGGCTATTGGGGCTAGGCAATGCCAAGGTGCTGGATGGCTTGGCACATCAATTAAAAGCCATTTGGGATGACTTCTGACTTTGCCAGCTATGCCCAGGGCCTGTGTTCTATAATAATGGTAGCTTAACACCTTCTGTTAGACCATCTCAAAAGAGCTTTACAGATGTGAGGGTTCATTAATGACAGATAGGTACCTACTGTATCATTATTTCCCCCTCGTTTACAGCAGGAGAATGGAGGCAGAGGGATTTGCCTTAGATCACACCTGAAGTCTGTGGCAGCTCCCAGGTCTCCTGACTCATAGTGCTTTAACCACTAGATTATCCTTCCCGGCATGTTTCTTAAGGTGTGCCCTACATTTTAGCAGTGACGGGACCATGAATAATTGGCATACCTAAAACAGATTCACTGTATTTTTCTGATTTAATTATGTGACAAAAAAATCAAATAGACACGTGAGATCAAATTCAAGAACCTCTAGCCTCTTCTGTCTATACTGGGGAACAGTGCCCAAGGAGGAGACAGTTCCCGGCACTGGGAAATTCAGTTTCCACCTACTCTGCAGGAAAGGAATGTTTGTTACAAACCCCCATCCATTCCCTTAGGGCAGCTGGAATTTCAAGGCTCCAAGACTGTACTTGTAGTTTTAGGGAGTTTCAGAAGTGCCTAAGGGGTTTAGGGGCACAAGTTCTATTCACGTCAATGGCACTTGTGCTCCTCAACTGCTTTAGTGCATCCGAAAGTCTCCTGCTTAAAGGACTCCAAAGGCTAGCAATGGCTATCTGAAAATAATGGTTTGATTCTCTCCCTGCCTTTAATTACTCCCCACAACCCATTGTATGCTACCCAAGCTTTTCTGTAATGGATTTGGAACACACAATACCAGACTAAATCAATGATCTGTGGGGGCTGGAATCCTCCTCCAGCAGTAGTCCTAAGTCAGAGGCAGGTGAAACGACCCATTGTTCACCTGTGAAATCATACAGTATTCAAGGTATGCCCTGAAGCATGAAACATCTGTTTGACCTCTTTATGGTAAGTGAATTCCCCAGGCTGACTATGCTCTGTAGGCCTGATCCAATAGCCATTGAAATCATTAGGAGTTTTTCATTAACTTCATCCTCTGATTTGTTTAAAGTTTACCTGTCTTCCTCTTGTGTGTACAAAGAAAGAGTTCCCTAGAACAGCAGTTCTCAATGGGGTGGGGGCGAGGAGGGGGAGCTCTCCTGGGGAGGCATACCAAATTTTCTGGGGTGGAAGGCAGCGATCTTTCCTACTCACTCACAGGGTTGCAATGCCACTGCCTGAAATTTTGCCTCTCTGCCCTTCTGTCATGGTGGAGGGGCAGCTGGGCCAAATTTCACTGAGTAGCACTGCAAACTGGATCACAGAGTCCCAACCCTGACTAGCAATGCTGAAATCGAGAAATACTGCCTGAAAACTTTGTGAATAATAAGGTAAGTGCTTTAGACAGGTTTCCTGGCCTATGCACTGTTAGACTGCCAACTCAAACAACTGATTTATTTAAAGCAGAATCCCCTTCATTGGAATCAACATATTAAATGACCCCAGTTCCATTTAGAGCACACTGGAAAGTCTCATTGTATAAGACAGAGGCTTCAAGCTGGGGGGAGTGATGGAAGAAGGATTGAGAACGCCTGTCCTAGAAAATGAGATTCATCCCTTGAGTTCAAGCAATTTAATTTAAAAAAAAAATAGCATGCACAATTGCTGATGGAAAACTAAACACTGTGTATCTTGTTCACCATTTAAAGTGGTTCTGTTCTAAGACTTTAGTCTATGTCAAACAGAAACATAGAAATTGTTGCACAGGATCAGACCAATAGGCCAGATGGTTCTGATCAGTATCAGAGGAAGCTATAAACCTTCTTAATGGGCAGAAATGGTTAAGTGCTGAACCACAAGCCTGTAAATTTTTAGCCCAGCTAAAAATGTAACTGTGGGTATTTTTATTACTTGCGTAATTATTTGCATACTTCTTTGGATTCTCTCAAGCTATTTGTTCCAAGAGTATCTTGTGGCAGGAATTTCTGCAGGATGATTAACAGAATAATCAAACAGAAAAACAAACAGACACAACTCACCTTGTCTCTTTTCACTTTGATTTTACGGGGAACTGGAGCATATGTGCTGTTAAAGAAAAAAATACCCAGATTAGTAAAAGCCAAATGAAAGGTATATTTTAAAGCTAAAAAAAAAAGTATATTGTTAAAAAAATATATCAGGAAGAGGTTAAAATAAGAATAATGGTGATTGAAAATAATAAATATAACAAATTCATGGAAAATATGCGACCATTTCAACATCTCATTGAAAAATGACCACGCAGAAATGAATCACACCTTAACTGGGGAGTTTTGTTTCAGCCTAATGCATGGCTTGCATACATTTCACCACTAGGGGGAGACTCACTCCCTCTTAATCGTTCTGGATAGCATTCATTACTTTCAGCGGATGCCTGCAGTTATTACTAATGGAAAGTCAGTTACCGCCCACACCACCACTCACAGTATCTGGCCCCATCCCACATGCCCTCAGAACACTGTCCCACCCCTCTCAAACAGCTGGGAAGAATCAGAAGTTGCCAGCAGCTGCTAATGTAAAGTTTTTGGTGGCTGGATCTAAACAGTTGTGCTTGCAAGTCCCTGGGCTTGGTGAAGGCCAGAGTCCTGTGTTCAGAAAGAAAAGCCTGATTTCCTCTACATCCCAGGCACAAGCCATTCTGGCATAATACTACTAGTCACATGTGTGCAGGGATCCTACAACACACACATGTAAAGTGTCCGCATGTTTTCTTGAAGAAAGAGCAAACTGGAGCACTGGTTTCATGTTGTTCAGAATGCACCTTAAACTATGCTCAATCCTTGCCTTAAAACATAACAAGACAGAGCTTACCCTCTGAACAAACCACCAAGGAGGGAAGATTCCTATTGGTTGGATCTAAATGTTTAGAGTTTATTTTTAACTCTTTTTTATTATTAGGTATATTTTTAACTCCTTCCTACTTTTAACTCATGCCTATATTAATCTGCTTATCTAGCCCTTCTCTATTATCCTTTGTTACTGTTTCTTACGTCTGGGTTATCCTTAAAACTTAGGTCAACACAGCTTCGGCGTTCAGGGGCGTGAAAAATCCAGTGCCTCCCGTTGCTTGGGGAGGTGCTTCTCCTACCATTATGGAAACATCCCTTCCATTGGCGTAGGCTGCACTCTCCCTATGGAGTTATGCTGATATAGTTATGGTGCCGTAACTATCTCTGCTATAGTCCCTGTAGCATAGACAGTTACTAGCGTTAACAGAGGAAGTCTTGGTGGTTTTAGGTCATATTCGGGACTGCGAAGGCAAGAGCGCTCCCTTGCTGGGAGTTGCAAGAGTCAGCAGGTGAATGAGTGAGGGGAACGAAGAGAATGGACTTTGGGAGACATGGCAGATTAACAGGCATGAACTAGTGATCGTCAAATGTTCCTGCATTCCGAGGGCCTCTCACCTACTCCAGATCTTGCACGGCCAGGTGAATATATACACCCTGACAGAAAGAAAAGCGAGAGCACCTAAAGTCCAGATGGGAGAGAGACAAATCACGACTAAGGTAGGAATCACTGAGGGAGGGCACAAGCTGGGCTTGAAGGAGAGAGCGTTCAAATTGAATAGGGGGCTTTTTCAGGCCCAGTGTGACTGGCCTGTAGCAAAGCCTTCGGGCTGAGCCACACAAGCTAGTAGGCATAAAATAATCTGAGGGAGGAATGAGGAATGGAATCAGGAGGCAGCAGGGGTCCAGTTACACCTGCTGAGACACAAAAAGTGCTGCCCTGACAATCCGACAGTGGGGCCTGAGCTGGGGCCAGGCCTGTTGAAACAAAGCCACGTGGGCTGCTTACCACTGATTCTCTTTACCAGATTTTTCATCAAGTGGCACAGTGGCTGCACAGAAGCCTCTTGTGTCCAGACTTGTGCTCAGTTTGACTGGCAGCTCAGGGAGATTGATACCCACTATGCTGCAGCCAGCCCCTATGTATAGGCAGCTTGGCAAGGGCGGGCCTTGCAGTCTGCCTGCGAAGCAGGGCCCCGTCTGTTTTAAAACACAACCAAAGGCACCGCCAGTTGCTGCCTTTGTTTGGTTTATTATTCCATAAGTGCTTGTTTGGCTGATGATGTTCTGCAAAGCGCTGGGATATGTTCTATGAATGAACAAACAATAAATGATTTACTCCTGCCTCAAAGCCTATTATTTAACGAGCCAGATCAGAGGATTCCATTGTGTTTTATAATAATCAGTACAAAGCTGCAGATAGAAGGCCAGACTGTGAACTCCGTCACTCCGGTGTAAATCGAGAGTAATGCTAGTGACTTGACTCCACTGATTTGAAAAGGTGTAACTAAGAACCTGATCTAAATTATTTGAAAGATTTCTGTTGACTTCCATAGGCTCTGGTTCAGGACTTCAGAGCAGAATTTCTCACAGATTGTTATCATTCATAGAGTTATTGGGGGGGGGGGGAGGAAGAGGGAAATGAACCTGAGAAAAAAGTCAAAGATGGGTTTGTTCTGCCTCTTTTCAAAATGTACCAATTTTTTGGTTTTCAACTATTTTCTGGAGTTTTTAATTGCATGTTTAATTAATTAATTTGCTTAAACCAATCACAATTTTCAAAAGCGACGTTCTCCACCCCTCACCTTTGTTGAAAAAGATTTTCCAATTTTGAAAATTTTGGATTTTCAAAATCCCCACCACGTGACATCGTCTCCCAAGCAGGAGTGGGATTAGGAAAAAAATATATATAAAACAGGAAGCTGCGAAAACTCATTTTTGGAAAAAGGCCAGATTTTGGACTTTTTTTAGAAATAGATTTCCTCAGCAACATTTCAAACAGCTCTGATCATCAGTGGGTGAATATATTCATGTAAATCTCCACTTTTCCTCTCTGCTTTAGGCACTGCGGTTGAGCAAAGGGCTAAAACATTTCAAAACACTTTTCCCAGAAGTGAAATAGTTTGACATAGACTTGCTCTCTGCGTGTACAGCGACATCATCAATGATGGGTGCTATGGGGCAAACACCCTAAGTCCTGATTTATAACCAGGATATAACTTCCTACTTAAGAAAAATGTAAAGTGCACAGTTCCATAGATAGAATAACCCATGCCCAGGGATGGGCCAGTGTATGCTAATTGATGAGCAAAAGAAAAGCCGGTTTTATTTATATTCATAGTTCAGTGTTGACAAAGAACAGTCACTTAAGTACAGTTAAACTGCCACCTTAAAGACTGCTTGTGACGTGACACATTTTTACTACAAGTTAATGTGTGATGAATCATAGCTAAGGCACCAAAGTGGAACATGAAGCAGGATGCTTTAACCACAAGCTTCTTTCATGCGTCAGCTTTCAACAAGGGCTTGTCTACACTGCAAAGTTGTCGACAAAACTTCTGTCTTTCACAGATACTTAAAAAAGCTCCCCCATGAAAGACAAAAGTTTTGCCGATGCAAGTGGCAGTGTGAATGCGGCTTTTTCGGCAGGAGCGCTCTCCTGCCGACATAGCTAATGCTGCTCGTGGGGCTGGAAGTATTTTGTCGGCAAAAGTGAAGACAGAGAGTGTGTACACAGGCTGACTTTTAGCAACAAGGCTTGTCGCTAAAAGCTGTGTAGACAAGCCCCAACTAACTGTTGATCCAGTGACGAATTTCCCCCTCCACCCAGGGTTAGCTCAGTAGATGTTCACAGGCAGCCCTTTACCAAGCTCAACTGCAGCGGTCATCAAGTGGATGGGGAGGGTGAGAAGTAGCTGCTGGAGCAGTGGGGGTGAACACAAAGTTCTGGTCTAGCTTTCCCCACCTGGCATCTCTTCCTCTCCATTTGTTTATCAAACGAAGAAGAAAGAACACAGATCTTTTAGCAGGACCTGGCCCTCACCAGCTCATGGCCATAGGCTAGATGCACTGTTCATACTTCCTGGGTCCACACATCTAATCCTGACTCTCTCCTCATAGTTAGTCTCATCTGTTGAGCTCAGCAGATACAATCCTGTTCCCGTCTCCACAGGACTGATCCCAGAATATCCCCTTCTGTTTCATCTCCAATCCCCCTCACAGGAGAGTCCCAGCACGTGAAAGGGAGACCTGCCCCTCTCAGTGTTCCTGTGTTGTCTTCTGAAGGCCCATGTACACAGCTACTCTAGAGCCTCTGCTTGCTGCCTCTCTGCAGCCTGGCCAAGCGATGGTATAAACCCTAAGCCTTTTATCTATCCCCCGGGGCTTTCCTGCAGTGGACTCAACTGGAGCTTTGTTCCTCTGGGTCTCCTCCAGAATGCTCAGGTCCTACTCAGCATGTGACTTACAGGGCCTGCTCCCAAGTGACCCACATCCAGCTGAGCCACCTGTGGGGTTAGAGCCCCTCCTGGCAGACGGCAGCAGGGGAGTCAGGGACCGAAGCAGTCCATCCTCTCTTGCTTAAGCTACACCATGAGTTTAGCCCACAGGTGCAAGTCTGCTCTGACAGCACCATGACACGGCATCTTTGCCTACCCACATCTGGTCACTAGTCTCCTTGGGCAGCAGGTTTCTTTCTGAGCTATGAGGAGCAGGTCCCTTGTTCACCAGTGGTTCTGAGCCCTTGTTCACCAGTGGTTCTGAGCCCTTCTCCTCTGTTCTGTTTATTTAACCTCTGGAATCTGCCTGAGTCACACAGCTGGAGACAGATTAGAGAAATTCTGTGCAGAGTCAAGACCGCTCCTCTTTGCCACTCCCTGGGACTAACTTCTTGGTCCTCCAGCTGTCAGCCACAGATCTAGCAAAACAATTTGCTATATATGTAGACTCTGATATAGGATGATGTCAGACTGTTTCAGAATGGGAGACAATACCCCACCAGGAAATGAAATCACACAAGAAATCTAACACTGGGTATGCTTTATGTGGTGGGGGAAGGGAAGGAAGGAGAGGACAGAACTGAGGGGTTGGGAGTTGGAGGAAGAGAGAGAGACTGTGAAGAAGCTCCCCCTTTTATAATTACTCTGACATTCCCTCATTATTATTGCTGAACTTTTCAAATACAGTGATACTTGGGATATAACCTCATCTCTGATAGATGCATGCAAATCTATTCTGAACTCTACAAGCACTAAACCAAATTAATCCTCCCCAGACTCCTGTGGAGGAAGTAGACTACTTAGGAGATCACTGTCCTTGTTTTACAGATGGGGAAAACTGAGGCAGACCAATTAAATGACTTGACCAAATGAGCTCATTAGGTACTAGGTAGCTTTGGTTCTTTTTCTGTCTCTGGTGTTCATGTGCCGTGTGACCTTGATGAAGTCCCCGTCTCTCTATGCCTCAGTTTCCTCATGTGTAAAATGGAGATAATAATGAGTGCAGAAGTGCTTAGCAGGACGGATCACACAGTACATGAGCCTCGCAGATAGGATTAGGAGCCAGATGCACCTTGTGAGCTCCATGCAGGAAGAATGGATAATGAAAGACCCACTGGAGGTCCCTCCAACCAGCCAGTTCTATCTTCAGCTATGACCCATAGAAGCCTTGTGTATCTGATGGCTAAAAAATACAGTTTCCACTAATTTCCTCCCCAAACTCCACCTGAGAGGCTAGAGGTGAGCAGCCAGAATGAGTCATTGTCCCAGAAACCAGGTCAGGAAGCAAGAAATCAAAGTGGAAACTGGCTAGGACACTGGTGATTTAGAGCAGCAGCAAACATTCTCTACCATTTTTCCAGTTTTGCTGTGCACGGGGACAAGGAGGAGTCTGCTCTGAACACCAAACAATGTGCCCAAAAGTCAAACTGTTACAAGAAAACAAACACAGCAGGGCCAAATTCTGCTCCTGAGTGTGCCTGCAGAACTGGAATCCCCTGATGCACAGGTAGAGGTGGCATTTAGATCCATGCTGGGCTTTTGGCCTCGTCTCTCTTGTGCTGTGGTTACACTTTGTGCTAACACACTATTGTGACCCAGAGAACCCCTCAATGCCAAAAGGCAAAGGATTCAATGCTTGGTAACAGAAACTCTCTGTCAGGTCTGACAAACTCACTACATCTAAACACAGTGCTTTCATAGCATTTATCCACAAAGGGTTGGGTAAGATGGCTAATGGAAGCTTGTATCACACTGAGTACTGTATTTAGGGGTGATATTTAAGGAGTTATGAAGATAAGTTCAGAGGCAGAGTTGGCAAACAAGTTTTCTGTTAGACAGAGGAAGTTTGTTCACCTGTCTCGGTCCATCTGAAAGTTAAGCCAAACACAATGGGATCTACATTTGCATTCCAAATCAACAAACGGCTAGGAAGTCAACACGGGAAGACATCGGAAACTAAACCCACAGGCAGCTCTCTTGTCTCTGGGGTGCACACACAACTTTACGGTATAAGACAAAAGATAAAGGATCTCTGTGTTATCCACTTACTGAGAAAACCCCTTGAAGGGCGGGGATATTCATGACAACCTGGATCCTCCTTATGAGTGACAACCAGCAGCTCTGTCAAAGACTGAATCCTTGGGAGAGAATCTACTCCAGGGGTCGGCAACCTTTCAGCAGTGCTGTGCTGAGTCTTCATTTAGTCACTCTGATTTAAGGTTTCGCGTGCCGATAATACATTTTAACATTTTTAGAAGGTCTCTTTCTATAAGTCTATAATATATAACCAAACTATTGTTGTATGTAAAGTAAATAAAGTTTTTAAAAAGTTTAAGAAGCTTCATGTAAAATTAAATTAAAATGCAGAGCCCCCCGGACCAGTGGCTAGGCTCAGGCAGTGTGAGTGCCACTGAAAATCAGCTCGTGTGCTGCCTTCGGCACCCGTGCCATAGGTTGCCTACCCCGATCTACTCTATAAACAGGAAAGGTAACCATTGGTAAGTGTAGACCTAGGTCGGCATTTTAAGTTTTGTTTTATACGTGTAATCAATTCTGCTTCCATTATTCATACCCACCACTCATTTGAATCTTTGAATCTCTGCTCTTTGTTGATAAATGTATTCTTGTTTCGATTATAAATATTTCTTAGTGCTGTGGAAGTGTGAATCCCCCATTGATTCAAACAAGCTGGGATGTATACCATTTCCTTGGGAACAGCAAACCTGGCAGTTCCTGTGAGTGTCCAATACCAGAGAGGGATGCTTCTGAGGCATTCCAGGACTAGGGTGCACCAGGCGTGAACCTGCCAGGCAAAGTAAGGGCTGGCAGAGCCCTGAGGAGAGTTCTTGAGTGACTGAAGGCTTGGTAGAGTCAGGGAGCTGATACCTAGTTACCACCAGGACTCCCTCACACTGAAGGCTAGGGGGTAACAAGGTGACTCACAATCCTGCCTTCCCTCCCAAGAAAGCATCACAATGATGACACAGCTGCTATGTCCCCCATCCAGCTTGAGCACCTGTTGGCCTCAGCTTTACTCACAAGTTTATGGTGCCTGTGGTGAGCGCGCTGACGATCCAGCGCAGGTCCAGCGTTTTGAAGGGGATCACAATCATGCTGACGTTTTCCGCCAGGTCTCGGAAGCTCTCGGGGTAAACAAAGTGGTGAGTAGTTTTGCTTCCGACGTCCGATTCAAACCCGGCGGTTGGAGCGCGATTCATTCTGCAACCCAGAAAGGAGAGAGAGAGAAAAAAAAATCAAGAGGAGAATTGGTTCCCAAACTTACTAGCTGGGGTGTGCGGAGAATATAATTTCTGGGCAGGGTCCTCATTTCCATTAAGGGCAGGGGTTCTCAAACTGGGGGTCGGGACTCCTCAGGGGGTCACAAGGCTATTACATGGGGGGTCGTGAGCTGACAGCCTCCACCCCAAACCCTGCTCTGCCTCCAGCATTTATAATAGTGTTAAATATATTAAAACATGTTTTTAATTTATAAAGGGGGGTCGCACTCAGAGGCTTCCTATGTGAAAGGGGTCACCAGTACAAAAGTCTGAGTACCACTGATTAAGCGTATGTCTGCACTGCAGTCGGAAGATGATTGAGCCCGTGTATATAGACCTGTGTTAGCTTTAATCTAGCTAGATCAAAGCCAGCTAGAGCAATGATAGCAATGAAGTCAAGGCTAGCCCTCCCACCCAGGACCCCTTCATGGCTGCTATCCTAAGGCTCCCTAAACAGCCCTGACACCATAAAAGGCCCAGAACTGCATTAGCCAGGGGTGAAGGGGCCTTAGTATAAATGGGAAGCAGGCCCTTCGTTTCTAATCCACTGAAAAATGGACGTGTACGTAAGGAATTGTAGTGTCGAGGTAAAAAGCGATCTCATTTTAAATGAAGTCATATGCAGGACTGTGTGAATCAGTACATGGAAACAGAAGGCCTCACAGTCAGGTCAAAGGGCTTTTACCAACCCAGGGCAGGACTCTGCCACCCTTCATGGCAATGACTCGTGCCTTACTCCGGGAGCAGTTCCACTGATTTCAGCAGGACCACTCACGGATTAAAATATTGTTCCGTGTGAGCCAGGAGGCACAAAGCAAGCTACTCTGAGCGGTCCGTTACAGCAGTGCAATCTGCTCGCAGTGACACTGTTGTAACCAATGCACCAGGATCAAATATTGATTGAGTGGCTCCCACAACACTCCCATGAGGAGGGCAACTCTCACCCCCATTTTACAGATGAGGAAACTGAGGCTTAAATTGGTTAAGGGACATGTCAAAAGTTGCACTGTGAGTAAATGTCAGAGCCTGGACTAAAACCCAAGTTCCCTAGCTCCCTGTCACATGCGCTAACCAATGGATCATACCATTGAGCTCCTCACACACACAAATGACAGCTCTGATATGGAGGATGTCGACCATGACATTCCATCTTTCACACTCATCCTTTACTGTTACCAAAAATAAGCCCCAAGCAAGATAAAACTCAATTGGCTTTAGGCTGTTTCACAAACTTCATAACCAACCTGGGCTCAGAGAAATGGCGGTTTGCGCCTTGAGTGAATCGGGTCTCCTGGAGGGTCTAGTAGTTTCAGTAGGAGTCTGGGGCTTGATTTGAACCCAGAACACAGCCAGACTCTGGGGTCTCAACACAAACCCACTTGGATTGAAACCATAGAAAACATCTCCATGAACTGCCACTGTTAGCCTCAGCCAGCCATTTGTAGAGCCCCCACTGTGTCCAGCAAGAGCTGTTTGCATATCTAAGGACAGAACGGGGCTCAATCTATCATTCTGATTGGAAGGGAACTCACGGTGAGCTGGGCTCTGCTCGTGCTTTGAGTTCTTCATCTTGAAAGTAGCACTTTCTGGTGGGTCCCAAGGTCGAGCTAGTGAATTACATTGTATGAATTCTGACATCAAAGTCAAAAATATCTACAGATAATTTAAAAAGTCTCTAGATCTTTCCTTTCAGGTTTTTCAGGTGGCAAATTCAGTGTTGCCATTTGTCCATAGGAGAGCTCAAGTCTTCCCAGGCCTGACTTGCATGCCTGAAAATCTAGAGCCAAATTCTGCAAGCCTTTCCCTCACATGTAGCTCCACTGAAGCCATCAGTGCTGCTGTAGCTGCAAGTCAAGAAGAGTTTGGCCTTTAGCTTATAGGACAATGGAAGCTGAATTTAGTTTATGTTCAACAACACACTGTTACCACGTCATGAGGCTGGCCTTTCTGTTGGTGCACTGGGTCAATATGTGAGAACGTCGGCTCACCGTGCGCAGGATGAATCACCATCATGCATTGATGCAACATCATGGCATGGGGATGCAAATGTCAGAATGGGGTGGGGTTTTTTTGGTTTTGTTCCTGCTAGGACAGGATGAAAAGGTGACAACTTTCCCAGCGCAAGGCTCAAGGCTAAGCTTAAAGCCGCACTGCTCATCATAGCAGGGGGTTGCTAATGTGTATGGCTCTGGTGTTGAGTAAAACTCATGAAAGCACCAGAGTAGAGATCACAGACAAGAGGACCCATTTTCAAAACCATATATAGTCTCCTCAGGGCAGGTCTTCACTACCCGCTGGATCAGCGGGTAGTGATCGATCTGTCGGGGGTTGATTTATCACATCTAGTGTAGACGCAATAAAATCAATCCCCGACTCCAGAACTCCAGCTCACGAGAGGTGGAAGCAGAGTCGACAGGGGAGCGGCAGCAGTCGACTCGCTGCCATCCTCATGGCCAGGTAGGTCGATCTAAAATACACCGACTTCAGCTACGCTATTTGCGTAGCTGAAGTTGCATATCTTAAGTTGACCTAGGGTGACCAGATGTCCCGATTTTATAGGGACAGTCCCGATATTTGGGGCTTTGTCTTATATAGGTGCTAATTACCCCCTACCCTCAGTCCTGATTTTTCACATTTGCTATCTGATCACCCCAGGTCAACCCCCTCCCCAGTGTAGACCTGGGCTCACTCCCAAGGATGTAAGCAGTAAGGTCTCAAAGGAGGGATAAACATCTGTGTGTCTTACTCCCTAGCTACCATTAAAAAAAGCCTCAGAAGCTAAAAAGGCCAGCAGCCATATCAGATTGAACTGTATCCCATAGGGTCATTAGCAACACGTTGGATAGCAGGTGGATGGAAGAACTCCCACCAGCCAGATACTTTTGGTGCAGACAATTCTATAGGCAGCACTCTTTTCTCTGAGCTAGTACCGAACCAGTGCCCCTGAATAGTGCGAGAACTCACTGTGCTGGTTGAGATTTAAACAGAGCTTCTGACCACTGTGGCTCTTAAATCCCCCATGGCATGTTTTGCAAAGATAAGGTTATTCAACCGAGATATCCAGGCTAAATTCCAATTGGGGAAGTTCCATTCTGCCTCACTAAAATGACCCCTGCAATTTCAGTTGGACAAACTGGCCATCGTTTGTTACTTTAGAGAACTAGTGAATGTGCTCACTGCAACACAACTGGTGTTGTCTAGTTGCTTCCTGTCCTACCTGGGGTTCTACTGTCCACTATAGAACAACTACTTCATTCCACTGCAAAAGTAGCTGCATGTCAGTACTGAAGTGATTTTGGGTAGAGAATACACCAGAGTAAAAGCGAGTGGAATTTGGCCTTTTATATCAGTGTAAGTTTGTAAAAATCACTTTGGGAGCCCAACTATCAGCAGTAAAAGCAAATATCACATTTATTTAAAATCTCTGGTTTTTAAATGAAGAATCAGAAACACAATTATGCAAAGTCCATCATCATTTAAAGTAGGCACAAGGCCATGTTAGGACAGTTAACACGTGGGGCCAAATTCCACCCTGGTCAAACTAGCTTAGTTATGCTAGTGGAGTGATGCTAAGGATGCATTTGGCCAGCTAGGGGCCTGATCCTGCAAGAAGCAGAGTACTTTCAACTCCCATTGTTTTCACTGGGAATTGAGGGTGTTCAGCATCAGTGCAAGATTTGCTCTTCTGTTTGGCTCAGAGAGGGTCACTAATTCCCAGTTCTGATCTTGAGAGAGAAGTAATGTACTAGTTGTTAAGGGCCCAATCCCACTCCCAGGGAAGTCAACTCAAGTACTGCCAATTAATTCAGTGGGGTTTCATTCAGGACCGAAGCACTGGATTCTGCTCTGACGTTTATCCCCCCTGCAGCCCTGTGGACTCACATGATGCAAAGCAATGCAGAAATTGGTCCTACAAATCCTGACAAATGTTAAATAACTGAGTCAATCAGGAGGTTCAGGATCCCTGAGTCTCTTCTGTACTTACCTGAGCACAAAGTCATGGGCGTCGATATCTTGGCCGTACTGAGATTGCCTAAGGTTCCCTGAGTTCCCCACGACGGCACACCTTCTGCACCGGGAGGTGTCTCTCTCCAGCAGCTGCTCCCCATCACCGGGAATGATCTCAAACAATTCCTTGATAGTGTCATTGATATTTTTAGGATTGCTCTCTCCTTGCAATTTCTGTTGGGAAGAACAGGGTCACTCAGGTCACAAACACAGAAGGCTTTTATCAAAGCAGGGTGTTGCTCACTTCTCCCTGATGCTTAGCTGTGCTCACTGACGGCACCAATGGCATTCCCTGCAAGACGTGCTGCAACAGTTCTCAGGTTTGGGGGAATCAAGTGACGGAAGCCCCTGTCCCACACATTTTAACCTGATTTTCCCCTCTTTTCACTTGCCTCCCCACCCCCTTACTCTCATCTGCCAACAGTGTGACATGTGCCAATGGCACATACCCTTCAGTTCATGCCTCCAGCACTGAATTCAGTAGGATACACTCATGCATCTGGTTTCCCACAGCCTATGCCTACCCCCGCTATAGCCCCCTGACATCCCTCTCATGCTGTGCTGAGGGCAGATCAGCACTTTTCCAGGGCATTATCTCCAGCTATGGTGGGCTGTGGAGGAGCCAGCTGGTGGCTGGGGGAGGGGGAAGCCATCATCAGTTAGAGCAGCCCCCAGAGCAACCCAGAATCCTGGGGGTACAGAGCTACCTTCCCTCTGCACCTGAGCAGCACGTGCTGACAACAGAAGCTGGCCCATCAGCTCTGCCGTTTTCTGGAGAGGTTCGTTAGTGGGTGATCTGGTGCTGTTCCCCTATTCTGAGAAGTGTAGGATTTTAGGGGTGTGTGTGGGGGGGGGACACACCATGCTAAGGTTGTTCCCCCTTTATTTGGGGCCCTGCTCAGCAAGAACTACTACCTCAGCAGCAAATAGGTGGCAGGGTATGCATGGCTGGGCCCAAAAGCACTGCTGCTGTGAAGATCCTCCAGTGCTCTCTGCCTGCTTGCAAGTGTGTGTCCCGTGCGCAGGGAGTGTGTGTGTGTGTGTGGGGGGTGCACGGGCAGGGGGAGAACAGCTGGGGCTGCAGAGGGACACTTCTGTCATTGACCTGCTATTAACCTCCGACGTAAGACTCTGGCTACTCTGTAGCCTGGGATCATGGTGGTGTATGAGAGCAGGCAGAGAGGACAAGGAGTCCTCTCCCTGCTCATCTAGGGATATGAGCTAAGTTCATGGTTCAGATTTTGACACGTTACCGTCCGCTTCCCTCAGAACTGTTCAAGTGCCAGTGTCCCATACACATATATAACTTTGCCTCTTTAATTTGCACAGCAAAATTTTACCTCCCTGTCCATACAACATTCTGAAATGAAAACCTAGACAGGGTTTCTGCATCTGCACTGGAACTGTTTACCTTAGAGGAGCAGAGTAAGAGGGGATCTGATAAAGGTACACAAAGTAATGAAGGTAGCAAATTTGTATCTAATCAAAGGAAATGCCTTTTCACATAACACAGAACTGGTCTGAGGAACTTATAGCCACCATATATCATTGAGGCTTAGAACTTTGCAGGAGGACTCATGAGATTAGACCTTTATATGGACAATTAGAATTTCTACACTTACAGCAAAGATTAAAATAAAGTGTTTTGGAAAGGAACTAAATGTTCATGCATCAGGCACTCAGACAACCTCTAAATAAAGGGGGTCAGGAAGTAACTTTATCTGGGGAAAGGTTATTCCATAGCTTCCTTCTGTGGGGTTCTTATATCTTCCTTTGAAGCAGCTGGTACTGACCACAGTTGGAGATACGATACTGACCAAGTTAGACCACGGTCTGAGCCAGTCTGGCACATTCTGTGTTTTCACCTGGACATATTTTCACTAATATTCCCTGCAGTATTTCAGTGTAAAAAATGTAAATTGCACAACTCACTCTCCTGCTTTTCTTCCTTTCTCAGGAGCGGCACTGTGTAAAAGCCAATGCAAACCACTAATGGCTGCACATCCGGATAAGTATGGCAAAAATAATCCAAGAGTAAGGATGAAAGGAGCCAGATCAGTCAACATTAGTACAGTGTCTGCCCAGTCCAAGGTGTGCAGTCAAGTAATTGGAGCGCAGGCTGGTAGTCAAGACACTTAGGCTGAAATCCTGGGTTCACTGAAGTCAATGGACTTTAAAGCTCCCAATGACTTCAGCAGAGTCAGGATTTCATCCCTGATTCCATTCTTCGCAGTGTCACTAATTTGCCATACACCTTGGGCAAATCACTATCATGTCTGTGTGCCTCAGGGTCCCAATGGGAGGCACAGTTCTTTAAGTGCTAAGGATTTTATTATTATTCTAAAATGTCACGTGTGATGTGGCAAATATGGACTCGTATAGATCTAAACTCTGCAAGTCGTTTGTGAACAGCAAACCTACCTAAAATATATTTACAAAGCATTTTTTTCAAGCATAGTAATGCCCTTTAAGGGCAGAGGGACTGATTCAAAGCCCACTGAAATCACTGAGAGTATCCATTGGTTCTGTGCGCTATGATTTGGATCAGGCCGTACAGCCACTGCCAGTCTGACCATCTCAGATGCAGCTTGTTTTGAGTTATCTGAACACACAGAGTAATGTCTTATGTGTGTACAATCAAATACATTCTTAGATGCCTCACAAACCAAATTTTTAAATACACAAATTAAATTAAAATTACATACCTGAGAAAATTCAGGCCAAAAGGTAATTTTTAGAAAGTACTAAGGCTTTTAATAAAATTGCCTTCTCAGCCATAACTATACATCACTAGAGCAAAGCAGAATTACTTTTTCATGGGTTTGAAGAGTCAAAAGCCAAACTGCACATTCCTATGGATAGGGTTAATCTATTTATATAGTTGCAGGGTCAAACTCTGATTTCTGTTACATCAGTGTAAATCTGAAGGAACATCCCTGAAACCGATTTAATTAAAGAATGTTATCAGGAAAAGCAGGACTTCAGTTTTCAATTTCCCCTTAGCTTTATATTATAATAAAAACTATAAAAGAGGTCATTACTGTTTACATTACAAAATCACGCAGGGTTCCTATTGAGGACCAGGACTGCATTGCACTGGGTGCTATTCATACACAAAAGAGAAAGCAGCCCTTGCCCCAGTGTGCACCGTAAATGTCCTGTTTTCACTTGCTTATAATTTTCTCAGCAATTCTCCTTTTGGACTAAATTTTTGTTGCTTAATCTCAGCTCAGAGCTAGTTGTTTTGGAATGTCAGCACAAACGACATTCAGCTGTTTGAGCTAAGAGAAAAGGTGCAGAGTTGAACTCAAAAGTGGGTGAATGTTAAAATTTCACGTGCAGCCATTTCTTCCTGAAGAGTATTTTCTTGGTTTGTTTAAAAATCTATTTTAATGGAGCTAAATTATAAGCCATTAAAATTCATCTTCATCCATGCACAATTTTAGGACTGAGATTTTTGATTTCTCACCTCATAGCCCCACAGCTGGGCGTTTCCTGTATCTACAAAAGAGTGTATAGTGGACGGTATGGATCAACAGCTTTGAAGAAGTGGGATTCAATTAATGTTGTATTCTAAACCTGATGGATCCCCTGTAGCCTTAGGCAAAACACTAAAGGAACAGTAGACCTGAAATCTAGTCAAGTTAAAAGTAGTTTCTGATTCTGCACTTGGCTCTGTATCAATTTTTGCAGGTTTACAGTTACATTTTCTTAAAGCGTTTTTAATGTTTTTCCGCTCTCTGGTTGCTGTGTAACCCACACATGCGAAAAGGGAAACCAATTATATATGGGCTCTGTGAAACTAACTATACATGGAACTGTCAAAACAAAAGGCCCTGAAAAATGCCCTGACTAGTCGGTTTCTCTTAATCTCTTTTAGATAATAATAATTACACATTTTCATGCAGAAAAGATGTTATTAAAATTGATGGTTTCCCTTTAAACTCTCTCCATCTCAATTGGCAAAATACAGATAATCCTGAATTTGCCTCATACGGGTGCTGTCAGGATTAATGTTTGTACTATGTTTTATACATGAAAAGTGCTATATAAGTGTTTATGCTAATTCTATAGAATTAACATAGTGATGTAATTAACAGCTGTGCAAAACAGATTCTCACAAACCTTTAAATACTGTGCCTGCATTTTCAATTTACCCTTTTCTCCCTCTCTGTTTTTATAAACAGTTAAGTAATTAAAAAAAAAAGAAATTAATACAAAAACCTATGTTGATGCAACAAATGCCACACTTAAAATCAAATCATGAAATGCAGAAGTTAATATTTTCCTCTGTCATTTGTATTTGTTAACTATCGACAGTGAGTCTAATCCAGAATCCATTGCATTCACTGGGAGGCAGCATATTCTAAAGGATAGAGCACTAGACAGGCAACCATTCCTGCCTTTGCCATTCAACTGCTGTGCACCCTTGGGCAAGACCCTTCACCTCTGGGTTCCTCTGCTTCCCCTCCCAGGTTTAGTCTGTCTTGTTGCTTCAGACTGTAAACTCTGTCGGGCAGGGACTTTCTCACCCTGTGTTTGCAACGCCAAATACAAGGAGGCCACTGGACCCGCAAGACACTATCTTAATACAAACAGCAAGTCTTTCTCTATTGGTCAAAATGAGGTTTGGATTGTGTCCAATGGTTTGGTTCTCAAGATAGAAAGGAAGACGCTGTCCCTGTTTGCCCCTCCATGTAGTTGATAGCTTGTATCTCTGATCAGCAGAAGTTGATGCAATAAAAGATATTACCTCACCCATCTTGGCCCTGCTTAAAGGAGGCAGATTACCAGAAGGCTTCTAAAGGTACATATTTATTCCGTATTTCCAGCCCAAACATTCAGAAACCATGAATCAGGTCCCCAAATAACCATTAGATGGCCTTAAAAATAATGAGATTTTAAAAAGCCAGTATATTGGGGGAGGGGTCCTTTTATTTTGCTTTCTGTTTTTCAAGCCTGTAAGTCAGGGGTCGGCAACCTTTCAGAAGTGCTGTGCCAAGTTTTCATTTATTCACTTTAATTTAAGGTTTCCTGTGCCAGCAATACATTTTAACATTTGTAGAAGGTCTCTTTCTATAAGTCTATAATATATAACTAAACTATTGTTGTATGTAAAGTAAATAAGGTTTTTAAAATGTTTAAGAAGCTTCATTTAAAATTAAATTAAAATGCAGAGCCCCCTGGACCGGTGGCCAGTACCTAGGCAGTGTGAGTGCCACTGAAAATCAGCTCATGTGCCATCTTCGGCACTCGTGCCATAGGTTGCCTACTCCTGCTGCAAGTGTTCACATTTGCAAACTTTTCTCTACAACCATGAGGGTTAGAAACTTAGTTTTCATTTTAGATGTAAGAGGAGTGTTTCACTCAATTATATGACCCTGGGAACTGTGGCATTAAGAAAAACACCAACTACCCCAAGACTCCTGATAAAATCATGCTTACGTAGTGACTGGATGAATGATACGTTTTAGTTAAGATAGCTGGGGGAGTCGGAATGTGATTTTTACTTATAGCAGTTTTCGTTTACTGACGTCAGAGGAGTTACTCTGGATTTACAACTGAATAAATGAGATTAGAATCTGCCCTCTTAAGTGACATTTAAACACAATAAAAAACAAAACAAGCAAACAACCACTAAGAAAACTTTAAATAAATGCTAACTTTAACACTAGGTGAATATAAGCTTTTCATTGGTCAGTGGCTGAGTTTCTATGTAGGTTTTAGGGTGCACTGCCCGATCATTATATTTCAATCTAAACCCATTGACCTTACATTATTGCTTCCTTGTATTTCAACTGATTGAATACTACAAAAGTAGCCATGGCCTGTGTCACAGAGCAAATAACATTCAAAGTGAGTCAGCTAAGAAAGGGGGAAAGCAAAAACTAGATAAAACAGAGAACATTGCCTCACACAATATATTGTGCCAGGTTTTACACACACACAGAGGCTTACATTTCAGATTACAAAAGAAGAGCAACTAAAACACAAACGATAGCTCAGAAGATCAATGTTAGAGGGTTGGGCCAAATTCTGCTTTGAGTTACAATGAGAGCAGGGCTGGATCTGAAAGCAGAATCTGGGCTACTACTGTGCGGGGGTGCGGTTATATAAAAGGATTATTTTGGTCATCTTGCTGAGGTTTAAGCAAGGAAAACTGGGGATGGGATATTCAAGTTCACCACACTTTTTAAAACAAAGACCCAATGAGGTAATTCTTGACATGACGTCTGCATAGGGATACAGGGGGTAAGCCTATATCCTGTGTAGCTCCAGCAATCATTTACAACATGCAATTTTTACTCTTTTAGGGTCCAATTCTGACAACAGGTCTTTTGCTATTGACTTCAGTAAGGGCAGGACCTGGTCTATACATAGGAGCAAAGAACATTTCTAGATACTGGGCCAAATCCTGCTGTTGATTTTTCATGGGTGTCTTGGAGCGACTCACTTTTTACAGTGACGTGGTTGAGAGCATTACCTGGACCAGGGTATGAAAGTAATGTACAGAGACAAGAACAGGAAAAGAGGTCTCCCTTTTGCACTTTTCTCTCGGCCTCAAGTGAAACAGAGGCATTTGGATATTGGCCAACATGTTCTGAGAACAGTCATCATTTTAATACAATTGGACAGTCTGATCCTACAAACTTATTGGCTTGAATAATCCTTACAGGCCTATTAAAGGATTATGCATGCGAGTAAGGATGGCAGGATCATGCCTTTAGCCTGTGAGCTCTTTGGGGGTGAATGCTGTCTTTGCGTCTAACCCAGTATCATGCCCTCATCTGTGTTTAACAGACGTACACACAGAATAGTTCCACAGATAAATAACAGCTCCACTGCAGTCAAAATAGGGTCTACACTACACGGCCACCAAAACAGTTATACATCAGCCCCTCTGCTGTCACTGTTCACCAGAAAGCAAGTTTAAGCCATTACTAGCAAGCCATGGTCCCCTCAGCAGCTATTGTTTCAAGCACAATTACATAGGGTTACCAGATAGCAACTGTGAAAAAACAAGACCGGGGGTGAGGGGTAATAGGTACCTATATAAGAAAAAGTCACCAAAAATGGGACATCCGGGTCACCCTACAGGGAAAAGTCACAAGTCAGTAAGATGGGAAAAGCAGTGCCACTAAAATTTGGTGACTGTCTGGATTTGTAAAGCTCCTTTTAGGGCTGGCCAAGTTTTTACAGTCACTTTCCAGAACAGCATAGATTTGAGGCCCTTGGACATCAGGAAAAGCCTTTAACATGCGAATCTTGCTGAGGACCATTTCCTATAGAAAAAGGCAATGCAGGCTTTCCAGGAATAATGCATATATAGACAACAGCTGCAGTTTGATAGCTAAGGGCCAAATTCTGACCTCAGTCAAAGTGAACCATGTTTTAGACGAGATACAAAACAGCATCCTGTCCACGTGTCCAGGTTACTTTTTATATGAGAATGGGCATTAGCCGTAGTGTCTTAGCCAGATTCCAGAACGAGTGTTGAATTCTGCCTACCTTAACTCCCCTGGAAATTTCTCCAGGCTGCAACAGGAGTTCGCACCTTCCATCATACAGCAGACCAGCTCTGCCAGCTCCCACCGTAAAGAGCTCATTGGCAGGGTGATAGCTATGTGGAGGGCTCTGCGAAGGACATTCTCCTCCATAGTAGCCAGGGTTTAGTGCTAGGAACAGCATGCCCTTATCAGACAAGCCGGTGAGCCTCCCAAGAAGTGCTGAGTGCCCACAGTTCCTGTTGAGGCCAAGAGAGATGGGAAGAGCTCCAGACTTTGCAGGATTGAGCCCATGTTCACCTACCCCGCTAATACAATGTTAATAGCAACTCTCCTTCTCACAGACTCACAGAGGAGACTTGAATTACAACACCTACACCTCTGGAAAAAAGTCACCCCTTTCCAACGCCGCCTGCAGGGCCGAGATGGCTTGTTTACTTCTGTGTGGTCCTTGAGCCTGTCTGTCAGGAGAGCATTTCTGAAGCTCAGAACTAGGATCCGGTCTAATGCCATACACAGTACTGGCTAACGCCTGTCTACACACAAGGTGATATTCAGATGTAGTTAAAACAGTACAACCCTCCCAGGTGTGGATACAGTTTTACTTTTAAATGTGCTTATTCCAGTATGACTTATTCTCAGACTCGGGGATCTGGTAAAACTAATATTGCAAAAGAGGAAAAATCACACCCTTAATGGACATGGTTGCACCAGTAAAAAACAAGACCAGAAGGCTAGAGAACTGAACAAGGGTGGAGCCAGATCTTTGGCTCCTCCCTCCTCCTTTTCATGAGAAGTCAGCAATCAGAGTGGCGGGGGAGGAGGGGAGAAGAGAAGGAAAGGGTCTAAGAGCTCAGCTCCTCTTCTCTTCCCTTGCTGTCTCCAGGGCTGCAACATGAGCACAGCTTAAGAGACCAAAAGCAAAAGCACACACAGACCACAGGCAGAAGACATGCAAAGGGAGGGTGACAGTTGTAGGGTAGGCTGCCTCCCATGTGCCCTCTTGTATGCAGGGGTGGCCCTGCCTGCATCCTCCTGCTTCAGTTTCTCCCTTCTAGGGGCTTCTTCAAGAGCCTGCCAACCCTTTTGTCCATTCACGGTCCTTCTCAGGCTCTGGTCTATTGAATTAACAAACATTCAGGGTAAAATTCTCAAGTCCCTCTGTTTACACCCTTATTCGGCCTGGCCTTATTATGTCACTCCCAGGCCTTTCCTGCCTGTAGCCTCACTCCCTACGCTCCAGACTTCTCTACTGTGGACTCCCTGGGAATCCCTCCTGGGCAGCTTCCTGTTACTTCTCATAGGAGACTGAGCTGATCTCTGCTCAGGTCCACTTCCTTTTGAAGTACTTGGAGGAGAGGAAAATTATCAGGAACAGTCAACATGGATTCACCAAGGGCAAGTCATGCCTGAACAACCTGATTGCCCTGTATGATGAGATAAGTGGCTCTGTGGATATGAGGAAAGCGGTAGATGTGATATATCTTGACTTTAGCAAAGCTTTTGATATGGTCTCCCACATTATTCTTGCCAGCAAGTTAAAGAAGTGTGGATTGGATGAATGGACTATAAGATGGGAGATAAAGCTGGCTAGATCATCGGGCTCAATGGGTAGTGATCAATGGCTTGATGTGTAGCTGGCAGCCTGTATCAAGTGGAGTGCCCCAGAGGTTTCACTGTGGGCTTCAATTCTCAATCTGGAAAATGGGAACAATATTATTAACTGTCATAAACAAATAAGTAAGGGTTAATAGAACAGGAGTACTTCATGTCTCTTTTGCCTGTAAAGGGTTAACAAGTTCAGTAAGCCTGGCTTGTCATAAACAGATAGCTAAGGGTTAATGTCTCTTTCACCTGGAAAGGAGTAACCTGAAACACCTGACCAGAGGACCAATCAGGAAACAAGACTTTTTCAAATCTGGGCGGAGGGAAGTTTTGGGTGTGAGTTCTTTGTCCTTTGTCTTGTGTCTCACCCTCTCGGCTCTGAGAGTGATCTTTCTGTCTCCTGGCTTTCTAATCTTCTGTTTCCAAGTTGTAAGTACAAAAATAGTAAGACAATAAGGTTTATATTGTTTTCTTTTGTATTTACATGTATGTAGTTGCTGGAATGTTTTGAATTGTATTCTTTTTGAATAAGGTTGTTTATTCATTTTTCTTTTAAGCAATTGACCCTGTATTTGTCACCTTAATACAGAGAGACCATTTTTATGTTCTTTTCTTTCTTTTTTATATAAAGCCTTCTTTTTAAGACTTGTTGGAGTTTTTTCTTTAGTGGGGACTCCAGGAAATTGACTCTGCAGCTCACCAGGGAATTGGTGGGAGGAAGAAGTCAGGTGGGAAAATCTCTTTGTGTTAGATTTACTAACCTGACTTTGCATACCCTCTGGGTGAGGGGGGAAGTACTTGTGTTTCCAGGACTGGAAACAGGGAGGGTGGAGTCCCTCTGTTTAGATTCACGGAGCTTGCTTCTGTATATCTCTCCAGGAACCCAGGGAGGGAACATCTGGAGGGGGGAAGGGAAATGGTTTATTCCCCTTTGTTGTGAGACTCAAGGAATCTGAGTCTGGGGGTCCCCCAGGGAAGGTTTTGGGGAGACCACAGTGCGCCAGGCACTGTATAGATTCCTGGCTGGTGGCAGCTTTACCAGGTCCAAGCTGGTAACTAAGCTTGGAGGTTTTCATGCTAACACCCATATTTTGGATGCTAAGGTCCAGATCTGGGAAAAATGTTATGACATGGCTGTCACCTGACCAGAGGACCAATCGGGGACAAGATACTTTCAAATCTTGAGGGAGGGAAGTTTTTGTGTGTGCTGTTAGATTTTGGTTGTTGTTCTCTCTGGGACCTGAGAGTGACCAGACGTGCAACCAGGTTTCTCTCCAATCTCCCTGATACAGGTTCTTATAGATTCAAAATAGTAAGTACTAGGTGATAAGGCGAGTTAGGCTTATGTTTGTTTTCTTTATTTGCAAATGTGTATTTGGCTGGAAGAAGTTCAAATTTGTATTTTGCTGAAAGGATTTTAATTTGTACTTGTATACTTAGGCTGGGAGGGTATTCCCAGTGTCTATAGCTGAAAGACCCTGTAACATATTCCATCTTAAATTTACAAAGATAATTTTTTACTGTTTTTTCTTTCTTTAATTAAAAGCTTTTCTTGTTTAAGAACCTGATTGTTTTTTTATTCTGGTGAGACCCCAGGGGACTGGGTCTGGATTCACCAGGGAATTGGTGGGGAGAAAGGAGGGAAGGGGGAGAGAAAGGTTAATTTTCTCTCTGTGTTACGATTACTTTCTCTCTCAGGGAGAGTCTGGGAGAGGAAGGGAGAAGGAGGGGGGAAGGTGAATTTTCCTCTCTGTTTTAAGATTCAAGGAGTTTGAATCACAGTGATCTTCCAGGGTAACCCAGGGAGGGGAAGCCTGGGAGAGGCAACGGTGAGGGAAAGGGTTTACTTTCCTTGTGTTAAGATCCAGAGGGACTGGGTCTTGGGGGTCCCTGGGCAAGGTTTTGGGAGAGGGAGACCGGAGTGTACCAGGCACTAGAATTCCTGGTTGGTGGCAGCGCTACAGGATCTAAGCTGGTAATTGAGCTTAGAGGAATTCATGCTGGTACCCCATCTTTTGGACGCTAAGGCTCAGAGTGGGGAATTATACTATTACATTAACGTTCTCCCTCCCTTTGAATGTCTTGTCTATTTAGACTGTAAGCTCTTTGGGGAAGGACTATCTCTCAGTAGTGGACAGTGCCTAGGCCCAGTTGAGGTCTCTAATTACTACTGAAATACAAACAATAGTTACACTACAAATTTTACACACACACACACACACACACACACACACACACACACACACACACACACACACACACACACTTACCAGCCACCACTTGTAGCTCTCTTCTGGAATGAAGGTGTTCCGAGTAGTGAGGAAAGGTTGAATAGTCTGATTAAACCTTTCATCGAACCAGAAGGAAAGTCCCAGCTCAGGAACACACGAATTACAGCTGCATGGTCTCTGGGGATATTTCATTAGTTTTTTTAACTGCATGACAATCTGCTTGGGATCCCAGGTGACCAGCACCGAACTGTGAGTGTAATTCAGCAAGAATGACGTTATCGTGATGACAAACAATACGGCAAGCGTAAACATTTTCAGATTTTTCTTCTTGATGGCGACCATCTTTCCTTTGGGGTTCCTTCGTCAGGCTGTCAGCCCGTGACTCAGTGACTGTGGTAAGGCAAAGAGGAAGGTTGTCGCAGGTTCACAGTTTTTTTTATGATCAGGTGTTTAGGCCAAACAAAGCAATTCAGTTATCTTCACTGGCAAGGGGAGAGCCTTCATTTTACCCTTGGTGATTTAAAGAAGAAAAATTGGATTGTCCTTCCCCCTCCCTTTTAAAAATGATCCCAAATCTCACTTTTCAACTAGCCTGGAAACTGCTAATTTCTCTCACTGAGCATTTAATCAAAACTGATCACGATGATTTCCTTTCTCCATTCAGGAAGATTGAGAGGTAATTAATATCAGTGTCTGCGACTAGGTTTCCTGTATGGGAGTAAGACTTGAATGACAGGAGCTAGATAAAAGAAGATTGCTTTTTCCTTAAAATTATTTAATTAATGTGGCCATTAAGATCATCCTGTGGCCTCGGTCCCAGGTGATACAGGTGCCCTGATGCTCATTTAAGTCACAGAGAGTCACTTGCCATCTGCAGAAACACAAAAGGAAAAAAAGAAAAAAACAGTCAGAGATGTTTGAGCTCCTTCCAGCTCAGTTTCTGTTTTACTTTCCCCGCCCACTGGCTTCAGATCATCTCAAGAATCACAGTAATAAAGCTGGCTTCTGTCGCAGGACTTGCATTCTGAGAAGTTTCGCAGCAGCCTCTCCAAAGGGAGGACTCAGGGGCCTATAGAAATCAAATCACTGTCTGTTGATTTAACCGTTATGGAGTTAAGGCCCTTTTAAATTACCCTTTGCAGACACCACACGGAATCAGCTCATCTCCTTAGACTGATCTTGACACCTGCCAATTACACAGAGTATTTACAACTAAGAATAACTGAACAAGAAAGCAGAAGGCAAAAGGGAGAGGGAGAGACACACACGCACACACACAACCGCACCCACAAGTTAGAGGACCATATGATTTAAAGAGCCCCAAGAAACAACAGGTCCTAAACCCTCAGAAAGGGGAAGGGAAATTAGGCCAGAAGCTCACTCTGTTCTAGACATGCTTTTGAAAGGGTTAAAGAGCTTTGGACAGGTATTTCTTCCTACTTCTACTATCAATGCCAGAGAAGAGGATAGGGCCAGCCCCGACCTAAAATGTTTTCATGGGATGTTGGGTGTTCCCCAAGGCAAGACCCCAAACTTTTCCTTGCTTTGATCTTTGCCTCACGCAGAAATCAATGGGGGTTAGGTGCCTAAATACTTTTGAGGATCTGGCTCCAAAGACTAAGCTTATACATGTAAAGCTTATAATGGCACAGCTGTGGTAGTCAGGATGTGGCTGGAATTTTGAATCGTTTGGGGGCGGAAAGTGCCATTGTTTAAGTAATGCATCCTGTACATTTTTTTTTGGGGGGGGGGGAATCAAAACCAGCCTCACTGAAATTTTTAATCTAATGAAAAGTCCTCCCCCGCCCCGAACCCTTCAAAAGGAAAACAATACTTCAAAAGTTCATCGTTTTTGTTAAGCTAGTTTTTCATTTTTCAATCAGCTCTATTATTACACAGCTTAAAGTATTACACTTACTGGGGGACTCAGTGACATTTCAGACCACAAGGAAATGAGAGGGGTGCTGATGGTAGGGAAGGATGGTGATGCAGCTAGAGCATAGGGCTGGCAGTCAGGGCTATTCCTGGCTCTCCTATAGGCTTCCCGTCTGGTCTCAGGAAAGTACCCAGGGTCAACATGCTTTGAAAAGTAACCCGATTTTGAGCATCTCAATCTGAGACAACATACGCCTGCTTTTCTAAGTAACTTCTAATGAGACTGTGAGTACTCAGCACCTCTGAACATCTGGCCAAAACCCAGACACCTAAAATTGGCAGCCACTTTTGAAAATCTCATGCCTCAGTTCTCTCATTTGTGTAACAGGGATGATAATACCGACAGACTTGTGAGTTGTGCAACTCAATTAATTACTCTTTGCAAAGTGCTTTGTGTGCCATGTATGGCTGGGGCTGAACAAATACACTTACAGGGTTTCAGAGACTGAAAAGTGTTCCCAAAGTTCACCGGCAAGTACAGGCGTCCATGAGTTTGCCGGTTGCCAGGGAAGCAGTGTAAGGACAAGTGTTCTCCTTCACTGTAACAGAACTGTTCAGAGGCTACTGGTATTTTACAGAATCATACTCCACAACAAATGTGTGGCTTTTGCTCTTGGTCTCCCACTCTATGTCCTAGCAGCTGAAGTGGATAGGAGAGCTTAAGGAGGAAACTTACAGTAATCCATCAAATGTTCACTCTCCCAGAGCATGTACCCTGGCACACACAAGAAGAGTCAGCACCTTCTCCCTCTTAAGAGATGAGTTGATCTAGCATGTTTGGATTTAGAGTTGCCACTGGGCTTGTCTACATAGGAGGCTCAGAAAAAATAATCTGAATTAAGTAAAGATATGAATTTAAAGTGAATTAGTTAAACCACATTAAACCCAGAATAGAGAATCTGAACACAGAGTGGAATATCATACAATGAAAGAATGAAGATTTGACTTCAACTTCTTTTTTTATCATCACTAGTGGCTCAACCCAATTTTTGTGTTCTGTTTCCTGGAATGAAAGAAGTAGGAATTCATCTCTTGCTACTCCCAGTCACAACAGCTACAGCTACAGTTGAGTGTTCTTTTTCATCAATGAATAGAACTGTGTTCTGAAAGAAGTCGCCTTCTGCCTGATCATGGAACGGAAGTACCGGACACACAAGAAACCACCAAAGAGGAACACACTGCATTCAAGAAGTTCATTAGCAGAGTTGTGCAAAATAAACCAAGAAGGATATCGACATAGTGCTTCACAGAAGGCTTGAGAAGCCACCCTTCATCGGCTCTGACACCCTTACACAGTAAATATGAAACCCCCTTCCCCCACAATTTCAATTCCTGGGAAAACCACTGCACAGGTGGAGCATTCAATTGTTCTCATGTTAGTCTGCTGATGTCAGACTCTTAAAAATACTGAACCAAAACCCCCTTTTCAAAATTTAATTTCCTGGAAAAAACATGTAAAATGAGTATTGTTTATGCAAGAGATCTACTCTGGCCTTCAGAATAAACAGATGTTGCCAGGATTTTTTTTAAACCTCAGTGGTGAGTTAAACACAAATTAAGACTTTTAATTGACACATTTGACTCTACTGTAATTTCCAAAGACACGATCAGATCTCCTTTTATAGCACATGTGAGGCAGGTAAGAAATCAGACGACCTAGCATGGACCTTTTCCAGTGTATAATTCAGGGTCGGGCAAACTTTTTGGCCTAAGGGCTGCATCAGGTTTCTGAAATTGTATGGAGGCGTGGCCCAGCCCCTGCCCCCCTTGCTGCTTGCCTCCTGAGGTGCACCCCTTGCCCTGGGACTCCAGCCCCATCCAACTCCCCCGTTCCCTGCCCCTGCCCCATCCAGCCCCCTGCTCCCTGTCCCCCGGACTCCCCAACCCCTTCTAACCCCCCCCCTTCCTGACTAGCCCCTCCACCCCGGGACCCCGGCCCATCCAACTACCCTTTCTCCCTGACTGCCCCCCGACACCCCGCCACTGACTTCTCCCTGCCGCCCCATCCAACCTCTCCTCTCCTTGCTGACTGCCCCCTCCGGGACCCCTGCTCCCATTCAACCCCCATGTTCCCCACCCTCTGACGCTCCCACATCTATCCACACCCCTTGCCCTCTATCCAACCCCCACCTCTGCTCCCTGCCCCCTTACCACGCTGCCTGGAGCACTGGTGGCTGGCAGCGCGGCTGCACCAGGACAGGCAGCCGTGCAGCACAGAGCATCAGGTCAGGCCCCAGCTCTGCAGCTGCGCTGACCCAGGAGCTTGCTGCTCCGCTGCTCAGAGCAGCGGGGGAGGGGGAACAGCAGGGGAGGGGCTGGGGGCTAGCCTTCTGGGCCAGGAGCTCAGAGGCCGGATAGGATGGTCCTGGACCACGAGCCATAGTTTGCCCACCTCTGGTATAAATACACACCGGACTCTCCTATTTTAATTCATGTTATTTACTGGTTCCTGTGTTTGCTCATGTTTTTTAAGAGTACGCCTATTAAAAAAGTTGGCTCCTGAGACTGGCAATATGATGCTGTTGGACCTGAAGCCCAGTGAAGCGAATGGGAAGATTCTCACAGACGTTTGAACAATGCTCAGTCTTTTGCCTCAAGGTCACCATTTAAACCCATACAGTGGTTGAAATTCTCATCCCCTGACCATTCTTCCCTGTGATTTTGGATGGTCTCAGCTTCAAAGTGGACAACTGCCCATGAAAACAAAAGAATGCCCCTTGCCCGAACATACACACCATCTTTCTGGGAACTAATTGGCAGGACTGACAGTCTGACACAAAAGGTCAAGGGTTGAAGGGAGATGGAGATTGAGCATCCTTCTCATACACAGAGACAAACCTTTTGGATGAAGGTAGAGGTGCGTTGGCTGGGAATGCTGGGGAAGCGTCTAGTGTGACTGCCTGTTCGGTACATGCTATATGGATAGACAAAAGAATTCAGCCTTCAATGCTGCCCACCTGGCATTCGATTCAATTAAAACAACTGCTCCCACATCCCGACTGAAGGCTTCTTCTGCCACATCTCAGACCAAAAACAATAACCCCCTACAATGGATTTATAAATCTTGAAAACCTGAGTGTTTCCATCGGAGGTGCTGCTGCAGCCTGCCCTCCGGAAGAGCATAGGGTATGTCTGCCACAAGGGAGCTAGCAAGGCTAAAGATGCTGAATATATGTGCCTAATCCTACTCTCCTACAGTTGAACTACCATATAGAGAACAACAGGAGGAAGCGCTCTGAGCAGCCCCCTCCCCCTGAACTCCAACTTCCATCAGCTTCAGCCCCTGCATGCTTCTCACTCACTTAACTCGGGGGTGGAGGGAAGGGTGCGGGAAGGGAAAAAGAAGGAATGTTTCAGATAAAACATGGCCGATTTCCAGCTTCTCTGTTTTTATTAACATTGCAGGCAGAGAAATGGCTTTTGTGGTTTTGTGCCTGCAGGATGCTTTCATTGCTGATGGACATCTACGACCCAAAGAGATTTTGTATGGGGCAATTAATTTCAGTGGCTACAAGGAATTAATATTGATTCACATGGTGGCACATGTCCCACTGACTATGCTGTGTAATTGTCCCAGTGTGGCATTAGCTGGTACTATGCTCTACATCAGGCTATTTAAACTCCCTCTAATGCCAATGCCTTCTAGCTTTCCACATGCAACCCGATGCACTTGAACTTAAGCAGTCTGGAGCATCTGGACAAGAAAGAGACAGTAGAACAAGCCTTTCTTTAGTACAAGGATTGAGGACAGAACTCTGGAAGCCATAATTTCAGAGAAAAGGTGAAGAAAAGTTGGAAGTGACGAAGGGGTTAAATGTGGTTCCTAGCAGCATTCCCATGGGTTTCTTTTTAAAAACCTAAAGAAGAAATGGAAGATGAGGAGATGAGCATAAAAGATCCTTGCACTCTTGTGTATCTATATAAATACTCAAGTCCATTTCCTCTGGCATGGCTGGATTGTTCCCTATACCTCTACCCCAACAGAACACGACCTGATATAACATGAATTCGGATATAACGCGGTAAAGCAGCGCTCTGGGGCGGGGGCGGGGCTGTGCACTCCGGAGGATCAAAGCAATTTGCTATAACGCGGTTTCACCTATAACGCAGTAAAAATGTTTGGTTCCTGAGGACAGCGTTATATCGAGGTAGAGGTGTACTATACTCACTAGTGCCCTGTCCTGTTCACTTTCAAATGTCCCGTTTCCAACTGGACTTCCACCACTTCTCTTTGCAAACCATCCCTCAGACTATTTGATCCCATTCTAGCAGCTTCTCCTCTGCATTTGCCATAGCTCATTTTATCCCATTACTCCCAGTGATGTCACCCGAAATGACTCCTCTCTCTTCTGGGGGTTTACAACCCCAATAGACTCTCATGTTCCCTTCTGATCACCACTCAGCCAAGCAGCACACGTTTAGCTGCTTTAGTCTCGCCACATAAATCAATTCCTTCCAACCCCCACTTATTTTTTGTTGTTCTTTTCTCAGCTTCTTCCACAAGTAGCAATGCTATTCGGATGCCTAGAATTAAAAAAACAAAAAAAATGTCCCTTTGCTTACACACTCTTACAGAACTGTTAGGTTGTTTCAGGATACAATGTTTCTGCCTGTGTAACCCAATACAGTATTGAGAGGGTGGGGTTTTTTTTTGTTTTTGTTTTTGTTTTTACACTGCTGGTTGTATTGAAAACTCAGTTTACATGCTGTCCACTATCACCTACAGATTTATACCTGCACCAGCACTCCTGCTCTGCATGTTTCTCTTGCTTGTGGAACATCTGTATTTTAGCCTACTCCCACTCCCCAATCACAGATATATTAGCCTGAATTTTTCCAAACTGAATCTTGTTTTATTCTTTCTTATCCTATTTCTAACCTTTCTGGATCCCTACATATTACTTCCATCCTACTGGTTTTTTTATTATTTTTATTTAGGTTTTCTTAAACTAATTTTTGTTTTTTTTTTTTTAAATATCTGGCTTTAGAATAGGTTTGTTCAGTATGTTAAGTTGTGGTCTTTCTGCATTTTTTCTGGAAGAGATTTGTGCCTTTTCTGCAAAACTGTTGGGCTGTTTCTGTACCCTCAGCTGCCAACTTCCATCCCAGAGGTGGCTGTACTTCAGTGGTGGGTTAAATGATTCTCATGTCTAAAAACGCATATGAACCCTTCCGACTGAATAATATTGTACAGTGTTATGATAGGGAATTGCATCAAGATAATGGGGGATGATATAGATAATGAATTATTAGAACCAAGAATTGTTTGGTGAATCTTAGCCTGGACCTCACATCCTCAATTTTAAAATCTCCATTTCAGCAAAGCAGACTGGAAGATTAGGAAACTCTGTACATGAAAAAGGTGCAGATTACATGGTTTGGATGTAAATATAACATGATTCATGCTCGAGCAGACTAATTTGATCAATTAAATCTATACACCTGTCTCACATTTAAATTATACAGAAGGTCAAATTCTTCTCAGTTATACCATGTAACACCAGTAACTTCAGTGAGGTTGCAGAGACATAAAGGAGAGTAGAAGCTAATCCTCTGTATGTATTTTTATTCAGTTCATGAAACCTCTATAGTTCAAGACATCACTACAGTTTGTCTCCCTTTTCCCCCATGTGTTACAGAAAACAGGAACATAAATTAGTTTTTCCTGGGAAGACAGTCTTTTATGTATCACTGACCTAGGTTCTCACAAATGTCCTTGGACACTTTCCAGCTAAACAATTAGAAGTTCAGTATAAACACCATAGATTACATGAAATAAATAATATAAAGAAATCCTCCACAGGAAGGATATGCAGACTAACTGCTCTGCCAGGTCAGCAATAACCAATACAATGTCTAATCCTACGAAATCACAATGGTGGTGGGGAGTCTCGTATGTTATTTCAAACCAACTCTCAACAAGTTTGCAGGTAAAGCCAGACATTTGTCACCTATACAGTATCCCTATGCTGTTGGGTAATTATGTGTCACTTGCTACGCTGTAAATATAACCCACACTAGTACAGTATAGGTTTTATCCCCCACTAGTGGCTGGTCTACTCAAACTTAACAGCCAACTACTGCTACCATTAATGGAGTTATTCTTTTAGCTCAAAGTTAGTGCGGAAAGTCCTGGGTTCAAATCCTGGTGCCAGCCTATGTGGGGCTCATTACATATAGTCATTTATTCTTGAAAAAGCCACTTCCCTAGATTGATACCAACTTGCAATATGTTGGGTTAAAGGGGCACATGGCAGTAGTGGGTAGATTTTTCCTCACATAGGTATTTCCAGCTTTTAGAGAACAGATTTCCTCTGGGAGTGACAAGGCTTGTCTACACTTCAAACACTGCAGCTGTGCCAGAGCTGCGCTTCAGTTGAGACTCAACCAATGGGTTTGCCCATTGGCATAGGTGCGCAACCTTCCCGAGAGGTGGTCACTGGGTTGACAGCAGAATTTTCCCATTGACTGTTTACACCAGGGGCTAGGCTGGTATAACTCATCGGGATCCGGGGAGGTTCCAGATGACTGGAGAAAAGCTAATGTAGTGCCTATCTTTAAAAAAGGGAAGAAGGAGGATCCAGGGAACTACAGGCCAGTCAGCCTGCTTCTTGATATGTTGCCGCTGCAGACGTTCCAAGGTTGTGGAGAGGGTCACGTCTTCCATGCCACCGTCACTTTTTCTTTCGTAGTAGACACCGTCAGGCCACTCAGCATCATCTTCTCCCTGGGCTTTAAACTGACAACCTTTAAGTCTCTGGAATAAAAGGGCTTGAGAGAATTAACATGGTACACTTTAGGCTTTAGGGTGGAGGTGGGAAATGCTATGAGATAGTTAACAGCTCCCAGGCGCTTTTGGACTGTGAATGGCCCTTCCCATGATGCTTCCATCTTATGGGCCTGTTGCGCCTTTAAGACCATAACCTGGTCTCCTACCTTGAAGGAACGCTCTCTGGTATGTCTATCATACCAGGCCTTTTGCTCTTTTTGAGCATCCTTTAGGTTTTCTTTAGCAAGGGCTAAAGAGTGTCGGAGGATGCTTTGTAGGTTGCTTACAAAGTCTAGAATATTAGTTCATGGAGAAGGTGTAAACCCCTCCCATTGCTGCTTCACCAACTGTAATGGCCCCTTAGCCTCGTGGCCATACTCAAGTTCAAACGGTGAAAACCCTAAACTGGGAAGTGGTACAGCCCTGTAGGCAAAAAGCAACTGCTGCAACACTAGGTCCCAATTATTGGAGTGTTCATTTACGAATTTACGTATCATGGCCCCCAAAGTTCCATTAAACCTCTCCACCAGGCCATTGGTTTGATGGTGGTAAGGGGTGGCAAACAAGTGATTCACCCCATGAGCTTCCCACAGATCTTTCATGGTCCCTGCCAGGAAATTAGTTCCTGAGTCTGTAAGGATGTCAGAGGGCCAACCTACCCTGGCAAAAATGTCTGTTAAGGCCTGGCACACAGTTTTAGCCCTGGTGTTGCTTAGAGCTACTGCTTCCGGCCATCGAGTAGCAAAGTCCACGAAAGTCAGTATGCACTGCTTTGCTCCGGGGGTCTTTTTTGGGAAAGGACCCAGAATATCCACAGCTACTCGCTGAAATGGGACCTCAATTATGGGGAGTGGCTGAAGGGGCGCTTTGACCTGGTCTTGAGGTTTTCCCACTCTTTGGCACACCTCACAAGACTGGACATAGTTAGCAACGTCCTTGCCCATCCCCTCCCAGTGGAAGGACTTCCCCAACCTGTCTTTGGTTCTGTTCACCCCAGAATGGCCACTGGTATGGTCATGGGCTAAGCTTAAGAGCTTTCGCCGGAACTTAGTTGGAACTACCAACTGTTTCTGCGGGTGCCAGTCTTCCTGGTGTCCACCAGAAAGAGTCTCCTTGTATAAAAGTCCTTGTTCTACAACAAACCAGGATCAGTTAGAAGAGCTGAGAGGCGGTGGGGTGCTCTGTGCCGCCGCCCAAGCTTTCTGAAGGCTGTCATCTGCTTCCTGCTCAGTCTGGAACTGTTCCTTTGAGACTGGAGACACCAGTTCCTCCTCAGACTGTGGACTTGGGCTTGGTCCCTCTGGAAGCGATGTAGGTGATGGGGTTGTTTTCGTTGCTGGTGAACCGCTTTCCGCTGGTGCACCAGGTGGTATTTCAGGCTCTGGCTGAGCCTCTTGGGTGTGGTTGTGTGCTGCTTCTGCCAGTTCAGGGCCTCTGGCGCCCTCTGGCGTTGGGATTGAAGATGGGTTTGCAAGCACTGTCGTCACTGCTGGCACCGGTTCTGGTGTTGGTTGCTTTTCCAGTTCCTGGTCTGGGACTGGAGGCACTGTGGCTGTTGCAGTCGTTGGCAGGGGATCCGGGTCCACCACCTCTGTCTGGGTCTCTGGTAACACAGACGGGGCCCCTGTGGACGGCTCAGGAATAGGGATGGGTCTGGAAGCTTGCCTGGCTTGGCTGCGTGTAACCATCCCCACCCTCTTGGCCTGCTTCACCTGGTTGGCCAAGTCTTCCCCCAGTAGCATGGGGATGGGATAACTGTCATAAACTGCAAAAGTCCACATTCCTGACCAGCCTTTGTACTGGACAGGCAGTTCAGCTGTAGGCAAGTCTACAGATTTTGACATGAAGGGGTAAATTGTCACTTGGGCCTCTGGGTTGATGAATGTGGAGTCCACTAAGGATTGGTGGATAGCTGACACTTGTGCCCCCGTGTCTCTGCACGCGATAACCTTCTTTCCGCCCACCCTCAAAGTTTCCCTTCGCTTCGAGGGTATTTGAGAGGCATCTGGGCCTGGGGATCTTTGGTGTGATGGTGGTGTAATGAACTGCACTCGGTTGGGGTTCTTGGGCAGCTGGCCTTTATTTGTCCCAGTTCATTACATTTAAAATCGCGCCCCGCCGACTGGTCACTGGGCCGAGGTGAGTTGCTGGAGACTGGTGAGGTGGGACAATAGAGTGTTTGGGGCTTTCCTTGGGGTGTAGGTGGAGTTTTGGGTTGCCCCCGGTGATAGGGTTTATTTTCTGTTTGCCCCCTGGGATATTCGCTCCCCTTGCTAGTAGCTTTTTTCTTTTCTGCCACTTCCACCCATCTGGCTCCAATCTCCCCCGCATCAGTTACAGTTTTGGGCTTCCTATCTAGGATGCACCTTTCTATTTCCTCAGGAACACCCTCTAAGAACTGTTCAATTTGCATTAGGAGGGACAGCTTGTCCAGAGATTTAACATTTGCTCCTGATATCCAGGCATCCCAATTCTTTCCAATGTAGTAGGCGTATCAGGTAAATGACACATCTGGTTTCCACCTTAGGGCTCTGAACCGCCGACGGGTATGCTCAGGTGTTAGCCCCATTCTGATTCTGGCCTTGGTTTGAAAAAGTTTATAATTGTTCATGTTCTCCTTAGGCATTTCAGCCGCCACCTCTGCTAAGGGTCCACTGAGCTGTGGCCTCAGCTCTATCATGTACTGCTCTGCAGAGATGTTGTACCCATGGCAGGTCCTTTCAAAATTTTCTAAGAAGGCCTCAGTGTCATCACCTGCCTTGTAGGTGGGAAATTTCCTGGGATGGGAAACAGTACCTGGAGAAGGATTGTTAGGGTTGGCTGGAACATCTGGCTTAGCCTTTGCTAATTCCATGGCCTGCTGGTGGGCCTCCCTTTGGAGCTCCAGCTCTTTTTGTTTCATCTCTCTCTCGCTCCTATGGGCAGCCTCTTTGGCTTGTTCTTCTCTTTTGTGGGCCGCCTCTTCCTTGGCTATTTCTGCATTAATTAGTTCCATCCGTCTCCTATGTTCGTTGTCTTTCTCTATGGCTTCTAGCCTTGCCCGTTCCTGTTTAATGGCTTCCTTGGAACTCATTGTTCCTGCTTTCTTGTGCTGGCTGCCCCCTCTGCAGCTTACTGACTGGAATGCTGCAGCTCAGGCTGCTTCCTCAGGACTGCTTGGTTAAGAAAGATTTTCTAACTAGCTATGCCGAGAGTTAGAAAGAAAAAATACAATTCACTTGTAAATGCCTTTTGCTGGTGTCTGCTGGCTCACCGCTTGAGCCTCCTTTTTAACAAAGACTCTTGTTAAAAAACTTAACACCTCTGCCCTCAGGCTGCTACCTGAGCAGCCAGAAAGGAGAGAAAAAAAACTCACTGGCTTTGATTTTTTAAATCCCAATCCTCTCAGCCTGCTTTCAAGCAGCCAGAAAGGAGAGAAAAAAAAACTCACTGGCTTTTGGTCCTAGAAATCCCACCTCTGCCACCATGTCAAGTTATTTTTCCCACTTTGAACTTTAGCGTCCTAAAAGTGGGACCTGCATGCACCCTTCTAAGCTTAATTCCTATCTTAGATATGATAGCGCTGCCACCAGCCAAAAATATAGTGTTTTGGCACACTTCCTGTTCCCCCAAAATCTTCCCTGGGGAACCCAAGACCCAAACCCCTTGGGTCTTAAAATAAAGAGAAACAAACCATTCTCCCTCCTTTCCCCCTCCCAGACTTTCCCCTCCCTGGATTACCCTGAGAGATTACACTGATCCAAACTCCTTGGATCTTAAAACAGAGAGGAATTAATCTTTCCCTATCCCTCCTTTCCCCCCATCAATCCCTGGTGAGTTCAGACCCAATCCCCTTGGGTCTTAAACAAGGAAAAAAAATTAATCAGGTTCTTAAAAAAGAAAGCTTTTAACTAAAGAAAGAAAAAGTAAAAATTATCTCTGTAAAATCAAGATGGAAAATGTTTACAGGGTATTCAGCTCATATAGACTAGAGGGACTTCCTCCCCCTTAGCCTGAGATTAAAAGTTACAGCAAACAGAGGTAAAACTCCTTCCAGCAAAATACACATTCACAAGTTAAGAAAACAAACATAAGACTAATCCGCCTTTTCTAGCTAGTACTTACTATTTTGAACGTGAGAGACTATTTCAGAAAGATTGGAGAAAGACCTGGCTGCACATCTGGCCCCTCTTAGCCCCAAGAGCGAACAACCAACAAAACAAACAGCACAAACAAAGACTTCCCTCCACCAAGATTTGAAAGTATCTTGTCCCCCCATTGGTCCTCTGGTCAGGTGTCAGCCAGGTTTACTGAGCTTCTTAACCCTTTACAGGTAAAAGAGACATTAACACTTAACTATCTGTTTATGACACAGCCTCACCACAGTCCCTGGAAAAATCATGGAGCAGGTCCTCAAGAAATCAATTCTGAAGCACTTAAAGGAGAGGAAAGTGATCAGGAACAGTCAGCATGGGTTCACCAAGGGCAAGTCATACCTGACTAACCTAATTGCCTTCGATGATGAGATAACTGGCTCTGTGGACGAGGGGAAAGCAGTGGATGTGTTATTCCTTGGCTTTAGCTTTTGATACGGTCTCCCACAGTATTCTTGCCGGCAAGTTAAAGAAGTATGGGCTGGATGCATGGACTATAAGGTGGATAGAAAGCTGGCTAGACTGTCAGGCTCAACAGGTCGTGATCAATGGCTCCATGTCCAGCTGGCAGCCGGTATCAAGTGGAGTGCCCCACAGGTTGGTCCTAGGGCCAGTTTTGTTCAATATCTTCATTAATGATCAGATGATGGTGTGGACTCAGGGCTGGCTTTAGCAAGTGCGGGGCCTGAATCGTGGGGCTTGTATTCATCGGGTGGCGCTCTGAGTCTTCAGCGGCACTTTGGATTGCTGCGCTCTGGCCGGGGCTGTGGCCTTGCCACGCTCCAGTCTGGGGAGCGTGGCTGCGTGCTTAGAGCTGTCTGCCCCTCCCCGGCTGGGGGACAGGGACTGCAGGCTTGCCATGCTCTGGCTGGGCGTGAGCCCTCTTAGGTGTGGGGCGCAGGGCCCTCTAAGGCGCAGGGCTCTATTTGGGGGAAATCAGCCTAAAGCCGGCCCTGCGTGGACTGCACCCTCAGCAAGTTTGCAGATGACACTAAACTGGGAGGAGTGATAAATACGCTGAAGGATAGGGATAGGATACAGAAGGACCTAGACAAATTAGATGATTAGGCCAAAAGAAATCTGATGAGGTTCAACAAGGACAAGTGCAGAGTCCTGCACTTAGGATGGAAGAATCTCATGCACTGTTACAGATTAGGAACTGAATGGCTAGGCAGCAGTTCTGCAGAAAAGGACCTGGGGTTACAGTGGACGAGAAGCAGGATATGAGTCAGTGTGCTCTTGTTGCCAAGAAGGCTAATGGCATTTTGGGCTATATAAGTAGGGGCACTGCCAGCAGATCTATTCGACACTGGTGAGGCCTCATCTGGAGTACTGTGTCCAGTTTTCGGCCCCACACTACAAGGAGGACATGGAAAAATTGGAAAAAGTCCCGCGGAGAGCAACAAAAATGATTAGGGGGCTGGCACACATGACTTATGAGGAGAGGCTGAGGGAACTGGGATTGTTTAGTCCGCAGAAGAGAAGAATGAGGGGTGATTTGATAGCTGCTTTCAGCTACCTGAAAGAGGGTTCTAAAGATGATGGATCTAGACTGTTCTCAGTGGTACCAGATGACAGAATGAGGAGCAATGGTCTCAAGTTGCAGTGGTGGAGGTTTAGGTTGGATATTAAGAAAAACTTTTTCATTAGGAAGGTGGTGAAGCACTGGAATGGGTTACCTAGGGAGGTGGTAGAATCTTCTTACTTAGAGGTTTTTAAGGTCAGGCTTGACAAAGCCCTGGCTGGGATGATTCAGTTGGGGATTGGTCCTGCTTTGAGCAGGGGGTTGGACTAGATGACCTCCTGAGGTCCCTTCCAACCCTGATATTCTGATTCTATGAACTGCGTCACTCCAGGATGTGGATTTTTCACATCCCTGAGTGATGTCATTATACCGACCTGATTTCCCACTGTAGACCAGGCCACAGATCCTAGACTCCTAACAGCTGAGGGAGATGACAACAGGTCAGTTACAGCCAGCATGGACATGTTTTGATCAAGGATGGTGGCATCTTAGAGAAAAAAAATCAAGTGTGTTCTTAGCTCAGGTTAGCTAGCTAGGGTTAAAATAGCACTGAAGATCTGGCAATCTGGCTTTTAGCTTGGGTTAGCAGTTCAAGTTCAACCACAGGCTCATTTGTACGCTTTAAATGTGAGCTGCTAACCTGAGTGAAAAGCAGAGTTGCCATGCCTTCATGGCTATTTTAACCTGTTAGCTAAAGTGGGTTAGCTAACTGAGTCAATGACACACCTTTTCTCCAGTGGAGACGTAGCCCCAATGAAAAGCAAGAAACCTTGGAGGGCCACAGATGTATTGCAAGACCTCTAATCTTTGTGGCAGATTTTTATGAATGGCTAATATTATGCCCACCTACATAAAATCAGGAGTGATTCATTTCCGACCCATTCAATAAGAACAAGCTGTCACAATATTGCTAGAGAACTTTCCCATTTGAGAATTTAATTAAAATCGGAGAGGATTTTGCTTGTAATAGCTACATAATTCCCCCTCTTCCTCCCCAATGCTGTTTCGGGGTGTTTTTGCGTGGTGAAAACAGAAGATAAAGTGCAATCATACTGAATGCCCACAACCTGGAACAGTGGCTCAGGCTTCAACCTTCCTTCTAATCTGCGGGAAAATGACTTGCATCCCTTCTGCCTCTTTCTATTGAATTGCAACACACGTTTCTTTGATGGTCACAGTGAAGCTGGGTCACAGTTTATAAAGCAGGCTAGACTGTCAGTGTGCAACCCCTAGATTTATTAAAACACTGTAACCCCTAGGGACAACAATTCTTCATCATCTCAAGGTGCCTTGTGAAGTCAAATATTCTCAAAGCCTCAAACCCTATGAGGAAATACAGAGGGCAGCTTGGTTACAAGGCAGCAATTCCCAGGGATTATTCCAAGGTGGAGCAGGGCTGCTAGGGGCGGGGTGGCAAGTGGGGCAATTTGCCCCAGGCCCCACAGGGGCCCCCACGAGAATATCGTATTCTATAGTATTGCAACATTTTTTTATGGAAGGGGCCCCCAAAATTGCTTTGCCCCAGGCCCTCTGAATCCTCTGGGCAGCCCTGAGATGGAGAAAGGTGTCGGAAAGAGGAGCTGGCATCATTTCATTCATCATAATGCATGGGAAAGAACGGGAAGCAGTTTCTACAGAGAAAGAGTTAAGCATCTCAGGAGGTTAACTGTCTGAATAAATAAATGTTTATCTCACCTTATCAGCCTGCAGACTTCCAAGGTAGGCCCAGGCTAGGCAGCTAGATAGGCGTTTTCTCTGCCTGGTGATTTAATCTACACTTGATGATTTGCATAGTGGAGCTGCAAGTCAGGTTAAGTGAATGGCCTTCTCGCCCAGCTTTCTGCACAAGATTAACGGGAACTTGCATGGGAAACCTAGTTTCTGGTCCCTGAAAATAAATATTTATCTTGGCAAACTTCAGTGCATATCACAAAACGGGGTTGTAAGGGAAACTCGTCTGCGGCTTTCCAGGGAAAGGCTGGACCAGAAGAGTCTGTGTGCCTGTCTGCACTCAAACAGCAACTGTCACCGTCCTCTCCTCCCCCTCGCAGACTGGGGAGTGCAGAACACATTCTGTCCAAACAAGCTGAGGAGGAGAAGTAGAGGCTTTCCCTATCCCTGCATACCTCAGCAGCTACTTCTTCAAGGAGTGGTTTCTTCTAGACAGACTCGCTTTCACTAGCAACTGAAAGGAGCAGCGTGGACATTATGGCACGAGTTAACCACCCAACCTCGGACACCGGGGTGGTCAAGCAAGCTTGTATGCATGTGGCTATATCATGCTGTCTCCCCTGCCTTAACGTCCACCCTGTTATTTTTAGTGCAGTAGCCTGAGCGAAGCAAGTGTGTGTCTGTCTACGTGGGCTGGGGGGCATGCTCCCAGCTACAGTGTAGACACAGCCTTTGTGAACTCACAGTGCTAAGGAGCAAAACCTGAAAAGGGTCAGGTAGGGTTATACCTTCCCCCAGAGGTAGAGTGCCAGGTTAATTTCTAGACCAAATTCCTGCTGCTGCCATCAAAGCTGGGAATACCATGAATGAAGTTAGAGACATTAGATGGGTGAGAGAGACAAGCTTACGAGCCACACAGAGCTTTTCCCAGACGTGCAGAAAGGTACTGAGAGTATCACAGCTAAATACAAGGTGGAACAGATTGTTTAGCATAAGTAATTAACACATCAACATCTGGGGATATATCACAAGCTACACTGATGGCAACCACATGTTCTTAAGGGGGCAGACCTAAAGCCAGCAAAGTCAACAGGCTTTGGTTCAGGCTCTAAGTGAAGAAGGATTCAGTAAAAGTGACTCAGAGTTACATGTTTAGTCTCCCTCCCTGATCCCAAATCGCTATGCATAAGTCAAAAGATGGATTTTCCTAACTGCCTGTGCCTCAAACTCAACTCAGGATCTTAAAATCCATCTGTGGTCTTTCTGCTTCTGAACTCATCACCACCCATCTAGGTACCCCTGTCCTCAGTCACTGGGGTAGCTGAACTTCTGCCTTGAGAAGGTATAAAATCATAGAATATCAGGGTTGGAAGGGACCTCAGGAGGTCATCCAATCCAGTCCAACCCCCTGCTCAAAGCAAGACCAATCCCCAGACAGATTTTTGCCCCAGATCCCTACATGGCCCCCTCAACGATTGAACTCTCAACCCTGGGTTCAGTAGGCCAATGCTCAAACCACTGAATTATCCCTCCCTCCTTCAGGTAGCTAACAATTGTTCTGATAATGCATGAGGCAGGACAGAACCCATCTCCCTCACTGAGCTCCATTCACCATGCAAGGCTAGGAGACAGTGGAATAACAAGTTACGACTAGAAGACACATAAACTACTGAAATCATTGGAGTTACACCCCAAAACTCTATGTCACTTACAGAGAGTTGATAAGCTAAGCAGGGGGCCATTTTAGATTGATACCAATTACTGACTATAACAGCACTTCAACCCCTTCCAGCCTATGTGGAAAAATGACTAACATCTGATAATTAACCAAAATAGACTTCCTCAGCTGACCTTTCTAGCTCATTATGGCTATAACAGAGCAAGATGCAGCTAAATCTGCAGCCCGTGTTAGCATATTTTCATGCAAACACGATTTGTGTGCCAACATGTCAGTCTCAGGAGCCAGCTGTGATGCTAGTAAGCCAAGTGCCAGCTCTGGCTAAAGCCTAGGTGCCAGCTGAGAACTGACAAACACACAGCTGGAAGACAGGCCAGATCACTTGTGTGTTAGGATAGTTCTAGGTAGATGTTAAAATGTGTAAGAATGTGTTTAGTGTATAAACTTCATGAAAAACTCGTGGGATGTGGCATGCATTGTTTTCACTTATCTGTACCCCGTTATAATGTAATAGCAAATAGCTGCATTGTATATACCTCTGGAATTAAGTGACTCCTCAAACGAGAAAGAAGCCATGTGTAATGCAAATGAAGAACTTTAACAGGAACATGCTAATTCCTGAGCATGGAAAGCAAAGGCTCAGTGTGTGTGTGTGTGTGTGTGTGTGTGTGTGTGTGTGTGTGTGTGTGTGTGTGTGTGTGTGTGTGTGTGTGTGTGTGTGTGTGTGTGGTCAAAGACATTGTTAAGTGTATTCCTTCCCCCACCCTCCATGAAGAAGGGATCTGAGTGAGAACTGTGGCTGTCAGCTTGGTTTCTGTGAAAAGAAGCGATAAATATGGACCCAAGGAAAAATTCATCATCTCTGGACTGGCTGGATTTGAACAGGGTAGAATAACTAAACGAGACAACGCAAATCCACAGTTACTCTAGGTAGCCCTAAAAGACTTTAGGGAAACTGGCAGATTACAACATCTCTGCTATCTTTTGAAATTATAATCCGTGACTCATCTATATAAATATTTTTACCTGCTTTAACCTCTCGATAACGCTCATTCCTTTTTCTTAGCTAATAAACCTGCAGCTAGTTTACTGTAGAATTGGCTACCAGTGTTGTCTTTGGTGTGAAATCTAGGATGCAAATCGACCTGGGCGAGTGACTGGTCTCTTGGAACTGGGTGTAACCTGAATGTTTTGTGATTTTTGGTGTAAGTGATCATTATAGAGTTCTACCTTGCCACCAAGGCAAGCTGACTGGACTGTGACTCCACTATAAGACTATTGTAATACTTTGGGAGTTCACATTTGGGACTGGGTTGGTGAAATCTAATTACAGAACATAACACCAGTTTGGAGTGTTTGCCCTGCTTTTGACAGTGTGCTCTGAGGTTGGCACTCCATACAGCGTGATACCAATCACCACTTGCAAACTGCTCCACAGGTGTCCACTGTTTCTTCCTCCAGGCCCTGACAAAAACCTGACAAAAGGCCAGCCCCAGGAGAGATTAACTAATGCTAGTAGGTGACTCTCTTTCCTGTGAAGCTATGCCATCTTAAAAACATGCTCGCATGCTGGGTACTGTAGCATGGTGCACCCCTCCCCCCCCGCCTGCTGAGCCATTTGCAGTACATGTCGCTTCAGCATCTTTACATACTAAAGGATTTGGGGGATAAACTTGAGAGCCTGTGAGAGAAGGAGCCCATGGTGCAATTTGGCCACACTGGTGCCAACGTATTATGAGCAGCATTGGATTGTTTCACAGCTTGACAATGCTCACCAGCAATGTGCTGATAACACAGCAGTGGAAGAAAAAGCATCGGTAGCATTGTCCCTTACAGACATGCATTGCTGGGAAGCTACTTTCAGATCAGGTCATCCAGCTAACCGTCCTCAGCTTGAAGAAGAAATCAAGCTTTTCTCCCCACTAGGCTTGTGTTAGCAGATCTCTTCCTACCCTACACTACAGTAGATATGTCATTAGAAGCTCTTGAGGTACTTACCTTTCCTCTCCAAGCTCCCCACATCCTGCTAGGCAGGCAAGCTGGGTTGCACACTGACAGTTTATAAGCCTGAACTGGGACAAACTAGGTAGTAGCTTCTCTGATATGGGCAACTGTCCACTAATGGGTAAGGTTGGGGCAGTCTTTTTGTAGTGACTAACCCTACAAGCTATAAGGAGTCAGACTGTTTGGCCCACGTGCTCAACTCTGACCATCTTATCTAGGATTCCCAGCACATCTCTAATTTGAAATGAGGACAAACAGTTCTTTGCATGGTTGTTTCTTTATAAACTGACAATTCTTGTCTTATAATAACAACACCATCTACCCTGAGGTAGCATTAAACGTTTATTCATTGTATGCACTGCATCTTCTCTAAGAAAGACTTGATATCACCACAGGGACTTGTTCCTTCACTAACCCAGGTGTGATTTCACTTTTGTCACTTCTTATGTGAATGCTGTATATTACAAGCCAGTTTCAGAAATGCACGCGTCACACCACCCACGCACAAACTCCAGTAGGTGTGCACTCACACATCGGAATTTGTGTATATATTAGAGCTGATGTTTGTGCAAGGGCGTATGTGCAAAACAGTATGCAGGAAATCCATTACAGATCCTTTTGAAAATTTAGTGGTCACACACTAAATAGGTTGTAAAGTGTTAACAAATAACAGCACGTTACAGACATAAATAGTGAGCTCATAACCATCTAAAATCCATTTCAGTCAAGGATGTTATGTGCCACCTGTTGATCTACTGAACTCTATAACAAACTATGACAGTTTGACTAAAAATTTACTGAACCACCTATTAATCATGTATTCATTTTCATGCATGATTGATTAATATACCCTTAATTTCAAATGTGACCAGTTTGGCCTGTCATGTGCTTCATGCATTTTCTCCCACTCCAAATGTAATGAAGGCCACATGATCAAAGTCAAGTTCAGCACATAGCCCCCACTCTTGCTCCACTGAAGTCAATGGAAGCTTTGCCTGTAACTCAACGCCAGTGGAGTCTGGACCCACAGAGCAGCCTATACACAGGAGAGGAATTGCAGAGATGAAAGATTCCAGCAAAGCAAAAATTGCGGCTTTACATCTGGAATTTAAAAAAGTGTTTTTAAAGAAACAAAGATTAGCATACATTAGAGGCACAGAAAAGGGCTTCACATAATCCTGAATATGAAAATATGTCAAGAGATGCATACAAAAAGGATTTGCATATATCAAAGGCGCATATACGGTGGCTGGGCTGTGCAATCTAAAGCGCATTAAAAATGTTAATATTGAATTGTGTAGATACCGATAATTGAAAGCCAGAGGCACCCCCTACACATACCAAAAAAAAAAAAATAAAGAATTGCAGCACCTTTTCTCAGTTTTCTTACATGATTAAAAATACAAGAGAGAATGTTAAGGCAGTCAGTGCTCTTTGCATATTTAAGGGGTTTCTGGTTCAAAGAGAAATTCAAAGTATCCCTTTCTTATATAGGCAAGATTAGCAGAAGAAGATTTAATCAATATGGCACAAAATGGATTTTCCCTATTTTAAAAAAATGGAGTATTGTGCTGTAGTCCACAGGTTTATGAAAGCAGGAAAGTTAACACAAAAGAAAACAGTGTCCAAATCAGGCAATCCAGATATAAAAGCAAAGTGTTTGCCTTTGGAGTACTAGGCTGAGATCAGAGTCCGTGAACCAAGCTCCATCAGGGACAGCTCGAGTGATGGCGATAGGATTTGCATTCTGCACCAGGACTGCAGTTGGTCCCGTATCTTAAAGGTACAGCGGGTGTCAGAAGAACACTGTTTGTAGGTCATCAGTTATTGAGTCAGGGTTGCAATGCCAGTTTGCAGCTCAGGGACTGTTTGCAGAGGCAGGGAATATTTTTGGCTAACCGCCATTTGGTGCAATCTGGTGCATTACAATAGCAAGACATTTCACTCAGCAGACCACCAGGGATAAAACTCATCCCCAGCAAAAATGGCTAAGTAACATCCCAAGACCCAGTGGGGCTGGATACACTCCCAATTTACTGAATTTCATGTCTGGTTAACTCTACAAGCGTCAGGGATGATCTCAGAAGCAGCAGTAGGCACTATCTCGACACAAAGATAGCAGAGGAGATGCAGCATTTGAGCTGAAATCTCAGGTTCAACTGTACAGCTCCCACTGGAAAGTTTGGGATGACACAAATGTGCGTTCCAGGACAGAATTTCACCATACCCTTTCCCATAGCCTTGCCCTTTCCTGCAGCCCTTTGGTGGAGAAGAAGTGTAATTATGGTACTTTAAAAGATAGCCATTTAATTCTGCCTTCACATACACAAGTGGCTTTCTTCCCGATAGACCTCAGAACTTTATGTGCACAGGAATCACTTCATTCATGACTGAAATGTAGCCACATCTAGGGTGCAATGTGGGAGCCATTTCACAGTGCACCAACATCGCTACACAATAGCTTGGAAGAGGAGGTAAAACTGTTGAGTCCAATTGAAAATAAAGGGGTGATTTAGACAGGGAAATGTTATCCACTTTGGAATTAGTTCACGGTGTGGGGTTCACACTCCCACTCTCATTAGAAATGTCATGGCAACTTTTGAGGTGGTATTTCCAAAAGCTCTCAGCACTGGCCTAAAGCTGAAGTTTCTGATAAAAGTCTCATTGATGTCAATAGGAGCACAGTCAGGCCAGTGCTGAACGCTTTTGAAAATGCCACCCCTAATGACCATGTGGCAGAGACGTGGGCTGATGTCTCATCTGAAAATAATAAAGCACCAACAATCGACAGCAGAGCTTTGTTTTTCAAGTGGGAGTAACCACACTTTTAAACTAGATGGTTTCAATGAAACAGGGGCAAAACCCACATAGTTTCTTCACCTTTCATTAAAATCTCTCCAGGGACTTGCAGAGAACCTTTTATTTTATGAATTAAGCTCCTGTAAAAATCTCATTCTGCTCCGCTTGTTTTTAACAGATCGATGTTGGGTTTTCTCTCTCTCGCTCTCTTTTTTTTTTTTTAAGAGAGAGAGTGTTGAGAATAATGACTGCATCCATAAGTAAGTCATTACTAACAGAGTTCAGCAGACAAGAGCCCCCCTGAGGGAACTGACATATGACTTTTTGCAAAGGAGATTTAGCAGCTGCTGAAGGGCGTCACAGTTTTTCAGAAACATTAGCAGGGACGGAGAAGGGCTCTATTTGAGTCATCTAGATGCTTCATCCTGATAACCCAGTGCAGTCAGCTCAGAATTTGACCAGTAATGGCTGCTTGTTCTCATGGGGACACTGCCCCACTTAGAAAATCAACAGCAGAGAAATAACTGCACTGTGACCTGAGATCTTTTGATCATTCCCACCTGTTCATTTAAAAAGAGCCTTTTAGTTAATATATCTTCAGCTGGTGTGAATCGATGCAGCAACATCGACTTGAATCTTTATTTCAATTATGCGCCTCTGACTCACACCAGCTGAGGTCTGTCCCATTGTCAGCAGTACAAGTAATTTTCTTACATGGGCAGTGGAAATGTGCATAAGGTAGGGGAACAGAGCAGACACAGGCAGTACATTGGGCCATTATAAGTTACAGGAAACAGATGTACTATGAGTGCAAAAAGTTCTTGTATTACTTTAAAAACAAACTCAGTTCATCCCTCTTGATCGAACTCTCCTCTAAATCTTTTAGAGGGCGGCTTTTAAATCTACTACAGGCATTTCTCATTTCTGAACTGGGCATTTGTTTTTGCAACCACAGGTCTGAAATGCATTTATTGGCTGCAATCATGCCTTTTTGAGAAACAGAGCTGTGCCTAGCCTGAGTAACTCAACAGCATGCTGATAACAAGTTCAAGGGAGAGAGAGCCCAGAAACAACTTTTGCATCCCGTTTTAGCACCAGAACAGAAAACTTTCAGCTTAAAATAATTAAAAATACAACTATTTAGTAATGACACCAGGTTTGATTGGAGTGTGAGGTTGCATGAGCCTCAAACTATGGGCCCAGTTGGGTCCTGGTTTGCATGGCAGAATGTTGAAGTAAAAGGCATAAGGCTCCCCCTGACTCCCTTGTGCCTGCTACATGCATCACAGATAGAAGCACAAGATGGGAAGCAGGTTTTGCGGAGCAGGGGCAGATTTAAGAGTCAGAGCATGGTCAGCAAACAGGCAGCCTGGAGTGCAACGGTCACATCACCTTAGGCTTTTTTAAAGATGAAAAGTTAACAAAAAACAGAAAACAAAAATCATAGGCCTAAACAAAAGTGGAATCTCACCCACATTGTGTGAGTTGCGTTTTCCCGCTGACTGGAACCATGAACCTTGTAGTGAGGCGGCCTGGCTCCCAGCTGCCCCAGAGAGGGATGAACTCCTCCAGCTGCCAAAGTGGGCAGAGCCACTGGAGCCTGCACTCACCCCCCACAGGTCAAACCCCAGGGCTCAGAAGCTGCGTGGCTGCTGGAGAGGTCAGACGCTGGTGCCCTAGCTCCCGCTAGGGAGACTCCTGCCACCTGTGACCGCCCCAAGGACTGGCCATACCAGTTGAGGCCGGACGCCGACCAGACGCCGGAGAAGTCAGTAAGCTTACTGGTGAGAAAGGACCCAGAGGAGCTGCCCAGCTTACCGCTCGCGGAGTACCCCAAGGAGCCCATGGTGCTTGATGCCGTGGAAGACGCCAACCAGACGCAGGTACTGCTATAGGGGAAGGTCGGAAGTAGCCCGGAGACAGCCGACTCTAGTGTGGCTGTGGCACACCCAGAGCCAATGTCAGTGCGTTGTGGCCAGGATCCCCACTGACACAGCAGCAAGTCGCTGTCAGGGCCCCGGGCTGGGACGCAGTGGAGTGGGTGGGCCTGCACCCCCGCCACCCCACCCACGGGTGGCAATCTCCCTCTCGCCCCAATGCTCAGGACCAGAAGCCTGGGTTTTGGTCTTGAACTATTTGCTCAGCCCCTGCCTGAGGGTCTGAGCTCCAGTTTGTTTGCTGCCTCGCCCTGACCCAAGGCCTGGGCTTGTTCCGGAACTATTTGCTCAGCCCCTGCCTGAGGGCCTGAACCCTTGACTGTTTCCTGCCCCACTAAGCTAATTCCCCGACTCAGTGGACTTGTGCAGTGAGGTGGCCTGGCTCCCAGTTGCCCCAAGAGGGGCGACCCCAACAGCACACGTCTACAAACCACAATGATACTTTTCCTTGCAAAGTGTGCTATGATGCTGTCCAGTTCCAACTTTGCTGTCTTTGTTGTATCAATTGCAAGAAGTGCAAGGTCCCTCAGCTGTGTCTGCGATAGTGCAAATCCATGTTCATGTGCTCATAGTGCGTTCAGCACTAGCCATCCCAGTTGGTAGGATGAGAAAGTCAACGTAACACTTCCATTTCTGGAAAAACAGCATCAAGAGAACCTGACATTCTGAAATTCAAATAGCTCTGGACCCCAAGTGACAAACTGAACACTTCTGTGTCCTTTGTACAATAATACAACTTGAAAGCCGATGTTATGAACCAAGCCCAAAGAAAAATGTCCCATGGGTTTAAGAACTTTCTCCTGTGACTCGTCTGAAGTTACATTCTGAAATGGACTGGGATGGAGGAAACCAAGTAGAGTAGCTACCTCTTGAAATCCCTTACATCAATATTTTAGTTCCTGACCCTATTGTATAAGACCTTGAAATATCTCCTTTAAGGGTGATCCTTTGCTTCTAACACAGAATTCTGCTTAAATTCATCCTCCATGTGACACACACGCCTCTTCCTATGGCTTGGATAGTTTGCATTTTCAAAACCCATTGCTTCCCACTGGTCCTGAGATTCTTTTACCAATTTCCTTCACACTTTTCTTCAGATCTGAGCTCATTTGCAATGCTCTCAACTGTCCAGAGAACTTAGAACAGGTCAATTTTTTTGACTGAAGGATTCCAGAGGTAGCAGCCATGATAACTAAGATCTTATGCCATGATAACAGATTGATGTAGAACACCCACACCATCAAAGACAGGTTGCTTTTTGTTCAACGTTTGTCCTCACTATGCCTGCGTTCAGCCACAGTTTCATCTTCCAGGCATTCAATTATACTCTGAAAATTTACCATCGTTGCCTCAGTGGCTTTCATTTGAGCTGCCCATCTACTCTGGCAGAGTGCCTTTAGATGTAAAGATCTCCTTCATTTTTCAGAAGCCTGTTCAACTTCATCTGCTGCATCAATCCTGTCAACTTCTTCAGTGGCCTGAACGGCATCAAGTTCCATTTCCCTTTGCAAAACTGTACTCTCTTGAACAGGTGTTTTACAATAAAGATAATTTTTAGTTTTTTCCATTTATGGTTAAAGTCTGCAAAATATATAAATATGTCCTGCAAAGTTGCAAAGAAAAACTTCAGGTCTTGACTGGACTTTTTTTCAGCAGCATGCACCAAAACTAGGTTAATTTCATATACTGGGCAATGCGTGTTTGGTGCATACATGTTGTGTCCCTTGCCTGAAAGATACTCTCTCATTTTTGCTTGCAATCTTCCACGCGCTCTGACCATAACATTGGCCCCATCATATCCCTGTTCAGATATGGGCTAACCCATACTTGCAGAATACAACATTAGTTAACAGGTCACACAAGAATGCAGCATCTGCCTCATTTACTGCCACATGCTCTTTTATATCTGCTTTTCCTTAGATAAAATCAATATTAACAAAGCAAAGCAAACTGGCCATTCGATCAAAATGGCTAATATCCATGGTTGGATCTACTAGGACAGTAAAAAATGTAACTAGTTGGCAACTATTATGTATGCACATCCTGGTTTCTGATGCTAAAAGACACAAATTCATCAGTAACTGTTTTGCTCAAATATTTGATTCTCTTGGTATCACTAATATGCTGGACAGAAGTTATACTATGTCTGGCAAGTAGCTTAATGATACTCAAGTAAATACCACAACTGTTGCTATCCAGAACTTCACAGTGGTCATGGAACGGGAGACATAAACTAGCTGGAGTTTTGACTGTGTCAAGTAGGGTTACCAACTTTCTAATCACACAAAACTGAACACCCTAGCCCTTCCCCTGCCACAAAGCCCTTACTCCTTCCCTGCCCCTTCCGAACGCCTAAACCTTGCTCAGTACATTCCCCCTCCCTCGGTTGCTCGCTCTCCCCACCTTCACTCACTTTCACTGGGCTGGGGCAGTGGGTTGGGGTGTGTGAGAGGGTATGGGCTCTAAATGGGGGTGCGAGCTCTGGGGGTGGGGCCAGAAATGATGGGTTCAGGGTGCGGGAGAGGGCTCTGGGATGGGGTAGGGAGTTGGGGTGTGGGGAGGGAGGGCTCCGGATGGGGGAGAGTGCTCTGAGGTAGGGGTGGGGATGGGGATGAGGGATTTGGGGTGCAGGAGAGGACTCCAGGCTACAGCAGAGGGATTCAGAAAGTGGGAGGGGGCTGCAGGATGATGCAGGGGGTTTGGGTGCCGGCTCTGTGGTGGGGGTGGGGATGGGGGGTTTGGGGTGCAGGGTTTGGGGTTCCTAATATTTTCAGATGCTTGTTTATCAAAACATGCCTTGATACTATGACCCTTCACAAACTATTAAATCTGGCACTGCATATGTTTGCTCCTCCATGAACAGACACTGACTTTAGCATATTCTTCCAATCATTGTTAACCATGTAGACTTTTGAGTTTCTGTATCCCTGAACAATCAACAAATGTGACAGTATGCATAAACTGACAGACATGCTAAGCCACCTGACATGCAAACCCACAATCCCACATTTCCATTCTGTAAAAATGAAGATAAAATATGATGTCTTGTAGGGGAAAGAAAAGATCCATTTGGCATATCACTCTCAGTGGGCTAGCACGGACCAATTTGTACAAATATATGCAATTGCTCAGCTGATAAAACTGAATCTTGAAAGTAACTTATCAGATGAGAACATCAAACCTATTCCAGCAGAAAGACTGGTTTGACCTGCTTCACTGTTGATCTGCTCATCTATAGGGCCTTTGATGTTGTTCATTTACAGGGTCTTTGGGTTTGGGGGGGGGTTTAAGATCATGTATGGGATTTTCAGCTTTGTCGGTTTGTAGCTCATCCACAGTAAAAACCTGCATCAGGGCCCATCGTTTTGCTTCTCAGCTACTGGCAGATGGGAGGAGGAGACAGGGAGCGGAGGTGTCATCATTTGCTGACAGTTAAATCTGCCACTGCTACAGAGCTGCTTCATTGCGACACCCATGCAGGTGGGTGGGATGGGGATGGAAGTGGGTGGAGCCAGGGCTCTTGTGGAAAAGCATCGGACGGGATCCTGTAATTAAAGACGCTCATAAGGTACACACACAAGGGGGCTGAAGTAAAGTTGCCCGGGCAGCCTTCATTCTGGAAACGCCTAACTATGCAGCTCTTGACTTTGCAACTTTAATGTTCTTTTAACATGGTTTTCTGGCTGTAATTTCTATAGACTGGAAAAGCTCGATTTGGTCCAATAGGCTCACCATGGTACTCCCACGCTGTGGTGTTAGCACTTCTGAAGCTCCAGGCAAACAGGAAAATAAAGCAGTGATCATGTCAAAGTATCTTGAGATCAGTAAACTCACTTCACACAGGCAGTGCCTGTAGACCAAGGCTTTGTGCCCTTTGAGCGATGTCATGAAGCTTTTACTTCCTAAGCATTAAGACTTACACTGCTAGGGTCCCTTTACAGGCATGTCTTGGTGCTGAGAGACTCTGAATCTTTCCCTGGGGATTTTGCTACTGTACAGGTCACTTCGTTTGGACAGAGCGATCAGTACAGAAAAAAGATTCCCCAAGGGGACCCAAAGCTACTAGCATTTACAGGAGCTCTACGTTATTCTGGCATGGCAATGGCAAGGGCTGAGATCCACATTGTATGCTGCTTTTCAATCCCATTTTGGTCAGCACTTCAGGGTGACTTTTTCCTTAGATGAGCCTTTAATTAACCTAAAAACAAAACTGGTGTATTCACCCAAGGATCTAACTGGACTTTCAGACGGGGAAGGGGAAGGTGAGCTTTGAGGGAAGAAGGCTGTGTCAGATGGCATGTGCTTTGCAGTGTGGGAATGTGTGGTGAAGTGTTCCCAACAGCTGTTGCTTAGAGAAATGCTGCAGGCAAGAAAGCAGGAAAGACAAGCTGGGAAACTGGGCCCTTAGGGCTAAATCAGTGGTTGGTTCTCAAACTTTAGTAATCTGAGGACCCTTATTTTGATTTAAAATTTTGTTGTGGGCCCTCAACTCCCCCTCCTGCTCATCCCCAGGCCTCACCCCCATTCCACCCCTTTCCCCAAGATCCCACCCTACACCTTTTCCTGTCTCTACTCCACCCCTTTACCCTTCCTCTTTCCTCCCCTCCCCCAAGCACCCTCGTCCCCTCTCCTCCCTCTCAGTGCCTCCTGCGCGCCGTGGAACAGCTGTTCTCCAGCATGCAGGAGGTGCTGGGAAGGGGGGGGAGGAGTTGAGGGAGGGAGGGGGAGGTGTTGATAGCAGGGTCCAGGGAGTCAATGGACCCCTGTTTGAGAAATGCTGGGCAAGATTGTGCTATTTACGCACAGCCCTGCATATGGATGGTGTGGAGCCTGGGGCGGGGGAACACTGGGATAGATTGGGCACATGAAGGGGGGTTGCACTATGATGCTTCTCTCTCCCCTCGACCCCCCCCAAAGTGCTGGCCCCCTCTGCAGGTTGGTGACGGGAGCCCCACCTCCTTGCCACCCTCTTTCAGATAATTTGCTTACTTAGGGTGCAGGGCATGAGAAAAGGGCATTGTTCACAGGACTTGCTATTGTGTTATTCTCATGGGTGGGATCTGCAAAAGGGAGAAGGAAAACTTCTTGTGTGCCCTGATCCTGACAAGCCTATGTGAGGGCCAGTCACAATCTGACCCTTAATGTGGAAGGGCCAGAGTCTGCCATCCTTAGGGGAGCCAAGCTCTCTTGGAGAATTAAAAGGTCCTATAGATCAGGGGTTAAAGCAAGGGGGAGAACCACTTCCCTCCTCTCCTTGGCTGGAAAGAGTAGTACTCCTCCACATCGCCCCCTTAGTCTCCCACGTGTGCAATGAGATCTCCCTTCCCATTTCTATCTACACCTCTACCCCAATATAACGCGACCCAATATAACACGAATTTGGATATAACGCGGTAAAGCAGTGCTCGGGGGTGGGGGAGGGGGGCGCGGCTGCACACTCTGGTGGTGGATCAAAGCAAGTTCGATATAACTGGATTTCACCTATAATGCAGTAAGATTTTTTGGCTCCCGAGGACAGCATTATATAGGGGTACCTGAACCTCTACTATTGACTCCAGATCTAGTGCTAACTGAACACAGTGGCTGGACAAACCCCTTTATTTCCTCTTAAGGTAGCTCCATCACCCAGCCCCCATGTACAATAGAAAGCCGCAAAATGACTCAGCCGAAGGATTCAGGGAGTGGAAATCCTGATTAAATGGTTAAGATGACACTGAGTAACTAAGACCCTTTGCAACTTCCTCAAGTCCCTTGCTAGACTCAGCGGCTGCAAAGCAGAACCAAGCAGTACTCCTTTCTCAGCATTGAAACGTGCCAGGTGCTCAGCAGCTCGGGCTGCCGTTTTGAAACTATTACACTGAGCCCCATTGCACTCTCACAGCAGCATTAAGCAACAACAACAAAAAAACCCAAACGTGCCCTTGGTATCATTGCCATTGCTGTCTGGGGAGACGGGCTCCTTTAACCAGCCATGGCCCCTGAGCGAGGTTCCTCGGGGCAGCTCAGCGTACCTGCTGCAAGCCGTTCACAATACAGCTTTGTGAGAACACAAAGGAGTCCATTCACCTTGGCCACACACTGGCACGTCTCTATTTTCCTCCGAACACAGTGCCTATTATTGAAGGCTTTCCCCTTTCCTAGCAGGACGCTGACTCTCACCCACTTGTTTTGCTGCTGCCACTCTCCCCGTCTCGTTACCCTGGCATTCTGGAGCAGAAAGAAAATGAAATCAGCTTCCCCTGGAGTAGCATTATTATTACTGTACTGTGGTAGCACCGAGGAGCCCCAGTCCTGGTCCATGATCACACTGTGCTAGACAAGGCAGAAAACTTCCAAAATTGCATCCCAGAGTCCTAAATCCCAATACAACTGCTACTAACACTAAAACCTAATAAATGCTAACTATATACAAGAACAAACAGTCTTTTTCCTGAAAAAGGGAACGTACGTCACAAGGAATGAGAGAACAGCAGGAGCTCTAATTCGGGCCATGTGGCGGTGAGAAGGACTGAGAGTGCAGTTGGCCCACCCCGCCCTTTATCATCTCAGTCAAAACCACGAGGCTGAACAAGGGCACACGAGCTGACCAACAGACACCACTATGTTTAAAAGCTCCAGCTCCAGGCACATGTGCATAATCCTAAGTGGAATACAATAGGGACCCCCACTCAAAGAACTTACCGTGTAAACAAGCAGAATTTCACAGCCGGCCAAAGGACAGCTACCCCAGACAGCTCTGGGCTTCAGTTTCAGAACTCCAGCTAAACAATGGGAGCTGTGAGTGCTCGACGCCTCTGAAAGTCAGATCCATTATGTATCCAATAAGGTCCCATTTCTGCAAGGTGTGTACATACCCTCAGCTTCTAGTGCTTTTGCATGATCAGGCCTTAAACTTTCCCCTCATGAACACTGCCATCAATGCAAAAGGGACAGCAGTTTCTGACCCAGTTACTCATTCTGTAATGGTGCTGATGCCAAGAGTAAGATTTGATTGTAGGTAATAACCACACTTACACTTTATCCTTTTGGGCTTTCTCTGGCGAAATCCAGCCCTGGTGTGTGAGATCACTGATTTCATTGGTGGCACACCTCGGTTGAAGTTGGCCAGACATCTTCAAATGGTTGTACAAATATCAGCTAATTAATTAAATGATGATGAGAGGGAGGAAGGACGGTCTTGTGGTGAAAGAAAAAAAGGACCAGAAGTCCTGAGATCTGGTATATGTTCCTGGCTGGAGACCTAACTCCTTGCATAATCACGGGCAAGTCACCTTGGCCAACATACTCCAAGGTGGTCCTCTGAGACTCTCAAAGCTCTCGCAGACCTTATATTTAGCCTCCTAACACTCCCCGTTAGGGAGGGTGGTGTCATCATTCCCTTTGACAAATGAGGTATTGCTGAAACACGGCAACTATGTACAGTACCACAACACAGAAGTTAACAGCAGCAAGTGTAGAATGCTGTATTCAGTTGCAACAAGAGGCAGAAGTTAGGAAGGTGGAACGGAATTCCACAACGTGGCCAGGACACCCGGGCTAATGTCAGCATATGAAATATTCTCGCGTGACTACTACAAGTGGTCACAAAACTCATCTGAGAGGTAGCACGTCCAGCAGCGCAGTGGCCTCTAAGGCTGTGCTAGGGCATTGATTCAAAGAGTTGAGGGGCAACATGGCACCCTTTCTACAACAGCAAGGGGTTCCCTGGAAGGCTCCCATGCAAGTGCTCCCCTGTTCTGCCACAGCTTTGTGCACTTGAAGGCATGGTGTTCACAGGCAAGCTGAATGTTTAGACTGGCTAAATTAGGGGTGGGCAAACTACAGGCTGCAGGCCAGATCCAGGATAAGGCAGGCTTCCTGCGTGCCCTGGCCCAGTGTTGCTCCTGAAGCGGCTGGCACCATGTCCCTGTGGCATCGGGAGTGGGAGGAACAGCCAAAGGGTGCCGCGCGCCGCCCTCGCCAGCAGGCATCGTTCCCCCGCAGCTCCCATTGGCCAGGAACGGGGAACTGTGGCCAATGAGAGCTTCGGGGGAGGTACTTGCAGGCAAGGGCAACGCACAGAACACTCTGCACCCCCGTCCCACAGGGGCCGCAGGGACGTGGTGCCGGCTGCTTCCAGGAGCGATGCAGGGTAGGGCAGGCAGGGTGCCTGCCTTAGCCTCACTGCGCATCGCTGCGACTCAGGAGCTGCTCAAGGTAAGCGGTGCCAGGCCGGAGCCCGCACCCAGAACCCCTCCTGCACCCCAACCTCTTGCCCTGAGCCCCCTGTTGTACCTCAACCCCCTTCCCTGAGCCTCCTCACACACTCCACACCCCCTCCTGCACCCTGCACTCCCTCCCACACCCCAACCCCATACCCCAGCCCTGCATTCATGGCCCTGCATGCAATTTCCCCACCCAGATGTGGCCCGTGGGCCAAAAAGTTTTCCCACTCCTGGGCTAAACAAACTGCACTTCAAGTTTTGTTGCATGTATTTAGTTTACACTGCCACAAAGAGTTTTACAAACAGTATTACAAAAAGGTTGATCTACAGAGAGCCCTGTAGACAAAAGGACCTTGTGCTTCTCTTTGTAGCTCTGTTGCTAATTCAGCTTTAAAGCCTTCTTCTCCACCCTATCTTTACAACTCTTTGCAACTGGATTGTGTTGCCATGGCAGTAATAAAAAAACAAAAGCAAATCGTCATTTCTTATTCCTTAAAAAAAAACAAAAAACAAAAATAATTGGTATCATGGTGTAAGGTCTCTGCCATTAATTATAAATAAATGTTATACCTGCTATAACACAGTGGATTTATAGCACTGAACTGCATGCTGCTGTTTAAGCCTGTGAGGCTGTCACCGCATGATACATATAGGAAGCAAAAAAGTGAGGGTACTGCAGTTTGTGTTTACTGCCTATTACAATAATTGTGTAAGTACAATAAAACAACCACTTAGGGCACACGTACACACACACAAATATTCCACTGTTTTTATAAACCGATGGCTGATTTTGCCACCCATTCTGGCTTAATGTAAGAACTCATCCTTCTACGCAGAAGCAGTGCTACAATAATACAAATAATAATTATAAGAGACAGGCAGGCTTAGGAGTGAATGGAAGAAGCTATGGGCTACCTTCAATATAACTGGCTCGGAGAAGCTGGGTTAGCATTCCCAGGTCTAGAAAGAGAGCAAATATGCCTCTTGCTTCTAGTTACAGTGACTTAATAGAAATCGCAAAGTCAGCACACATTTGGTTAACATGGCTTAGCATGAGGGGGATAAGGAGAGGGATCGTGTACAATTTATTACTCTGAAGGTCTTGTTTTTCCTGATCCCCCAGGGCCTTATGTAGAAGTAATGAGCAAGACATTCAAAATGTCAGTGCTTCACCACTGTGGCAGGAGCACTGGGTTATTAGGCAGCCTTGAAATGTGTTTCTTAACAAGAAAAATCTGCCGGCATGGCAGTAGGTGGTCAGTTGCCAAGGCATCACCCATGGCATGACACGGCGTGGAAGAGGGCTGAATGCAAGACAGAAGGGTGGGTAGGACCCCAACAAAGACCTGAGAAACAATGTAAAACCTTTCACAGCATCAATTTGTTAGAAAGGAAGAAAAAATAGAATGTGAAAAACCTGGTGCGGCAAAATGAGTGACAGCCATAGAGATATGCACTAGCTTTCCTTCTCAGGCAAGATTCAGGGGCCCATTTAATTCTGTGAACAGCAGTACCAGGAAGCTACGTGGAGTACAGGTTGGGTTGTTTCTAGAGTTGCCAGTGTTAGCTCAAAGCAAGAGCATTTGTAGCTAGTGCATTAGGGTTATCTGCTGCCCCTCTCTGCCTATGAAGTATTGCATTATTTGAATCAACGTTTCTACAGCTTGGGGAGGTGAACATGACCATAACAGAGATAGACCAGAAGTTGGTCCAATAACAGATAGTGTTGGTCTCTAATATCCTGGGACCAAGACAACTACAACAACACTGCAAGCATGAGAGAGACGTCTATTTTGCATGCACAATACTCTTAGATCTAAATGTGTGTGTGCGGGTTAATCCAAATTCTGTGCAGTGCTTACTGCCAGTCATCTTCTGGAGCCCCAGTGGTCATTCTGGAACAAATACACCCATGCAAATCCATTCAAGTCAATATAATTGTACAGTATAACTGAGGGCAGAACTTAGCACTAGGAGTCTATGGGTGGATTTTTCAATTGGACAGCATATGTAGATGTTTTCCATTCTTTTTCACTATGGATTAAATCCTGAGGTCTTTATAGTCCAGGTCCAAACCAAATCTGCTTGAAGTCAATGGGACTTTCCAGTGACTTCCATGGGCCCTCGGTCCTTACTCAAACTCCCCATTTTCCTATACACTGAGGACTTAAGGATTACTATTACTGTATATTTACAGTAGTGCCCAATCTGTGTTAGATACTTTCTGAACACTCAAGACGAATGGATCTTGTTCCAAGCAGCTCACAATCTAAGGACAAACAGATTAGAGGAAGGGGAAATATAAGCAATTTATATAAAAATAAACTTGATTTACATAAAGATGCATGGCAGAACTAGGTCTTTAGTGTGGACAGGGCAGAGGGCTTGCAAATGATGTCAGGATGTGGTATGATTGGCCTAATCTAAAGCCAATCAAAGTCAATGGAAAGACTCCCATTGATTTCAATGAGATTTGGATCAGGACCTATATTTCCAAGGATATAATGAATGGGATCTAGTATCAATTACCAGATTCCAATATTAATCAGAAATGGATCACTCTGTACCCTAAAATATCAGCCTCTCTCAATTCAAGAGCAGTTTTCTGTATAAGGACAGAAATATACTGATCACTAGAACTGATTGCTACAGTCGGAAAATAGATAAATATCTATTAGGAATGCCATTCAGTCATTATTATAATTAAGCAACTATCTGCTTCTTTTATTGTTGGAACCCAGCCCTTCTACCTTACCCAGCTGCAAATCATAGAGTTGGCAGGCACAGGCATATCAGTATATGTGAATAGATGAGAAAGGAATTTCTGGATCCGTTCACTGGTTGGTCAGGTCGTTTATCTTCTCAGTTTGTTCAGGTCACCAGTTATTCCCTGTTTCCAGAACGGAAAGTCCTTTTAGATTTTTGCTTTAACTTCGTTCAATTGTATGGGGATTTTCTCCCTGAATTAAAGATGTTCTCCCTCTATTGTTTACAAACAATAAAAAATCAAAGAATGCCAGTCACCGCATCAGGACTGACTGCATGGTTAGGTCATACATCTAATCCATCCACAGCATTTGCGCAACACCCAACTCACAACTGAACAGCCTCCAATCCTCACGTTAGGTGTGAGCAGAGTGGGGCACATGAACCAGTGGTAGACAGCGGCTGGCCTTCCATTCGCTGCTCACACACTCCTAAACAGAACAGTAATATCAAGGCCTAAGTGGCTCTTAGGAACCTTAGTATGGCAGGTGATCTCCCTGCTCCCTCTCTAGCATGTCTTCCAAACTGTGCTACCCTTGTGAAGGAACAGGAAAGGCTGCCATTCTGGTTTACACAGCCAGCCCCACAGGACCTGTCATCCCGTATTTATAGTTCTTAGTTCAAGCCTCATAAAAAGCCCAGTTACTGGCCTTTTGAACACTGAATCAGTGTTCAAACATTTAACCTATGCTTTTATGAGACACTGCCAATCAAGTGTAAGGAAAATAAATATTTAATGCTGCCTCTTTCCATTTCATCTTCACATCAAATATGGCATAAAAAAAACACAAGCCAGTATGTAATTATACATGAATACAGACAGGATTCTAGAGTTCAGGAGGTTCTGCTGGGCTCTCATCTCTGAGTGGAGTTTTAAAGCATGAACTTAACCCACAAAAAAAATCCCCCTGCTTCGTACTTAGGGATGTTTCAGTCTTTTTAACATCACAACAGTATACAAATAAAGTGCCAAACACATTAACTTTCCCTGGCTCTGCTTAGTCCTAGCAAGGGAGATTCAAAGCTGCAGGAATGCAAGATCACAGCAGAACAAGGCACTGAAACATTTTAAGTGACTATTTACCTTAACCTCCCTGCACAAAAATACCTTGTAGTACTGTGATGATGTGGCATTGTCAACTTCCCTTTTTCAAAGGTCCCCAAAATAATATTGTGACTTTATATTAAGGGATCTGCACAGATGCTGTTTTAAGCTTTCTGCCAGTTGGAGCCAGTAGCAACCAGGTCCGGGTTCAATATCTAGATCAGGGTTCTTAAACTTCGTTGCACCACAACTCCTTTCTGATAATAAAAATTGCTACATGACCCCAGGAGGGGGGAGCCTGAAGCCTGAGCCCGCCTGAGCCCTGCCGCCCGAGAGGGGGTGGGGGGAGCCAGAGCCCCACTGGACCAGGATGTGGAGGGGGGCCAAAGTCCCAGGCAGAGGACCTGTAGTCAGAGCCCTGCCGCCAAGGACTGAAGCCCTCAGGGTTCACCTTTGGCCCTGGGCGGTGGGGCTTGGGCTTTGGCCCTGGGCTCAGCAAGTCTAAGCCAGTTCTAGTGACCCCATTAAAAGAGGGGTCACAACCCACAATTTGAGAACCGCTGATCTAGGGGTTCCTTTTCAACAATACAATACAATACAGAGCCAGCCCAAGCCCCTACCCAGTAATCTGGGAAAATTACACATCACATCTGGGCGCCTCTGAGAGGCAATACTTCCCCACTCGCAAGCACAGAATCCGAGTGTAGAAAAGAAACTTTCCATGAAAGGAGAGAGATCACCTGACATTAATGAGGGACAATGCCAAAAGCAGGATTCATAAACATAAAACTGTGAGCAGGACACCCACCCCAGAGTGCGTGGGGCAGAGTCTTCTGCCTCGTGTTCCTGAGTTCTACAACCAAAAGTTCCTTTTCTGTGCCCTTCGTGCTGCCTCTCCAGATCCCACTCACAGTGGGTGTCCTTGGTCAGTGAGGACCCAGGGTTCAGAGGTGCATCTGTGTCAGTTTACCTCCCACCCGGGGAAGAGGGGACCTTGCTTGCTCCACCATCCGAGCACTTGCTCTGGCCGGCCATGGTTCCTCTCCACTGGCCACGGTTCCTCGCTGCCTGGCTACCCTGCCTACCCTGCCAGCTACTTGTTCCCCTCACTGCCTCACTAGCTGCTCGTTTGCTAGCCAACTGTCAATCACCTTCCGCTGCCACCTGCCTCTCTGCTGTGACCTCAGCCAGTCAGTCTTAGTAATTTTCAGCTCTTTGCAGGCTGGACAGAAACACTGTCCCACCACAAGTGATTTCAGCTCTCATTTGAGCACTTTAACACAACAAAAGCCTCCTAATGAAGCCCATTTAGCTCTCTCCTTGAGCACTGGGGAGGAACAGGTTAACCAGACCGGGAACCCTGAGGGAAATTCCTCACCTCCTGGCTGGTACACCTGTCCCCACCCCTCTTCCTTTCACAGGGGTCTGCCATTTGAGCCCCTGGCTTAGCAAATTCCTTTCAGCTGGGGTGACCCCTCAATCAGGACAAGCTCACCACAGTTCTACTCCCTTTTAATCATACAATGAAGATAACATTGATAACAACATTTCACTACCCCTGCATTCAATACTAAAGTGATTTGTAACCCAACACCAGTCAAAGCTGATCACTTGGAGCTACACAACTCCTGTCTGCTAGATACCTACACAGAGTAGGTGAGTTCATGTAAGTACAGTTTGCTCCTGAAGTCTCTCCCCCGCCCCAAATAGCTGTCAGGGGAGAGTTCATTCAGACCCTACTTACACTGTAACTTATTAAAATGATCAATCACAAATCCTCATTAGTACTGGAGCAGTGTGGAAAAGGAGTGTCCTCTTTTGGCAAAATAAAATGTCCTACCTCATGTTATTGATTAAAAATATATCCCAAAAGCTACTCCAGCTATGAACACACCCTCAAACTGGAAAACTTGATTTTCTTCTCCACAGATGTTTCCTGGCAGGGAAAGCATGTGAGGCTTTTACTCCAGACTGGTTCCAGCCTTCAAATGCTATGAAGTCACAATATACTCTAGAGACCTTTGAAAAAGGGAAGATGACAATGGCACATCACCACAATACAACAGTGTATTTTTGTGCAGGGATGTTAGGGTAAACAGAGTCATTAAAAATGCCTGATAGTGCCTTGTTCTGCTCTGATCATGCCTTAAAGCCACCTATGGGACTTGGATGCCCAATTCCTATTGGTCATCAGTCTCAATCACCCATTTGAGATGGCAGCAATTGTTACTGCTGGTATAAGCGGGCACAACTCCATTTGCTTCAATTGTTTTATGCGCTCTTACATCAGAGGTGAATTTCTGTCCATAACTGCTATGAAAGAGCTCGTCCTCTCCCACGGCTTCCTATTGAACTGTCTAGGAAGTAGCATTTAAATACAAGAAGGCAAAGCAATTTTATTGACTGATCTTCAGCCTGGATTATTTAATTCTGGAAAGCAAACAGTTTGTGCGAAAGCTGCTGCATGTACTAAAGTGGTACTGTACTGATTGCCTATCGATGCCCACCAGAGAGGGCGAATGTGCCCGTGCTCAGTGTCAAGTATTGGCCTGGCAATTTGATTCCATGTCCCACAGCAGATATTCAAAATGAGAGCAGCTATTGGCTCCATGTCAACTGTCCTTTAGGATTTAGCCTGTCGGGTTGCATTGCCATATGCTCTTTATCTTAGTAGATTTCATCCCTACACAATCATCACTGGATGTTGTTCATGTCATCAGGTCCAATCAACACAAGCCTCCCCAAACAAAACTTGACTTCTAGACCACCCCGTTTTTGTTTGAATGAGCATTTGGCTGTAATTTAGCACTATTCATTCACATAGTGAAGGAAAGTGGTTTAAAATCTATCAGTGATTTGTTTGGAGAGAGCAGGGAAAGATCAGCAATTCAACTCAATTCCCTCTAAAATTGTTTCTTCCCTGACTCTAAACATTATGTATAGCTTCCCAGTCAGGGAAGGGAATCTCCAGTCTCCTATTGTGTGTGTTTTCCTATGGTTTGGATTAGGATTTGTGGGATATACTCTGGCACACCATTCGTCTAAATAAAACAACTTCTAGACCTTCACGCTAATTCTTCCTCTCTAGGAATTCCAAACTTCCCCCCACCCACACACCCTTCTTATCAACATTCTTCACCTACCTAGCTGTGCAACCCTGTTCCTGGTAGATTTTTAGACTTCCCTCAGCAAAAAAGGAACCTAACGTTCTGTGGAGTTTAAAACACACATATTGATGTGAACCATTTCCACATAAGAAAGACTGAATGAACTACACACGATCTGAACCCTGACAAGATGATCCACCAACTCGTTTCTGAGTAATACTGTAAAAAGCCTAAACCCCGCAGACAATTATAGAACACAATCACAAAATTTAATCTGAGAAATAATTGGGCACTGTATCTTGATTAATGCACAAGGACATGTGACTTCAAGCTTCCATTGCCAAATCAGAACTATACATGTGAATGGGGAAAATGCTGTCAAGTCAACAGACTGTATTCTCTCTCCAAAATGCATGAAAAACTGAACAGAAACTGCATTTCAGACCCTCGGACTTCAGTGAAGCTACAGTGATTTACACCAGCTGGGTATCTGTCCCCTTCAATTCCATTGTTGCAATGCACATCTCACAAAGAGCAGATTATTGTTTGTATTACAGTAGCACCTACAAGCCTTGATCTAGCTCTGAGCTCCACTGTGCTAGGTTCTGTACAAACACATAATAAGAGACTGTAACTGGGGCAGGTGCAATCTAAAAAGTTTAAAGTCATGGAGCAGAGCAGAGAGTAGAATCCATAAATCTCCTGAATTTCATGCCAGTGTCCTATCCACTGTACCACCCTCCCTCTACAAATAGTAGAGAGATAGTATTAGCTTTAATAGGTATAAGGTACAAGAACATACAGTTAATACATTTTCTACTTACTACTGTCTAAGCAAAAGTAATTTTCTCCACTACATGCTAATAAGAGAGTTATACAGTATTTTTTTCTTCTCACTTCAAAGCGCTGGGAGAATCTTCTTGTTAGAGACAACCACAACATTCATATGCCAGTTATCTAAATAATGGAGGCTCCAGACAGAGCTGCTACAATCTGTAAACATTCCCTGGCAATTTTATAATTAGTAAATATGTAAGGATAGGCTGGGGAATAGACTAGATGACCCAAAAGTCATTTCCATCACTAAACTCTGGGTTTTGTTGGCTGGAAAAAAAAAAATTGTTTAAGCCATTATGGAGCCATGCTCCTTAAGGGTTGACAGGGTCACGAGAAGCCACTGAGGCCTTGCCTGCACTGGAGAAATGCATCAGGGGACATAATGGTAAATATGATTTTGCCCTTGCAGTTAACAAGAACAGTCATGTTTAAAAATGTGTTAGTCGGTTGTGAGTAAACCAAGGGTCATGCTAGCTGGTCATGGTTAATCCCAGCGGAGACCCTAGGATTAACCTCAGTCAGCCAACATGTACTTAGGGAAGAGCTGTTCCTGCCACATTGAGTGTTAAGTCTTTTGTTATTTCATGTTAGTGAACGTGTTTTGTAACAGGATGCCTTTTCCTCAGTGTGGGTCTGAGGAGAGAGGAAGAGGGGCTACAAAAAAAAAATAATACAAACAGTCTGTTCCTCAGTGAGTGTAAATCAGAGTGGTGTAAGAACACCCTCAAGTGGGTGTAAGTTAATGGAGTTAGGTCAATTCACCAGAGAGTCTGGTGCCAAATGATAAACCACCTTCCTTAGATTTTATGATAAACACCCACACACCCCTCAAGTGGTAAATGAAACCCTTAAATAGAAGGGATCCGAAAAAAGTGAATTGTGAATTAACTTTTCTCTGACTCCTCAGCAGCAGCCATCAATCCTAGCTACTGAAACGAACCCTTTTTGTAAATGTAGCATACTTAGCAGCAAACTCTCAAAAGTTTTATTTTCAGCCATTCTAAGCCTCTGAACAAGAACTCCTACTATATTTTAATGGCTGTTGGCCGCATCCATCAAAAGAGGTATACAGGTTTTGTTCAAATTTTAATGAACATGGCATCCCCATTCATTATTTAAGCAACATTCAAATATAATTTATATCAAAGCTAGCTCTTTATATATATCAAACTGTCATTAGTTACAGATGTGCCTTTAATAAAATAATATATCAGGCAAAAATATAAAGTATTCTGTTACATACAAAGGAAAATGAAAGAAAAAAAGAAGTAAAATCTACAGTCACTCAATTTCCTCTTGACTGTAATGAGTGGTTTGCCAGAATTAAACAAAGGAATGCAGGGTTTGGCCCGTCTGGCCGATACACTCTTAAAAAGAACAGTCTAAATATTATTGTCTGCGAGTCAGATATACTAGTGTCAATATGGCCCTTTAAGCAGCTCTACGTTTTCAGTAGAGAAAGGCAAATGTTTTCAGAAGAGACCAGTGACCTTAGGGACTTCAGTGTTGGGGTGTCCAACTTGAAGCTGGAAAGGGGTTGGTTTTGTGAGTACACTTGCACTTTCTGAAAACCAAGCCCCTGCAAGGTATCCTAGGTTGGGCCCCCAGCAACTAGGCATCCAAGATCACATGTGAGAATCTTGACCCCAGACCACTTGCTTTCCACCCCGAAAAGCATCCAGTTACTTTATACATATTGGCCCCAATTTAGCAAGATGCTTAAGCATATGTCTGACTTTCAGGAGATAGGTAGTCCTGCTGATCTGGACTACTCTCATGCTTAGATTTAAGCATGTGCTTAAGCACCAGGCTGAATCAGGGCCATGAAACTCGGATAATAGTAACCTGTAGCCTACAAATGCCCCCGCCCCCCACATGACGAATGAGGACTTGAGAAATCTGACCCCCTCTGTTGTAGATCTCGGGCCATTCTCTCTCTCTCTCTCTCTCTCATCCAAGGCTGCATGCAGGATGCCCCCACACATGGCCATGCTGTATGCAGGAGAGGTGGATTGCCTATACATGCTCCCCATATCCAGCCCACTTCTTCCCCATCCCTCATACAACAGAACTGTTAGTATTGCCCACTGGGCCATGTATTCCTTCCCCTCACCCCTTCTCGTAAAATCTGACTTGTTATATAGAAGGCATCTATTATGCAAGATTCATCTTAGGGTTTCCTCTCCACTCTTCTACCAAATGCATCAGATGAACATAGTGTCATCACATCTGCTGAATGGCTGAAGTGGTAGTGACAGACGCAGAGAGGTTTTATTTTTCAGAGCAGGGGACATTTATTCTGTGACAACGTTCCATTGAATGGACTTTATTTCCATCACACTAAATGAACAAACCATGCTTCATCGTGGCTGGTATCCTGCCTTTAGCAACAATATACGAAGCAAAGAAAGAGAAAGGCAACCCTACCACCACCACCCCTTGCACCTGCCCAGCAATGAAATCCTCTGCTTTGGGAGAAGGTGCTACACAGGTTTGTCTGATGGAGACTGGTGTAACTGGGAGAGTCAGAACTATAGCTTGCTCATAGAACAAATTTAAAAAGACATAGCCTTCCCTTACTTCTACATGAAGACAGGGTGATAAATAGATATTAGCGTCCAGATTCTGATTTCATTTACACCAATGTAAATCTGGAGTAAATCCATTGGCTGCAACAGAGTTACTGTGAATTCACATCAGTGTAACAGATCAGAATCTATGTGTTTCTGTAATGATCTCTCCTACCACTTGGGTCAATGGCAATATTGAGATATTCAGCACTGCAGCACAGACCTCAACCTCTATACGGATCTTGAAGGAGAAACTCCACTAAGTAGTGGTAGTAGTTGGTTGTCGTCTTCTAGAAGACCTACCACTAGAGTGGGACTTGACAGACACTTTGCCAATATAATATACCACAATCAGAAGACAGGTTACATAGATTAGACCATACATCTCCCAACCCTTGAAACTCCACCTCTCCTGCAGGATCAATTCCACGGAACACCATGGAGCAACTGTAAGGAACACACTCTGCATTCCTGCATGTCAAATGAGCCCAGACAGTCAAAAGATATTTAGGCACCTAACACCTCTTGATCTCAAATCTGGGCCTCCTGTTCTGTACTTTTATAGCAGGGACCAGTAACCTTTGGCACGCGGCTCACCAGGGTAAGCACCCTGGATGGCCGGGCTGTTTTGTTTACCTGCCGCGTCTGCAGGTTTGGCCGATTGTGACTCTCACTGGCCGCGGTTCGCCACTCCAGGCCAATCGGGGTGGCAGGAAGCAGCGGCCAGCACATCCATCGGCCTGCACCGCTTCCTGCAGTCCCCATTAGCCTGGAGCGGCTAACCGTGGCCAGCGGGAGCCGCAATCGGCCGAACCTGCAGACAGGCAGGTAAACAAACCGGCCCAGCCCACCAGGGTGCTTACCCTGGAGAGCCGTGTGCCAAAGTTTGCCGCTCCCTGCTTTATAGAGAAGCTCATTTCTGACTGGCTGCAGTTTTATTTTTTCTAGACTTCTTTACCCATGAATAAGGACCGACCATCCAGCAAGCTGAGTGGCTCATGCAGGTTCAATCTGGCACAAAGATTTTCCCAAAATAAACTTTTTAATAAGAATAATAGCTAAAAGCTGACCTAGGCACCTCATTAAAGAAATTGATAAGAGTAAATCAGGTCAATCTGATTAAGTAACTCAATGGCTTCAAACAGATAGAAATAGATCTATGTAGCATGCTTTCAGAAAAGCAGCAGCAGCAGAGTGGGAGTGAAGGAGGAGAAGGACTCTTAAGGAGCCAGGAGCATTACAAGAGGGTTTGTAATCTTGCTGAAAGTTGCATCTGTAGTTAATTTACTTGCACAGGATATATCTTGCACGAAGTGAGCTACAGCAACTGTAGGTTTAAAGATGAGCTGCAGATTAGGAGCAGACTTTAGTTCTGTAACACACACTAATGCTACAGTCTTTCTTGTACAACAACCATCTGCACTGAAGGAGAGGCACTAGATTAAAAGAATTGATTGGGTTAAAGGTCAGTGACGAAAAAAACAGAGCTAGATTCTGATCTGGTACACCAGCATAAATCTGAAGCAACTCCAGTAAAATCAGCAGAGCTAATCTGGATTAGGGCAACAGAGATCAGAATTCTGCTAGAAATGAAGCTCCTATAGTTGGAGAGAGTATTTTGTAAATGGAAAAGCTAAATCCAGACTGTGTTAAGGTGCTTCTCTTTGCTTATGTTTGCCTATGGTAGCGATAGGCTTAACAATCACTTCAGGATTTCCATAATGCTGAGGGAAGAGCAACCAGTAATGTGCTAGCTCATCCAGTCTTTAAACTACCACTAGCCAAACAGCATCTTATTATCACTGCTAATAGGACAATTTATCAGCATTAATTAGCAACCTGCTGCTAAACTCCTGGACCTCGTGTACAGGTATCTAGGTGACCCTGTTGATACAGTTTCGGAGATATTTCCTCACTAAGCAGAAAAATGGTTTCTTAAGCAACACCGTGGCTTGTTGATGGGTAAATAAGAGGTTTTAAAAAAAATCAGATTTTGACAGGGGTGATCTCAGCAGCAGCTTAATGGGAGATCTTGTTCGGGTGGGAGTCAAACTGCCTTTAAGGAATGATACGTAGTAAACAATAATAATGATTAAAAGCCAAACTTGGCATAAATGTAGCCCTTTCACCTGAGGAGTTCAAAACACTTTAAAGACATTAAGATTCATGATGTACAGGCTCTAATGTACTAATGAATAAATAAATAAGTGGCTTGCACACAAAACCAGTGCTTCTGTCATGCACTTTCTCCTGATTATTACCAACAGTGTTTTGTAAGTGTCAGCAGCTTCAAGTATTCAACAATCAGGAGACAGTGCCTGCCCCCGCCCGCCCATCCCTGCAAAACACACACACACACACCCCATGGTGCCTATACAAGAAAAAGACCCAAAAATTGGGACTGGGCTTATAAAGTCAGTGACCACCCTAGATGAAACTCATCTCCACCTGTAAAACAATTGAGGGAGGGGAAACCCTGCAGATCTCATGTGAGAGGGCACAAAATCCACCTCCCAACACATGGGGCTGTAATGCAGTCAGTACTTGGATGGCCCGTTACAGCATGTCCCAAAGCAACAACCCACCATTATAGATGGGACCATTTCTCAAGGAACAGGGAGGGATTCAGAGGGTAACTATCAACCAACATACACTGCCACATTTTTGAAGCAATTCCTGCCCCAACCCCACGATCAATCAATGCAGATGGCACTAGTATAAGAGCTATAAACAGAAGGACAAGGCAGCTGTTTACCTGTGGAGACTACATAAATCTCTTCCCTCTCAAATGTTGGGGGCTTGTTCTAATTTTCAGAGACTTTTGTCCAATTCAAATGACTCTTTCAAGGCTCTTTACTGGCATTGAGCAAAGTAAAAATCAAGATAATCCTTATAAACAAAAAAGAGCCAGACACATCCTGTACATGTGACCTCAGGGTAAAAAAGTGTTTTACAAGGTTATCAGCAATTCTGAGAACACCACATGGAATCTGATGGTGAAATACAGGAAACAAAACATGCACTACATAGGTCATGTTTTAGGCACTGGGAAATTGTTATTCCCTCTGGTCTGGCATTCTGAGAAATAGATGGTAGAAATCTGATCAGGCTGCTAAAATGGGACAAGAGGCAGTTCCTTCTATTTTTCTCTCACAGCCTGTGTATTTTTGGGATCTGATATTCATCTTTAACTAAATTAGGCCTCAAAAGAACTACCCCTCTTTAAAAAAATCCCTTTTACGTAGTACATATAATGGTCATTTGATCTCTGTGGCCGTTCAAATTTCCAATTAAATCACTGTTTCTTAGCTACACCTGCTCCCACCTCCAAACCTCTTGCAGCAGGACACAAGATACTCAGTTTTATGGAGGACCTGCAAGTCAAACACTTAGACCACATCTCTCACAAGCTGAACCACCACTTACAAAAGGTAGACATGGCCATGCAGTCTGCTGTGCTTCACAAAGCCATGCTTGTAATGAAGAATTACAATCTGAAGTCGTGAAAATGAGAAACATTGACACGTGATATACTGCTCCCTTTGAAATGTAGGGGTCATTTTGGTTTAGTGCAGCAGAGCTACATTTTTAAATCAGCTTTCTATTTTATTGTAAAATGTTTGAGTTGTCAGCACTGGAGACCATATTTCAATGAAGTTTCACTTTTAATTGTGAATTCCCTCCCCCAATACAATAAAACTGTTTTCTCAAAGACAGTGAACCTGTCTTTCTAATGGCATTGAACGTATCTCAAACAGAGACCTAGTATAACAATCAATTGCTCCGTATAGCAGAGTCACATGCATAGAGAACTAAGCACATGTGTAGCATTGAGACGCCAGCTCATAAATCAAAGCCAAAAGGCCTACAGCATTTGAATTAACAGGGAATCTTCACAGAAACTGCATTGACAGATCAGACCCTTGGTCTATCTAAACCAGATTCCTTCCCAGGCATGGACCAACAGCTGGTGTGTCAGAGGAAGGTGTAAAGCTGTTTTGTAATACTCTTTGGGTGAGGAAGAAAAATGTGTCTCATCTTTCTAGAGCACAGGATAAACCCTGAAGCATGAGATTTGATTACCCTTATCATATATCCTGCTTGCCTGACATAATCAAAGCTGCCCTGCAGCAGTGAGTTCCATAGGTTGACTGGACACTTCCCAATCTGCCCCTCCTGCTTGAGAAGAACTCCCCATAAACATTTGCAGAACCTCTTCACTGCTCTCCTTCCAATTCCTCCTTAAATCTCTCCTTTGCCACGATGCCTACAGAACCTGGACAGCGGTTAGGCAGCCGGTGTGCTGAGACCACATGCTGACCAGGACTGGGCCATTGCAGCCTTGCACTCCCCCATCTTATCCATCTGCTAGATCTTGTCTTACAGACTGTAAGCTCTTTAGAGTGGGGACTATCTTTTAGTTCTGTGTTTGTACAGCATCTAGCACAACAGGGTCCGGAGGCACTACAATAATATAAACAATAGGCATTAGTTTGCCAATGTCCTGACATTTGGTTTCTAAATTTTGCAATGTTTTCACTTCACTGTTTGCCAGTAGCACAAGGCTTCTCACTAGACAATCACAAACTGATGGACCTTGGAGCAGGTCTGATTTTATTTACTGTGAGGTAATTGGACCACATATAGTACCCACATGACACCACATGTAACATCAGGTAGGCTGACCCTTGGCACCCAAGGTGAGGCAGGTTAGGTGACAGGCAGCTGAAAAAAAATTGCCTGGATAACAATCCCATTTAAATGCTTCAGCTCACAGATTGACTTTGTTTGGATTCCCCCTGACCCTGAAGTGAGAAAGAAAATAGGACTTGTGCATGCTCTGTAGGCAAAGTCCTGCTCTGCTACGTCAGGCAACATTTCCATGTCCTAGGTAGGAATTCAGAATGAGGTAGGTGAGTAAGGTTTGACCGCATAAGAACAGGAGGATATAAAAAGTCTTTGAGGTGGGGCATGAACATATTTCCAAGTCCTAAATGCATCTGTCCATAAAGGATAGTTATATACATTTGTTGGATACTACTTTAACTGTTCAAGACATTCAGACTCCGAGCTTTTCAGTGGTGAGAAGGACAGTAGGACAGGGCAGGACAAGGTGGTGAGCACGCTGACTGCAAGCCAGAGTGGTACTCATGGTAGAAGGCATGATATACATTTGGAGTGAGAGTGACTCCACACTTTATCCAATCTCCCTGTCTCCCTCAAGCCAGATTTATTGATTGTACACAATACCTGCCCTTCCCAGTGAGTGACCACATTTTGATGCCCCGAATGTTTCTGACAAAGTTCATCTTGTCTCTAACTGAAGCACTCCTAGCCCTGAACATCACTCAGCAATGATCCCTGTGACCTTCCAAAGAGACTTGGTTAGAATACTATCACTCTAGGGGAAGATTTTTCTATCCTAGGGTTTTATCCTGCCACTCACCACTGGAGCATCTGAGCACCTTCCATGTAAAAATCAATGGCAAGAGTGGAGGCCCTGGTGGATTTTATGAAGTGTCTGGCTCCTCTTCTCTTAAGGGTAAAAACTCTTCTTGTTTTTTTTCTAGGCTTTATTCATTTAAAGGGTGATTTGTTTCATGGAGACATTGCTTTGTTTTTTTAAACTGATGGCCAAGGAGACTGAAATCTTATCCATAGAACAGGAAAAGTATGAGCAACCACAGGGCAAATTTCTTCCACCTGTGTGCTTCAATCCCAACCTAATGGGATCACACATCCACAGCTGAGTGTAGTGCGGTCTCCACCCCTATTCAGGGAGTGACCCAGCAGGGTGCTGAGCACTTTTAAACAAGCCCTACTTAAGTCAATGAGAACTGAGGATGCCCAGCATCTTGCAGGATAAGGCCCTCATTTCCTGTTCTCTCTGCTGAGGTTGTCAGCAGGGGTACTATTTGTGGTGCTTCTGGGGAGTGTGGGGAACATTTACAGTCAGTAGAGAAAACAGGCTCTGTTCCAGGAGGAAGGCAAAATTGCTTCACCTTCCATGTCAACCTTCTGCATAATTCCCCTCGCTCTTAGGGTCAGCAATTTTCTGTTAACTTTACCAATTAGAAAATGAAGTATGTTGAAGAGAAATGAAGTTCTAATTCACTTGGGGACAGTGGAGAATGTGCTTCCTTCCAAAGGGTTATCTTTTAAATTATTATTGGATTCCAGCAGTATATTATTCATAGTATTGATTCTGACAATAGTGCTGTCAGGCCAGAACATTGAAAGCAGCGGAGGTACAGCAGAAATTCTGCTCATTAAAGTCTCCACAGGTGCACTCTGAGGCAGATCCTGAAAGGGAAACAGAGAATTAAACTCTCACCCTAAGCAACAGGCAGGCAGGACTAGTTGCTCAACATGAGTGTGGTTTTTCCTCCAATCCTGGCCCTGCCTAATGTGGTTTTTCCTTTCTTGAAGCCCTGTCCTTCATGGGGACGTTAGTTCCAGACATAAAGAGCCTGGCTCTTTTTTCTAACTGCTCATGTTCACATCTTCAAAGCCCTCTCATATCAGTTGAGACACTGACTCCATCTGACAGCTTACTGCCATCCCCCAACAGCCAGAGGAGACTTGTCGTTCAGGGAAAGCTCCCAATTTCAGTTCTTTGGTGTGCCACACACACTCCAGGTCCTCAGCAGGATTTCAAGCCACGTGGGCCCATGTGATGACATGGCTGGAACAAATGGCTCTGTTCCTGCCACAGAGCTGAAGACTACAGAGCCTGCTCGCTGATTTAACTGGTCTTCCTGAGGGCCAGCAATGAAGCCAGTAGCCTCCTTTCTCCACTCTAAAAGCTCAGTGTGTTCACTTTCTCCACAAACCCCTTTCCCAGAGCTGCCGTCAAGGGAGGGAACAGAGAGCCTGACAATGTCCTAAGCCTAGCCAAACCAGAAAAAAAGGGAAGAGCTATATTGCTGCTCCCCCTCTTCAGTAGCAGCTCAGTGCAGGTCAAAAGCTCTTGAACAAAGCATAAGAGCTGGAGGTCAGAGCAGCCTCTATTATTCTGCCACTTAACAGCAGGGACTAGTAGTGTGAGGCTCTAGTTCCCTCTTAACCCCCTGTGGAAATCCTGGCTGGCTGAGTCCAAGTCCTCACTCACCCTGGAGCGCTCAGTAAACACTCGTGCTTGCTTTTACAACAGCTTATTTAAGTGGACCAGCTCCTCTGCCAGTATAAAATAGCATAGCTCCATTGACTTTGCAGCTGAAGATCTGGCCCAATGTGCCGAAGCGCTTTTAATGAAACTGTGTTCATCTACTCTATGCAAACAGACAGTTTTTAACTGCTCCCTCCCACCCTAGCACAGTTCAATGTGTGTGCGCAGTTCATTTGAAGGGGCTGGCTATAAAAACGGTTAATTAGATTGAAGAAATCTCTTTCCTACCAGAGGTGTGTCTTTATAGACACAGTTGGTGGGAACAAACCATTGCCCATTCTGTGAGAAGCAATTAAATGTCAAAGAGAAATATAAAGAATGGTGTGTCAACATGGAAAGCACTCAGATGCAGTACAATTACGCTGCTGCTGGGTAGTGGGGGGGGGGGGGGGGGAAGTGAGCTGTGGTTACTGGGATCCCAGCCTTTAATTTGTTTTGTTTTTTTTTAATTCTCCAAGGTGAAGGGAATTCATTGCATTAACAAAAGAGGAAGGATTTTCACTCATGGGGCAAGATCTGGGGTATCTAGCAAAGCAGCTGGAAAGATGCCTTAAAAGGAGAAATCAAGTGACTTCCCACAAAGAAGACTCCTTAGGTGACATAGCCTTGAAAAGTTGTTCTGGGAGAGTTAATATCCAACAAACTAGGGTTACAAGGCCTAGAGTGACCTTGTCAAAAATGAAGATGATCCTAAAAAGAAGTGGATGGGAACAGTGTTAACCACATTATGAAAGTGCCATTACAACCGGAATTTAAAAATTATTGAATCTGTCTTAATGAATGACTGCTTCTAGCAGCATTGGGTTCTCACATGTAATATGCACACTGCTTACCCAACTGTTAAACAGGAGACCCTGTATATTTGATCAAATGACTGTCAGGAGTTTATTGTAGTTTGTAGTCTGTAAAAAGTATGTCCTAGGTTTTTCTCTGCTCCTGCAGGTTCCCAAAGGAAGAGCCCAGAGATTTTTCAGAATATAGTTTTATAATCAAAGACTGGAATTAGCTGTTCTAAACAAGTCATGCAAGTGAAAAAAACGACAAAAGTAAAAAACTCATCCTTTCTGTATTTAAGTACTGCTACCTGATACTCATAAAGCACTTTTCATCTGTTGATTTTAAAGCACTTTGCAAAGGAGGGTAAGCATCATTATTCCCATTGTACAGATGGCAAAGCTGAGATATACAGCGAGATGAAGGTCACACCACAGGTCAGAGGTGGAGCTAAGAACAGAAGCTCGATTTCTTGACATCCAGTTAGTGCTGTATCCACTAAGTCAGGTTACCACACTGCTGTGAAGAGGCAGGAAGTTGGGCTGGTAGAAAGCTCCCTATGTTAGGGCTATGGCAAGGAGAGATCGCCAGCTGCTACAACCTTTCAGGAGCTGCAGCAGGCCCCACACTCCAGACCTAGCTACCTCTGATGGCAGAGGGTGGAGATGCATGGCCCGTGCTCCATCCCTGCGTCTGGGGGTGATGGGAAGGAGCAGTCCAAGTTCAGGGGCACTGTGATTGTGTCCAGCTACTGTATAGAGGCTTTCAAGCATTCTCACACTTTCATACTCACTGGCAGAGTAAAATAGGACCCCCACAATAATATGCCCATTGATTCCAATAGGGAGACGGTCAGTTCTGGATGCTTTTTAAAGATAAGTTTTACCATGTATTTAAGTGTCTGACATTGGTATCACGTCCATGTCTCAGTAGCATATACTAGCATGGGAAATGCTAGTGAACTGCACAGTTTGATCTTTGTATAAAAGCAAATTACTTCTTAAGTTAGTTCTGATGACCAAATGCAGTGCAAGCTTTTTGGATAACAGCCTTACATTGCTCATCTGTGGCAAGTGAATGTTGTGGGTAAGGATGCTCCCAGAGTGACATATTTTATTGCTGTGTTTAGTATTTTGGTGAGAGGGCTGCTGGGTTACACATTGTTTTGATCTCTGTGCTGCTAATTTTCAAGCCAACATTAGCAGAGGCAGTTGCAAAACAAGATCATCATTATCTGCCAGTCTCCTCTGAGTGGACCAAGAACACAGAAGCAGCTCCAGAGGGGCAGTTACCTAGTAAGAATCTGACACCTTTGGTGATGCATACAAGGCAGACATTACTGAGTGCATCCAAGCAGAAGCTAAAGAACTGGCCCAAACAAAAGCTAATATTTATTCCCAGGGGTAGGTCACCAGTTACTTCATCTAACATTTGCCACAAACAGGAGTCTAAATAGTGATGGAGCAATGATTCACCCATACCTAAAGGATTGGATAAGATTCCAACTGCAGATTAAGCCCTCTATGCCATCATGTAACTGCTGCTCAATTTATCTGGGCAGCCAGATCTTCTGTTTTAGGGTTTTAGACTGCTGCCTGTCACCATAGCATCTGAGCACCAATAATGAAGTCCTGAGAGGACTTCATGGAGTCTCTGGCTCTTCCGCAAAAACAGTGCTTTATTTTTATTTTTTTTGTTGGTTCATTTTGTTTTTACTTATGTATAAGGTGGGGGGCATTTGGGTAGATGGGGGTGTCCAGGTTGTGAATATCTAATGATAGTCGGAAGGCTTTGGTGAAGAGGAAGGTTGTGCAGTGTTTCCTAAAGATGCTCAGACTCTGGATTTGCCTAGTTTCCTCTGGAAGATTGTTGCCTAACCACATCCCCTCATCTGAGAAATCTTTGTCCCTTCCAAAGTCAAGGACAATGGATTATATCAGAGGTACCTGTCAGGTCACTAAAGACTATGTAAACATATTATTTTGTTTCCCTGCATTTGTATATCATAAGTGCTCTACCAAAGCGTCTCTTCCAGAGCAGACAAATGAGGAAGACTCTTTTCAATGTTTCGTTTGCCGCTGACAGTCAAGGGATACTTTAGTTGCTACTAGTCAAATTTTAAGCTTTCACTTGCAGGTGGTGAATTCTGTCACAGTTCGGGGCAACTGCACCATATTTTCGCTCTGAAGTGCACCCACTCTTGGGTTTCCAACTCCCCAACCATCGTGGCTGGGCGGAGACCTGCGTCTCTCTCCTTCCTGCCCGGAGTATTTCCAGGCTGCATGGTTCCTGGCCTATACAGGACTCTCAACGTTTTATTTCTTTATGTTATTATCCAAGTGTCTCTCGGCACTTACTGATAAACCAGCACACAGTCTTACCTATCCTACACCCCTGTTTGGAGAACACACAGTCTTCCAGGTCTTAGAGCATGGAACTTTGGGCCTGGATTCTTGCAGTCTGTTCCTGGCTCGATCCGGGACTTAGTGGCTTTGGGGAAGTCAAACTAAAAATCATTGAACTGGGTATTCAAAAAATAGGCACTGATTTTCAAAGGTGCTGCATTTCCCGTGATACAGGTTTTCACAGCCTCTGAGCACATGGGCCGCTTATTCAGATGCCTAATGCCAATTCTTAAGTTTGGGCCTTAAATCTCTGTGTCAGTTTCCACTTTTGGTCAATATTGTACTCATTTTATAATGACACAGGAAGTATTGTGAGGCTTAACTAGTTTGTGGTGCTTCCAGATCCTTGGATGAAAGACAGATTAGTATCATTGTGCAGGAAAAGAGATCCACACCTGGGACTGAAGAGCTGCTCACACCATTATGAATTTTGGAAAGAAATCTGCAGTGTTCTTACAAGGCCAAAATCTCATGCAACTTAAAAGAGCAAAACTAGAACTAACTGACTGTCTGAACAAGGAAAAACAGTAATGGAAGAAAAAAATACAAACTCTACGATGGCCAGATGAGCAGCAAAAGGCTCCAAAACCTTGATCTCCACACATCAAATAGAATACTTCTACTCATATGCACACTGTACCCAGTTCATAAAAGAACATATGCTCCCCAACACACACATGCAGATCTCCAACGTTAGATCAAAGCCCCTTTAAAAGATTTCTCTTTCTATTAAAAGAAAACGGTTCCATATCACTTCCTCTAGCCAGCCTCACAAGTTTATAAACCGCTTCATACATTATACATAGGACAGCCCTTTAGATTAAAGTTTATAAATATGCATTTCTCTGAGGTCTAATCAATTATTGTCGACCATTGAATGGCTGCAGATTTTTATTTTGAAACATGGGGAGGATTAACTGCTATGCGATACTGTAAATAAAGCTCAGTATTGTAAATAAACCTCCATTTTGTAGTAATTGACTCCAGTAGCTAAAACAGTTGATTGCTATTTCAAGCAGGCAATGATAGCTGTCGTATCAGATTGCCTACCTGGAAACTTGACACACAATGCAACTTTCCCATGTACACAGTCAACTTCCTGTCAGAAATTAGATTCTCTGGATCAAACTCTGCCCTGGTTTACACCATGGAGGGAATTGCATATGAGCTAAAACAGGGGAAAGTTTAACCCTGAACCAGGAAACAACCTGCGGAGCAGTTATAAAGAAATACTGCTGGAGAGAAGGCCAAATCTTGATTCTATTGATGTCAATGAGAGTTTTTTGCTATTGGCAGTAGGAATGCAACTGGACTCAGCACAATATCAGTAATAAAAGGGCTAAGTTTTCAACAGAACTCAGTTCCACCAGCCTCTCAGGGCTGAACATTAAGGAATCCAGAATTATGTGCCTACCTGGGAGCCACGTTCTTAAACAGGGCCTCACATTTCTAGCTGATACTGGAAAAAATCCTGGTCATATTCAAATCAGTGGCAAAACTCCAAGTGATGTGAAAGGAAGCAGGAGGTGACCTAAGTGATTTGGTTTGTTGAAACTATGATGTGGCAAACAAGATAGAGCCAGCTTCATCAATGCATCCTCCTTATTTAAGAGCATCTAGTGCAATTACATTAGTGAAAGTAGACCACATTCTGCTCTCAATTTCACAGGAGCCAAAATTGATGAAAATCCAGAATAATTCTATTAATATAACCACTCATCTTTTAAGTCATTTGAAGTGGCCCCAGGGTTGAATTCTCTGTGCAGTGCAATATACATCCATGGTATTTTAAAAGTTACTCATCATTCTTTGTTTCTATCACCTACTGATTGTGTATCTTCACTAAAATACTGCTCAGCATTTCCAAGTATGTCAGATAGAAAATCACTTTATAAATTCCAGGGGAAGATGAGGAAATATTTGACTGACAATGTAACTTTTATTTGGATCAGTCAACTTTGTAACAGCTAAGTGTTTGAAAGAATAGATTATTTCTGGCATACAGTGCATTGGAAAATTATCCCTCTGCTCCATCTCCTGTGATAACAGCCTAAATGCAGCAGGTTTGGATGAATGGAAGAAAACGTGGTTGGTCAAACTCTGCAGTGTTGATACAGTTTCATTTTACTGGGGTTTGCACACAGTTTTTAGATACAATGCAGGAAAAGAGTTAGTGTGTAGTTTTCAGAACATCTTAGTTCAATCAAATGTAAAAATCCCCAAAAGCAGCTCAGCAGAACTCAGACTTTGCTTCTTTTTTAAGGACTCTTAGATTTACTGACACAGGTCCATACAAGGAAGAATGAATGGGGCTTTGCTGACCTTATCCAGCTAAAGGGCTGGCCAAAAGTTTATACCACCCCATCATACAATCTCTTCTGTGGATGTGTCTGCAATGGGGATTTACCCCAGTGATTATCCAACCCTAAAGCAGCAGGAGTTTTAGATTATATGACCATCATTGTTTAAGAGAATAAGGAAAAACGTTAAATGTACACCACATATTATGGTATAAATACCTTTCTGCAGGGTAGATTTTATGCTAACCATGGGCACAATTCCCACTGATTTTGTAAGCTTCGCTGTGCACGGCTCAGCAAATTATTTCAATTTGTGTCAATGAACTCAAGTCACCAGGAACAGGATCGTTAATTCCTCCTGCTGGTCCTGTCTCTTGTTAGAAGAGACTGCCAACTTCCTCAAATTATAATCCACAATTGTGATGTAAACTAAGGGCCCATTTTCCTTTTGATGCACATGGGAATTACATGCATCCAATGGACTGGAGAATATACTCATACATCTATAGAGGCCAGATTTAGTTCAATTGCACTTAGGGTTTTAGTTCTTGTCTGCATCACACACATTCCTGGCCAGAGTTATATCTGTAAAACTAAAACAAGATAGTGTTCCCATTCTAGCTGTTATCTAAAATAGCTTAAGCTACTTTCCTTGTAAATCATCATATTCACAAAGCGCTGTGCTTTTTAAAAAGGAAATGCACATTATTTTTGAGCACAAATCCCATAATGCCATGTCCCAGCACTATGCTTAATGCATTATGGGTAGCTTATCATGGTGAATTGTGGGATACCTACAGGACCTTATTGAAATTCTAGGACTTGGAGTCAAACTCCCATGACTCCTTCCCCAGGCACAAACAGTTTGTCTGTTTTTTTGCTAGCCAGTGCCATTTTCCAGCTATTTCACTTTTTAAAAAGGCAATTCAAACTGCTGTCAGGCAGCCTGGAGGACGTATTGCAGAGCATCATGCTTCTCACCAGCATTAACACAAACAGGCTCCACAGATACTGGCAATCACCAAGCCAGTGGCTCTGGAGGAGATGGAAGATCACCAGCAGCAAGATGCCACATGGATGCCATTAGAGCGGGAGGATGAAACTGGGAAATTAATACCGCATGACTTTTCCTTGGACTGGCTTCACTTAGTGGAGCACAACTTGTGGGTCCAGCCAGCCAGCACTGACGGGTGGGACAAGTTAGTGCTACATACCTGAGATGACCAGCCATGGCTGCAGCACTTCAGGATGTGGAAGAAGACTTTCCTGGAAGTCTGCACAGAGCTCATCCTGAAGCTGTTGTGCTGGACCCCAGCATGAGAGCCTTCCTCAGTGTGGAGAAGCACGTGTCCAATGCCTTCTGGGAGTGTGCTGTCCCAATTGCTACCTGCCAATAGCTAGCCACTTTGGTTTTTGGTAAAGTCAACTGCTGGGGCTGTTGTCATGGAAGTATGCACTGCTGTTGGAAGGGTGCTGCTACCCTGGGTCATAAAACCTGGCAATGCATGGGGGGTTAGTGATGGATTTGCATGGATGGAGTTCCCAACGTGTTAAGGGTCACTGATGGGAACTACTTGCCTATTCTTTGTCCTCCCCACCAGGCCTCAGTGTTCAACAGAAAGGGATATTTCTCCATGGTCTGGTTAATCACCATACCAGGTTTGTTAATATTAGTGGCGCAGGGGAAGCTCCATGGACACCCAGATTTTTAGAAACTCACCCCTGTTTAAGGTAAGGAAGAGTGGAACTTTTGCTCCCCAAACCACTATGGGCATGAATGGTGTTGTGGTTACAGATGCTATGCTAGGAGACTCAGCTTCCCTGGTTTAGGAAGCCTTTTAGGGTGCATCTTCCCTAGGAAAGAATGGTGTGTTCTTACCTCAGCTACCATGTGATAGTTAACATGAGGTAAAATCATAGTGAAGACAAGGCAGGTTGTCATTTCCAATATGTATTAGGTTGAGGTGAAGTCTATGGGGGAGCCTAGTTTTAACCTGGACCTATTAACTCATGTTAAATCAGCAAATTGCCTGGTCTTCGCGAGCATTGTATCTCAGGTTAGCCAACAAAAAGGTAAGACACATTTTTTTCCTAGTATTGACAAAATGTCTAGACACTTGGATATGAGAAAGGTGTTGTTTACTGTAACCTAAGAAGCCACACAGAGAGTGTGGAATATGCATCTGGAAGACTGAAAAGAAGATGGAGGTGGTCTCATGACCAGGACTTCTGAAAGACCTGTCTCATGTCATAGGGGCTTGTTCAACATCTGTGGGAGCAAGGGAGAGAGCCTCACTGATAGGTAGGAAGTGGCGAAACTTTTGGAAAGTTATGAACAGCCAGAGACGATGCCCCTATCAAATGTCCCTACGGGCCAGAGAGTCAGGGGGAGGGAAACATGGAGCAGAGCATAGGGGAAGAAGATGAATGTAATGAATACAATATAATGTATGCACTTGGTGAGTTGATTTTATTAGGAATGGAGGTGATTAGAGACAGCTGTACCTTAATGACATTTTTCAACCAAGTGCAATTGTAAATTTAAAAAACCCCACCTTCATTGATTTGAGACATAAGACAGTTTTAAGGTTACACTAAAATGCAGAAATAGCTGAAGTGCAGAGTGAACACATCTGTGCAGATGGGGTCCCAAGAACGTGTATGTGGGATCAGAGATGTCCCTTTGTCTTCAGGAATGGAAGAACATGGGAGCTGCCTCTCTCTCGTAGTTGGGGGAAAGGAATGGCACTCCCAGTATCCCAGAGACATTTGAAGGGTAGAACAGGGAACGTCAAGCAGTATGTTTGGGTCTATAGGCACAGGATGAAATGTTTTGGGGGGACAAAAGCCACTTTCAAACTACTTCATCTTCTGCCTTGGGCACCATCCTGAGTATGCTCTGGCGGCCAGAGAAAACAGGTAATTAGAAATGAGGGTGCATCCATATGAATCTTATAGCCATATTACAAAGTAGTTATGTCCTTCCAAAGCAGATTAATGATAACAGGGTAAGACAAGAGATGATGAAGAGGTTGTTTGTGTGTGGACTAAAAGACTGGAAAGCTTTCCCACGTAGACAAGGCCCAAGTCGGAATGTAAAGGAGGGTCCCAGATATTCCTGTACGATAGTATGGATGGAGCAGGAGACAAGATACTGTGTAGACAGGAGGCTGAGATTTAACTCTTCACCCCTAATTTTGCTACCTTCTCACTGTACGGTACTGGGTGAGTCACTTAACATTTGTGTGTCTCCACCTACCATTAAATGACTAGCCCAGTATTTGCCTTCCTCAGGCAAAATACAGGAGCCTTAATGTTCATAATGTTGCAGTGTATGAAGCATAAAGAACAATGACGACTGTATAGTTACTGCACCTTTAAGGTCTGGGCCATGCTGTGTAGAGCAGTTCAAAAGAGATTGGTCAATTGGAAGTTGTGACTGGAGACTGAACCCAAGAATGAAATGGGGCTGAATCCTCTGATAGCTGTCCCTTATTAGTCCCTTATTAGTCTGGTTGAGGGGAGTGAATGATACCTGAAGTTTACTTTTGCCTAATACGGTTTCTGGGATTGTGTAAATGCAACCCCACTGAGGCACAGAGATCTCAGTGTTTAAATTTAACAAGGGACATTCAGTACAGAAACAGCAAAGCCGTGAAAGTCAAGCTTTCCTCTCCTGCAGTTGGTATCTGTCAGCTGCCTATTTTGCCACGCCGTCTCAGGTACAAATGAGGCTTTCTGGGCCAACACAAATCAGGAATAATCCATCAGAGTCAATGCAGTCACAATGGTGAGAGCAGATCAGAATTGGGCTCTGCAGTAAGCTCAAACCAATATCTCTGAACTAATTTGAACACCTCTAGTGAAGGGAAAAATCCCATGTTTGAATGAAAGTGGAGCATGCTAAGAACTTTGAACAGAGAAGGGTTAAATCAGTACCACTCACCAGCAGACATTTGTTATTGTAATGCTATCTCTGTTGATACCCACAGCTACTGCAGGCATAATTTGCAAATACAAAATAAAGGCCTGCCAATTACAGAGACCGAGAGCACTTGTGATCATGTCCCATCTGACCCCTGAACTGTGAATTTAACTACATGATGTGTCTCTTTTACGAAAGAATATGTGGGGGACAGAAATCAAAGGGAGAATGCAAGGAGAGTGTCTGCCACAAGTCTCTGTGCAACATCCTTAGGACCCATCCTCAGGAGTCCCAGCATAAATTCATTTGTTGAATGTTTTGCTCCACGGTGCTCACTCACAGGCTTGCCTAGTTTTATCGCCATCAGGTGGCCATGGGGTTACCACACCCTTGGAATAGGCATACTCAAAAAACCAACCACCATCTCAGCAAAGCAGTATCTGGGGGTCGGGGGGGTCACTCTGTGTGACACCTCAATTCATATTCTGTTCTTTGAAAGCACAGAGTCTTTGTGCAATCTGAAGTAATAAACGCCTGCTGCAGTTCAGAGAGACTACGGGGTCTGTATGAATCCGGGCTCAAACTAAGACGTCCCTGACACCATTTACTGTGGACGGACACAGCTAGAGAACAGTAAGCCACGTAGTTAAAGCTTTTCTGTTACTTTATGCTGTGCAACAGCCTCAACGGAGCCAAGCCTAGTTCTGCAGGCAGATCCCGATTCGCCCCTGCCCCACAGCTTGTGCAGTCATTTATCCCTATGCAAAATGGATGTAGGATGTTACCTGAGTGCGAGTGAAGGGAGAATGCCGATGTGGCCGTCCCTTACACCTCCTTCGCACATGCATAAGAACCTAAGTATCAGGCCCCGGGGATTTTGCAAAAGATTGGGAACTGTAACCTTACCTGCTGAGCCTTCAGAAGTATGACACCATGTAGAACCCTCTTTTATCAGGTGACACATACGTTAGGATATAGATATTCAGGCCTGCCTGTAAAGGCCTATACGTTAAGAATTTAGGTGTATTCTTATCACTTAGCTAGTTATAGAGGTATAAAAGAAAATAAAAATCACCATCTGTCTGTGTAATGGCCTTCTCTTACTGTGACAGTCTGAGGCCTGGTTCTTAGGCTAAGGCCTTTGGCTAAGCAGCAGAAGCCAGCCATAAACTGAGAAGTGTATGGTCACATCCTCACATGCCAAACTAGTCACCTTGAAATAAGGTGCTATTGGGCTGTTAGGAATACAATCCTGCCCTGATATTCCTATCAGCTCCAGAGAAAGGGAAGAGCCTAGAAGATGTAAAAGGAAACTTAGTTTGATAGCATCCTGTCTGGCAAGAACTCGCTTATTAATAGCTAGAATGTGAAATCCTCATTTCTGTATTGTTCTAGCACTATAGTCTCCACTTCTCTGTTGTTTGTCTGTATGATCTCTGTCTGATTCTGTGACTGTTTCTGTCTGCTGTATAATTAATTTTGTTGGGTGTAAAACAATTAAGGTGGTGGGATATAATTGTTTAATTAACCATGTTACAATATGTTAGGAATGGTTAGTTAAATTTCAGTAAAATAATTGGTTAAGAAATAGCTAAGCAAAACTCAGGTTTTACTATATAGTCTGCAGTCAATCAGAAAGTAAGGGGGGGAATGGGAACAGGGAAACAGGAACTGGGGGAATTGGGATCATGTTTTGCTAAAGGGGAAAATGGGAACAAGGGATGGGAACAGGAACAGGGACATAGGCAAGGCTCTGTGGTGTCAGAGCTGGGAAGGGGGACGCTAAGGAAGGAAACTGGAAACATGCTTGCTGGAAGTTCACCCCAATAAACATCGAATTGTTTGCACCTTTGCACTTCAAGTATTGTTGCTCTCTGTTCATGCGAGAAGGACCAGGGAAGTGAGAGGGTGAACGAATAAGCCCCCTAACATCTTGAAGCCACTGACTTGGATGCATCGCATCGGATAGGTGAGTGGCAGCCTATAAGTCCCCCTCCCCAACAGTCCGCGCAGCTGCTTGGAGGGGATATAGTGAACTCTCGTGATGGTAGTTGCGGGTTCTGGCAAGCCAGGGTAAAGGATTTTTTGGATAAATGGCTAAGGAAGAACCAGGGCCCATACCAGGTGCAGGGGTCAGCCTGGGATGAGATTAAAAAGGAAATGGAGGAAGTGTTAGGGGACCCATAGGGATGGGGGGTGGCTGAGGAGCCCACCCTCCTTTGGTATATGAGGAGTGGAAGAAGGTCCCTGCCCATGGGGACTAGATGCCTTCCAGGGAAAGGAGGCAGTTCAGTCCACTTGTGAGAGGTTTGAAGTAAGGGCAGCAGTATGGGAAGCTGCCAGTAATCTTTCAAGTTTGGTGCTGTTTTAGCAGGGGCTGCTGAAGTGTTGTAAATTAGTTAGGGTGGTTAAAGATAATTTGGCACAACAGGGTTTAAAGTCATAAGCAGAGTTAACAGACCAGCTTTAGAGGCAGGAGCTGGGACTTGGTCCTGGGGGAGTGGAGGGAAAAATAAAAGGTTTCCAAGTGGAAAATGGCAGGGTTTGCAGGAGCAGGTAACAACCCCCCATCTTCTCCCAGAGCTAGGAGAACCTGGGGGTAAGAGTTCCCAGCTGTTTCAACCTGGGGAGCCTACTCTTGGTTCACAGCTAACTATATCCTTTTCTTCTTTTCCTTCTTCTTTCTCTTGGTTTACTTAATTTGCTGCTGGTAGCCTGTACTTTAAACTGACCTAACAGGCTCAATTGGTTTCTTTCCACCTCTTCCCCCTCTCCCCCCCCTGCCTTTCCACACTTTTGTTTTTCTGAAGTTTTAATGGAGGGTACTTTGAATACTCTTGTGAAATGTTTTTGGTTGGGTTTTTTTTTTGTTTGTTTTGTTTTGTTTGGGACAAGGTGTGACGGAGGTCTGCTGTATTCCACTGGAATTTTTGGAGAAAAAGATCCATGGGCAACTATGGAGACAAATATTTTACTGCCTTTCGAACAATCTCAAAGTAAAGACAGCACAGGTTAAGGCAGCTGTGTGGCAAAAATTGTTCTTGGTGACTGAGTTGTTTACAGATAAATTGCACTACCTTAAAAAAACTAAATGTAGGAGTAAGTAATTTAAAGAAGGAAGTGAAAAGTTACAAATACCTTTTGCAGAAATTAATAATACAGGGTTTGGAGGAAAGTAAAAATTTGGGAGTTGTGAAAATGGTACAGGTAACAGTTGTAGTGTTACAAGAAGGAAGTTTTTGGTTTAATAATAAAATCCAGTTATATAAATGTAACAGTATGTGCAACTCTGTGCAGTCACATTGGATGGAAGGTTGGTAATTAAATTATACGAGGGGGTCAGGTAGAGTGGCTACTACCACCACTATGCTTCTGTCCCCAGAAGCCTTTACAGCTATTCTGAGGGAGAATGGGCCCTTTTCCCACAGTAAAGGCCTATAGGGGACTGCTGCAGGCAGCAGGTGAAGAAATAATCTGATCAAAATTATTTGACTATTGGGTAATGTAATCAAAATCACTAAAGGAATGTCAGGGGTTTCTACTGGAACTTAACTTGACTGCTCCTGGGTGGGGGTGGGGGAATTGGAATCATGTTTCACTAACGAGGGGGAATGGGAACAGGGACACAGGCAAGGCTCTGTGGTGTCAGAGCTGGGAAGGGGGACACTGAGGAAGGAAACTGGAATCATGCTTGCTGGAAGTTCACCCCAATAAAAATTGAATTGTTTGCACCTTTGAACTTCAGGTATTGTTGCTCTCTGTTCATGCAAGAAGGACCAGGGAAGTGAGAGGTTTAACAAATAAGCCCCCTAACAACATACAGTAGATTGGAGTCACAATTAAAAAAAAAATACCCATCCTACATTGCCTTTAATCTTACATACATGTAACAAGGTTCATCTCAAGGTTCCCAAAAAGCTTTACTCAACTGACTGGCCAAGATTTTTCTATTAGACCTAGTGACTGTGTGCCTTGAATTTTTGGGTTCCAACTTGAGTTACTTTAAAGGAGCCTCATTTCCAGAGAATGCAGAGCACCCAGTCTCTGAAAGCCAACCCCCACCCCCCAAATCATCCCACAAACTTTTTACAGGGATCACGTCATCCTGCAGTGAAACACAGATGCCTCTGAGGAGAAACATGGAGACACGGTAAGAGGTTTAGGACAGGAAGTGAAGATTCGATAGAACTACAAGAAGAATATTCCCCTAAATTGAACACAAAATATTAATGCTGGGATTTGGTCAGGAAACCAGCACTAACAACTGAGTCCTTGTAAAAAGTGCTGCATGACTTTTTCTTAATGATCCCAAGAGGGTAGGATCTTTGTTTTAAATCTCATCAAAAAAGACAGCACCTGCCATAGCAGCATCTGAGGCTCGGGCTGCATACTGACTCAGAGGGAAGAGTGCTGCCTACAGTCTTGAACCACCTGCTTCTAGCTGTGCTTGGGGTTATCTCTTGGCAAGATTCTCCAAGTAATGAGCAGACTGTGCCCTAGTGAGTTCATTAGATATGACAAGTTCACAGCTCCAGGTTACTGCTCATGACCCTCCCCTCCCTCTTTTACAGGAAGTGAGGCTGTTGGGCTAATATTTTTTTAAAAAGAAAACAGAAAGATAGAGGTTTGATAACAGAACACCTTACGTCCTGGTAAATCAGCAGTGTTGCTGCCAGCCAAGATGCTGCTGCCACCACACCTGCCCAGGAGCAGCGATCAGTTGGCTTAGAGACACATGGTTAGCTAGGAGGGGAGATGAGCAAGATTGATTTTGGCAGCTGTAAAGCAGCAGATTAGTAATACTGAGAAATGCGTCTGCGCCCTAAAGAGGAATTCCTATCCGTATGCAAACCCTATTGCCAAATGAAACCTGTTTAGAAACAAAGGTAGAAAGGAGCCAAGCTTTGACACGTTGAACGAGTTCCCTTTGCAGACCTGTGGACGTCTGAAGGGGATTTGCTTTTCAAAAGTACAGATCTCACCTGTTCTTCCCCCCTTAACTTTACACTTAGACACAGATGGCAGAATGCAACATCTCTCAGTGTAGCAATCCACTCAAGCAGTTACGACCTGGAAGCTAACAGTGCCAGTTTAAACAGCCCAAGGCTGTACACCTGCCATCCACATCCCATAGAAGAACATTCTTAAAGCAACTGCATTGTCTGGAAGCATTAAATGGAAAAAAAGTTCTCCTCCACCACCCAGGAGACCCTAGATGCAATTCCTCAGATTCCTGATTCATTTAGCAATAGCAGTGCATGAAATTCAAATAGAGTCTTCTGCAGACTAGTCTTCTCTCTCTCTCTCTCTCTCTCCCCCCACGCCCCACGGTTTATGGCCTCAGGCAGTAGGTTACCCAGCAGATTTTATGAAAGATACAAAGAACAGCCAGGTAAATCCTGCTGGTGGACTGAAAAGACAGATTCCGTAAATTTCCAAGTTAATTTCCAAAATCCAGAATGATGCCAGGAATATGGGCAACCATACTCGCTGTATTTCATGGCAGAGTTTCATCCTGAATAAATATAGCCATCTAAAATTCTATTCCTAGATAAAATAAGGAAAACCCTGTAGTTTGTGCCAGCTAGGGTAAATAACAGGATTCATTCAAACGAAGGCAGCACTACAAAAAGGTTTTTCTAAACATTAAAAAGGAAACACCTGTGAAACACAGGTCTACTCAAAGCTGAAGTGAAAATACATAGGACAGTTATTTTCAGTTGCACCAGGATCCCCCTATTGGTGAAACCTATGCCCACAAAAGAGATGTCACCCTTCTACAACAGTGCCCTATTGTGTGGTAAATCTGAGGCCACGTCCAGACTAGAAATTAAAATCGATTTTAGATACGCAACTTCAGCTACGTGAATAACGTAGCTGAAGTCGAATTTCTAAAATCGAGGTACTCACCAGTCTGGACGGCACTGCATCGATGTCCGCGGCTCTCCGTGTCGATTCCGGAACTCCGTTCGGATTGATGGAGTTCCGGAATCGATGTAAGCGCGCTCGGGGATCGATACACCGCGTCCAGACTAGACGCGATATATCGATCCCCGAGCAATCGATTTTAACCCGCCGATGCCGCGGGTTAGTCTGGACGAGGGCTAAGACATTAGGACTTTGTGGCTGACATTCCCTGAGAACACATGGGAATGAGAATAGAATTCAGGTACTCCTACAGCAGACAGTAGAGGGCAACATGCGCCCTTTTAAATCCTCTTACAGTGTCTTTCTTCGTGGTCTGCTGGATTCCAGTATTCCATCCATCTATGGGCTTGTCTTCACTGCAGAGTTAACTTGAGTTATGATCCTAACTGGAGTCCTGTCCACACAAGACCATCACCCTTAACTTGAGTGTGGTGATGCATTTATAACACGTGTGTGTGTGTGTGTGTGTGTGTGTTTTACAGCTAGAGGTAGCACAACTCAGTTGCTAACCCAATTGCTCTGTGCTACTCATGTTATTTTACAGTGTCGCTGCTCTCAGTCAAGATGATTTAACTCAAGTGCAGATAACTTGTGTTTCTTCTGCAGTGGAGATGTAGCCTATTTCAGATGAGAAGGACCCATTCCATTTTTTCGTCTGTAATTCAAAGTAGATTTCTTCATTCTTTCTTACCACAAATAAAATGTGGTTACAGTCAGAAAAAATGACTGTCAAAGCAAAACCCCAAGGATTTTTCTTTGTGTCAGTGACTTCCAAATCAGACCTGCTAAATTTACTAGACAAAAGAACTTGCTTGTTTCCAGTCCTACAAATGCAAATGAAATCCAAAAATCAGGCTGCTTTTCTGTCTCTTACACTGAAGCCTCTTTACTGGTGTCAATCAAATTTGTCTACTACTAATGCTGATGGTTTGTAAGGCCTATCATCTTCCAAAGAACAAGCTAGTTCAGGTTGCTGTTAATAGGAAGTGGCACTATAAGGTTAGCAGAAATGTTTCTAGAACTGTGTAATTTTAACAGCCCCTAACTGCACTGCAAAGGTTATGGCATTATGGGAGAACTTACCTAACTGTGTCTCTGCAGCATGCACTATTCTAAAGTGATAAAATAATTTACAAATGCAATGTGGAGATCAAGGGGAGAGGGAAGTGGTGCCGGTCTTCTGCTGTCTAAAAGGTGGAGTAAATATTAACATAAACAGGCCCTTAGAAAAGCTCTCTCTTCTTACTTGTATATGTGGAAGGGGGAGTTCAAATACAAACCAACCCTCTTAATAAGACACCCTCTCAGAAGTGGAAGACATTAATCCTCTGTAATGAACTTGAGAGGGCAAGGCTGGTGTGTGGTTTCTACTTAAAAACTGCATGAAGGACCGGATTACAAAAGCATAGGTTTCTTTGTTAATTTAAATCCTCTTTCTCAGCTATGCAGATAAACTGATCTAATTTGTGGTTCAGTCATGGGTTCATTTGGCACAGCACTGGTTGCTTGAGTTGTGCAGCCATGGGAATAGAGAGGGCAACGTCCCTGCAGATAAAGCATTCTTTATGCTTTGCCACAAGAAGCAAAATCTAAATGAGGAAACATTCACCTTGTAACTGATGATTTCGGACTCCAGGGGTGCACAAACTCTGCATGGGCCAACCTAGCTCTGCATTCTTTGATATACCAGATATCTTCCTAAGTAGAAGTGATCATTCTGAAACCTCAGTACAACAATGCCCGGCTCTACCCTGTGAAGTACTGAATTTGTGATAGCACATACAGGTCTGATTCCTAATAAAGCTTAGAAGGGAAAAAAAAAAGCTGGTCTTCTATCTTTTCTTATTATTTCTTTCGCTACTGTCCAACATCTGTCTCCACCTTACTGATTCTCTTCACCCCAACCCCTTCAGACCACTTTTTCCCTCTGCTCTTTCCACTCTGCACCCTTATTTCCATTCTTATTTGCATTATTAGTACTCCCCTTATTCTCTTTGTAGACTGGTCTGCCTTTCACCTGCCATTGCAGGACCTAAATCTGCAAGGTGCTGATGTAACGCTGGCAGAACTGAACCTGTGGGGCTAAATGCATGAGACTCTCTATTGCATGAGCTAAAAGCCACATGACTCTTAGCTAAGGCTGTAGCAGACTCATCTATCTCTAGATGGTCTGAGTGCCACAGCACCACACCAAGCATCCCTGGGTTACTCTGAGTCCCCTCAATTCATTCTGAGGGCCATGAAAGCTGAGAGTACCAAGCACTGGTAACACTCAGGTCAGGCCCCATCTGTGGGAGGAAAGGCTTGTGGCAGAAGCACTCCAGTTAGGAGCATAGGCTTCTATTCTTGAATCATCCAACTTCCTGTCTGACCTCCCATCACCTCTCTGTGCTTCAGTTTTGCTGTCTGTTGGTAACTAACCTTCAGGGCTGCCGAGGCTAAATTCATAGTCTGTGTAGAATGCTTGAAAAGACTGTAAGGAAGGTGTGATGGCCACTCCCTAGCTTGAGACACCAGGGGTTGACTGAGAAACCTCCAGCCCTGGAAGCAGAAGCTGCTACAGCTTGATCTAAAAGGCCAAGGCTCTAGGACTAGCTGTGGTAACAAGTCGTAGATGTGCAGAAGGGACCCTGTAACACACACACACTCACCAGTGGGTTACAAAGGCACTGCCACATTCAGCCTAACTTTATAGAAACATCTGCTTTCTCCTCCACTCAAGCAGTAATACGGCCGACTGTGCTGAAAGAGATGGGACAGGAATCAGGTATGAACTAGATCAGCGACTCTTTTTTCATAGCTATTTGTGCACTGGTTGAGTGAGACAAGACAAACGTTATGTTCCAGAATAATGCAGTGTGTCATCTAATTTGCTATGATAGTCAAAGCAGACTGTGAGTAATGAATACCAATATAAATAAAGGCATTTAAAACCGGGCATACTAAAGCTTGAAATGGCATCCTAGAGAGCACAGGTGTCAAACTAGCTGAATTCATGAGCTGGCAATAATGAACTCTTTGTCAGATGATAAGCCCCCTGCTCCTAAGCAACCTGGAACACACGTGTGCTGCTGCCTTAAATGGCTTCTCCATTTATCAATAGAACAATGAGAAGTGCAGGACACACTGGGAAGCGCAGGAGCTGACTAGCATGTATGACTTCAGTAAGCCCAGTAAAGATATGGGCTACAAGGGAACTTATCCAGAGGTCATTGACATTGTAGTTCTCAACACAACATCATCTGGCTGTGAAACCAATGCCTTAGACTTGGGAATCGTTAAGAAGCAGGTAACTAAGGACCGATAGATCTGTCCCACTGGACTGGCCCTGGGTATTGTAAAGATGTGTAACCCATGCCTGCTTGGTGTGGCGCTCTGTCCTCCTCGACTGGTATCTGGACTATCTAGAGCAGAGGTTCTCAAATGGGGGGTTGTGACCTCTCCCGGGGTCACAAGGTGATTACATGGAGGTCGCGAGCTGTCAGCTCCATGGGATTGACAGCCTTGAGCCTCCATTAAATTAGCCCCCATTTATATGGGGGTCACACTCAGAGGCTTGCTCTGTGAAAGGGGTCACCAATGCAAACAGAGGGAAGGGATAGCTCAGTTGTTTGAGCATTGGCCTGCTAAACCGGGGGTTGTGAATTTAACCCTTGAGGGAGCCGCTTAGGAATCTGGGGCAAAATCAGTACTTGTTCCTGCTAGTGAAGGCAGGGGGCTGGACTCAATGACCTTTCAGGGCCCCTTCCAGTTCTAGGAGATAGTTATATCTCAAATTTATTATTATCACTGATCTAGAGATTGAGTCTACTACAGCCTTGGCTAAGAGGCACATGGTGTTTTGCTCATGCATTTAGCTTCCTAGGTTCAATCCTGCCCGCCACCAAATAGGGTCTGTTGGTGTTACAGCTACATAACATCAAGCTGTTTCGTAGGATGTTTAGGAATTGAAAGGGTCTCAGTCACATATATGACATGGCACTTCCCTCTGTCAACAGTATGGAGTTTATTTGCAGAATACAGTATGGAGAGAAATACTGGTGAAGTGGGATGAATGCAAGGCACAAAGTAGCAAATAAAACACTGTTTCTCGCTGGTGGGAGTATGGAAGTAACTCCATTCAAGCTACATGGGTAACTGGGTGCAAGTGGGCTGAGAGTCAGATCCACTCTCTAGCGTATATGCTGCCACTAGAAGCAGGTCGGGCTTAGAAGAGCTAGAGGTGTCTTTCTATCTGGAAACAGCTGCTTCTAATGTTCTGTGGTCCTGAAGGATCATGGATGCGGGGGTGAGGGAGAGAGGGACTATGAGGTGATCTAGCCTATCTTCCCATTGCTGAAGGTTTGTTCCTTCCAATGCTGTCCTGATTCTACACTGCCTTGTACGGTTCCACACGTGCAAAGTGGGTGTAAGATGCTACTAAATCAGAATGATATTGTTGCAACACTTTTCACAGATGTAAATGACTATGAAGGGCAGTACCGCATCGGGCCCTAGGTCTCCAGTGCTTTGCCCTGTCTCATCCATATGGGGCTTCTCCTACTCATCTTACGATACTGTTCTAAAGAAGAAGTGAAAAATGAACAATGCTTGAATGAATTTAGCCTACAGCATCTGCACAGCATGTTAGCAGTCACATAGGCCAAAGATCAAGAGAGCAGATGGTCGGAGAAAGATACTGAATAATCATCTTATCCCTCTCAGCAGTCAGTGAGGGATGGCAGTGCTGGATAAACAACGTGCTGGTGGCAAGGAAATACAAGACCTCTGAAGATATGCGGTACATCGGTGCAAGACAAATTTACTCTGTTGATAGTATGAGTAAGTTACTAAGTATTCACAATTCATTGGAGAGTTTTTTAATAGGGGAGGGAGCAGATTGATATTTTGGACTGAGGCTCAATAAATGGAATAAAATTAAACTAACTTTTTTGGGCCAGGGATCATGTCCTTCTGTGTGTGGTTTTAGTCCTGGCTCTGCCACTGGTCTGCTGTGTGACTTGGGTGAATCACATGACAGCTTTCTGCCTCCTCCCCCCCACCCACACCCCCCAGTCGGTAAATGGCTTTGCAATCTATGACTGAAGAGAACTATAAAAGAACTAAGTATTATTGGACTGAATCAGAAGCGCTCATCTGGGTTATAATATAGTGATGATCTCCTAGGGAGCTTGGAGGCACGGTGGGTTGCTGGAGGGAATTCACGGCAAAGAACCATACTGCTGCATATTATAATCCAGGGGTTCTCACAATAAATATTGTGGTGGCCTCAGAGTGTGGCCATTAACTTTTGCTGGTGTCCGCTCTGACAATTTTTCCTAAAATACTTAATTAACTTTAGGAAAAACAAATAAATATGCACATATGCATGTTCAAATAATTGTAATTTATTTATGTAGAGGGTTTTTTTGCAGACTCAAAAAAAAATAAAATGTACATTCTTTACTGGACCTAAACAGAATAGAAACACAAATAAGGTCCTTTGCACATGCTTGTCTTTTTTGTTGTTGTTTCTTTTGCTTTTATAAAGTCTTGCTAGCTAGTAAGTCTGCTGCTGCAAAAAGTAATTTGTATGTTTGTTAATATCACCTTTCACAGCAGACTTACTAGCTAGCTGGGAGGCTGTGAAAAGTGGTATTAACAAACATACAAATATCAATTTTCACAGCAGACTTCCCTAGTTCTGGCAAGCCAGAGAACAAATTAAGCCCTGGTTGGGGAAGTGAGTAGGGAGACAGTCGGGGAACAGGACTGATGTGCGCATGTGGTGAGCCAAGGGCTGGCACCTGCAGCCAGGATCCAGGGCCGGAGCCTGCCACCTGCCACCCTAGGGCTGAAACTCGAAGGTCGAGCCTCACCACCCCCAGGAAGGTGGCAGAACTTGGTGGCTGCCTGCTCCTCCAACATTTGTGACTTCAGATGGGGGCAGGTCTCAACCCCTGCTGGTGGCCCTAGAGGAGGGACCACTACTTTGCCCTCCCCTACCCCAGTCACTGCTCAGGACATTGTCCAGGTATGTGCAGCTTGCAGGGAACTGGGCCCATTGGAAGGAATCTGATTCAATCAGAAACTGGAATTTAGGCAATCTTGTTCCCTATTAGGGTTATATGAACTGAAGGATTTTTTTCAGATTTAATTGATGCATTTATTGTATTCTTCACTGAGCTGCTATACAGCCTGGTATGCCAACACTAAAGACATTTCAGAAATGTAAGTATAATGCATTGATTAAAAAGACAAGTCCCAAGAATGATTTATCAGTTTAAATACTCTTTAAAAGCAGCAACCTTTGTTCTTCTGTTATGCACTAGAGAGCTAAATTAAAAAAAACATAGCTCACTAATCCCTGGAAAATGACCATATTATTTAGTTAGTCTGGAGACCTTTTGAAATGTTCATCCAATTTAATACCTGGGGCTCAGTTCTCAGTGCTAGTTCCTCCCCCGCTGCAGAAAGCTGCCCTGAAGGAACAGACAAGGATTTCTCCTTACCAAAGGAATTGTAGGGTTGCACAAAGCTGGTGTAACCAGTTCTGCATCACTGTTAACCTACCTTCTCTGCACAGGGTGCATGGAAGATGGGCAGGGGTCTAGCTGGGGGTGGAGTGCACAGTTATCTGCAAGATCCTCAACCACTGCAGCTGCTGGATGCAGACGGCATATTTTAGAGCAGCTGTAGGGCTATTCTAGATTACACTGGGGACTGTTTGTCTCCAGCTCAGCTAGGATCAGGGAAAAGAAAGGTGGCCTAGTGCCAACTTTTTCCTCACCAGGGTGGATTGATTTAAACCACCAAGTGGAAAGTCTTCATTTAAGTCAACTTTTCCATTTGTACTTGAGTTATTTTCCAAAGAAAGGTACATTCGCACTGGTTGATGTAACCATTAAAAACATGTTGATCTACAACTGAAGAGAACCTGTGCACTAAATTTGGTACACCTTTTTGCTATCTAAGAGGGTAAACTATGACTATGCATATTTATTTAAGCAATTATACAGCTTAATATTTTCAGATTCTTGTTAATTGTATATTTTTTGTATGTGAGAAAATGGCAAACAATACTTATTTACTAGGTAATTAACTTTTTGCTCACTGGGATGGTAACTGAAATTTAATTAAAAACACAAAACAGATTATAAAATTTATTTTTATTAAACAAAACAGCCTTGAATGTTTTGAATATGTAAACTTCTCTTATAAAAACATGTTTCACATTTACAACAAAATAGTTTAATAAAAAAAAGAGAGGGATTAACTGTAATCAGTTAAGTAAACTAATTATTTCTGGTCAGCCTGGGAAAATTTTCTAATATGCTTAAGTGAAAGTAACTGGAGCTTAAGTTCCTACTCACCTAAGTCTGCTGAAAATGATACAATCGCCTATATTACTTAAGATGACCTATTGTGCCATATTTATAACGCTTGACCACAAAAGTTAGAATCAGGACAAACATCTTTATTTAGAAAAGCTGCCTTTAACTCAAAAGTTTTTAAAGAAGCTCATGGATTCAGCATAATTATTGTTATTTAAAATTTTTAAGACATTATAATAAGTTTAGGCCTTAACATAGTTGGTACTAAATTTAAATTTCATTTTAACCAGGTTTATTTGCTAAAAGAAAACACAATTTTATTGAGAAAGTCAAAAAATCCTATTAAAAATTATTTGATGTTAACATTTGCAACCACCTTGTTCCTCACTCCTCTTTTCAGCTGGTCAGCTTGGTACAGTTTAGGACTGAATGTCTGGTGCATGGGATAATGGACAAAGGCACTCAACTTCTTAGGAGTGTGTGAGAATCACTGCATTGGGACAGTAAGCCTTTACACTGAGTAGCAGCAGCAGGGGTCCATTTCTTTAAGTTACAGCCTCAAGACAAGAACGGTGCATACTGACCTTTTCCATTATTAACAAGTGCTCTGTTCAACAGCTCCCATAACGGTATCTGTACACACTGTACAATGCATTGGAAAGCCAATAACTACACTTTCTTTTTCTTAGGGTGCTGCACACAGTCTCCCTTCCCTCCCTCCCCCCGATGTCGGGCTTATTCTAATTGTTGATTTTTTAAAGTGTAACTTTACAAAAAAAGTCAGCAATGAGAGAAATTCTCTCCCAAAGACTTTACAGTCTACACCATAGGTGCTGGAAGTAGAGGTGCTCGGGGTGCAGCGCTCCCTGGCTTGAAGAGGTTTCCATTATAGACAAGGTTTACAGTATGGTTCAAAGGCAGCACCCCCACTATAAAAACTGTTCCAGCGTCCTTGGTCTACACTTGCTACAGACAAAGGAGATGTTATGCTCCACATTTTAAGAGAATGCAGACTGATGAAATGACGTGCCCAAGGACACAAATTGGGGAAGAGCCAGGAATTGAAGCCAGACCTAATTCAGTGCTTTTACCAGACCATATTTCCTGTATAATCTTCTGTTCCAGTCAGTTTTACTCAGGGACGGAGTTCAACTCAGACAAAGTTCAATTAATACTTTAAGATTAGCAGGCCCTCCAAAACCCATTAATAGTGCACCCTTTTGTGCATTTGACCTAAAGTAGCTTCAGTTCTGCTCCATTGGGGCTATTCCTGGTGTTTTTATTCATGCTACACTCCCACCTGAATCACTGGGAGTACACTCAGCAGGGAAGGAGTTCTCATACAGAGTCGGTCCATCAGTGGTGCTTAGCAACGGTATGGGAAAGAGCCTGAGGCGCGAGTGCAAACCTTCCCACAGTGGCTACAGGTACACTGGTCAGAGGGAGGCTAGAGCACACTCTGCTTCCTGGCTTGCCTGTGGGCCTCAGCCTGGCTTCTCTGTTGGCTCTCTGCAGTGATAGCAAGCAGGATTTTCCCTGTTGTCAGTGGGAATGCTGAATTTCTGGAGGCCTTGTTAGACCTCGTCACTGTATCGGAACTTTGGCCTTCCTCTCTGTTGTGGGAGGTTCTGACGTTGGCCATAGAGCACAATCTGTCACAAGGGACAGAGGCTTTCTAGCCTCCACCTTGTCCAGCGTGGTAATTTGTACACGTTGCAAGTGGCAGACAGGAGTTGTAAATAGATAATTGGGCGCATTAAAAAAAACGAAAACGTATCAAAGAGGATGGAAGAGATAACAAGCGTCCATGAGAAAGCTTAGACATTGGGGCGCCAACGCCCGAGAGGCTGTACAAACACATAGCAGAAAACATCCCGGTTCAAAGAGCTCGCAATAAAAATAGGTAAGATACACCAAAGCATTATTATACCTGATTTACAACTGGGAAACTAAAACACTGTGGGCATCTGCAATGTGATGATAAAAAAAACAAAAAAAAGAAACCCTAGTCTCAGAGATCGGCTAATCTGCCTTGGACTCGTGGGGTTCGAGGCTAAACATAGTAGTATAGATGATCAGGCTTGAGCTGGAGCCTGGGCTCTGGGACCTTCTCCCCTGCCCCCCATGCCAGAGCCCAGGCTCCAGTCCGAGTCCAGACATCTACACTGCAATTTTATAGCCCCACAGCTCGAACCCCATGAGCCCAAGTCAGCTGACCAGCCCGCTGTGCTGTGGATCTTATTGCAGCTTAGATGTACCCAGAGAGATTAGTTGCCTTTCTCAGTCACACAAAGTCAGAAGCAGATCTGTGAATTAAATTCAGATCTCCCCAGGCCCTGTCCAATGCCTTAACTGCAAGACTTCTCTTGGTCTCTAATAAAACCCACATACCACAAGCAGATTTGTAACAAATATCCCCACTGCTTTCCAGACTTTGACTTTGTTGTGCAATTTCTCCTTTAGTCAAGGGAATTCAAGTACACAGTGAGTAATTATATTAGAGAAATTCTTTGCTTGCATTTGGATGTAGATGGGGAAAAATACAAGCCCAACTTTTGTGAGACAGCAAAATATCTTTAAAAGGTTTATGTGCCCCATCAAAATGCCAAAAGGACATTTCTAACAGCAGAACCTACAGGAATTAAGGACTCACCACCTTCTGCTCTACATGCAAGGCACATGTCTTTGATGTCGCTTTTTCTAACAAAAACATAGAGCAGTGCACAGAAGTATATACTGTTTGGGAATTTAAAAAATAATTACACATCTCCCCCGATATAATGCAACCAGATATGACACAAATTTGAATATAACATGGTAAAGCAGTGCTCCACGGGGGCGGGTCTATGCCCTCTGGCAGATCAAAGAAAGTTCGATATAACACAGTTTCACCTATAACGCGGTAAGAACTTTTTGGCTCCTGACGACAGCATTATATCGGGGTACAAGTGTATAAGACTTCACTGCACACACTTCTCCCACTGGGGGGTGTAATAACCTTAGTCCCACATTTGGACCTTAGCGTCCAAAATATGGGGGTTAGCATGAAAACCTCCAAGCTTAGTTACCAGCTTGGACCTGGTACCTGCTGCCACCACCCAAAAAATTAGAGTGTTTTGGGGCACTCTGGTCCCCCTGAAAAACCTTCCCTGGGACCCCAAGACCCAAATCCCTTGAGTCTCACAACAAAGGGAAATAATCCTTTTTCCCTTCCCCCCTCCAGGTGCTCCTGGAGAGATACACAGACACAAGCTCTGTGAATCCAAACAGAGTGAATCTCCCTCTCTGTTCCCAATCCTGGAAACAAAAAGTACTTTCCTATTCCCCCAGAGGGAATGTAAAATCAGGCTAGCAATCCAACACACAGATCTCCCCGATTCCTTCCTCCCACCAATTCCCTGGTGAGTACAGACTCAATTTCCCTGAAGTAAAGAAAAACTTCAACAGGTCTTAAAAGAAAGCTTTATATAAAAAGAAAGAAAAATACATACAAATGTTCTCTCTGTATTTAGATGATACAACACAGGGTCAATTGCTTAAAAGAATATTGAATAAACAGCCTTATTCAAAAAGAATACAAATCAAAGCACTCCAGCACTTATATTCATGCAAATACTAAAGAAAAGAAACCATATAACTTACTATCTGATCTCTTTGTCCTTACACTTAGAAACAGAAGATTAGAAAGTAGAACTACTTCTCCAAAGCTCAGAGAAAGCAGGCAGGCAGAAAACAAAGACTCAGACACACAATTCCCTCCACCCAAAGTTGAAAAAATCCGGTTTCCTGATTGGTCCTCTGGTCAGGTGCTTCAGGTGAAAGAGACATTAACCCTTAGCTATCTGTTTATGACACGCCCCCCAAATTGCAGACAGTGGGGAAGCTCACTGGTGGCGATTTCCTTCTAGAACTTGAAAATAAACAGATTAATACAACACATGCACCGTTACATATACTCCTAAGTATTTAACTAACAGACTTCTACATTTTAAGAAAACTTTTTAACTACTGAATTCTGGGAAACTCTCACGGGAGAGTGCATCAGCTACTTTGTTAGAAGCTCCTGTGATGTGCTGAATTTCAAAATCAAAATCTTGGAGAGCTAAACTCCAACGAAGAAGTTTCTTGTTGTTCCCCTTGGCAGTATGAAGCCACTTTAGTGCAGCATGGTCAGTTTGTAGTTGGAACCGCCGTCCCCAAACATATGGGCGTAGCTTTTCCAGGGCGTACACAATGGCATAGCATTCCTTTTCACTGACTGACCAGTGACTTTCCCTCTCAGACAGTTTCTTGCTGAGAAACACGACAGGATGGAAGTTGTGATCTGTTGCTTCCTGCATGAGCACTGCTCCTATACCACGCTCAGATGCATCTGTGGTTACTAGGAATGGCTTGTCAAAGTCCGGGGCCCTGAGCACAGGGTCAGACATGAGCATCGCCTTAAGCTGGGTAAAGGCCTTTTGACACTCATCAGTCCACTTAACGGCATTTGGCTGGGTCTTTTTGGTCAGGTCGGTCAGTGGGGCAGCGATTTGGCTGTAGTGTGGTACAAATCGCCTGTAGTATCCGGCCAAGCCTAAGAAGGATTGGACCTGCTTCTTGGACCGTGGGACAGGCCACTTTTGGATAGCATCCACCTTGGCCTGTAGGGGGTTTATGGCTCCTCGACCCACCTGGTGCCCCAGGTAAGTCACTCTGTTTTGGCCTATTTGACACTTTTTGGCCTTAACAGTTAGTCCGGCCTGCCTGATGCGCTCAAAGACCTTTTCCAGGTGTAGTAGGTGTTCGGGCCAGGAGTCTGAAAAAATGGCCACATCATCGAGGTAGGCAACTGCAAATTCTCCCAGTCCAGCTAGTAGACCATTTACCAGCCTCTGGAAGGTGGCGGGTGCATTTCGAAGGCCGAAAGGAAGGACATTGAATTCATACACCCCCGCATGGGTGACGAATGCTGACCTCTCCTTGGCAGGTTCATTTAGCGGTACTTGCCAGTACCCCTTGGTTAAGTCTATTGTAGAGATGAACTGGGCACGTCTCAACTTCTCCAATAGCTCATCAGTGCGTGGCATTGGATAGTTGTCCGGACGAGTTACCGCATTTAGCTTACGGTAGTCCACGCAAAAGCGTATTTCCCCATCTGGTTTGGGTACCAGAACCACTGGAGATGCCCATGCACTGGTAGATGAGCGGATTATACCCATCTGTAGCATGTTCTGGATCTCCCGTTCTATAGCAGCTTGGGCATGAGGAGACACTCGGTAGGGTGGGGTTCTGATTGGGTGAGCATTACCTGTATCAATGGAGTGGTATGCCCGTTCAGTCCGTCCTGGGGTGGCTGAGAACAATGGGGCGAAGCTAGTGCACAGCTCCTTGATTTGTTGCCGCTGCAGACGTTCCAGGGTGGTTGAGAGGTTCACCTCTTCCACGCCACCGTCTTTTTTCCCGTCGTAGTAGACACCGTCAGGCCACTCAGCATCCTCTCCCTGGACTGTAAACTGACAAACCTGTAAGTCTCTGGAATAGAAAGGCTTGAGAGAATTAACATGGTACACTTTAGGCTTTAGTGAGGAATTGGGAAATGCTATGAGGTAGTTTACAGCTCCCAGGCGCTCTTGGACCGTGAATGGCCCTTCCCATGATGCTTCCATCTTATGGGCCTGTTGCGCCTTCAAGACCATAACCTGGTCTCCTACCTTGAAGGACCGATCTCTGGCATGTCTGTCATACCAGGCCTTTTGCTCTTCTTGAGCATCCTTTAGGTTCTCTCTAGCAAGGGCTAAAGAGTGTCGGAGGGTGCTATGTAGGTTGCTTACAAAGTCCAGAATGTTAGTTCCTGGAGAAGGCGTAAACCCCTCCCATTGCTGCTTCACCAACTGTAATGGCCCCTTAACCTCGTGACCATACACAAGTTCAAACGGTGAAAACCCTAAACTGGGATGTGGTACAGCCCTGTAGGCAAACAGCAACTGCTGCAACACTAGGTCCCAATTATTGGAGAATTCGTTGATGAATTTTCGTATCATGGCCCCCAAAGTTCCATTGAACCTTTCCACCAGGCCATTGGTTTGATGGTGGTACGGGGTGGCAACCAAGTGATTCACCCCATGAGTTTCCCACAGTTTTTCCATGGTCCCTGCCAGGAAATTAGACCCTGAATCTGTAAGGATGTCGCAGGGCCAACCTACCCTGGCAAAGATGTCTGTTAGGGCCAGGCACACAGTGTTAGCCCTGGTGTTGCCTAGAGCTACTGCTTCTGGCCATCGGGTTGCAAAGTCCACTAAAGTCAGTACGTACTGCTTTCCTCTGGGCGTCTTTTTTGGGAAAGGGCCCAGAATATCCACAGCTACTCGCTGAAATGGGACCTCAATTATGGGGAGTGGCTGGAGAGGGGCCTTGACCTGGTCTTGGGGCTTTCCCACTCTTTGCCATACCTCACAAGACCGGACATACTTGGCAACGTCTTTGCCCATCCCCTCCCAGTGGAAGGACTTCCCCAACCGGTCCTTGGTTCTGTTCACCCCAGCATGGCCACTGGGATGATCATGGGCTAAGCTTAAGAGCTTCTCCCGGTACTTAGTTGGAACCACCAACTGTTTTTGCGGCTGCCATTCTTCCCGGTGTCCACCAGAAAGAATTTCCTTGTATAAAAGTCCTTGGTCTATAACAAACCGGGATCGATTAGAAGAGCTGAGAGGCGGTGGGGTGCTCCGTGCCGCCGCCCAAGCTTTCTGAAGGCTGTCATCTGCTTCCTGCTCAGTCTGGAACTGTTCCCTTGAGGCTGGGGTCACCAGTTCTTCCTCAGACTGTGGACTTGGGCTTGGTCCCTCTGGAAGCGATGTAGGTGATGGGGTTGTTTCCGTTGCTGGTGAACCGCTCTCCGCTGGTGCACCTGAGGGTATTTCAGGCTCTGGCTGAGCCTTTTGGGTATGGCTGTCTGTTGCTTCTGCCAGTTTTGGCTCGCTGGCGCCGTCTGGCGTTGAGTTTGAAGATGTAGTTGCACTTGCTGGTGCTGGTTGTTGTTCCAGTTCCGGGCCTGGGACTGGAGATGCTGTGGCTGTTTCAGTGGTAGGCATGGAATCCGGGTCCACTACCTCTGTCTGGGTCTCTGGTAACACAGACGGGGCCTCTGTGGACGGCTCAGGAACAGGAATGGGTCTGGAAGCTTGCCTGGTTTGGCTACGTGTAACCATTCCCACTCTCTTGGCCCGCTTCACCTGGTTGGCCAAGTCTTCCCCCAGTAGCATGGGGATAGGATAATTGTCATAGACTGCAAAAGTCCACATTCCTGACCAGCCTTTGTACTGGACAGGCAGTTGAGCTGTAGGCAAGTCTACAGCTTGTGACATGAAGGGGTAAATTGTAACTTTGGCCTTTGGGTTGATGAATTTGGGGTCAACGAAGGATTGGTGGATAGCTGACACTTGTGCCCCCGTGTCTCTCCACGCAGTAACCTTCTTTCCGCCCACTCTCAAATTTTCCCTTCGCTCCAAGGGTATTTGAGAGGCATCCGGGCCTGGGGATCTTTGGTGTGATGGTGGTGTAATGAATTGCACTCGCATGGTGTTCTTGGGACACTTGGCCTTGATATGTCCCAGTTCATTACACTTAAAGCATCTTCCATCTGATGGGTCACTGGGCCGAGGTGAGTTACTGGAGACTGGTGAGGTTGAAAGGTAGGGTATCTGTGGCTTTACTTGGGTGGTATGTGGGGTCTTTGGCTGTCCTCGGTTGTAGGGTTTATGGTCTGTGTGCCCCCTGGGGTTATCGTTCCCCTTGACAGTAGCTTTCTTGCTTTCTGCCAGTTCCATCCATTTGGCTCCAATCTCCCCCGCCCCAGCGATATCTTTGGGATTTCCATCTTGTATGTACCGTGTGATGTCTTCAGGAACACCATCCAAGAACTGCTCCATTTGTATGAGGAGGTTCAGTTCTTCCAAGGTTTGAATGTTGTTTCCTGTTATCCAGGCCTCATAGTTTTTTGCAATGTAGTAGGCGTGTTTGGGAAATGACACCTCGGGTTTCCACTTTTGGGTTCTGAAGCGCCGACGGGCATGATCTGGGGTTATCCCCATTCGGTATCTGGCCTTGGTTTGAAAAAGTTTATAGTCATTCATTTGCAGCTTAGGCATTTCAGCTGCCACCTCTGCTAAAGGTCCACTGAGCTGTGACCTCAATTCTACCATGTACTGGTCTTCGGGGATGTTGTACCCAAGACAGGCTCTTTCAACATTTTCCAAGAAGGCCTCGGTGTCATCACCTGCCTTGTAGGTGGGAAATTTCCTGTGCTGTGGAGCAATATTTGGCGCCGGGTTGTTAGGGTTGGCTGGCACAGGCAGCCCAGCTTTTGCCAAGTCCAGTTCATGTTTTCTCTGTTTTTCCTTCTCTTCATTCTCTTTTTGTTGTTTTTCCATTTCTTTTTGTTGTTTTTCCATGTCTTGGCGGTGGGCCGCCTCTTCTTCTTCTTGCTTCCTTCTGTGGGCCAACTCTTCTTCTGCTTGTTTCCTTCGGTAGGCCACCTCTTCTTCTTCTAGTTTTCTTTTGTGTGCTGCCTCCTTGGCTGCCTCTTTGGCTGCCTGTTCTCTTTGGTAGGCTGCCTGTTCTCTTTGGTAGGCTGCCTCTTTGATCTGTTCTTCTCTTTCTTTCATCTCCATCTCTTTTTGTTTTATTTCCAGTTCCTGTTTGTGTTTTTCCATCTCTCGCCTGTGTTCAGCTTCTTTGATTTGTTCTTCGGCCTCAATTTTTGCCTTAGAAGTCATGATTCCTGTTTTCTTGTGTTGGGGTGCCCTCCGGTGTTTATCTTCTGAACTGCAGGTTCTCTGTTGCCTCCTGAAGTCTGCCTAGCAACAGTGCCTTTAGCTAATTTTCCTTTTCTCTCTCTAGCTAATGTTCAATGAAGGGAAACCAGAAAAACCACTTTATTTGCATGCATATAAGTGCTGGTACTTGCCTCCTAATGGGAGGGCTATTGCATGACAAAAGACCCTCAACAGTTTCTTAATGGCTTCTCGCTTAACATGCAAGCCACAAACTGCCAGAGAGAGCAGAAAAAAAAATTCTCTCTGGTTCCCTTTTAAAACCAACTGTTTCTCTCTGCCAAAAAGCCCCCAGCAGAGAAAAGAAAAATATAATATTTCTACTGGCTTCTGGATTCTGTTTAGATCCTCCCACCACTGCCACTCATGACATAACCTTAGTCCCAGATTTGGACCTTAGCGTCCAAAATATGGGGGTTAGCATGAAAACCTCCAAGCTTAGTTACCAGCTTGGACCTGGTACCTGCTGCCACCACCCAAAAAATTAGAGTGTTTTGGGGCACTCTGGTCCCCCTGAAAAACCTTCCCTGGGACCCCAAGACCCAAATCCCTTGAGTCTCACAACAAAGGGAAATAATCCTTTTTCCCTTCCCCCCTCCAGGTGCTCCTGGAGAGATACACAGACACAAGCTCTGTGAATCCAAACAGAGTGAATCTCCCTCTCTGTTCCCAGTCCTGGAAACAAAAAGTACTTTCCTATTCCCCCAGAGGGAATGTAAAATCAGGCTAGCAATCCAACACACAGATCTCCCCGATTCCTTCCTCCCACCAATTCCCTGGTGAGTACAGACTCAATTTCCCTGAAGTAAAGAAAAACTTCAACAGGTCTTAAAAGAAAGCTTTATATAAAAAGAAAGAAAAATACATACAAATGTTCTCTCTGTATTTAGATGATACAACACAGGGTCAATTGCTTAAAAGAATATTGAATAAACAGCCTTATTCAAAAAGAATACAAATCAAAGCACTCCAGCACTTATATTCATGCAAATACCAAAGAAAAGAAACCATATAACTTACTATCTGATCTCTTTGTCCTTACACTTAGAAACAGAAGACTAGAAAGTAGAACTACTTCTCCAAAGCTCAGAGAAAGCAGGCAGGCAGAAAACAGACTCAGACACACAATTCCCTCCACCCAAAGTTGAAAAAATCCGGTTTCCTGATTGGTCCTCTGGTCAGGTGCTTCAGGTGAAAGAGACATTAACCCTTAGCTATCTGTTTATGACAGGGGGAGAAGGAGAGAACAAATGTGGCAGATGTTGCTTACTGCATTACTTGATGGTGCTCAGATATTTCAGTGATGAGCACAGTACAAGAACCTACATAGAATAAAACAGCAACTGACTTGCTAGACAGGAGAAGCAAAGCAGGTTGGCAGGTTTCTCATAGCAATGACTACATTAAAATGATGTCTCTGAATAGGTCATTGATTCCATTCTGACGACTTAGCTAAGGTGTCTAATCACAATAGGATTGTATTATTATAAGGTGAGGAGTTCCAACTCCATCGCACCTCTTTCTGTCTTAGCATCTAGGACCATGGAGGCATGTTGGGTTCAGAATTTGAAAGTGATATAGACACATATGCCTCAATCGGGGCAGATAAATCTTTTATTTAGCACAATTCAAAATGAAAAACGAGGAAGTGTATAAATTCCAACACAGATCAATGTATCCCAGGTTGGAAGAAATCACTACTGCTTTCTTTTGCAATAAATTGTCCTCTCCAGGATGTTACAGGTCCTTGGATTATGGAGCCAAATTGCCAATCCACTGACTAACTCAGTTTGAATTTGACTCATATTGTCTGTCTAATTGTGGAATAGAGAAGAAAGCATTGGGTCCAATAGTAATTTTTTCACAAAACCACACATCCTCTTGGGGGTTTCAAGTAAGAGCCCCAGATGCACCTCAGGCCCATTTGTGGATGGCTTTAAAACAAACAAAGAAACAGACAAAAAAACAATTCATTTGAGGGCAACCTACCAGGCATGAAGACTCTTCACTCTATTTCCTTTTTACTTAGTCCATCTGTTAATAGTTTTAAAGCAAAACTGAAAATGAGCTAATTTAAAACTACTTACTCTTTATTGCAAGATTCATAGCCTTTTGCTAACTTAGAAAATACCTTCTTAAATAACAATCATGCTATTTAAGGATACTCTATTCATTTCTTAAATATCTGACCACTCATGCTTTATTAAACAGATTATTTTTTTAACGTTTGGGTTAAAGCAGAGAAAATATCCACCAAAGAGAGGGCTGGGTGCCAAGATTTCCCTCTTGCTTTTCCTCTGTCTGTGCTGTCATGCTGCTTTTTACATGTTGGTTGTGCCGGCTCCATCTACCCTCTGTGCTACAATCTACCAAGGACTGCAGCCTTGGATCAATGCTTCTTCCTACTACAAAGGTGCAGAGAGGAGCAAACGGAAGTAAGATGTGGCCAAAAGAAAAGTTTCCTCAATACCAGTGAGGGCGTAAAGATTAAAAAACAAACAATTTTACAGAACTAGGAACAAGAAAATAAAATGTATTCATAGCTCTCCAAAGTCATTGTTGTCAAAGATTCTAGCAAGTGGCAAAGTTAATAGCACGTTAAAGATTTGCAACTGAGAGGTGAACTTGCTGGCATTTTCCTATCTTTAAAGGGAACATTTCTACTTCAGCACGGTCTTTGGAACTACTCCTATTTGAAATACAGTGTGTACAAAATGACCATCTGAAACATCAGGAAAGATGACTGTTACTAGATGCAGCTAATCTTATGTTTATGTAGCACCTTTTATCTCAAGAGTGCCTTACTGACTACAAGACAGAGGTTCTGTCTATGCTACCCTACAACCAGAAGGCTTATTTTCTTTTCTCCCTTACACCAGTTTACAGAAATGTCTGCCAACTTCAATAAGAACATAAGAATGGCCCTACTGGGTCAGACCAAAAATCCATCTAGCCCAGTATCCTGTCTTCCGACAGTGGCCAGTGCCAGGTGCTCCAGAGGGAATGAACAGAACAAGTAATCATCAAGTGATCCACCCCGTCGCCCATTCCCAGATTCTGGCAAACAGAGTCTAGGGACACCAACCCTGCCCATCCTAGTTAATAACAATTGGTGGACCTATCCTCCATGAATATATCATGATTTCCCCCTGATTTACACTACAGTAAGAAAGGAGAAATGGATAGAACCATAAGTAAACACTTAATACAGTCAGTTTTCTAAAAAAAGATACTTTACAGTAGTTTCAGGCACGAACACTGGACTGCTCAAGTGCCCCTGCCAATTTTTATGGTAGTAACATTAATTGTTCTTCTCCTCTGTTGGTGTGTAGGGAAAAACACACAGACCGCTGGGAAAATTTACTCTACGGGGGAAGCAGTTAAACTGACAAAGTTCAAAGTGTTGTCTAAAGCACAAAGTGCATGAACCAAAAAGAACTATATTTTCCCGCTCTAATCTCTCTCATAGTGATCTTAGAGGCTACTCAGAGCAGCAAGATAAAACAGATTCAGATGGAGGGGAGTTGATTGTTTGTTTTAAAACTTGTATCCCCTTATCCAGGGTTTCACCAGCTGTGTGGATCACAAAGGTGTTTTGTTTTAAACACTGCAGTAACTGTGAAAGTTCTCACTGTAAAATCCTGAACTATCACTTGTGTTGACCTTGAGGTAGCTAGGTGAGGCAGTATTACTTCTTCTCCAACGCTGACCATGCCAAGTTTACTTCCCAGTAAAAACTGACTATATGGCTTTGGGTTTGTCTACATGGGGAAGCTGCCTAACCTATTCCACAATAACTCCTCATGTGGACACGCTTATTCCAGAATAAGAAGTGATATTCCAAATAACCACGGTGCTGTAAAGTCACACCCTACATAATTCTGGAATAACTTCCCCACAGAGACAGTTTGTCTTTGCTGAAACAAATAGGGTTTTGTTTATTTAACTACAGCAAGATAACCAAGGCCTCGCAGTTATCCAGCTGTAGTGCCCAGGGCAAATGAGGCAAACTGGGGAGTGGGGGATAAGCAGTAGAGTGCAACCTCCTGGTGAAAGCTACCAGGGTCTTGTCTCCCCTCAGGATTTTACAGCAGGATAGCTGTTGTGCGTCTGTTAGCTGGCTGTAAAAAGATTAAAGCCATCTGCATCTCAGTGAAGCTCAGCTGTAGATTGTGCCACATCTAAGACTGTGCCACTCACGCTTCCTTCTTCTCCTGCTCCCATTGTCAATGCCCAGCCAAACTGTTTACATTTTTGTTTAAACACTTAAGTTTCCAGACCAGAGTAGAGAGGACTCTACTGTAGCCATTTCTGTGGACAGACAGCCAAAAGCACAATAGTGTGTGTCTGGGGGAAGGTTTGCCAAAGTACACCAAGACTCGTCTAGTGTCGCCATGGTTCCTAGGCTTGCCTGTGGGTCTCAGCCTGGCTTCTCTGTTGGCTCTCTGCAGTGATAGTGAGCAGGATTTTCCCTGTTGTCAGTGGGAATGCTGAATTTCTGGAGGCCTTGCTAGATCTCGTCACTGTATCGGAGCTTTGGCCTTCCTCTCTGTTGCGGGAGGTTCTGACGTTGGCCATAGAGCACAATCTGTCACAAGGGACAGGGGCTTTCTAGCCTCCACCTTGTCCAGCGTGGTAATTTGTACACGTTGCAAGTGGCAGACAGGAGTTGTAAATAGATAATTGTGGGCATTAAAAAAAAAACGAAAACGTATCAAAGAGGATGGAAGAGATAACAAGCGTCCATGAGAAAGCTTAGACATTGGGGCGCCAACGCCCGAGAGGCTGTACAAACACATAGCAGAAAACATCCCGGTTCAAAGAGCTTGCAATAAAAATAGGTAAGATACACCAAAGCATTATTATACCTGATTTACAACTGGGAAACTAAAACACTGTGGGAATCTGCAATGTGATGATTAAGAAAAAAATAAAAAACTCAATCACAGAGATCGGGTCAGCTGCCTTGGACTCGTGGGGTTCGAGGCTAAACATAGTAGTATAGATGTTCAGGCTTGGGCTGGAGCGTGGGCTCGGGGACCGTCTCCCCTGCCCCCCATCCCAGAGCCCAGGCTCCAGTCTGAGCCCAGATGTCTACACTGCAATTTTGTAGCCCCACAGCTCGAACTCCATGAGCCCAAGTCAACTGACTCAAACCAGTGGCCGCTGTGCTCTGGATCTTACTGCAGCCTAGATGAACCCAGAGAGATTAGTTGCCTTTCTCAGTCACAGAAAGTCAGAGGCAGATCTGTGAATTAAATTCAGATCTCCCCAGACCCTGTCCAATGCCTTAACTGCAAGACTTCTCTTGGTCTCTAATAAAACCCACATACCACAAGCAGATTTGTAACAAATATCCCCACTGCTTTCCAGACTTTGACTTTGTTGTGCAATTTCTCCTTTAGTCAAGGGAATTCAAGTACACAGTGAGTAATTATATTAGAGAAATTCTTTGCTTGCATTTGGATGTAGATGGGGAAAAAAATACAAGCCCAACTTTTGTGAGACAGCAAAATATCTTTAAAAGGCTTATGTGCCCCATCAAAATGCCAAAAGGACATTTCTAAAAGCAGAACCTACAGGAATTAAGGACTCACCACCTTCTGCTCTACATGCAAGGCACATGTCTTTGATGTCGCTTTTTCTAACAAAAACATAGAGCAGTGCACAGAAGTATAAATTGTTTGGGAATTTAAAAAATAATTACACCTGTAACCCAATATAACGCGACCCGATATAACACAAATTTGAATATAACGTGGTAAAGCAGTGCTCCGGGGGGGCAAGGCTATGCACTCTGGGAGATCAAAGCAAGTTCGATATAACGCTGTTTCACCTGTAACGCGGTAAGAACTTTTTGGCTCCCGATGACAGCATTATATCGGGGTAGAGGTGTATAAGACTTCACTGCACACACTTCTCCCACTGGGGGGAGGAGGAGGGAACAAATGTGGCAGATGTTGCTTACTGCATTACTAGATGGTGCTCAGATACTGCAGTGATGAGCACAGTACAAGAACCTATATAGAATAAAACAGCAACTGACTTGCTAGACAAGAGAAGCAAAGCAGGTTGGCAAGTTTCTGACAGCAATGACTACATTTAAATGATGTCTCTGAATAGGTCACTGATTCCATTCTGACGACTTAGCTACGGTGTCTAATCACAATAGGACTGTATTATTATAAGGTGAGGAGTTCCAACTCCATCGCACCTCTTTCTGACTTAGCATCTAGAACCATGGAGGCCAGTGCCAGGTGCTCCAGAGGGCATGAACAAAACAGGCAATCATCAAGTGATCCACCCCCTGTCGCCCATTCCCAGATTCTCGCAAACAGAGGTTAGGGACACCATCCTTGCCCATCCTAGTTAATAATTATTGGTGGATCTATCCTCCATGAATTTATAATGAGTTCCTCCTCATTTACACTATAGAAAGAAAGGAGAAATGGATAGAACCATAAGTAAACACTATTAATACAATCAGTTTTCTAAAAAAAAAAAAAAAATACTTTAAAGTAGTTTCAGGCACTAGCACAGGAATCCTCAAGTCCCGTTGTCAATTTTTATGGTACTAATATTAATTATTCTTCTCCCCCGTTGGTGTATGGGGAAAAATGCACAGACCGCTGGGAAAACTTACTCTGCGGGGGAAGCAGTTACACTGACTAAGTTCAAAGTGTTGTCAAAATCACAAAGTGCATGAACCAAAAAGAACTACATTTTCCTGCTCTAATCTCTTTCACAGTGATCTTAGAGGCTACACAGAGCAGCAAGGTAAAACAGATTCAGATGGAGGGAGGTTGTTTGTTTTTAAATTTGTATCCCTTTATGCGAGGATCACAAAGGTGTTTTGTTTTATACATGGCAGTAACTAACCTGTGATAGTTCTCACTGTAAAATCCTCAACTATCACTTGTGTTGACCTTGAGGTAGCTAGGTGAGGCAGTATTACTTCTTCTCCAACGCTGACCATGCCAAGTTTACTTCCCAGTAAAAACTGGCTATATGGCTTTGGGTTTGTCTACATGGGGAAGCTGCCTAACCTATTCCACAATAACTCCCCATGTGGACACGCTTATTCCAGAATAAGAAGTGATATTCCAAATAACCACAGTGCTGTAAAGTCACACCCTATATTATTCTGGAATAACTTCCCCACAGAGACAGTTTGTCTTTGCTGAAACAAATAGGGTTTTGTTTATTTAACTACAGCAAGAAAACCAAGGCCTTGCAGTTATCCAGCTGTAGTGCCCAGGGCAATTAGGCGAACTGGGGATGGGGGATAAGCAGTATAGTGCAACCTCTTGGTGAAAGCTACCAGGGTCTTGTCTCCCCTCAGGATTTTACAGCAGGATAGCTGTTGTGCGTCTGTTAGCTTGCTGTAAAAAGATTAAAACCACCTGCATCTCAGTGAAGCTCAGCTGTAGATTGTGCCACATCTAAGACTGTGCCACTCACGCTTCCTTCTTCTCCCCCGCCCATTGTCAATGCCAAGCCAAACTGTTTACATTTTTGTTTAAACACTTAAATTTAAACACTTAAATTTTTGTTTAAACACTTAAGGCCAGAGTAGAGAGGACTCTAGTGTAGCCATTTCTGCGGACAGACAGCCAAAAGCACAATAGTGTGTGTCTGGGGGAAGGTTTGGCAAAGTACACCAAGATTCATCTAGTGTCGCCATGGTTCCATAGGGACAACACAACATCATATTTCTCATGACTCACCCATTTCATTGAGTGTTGGATCAGGTCCTATAAACTGGGTAAGGTTCAGTTTATCTACCTCAGTAGACATGGGCTGACACAGGCTAGTATCAAGTAGATATTTCAGGTACAGTTTTTCAAAGCAGATGCTTAATGCAAAGCCACCCACTCAGTTACAGATATGCAAATAAAATACAAAAAAGGATCAGCCAAGTGCATGTGTGGCACACCCCCAGGAGGCAGGAAATGTGTAGCTAAAGGTGACTCTTCATCTTTAACTTGCATCATTTTGTACAAACACTAATATAAAGGAGCCCAGTACAGGATCACAGATAAAGTGTCCATCTTTAAACTTCAGCAGAAAAAAAGAGATAAGAAATTCCAAGTTATTTTCCCTTTTAAAGAGAATTTTAGAGCTTATAAAAATTGACTAAAAAAAATAAGAAATTTCTCACCTTTCCAATCTCTCTCTAATCTACAATTAGGTTTTTTTCCCCTTTAAAATGTGTGTCCTGTGTGACACTGTTAGACTAAACTCCTCTTGTCAAGGCTGTAGGTATCAGCTGAGCACTGACACATTCATAGCTGGAAACCAGACCAGCTCACCTGTATGTTAGTATTGTTTAAGATAGGTGTGACTTGTAAAGAGGTGTTTAGTATTTAGACTCTATAAAATGCTTCTAAGTTGATGCATGTGTTAATTGTACTTGTAATGTTTGTACCCCATGCTACAAGGTAATATACAAGTTTTGCTTTATAACTGTAAAAATGCCTCCTGTGAACTTGTGAACCCGACTAGGAGGAGTGGTTCTCCTGCCCAACAAGACTAAGAACTAACACTATATCTACACTAGAGCACTTACAGTGCTTCTGGTGAAGATGCTCTAAGCCGCCAGGAGAGAGCTCTCTCGTCAGGTTAATAACGCCTGCCTCTGAGAGAGATGGTAGCTATGTCTGCAGGAGAAGTTCTCCCGCCAACACAGTGCTGTCCACACCAGTGCTTAGGTCGATATACTTATGTTGCTCAGATGGTTGGATTAACCACATCCTTGAGTGATGTAGGTTATACTGAAGTAATCTGTACTGAAGACAAGGTGTAAGTGGAACAGTGAGAAACATCTCGAAACAAAGACTGGGTCATAAAGGCGTTATGTGCCAGAAAGCTCATCCAATCGGCTTCAACTCTGGAAGAAGAAAATAAAGATATCTGATATGAAAATTCTTTCATCTCTTTGTTCTTTGGACTATCATAGGGCTGAAGCTCTGAAACGAAAGCAGAGATCCCCAGGGTCAACCTGGTCAGCCCTACAAGACATTCATTGCTGACAGATTCAGTCATCTTTAAGAACCATAGACTGTACTCATTTGTGTGTATAGGTTGCCTGCTTTAACCTGTAAATAACTCATTTCTTTTTCCTAGTTAATAAATCCTTAGTTGGTTTACTATAGGATTGGCTACAAACGTTGTCTTTGGCATGAGATCTGAGGTACAAATTGACCTGGAGTAAGTGACTGGTCTCTCGATAGACTGGAATGCGCAAGGGGACTGGTGGTGGATCCATGGTAAGACTGTTATAGGTGTTCACATTTGTTACTAGGTTGGTGAAATCTCATTATAAAACAGACAGCCAGCTTTTGGAGTCTGCCCTGCTTTTTGACAGTCTGCACTGAGGCTGGCTCTCAGACATGAACCACTCCAGACAGTATGACAGCCTGTAGGCAAATATATAATTTAGACTTTTAAGAGTATTATATGAACATGAGTAATTTCAATATATATGGTACATATGCACACATATTTCTTTAAAATGCATATTAGACCCACACACAAGATTTTAATGTATGCCAAGACTAGAACTGGTCTTGTTAAGGATTTGGAACATGTGTTCATTGTAGGAAAGAATCTCCAACATGTAAAAAATAAGGCTGTGATTTTAGAATAGAATATCATGGTTGGAAAGGACCTCAGGAGGTCATCTAATCCAACCCCCTGCTCAAAGCAGGACCAATCCCCAAACAGATTTTTGTCCCAGATCCCTAAATGGCCCCCTTAAGGATTGAACTCACAATCCTGGGTTTAGCAGGCTAATACACAAACCACTGAGCCATCCCTCCCCATAAACATATGGAGATATACCTATCTCATAACTGGAAGGGAGCCTGAAAAGTCATCAAGTCCAGACCCCCAACTTCACTAGCAGGACTAAGTACTGATTTTGCCCCTGATCCATAAGTGGCCCCCTCAAGGCCTGAGCTCACAACCCTGGGTTTAGCAGGCCAATGCTCAAACCACTGAGCTGTTCCTTTTGCCATAGAGAGAATAGAATCCATAACTTCCAGAGACCTCCTGACTTACGGCAGCTGGGAGCTGCAAGGTTTCCTCACCACTCCCGGCGGCCATAGACAGAGGGGGCCCCCTGGACCTCTAAGCTGCCAAGGGTGATGGGGGACCCCCAGAGCTCTGAGCCAGAGCCTCCACAGCTGCCACCACAGTGTGGGGACTCTGCAGCTCCCCCTTTTGTCATGGATATTTTTAGTAAAAGTCAAGGGGTACATCTATGTCGTATCTGGATCAGCGGGTAGCAACAGATTTATCGGGGATCAATTTATCACGTGTAGTGTAGATGTGATAAATCGATCCCCGATCACTCTCCCATCGACTGCTGAACTCAGCAGTGTGAGAGGCAGAAACAAAGTCGACAGGGCAGCCACGGCCCTCGATCCAGCACCGCGAGGACGCGAAGTAAGTAATTTTAATCCAATCTAAGATACGCAACTTCAGGTACGAGAATTAGCGTAGCTGAAGTTGACGTATCTTAGATTGAACCCCCCCCCAGTGTAAACCAGGTCACGAGCATCCCTAAATTTTCCTTTATCGCCCATGACCTGTCTATAACTTACTAAAAGTATCTATGGCCACGTCCAGACTAGAAATTAAAATCGATTTTAGATACGCAACTTCAGCTACGTGAATAACGTAGCTGAAGTCGAATTTCTAAAATCGAGATACTCACCAGTCTGGACGGGGCGCCATCGATGTCCGCGGCTCTCCGCGTCGATTCCGGAACTCCGTTCGGATTGATGGAGTTCCGGAATCGATGTAAGCGCGCTCGGGGATCGATACACCGCGTCCAGACTAGACGCGATATATCGATCCCCGAGCAATCGATTTTAACCCGCCGATGCCGCGGGTTAGTCTGGACGAGGGCTATGACAAAATCTTGGTCCTAGTAATAAAACATGCAGAACAGGTGAATTGTTAACCTTTGACATTCATTATCTTTACTTCATGTTACTAATTGTGTGCCAAATTCCATTTGTAAGTGAAAACCGTTTGAGTTAGTATAGATAACTTGAATTTATACTACTTTGCCCCAAAAAGGAATCCCAAAATACTCTACGGTCTTCAGAAACCGATTGTACAAGGTATCAAGTCAGTGAGAGTTTTGAGCCTAGGATCAGGCCCCTAAGAGCACAAAGACTATCAGCTTTATAACAGGAAAATGCCTGATCCTCTTCCCTCCCATAAAAATTCAGTAGAGAAACATTGTTCATATTTGTATGCCAGTTTTCACCCAGAAATAATCGTTTACAGCAGAAAGGCTGACAAACCCTGAATTATGCAGTCACTTCTACCAGTAGCATAACTTTTACGGACACAATCCCCCTTCCACCGCCCCCAAATAAGGAGCTTTTGCAGAGCAATGAGTCTGGCAACCTACACGGGGCACTGTACTTTGCAATCTATTTAACCTTAGCAAATGCATCAAGGTGAATCTCTCTTGAGTGAGGGGGCGCATTAAGTGTCAGATTAGTTTGGAACACTTGTTCACTGGGTGTTGAAAAAACAGAGAAACAAAGCCAAACAGACTTCCAAACAGCCTCCCAACACCAGTGTCCTCTTAGTCCGAGAGAAAAAACAATGAGGAGCCCTTGTGGCACCTTAGAGACTAACAAATTTATTTGGGCATAAGCTTTCATAGGCTAAAACCCACTTTACCAGATGCATGGAGTGAAAAATACATCTGATGAAGTGGGTTTTAGCCCAGGAAAGCTTATGCCCAAATAAATTTGTTAGTCTCTAAGGTACCGCAAGGATTCCTCCTTGTTTTTGCTGATACAGACTAACACGTCTACCCCTCTGAAATCAGTCCAAGAGGAATTTCCTATTGAAACCCAAGGTTAACTTGTGCCCTGCAGCAGACGTTGCAGAATTTACACCAGACAGCTGTGACCAGAAAGAGCTGCTGATCATCCAAATAAACACGAGAAGCCCCTTTATTAATTTATCCGTATCAACAGCCATCAGCGCAACCATCTGCTCAGCGAGAGGCCCGGGTGCAATCTGCCAACGTTTTCAAAACTTCCTTGCTGGAGGAACAACTGCCGAGCCCTGGAGTGGCTCCCTCTGGCTGAAAGTGGGCGTCTTTTAAGAAAGCTTTTTTGGAAGGAGCAGGGGGAACAATGCACAGCTCACACAGTCCTGCAGAGGATTTACAGACAAGGAGCAAACAAACAAAAAAAAGTTCTTCCTGGGCAAGTTTTCAGAAAAGGCCAAACTAAACCGAGCGAACAGCCTGCCAGGCTACACCGCGTCTGGATGGCACAAGAGGCGAGAGTCCTGGGTCTCTCGAGTCCCCGGAGGGCAAAGCCACAGGGAGTTGAATTACTTTCCCCTCTGCCTGACACTGAGCAGCCGGCAGTGATCAAAACCAGAGCCCCTCGGAGGACCAGCTTCTCCCCCTCCCTAGCTGAGCGGCTGCTGCCAGGCTCCAGCCAGTCTGCAGGCGAGGGAGAGCAGGGGGCTGCCGCGAAGGATGAGGAAGGAGGGATGGGAGCGAGGGGGCAGCCCGCGGCGGGCGCTGCGCTGCGCTGGGAGAAGCGCACAGCCCCCTCCCTTGCTCCATGGAGCAGGGGGCTCGGGATCGAGCTGGCAACCGGTGCTGGCCGGGGGCTGGTTCAGTCCCAGCCCCACACACAAGCTGGGGGACCCGGGGAGCGGCCCCGAGCTACAGGCGAAGTCACGGGGCGCCAGCGAGATCCCCGCAGGGCCGGGGGCTTGGCCACCCGCAGCCCCAGGCATGAGAGGCGTGCGGACAGCCGGGCGGGCGCGCCTTCGCAGCCGGAGTCGCGTCTCCAGCCCGTTATCGGAGTCGGGCAGCTAGCGGGGATTGCCCGCGGGCTCCTGCCAGCCCTGCCCCAGCAAGTGTCGGGCAGACAAGGGCGCCTGGGAGCGCAGAGCGAGCCCACCGCCCCGGCCTGCCCTCCTGTCCCAGCGGGGCTGCCCTGCCCTGCCCTCTGCCAACGCTTCTCCTGCTCCGGGATCCTTCTACCCCGCCGGTGTCACCCCAGCCACTGCGCCCGTGGGTGCCGCCACTGCGCCCCCGGGTGCCACCCCAGCCACTGCGCCCTCCAAGCCACTGCGCCCCCGGGTGCCACCTCAGCCACTGCGCCCTCCAAGCCACTGCGCCCCCGGGTGCCACCCCAGCCACTGCGCCCTCCAAGCCACTGCGCTCCCGGGTGCCACCCCAGTCACTGCCCCTTCCAAGCCACTGCGCCCCCGGGTGCCACCCCAGCCACTGCGCCCTCCAAGCCACTGCGCCCCCGGGTGCCACCCCAGCCACTGCGCCCTCCAAGCCACTGCGCCCCCGGGTGCCACCCCAGCCACTGCGCCTTTCCCCGCTCGGAACTCCCCATCTTTCCCCGGGATCCCCTGCTGCCCCTCGCTCCCCTCCCCTCGTAGGGGGCGGCGGGTCCCAGCGGCTCACCGGAGACACGCACCAGCAGAGGACGGGGCTCCTCCAGCAGCAGGGCGAGCGACCGGCCACTCACAGGTCCTGGGGGGGCTCCTCGGCGCTCGCAGCGGATCCCAGCGCCGCCGCCTCTTCCCTCCGCGTCTCCCTTTGTCTCTCCCAAGCAGCGGGACTGGGCAGCAGCAGCGGCCGGCCACGGAGCAGGCAGCTCCCGCGTGGGAGCGGGTAGAGCCTTGGCGAGTCGCTGCTCCGGCCGCCGCCGCCGCCTCCCCAGTTCAGCTACTCCCCGGCAGGGCTTCCTGCGCACCTAATATAGCGCCAGCAGAGCCACGTGGATTAGACAGCGCTAAACACGGCTCCTCCTCAGCCTGAGCCAGAGTGTGAGAGGGACAGAGGGAGGGGAGGCAGCACGGGGAGAAGAAACAGCGAGGGGGCGGCACAGGGAGCGGATGGAAGCCGGGGAAGGGGAGAGAAAGAAGCGGAGAGTGGGAGGCTCAGAGCGAGCGCAAGAGACCGAGGAGAGGGTATGAGCGTCCACTCCCCTCTTCTCATGTGCTATGTCTTTATACCTGCCTGCTGCATTTCCCAGTCCAGGCATCTCCTGAAGTGGGTTCTGGCCCATGGCAGCTTATGCCCAAATAAACGTGTTAGTCTCTAAGGTGCCCCAAGGACCCGTCCTTGTTTTTGCTGATACAGACTAACAGCACTACCCCTCTGAAAAGTGAGCGAGAAGGAGAGGGAGCCTGAAGGAAAGAAAGAGATTCAGGGGCAGAGAAGGGTGTGGCGTAAGGTGACCAGATGTCCAGATTTTATAGGGACAGTCTTGATTTTTAGGTCTTTTTCTTATATAGGCTCCTATTACCCCCACCCCCGTCCCGATTTTTCACACTTGCTATCTGGTCACCCTAGTGTGGCGGCGCCGCAGACAACAAGAAAGGGAGAGGAAAAGAGACTGTGTTGCTGGGGAAGAGAAAAGCAGCAGCTGCAGAGAGTGTAAGTATGGGAATACGGGACACACCAGTACTTCATGGTGTTGTACAAACCCAAAGCACCCAGGAAAGCGAGGGACACACACTGGGAATCGGGAGTACTGACAAGAGATTAACTTCAGTGAGTAACACCTGGAAACCTGGGGCCTGGTCTACACTACGCGTTTAAACCGATTTTAGCAGCATTAAACCGATTTAACGCTGTACCCGTCCACACAATGAGGCCCTTTATATCAATATAAAGGGCTCTTTAAACTGGTTTCTGTACTCCTCCCCAACGAGAGGAGTAGCGCTAAAATCAATATTACCATATCGGATTAGGGTTAGTGTGGCCGCAAATCGACAGTATTGGCCTCTGAGCGGTATCCCATAGTGCACCATTGTGACCGCTCTGGACAGCAATCTGAACTCGGATGCACTGGCCAGGTAAACAGGAAAAGCCCCATGAACTTTTGAATTGCATTTCCTGTTTGCCCAGCGTGGAGCTCTGATCAGCACGAGTGGCGATGCAGTCCTAAATCCAAAAAGAGCTCCAGCATGGACCGTACGGGAGATACAGGATCTGATTGCTATATGGGGGAGACAAATCTGTTCTATCAGAGCTCCGTTACAGAAGACGAAATGCTAAAGAGTTTCAAAAAAATCTCCAGGCTACACAGTGCTGCCTGACAAGCGTAATGGAAAGCCAAAGAATCAAATGGATGCTCATGGAGGGAGGGAGGGGGTACTGAGGACTCCAGCTATCCCACAGTCCACAGCAGTCTCCGAAAAGTATTTGCATTCTTGGCTGAGCGCCCAATGCCTGTAGGTTCAAACACATTGTCCGGCGTGGTTCAGGGTATAGCTTGTCAATTTACTCCCTCTCCCCCCACATGTGAAAGAAAAGGGAAAAAAATCGTTTCTTGACTCTTTTTAATGTCACTCTATGTGTACTGAATGCTGCTGGTAGACGCGATGCTGCAGCAGTAAAGAGCAGTATCCGCTCCTCTTCCCTCCCCGATGGCAGATGGTACAATATGCTTGATAGCTGCTGAATACTCCTGGCTGGCCTCAGGTGAGGCCAGCTGCGGGGTGCGCCTGGGTAAAAATAGGAATGATTCCTCATCATTCCCAGTAGATGGTACAGAATGGCTGGTAACCGTCCTCATCATAGCAACTGGGGGCTGAGCTTCAATCAGCCCCCTCCCTTTCATGTGTAAAGAAAAGATTCTGTACTGCCTGGACTATCATAGCAGCTGGAGGCTGGGCTTCTCTCCCCCACACCACTTAATGTCCTGCCTGGACTGTCATAGCACGGGGAGGCTGCCTCCCCCTCATTTTATCTCACTAGCAAGTCACTGTTTCTTATTCCTGCATTCTTTATAATTTCATGACACTAATGGGGGGGGGGGGACATGCCACGGTAGCCCAGGAAGGTTGCGGAGGAGGGAAGCAACGGGTGGGGTTGTTGCAGGGGCACCCCCCGTGAATGGCATGCAGCTCATCATTTCTGTGGGATCTGACACGGAGCGGCTATGCTCCCTGGTTCTCTGATACACTGGTTCTCTAATACAGTTGCCCCATATTCTAGGCAGGACTGACTCTATTTTTAGATACCGTAAAGGAGGGATTGACTCGGGGAGTCATTCCCATTTTTGCCTTTGCGCCCCTGGCCGACCTCAGCCAGGGACACCCATGATAGCAGCAGACGGTACAGAACGACAGATAACCGTCATCTCATTGCCAATTTACAATGGCAGCAGACAGTACAGAACAACTGATAACCATCTCTGCTATCATGCAAAAGCAAATGAATGCTGCTGTGTAGCGCTGCAGTATCGCCTCTGTCCGCGACATCCAGTACACATACGGTGACAGTAAAAAAAAGCTGAACGGGCTCCATGGTTGCTGTGCTATGCCATCTGCCAGACCAATCCAGGGAAAAAGGGCACGAAATGATTGTCTGCCGTTGCTTTCCCGGAGGAAGGAGTGAGTGACAACATTTACCCAGAACCACCCACGACAATGATTTTTGCCCCATCAGGCACTGGGATCTCAACCCAGTATTCCAAGGGGTGGGGGAAACTGCCGGAACTATGGGATAGCTACGGAATAGGTACCCACAGTGCAACACTCCAGAGATCGACGCTAGCCTCGGACCATGGACGCACACCACCGAATTAATGTGCTTAGTGTGGCCACGTGCACTCGACTTTATACAGTCTGTTTTACAAAACCGGTTTATGTAAAATCGGAATAATCCCGTAGTGTAGACATACCCTGGGTGAGAAAACGAAATGAAGTGCAGAGAGGGAGATAGACGCATAAACAAGAAGAGGATAGAATCGCTGCCCCCTCGCCCCCCTGCACATATGCATAAGCAAGTCAAATCCTTCCCTGCACGGAGAACTGCTGGCCACTTCGCTCCCCTCTTTATAAGCATGGAGAGGCATGTGCCAGCTTTCTAGATGTTAACAAAAGTGTTTGGACTGGGATTTTCAAGGTGACATTAGGTGCCAGGAGCTGGACACCTATGGACAAACATTTCCGAACCCCAGTGACTTAGGAGCCTAAATTCTGCCTTACTTTGTCTCTGGCACCCAAGCCTGAACCTAAAGCTGCTACAAACTAGAAACAGTGGCGAAATATCTGCTGTAATGCCAATATTAGTGACAGTGACCTGCACTGTTACTGCCCAGGGTTCACTCACCCAGCCTGTGGTCTGCAGCATACAGGCGTTTCACCACCTCAGTCCAGTCTGGTCCAGCAGTGAGAGGCTGAGACACAGGCCTTCTGCTCCTTCAGGGGTTGTCAACAAACACACAAAGAAATGACCATAGATGAACCTCCCCACAGGTGTGGTCAGGTTCCCTTTCTTCAGAGGGCTTTGGTGGGCTGTGGCCCCAACCAGGGTCAAGGCTAATCTAGAACAATAGTCCAACTAAAAGGGGATCAACATCCAGCTGTCCCTTCTTGGGCAGGGGCTGTCAAGCAGCAGTGGTCCAAGGAGCTCTTGCTTTCAACCAGCCCTTCTCCAGGTGCTGAGGATTAGATGTTTGCTCTCCTCGCTGGACTGCCACCGACTGTGCTCAGCTGTCCCAGCCTCAACTCTTCCCTCCAAGTCTGACAGCTCTCCTGTGTGTAGCAAGGACTGACTGAGCCCACACTAGTCATAGGAACATATGGATTGCCATACCGCATCAGACCAGTGGTGCATCTGGTCCTATCTCCGGAAGTGGCCAGAAGTAGGTGCGAGAAACTCTGTAGTGGATAGTTATGGACACAGGGAAAGTTTCATCTTAAACTTATCAGTTAGTGGTTGACTATGTCCTGAAAATAAGGGTTTATATCCCTTATAGTTTTTATCAGAGGTACCATGGAATGTTCACATTACCCGCATAAAATGTATAATTCTTTTTTGAGCTTTCAGCCTCAATGTACAGCTCTACCCCGATATAATGCTGTCCTCTGGAGCCAAAAAATCTTACCGCGTTATAGGTGAAACTGCGTTATATTGAACTTGCTTTGATCCACCGGAGCGCGCAGCCCCGCCTCCCCAGAGCGCTGTTTTACCACGTTATATCCAAATTTGTGTTATATTGGATCGCGTTATATCGGGGAAGAGGTGTAGTTCCATATAGCAAAGAATTCCACAGGTGAATTCCATTAGTCTTTCTTCTGGAATTTCAACTTTTCAAGTATCCCACTGAACTAGAGACTTGAAATTTGGGACCCTTATTCTTCATGCCAAGTGCAGAAAAAATATTTGAGCTTTGGACTTTTCATCAGAGATCAACAAATATTATGAATCTAATAATTTACAAACAATAAATTAAACTCTTTTGGGGGGATGAGGCCTCCAGTATGGGAAAATCCAAGTAATCTGTGGTCTCTATTCATCTGTTTTTACGTGAAATGATCAAGGTCAAATGTGTACACTGCAGGTACAAAAATTAATAGTCACAGCCAGTCAGAGTGGACTGCTAACAACTAGTACAACATAATTGGCTCTGTATCAATTCGTTAACTGTATGATAAGAAATAAACAGCATACAAACTGATACTCTTCTTTCTTGATTGAAGAGTAAGACAGGAGTGCAAGCTTAATACTGTACCCATTCCAACATATAAATCAGTGACCGACCTTCTCTGCTGGAGCAGACATCAAACTCAGGATCCCACTAAATGATTCTGAGATAAAATGCTTGCTATAAACAGATGACCTTGTTAGATTATTCCCCACCCAAGACAACTTGCAAAGAATCTATACCTGTTAGAGACCTACTGCAACACGTGGCCCATGGAGGTCATGCTGGACAAGAGAAAAAATAAATCCTGGCCTTTTAGAAAAGGAATTCAAAATTCAAACTCTACTTTGCTGACACAGAAATAGAGGACACTGTAAATTATATATACTATGGCCTCTCAATAAAAGCATCAGGCAGTTTTAAGATGGCTATAAAATATTGCAAGAATTAAAAAGAATACTACATCGTTAAAGAACCCCTGGACACATTCAATTGATAAAGCTACTGCTAAAACTATTTAACAACATGTGCAGCTGACTTTACTATGTGAGCATAAAGTCTGGGATTCATCAATTGCCCCTAAGTAAAAAGGGACAAATTATACCACCCCAGGTCAAACCAGTGATCTATCTAGTCTAGTAAAAGGTCTCTAGTGGTGTCCAAGTGCTTCACTGGAGTGGAAATACCTCCATGAAAGGACAATTGTATTATATAATAACATGCCAATGGGAGACATGTCTTCCTAAGTCCAGACTGGCATTGCAATGCTGAGCATAAGGACACTTCACTTATAGGTGCTTAGAAAAAAAATCACTGAAATACACTGAGGTCCACAAAGCTTGAGTTAGGTGCCCAGGCTCTCTATACAATGAAAGGGTAGAGAGACTAGTGCCTGAGAATGCAATCCACAAAAGTCAGCACACTAGATGGGGGGTGGGAGGAGGGAGGAGCTGCCTTATCTAGCCAGTGGGAGAGGCCAATGATCAGGATGAGTGCTAATCTCTGCCTCTCTTATGGAGATTGGTGCCTAAATATGGGCTGCAAGCAGATGCCTAGCTCTGCTAGTGATCCACAAATGTGTACACATCTCCTGGAGTCAGGTGACTTACTGCCGAAGTTGTTTCTTGCACAAACAAATTTGGTGCATACATTGTTCCATGCAAAATGGCCAAAGGAGATAGCGGTGCCAGTATTATAATTTGTTGCCTACTAGTTAGTTAGAGCCCTCCCCTGGGATGTCAGAGACCTGGGTTCAATTCCTCCACCCTCTGCTTGAAGGAGAAGAAAAGATTGAACAGCTGATCTCCTACCTCTCTGGAGAGAGCGTATTACCCACTGCAGGGCTCCCTCAACCTTTTCTGTTGAAGTTGTTCCACTATGGATCACTAGCAAGTAGTTAGAGCAAGGGGAGTGGATGCTGGGTCTCCCATGTTCCACGTTGAGTGTTCTAACCACCAAGCTACAGTCATTCTCTCTTTCTCTGACCCAGTGACTATTTAAGCACTGCAGTGCCAACATTTCATTTCAGTGGGAGTTAGGTACCTAAATACCTTTGAATTGCACCCTAAGAGACCAGAAACCAAAACTTGATAGACATAGGGCTTGTCTACATGGGAGAGCTATACCAACATAAGCTAAATTATTAATTTAATTGGCTATAGTTGTGCCAGTATAACTCCCCATGTGGACACTCTTGTTCCAGTGAAGGGGGCTTTTTTTGGTGTAGCATAAATTAAAGTGGACAAAAAGTTACTCTTATTTTAGAATAAAAGCATCCACCTGGAAAGTTATGCTGGCATAACTATATTGGTCTGAAATACTGGTATAACTGTTAGAATTTTTCCTATGTAGGCAAATCCACATACACTCCTTGCACAGCATCATCCCAGATCCAGATTATTGTGCACTCGATGAGATTCAAAACTGGACCGTGCTCAAGTTAGAACCCTCCGAAAGGGTTACTGAGGAAACCAGCTCCAAAAGCTACATTGATGTGTTGCTAATATTCTAACAAGGAGCTCCCACTAAGAATCTGTCTGCTATGGTCTATGGAATGGGGAGCAATTGCCTACAGAGAAGAAAGATACTGAATCTGTTTATTTGTTTTCCCATTTAAGTAAATGCACTCTCTCATACCCACAAATCAAAGAAAGACCCAACACTCAGAGACTTAACACAAAGGCTTTCTTTGACCTTTAACATATACTCAGGGCTTGTGCACATGGCTCTGCAGTTTGGACTACGGGGGTATGAACGATCGTGCAGTAGCACACTATGGAGCACATTAGTGTATGCAGCAGTTCGCCCCGCTCCCCATAGTCTGAACTCCAGGACCATGTAGACATAGCTTTAGTGTATTGATAGTATAACTCAGTGCTCAACTTATGGAATATGGAGGGAGGATGAAAGCTTTCTAAGAGGTTTGGGGGGGCCCTTTTATGGGAAATGTTTTTGAAAATACTTGACAGATGTTACAATCTGGTCCGTTCCAAGAGTGAAAAAAAATACATCATTTTAATAGTTTAATGAGTAAGGCTACGATTTTGTCACAGAGGTAATGGAAGTCACGGAATCCAGAGACCTCCGTGACTTCAGCCCATGGTGGCTGGGAGCTGCAGGGTCCCACCACCTCTTGCAGAGGTAGGAAGATGTGAGGTACCCCTGCTGTCTGAGGCAGCGGGACCCCTCACTCCAAGCTGCCATGTGAAGCAGGGGTACCCCGCAGCTCCCAGCTGCCACAGCAGCAGGGGGATCCCTGCAGCTCCCTGGCTGCTGCAGCAGCAGGGGGTCCCCACAGCCTTTGGCTGCCACTTGGGGAGGCAGAGAGACCCCCAGCAGCTCCCCACTGCAGCGGCAGGGTGATCCCCATAGCTCCCCTCCATCAGGGAGAGGGCACGGGGACCCTGGAGCTCTGAGCCCCCATGGGTGGTGCGGGCCCTGGAGCTCCCAGCCACCCCACCGCTGCCCAGCCTCTTCCCATTTTATCATGGATATTTTTAGCAAAAGTTAGGAACAGGTCACGAGTTTCCGTGAATTTTTCTTTATTGCCTGTGACCTGTCTGTGACTTTTACTAAAAAATCCATGACAAAATTTTATCCTTATTCATCAGCTCCAGGGATAAATCATCTCTGGGAGGATGGATTTAGTAGTAGCCAGAGATGGGATGAACTCCATTAGATGCAGGGAAATCATCCCAACTTTTCTTCAATTTGATGGAGAGTTTCTCAAGAGACTCCTTGGAATGCCCTAGAGACCCTTCCAGCAAATCATAATTAGTAAGGCCCTATACTCAACTGGATGGCCTTTCTCTGTTTGTCTGTAAAGTGATAACTTTTGAACACCACATCTGATCAAAATATCATGGATTGTTCTAGGCATCAGCAGCAGAACCCCATGGATTTAGTGAAAATGGAAAACCAGATGGGAGGGGAATTGGGGGTATAAAGTCCCTGGCATGTGGGGGAGAATGGAGAACCCTGCCTGGGGGAAGAGAGCATGGGGGGACACAGAACCCCTGGCATAGGGAGAGGAGAGTTGGGGGACCATGGAATAGGGGGGAACACAGAACTCCAGGAATGAGGGGAAAGAGGACTTGGGGACACAGGGCCCCTGGCATGAGCTTCTGCACCAAAGAACTTACAGCTGAAATAAATAAGATGGACAGCGGGAGGGACAAGAAAGAGAGGTACAGTGAGAAGTGAAGGGACTTGCCCAAGGTCACATAATAGATCAATGGTAGAGTGAAAAATAAAATTCAGGGCCCTGATCCTAAAAACACTCATGTATTTACCTTTACTACCAGAAGTAGCCCCACTGAAATCAATACAATTACTCTGTCATGGGCTTGCCTGCACCAGTGGGGTGTCTCGTGAAGTGAGCTTGCCTTAATTTTATAGCAATACATTGATATTTAACTCAAGATGGCCACCTGGACTTTAAATTCCATGACAAAACAGCAGGCCTTTGCTAGTCCAAATAAAAGGTGCTATCAGGCCCTGCCAGGATGGGTTTCTGGGGTGAAAACGGGAGAGCCATCCTCCCCATCCCAGCTCCATCCACAACTTGCCCCTAGAAGAAGCAGCCAGGACTTTTTATCTTGTCTGCTGGACCCTGATTGGCTTCTGTCTGCTCCTTGCCCTTCTAGCCACAGGAGGACCAATTCTTGTTGATTCTGCCAGCTCTGTGCAGCTTTTAGAGGTCTGAACTCATGGTTCTTCTTCTCCAAAAAAGGCACCTTCTTCAGGGCATGGTGCCAAGGCAGTGGAACGATCAACAGAGGGAAGCAAACATCTAATACACTCTGTCACATAATCGTGATAGTAAGTTAAGCACATACTTAAGTGTTTGAGGGAATGGAGGTCCAGGTCTCCTGAGTTCCAGTCCAGTGTCCTATCCACTGGACAATGCTGCCTCTCTCAACTGGATTGCTACAGATCCTTCAGAGAAAGCTCACACTCACAGGCCACCCTGCTATAGTGAAAAAAAACACATGCAGAGTCTTATATATTTTATCTGGAATACGAGCACCTGTATAGTTAAGGTTTCCTAAATGTTTCCATTCTAACCCACTTTTTAGTCTCTTATAGTTGTCACCAGTTGAACAGAAATCTTCTATACCTCATCTCTGCCCGATGGTGACTGTCTTTTTTTAAGAAAGCTTGAACAAAAATGGTTCAGCCATTTTTGAGAATGAGAGCAGTTTAAATAATATATATAAAGAGATATTTTTCCAATTATGAATTTTTTTTGTGATTTACCTTTGATGGGGTCTAGCATCAAAATGGACTAGAACAGTGAAATTTGGTAGGTTTTTCCTACAGAGATTCTTTTGTGTGTCCCAGGGGACACAAATAGCATTGATCTGGCTGAATTAAAAGAAGTTGGAAATTGTAGTTGGTTCATGTGCTGTGATTTTTTAAACAATGCAAGTGGGTTTTTTTAAATAATGATCTATCTAGGTCCTTCTATACCCCCCATCACTGTTGTACCTTACCTTCTCCCAAGTGTGTTTAAACAGAAATAAACATCTCTTTTACCTCAGGCTTACCTCAGACTTTGGGTCTTGAGCCAACTGCTAACTATTAGGGATTAGAATGAGACCTTCATGAGAGAGACAATGTGGGTGAAGTAATATATTTTATTGGACCAACTTCTGTTGGTGAGAGAGACAAGTTTTCAAGCTAAACAGAGCTCTTCTTCAGGTCTGGGAAGTTAACTCAGGACAGGTCTACACTGGAAATGCTACATTGGCGTTTGTGCGAAGATGCTCCTAGGCCAATGGGAGAAATTTCCTGAGAGATAGTAGCTGTTCCCTCAACGTAGCACTATCTACATGAGGGATTAGGTAAGTATAACTACGTTGCTCAGTGGTGTGGCTTTTTCACGCTCCTGAGAGATGTAGTTATACCGACATAGATCTGTAGTGGCCTTAGAGTGTCATGGCTAAATACAAGATGGAACAGATTGTTTAGCATAAGTAGTTAACACATATTTCAAGGGACCGTGAAGTGGCCTGGTAAAACCCCTCCAGTCATAGAGAGGAAAGAAAGAGAGGAGAGAAGTTGGGGGCTGTAGATTGTTGTAATAAGTCATAAATCTAGAGTTTCTATTCAGTCCATGATTTCCAGTGTCTAGCAAAGTTATGAATTTAAGCTCCCAGGCTCATCTTATGAAAGTGTTGGGTGGGTTTCCTTTGAGAATGAGGACTGCTAGGTCAGATATAGAGTGATCGCTTTGTGAAGAGTGTTCACTCTGAGGCCTTGGCTACACTGGCGCTTTACAGCACTGCAACTTTCTCGCTCAGGGGTGTGAAAAAACACCTCCCTGAGCTCAGCAAGTTACAGCGCTGTAAAGCGCCAGTGTACACAGTGCCCCAGCGCTGGGAGTGTGGCTCCCAGCACTGTAAGCTAATCCCCACAGGGAAGTGGAGGACCTGCAGCGCTGGGAGAGCTCTCTCCCAGCGCTGGCGCCACGACTACATACCCTAAGACTATGTCTACACTACAGTTTATGTCGGCATAACTCATGTCACTCAAGGGTTGAATAAAGCGCCCCCAGAGTGACATAAGTTACACTGACATAAGTGCCAGTATGGACACTTCTCCTGCCGACATAACTTCTGCCACTCATGGGGGCTGGAGTAGCTAAGGCAACGTGAGAACACTCCCATCAGCTTAGAGCGGCTACATTAGAGAGCGTGCAGAGGGGCAGCTGCACTGATGCAGCTGTGCCTGTGAACTCCCTAGTGTAGCTGTGAACTGAGTAAGTTTCCCAGACCTGAAGAAGAGCTCTGTGTTGCTGGAAAGCTTGTCTCTCTCACTAGCAGAAGTTGATCCAATAAACAATATCACCTCACCCTCCTTGTCTCTCTAATGTCCTGGGATGGACACAGCTACAACAACACTGCATACCTTCATGAGGGACAGATTAGCTCACATCTGCCTCCTGCAAGGTTTCTTGCACTTGCCTTTCAAGCAGCTGGTCCCGACCACCGACAGAGACAGAATATTGGACCAGAGGGACCTCAGATCCGAGCCATTCCATCAGTTCTTATGTTCCCCTCATTTTTTTCCTTCCTACCCTCCAGGGAAGCTAGCTTGATTAGTTTCTTGTGAAGTTTTCTTTGTTTGCTTCTTAGCGACTGTGGGTGAGTGAGTGGGTGTAGTGTGAGTGAGTCTGTTTGTAAAGAAGTTATTGAGGGAAAGCTAATGGAAGAAATTAATCTTATTTCTAGTTCTGATTGTGGTGCAGTCATGATCATAATTATTTCTTGTGGGAGACAGTCCACGGTCTAGGCCCAGCTCCATGAGGAGGTTCCCCTCATCAACTGACAGTGTCATTCTTCTGGTGGAGCAGAGTTGTCAGGGTCATGGGAGGGGGAGAGATTTTCACTTTGGTAGCAGGAGGCAATCCATGGAGGGCTTTGGAATATCAGTATAGAGACCTGACTGCATTCAATGGGGAGCCAATACTGAGATAGGACCTCTGGGATGATATGATCACCATAATCTGTACCTACAACTTTAACATTCACTTTGCAATCTTAACATTCTCTCAGTCAAGGGATTTTTCTTTTCTTTTTTTGTATTTTTTATTTTGTTGTATTTATTTTATAGAGCACAGATTCGATGATCACACACTAGAACTAGAAATTAGGAGATGCAAGTTACTTTGGAGATCCAAGGAGAACCAACTTTGTAATGAATCTGATGCAAGGGAAACTGAAATACTACTCTTCTTATTTAATATTATTGAAGGTGTATTATTATTTCTGTTGTTGTTTATTTAGTGTGTAGGAGACAACATGGTCCCTATCCCCAGCAACTTACAATCAAGCAAAGAAAAGATTTCCCACTTAGAAACTAGGAGGAAACCTGTGCATTAAGGCAAAGGGGAAGAGTCTGCAGGAAAAACCTCACTGGATGGTCATGACCTAGGGTGACCAGACAGCAAGTGTGAAAATTGGGACAGAGTAGGGGGCAATAGGAGCCTATATAAGAAGGCCCCAAAATCAGGACTGTCCCTATAAAATCAGGACATCTGGTCACCCTATAGTGACCTGCCACCAAATGGGCAAGAATAGACATCTGTTTCTTCTTTGAAACACTATCATAGACACATTCTCCTCCCATTTGTGCTGGTATAGCTCCATTGACTTCAATGGACCTTCTTCTGAGTCACATCAATGTGAGTGAGAAAAAAATCAAAGCCAAGTACTTGATTTGCCATGAGAAAGAGAATAGGAAGAGCCTGATTCTGCTCAATTAGAGTATGTCTGCATGATGGAAGACTCACCAGGTAGCAGCAGCAGGCGATGGGGGCCTCAAGGAAGGGGTAGAGCAGGGAGGGGAAGAGGAGGGGCCACCATATCCGAGGTGTCCGGCGATGAGGCAGCAATGGCTGCGCCAGGGAAGGCTAGGGTGACCAGACAGCAAGTGTGAAAAATCAGGACGGGGGTGGGGGGTAATAGGCAGAGGCGGCTCTAGGTATTTTGCTGCCCCAAGCACAGCAGGCAGGCTGCCTTCAGTGGCTTGCCTGTGGGAGGTCCCTGGACCCGTGGATTCGGCGGCACGCCTGCAGGAGGTCCGCTGAAGCTGCTGGACCAGCGGACCCCCCGCAGGCATGCCGCTGAAGGCAGCCTGCCTGCTGCCCTCTCGGTGACCAGCAGAGCACCCCCTGTGGCTTGCTGCCCCAGGCACTCACTTGGCATGCTGGTGCCTGGAGCCGCCCCTGGTAATAGGAGCCTATATAAGAAAAAGCCCCAAATATCGAGACTGTCTCTATAAAATCGGGACATCTGGTCACCCTAAGGGAGGCTTAACCTCCCCAGGCCTATTATACCTGCCACCCATGTCTACACTGAAGTCAGAGGTGTGACTACAGTATGTGTAGACATACCCAAGCTAGTTTTGGTTTAGCGAGCTTGAATAAAAACAGCAGTGAAGCCACAGCAGCATGAGGAGCAGCGCAGACTACAGTCACATCCCTGATTGCAGTGTATAGACATATCCACTGAATTTACACTGGTGTAGGGACAGGGTTATGATGGGGAGAGTGGCCAGTGGGTCTGACCAAACTCCTCCTACTGAGAGGTAGGTGTATGGGCTCCCTCTCTACACTGCTGACAGGTTTCAGAGCGGTAGCCATGTTAGTCTGTATCAGCAAAAACAACTAGGAGTCCTTGTTGCACCTTAGAGACTAACAAATTTATTTGGGCACAAGGTTTACACTGCATTAACTCTACAAAGCATTACATCAATTTTACATTGCTATGACTCTATTGAATGCTACTAACAACTGTGCTGTTGCACCCCAATGTGTATGTGTGTGGGAAAGATTCTCTGAGGCTCAGATACCATGCCAATGACTGCAGAATAAAATCCTAGATGGAGGAACTTTATTCCCCTTAGGCTGTGGATTTTCCTAGTTCAAATCCCATTTGTTTGTTTTTTGGGAGATAATCCAGCATTTGTCCCACAGACAGTATTTCTTCAAGAGCTCGGTGCATACAAGGTGGCTTGTTCCAGCCATGGAAGCTGTGATATTTTTATCTTATATGGAGACTGTCTGGTCTGTTCTAAACTTCAGGCCAGCTTTTCAGCTTGGGTGAATAGACATAGTTCCATTGATTTCAATGGAGCCACACCAGCTGGGGATCTGGCTCTTTGCTTTATATTTAAAATTCAAAGGCAGTGTCTGGCAGAAGAGATATATATCTATATATTTACATATCTGGTATTTTATAGCAGTCTCCACAGTGGGAAGACTGTTTCTCTGTAGTCAACATTTTAGAGGCCCCTCCAGGCATTAAAAATGAATAATTTAAAGCAGCTCCATGAGACAGAATTTTGAACATATGTTTTACAGGCCATGCAAGACACCCCTCCTCGCTTTTTTGGTCTTATCCTTTAATATTAGAAGCAGGCAATCTGAACCCTGCTGCATATCAACACAGGGAACTACTGGGTTCTAAGGTCCCCTTTATGCCCATGTGCAGGCTACCCACATCACTGGACCCTGTGCAAAGGAAGAAGAGGGGAGCTGCCATCAGGCTGCTTGTCCCTCTCACATGCAGATTGGCAGGGCCTGGGCAGAGCTATGACTCTGCCCCCATGTGCCATAAAACCAGAGCTGATGTAGAGGTGCAAGTAAGCAAAAAGGCTGGAACAGATTACTTCACCCCTGCAACACAGGGGGCAGGAACCAAACTGGGACTCTCAGGGTCACAGTCTGGTCCCTGCCTTGCCCCATAACGCAGGGCTCCCAATGCAACCCTGCCTGGCAATTTATTGGTGCTTCAGAGTTGCCGTTAAAGGGAAGTCATCCTGGTTATTTAAAATGTTCTCTAAGGCTGAAAAAATGCATGCAGTTTGTAGAAACCTGTCATCAAGACCTAAGGCTAATATGCCACGCAGGGAATCAGAAGGCATGTGTTTTCCTTCACTCTCTCTCAATTTGCTCTCGCCCCAGTCGGTAACCCTCCATCATTTAAACAAGTACATTTTCATTGAGCCAAGGACGAGAAGGGGTTAAAATAGAACTTCAGCATTTGGAGTGTACAAACCTCCTGGCCTCGCCTGTGTAAAGTGTGCATTAGAAGTGTCTGGTTTGCTTTAGAGGATGTGGACTAGCTAAATATGATGCCTGTGCTGAGCTGCCCACTGGGGAAAAGGAGGTTCAAGAGAAAGCCAATAAACAGACCATTGTAGCTGACAATGGTCCAAGTACTTCCCGTTTCTTTGCTGACCCAGTGCTTTCAGAGGGCAAGTTTTTGTAGGCAATGAAATGTCATTGAATAGTTACTGTAGCATTTGGGATTGTGGAGTTTATGGGAATGCTTATTTACTCTGAAACAAAGGTCCAATCATGACCCCAATCCTGCACTGAACTCCATGCAGCTAGACCCCTGACAAGCCTGGAGCCCCATTGCCGTTATTCCTTAGCATGAGACACCGCAAAGTCAGCTCTCATTGTCTCCTAGAGAAACAAGGATACTCAGCACTTCTTAAGATCAAGCCACAGAGTTGAGGATGGCTTATACCAGTCAAAGGTGTGAGCCAAAGTCACTGAAGGCAATAGAAAGGTGCCAACACAGGAGAGTACTGAATCCTAAAGATCCTCCTTATGCCCATGGGTACATTACCTACTTTACTGGAGTGACTTCAGTGGAGTTTGGATCGGGTCCTGAGCCTCCACACCTCATAGAATTGTGTCCCTGACTTGTTAAAAAAAATCTAAGTAAACATGCAAACCTTCCAAATTGCCCCTAGAGTTCAAAGGGCTGGGAACTGGAAAAGCTCTGCGAGTATTCACATCTGACCAGCATCCCTAGCATTTGCTTCAGGATTCCTATATATGGGACTGCACCATACGCAGCTTTGAAGGACGTGAGTTTAGGCCAAACTGCAAAATGGATGCCCGTTTCAACCTGTGCGTATGGCAGCAGCTTGGGTAAGATCTGGGTGAAGAGTAAGATACAGCACAACCTGTGCTCCATAAAAATCCAGGGGCACAAAGTCAGAAAAGCCTTTCAATATTCAAACGTATACATATTAACCACGATTTTCAGAGGCAGCCACAGCTGTCCAATCAGCTCCTGAGCACAGCCACATAAAAATAATCCCTACTATAAAAGACTGCTTTGCTTTTACACTCTTAGATAAACCAAGTTTTCACTATAAGGGCAAAATAAAATCTAAGAGGAATAATAAAAGTTAGAGAAGACTAAAACCCTACAGGGATATTAAACTAGATAAAGACACGGGACTACTGTCAACATACAGGAAGTTAAAACTATGTAAAAACGTTCACCAGCAATCGATAAGTGAATAATAATAATAAAAAAGCACAGCACAAACACCCCCAACATAAACGGATGATAAAGATAAGTAAGTAGCTAGTAAAGAGGACTAGCTATAGTGCAGCTTGTTGAGTGTTTTATATGCATGTAACAGGAGTAGTCTCTCAACCACAAATAACTCTTTTTAGCCCAGCCACCATCACCTACAGAAGTCAAAACAGAAAAAATAGCCTGATGCACTTTCTTGCATCTTGATGCTGTAATATCCTGTGAACACCAGCTCCCATCCATTTCAGCTGAGAATTCTCAGCTTTTCACAGGGTAAAGCTTAAAAACTGTGCATGTGACATTACCGGTATCGTTGAATTGCATCTCATTTGCAGCTGTCCTCCAGCGTAGATGGAAGTAAACGGAAGGAAAGATCAGAGTCAGCAGCAGAAAATAAATATTGTTGGTTAGGTCAAGTATCCATCACGTTTGCTTGTGAGACACATGGCTCCAACCCCCATGAAGTATGATAAGCAAAACCTATTAAAGCATCATTTTGACAAGCATGCATTTTCAGTGGATCAAACAGAACAAATACAGTAGCACAGAACAACCCTTTCAAAATCAGGCTTATGTTTTCGTCTGATCAGACCCAGTGAAACATTTAATTTTTCCTGCTGTCAAACAAGTACACAAACTGCGCTGTAGAGCAGTTTTAGAGATAAATGGTTTCCTCCCCCGACACCTCAAAGGACACAGTGCGTTTCACAAAAGGCTGTACCTATTAAAACACCCCACCCTACCAAAACAAAACACTGCTCTATACACACCATTCTTCCCAGGGGGAGAGCATGAAAGAAAGAACAAGCAACACATGAAATCGCTTAATGAATGACTAGAAGGCACTCAGATACTGGTGATGACAGCTGTATACAGACAAGTACAGATTCTCTTGTTCTAGGTACAGAGGGCCAAATGAAAAAATCTGTTGCTAAAATTGCACCAGCAAATTTTGCATGTGCAACCCTGTGAAAACCCAGGCTGAAATTTGCAGGTGGGCATTTCCATGCAACCGCTTGCTTAAATAACCAATTTACAGGCAGGTTTCCATGTAGTGACGGGTGTACATGCAGAACTGGTTGTCTCACATCTGGAGGGCTGATTCGAAATTTGGACCACTGTGTAAATTATCTGGCAATAATTAAGGAATAAAGACGTTAAGCGCTGCAGTGAAACCTATGGGCTTGATTCTGCAGTCTTTGCTGACTTGACTAAGGGTGACAGTATTGGAGTCAGGGGTGGCTCTAGCTTTTTTGCCACCCCAAGCACAGCAGGCAGGCTGCCTTTGGCAGCGTGCCTGTGGGAGGTCCCCGGTCCTGCTGATTCGGCGGCATGCCTGCGGGAGGTCCGCTGGTCCCACGGCTTCGGCATACCCGCCCCCAAATTGCCACCGAATCCGTGGGACCGGGGGAACAGGCAAGCCGCCGAAGGCAGCCTAACTGCTGCCCTCACAGTGACCAGCAGGCCACCTCCCACAGCTTGCCGTTCCAGGCACGCGCTTGGAACGCTGGTGCCTGGAGCCACCGCTGATTGGAGTCTTACTTATCAGGCATGTAGAGCAAGATGAACTTTCACAGTACTTTATGCTTGGTACATTTCAGTGGAAGTGTGATGTTATTAACATGTTAAAAGATTGCTGCTGAGGTCATCTTCAGTAAATAAGGGAATATTTATGATGAAAAGCTTTATATAAGATCTAGGAATTAGTATTATTATTATGAAAAGGTTTACACCATCAATCACATATTACACAATAATACAGGAAAGTTTTCTGCTGATTAATCATTCAAAAAATGCAAGTATCAGAGGGGTAGCCATGTTAGTCTGGATCTGTAAAAGCAGCAAAGAATCCTGTAGCACCTTATAGACTAACAGACGTTTTGTAGCATGAGCTTTCGTGGGTGAATACCCACTTCTTCAGATGCATGTGGTGGAAATATCCAGGGGCAGGTATATATATGCTAGCAAGCAAGCTAGAGATAACGAGGTCAGTTCAATCAGGGAGGATGAGGCCCTGTTCTAGTAGTTGAGGTGTGAAAACCAAGAGAGGAGAAACTGGTTCTGTAATTGGCAAGCCATATGTCAATAACTTAGTCCCAGATTTGGACCTTAGCGTCCAAAATATGGGGGTTAGCATGAAAACCTCCAAGCTTAGTTACCAGCTTGGACCTGGTACTGCTGCCACCACCCAAAAAATTAGAGTGTTTTGGGGCACTCTGGTCCCCCCAAAAACCTTCCCTGGGGACCCCAAGATCCAAATCCCTTGAGTCTCACAACAAAGGGAAATAAATCTTTTCCCTTCCCCCCTCCAGGTGCTCCTGGAGAGATACACAGAAGCAACCTCCGTGAATCTAAGCAGAGGGAGTCCACCCTCTCTAATTCCAGTCCTGGAAACAAAAGCACTATGTGAATGGCTTGCCAACTACAGAACCAGTTTCTCCTCTCTTGGTTTTCACACCTCAACTACTAGAACAGGGCCTCATCCTCCCTGATTGAACTGACCTCATTATCTCTAGCTTGCTTGCTAGCATATATATACCTGCCCCTGGATATTTCCACAACATGCATCTGAAGAAGTGGGTATTCACAGACGAAAGCTCATGCTACAAAACGTCTGTTAGTCTATAAGGTGCCACAGGATTCTTTGCTGCTTTCAAAAAATGCAGTTTCTCGCAAGCTGCTTTTTTGGGGGGTGGGGGGAGAACTTCCTTTAAAAAAGGTTGGCTGGCATGGGAGAGTCATGTTTCCGCAACCGAATGTGAGTGACATTCCAGTGTCTTCCTTTATTGTTTGTTTCTGTAATTGAAGGAAAGATTCTTCCCCACCACCTCCCATTCCCACCCTCTTGTTTTGATTAGGAGAAGACTCTTTGATAGATATGGCAGTTTCCTGCTATATCTTTGGGAGGTCTTATTGAATTTAGTTTAACTCTCTTTGGGGTCCATTGTATTAAGTGAAAAGTTTATGGATTGTGGGCCAGGATTGTATACAAACTCTTTAACTCTAACAGGGAGCTGTGAGGTGAGACCTGAGAGTTCAAAGGACTATATTAAAAATGTGCCAGACAAGAATGGACTTTTGGGACAATAAGTTTGAAGTAGATTTCCTGAAGAATACCTAGGGGAAGGTGAATGCAAATTCCTCATCTCTAGTTATGAAAAAACCTAGACTTTTGAAGGTACACTCTGAGGAGTGGGCCACTGTCTGCTAATTACCTGTTCCCAGAGTCAAGATCAAAGGCCCCAGCTGTATAAAGAAACAGCTGAACTGCCCAGCCAGGGTTCTGGTTCTGAATCCAAGACACTTATGAACGTGTAACCATCGGGAAAATCTAGCTGTCGGTTTTGAAGGATTTACACCTACCAGAGTCCAAAGTGGGAGTTGGGGTTAGCATGCATGTGGGTTCTTTTATTGTTTTGAATAGGGTTTCTCTGTGATGCTTTCACCTTAAGAATAAGTGTATTTGCTTAGAAAGTGCTGTGTGGTAACATGTAAGTGCAGGCAATGCAGTAGCCAGAGCCTCTGAAGCACAGACTTCAGCACGTTGAGGCAGTCTCGCTTCCTGGGAATATCACTCTGTAGGCAAGGAACAGGGCAGCCTGGAAAAACCCCAGTCAGGAAGGAGATTGACACAGGTCTGTACAGGTGATGGCTAAGGAGCCAGGGGCAGGTTCCCTCAAGGGACTGCGGAGGGGAAATACAGAGGCAGGCTAAAAATTGGGCACTGAACAAGATGTGGAATAAACAAGAGCTGCCTTAGCCAGCATTCCAGATTCATGACAAAGGATGAGGTGGAACACAAGGGCATTTTAATCCTAGGAACAACTGAAATAATTTTGAGCTCTCCCAGACCCCATCCCTAATGAGGGAGCCCCATTGCATGGTTGAGCAACCAAGCTCGATCTATCAGTAACTTTAGATGTCAAAGTAACTTTAGGCAGAAACAGATGCATCATGGAGGTGAATGCCTGGCTGTGAAGATGGTGTCGCCAGGAGGGCTTTGGCTTCCTCGACCACGGGATGCTATTCGAGGAAGGACTGCTAGGCAGAGATGGCGTTCACCTTTCGAGGAGGGGAAAGACCCTATTTGCACACAGACTGGCTAACCTAGTGAGGAGGGCTTTAAACTAGGTTCGACAGGGACAGGTGAGCAAAGCCCGCAGGTAAGTGGGGAACATGAAGACCTGGGAGATGGGTCGGAAACAAGAGGGAGCGTGGGCTATAATGGCAGAGAGAAAGGAGGGTCAGGGCAAAACTGGGAGGCAAGATCAAACCAGTATTTTAGATGCCTATATACAAATGCAAGAAGTATGGGTAATAAGCAGGAAGAACTGGAAGTGCTAATAAATAAATACAAGTATGACAATGTTGGCATCACTGAAACTTGGTGGGATAATACACATGACTGGAATGTTGGTGTGGATGGGTATAGTTTGCTCAGGAAGGATAGACAGGGGAAAAAGGGAGGAGGTGTTGCCTTATCTTTTAAAAATGTACACACTTGGACTGAGGTGCAGATGGACATAGGAGATGGAAGTGTTGAGAGTCTCTGAGTTAGGCTACAAGGGGTAAAATGCAAGGGTGATGTCGTGCTAGGAATCTACTACAGGCCACCTAACCAGGTGGAAGAGGTGGATGAGGCTTTTTTTAAACAACTAACAAAATCATCCAAAGCCCAAGATTTGGTGGTGATGGGGGACTTCAACTATCCAGATATATGTTGGGAAAATAACACCGCGGGGCAGAGACTATCCAATAAGTTCCTGAACTGCATTGCAGACAACTTTTTATTTCAGAAGGTTGAAAAAGGTACTGGGGGGAAGCTGTTCTAGACTTGATTTTAACAAATAGGGAGGAACTCGTTGAGAATTTGAAAGTAGAAGGAAGCTTGGGTGAAAGTGATCATGAAATCATAGAGTTTGCAATTCTAAGGAAGGGTAGAAGGGAGTACAGCAAAATAGAGACAATGGATTTCAGGAAGGCAGATTTTGGTAAGCTCAGAGAGCTGATAGGTAAGGTCCCATGGGAATCAAGACTGAAGAGAAAAACAACTGAGGAGAGTTGGCAGTTTTTCAAAGGGACACTATTAAGGGCCCAAAAGCAAGCTATTTCGCTGGGTAGGAAAGATAGAAAATGTGGCAAAAGACCATCTTGGCTTAACCACGAAATCTTGCATGACCTACAAAATAAAAAGGACTCATATAAAAAATGGAAACTAGGTCAGATTACAAAGGATGAATATAGGCAAACAACACAGGAATGCAGGGGCAAGATTAGAAAGGCAAAGGCAGAAAATGAGCTCAAACTAGCTATGGAACTAAAGGGAAACAAGAAGACTTTTTATCAATACATTAGAAGCAAGAGGAAGACCAAAGACAGGGTAGGCCCACTGCTCAGTGAGGAGGGAGAAACAGTAACAGGAAACTTGGAAATGGCAGAGATGCTTAATGACTTCTTTGTTTCGGTCTTCACTGAGAAGTCGGAAGGAACATCTAACATAGTGAATGTTTATGGGAAGGGGGTAGGTTTAGAAGATAAAATAAAAAAAGAGCAAGTTAAAAATCACTTAGAAAAGTTAGATGCCTGCAAGTCACCAGGGCCTGATGAAATGCATCCTAGAATACTCAAGGAGTTAAGAGAAGAGGTATCTGAGCCTCTAGCTATTATCTTTAGAAAGTCATGGGAGACGGGAGAGATTCCAGAAGACTGGAAAAGGGCAAATATAGTGCCCATCTATAAAAAGGGAAATAAAAACAACCCAGGAAACTACAGACCAGTTAGTTTAACTTCTGTGCCAGGGAAGATAATGGAGCAAGTAATTAAAGAAATCATCTGCAAACACTTGGAAGGTGGTAAGGTGATAGGGAATAGCCAGCATGGATTTGTAAAGAACAAATTGTGTCAAACCAATCTGATAGCTTTCTCTGTTAGGATAATGAGTCTTGTGGATAAGGGAGAAGCGGTGGATGTGATATACCTAGTCTTTAGTAAGGCATTTGATACAATCTCGCATGATATCCTTATCGATAAACTAGGCAACTACAATTTAGATGGGGCTATAACAAGTGGGGTTCCGCAGGGGGCCTATGAAGGAAGGCTGAAAGAATTGGGTTTATTTAGTTTGGAAAAGAGACGACTGAGAGGGGACATGATAGCAGTTTTCAGGTATCTAAAAGGGTGTCATCAGAAAGAGGGAGAAAACTTTTTCACCTTAGCCTCTAATGATAGAACAAGAAGCAATGGGCTTAAACTGCAGCAAGGGAGATTTAGGTTGGACATTAGGAAAAAGTTCCTAACTGTCAGGGTAGTTAAACACTGGAATAAATTGCCTAGGGAGGTTGTGGAATCTCCATCTCTGGAGATATTTAAGAGTAGGTTAGATAAATGTCTATCAGGGATGGTCTAGACAGTATTTGGTCCTGCCATGAGGGCAGGGGACTGGACTCGATGACCTCTCGAGGTCCCTTCCAGTCCTACAGTCTATGAAAAAACAGAAGTTGGTCCAGTAAAAGATATTTCCTCATCCACCTTATCTGTCTAATATCCTGGGACCAACATGGCTACAACAACACTGCATACAACCACAGAAGACATCAAGACATGGAGAAGCCACCATTTCCCTTGGTAGTCTATTCCTGTAATTAATCACCCTCCTTTTAAAAAAAAAATCATACCTTATTTCCAATTTGAATTTGTCTGGCTTCAGCTTCCAGCCATTGATTCCTGTTATGCCTTTCTCTGCTAGATTAAAGAGAACCTGGTATTCCCACCCCGTGAAGGTACTTACACACTGTAATCACATGACGGCTTGAGCTCCTTCAGCCTCTCTCCGCAAGAGATTTATTTGAGGACTGAAATCATTTCTGTTGCTCTTTTATTTTAAACATCTGCCCCTCCCCATCTCCTGTTGCCCCCAAATAATAATCTCCTCCAGGGCACCAATCTTGCAAAGATTTAAACATGGATTTTAAACCAGGACTATTGGCGTGCTGTACTTTATGCATTGTGTGTAGCTACTGGACTTCTCACAGAGCATTAAGATAAACATGCATGTAAGTCTTTGCAGGAAAAGGGCCTCACGTGGGATTTGACTAATGTGTACACTCTTAAATAGCATGTAACCCTTACATGCTATTTATAGCACCTTAATCCAGGGTCATTGCATTAACAGGGTAACTTCTATTTATATTGCTGCTGGAAACTGACCAGATTCTGTAATTATTAATCTTTATAGCTTTGCTTCCTGCCATGACTCTGTAGTTAATGTCCTCTCAGCATCTCCCTTCTCAGCCACCTTCCTCCAGACCGGTTTTCTAGCTAACAGTTCAGCTGTTTCCAATCACATGAAGCTGACACTCCAGCCTGGCCAGCAAGCAGCCCAGATGTTTTATTTTTAATAAAACAATAGCATCTGGTGAGTTATGAAGCCGAGAACAATGAATGCATTCTTGGGGATTCTGATATTTTTCTCCTCCCCTCGAGAAGCCAGGTTAAATGTCACACAGACTCAGTCAGTAATGCAGACAACGCATATATGCAGCCAGGCACCTTACCTTTATTTTAAAAAACAGAACATTACCCTCATCCTTCACCCCATAATACTGCTTATGAGGATGCAAGAGAAGAGTCATAATGAAAAAAATTATAGGCAATCCGTCCCCTACCAAGGAAAAACTGTAGCCACAGATCTGCCAGCAGGGGAGTTTCACAGCTGTTCACCTTGTTGGTAGGTATCATATAGAGCTGGTGCAGCTGGCTAGGAATAAGGGGGATGGGGAGGTAAAAATGCTTCAGAACTCCACTTTGCCCTCGGTGCATCCACTACCACCAGCCACTGGGCTGGCAGGAAGGGTTTGTGGGGGCCCTCCTCCCTTTTTCGTCTGTCCTTCTGTGCCGTCCCTCCCTTTCTCCCTCGTGTCCCTCCTTTCTCTGGCATAGGTTTGAGTGCAGGCAGGCAGCAATGGCACCCCAGTGACTGAATCTTCTTGTTATAACATTGTTTGTTTCTGCCAGTGGGGCTACAATATGCATGTGGCATAAATGACTCGTGCGTTCCCATTCTGGGGAGCCACAATCTAAAGAGGAGGACACGTGACCACCGCATGTGTCTCCGCTGCCCAGTGACCCCCACACACACGCCTAGCCCAGGGCCACCACACTCTCCTGACCCCATGTTACCTGGGGGGGGGTGCTCTTTCCTTCTCTCCCTGGGCCTTCCCCCAGCACATTCAGCTGCTCTCCCTGGCAGCTGGGCGGGGAGTAGGATGAAGCCGCTTCTGTCTGAGAGAGCCTGGCTGGGAGGCAGCAGCAGCCCACTCCCTGCTTGGACTCAGCTGCCCAGGGTACGGGCTGAGCATGCCATGGGAAGGAGGAATGGGGGGGCCCCTCTGGCTCACTCAGCCTCTTTCCAGGGCAGCTCAGATCCCAGGCCACTGCAGGGCTCTGGTCAGAAACACGAGACAAAATGAAGATCACAACCACAAACTGAGAACAGAGTCAGGTCAGGTCAGGACACCAGAAGGGCAGAGTCAGGAGACAAAGTAGAGATCGGGAACCACAAGTCAGATGCCAGGAGTCACGCTGGGTCAGAATGCCAGGAGATCAAGCCAGGGAAGTAGGATCAGGTAGCTGGAAGCACAAGGCACTCAGCAGGGTGGAGCCCAATGGTTCAACAGCTTCTTGTTCCTACCACGGGATTAAGTAGGGCCGGGTCAATCAGCAACTCTGGGACTCTGCCAAATGGAGATTCACAGTGGGGCTTGGCTTTGTGGATCTCAGGTCAGCTATTGCCAGCAGGCTGCCAGGTGGAGGGTTGGAGTATGGCTGCTCTGGAGAACCCTGTGGGCCTGGGTTTGAGACCTCTGGGTCACACCACATCCCCAGCTCAAAGTGTAGGCATATCCCTAGAGGGAGCGATGTACAAAGTAGGTGTGCCTAAGAGCACTGGCTCTCCTCCCTCCAAAGCTATGGTGGGGGCCAAAGCAGAGTCAGGACCAAAGTCTGAATGCCGGAGCCAAGGGTTGTTACAGAGTGGGAGCTGGAAATCAAGAAATCAGCCAAGGGTAAGACCCAGACTACTTGGAGTCAGGGAAGTCAGGAGCAAGACTGGGTGCAGGGCAGGCAGCAGTCTGGAGCATGGCTTGGAGGCAAGCACAGGAAGGCAGAGAATCCATTGGTGTGTGCACTGGGCAGCCACTGATCTTCTGCAGCTGCTTGGCTAAGAGCAAGCCACCTGACTGCCTTAGCCAATCAGGTGGTTCTGCTGTGGCCCAGCTGCACTCATTGGCTGCCTGATGACTGGGCAGGTGCAGCTGCTGGCCCTCATTCCTGACAGTTGAATAAAATTTTGGGCAGCTAGCGCATCCCATAGCTCATGCTGCCGTGCCTACCCTCTATTTTTAGTGCGCTGGCTCAATCAGAGCTAGTGCGAGTATGTCTCCTTGAGCTGGGAATCACACTTCAGCTTGAAGTGTAGACATGCTCTAGTTCTGTAGTGTAGTCATAGTCTTGCTCCATCTGTTCTGCGGTTGCCCAACAGCCCGTGAAAGCTCATACTGTCTTAGGGTTGGAGCTGCTCCTGTGTATCACAGCTTCTGAAAACCAGGTTCCAGTAATGAACCCAGAACACTCAATTACGTATCTCCATTTTGTGGAGACTAAGAAGTGTAAATGACCCTAATTAACTTATTCTAGACACTATAATGACTAGACACACCTAGCTGGAGTTAAGCGAGTGCAGGTCAGGGTTGTTTGACTCTACATAACTGTGTTTTGCAGAGGTTACGTCTGAGCTAGAGCATTAGTTCAGTGTGTGTGTGAGAGAGAGACATAAGTGATATATTTTTATTGTTTCCTAGTTCTGCAGCATCTGAGGGTGGCGAAGCTACATTAGAAATCCCAGAATCCATCCATAAAAGACAGTTGGCAGAGAAAAGTCACAGCAGCAGCCCGTGTGCTCAGATAATGAAAGGGTGTGGCTGACTTGTAGAAAAGACAGTTTCTGTTGATTTCTTCTTCTGTTCCAAGATGCTGGACTTCCTGGTAAGGACTCACACAGAAGATCACTTTTAGCCTGAACATGAAATTCCTGGGTTGTGCTTTGGGTCATGAAAAGGAAGAGAGGTGCTTACATTGCATTAAAATCCCACGACCTCTTAAAACCTCTTACACCACCCCAGTACTGATTGCTTATACTACATGGGCCTTAGGCCTTTTCTATACTTCAAAGGGTTTCCGGCTCTAGATATACTGGTGGAGCTATACGGCCAAACCCTGTTAGTGGAGATGCAACTTATATCTGTGAGAAAGTTCTTGGGCTGGTATAGCTTAAACAGTTCCCTGAATGGAATCAGCTAGGCCAGCAAAAGACCTTTTTTGCACTATAACTGCATCAACATTAGGGCTTTTGCCAGTACAGCAATGTCAGTTAGGGGTGTGGGTTTTTCACACTCCTAACTGACTCAACTGTGCTGGTAAAACTTTCTAGTAGAGCCTTATGCTCCCTTGTTTTACACCCTGGGTAGCCATTTAGACCTGAGCATAGTACATGTAAAATGGTACTGTTCTGATTTGGTTGTGTTTGAAGTTCATGTTGTACTAGTGTGCATAGTTACACGGGTGGGGACTACAAGTCAGCTGACCACAAACAGGATGCTGACCTAAGAAGCAGAGCTTACAACATCTGTGCCTTTGCACATCCTCTGGACCTATATCTAATAATATAGCAATGCCTGTGTTGTATGCATACAACTAATGCCTCAGTGAAACACCAGAGGCATGTTTAACTGTCCCCCTGCCCCCAACTCCTTGGAATCCATTTTAGATCACATATGACTGGAGAGGGGAGAGGAAGAGAGGAATGTGGACAGGGAAATGGAGATTCTTCTCCCCTCAACTGAAGCTAAACCTGCCCCACAGCATGTAACATCCGCCATAACAGTAATGAGATTGGTCATAACCAGACCAGGTTATTAGACAAACATCTGTCAGGAATGGTCTAGGTATACCTGGTCCTGCCTCAGCACTGCGGGAAGGACTAGATGACCTCTTCAGGTCTATTCCAGCCCTACTTTTCCATGATTCTATAACCCATCCAACCCAGCCCCTTCATGCTGCAATATCCCTCGTAACAATAACAAAGATGGCAGCACATCATGCCCATCTGCTGTGTTGATATTTCCTCTCTGATGTTCCTTGGTCCCTTCCTCGAACAGGGCCTGGGACTCCAGGTCGAGACAGCACTGTCTGTGCCCTAAAGCAGTTGGTGTCTGTCCTTCTGCCCCTTCAGTCTGTTCCGGCTCCTTCAGTTCCTCTGCCCCCACTCAGGTAATAACACTCAAAATCCCATTCTGCACAGCCATGGACTCTGTCCTTGGGGCAGGGCAGAGCACATGGTCAGGCTCCTTGTAGTAGGAGCAGATTGAAGATGAGTTTACAGACTGGCCGTTAGCATCTTTTGCCTTATGGTACACAGTTTTCAGGTTTTTTATTCTTTCCCTGCACTGAATTTCCTGCCGGCGAATCCCCTTCTCTGACAGTCCCTTGGAGATGTTATTGCACTTGTAATGATTTTGGTTATGTCTCCGCAAATCATGCTCCTTGCTGACCTCACGCCAGAGTCCACCAGAACCTTGGTGTCAACTTCAGCTACCAACACATTGGAAGGAGGAATTCTGGGATGGCACTCTGTTCAAGTGCTGCTCAGGAACCAGGTAGAAATGGAGCAGGCCGTGTGAAATGTAGGGTTTAAATGCTGACCAGCAGTTTATATTGGCAGGTGACTTCTGGAGCAGATGCAGGTAGTGGGTAGAAAGACAGAGAAATATGGCCCTGGGCAACTTATGGGAAGACACTGGAGGACTATCAGCACTTAAGGTAAGTAGCCTGCGTTCACGTTGCAAAGTGGCCAGGTTACAGCCTGGGTTAACGCAGTACCCAGGCTCTAACATATATTCCCAGCTGGGTCAGCTACTGTCAGGGTTCCTTCCCCACTCTGAACTCTGGGGCACAGATATGGCGACCCACATGAAAACCCCCCTAAGCTTATTTCTACCAGCTTAGGTTAAAAACTTTCCCAAGGCACTTTCCACCTTGTCCCTGAACAGTATGCTGCCACCACCAAGTGATTTCGATAAAGAATCAAGGAAAGGATCACTTGGAGTCCTACTCCCCCAAAATATTCCCCCATGCCCTACACCCCCTTTCCTGGGGAAGGCTTGAGAATAATATCCTCACCAATTGGTACAAGTGAACACAGACCCAAACCCTTGGATCTTAAGAACAATGAAAAATCAATCAGGTTCTTAAAAGAATAATTTTATTTAAAGAAAAAGTAAAAGAATCATCTCTGTAAAATCAGGATGGTAAATACTTTACAGAATAACAAAAGATTAAAAAAAACACAGAGGATTTTCCCTCTAGGCAAAACTTTAAAGTTACAAAAAAGCCTCTTAGCACAGGGAAAATTCACAAGCTAAAACAAAAGATACTGTAATGCATTTCCTTGCTAATACTATTTCTGTAATACACTGCTCTACAGCCAAAATGCTTCTGAAATAAATGTAGTCCAACTTTACTAATGCTGGGTCACTGAGAACGAAAATGATGCTTAAAATTGTTGATTGGCTCTAGTTTTCAAGATATGCTATTGGGTCAGTATATACCACCCTTGACTTGGGAATGGCAGAGGATAAGTGAGTTATAAAGGGAAGGAATCTCAATTTAAACCAGAAATGACTAAAATACATCTTTGACTGGATCTATGAACAAATCTATCACTGGGTTTGGACAGTACTTGCTTTTTAGGCAAAACAATGAATGATGCAATCTGAAGCTGGTATTGCATCATACATGATATGAATTGCATCATGTTATTCCTAGAAGTCATGGATGATGCAATCATAACGAAGCTTACATCACTCTGCTGAACAAATTGCCCTATATCAGCTCTGGAAATCATACAGTGTCGTGCTTTCTTATTTGTCAGTGTTTGATTTTGCAAAGGGACACATTTCTGTTTAGCCAAAGTGAGCAGAGATGCCTCGTACCTTTGTGAACAGTGCAGATAACTTCTGCTATGTTTGTGGTGAAGTGACTTTTGCATCACAAGCACAGTATAACCACTATGACTAAGAAAGCCTATCACCTTTATTTTGGCTGCAAAATTGGAGATCAGGACAAGAGGTGGGCCCCACACATATGCTGCAACACTTGTGCAACAAATCTTCGCCAGTGGTTGAACAGGAAAAGGAAATCTATGCCTTTTGCGGTGCCAATGATTTGGAGAGAACCAACAGATCATACCAGCAATTGTTACTTCTGCATGGTGCCTCCAGTTGGGAAAGGTGTGTCAAAGAAGAAAAAGTGGACTGTGCATTATCCAAACATTCCATCAGCTATACGCCCAGTACCCCACGGAGAAGGATTGCCGGTTCCTGATGCACCAGAATCATTCTCACTTGAGTCAGAGGAAGAGGATGAAACTTCTGGTCCTGAACCATCAATGTCACAGGACCCACATTTTCTCCCATCCTCCTCCTCTGAACCACACCTCATAACACAAGGTGAACTGAATGACCTTGTCAGGGATTTGGAACTACCCAAGAGTAAGGCAGAGCTGTTGTGCTCCAGACTACAGCAGTGGAATCTCCTGGCAGGCTATCAGGGCAAATGGAGCCCATCAATGCTTGCAGACTATTGCTGGACACTGACAAGAGATGCTCCATTTAATGAATACAAGAGACAAGCCAAGAAGCGCCGAGTAGACACTGAATAGGACTAAACTATGTACATAATAGTTTTTTGCCTTTTGTTTCATAATAAATTTTATTTATATAACCCTTTTGCTGATTTTTAAAGTGTTACATAAACAGGACAGGTGAAATATTATCATGTAAAGCAACCCTAAACACATGAAAAGACCTAGGTTTACAATTTATGATTAAAACTCTACTATCTATACAATATACATAGACATAAAATGTAAAAACTTAAATATCTTAGAAACACTAGCCAATTAGTTGTTTTAATTGTCATATTTGAATTCAGCACATCAAAATACATAATAAATATCACATTTTATCTCTGAAGCAGATGACTTCTCAAAAATTGTAGACCAGTGATATTAGATGTATCATTTCAGTGGGAGCTGGATTACCTGCTTGGTCTCTCCCTTTGTCTCCCGAGAGACAAAGGAACACACAAAGAAAAACCTTTCCCCACAGATTTGAAAGTATCTTCTCTCCTTATTGGTCTTTTTGGTCAGGTGCCAACCAGGTTATCTGAGCTTCTTAACCTTTTACAGGTAAGGAGTGATTTTATGCTACCCTTAGCTGTATGTTTATGACAGCTAGTCTGGCTTTGAAGCACCTCCAAACTTTGATCTGATGTCATTGTGTGTGGACAGTAGACAGGGTAGGGGTAATACGTGGTAAGATCCTGTATTAACTCTGCAATGAAGACTTACCCTACGTGATTACACCAGGCAAAAAGCAGTGGAGAATCAGGCCCTGTATCTTTACATAATTCTTGTCTTTATTACAAGTTGCATGTGTTTTATTGAATCAGTTTTTAAATCTATTCTGTTAAACCAGTGCAACTTCCCATGTGGATCCTCTAAAATTGCTTTAAACTTGATATATCAACTCAGCTAAAGTCAGTAAGGAATCAACTTAAGCTAAATCCATCTAAAGCAGATTTAAGGCACAAGGATCACACACGGGTTTTCACTGGTTTAACTGAATCGATTTTAAAATCCACTTTTAGTTAAAACAGCATAACTTGTAATATAGACAAGTTCACAGTCTATATATGAGAATTTCACTGGCCTTATAAATGTGATGCAAAGCAAAAGTAAGCACTGCATAAAAGAAATCTTGAAGGATGAATGCAAAAGTATTATACACATAGGATAATACAACAAGAAATGAAATATTTTCCAATATTTTGATACTAATCTTTATTTAGCAAAGATAATCCCATATTAAACAAAACATATAAAACTCTCAATCTTCATCTCTCTCCCTGTTTGACAGTTTATTATTTGGACTAAAAGATTATTATAATCATTTATTTGTGACATCACACAAACATCCCCGTGACAATTGAAATAATATTTCATGGAGGATTAAGAGAATTTGCAGAAAGAGTGAGTGTTTCATGTGGGAACAATCAAATGTTCACTCCAGGCATCTCTATTCTTTGATCTTAACTTTTGTGTGCCAGTATCTTTGATTTGTTTTACAAATTTAACATAGACAGGTGGGATGGGAAGCCACTGAAAAATCTAAAATTATAATGTGACCAGATGGAAATATTAACTTTAGAAAGTCTGAGCACTAAAACTAAGTGTTCTGGATATTTGCTTCTGAAAGTGCTTACACAAATCATATTAGTCTTTATGGGGATTATTTTTTAAATATACAGACTTTCAGAAGCATCTTCATCTCAAAAGGTAGCACACAGAGCAGACAAGCATGCACTGTAAAGTGGGGACTCGGGAGTTCAAATTCCAGCTCTGACACTGGCTTGATGGGTGGTGTTGGACAACTCAGTTGTGGCCAAATTTTCAGAAATAACCTCTATTTTTGGGTACCTAGTTTTAGACAGGCTGATTTTACAGAAGTGCTGAGCACCCAGAACTCAAATTAAAGCAGGCTTGCCAACTCTCTTGTGAGCCTTGTAATATTTGGAATTTTTCTTAAAGCCCCAGCTCCTGAAGGCAAGGAATTACTTGAGAATCTCAGCTTTCATTTAAAAGAAAAAGTATGTTTCTTGCCCTCCTAGTTTCCAATGAAGTCCTGAAAACATGAACTGTGTACTGAACCAGAAGGCAAACAAAAAGAACCCAACATTTATTATAGGAGTTGCTGCACTGTATAAGTCAACACAGCATCAGCAAGACCAGGAAGAAAGAAACAATGCACAACAGAGTTCAGTCTTAGCCAAAAATCAGTCTAGTTTCAGCCAGAGTTTAAATCCAAGACCTTGCTCCTGCATTGTGATCCCTGTGCGTAGACTGCCATGAATGCTTGGAACCCCATTGAAGTCGTTGGTTGCAGTGGGGTTCCACGGGGAGTTGGCAGTAGTCCACACATGCAGATCACAATGCAGGATTAGGGCCCAAGAAAATATTCCTGACATCCAGACTGCAGGAAACAAAGCCAAGGACTTCCCTACGTTCAAAAAGTCAAAAAACTGGGGGTTCCTACAGCTCAAACATCTCAAAGAGCAAAAGACAAATTCCTCCCTGGGTTCCTTTGGTGCTGACTTGACTCATTCTTTCTGTTCAATTTCTGATACTGGTTTATGCTTATTTAGATTTCTATTGCAAGCCCCTGGGAGTATGGATTGCACAGTACTCTATGTTATGTACAGCCCCAAGCACACTTGTCATAAACAGATAGTTAAGGGTTAATAGAACAGGAGTACTTCATGTCTCTTTTGACTGTAAAGGGTTAACAAGTTCAGTGAGCCTGGCTGTCACCTGACCAGAGGACCAATCAGGGGACAGGATACTTTCAAATCTTGAGGGAGGGAGGTTTTTGTGTGTGCTGTTAGTGTTTGGTTGTTGTTCTCTCTGGGTGCTGAGAGTGACCAGACGTGCAACCAGGTTTCTCTCCAGTCTCCCTGATACAGGTTCTTATAGATTCAAAATAGTAAGTACTAGGTGATAAGGCGAGTTAGGCTTATGTTTGTTTTCTTTATTTGCAAATGTGTATTTGGCTGGAAGGAGTTCAAATTTGTATTTTGCTGGAAGGATTTTAATTTGTACTTGTATACTTAGGCTGGGAGGGTATTCCCAGTGTCTATAGCTAAAAGACCCTGTACCTATTCCATTTTAAATTTACAAAGATAATTTTTACTGGTTTTTCTTTCTTTAATTAAAAGCTTTTCTTGTTTAAAAACCTGATTGTTTTTTTTTATTCTGGTGTGAGATCCCAGGGGACGGGGTCTGGATTCACCAGGGAATTGGTGGGGAGAAAGGAGGGAAGAGGGAGAGAAAGGCTAATTTCTCTCTGTGTTAGGATTACTTTCTCTCTCAGGGAGAGTCTGGGAGGGGGAAAGAGAAGGAGGGGGGAAAGGTGAATTTTCCTCTCTGTTTTAAGATTCAAGGAGTTTGAATCACAGTAATCTTCCAGGATAACCCAGGGAGGGGAAGCCTAGGAGAGGCAACGGTGAGGGAAAGGGTTTACTTTTCTTGTGTTAAGATCCAGAGGGACTGGGTCTTGGGGGTTGCCGGGCAAGGTTTTTGGGGGGGACCGGAGTGTACCAGGCACTGGAATTCCTGGTTGGTGGCAGCGCTACAAGTACTAAGCTGGTAATTGAGCTTAGAGGAATTCATGCTGGTACCCCATCTTTTGGACGCTAAGGTTCAGAGACAACACTGCATAACAAGAACCAGTGCTTGGAAGATAGCCAAATTTAGAGTAAAAAAAGGTGCAATTATTTTTAAGGGAGGTTAATTGATCATTCAAACAACCTACCTGGCTATCTGGGTTCTCTGTCTCTTGAAGTCATTAAATCAAGCTATCTTTGCAAAAGATATCTTCAAGCTCAGCCATGGGCTTGATGCAGGAACTGCTTGGTGAAAGCCTCTGACCTGTATGATGCAAGAAATCAGACTAGATGATCCTAACCTAAAGGCCTCTTCTGGCCTTAAAAATCTATTAATAACATTAAAGCCCATCAGAGGGTCATCAGCAGTGGAGATCAAACCTGGGATCTTTGCATCTTAATGCATGAACCTCTACTGCCTGAACTAAAAGACCTGTGTTTCTTACACAAGGCCGTAGCATCCTCATTGATCTATAGTTGGCCTAGCCACCACTACAGGGGAACAGAGTGCCCCACTGAGTAGGCATAGTTTACAATAATAACAACATTCTCTGCATATCTATAATGAGATGCCTGCTACTGGTTAGGTCTTCTGGGAGCCAGATCCTCTGTTGGGTGCTTCACTTCCACATTCCCACCTGGAGTGACAGGGCCTTATGATTGCCTTAATCAGAGTTTTAACACGTTTCCTTGCTAGACAAGGGACAGGGTTCCTCCACCCCAATCTGAGCAGTTATATTAAGCTCAGAATGTCACGCCTGTGATGTGCTTTGAAATGGATCTGCTAAAACAATCAACCAAACCACATTCTATCTGCCTGTGTGGGGTTGGGCTGAAGATCAGTAAAATAAAAACAACAGGCAGGTCTGCCATGTGAGCAGTGAATTCTTCATGCAGCACTTTAACTGACCCAGCCAATGTAAAAAGTGATTCAGAGAGATAAAGGGAGCAAGGTGTTTGTTCCATCTGCTATGGCAGAGATAAGGGCATTGGCTTGTTTTTCCTTTCAGTCTCCACAGTGAGAGGAAAATGACAAGTGAGAGCAGTGAAAGAAGAGACATTTCCCCTTCCCCTCGGATTCTGGCTGCAGCCAGAACATTGCCCTGTGAGACATCGTGTCCAATTAATTCTTTTGGAACAACCACTTCAGCAATGTTAACTCCCAAGCCTTAGATGCTTATCTCTACGCTCTTGTATTTACTTTTTCAGTTTCATTTGGGTTTTTCCAAATATATTTTTCCATACACAAAGGGCAAATGGATGATTTCAGTCCAAATGGCATTTTTAATCTTAGATTAAAGGGAAAAACAAACAAGGAATGCTAAAAAAGAGACTCCGTGAGAGACTACAGCATGTGTTTCCTCATCAACGTGCTGCATTTATTCTTCCTCGCAAAATAGAGCCTCACCTCAGACTCCTTAGACATTTAAAGGTGTAGTACAGAGAAAAGTGTTACATAAGTGCACACAACACAGGTTTCCGGGTGCAGGATCTTATCTGAGGTTTTCCATGTAGAATTTTTTTCAATAGCCAGTTATTTTGATGCCCATGGAAGGTTTGGCTTGGTGGTGGTGCAGAATGCCGATCCAACATGTTACACAGTCCTCCAGCTGCCTAACAGGTGGAGCATGGCTTCCTCAGCACCAACCCAACTTCCAGAAAGTCCCGGTAGTCTGTAAGTCCATTTAGTCGGAAATATCTCTGTAGCTGTCATGCTGTATTTTATAGGACTGACAGGTCTCCACTGAGAACTTGAAAACCTCTGCTCATTTCACAGAGGCTACCAAACGGCCCTCAGTAATGTTGCTCACTGCTGTCCTGGAGTGGATTTGCAGAGGCACCCAAAGATGAAAGATCCTATGGGTGAAATTTGCAAAAGCATTTAAGTGACTCAGCAGCTAATGGCCAGATTTCCAAAAGATACGTAGGTCCCTAAAGATGCAAAGTGGCACCAAGTGGGATTTTCACAAGTGCTTAAAACAGGTAAGACACCTGACTCCCGCTAACTTGCAAAACCCAGCAGGTGCATTTAAATACCTTTGTAAATGGTCCCTAAAACCCATTTTTCAAAGTGACTCAGCCCAGTCCAGTGTCCTATCTACTAGGTAACTATTCACATATTGGTATGGTGCCTTTAAGAACTGTCTTCCAAAGTGGACAGTCAGTAACACATTCTTATTGCAGAGGAAGGTCTGTAGATGCTCTCTAATCTCTGCTCAGAGCAGACGTCTTCACTCTACTGTAACAGCAAGACTTAAATCAAGGTTTCTTTGTTATATGATAAAAAGTTGGGTGAACTCAGCACTGTTTTGTGAAGACGCAACTTTAAGTATGCTGCCTAGACAAATTAACCTATGGCTATAAGAGTGCCTTGAATATAAAGGTTTATTTCCAAAGAAAGAGTTCTGCAAAACAAAATCCCCATGGCAATGGACAGGTATCAAATGGCTGAGAGATTCTGAACAAGCAGCAGATTAGAGACTGACATCATCCTGAGCCGATCTCCTAATTCACAAAAAATCATTTGTTTGATTACTTTCACCTCCTTTTTGCTTCTGAGCACATGAGGTCCTTGAAATAACACAATTTGCAATTTGCAATTACTCTTAGCTTTTAGCAAATGATTCTGGATCTGCATAATCGGCAGAATTCATTCCTTGTGCAGAGGGTCTCTGCAAGGCTTGTGCATCACATAAGTGTCACGTAAGCCCCAGAGGTATAGATGGGGGCTCAAGCTGGACTTGTGTTGTTGCGCTGGATCTCTGCACAGGGGTGAATTCATCCATTCTGCAGATTCAGATTTTTCAGTTGTGTATGTTAGCAGCTTCTAAGTAAGCCTCTAGCTCTTTTGCTTGTAGAGGTAGCCTGGAAAAATGAAGCCAGTTTAAATTGATACAAGTCAATTGCTGCAGTAAAAAAAATTGTCACTGATTTCTCTGTAAAGGTCACAGGCTATTTGTGGTCATCCCCTGTAACCATATTACCATGTAGAGCTGGCACTTGCGTCCCAAAGAACAGTCCTCCTGTGGTTATCCCAGATCTCTTGCAGGAATAGAGGCAGTCCTGCTCAGGGTGTCACTAAGCTCATTACCAATTTCTTTTAGGTTCATATATGGCCTCCATCACTGTAGTATCTGAGTCCCTGTGATGTAAAGAAATGATAGTACCTCCATTTTTATTGATAAGTAACTGAGGCACAGAGAGGCTAAGTGACTTGCCCAAGGCCATGTAGAAAGTCTGTGGCAGAGTTAGGACTTGCACGCCAGCCTTTGGCCAACATCCCAGCCACTGGACCATCTGTCCTTCACTTTCAGCAAGATCCTCCACTGAGCTGCTTACCAGGCCTCTGATGGCAAGCAGAGGCAACTCAGAAGTGCAATATTAGTTAGTTTAAACAACAAACAATTAATTTAAATAGCTAGAGTGAGAGCCAAAATTCTGCTTCTAGGTGCGTATGATTCTGACTGAGTTCTGTGGAGGATCCAAGGGCAGAAATCAGTCCTAGAATTATAAATGCACCCATAGGTGCCGACTTCCTCTGTTCCTGCGGGATGCTCAAGCCCTGCTTTGCCCCAAGCCCTGCCCCCACTCTGCCTGGATCACACTCCACCCGTCCCCCCAACTTCCCACCCCCTTCCTGCCCTGCTCCAGGCCCCATCCTTGCTCCACTACTTCTCCCAAGTCCCCACCCTGCCTCTTCTTGTCCCCGCTCTGCCTCTTCCTGCCCCTGGCTCCTCCCCGCCAGTGCCTCCTGCACGCTGCTGAACAGCTGATCTGCGGCATGTGGGAGGCACGGGGAGGGAGGGGAAGGAGCTGATCAGTGGGGTCGCTGGCAGACTGGAGGTGCTTGGGGGAGGGGCAGGTGCTGATCCGCAGGGCTGCCGGTGGGTGCTAAACACCCACTATTTTTTCCAGCCCTGGAGCACCCACGGAGTCAGCACCTAAGAATGCACCAACCTCCAGCTTGGTACATAACAGAGTGTGGAGGGAGTGCACTGTGTGACTTAGGCCCATCACTTCCTCTCCCCCATGAAAAGCAGCAGAACAAGAGAATCCACCTGAAAATCTGCACAGCTTTGTATAGCCAGCAGCTCTGTCCCTCCTGAGACAAGGGGCCAGTTCACTGTGGAGTAGGCAGGGAACGAGGTCTCCAAATCTTGAGCAGGGCCCAGATCTAGAGAAAAATTCACTGCAGGCCTATCTCATTGCTAGTATAGAGATCCAGTGCTTCTGTGCTTTCCTAAGTGACCTATGGGCTTGCTGTTGGCTGTCCCACAGCTGCCTGTAGTCAGTGACTCATCTGGTGGAATCAGAGTGCTCCCAGCAGCAGTAAAATCCACATGTTGTTGAGTAGAACATGCTGTGAAGAGTAGCTGCACCTTGGCCATGTGTGTCCCGAGCAGGCTGTATTAGTAGTGACATCCGTCATGGCTCATCAGCACGGCTTGAACCTGAGACTTTCAGCAACAAAAAGACAGGCCTCTCCTACTCAAGCTAAAAAAGTACCTCCATATTCTGGTGGCAGCTGTTACTGCCTCTGTGCACCAATCACTGACGGGAGACATGCCACACTTAGCCAATATGAAACGCACCCCCTAGCTAGGCGGATCTAAATGCCTGCGGTTTGCATGGCGAGAATGTGTCTGCTGGAGCCATTATTTGACCCAGAAAAGACTGGAATGATTAAAAATTTTCTGAAAATGTGTATTGATAATTGTGCTTCTTCCAATTATCATCGTAATTCTCAGGCTTGTTCCTTGTAAAAATGATATCAATACTGGCTGTGGATATTTCTCTCAAGATGCCCACAGCCCAAGTACAAAGACACAGAGCTGGCGCTTTAGCTAGTCTGAGAATAGCTCTGTCTCTGGTTTTGTTTTTGTTTTTTTGCTTTTCAATTGATTTTACTCTTTCCAATTTTTCTGCCTTCTGAATTTAACTTTACCCAGTATCTTATTAAAATGGCAGGACTCTAATAGCACAACAAAGAGATTTCTAAAACAGCAACCATTTACCAGTGGCTATGGTTCATTTCAAACATACCAATTCCTAGGGTATCTAGTGCTTTGTTCTATGCCTTCAAAATGTCGCAGCAGCTGCCTTTCAGCAAACGTTCTGCATTGCTTGCTATTAGTCTACAGCTGAACAGTTAGACCGGAGAAGGATTCAGGAAGTAGAGGGTGATAGATGAGCTGTAGCAACTTACAAGGACATTATTCCATCTCAGTATTTCAAATACATCATACACCACTCCAGCGATCATGTTGTGGCTTTGGTCTCTCGCTCTCTACACACAGCCTAGAAAAAAATGTAAAGTATTAACACTACATTTTGTGGGCTTACAAAAGGGGACAATGAATGGATTAAGCATCAAGTATTGACATATTCACATTGTCAATGGTCTGGCAATAAGTCTGGATAAGAAGAAATTTACCACTGGCATCATGGCAGATTTTTAACGTATTTCCAGTCCACTTCCTACTCACCAGTATAAAGCTAGCAATGACTGGACTATGTAAAACACACCAGGGCAAAATCAGACACATCACACTCAGCTGACAACAAATGTTAAACTCCTGCAGCTGTCACCTCGGTGTTGGTATCCTGTGGTGGAATGATGTCACATGATCGATCAGAACCACTGTCACGTCTGTCTCTGTTTCTCATAGATTCGTAGATTTCAAGGCCAGAAGGGACCATCATAATCATCTAGTCTGACCTGCTGCACATTGCAGGTTGCAGAACCTCACCCACCAACACCTGTAATAGATCCCTAAGCTCTGGCTGAGTTACTGAGGTCCTCAAATCATGATTTAAAGACTTCAAGTTACAGAGAATTCACTGTTTACTCTAGTTTAAACCTGCAAATGATCCGTGCCCCATGCATCAGAGAAAGGTGGAAAAAACCCCAGAGTCTCTGCCAATCTGACCCAGAGGAAAATTCCTTCCCAACCCCAAATATGGCTATCAGTTAGACCCTGAGTAAGTGGGCAAGACCCTCCAGCCAGACACTTGGGAAAGAGTTCTCTTGACCTTGGTACAAGTCTTCTGACTCAGCTCAGATTTGACCCCCATGCAGCAGACAGTACTGGCCCAGCTGCCTATGCCTTGGCAATTGCAGTTCATCTTCATCTTTTGCTGTGTGAGAATACTTTAATTGGAATTCCCTGGAACAGGTCCAGCCAACAAGCTTCCACTGCCAGTGGATTCGAACTCTCCTTCCGATGGCTAGACATGGGAACAAATTAACCACAGTCCCTGATGTCAAAGCACAAGGAATAAAAAGGAAACAAGAAAAAGCAAAGAATGGAACAGGATTAATGAGAACTGAGAACAAATCAACCCCTCCCCTATAAATTTCTGAAGCATTTTAGTGGCATCATTCCAATTGGCTTTCCTGGGAGGTGGGGAACCCACAGGCCCCAGGCAATGGTTTGAGAATGTACCCATGACTGTCTAATGCATGTTATCCATCCTAGTCACAATCTTACCTTTGTTGTGGTCTCTACAATGAGGTAATTCACTATCATGCCATTAGCTAATCACACGGGAAAGAATTCTCTGTAGTAACCCAGAGCCTTCCCCAGCTAGTGTCCCATACCGGCCATTGGAGATATTTGCTACTAGCAGTTGCATATTGGCTACATTCCATTATAGGCAGTCCCATCATCCCCTCCATAAACTTATCAGGTTTAGTCTTAAAGCCAGTTAGGTTTTTTGTCCCCACTGCTCCCCTTGGAAGGCTGATTCAGAACTTCACTCCTCTGATGGTTAGAAACCTTTGTCTAATTTCAAGACTGAACTTGCTGACGGCCAGGATATATCCATTTGTTCTTGTGTCCACATAAATAGCTCCTCTCCTTCCCTGGTATTTATCCCTCTGATGTATTTATGGAGAGCAATCCTATCTTCCTTTAGCCTTCTTTTTGTTAGGCTAAATAAGCCAAGCTCTTTGAGTCTCCTCTCACAAGGCAGGTTCTCCATTCCTCTGATCATCCTTCTCTGCAGCTTTTCCAGTTTGAGTTCATCTTTCTTAAACATAGGAGACCAGAATTGCACACAGTATTCCAGAGGTCTCACCAGAGCTTTGTATAATGGTACGAACACTTAGTGCCTTTACTGGAAATACCTCACCTGATCATCCTAAGACTGCATTAGCCTTTTTCATAGCTGCATCACATTGGCAGCTCATAGTCACTCTGTGATCAACCAATACACCTATGTTTTTCTCCTCCTTTGTTGCTTCCAGCTGATACATGCTCAGCTTATAGCAAAAAATCTTGTTAGTCCCCAAGTGCTTGCACTTTGCACTATTAAATTTCAGCTCATTTCTATTACTCCAGTTTTCAAGGTTGTCCAGATCTTCTTGTATGATCTTCTTCTCCTGTGTGCTGGCAACACCTCACAACTTTGTGTCATCTGCAAATTTTATTAGCACACTGCCCCTTTTTATGCCAAGGTCATTAATAAAAATGTTAATGAAGATTGATCTGAAGATTGATTTCGGAGGAACTCCACTACTGACGTCCCACCAGCCTGACAGTTCACCTTTCAGTGTGACCTGTTGTAGTCTCCTCTTTAACCAGTTCCTTTTCCACCTTTCAATTCTCAGCGCATGTCCAGACTAACTCGCGGCATCAGCGGGTTAAAATCGATTGCTCGGGGATCGATATATCGCGTCTAGTCTGGACGCGATGTATCGATCCCCGAGCGCGCTTACATCGATTCCGGAACTCCATCAACCCCAACGGAGTTCCGGAATAGACACGGAGAGCCGTGGACATCGATGCCGCGCCGTCCAGACGGGTGAGTACCTCGATTTTAGAAATTTGACTTCAGCTACGTTATTCCCGTAGCTGAAGTTGCGTATCTAAAATCGATTTTAATACATAGTCTGGACGTGGCCTCATATTAATCCCTATCTTCTCATGTATGGAACTGTATTAAATGCCTTGCTGAAATCTGGGCAGATTATATATATTGCATTTCCTTTATCTAAAAATGAGTTATCTTCTCAAAGAAAGAGATCAGGTTGGTCCGGCATGATCTACCTTTAGTAAACCCATGTTATATTTTATCCCAATTACCATTTACCTCTATGTCCATAACTACTTTGTCTTTCAAAATTTGTTCCAAGACCTTGCATACAATTGAGATCAAATTAATAGGACCGTAGTTTCCAGGACCACTTTTTCCCCTTTCTTAAAAATATGTACTATATTAGTAATTCTTGAGTCATAAGGTATGATCCCAAAGTTTATGGATTCATTACAAAATCCTTGATATTGGGTTTGCAATTTCATGTGCCAGGTCCCCTGATTTCTGTACCACTTCTTTTTTTAGGTCTCTCAAAACCTACTTAAAAATCTTTCTGAAACATGTATCTGGCACCAAGACAACATCTTTAATCTCATATACTTGTGATGGGTGGGAAGCTCTCTTTGTGAGAGAGACAACCACATGGTTTGAGAGCGGATGTCATTTCTTATCCCATATCTTCAAGGTTTTGCTGTGTGAGACACATCCAATATCATTGGCTGTGCTGCTGGGCTTACATACTTTCTCATTAGTATTGCCAGTAGGAGCTTGATGTGTAGATGGGTATGTGCATTTCCAATACAAGTCTCCTATTCTAGTCATACTTTTAATTACTGTGCACAAAATATGCGGTGAAATCCTGGCCCCTCTGAAGTCAATGGCAAACCTCCCATTAACTTAAGTGGAGCCAGGGTTTCATTGGTGGTGTCCCATTAAGCTGTCATCATAGACTTGATACTACCATGCAGTCTGGGGAAAGGAGAGTATTTGGATATGGCTTTCTTTACCATGAGTTCCTTCGAGATGACCCATAGTGTTTTGTCTGTCTTGCTGCTACCAGTATTAGCATGCTCAAAATGCCACCAGTACCTTCTGCAGCAATTTGTTTCACTTCTGCAGTGGAATAATTTATTTGGACAGGGGTTTCTCAGTGGGATTGTTTGTATTACGGTCGTGGCCAGAGCCCTCCTCCAAGTTTGGGGCTCCATAGTGCTAGGTGCTGTACAAGTTCCTATAAAACAGTTTCGAATCTAAACAGAAAAGTCAGAAAAAGGGTGGGAGAAAGCCTACTAAATTCCACTTTGCAGATGGGGGATCTATATTTAGACATGTAGGGTAACAGTTTCACAAGCACCCAGTGATTCAGGAGCAGAAATCCCACTGATAATCAATGGGACCTATGTTCCTAAGTCACATATGCATTTTGGGGGGAAATTTTAACATTAAATGGGCAGCCTGAATTTAATCACTTCCATGCAGCCATTGCTCCTTCTGAAGGTGTGTCTACTCAGCTGCTTCCCCATGCAGGTAGTCAGACATGCACTGGCTCTGATTGAGTTAGCTTTGAGCTAGGGGGGATGTGTCCCAGCTGTGGAGAACAGGAAGATGGTTTAGAAGAGCAGTGTAAACCCTGGTGAGCCCTTTTTAGGCCTTGGGTCAAAAGCACCTAAGTGAGTTAGGAAGCTCAGTGCCATTTTCAAAAGTGCCATATTCACTCTAAAGAATAACGGTAAATGTGTGGTAATGCCAATATAAAAATGAAGGGGCAAAAAAATGAAACGCTAAAGTTTAACGTTTGTAGAAGTAAACATCTTTCTAGGATGATGTGCAGATGTGAATGGTGACGTAAGTTCCTAAATGTAATATGCTTTCAATTTTATAAACTTATACAAAAGTTTACAAAATGTATAAAAAATGTAAATTTTAAAAATGTACAAAAAAATCTTAACTTTAAATGAACAAAAAAGTACTGTATTTGTTTTACATTTAAATGACATAGACACTTGGGTACAGATGTTCAAAGGTATTTTGGTGCTTAACTCCACTGAAATCAATGGGAGTTAAGCACCTAAACACATTGGAATATCTTCGGTCTATTGGACTTGGGCTCCTAAATGCCTGTCACTTTTGAAAATCACTCAAGCATCTTTGAAAATGTTATCCCTAGTCTGTACTGGAGATTAGGCCTGGTTACAGCAATCTATGGTAGGTGAACTAGTGCAACCCCTGCTGAAGACAGGCAAAGGTACTATTTTCCCTAGTGGAATTTACCCCAAGAGTAAACTTCACTGCAGCAAACTGCATTTCATAGCCATTTACTCTGTCTGCACTGGGGCAGTCACACTGGCTGCTGGCTGTTGGTTGCTGAGATCAGGCTAATCCCTATCATAAATACAATGACACTGAAGAATCAGACCAAGCACCAAAGGGGAAGAAAAACAGGTGAATGCCCTGCAACAGCAAACTTCAAAGTTGTGTGATGAAGTGTGCCAAAATCCACAGAAGGAAATGTGTTTTGTTTACAAAAAAGAAAAAAAATCCCATGTGAAAACCAGTCACAATATTAGCAGAGTCAACAACATCGTCTACAAAGGGAGAAAAAAACCCTTGCTCTGATATCTCTAGGAAGAACAACATCTTAAGGGAAGTTCTGATGCTTGTTAAAGTCAGAGTCCGATCGGCATTCCAATTTACAGAAGCACACTGACAAAAATGTTACAGTAGAGATAAAACTAAACCTTTGAGTTTTAATGACTATGTTCATCGGAGAAGAGAGCAAGCCAGAAAAAAATCTTCTTTACGATCCTATAAATTTAACAGTGTTTATGAGGTGAGAAATGTTGACTTATAAGTTAGGATGCATAAAAGTAAGGATTCATTTCGTATTTTGGGAATTTTTATGATTTTATACTGCATCTATTTCTTAATCTCTGCCTGATGGGGTTTATCAAAGGATGTCTTATTGCTGCAAATCAAAAGCTTAAAAAAATCCCACCAACCAACCAAACACTAGCATTGTTCCACCATTTACAACATCTCTTTAGAATGATGCATTGCTTTGACTTTCCTGGGTTCATTTGAACTGACTTCAGCTTTGAGATCAATCCCAACAGCTGCTTTCATGTGTGTCTTGAAATAAATCCCCCTCTTATTTGGTATTTTGAAATTGTTCACTGGTTTCTTCTGTTATGTTGTAGAGATAGCAGGCAGGCGTCTGGTGGCCATATGCTGCTTTATGTCTATCCAGTTCTGTCTTAGCTGGATTGAGGCAGGTGCATCTTAGAGCAGCCTCAGAGCTGCTTTACATTGCAGCCAGCCGTAATGGCCTCCAAAGGGTTGTTCTGGCACCAGGGATCACTGAGGTACAGCAGCACTCTGGCAACATCCCCTTTCCCTGGCCATACCTCTGACATGCTCCCTGCACTGAGGATTAGAAGGTAGTTGATGTGGGCTTGGCTATATACTGTCTGGGGATTCTATAGCATTAGTGGAATCCCTAAATGGCTGGTTACATTGTCTTGTCTGGCTGCTTGTCTCCATCAGAGCAATATATAGCAGCCATGGGGCGGAGGGAGTGCAAAATTCTCTATTTATTTTAGAAACAGTCCTGGTTTGGGTTTTTTTCAGCATGTTGAAACAAGACCTATTCTTGCCATTGTGCATTTTTAAGCAACAGCTTCATGGTGACTTAGCCTGATCAGAGATTTTGACAGATCCACCTTGTTAGGCTGAGCTACCTAGCAGTTGCTGATTGATAAAATCCAACCCAGTATCCTTTCTTCTCTTTTGAGCTACTTTTTTTCACAGCACACTTGTTTACTGCATCATATCGGTGCTGAATCTTTATACATACAAGATAAGCAATTTTCAGATCTGTGCAGGCATACATGACATTTTAATAAGCGTTAATCAAAGGCAATGCAATGTGATTTTGTACCCTAATTAAACATAGTTTTACACTAATAACCATTTTACAGCTTCTTCACTTGCTACAGGGCTGACTCATCAATTGATTCATTGGTTAAGTTGCTTCTCACTGTTTCTCACTGATTTCCAGCCAAATCATCTCCTATGAACTGGAAACCCTGAAAGTTTGCATACAGCTGTTTTCATCTCTCCGCCTTAAAAGGAAGGAGGAAGGGGAACCCAAGTCAGTTAGGGTAGAGAGACAGCTTTTGGATGCTGTTCATGCTTCATCAGAAGCAGGACTAAGGAGAAATCTCATGAGCCAGCCTTTTCTCACTGGCATAGTTGTGGATGGGATGACCAGATGTCCTGATTTTATAGGGACAGTCCCGATTTTTGGGTCTTTTTCTTATATAGGCTCCTATTACCTCCCACCCCCATCCCGATTTTTCACACTTGCCATCTGGTCACCCTAGTTGTGGACCCAGTAATTTGAAGATTTTGTATAAGGTAAGAATTCAAACCTTTGGGGGCTTATTCCATCCAAATGGAAATTTGGAATCTGAGGTTTGCTATCCATATGGAAGAAAGGAACACAGGTAGTGGAAAAGGCTAGCACATGATCAGACAGGCTCCTTGGCTGTGTTTTCAATCTGTTGTAAAATAGAGCAACCCGAAGGCTGCTCTGACATGCCACAGAGAGTACAGGTTAGCAGCAGGATCTGGGGAGTGCAAGGGAGAGACATAAGCCACATTTGTGTGGCACCTCTGACCTGAAGTCCATGGCAGCCAGCCTCCCCCTAGAAGCCAATCTGGACTTCGTAAGTGTGTTATAATTATCTCCTATTTCCGTACAAATAAAATCATAAATTTAAACCCGCCCACTCCCACAACTTGATTTCCTTTCCATCAAAGCTGTCTGCTTTCAAGCGATCCCACTGGCTGTCCAGGCAGAAATTTAGGTCACAAATCACAGGCATTGACACATGAACCTCATAATCAGCAACTTGCTGCTAAAGAGCAGGCTTGTTTTATTCCTTATTTCCTTATTCCTTATTTCTTTACATGATCAGCATCACACTAGGTTTACTTTTCACTTTAGCACAGAGCTAGAGACAAGTCAAATCAGTATGAAATAATTTGGGCTCCCACTGATCTGCCTGTACAGCGCAGCCTCTTCCACACCTTTAATACCATGAAGGGGCTGGTCCTGTGTGGAACGTCAGGGCATGCAAAGAATGCACAATGGAGCCCTAAACATTTACAGCTATGTGGCCCTGGAAGCCATACCCTGCATGGGGAAGAGCAGTGCAACAGACTCCCTGGGGGAGCTCTGCAGTATTTAGCTAAGATTCCTGCAGATGTTGAATCAGGAAGCCCGGAAGTGGGAGCAGCATTACCTTTTCACAGCACCTTACTGGATGGCTTCCATATTCAGCAAGTGCAAGGACTGGGGATTGTGACTAGCCTTGGGTGAGAGCGCACGGTGGGGGGGAGATGTCCTCTTTCACAATCTGGTCACCTGCTAGGCACAATCTGGCTCCTCCTTGTGTACATTTATCAGTATATTTTGGGGTTAGGCAATGGCAGTCCAGCAGAGACCACCCATGCCGGCTGGAGGTAGAGTGAAGGCAGGTGGCTTCACCAGGGTTACTGAGCATGCTCAGTCCATGTGAACATGCTCAGTACAAACCAAGCAGTGATTCAGGGGTGCGAGGGAGAGGGGGGGATGTGGACCCCCACACACACATGCATCACCTCTGTCCAGTCACCCAAATCACCCCCTCCATGTAGATCCAACATTGGTTTTATTGGAGAGTAAAAATAACAATAATTAAAAGTGAGATAGCGAGAGAGAGGGCTCACTGATTTAACTGAAGTTATGTGGGTGCACAGCATTGAGTAATACAGTGATGAATCAAGCCCACAAGTAGATCCTTGCAGTGAGTCAAATGCTGCTTTCAGTTTAATCACTGTTAATCAGGCATAATTCCACTGATCTGAGTGAAGCTAGTATTGGATTTACACCAGCATGTCTGCGAGCAGAAACTGACCCTTAACACAGGGCACGAAAAGGCCCAGGACTGAATCCAATGGGAGTTTTGCCATTGACTTTGATGGCAGCAGGATAGGCCCCACAGTGCAAAAATATAAAATAGTATAAAGACTATACTAATTATATACGAACTGATCCCCCGCTGGTGAGAATTGATGGAGCTTTACTGAAGTCAATAGAGCTATGCCAATTTACACCAACTGAGGATCTGTCCCTTTCAATTTGAGTTTGTTCCTGGACAGCATATGCCTTGCTTAATAACATATTTTCACTGGACAACATAGCCCCCAAGACTCTTTCAGGAAGAAACTGACTTAAAAACTGGCAGAAATCAACAATTCAGGAATGCCTAAAATCCTTCCTCTCTGAATGCATGGAGCAATCTGCATGGCTTCTTAGGCAGAGATACTAACCCTACCAGGCTTTTCCATCTCTGATCTCTGAGCTCCTGAGATTCTAACGTCCACACCCCTGAGTGGCTGCTATTACTCTACCTAACAGACAGCATTCATTTTTCATTCTCAGTGCCTGCAGAACTAAGCAACAAGACAGTTGCCTCCAGGACTGTGCCAAAGTTCAGCTTCAGAAAGACACATCCATCCATCTTCATTTGGCGGCAACAGTGGCTGTAGGAGCATTATCACAGATTAGCAAATCTCTCATAGAAGGTTAGATTGTGCCAGTCAGGCAAGGCAGAGAGAGGAGCAGTGTGCAGCCATACAACCCAGGGAATGCTCTAGATTGAATTACACCTTATACCTTACAACCTTTGGCATGCAGCCTGTCAGGGAAAGCCGCTGGCGGGCCGAGAAAAATTTTGTACCTGCAGGTTTGGCCTATCGCAGCTCCCACTGGCTACAATTTGCTGTTCTAGGCCAATGGGAGCTGTGGGAAGCAGCAGCCAGCATGGCCTTCGACCTGCACTGCTTCCCACAGCATTCATTGGCCTGGAGCGGCGAATCACGGCCACTGAGAGCTGTGATTGGCCGAACCTGCAGACGCTGCAGGTACACAAACCATCCCGGCCTGCCAGCGGCTTTCCCTGACGGGATGCGTGCCAAAAGTTGCCGGTCGCTGATCTACTGTAAACCTGCAGGAGGACAGTAATGAAGCTCATGCAGATCTCCTGCCCAGCTACTGTAATTCATTGACAGGGACCTTGCATGATTGTTTATCTAAAGCAAATGGAATGATGTAACAACACGGATGTTTCGAACACAGTTGGTTGGGAAAGAGTTATTGTTTCCTGTGGAAAAAAGTGACAAAGCCAAAAATATTTTTTGTAAAAAAAATTCTACAAAAAAGCTGGGTTTTTATTGAAAAACTGAACCCCCCCAAACTTCCAGTGTTTAGCAATTTTTTGTTTTTTCAAGTTTTTGTGAAAATAATTTTTTGGATGTTTTTTGACAAAACTCCATTTTTTAATGAAAAAAAAAGATGACAATATGTTGATCAGCCAGCCTGCGTGAAACCAGCTAGTGCAGTGTGAAAGGAGGGAACAGAGGTCAATGAAATTACACTGATTTACACCCGCTGAGAACTGGGCCCTAGATGGTTAGGCAAGCTGCCCAGACCTCTTGGGACTCCGCATGACTTCCCAGGGGACTTCTGGTGTATGTCTTGCTTGTGGATGGCCTAAAATTACAGAACAGGCTCTCATAATATTTCAGCACTTCAGTTTGTGCTCAATAGTTCCAAAGGTGCTCAGTGAAATGAAAAAAAAAATAAGGGAAATTTATAAAAAAATATTTTTGAACTTCAAAATGGTTTGTATTCCATTCCTTCCTATGCCATGGCCATCATCCTGGTATCTGAATGATTTGGGCTTACAGTCAGGAGCTGCTGCTTTAATTCAAACCAGTTTCTGCATCCCCAGATGGAACTTCCTACTTTGGAATTGTAGCCCAGTTTGGATCTATCATCTTAGTGTGTAAATCTTCCTACCGTTTGGAAAGGTTATAAAGTTATTGCAGCTAAAGAGGAGCCCAGACCCAGATCTTGGACCTGAACAGCTCTGAACTCTGAAATAAAGCTAATGAGCGCGGTATCACTATTCAGACTCTAGACAGATCTGAACACCGTGGTTGGCTTCCTCTCTGTGTATTGGGATGATGCAAAAGCTGGAGCTGAAGTAAGTTCAGATTCAGGTCTGAATTTTGTGCCTTGGGGTCATCTTTAATCATAGCAGGTGAAACTACAAATGCTGGGTATAAGCAAGTCCAAAACGCTCCTCCTCTGGCACTGGAATAGTGGCAATGTCCTATGACACCACCAATGACAGCAGTAAGAATATTGTGCATTGTGCTAAGACACCATCAGCTTTTGTTATTTTGTGTCATTTTAATATGAACAAGTGCTAAGCAAATGGTGCAGGTGCAAGTTTCTGTATATGCACCTACTCCTTTTCAGGCCCAACATCCCCCATGTCAAAGGATGTATCCCACAATCTATATGAAATGCATATGACCCCCTTATAAAGTGCTTGGAGATCTCTGGATGAAAATCCCTATATAAGAGCTCTGTATTACATTATATAAAAAGCACAAGTCAAAAAGCAGCATAAGCAGGTGCAACTCCCAGTGGGAGCAGGGCAGGGAAATGGAGGCAGCAGCCACACCTAAGGAAGGAAAATAGAAGCCCATATGAGGAACAACTCTAGATCAGGCATGTGTAACTTGCAATGCTCACTCAACACTGAAATCAAGCTGAAAAGTATTTAAAAGCCATAAAAACTGATGCATGTGCTCTTTCAGACTGGAAGGCAAATTGGGATTGAGCTCAAAATGTTTTTATTTTTAAAATCCAGGCATTATGCATTCAAAACGACCTCAAGTTGCTTCCAAGTTAACAGTTTGTAATTACAGTGCTATGGTGTTTAATGTCTCTGTAGCATATTTATTTCCTCCCATATTTCTTGCTAGTGTTGCTGATGCAGAATGAATGGAGCAAATCATTCTTATGAAAACAAATTAAATGGAAAACACAGTGATAATAAGGTTGGAAGAAGGTGTTTTGTTTTGTTTTAAACTCCATTGGCATTTAACAGCTAATTTCTCAAAGATCATAGTTCTATTATAGGTTGCAGCAAGCTAAAGTTAGGACCTGGATTGATTGAGCCTTATTTTTCACTACCCGGCACAAAGTCCTATTCCGTTCATAAAAAGAGGTTTTGGCAACGAGCCTTATTCTGCTGCATCTTTTCAGTGTGTGATTTCTCTTATTAGCTGCAGGCACTATGGGCAATGAACAAGAGATCACCTGGCAAGACAGAATAGATTTTAATGAAAGAATAAGGAGTTGGTATGGAGCAACATTCTTTCTTATCTACACATAGATAGGTTACAGTGTTACCAGCTGGTATTGGCACAACCTCTCCTATAAAACAGTGTATGGAAAGTGATAAAGATACGATTGTCATACACTAATTAAAATAAATCATATTTCAGACAATCCTGTCTTTCCATGGGCTTGGTTTAATGATTTAGGGTCTGATCCTGAAAGTATGGCACTACATTATTATTAATCATAATAATACTGAGCTGACAGCTGCTACTAAGCTTGATTCTGATGGCATTTACAGCTGTCGTGTTCCTGGCGTACACACAGAGAAGTTAGATAAAAACGTAAATACTCTTGCTGGAAGATTGTGGCATGTCTACTTTATTTTTTAGCGTTCAGAATGATAACATGCAAGAACCCCAAAACAGAGAGAGACAAAGCAGGCTGCTCCCTAAAACAGAGGCACAACTCAAGCCACCTTACTCTTGACTGAGTATCTGCAGACAGACAACAGCTAGGTCCCAACTGCATGGTTCTCTACAGAGCCCACTTGCCTACAAGCAGGACCTGGAAAAAACCCTGAAATTTAAAAGAATTTTCAATGCACCACAGCATAATTAAATTGAGAATAACTCCTAAAACTTCAATGAAGCCACCAATGTAAAACTGGTGTGAGCTCAAACATCACTCTCATTTACTTCGGTGGAAGAAGAGAATGTTCGGCACTTCCTAGAATTGGGCCTAAGGTGCTTGAATAGAGGATTGCTGTGGCAACAAGAGTTACTGATGCATAACCACCCAGCATGAAACTCTCCCTCACCCAGACAGTCATCAAGGGCACAGGGTGGGGGCAGAGCAAGAGAATCTTTTCTGAGGTTCCGTTAGGTTGCAGAGCAGCTGCAGAAAGGAAGGGTTAAGAGCCAGACTATATGGTCCTAGCTGAGCAGCTTGGACTAGTGGCTTTCCCAGATGGAAAGTACATGAGCTGAGGCAGGAACAAGGACCAGTGTGTTTTCTGAGTGACAGCCCAAGAAAAATAGAGGCCTAAGAGCATGTCTATACTAAAAATGCTTTGCTGGCATAGCTCTGACTATGCTGGCAGAACTCCCTAATGGAGATGCAGTGTAAGCTGACAGAAAGAGGAGTTCTGCAGGCATAACTACACCACCTCCCCAGATGACATTAGTTAAGCCAATGGATGCACTGTTCTGAGTGACACACAATTTATCCCACTAGATCAGTGGTGCCCAAACATTTGTGCCCACGTCCCCCCTTACTTGGTCCACACAACCCTGGAAGCCATGGTTGGGAGCAGGGCCAGGAGCCGGGCTGCGATTGTGGCTGAGAGCTGTGGTCAAGAGTGGGGCCAGTGCTGCAGAGGAGGCTGCAGCTGGGAGCTGGGTCGCGGTTGGGGCCAGGAGCAGAGCATTGACTGGGAGCAGGGCCAGGAGCCTGTGGCCGAGCTCTGAGGCCGGGGCCAAACCTGTGGCTGGAGCTGGGGGCAGGGCTGGAGTAGAGTGGGGGCAGGGCCGTAGTGGAGCTGGGCACCGATCAGGGCTGGGTAGCACTCGACCCTCGTGGGGTCTGGCCCAGGCCTTTCCACACACCCCTGAACGTTCCTCCATGTCCCTATGAGGGGGTGCACCCCACAGTTTGGGGACCTCTGCACTAGATAGATGTCAGGTCCAACTAGCCCAATATCCTGTGGTCAGCACCTAATCTCTGTTCACTTCTTTCTCTTCCAGCTAGGAATTAACCTACTCCAAAAACAGCTCTGAAGCCTGGGTAACATTTGGCCTTTTGCCAGTGTCTCATGATGGCAAGACATAGTTATATCAAAAGCCAGCACCCTCTCCATCTCTCACTCGCATACATTATCCAGCTGTTCTGTAAATCCAGATTTCCTTTCCATCTCTTTACCTTTTCCTGTTTATAGAAGCTGTTGATGTGTACAGTGGAAAATGCAACAGAAGCCAACTTTGCTGTCAGAATAAATAAGTTAAAATGATGATTCACAGCTGGGGGAAAAATGTACTTATTAAAGTCCAGCTCTCTTTTTCCTATGGAAAAAAATCCCCACGGAAAACCCCATGGTGGCTGGCTGGGTGCAGAATGGAGGGTATCTGCTGAATCACAGAGGGAAAGGTAATTGCTGTGTGCTTTGGCAAATGCTGGGCTAACTTCCCTTTTTTACTTGCTGAGCAGCAGAGTAAATAGAAGCAGAAAAGCTGCCTAAATGTGTATACACAGACTTTTTGTTTGTGATGGTGAATTCATTAATCAGGAGGCTCGGTTACAGCTTCCCCCATGCCTTCACACTGGAAGGAAAAGACACCAGAAGAGATACCTATTTCCCTGCTTTAATGCCCTGGGGGAGAGGAAGGAGTCAGAATATTAGCACTTTGTGAGCGCAAGGAGAGCTGCTTAGTGCAGCTAGTGGTGTATGTGAGAAGGAAATGAGGTGGGAATGACCGTGAGAGCAGAGCCAATGTCCTATCCCTGTTCTCTGCCCTCCTCCAAACACCCCTTTTCCTTGAGCTCCTCAATTCCAAGATCAGGGTACCTGTGTCCCCAGTGCATACTTGCTGGCTCCAGAGGCTGATGTGCTGTACCTTTGTAAGGTTCTTATCCTACAAGGTGTTAACAAAGGCTCTAAAAGTGCAGTAAGCCCTACTGTTCAACATCCTCCCCACACTGAGCCATAGGCTGGGTCTACCTCTCACTCTGGTTTTACTCCCGTGAATTCAATGGAACAGCTAGTTTACACTAGTGTGGGGTTTACACTACTGCGGGATCAGCAACATGCCCTAGGTGCCTGCATTTGCACCTCACAGGCAGCCTGGCTCTAGTCATCCTGACCCAGCTCTTCGCTCTCAGTACACCTCTGATGCTACAAGACAGAATACAGCCCTCAGAGGATGGCTGTTTAACCCTTTAAACACCTTCTTGGAGCTGCGCAGCCTCATCCCATTTGAACAAGCGATGATCACTCAAGTCAAAAGATATCTGCAGTTGTATGGGAAGATTTAGAGGAAACCTGCCTCCTGTTTGGATCATCTTGAGCATTGGTAGGAAAACCCATATACAGTGTGCACAGATGCTAAAGTAGGGACACTTCACCCTGCCACCATCTTATCCTTTATCCTTAATGCAGTTTTCATGGTTTTTTGCATCACTTTGATCCCCGAGGATGCCCAAATTCCCTTGTGCTCCCCTGTCTGTTGTATCCACCTGTTGTCTCTTGTCTTACACTTCTGTTATAAGCACTCTGGGGCAAGGACCATGTTTCTGTTAGGTGTGTATAGCCCCTAGCGCTGGGGTCATGATCCCAGACCGAGGCCTCTAGGTGTTAATGCAATGACAATGATAAATAATACCAAGTGATGCTTGAGACAACCACAGCTTATAACCTCCTGCACCAAAGAGATAACTGACTTGTAGCGAGGCATTCACAAGGCTGGGTCCACAGCAGTTGCTCCCTGAGCTACACAGCCCAGCTCCTGATTATTAGAGGATGTCCCCACAACAGGAAAGGTGGCCCAGTTTTTGGGTAGCAGCTGTAGTACAGATGTCACGCTGCTACTTCCTTCAAGGGTATTTATCTGGCTGCCATCACCACAGTATCTGAGCACCTCACAGCCATTCATGTATTTATCTCCCAACACGCCCATAAGGTACGGCCTAGCTATTATCCCCATTTTACAGATGGGGAACTGAGGAACAGAGGGGCTGAGTGACTTGCTCAGGGTTACACAGGAAGGCTTTGAATTGAACCCTGGTCTCCCAAGCTAATATCCTAAGCACTGGGCCATCCTTCCTTTCTCTATTCTCACTTCTTCCCCCCTGCCTCCAGTTTGTCCTTGAAGAAGGATGAACACCTCCCACCCCCCCATACATACACTCACTCCTCTGTGTTTCCTTTCTTTCCCTGTTCTCTATACCAGTGGTTCTCAAACTCGTGCTGCCACTTGTTCAGGGAAAGCCCCTGGCAGGCTGGGCTGGTTTGTTTACCTGTCGCATCCACAGATTTGGCTGATCAGGGCTCCCACTGGCTGCGGTTCTCTGCTCCAGGTCAGTGGGGACCGCGGGAAGCGGCAGCCAGCACATCCCTCGGCCCGCACCACTTCCCGCAGCTCCCATTGGCCTAGAGCAGCGAACCGCGGCTAGTGGGAGCTGCGATCGGCCAAACCTGCAGACGCAGCAGGTAAACAAGCCAGCCTGGCCCACCAGGGGCTTTCCCTGAACAAGCGGTGGCCCAAGTTTGAGAACCACTGCTTTATACCACCTTTCAGCCTTGGCTTTTGCACCACCTAACAACAGTTAGGGAAGAACATTTCATAATGAAGCCTGAGAGAAAGGGAAGTACAGTTTTCCTACACCCATTTGGCAGGTGAGGGTACACACGTACACACAGATTAAAAATGTAGCACCCAAAACCATATAGTGAGACAATAGGCTTGTCTCCACTACTAAAAAAGTTGTGTTTTCCCACCGGGTAACCAAGGTTGTATCTAAACTGCAATTAGACACTGGGCCATGCCAGCTTACTCTGGCTTATGAGGCTGAGGGCTTGGCTACACTTGCAAATTAGAGTGCATTAAAGCAACCCTGGTTGCCCTAACTCTTGAGGTGTCCACACTGGCAAGGCACGTAGAGTGCCTGGGCTCTGCAGCTGGAGTGCTCCTGGTAATCCACCTCCACCAGAAGCATAAAGCTTGCTGCGCCCTGGCTGAAATGCCCGGGCGCTAGTGTGGATGATGTGTTGAATTACTGCACTGTGATTGGCCTCCGGAAATGTCCCATAATCTCCTGAAGTCAAGTGGTCACTCTTCTCATTGTTTTGAAATTGGCTGCAGGCATGTGGATATTCCCTTTCAAAGCTCTGTTTCTGACAACCGGAATGCTTATCTGCTCCAGGACAAAGCATATCATTAGAGTGGAATGCTGCTGTTGTGAGTGTTGGAGTGGTGGGGAGGGAGGTCTGCTGCTGTCTGAACTTACAAGACAGCATGCTGAGACACTCAGCCCCCCTGAAAACACACTGTCTCTCATACACACAACATACTCCCTGTTACACTGCACCCCACCCCATTTGATAAGCATGTTGCAGCCACTTGCACACTGGGATAGCTACCCCAATGCACTGCTCTTTGTGGCATTGCAAGAGCTGCTAATGTGGCCACGCCAGTGTGCTTGCAGCTGACAGTGTAAACACACGGCAGTGTTTTCCCAGCTGCGGTCTCCGAAATCTGGTTTAACGCCCAGTGCTCTACATCTGCAAGTGTAGCCATGCCCTTAGGCTAAGAGGCTATTTAGCTGGGACTCAGGCTGTAGCCGAGCTCTGGGACCCTTCTACCTTACAAGGTCCTAGAACCTGTCTGGGTGTGTTTACCTGATGATAAAATGAAAGTGTCTAGTCTTCAGTGTGCTTTTACCTCAGGATAGCTTAGGTGTGTTACTTATCCTGAGGTAAAAACACAGCTTTTTTAAGAAGTGAAGACAAGTCCAATGGCACAGAACCCAGGACTTCTGATCCCCAGTGCCCAATCCTACAGTTTTTACTTGGGGCCCAGTCCTACTGAAGTGAAGGGCAGAACACACAGACTGAGGAGTGAGTATGGAGTATAGCAGGCCCTCTGTGAGCTGCTGGCAGGGATCCATGCTGTTCTTGGAGGTGCATTTTTTTGAGCAGCCTGACTTGGAATTAATTGTTTTAACTCACACATAGTTAGCGCATGGCAGGTGAAGTGTTATTTCCCCTCCACCGAACAACAGTAATCCATGGCAAAGATAAGAAAGGGTCATATTGCTCTGCTCTGGGTCTTCTTTTGTCTTGTCTTTGTACAGCACATGTTAGCTGGCCTAGCAGATTAAGCAAAAAATGTTCATTTATTCCATCAGTCTCAATTGCACCTGCAAGGCAAAAAGACTGAAGCAAAGCAACAGACCAAAAAAAAAAAGTCATTTATATTAAACTAGAGCTGGACCCCAAACCAACCTCCACAAGCAAACACCCTCCCCTTGAGATATTTCAGCTCTGGTTTTGAATCTCGTGGCATTGGAATATCAGTCTCAGTCCCCTGCTCTAACCACGAAATTAGACAAACTCCCTCCTTAAAACAAAACCTACTAGGCGAGATTCTTGGCTGTTGTAAAATTGGTTTAGTTCCTTTAGAGACAAGGATCTGGATGACTGTTCACCAACGGTGGAGCTGCAAATTGACAAACACAAAAGGAAGGAAAGAGCCTGCAACATTCTGATGGGAGTTCATCAAGACTGTGCAAGTTGCATTTTCTCCCATGGAAAAAGCTTGGGCCAAAATGTCTCATCCATCCTGTCTTCCAAACATATCTCCTTGTGCCAATTTCACTTATACAGGCTTAAAGACATGCAAGTATGCTGGGAAACACTGGATTCCACATTCATTATTTCACACTGTGCACACTGCTATATCTCCTCTTACCACCCCTTTGTATTCCACTTTTTAAACATGTGGTGAAATTCCTCTTTGTGAGCATGTCATGAATATATTGTCCATAGGTTTCCCTTTTCTGCTACTATAGCATAGAGGGAAATATACTACAGGGAAAGAGAAATATTTCCCTTCTCCTGAGGATTTTGCAGGCAGTCTATTTCATTTAACTCAAATCACTACCCTCTTCATTACATGGATATATGCAAACCTCACTGAAAAACAATGCTTCCCGAAACCCTGAGTTGGTCATTCTGCTATGTGCTTTGTGTGCTAAAACTCCTAATGCAGGTAAATCCTTTGAAATCAATGCAGCAGGCCCCTTAGTTCTTAGTAGTTTTTCTGATTTATTTTTATTTATATTACAGTAAATCCTCCCCCGCCCTAAATCTGGACCCCACTGTGCTGGGCATTCTACACACATGGAATAAAGGGAGGGACACCATTGTGAAACACTTACACTCTTCATGATTATGTCTTTAAACACTATGCTCACCATGTGAATTCCTGGTTGATTTGTTTCCGTGCACGTTCACCCTCTGAGTCATATGTAAGTGTTTCAGAATATCCAGAAGCATGTTTTTCCTCTAAGCACTAACACCTGCATTATTACATTTTTCTACAGTTTACTCTAGGAGTCAGTAGCGTGGGCAAATTTTACATCAACCCAAGCGGCACATGACCTTTAGCTCTTTAAAATGAGACTTTCTATCAGTGTGATCTTTAAGAGGCAAAAAAAGTTGTTCAATTAAACTTAATCTCCCAGTTAAGTTGTTGCTAGGGTCCCTTTTTCTGCTTCAGTGCTGCCCTGTGTCTGGCTGATTGTGCTTTGGGCGAGGCTCCCAAAACAAAATGAACACATAGTTGGACAGCAGAGTAGTCTGGCAGAGTACTCTGCTGTCCAACTATGTCCAACTGGTTAGCACTAACTTAATATTTTGGATGGTTTTCAAAACCTCTCTTCATCTTTGACATTATGAGCCTGATCCACAACCCACTGATTTAAATGGAAAGATTCCCAGTGTACATCTACACAGCAATAAAACGCTTGCAGTTGGCCTGTGTCAGCTGACTCACATTTGTGGGGCTTGAGTTGGAACCCCTCTTGTAGGATCTCAGAGCTCAGGCTCCAGCTCAAGTGTCTACAATGCAGTTTTATAGCCCCGCAGCCCAAGCCCCATGAGCCTCAGTCAGCTGTTCTGGGCCCCCCACGGGTGTTTTATTGCAGTGTAAACATACCACATTGTCCTTGATGAGCTTCGAATCCAGCTCTGTGGAAGTAACCAATCAGACAGAAGCATTCTGAATGACAGATCCCTCTCAGATTTCTATTGAAACACTCTCTGTAGGTAGCATTCCCCCTCCTCCTCTTTTGATGCTGCATTCAGAGGTGGAGTTTGTTTCTCCAATTCCATGATGAGGCAGTGTGAACTAATGGTCATGTCAGGAGAGTGAGAATCAGGAGAGCTGGATTCTGGGAAGGAGCATATCTGGAGGAATAAACACAAGCTTGAAACGCAGCCAGATAAGTGAATGGTTGTAAGTCAGAGCCAACAGCCAATTATAATAGCCAGCAAGATTCTATAACCAAGTGAACATGCAGACCCCAAACACTGTGTAGTCATAACACGGGCAGATCAGATTTACCGCTGACATACATCAGTGGTCGGTCTGTCTGTCTGTCTTTTAAATACTTTGGCAACAGCTGTATAGTATTTCGTGCCAATAAGTCTTGTTGGTCTGAACTAAATGAATTATGTATTTTCTTAAGGATGGTTTTCTTATTTGCTGCCTGAATACATTAGATTTTTTAAAAAAATTAATATTGAAAAACAGAAGAATTTGATAAGCAACAGCCAGAGATGCCATAGAATCAAATGATATAAATAGGAGGCCATGCCTTGTCATCTTATATTAAAATCAGATATTGAACCAAACTAAAACTGCTCAGGCAGTAGAAAGGGGCCTAAAAGTGGGCAGAAATGACACACGAGAAAACCCACTTGACAAAGGGCCTTCTCAGCCAGTGAAGAGGTGATATAAGGGCTCTATACTGACCTACTCCCAATCACTGGCATAGTGGGTGAATTGGGTGCTGGAAGCATGGTCAGAGTGGATTGCATTAGAGCTATTCTTTGCTTTCTTGGGGCAAGAAGCACAGCATAATTTAAAGCAGCCTTGAGACCTCTCTGTCTTATACTGGGGATTGGGCACACTTCAGCACAGCCCCAAAATTGGGGAAACAACAAAGGGAATTGGGAAACAGCTTTGGGCTCACAACAAAGGTGGCTTTGCACCCCTCCTTCCTGTCATCTCTGCGGTAAGTACAGGAATAGAGTAACAAAGTCAGTCCCCAGGTGTATGAGTTGGGGCAGGTAAGGTTTCAAAATCTGAACCTGAATCCAAATTTTGAATGCTTGACCCCATCTTAAAGCAAATCCCAGGCTGCAACCTGCTGCCACCAAGTTTGTGGGACAACTGCAAGAAGAGTAAAATAAGAAAACATTTCATGTTAAAGAGGTTTCTATTCTCATCCATCTACATTGTGACCACACTGGGAAAATGCATGGTATTAGAAAACAGTTTAAGAAGATGATTCTGCCTTCAGTGTGGACAAGGACATCTGTCTTGAGAAATGCATTACATGGTGCTTTCTTGTGACAGCTGCTGTCTTGGCCAGTCCTGGGATTGAACCAGGCACCTCCAGAGCTAAAAATGTGAGTTGTTCTTGCACAAGCTAATGTACCAGGGCACACAGCAAGGTATGTAACAGATTCACATGCTTCATGGATGGGCACAGATGATAACACCCCAGACACTGACCAGTGGGTTAGCTTAATGTGTTTCTGAACATAACTGTCCTTGTCCATACTGAAGGCAAAAGTTATGTTTAATGTTGTCTTTGTTAGAATTCTAACACAATGCATTTTCTCAATTCAGACTTGGCCCAAGAGTTCATAGCAGGACAAGAACATTACAGCCAGCATGAGGCAGCCAATCTGGCAGAAGGAAGAAAATTAAAATCCTCCACAGTCATTTGTACATGCCAATCAAAGAATAACCCATAACAGTGCATGGCATGCGGCTGTATCTGGAGGCATTTCCACCCGCGGATGGGAGGCTTTGTTCTCACTGCTGCCATCTCCTGAAATTTCTACCAGGCACGGAAATGTTCATCTCAGCCAGAGTGCTGTAGAAGGCCTGCTGACCGGAGATACTATGAGCTTAAACTGCATCAACACATTCCCATTGCTGCTCGGGTCGTGACCCCCTTCCCAGCCAGTGCAACACCCTTCTGGGGCAATGCTGGAACTTTGGGAGGCCATCAGTTCCCCCTTAATTTGAACACTGTTTCCAGGGGTTAGGAAAATGAAGAGAGAGAGAATGACTCCTGAATCTGCTGCTGGATCTCTGTCACTGAGGCAAACTGAGGTAGGCCATCCGGAAACCAGCAACTTGAATGACTCCCGTCAGAAAGAAAAGTCGTACTTGATGCAGAAAGGAAAACAAAACTGCTGGTGCTGAGAAGGCAGCAGGTTTCCCCTCCCTGGAGGCTATTCTTCTCCTCCTGACATAGATGCCACATGACAAATTAGCTGCAGAGGCAGAAATAGAATGTAGGAATCCTGACCCTCAGTCCTCTGTGCTAACCACTGGGCTGCACCCTTCTTTAAAAAAATCTACTAGGCCAGATTCTTGGCTGTTGTAAATCGGTGTAGCTCCATTAAAGATAAGGATACGGTTCACTATCTACCAGTTCCTGATCTGGGCCAAAGGGATATAAGTATAACCACGTCTGTATCATTACAGATAATCAAATGATTTACAATGTGAATATAATAGAACAGCTCCGGGCCACCTAATAATTCATTAAAATCACCATCCACATAATGATAATCACTCAGCAGCATACAAATAATCCACAGTGCAGAAAATAAATTAACTCACTACGGCAGTAAATCAAAGCAGCAGCAAGTGCCCCTTTCTACCCCACCCGAGAGCTCCTATGCTCTTGTCTGTTCAGAAGATGGTCATTTTAGTCAGTAATGTTCTGCCAGTTGCCTTCACCAGTGTCAGTAGCATCTTAGCTGTAAGCCAGGGATTCTCAAACTGCGGCACAAACAGGTTTTCAGGAGTCACACTCATGCTGCATTTCTTGGTGGCTATATGGGAGACGAATCCCAAAAGGTTTTTTTATTGTAACATGGGGCCCCAGTATAGCATCCCTGTGGAAAAGAGCTGCAATAAGGTACCAGACAGCACTGTACCAAATGACAGCAGCACTAACAACAAATCATTTCCTTTGCATACATCTTCATTGCCTAAACCAAAGCAACACAAGGCGATAATCAGGTCCCCTAGCGGATGATGTTCCAGACGGAAGGTAGAATAGATTATTGAAATGAGGAAATTGGATTATTGCTGAGGAAAATAGAACACTCCTTCTATTATGCCTTATTAGACTGAAGATTAAATGCAGCTTGCACACAATGTAGCAGCATGCACAGCTTGAGCTAATGATCAGTGGCACAAGGTGGTATAGTCTGATGTACAGATGAAAGAGTAGTTTAGTGATTTGTTTAATACATAAGAACGGCCGTACTGGGTCAGACCAAAGATCCATCTAGCCCAGTATCCTGTCTTCCGACAGTGGCCGGTGCCAGATGCCCCAGAGGGAAGGAGAAGAACAGGCAATCATCAAGTGGTCCATCCCCTGTCACCCATTTCCAGCTTCTGGCAAACAGAGACTAGGGACATCATCTGTGCCCATCCTGGCTAATAGCCATTAGTGGACCTATCCTCCATGAATTTATCCAGTTCTTTTTTTAATCATGTTATAGTCTCGGCCTTCACAATGGAGGCAGAACAGGGACACAAATTCAAGAGATGGGCCAGGGAAGCCGTCTGTAGTTTTGATAAACTTCATCTATCAGGTTTTGGCTTTGTCTAACCAATCCAAAACTAGGGGTGCATCAGCTTGTGGTTCCATTTTATCCAAACCACTCATGATTGGGAGTGTCTTAGATAGAATTTTTCATTTGTGACCCATCTCAAATGGAGCTCAAAAGCTACTGCACGTCCATGCTCTAAAGCATGTTATTAAAGGCCTGGATCAAAATCACATTTTCCTTTTTCAAGCCATTGACACAGCTGTGCTTGAATGTTTAGTCTTGACAGCCCACGCCACACTGAAGCAGCCCTATGAGCACTCACATAACTCAGTAGTACAGGACAGGCAAACCCATCCAGATTACATTCCCAAGATCCAGAGGAAGAGCGTGTGTGGCTGTGGGAGAATATGTGACAGCTGTTGTATGGCTCTTCCAAGTATTAATGCAGTGCCAGGTTGGCAACAGTGGAAACTGAAGTCTTTTGTTTCAGCTGTGGACCGCAAATACAGCATGGAAAACTTCCCCCAAACCATGTCAATAATGTGCCTCAGCTCTGAGCTGAAGGGAACCCCTCTGTGGGTTTGTCTTCACTGCAGAATTAGCTCAGACTCTTTCTTGGCTGTTGCTTCTAACTTGGCCCCTGTCCACATACAGAGGCCTTTCATGCACGAGTGGTGGTGCTTTCAGCCCAAGCTAGCTGGCTCATCCAGGGGTGCAGGCTGAAGCCAGAGGCTGCTTTCATTAGCGATGGTAACCCACCCACCATAAGCCTCCTCTGGCTCAGCTGCTGCCAAGCCACTGCCGGACACCTGAGCCCCGCCTGTACTCTGCCTCTTCCTGTCCCTGCTCCACCCCGCAGCTGCCTGGTGAGTCCCTTCTCTCCTCCACTCCACGCCCCCTCTCTGGAGGTTTCCGCTGCTCACCACATCCCTCCTCTCCTCCACCCCCCTCCTCCGCCATGAGACCATTCCCCGCTTGCCATGTCCCTGCAGGCAGTGGGGACCTCGTGGGGGGGAGGAGGGGGGAGGAAAGGAGGGATGTGGGTAGTGACAGGCTTCATGGGTAACGGGGGGAGTAGAGAAGGAATGCGGCAAGTGGTGGGGCTGAGTAGGAGCCGGGGCAGAGCTGTGGGTGGAAGAGGCAGGACAGGGAGCTAGTCTTCACTTGCCACCTGTGCCACCCACTTTCCAGTAAGGATGCCACCTATGCCACTTGAGTGTTGATAGTCTTCCAGTGCCTTCCCACAATTCCTCTGTGTGACCAGAAGGACAGACAAATTTTCCTCCAATTCTCTGGGAAAGAATCATATTGTGGCTCAGCTTACTGCAGCACAAAGAACTGAGGGATGCGTCCCCAGAAGTCCTAGCGACACACAAAGGGGAGTGCATCACCAATGAGGATGTGACCACTCAGGTGGGGCTCGGTAGCCCTTTGCAGGATGACCAGGTGGTTAGGTCCAGGAACCAATCATCTGAGGTAACTCTGCAATGAAGACATACCTTTGATATTGCAGAGAGAAGTTCAGTCTCCATGCACTATTCGGGAGGGTGCTGAGCACCTTCAATTCCCATTAACTTTAGTGAGAGTCAAGGGTGCTAAGCACCTCATAGCAGCTGCTCAGCACTTTCCACAAGACCTTAGTCCTTAGACTGTGGGCTAAGCCTGCCAGCCACAGAGCCTATTAGTGCCACCAGTGAAGGTAGCTTTATGTTGTGGACAGCTCTCCATAGGGTCAGCAGGGCTGAGACTTCCCTCACTTCACTTCCCATGGGTTACTATATTACTCAGAATGGGCGAACAGGGTGAGGTGAAATAAAAACTGCCCTCAGCTTTCACCCATCCATTGAAATGGGGTGTGCATGAATGAACGAAATAGAAAGTGAACTACCTGAGAGTTCACATGGGCCTGTTCATTAATGTCCTTTAACCCACAGGTTTTATACCTGATGTAATACATCTTCTGGGAGAACTAAAGTCTGTTTATAATCAGTGGTCCTGTGGCAGACGATTTTCACTCCAAACCTTATTTTAGTGAGTGTTGCTTAGGAAGACCTGCGCTCCTCTCAGAAAACAGAAAATGTTCCCCTCCTGGGATGCTTACTATTGTGCTGTCAGTAACAAAGTCTGTACAGTACATCCTCACTCCCACACACCATGTTTTCCAGCCACCTTTCTTTGTTCCTTTCCTTTCTTTATATTCTACTCTGGGAAATTTGTTACTCTCTCTCCCCAACATTTGTCAAGTGGCACAGAAAGTTTTTTTCCTGCAAAGGAGGACACACACACAAAGGATCAATTAGCAAAATAAAATCACTGGGAACCATTAATTAAAATTAATTAAAAAAATGCTCCATGATTTATCGTCTAAGTCTGTTCTCATAGCACATAGATGTTGCTCGGGGATGAAGAAGAAAGGGACGCAAAAATACAGCAGATGAAGTAAATGAATCAAGCCCCTTTAATGACACTCAAGGATAGTGATCTCTGAACAATAATAAGCAAGTATCAGCCATCAGTCTCATTTTTATTAATAGAACCCCAGCTAAGGTGGTAACTTACATTATGTTCCAAAACATAACTTCCCTGCCCTGCCATAACTTCCTGAAACATACAAACTCCCTTTCTGATGAAATTTGCCATGCATGCTCCTTAGCCAGTGCAGACTGCTTTGGGAACCTTTGAGCTCACCTTGAGAATGTATTTTAAAGTTGTGGGACTTTCAAAAATGGGATGGAATTACCTTTTTTAGAAATGTCTTCTAATGTGATCTTTTTGATTATTTGTAATCAAAAGCCTTATCTAAATTAAAGGCTTGGGCTAGGGAACTCCAAATTGTCTTACTCTGCAGCCCTGTTCATACTGTACACTACAAGGGATCACAATAAAGAGAACCATGGGCATTATCCACCATGAAAGATAAAATAGACAAACCACACAATGATACACTATACTAGCCCGGCAGTGATCAGCTACTTCTACATTTTTCTGAAGCATCAATATGGCTAGAAAGGTGCAAATGTTTTCTGTGTGACACTTACGCATTTAGGGCCAAACTATTCCCTCAGTTCACTGGGGCTGTACAGTTCATGTGTGAGGAGACCTTAGTCTGTTGACTGTCAGATTAGAATAATAGAATATCAGGGTTGGAAGAGGCCTCAGGAGGATTCCTATCTTGTGTTCTTTCCTCCCCTCCACTTGTATTTGAGCCAGTGCCACCTATCCCTCTTCTGTCCTTTCTTATCTCATCTTTTTCACTGTGCTAATTAAATAATTTTGCACAACCTCCCATGCATAGCTGCCATTCAGAGAGTGGTTTGGCTTAAGAACAGACTGTTGCAGGGCTCCAGCTGCTGCATATTGTGGCTTATTTTAAGGTACCTATAGGCTTGCAATGGGGCCCTAAGAGAACACCTTTGTTGAGCTACTTCTATAGAGAACTGGCAGGCTAGCCAGCAGAGCCAAAATTAACCCTTGCCCAGCACCTCTGGAATAGGCATCACATCCATTTTATAGATGGGTAAATGGAAGCATAGAGACATTGGCTGACTCGTCTAAGATCACACAGTGAGTCAGCAGTAGAACTAGGAATGAAACCCAGCAATCTTGACTTCAAGTAGCCTTTGCTAATCCCTAGAACATGGAATACATTGGTTATGTGTTTCCTGAAATACAATCCACGTCAAAGTATGATACATAATCTAGATAGTCAAAATTTCTCCCAAACAGTCAATTTTCATGACAAATAATAGTGTAACCAGTCAGTATGTGTGTGTGGCATGCATCCTATGCTGTGCCAGCACCACAGCAGATGTGAGTCTATCCTAGCCAATGCTGCCTCTTTAGCTCAAGCTACAGAGACTTTGGCTTTTATCATTGGAGTCCCTGGTTCAATCCCTAGGTGTGTCAGTCACCCTGGCAGCCATCACAATAGTAAGTGTCTTCTGTCTACTTCCCTGTGCAAAACATGGCCTAGTAATGGTCAAAACCTGGAGCAGTTTGATGACTTCTTGGACCAATGGGTGGCAAAGGCCGGAACTCATGTGAGGCTTGGGTGATCTTTTTGAGATTGGATAGTATGGCTACATGGTTTGTTTGAAAGGCATCGGTGAAAGGTTCATTTGGGCTGCAGTGTGCTCACAGCACTGTTTATACAACCTGCTCTCCTCTCAGTCTCACTTGCATTTAGTTAAAGGGTGAAATGTTACTACTGTTTGTTGGTATTTTGAGGCACATTTGTTGTTTTAACCACCCCTCATCCCCTCAGTCTTAGGTTCTTCCTGAGAAATTTAACTCTCTGTTTTTGAACTATATTTGCCATAGGGTCTGGCATTTGTCATCTTATCAGACTACTCATATGTCCTTCCCTTGCTGGTTAGCATTGGCTTCCTGACTCATTATCACTTAACCTTGATGTTTGCTTTATTCTTGCTGGGGAATTATCTAATGCTGGAAAATAAGGGCTTCCTGGCTTGGGAATAACATGGTAGTGTTCCTCGTCTATCCAGTATAGTCCTCTATTCCAATAGATCTACTCTGCAAATAATAATAATAAAAAATCCTGCTATATACACTTTACTTCTCCTCTAGAAAATATTTTATTTTTCTTTTGGGGGAGGGGTTGCTGGACAGTTTCTTCCTTCCAGTCCCCTCTTTTGGAACAACATAATGGATGATGGTCTAGTGTCTAGGGGTTTAGAGTAGGGGATTAGACATCATGATTTCTGCCTTCCATTTCTAGCTCTGCTATTGATTTCCTGGGTGACCTTGGACACATTTCTTAACTATTCTGTGCCTCCCCTGAGGTGATGAAAAGCTTGATGTTAAGTGCTCTGAGATGCCAAGAGGAAAAGTGAAACAGGAGTGTGTTAATATAATTTGAAAAATTGAGATTTGAAGGAAAGGTGTTGGCAATTTTGGGGGCCAGTTGTGTAATACTTTATACATAGGAATAGGGGTTTTGTTGTTGGGGCTTTTTCCAGACCTCCACAGGCTATTATCTTATGCCCTGAAGCATAACATGTGTTCACCATTTTTATATTAGCTTTCAGAACTATTAATGTTATCAGCAGTTATAAAATCAGATTTTATCTGACGTACAGAACACTTGGTTCTAGGAACTCAGAATATTATTACTATTTAGCAGAAGCTTAAGCTTAACTGTCCCTCCCCCTTGGAAAAAATAAAAGGAAGCACATTATTTCCTCTTTGAAAACACCTTTCCTTCATATGAATGTTCCTCACAGCACTGACGCCCTTTTCTATCCCCCTAAACCACTACCGATCAAAACAAATGCCCTAATCTAAGCAGAGTTTTCACCCTGAAAATGAAGTGCTAGTTCGCATTTTGTTAACTGTCTTCAAGAAATCCACCATGGACTTTGCTGTTGCTATTAATTTTACATGGAAGTTTCTCAAATACCACGGTGCTGGGAGGCAGTGTAAAAACTCAAGATAGATAGTTTGATAGATAGACACATTTAATGCACTTTCCAGTATATTTCCATTCCAAGAAAGATTATACTGTGCCGGCCAGCAGCCACTGAAGAGAATGGTATCTGATAACCCTGCCCCACGGACGTGTCTTGTTTCACAACTAGGTCAGATACTCAAGCACATGAGCTTAGAAATTTCTTTCTAGGTGAAACTCATCCCTGTACAGAAAGTCAGACCAAGACTTACGTGCTAGTTAAGCCCTCTGCACAGGGGTGAATTTCACTGTCTATGAGCATTTGTGTGAGTCAGACATGACGGCTGGACTGTTTGTGGAGGTAAAACAAATACGAACAGGTTATGAGTCTGATTGTGGAATGTGAGTGGATACTTGTTGGAATTCATGGGTGTATTTGGACCAGTTGTAATTGGTTTCACTTAGAGAAAGGTTGGAAAGGACTTGGCAGGCTCAGCGAATTATGTGTGTTACTGTAGGTGCTACTTTGCTGCTTACAGAACACTTTATTTTAAGCTTCCATAAAAAGTGTCTCCACCGATTGTTTCTCATGATGTGGCTGTTGGGGTATGTTTGTTACAGGAGAGCTATATAAACAAGATAAACCTGTGTATATTTATACATGTAGCTAGTTTATAGAGCACCATCTACTGACCAAGAATATATAGTATTGGACACATGATGGTAGGCTCAATAAAGTTGTTACATGCTGCAGATGGCTTCCTTATTAAGCAGCTCTTCACAAAATCTCACCACCGTATAGCTGATGTAAGTCTTTAGAAAACAAAATTAAGTTCAGTTTATCCTTGTAGGCTAATCACAACTCACCATAAGGGATGTCCATCAATCAGTACTACTAGCTTGCACTTGTTACCTGTCTAAGTCTGGGATCGGCAACCTTTGGCATGCGGCCCACCAGGGTAAGCCCCCTGGTGGGCTGGGCCGATTTGTTTACCTGTGGCGTTGGCAGGTTTGACCAACTGCAGCTCCCACTGGTTGTGGTTTGCTGCTCCAGGCCAATGGGGGCTGTGGGAAGCGGTGGCCAGCACATTCCTCGCTGCTCTCCACAGCCCCCATTGGCCTGGATCGGCAAATCGCTGCCAGAGGGAGCCGCGATTGGCCGAACCTTCTGATGCAGCAGGTAAACAAACCGGCCCAGCCTGCCAGAGTGATTACACTGGCGGGCCGTGGGCCAAAGGTTTCTGATTCCTGGTCTAAGGCTAGGATACACACTTCAGCACGTCTGAGTCCACCCAACAGATGACAGTGGTACCCAAATGCATGAGCCAGTTCATTATAATCTGTTAATTAGAAAACAAGTATTTTTGTTTAAAGTGACTCATAATTTTTCAAATAAGAGGAAGATGACAGCTGGAAAGTAGTGCAACATGTCCAGTTTCTATTAATGTGACAATTAGATAGTTAAAGAAATGCAACCGATCACAGCTACTGTTGCCTTTTGTCAAACAAAGATCTTGTATGGACTACATACTTGTCAAGGGTCAGGGGTGGAGAACGGAGTCACATGAAAATAGGCTGAGTGGGTTATGTCAGAGGATGTGTTCAAAAGGATCTTATAGTGTAGACATTAGTCTTAATTGTTTTTATTATTTATTGTTTTTATCCAGTTCCCAGAGCTTTGGAGGGGCACATTTTTAAATAAATCAAATTCAAAAATTAAAAACACCACGACAAATTTAGTGGATGACCTCCTACATCTTCCATGTGGAAAAAGAGGGCCTGGCTTCCTTCATATTTTGTACTCATGTCTCTATGGTTGCAGAAAATTCCACTTCAGTATTATACTGTCCCTGCGTGCTTAAGGGGGTGTGTGTGTGTCTGTGTGTGCACACATGTTCATGTGAAAGGACTCACTCCCTCTGACATCACATTTGTGTCCTGACTCATCTCTATGGCTACATCTAAAGTCTAAACGAGGAGTTGGATTCCCAGTTCATGTACAGATAAGCATACTAGCTTGATGAGAGCTGGCACAAGCATAAATAGTATAGCTGAGATAGCACGAACGGTGGCAGCTGCCTGTGTACGTGAGATGGGAGTCACATCCCTAGGTCACAGTTTTTGCATAGCCTTGGTCTCATGAGATTACGTAATGCTTAGTGCAAGTCTCCAGGTGCTGGAGAATCAATTTCTACAATGTGTAACATCAGCTCATGTCTGACACACATAGGTCACTGGGAAGGGAGAAATTCCATCAGTAGGAAATCTGCCATCCTGTGACTGGTGCACGATATTAAATGAGGATAATGATATAATAGGCATAACAGACGCTTGGTGGAATGAGGATAATGAATGAGACACAGTGAGGGCTGTTCCTAGGGGGGTGATGGGCCCAGGACAAATCAGCTCCCGCCATAGGCACGAGAACTAGAGGTTCGGGGGGTGCTGCAAACCCCCTGGGGTCACGGTTGCCAACACTGAGCCCAGGGTCTCAGTTGATGTCCCCATGCCCCCAGGGTCTTGGGCGCCGGCCACTTACACTGGCCCATGGGGCCCCCCAAAGTGCGGAGCCCTGAGCAGTCGCCCAGATTTACCATAATCAAGGGACGGCTCTGGACACAGTAATACCAGGGTACAAAATATATCGGAAGGACGGAACAGATCGTCCTGGTGTGGCACTGTATGTGAAAGAAAGCATAGAATCAAATGAAGTAAAAATCTTAAATGAACCAACCTGTACCATAGAATCTCTATGAACAGTAATTCCATGCTCTAAGAATAAGAATATAGCAATAGGGATATATTGCCTACCACCTGACCAGGATGGTGATAGTGACTGTGAAATGCTCAGGGAGGTTAGAGAGTCTTTTAAAATAAAAACTCAATAATAATGGGGGATTTCAACTATCCCCATATTGACTGGGTACATATCACCTCAGCACGAGATGCAGAGAGAAAGTTTCTTGACAACTTAAATGACCGCTTCTTGGAGCAGCTTGTCCTGGAACCCACAAAATGAGAGGCAGTTCTTGATTTAGTCCTAAGTGGAACACAGGATCTGGTCCACAAGGTGACTATAGCTGGACCCCTTGGTAATAGTGAGCATAATATAATTAAATCTCACATCCCTGTGGCAGGGAAAACACCACACCAGCCCAACACATTTTAATTTCAGAAAGGGGAATACACAAAAATGAGGAGGTTAGTGAAACAGAAATTAAAGGTTACAGTACCAAAAGTGAAATCCCTGCAAGCTGCTTGGAAATTTTTTAAAGACATCATAATAGAGGCTTAACTTAAATGTATACCCCAAATAAAAAACATAGTAAGAGAACCAAAAAGAGCCATTGTGGCTAAACAACAAAGTAAAAGAAGCCGCAAGAGGCAAAAAGGCATCCTTTAAAAAGTGGAAGTTAAATCCTAGTGAGGAAAGTAGAAAGGAGCATAATCTCTGGCAAATCTGATAGCCATATTTGGGGTCGGGAAGAAATTTTCCTCCAGGGCAGATTGGGAGAGGCCCTGGAGGTTTTTCACCTTCCTCTGCAGCACGGGGCACGGGTCACTTGCTGGAGGATTCTCTGCAGCTTGAGGTCTTCAAACCACAATTTGAGGACTTCAATAACTCAGACATAGATTAGGGGTTTGTTATAGAAGTGGATGGGTGAGATTCTGTGGCCTGCATTGTGCAGAAGATCAGATTAGATGATCATAATGGTCCCTTCTGGCCTTAAAGTCTATGAGACTATGAGTCTATAAATGAAGTGTAAAAATATAATTAGGAAGACCAAAAAAGAATTTGAAGAACAGTTAGCCAAAGACTGAAAAAGTAATAGCAAAATTTTTTTCAAGTACATCAGAAGCAGGAAGCCTGCTAAACAACCAGTAGGGCCACTGGACAATCGAGATGCTAAAGTAGCACTCAAGAACAATAAGGCCATTGTGGAGAAACTAAATGAATTCTTTGCATCGGTCTTTACAGTGTAGATGTGAGGGAGATTCCCAAACCTGAGCCATTCCTTTTAGGTAACAAATCTAAGGAACTGTCCCAGATTGAAGTGTCATTAGAGGAGGTTTTGGAACAAATTGATAAACTGAACAGTAATAAGTCACCAGGAGCAGATGATATTCATCAAAGAGTTCTTAAGGAACTCAAATGTGAAATTGCAGAACTACTCAGTGTAGTCTGTAACCTATCGTTTAAATCAACTTCTGTACCAGATGACTAGATAGCTAATGTGACACCAATTTTTTAAAAAAGTTCAAGAGGTGATCCTGGCAATTACAAACCGCTAAGCCTAACTTCTGTACCAGGCAAACTAGTTCAAACTATAGTAAAGAACAGAATTGTCAGACACATAGATTAACATAATTTCTTGGGGAAAAGTCAACATGGTTTTTGTAAAGGGAAATCATGCCTCATCAATCTACTAGAATTCTTTGAGGTGGTCAATAAGCATGTGGACAACGGGGAGCCAGTGGATATAGTGTTCTTAGATTTTCAGAAAGCCTTTGACAAGATCCCTCACCAAAGGTTCTTAAGCAAAGTAATATGTCATGGGATAAGAGGGAAGGTTCTCTCATGGATCGGTAACTGGTTAAAAGATAGGAAACAAAGGGTAGGAATAAATGGTCAATTTTTAGAATGGAGAGAGGTAAATAGTGGTGTCCCCGAGGGGTTTGTACTAGGACCGATCCTATTCAACATATTCATAAAATGATCTGGAAAAAGGGGTAAACAGTGAGGTGTCGAAATTTGCAGATGATACAAAATTACTCAAGACAGTTAAGTCCCAGTCAGACTGCTGAGAGCTATAAAAGGATCTCTCAAAACTGGGTGACTGGGCAACAAAATGGCAGATAACATTTAATGTTGATAAATGCAAAGTAATGAACACTGGAAAACCTAATCCCAACTATCCATATAAAATGATGGGGTCTAAATTAGCTGTTATCTGTTGCAGCCCTAAGGCCTCTATTCTAACATAGTGTCTGTATGGCCAATTGTCGGTCATCTAGAGGGCACACTGGTACCGTCTGCAACACCGTGGTGCGGTGTGCAATATTATAGTGCAGTGTGCATTTTCCCGCTCTTTTTGCCGGGTCACCTAGGGGTCAGGCTAGTACTGTGTGCATAATACCGGCGTGCCGTGAGCAAAGGGATCCAATCTGACCAATCGTAGTTCAGTTCAAACGGTCAGATTAGGGTCGTGTGCAAAACCATGCTAGTGTGCTGGGTGCAGCTTCTAGTAGCTTCTAGTGTGCCGTGTGCAGATTCTATCTACATAGAGGGCACCAGCTCGGAACCTGGAGGGCGTAGGAGCTAGGGACCAATCAGATTCTGACAAGTGTAAAAGAGCCTTCGAATAAAACCATGCCTCGCGCCAGAACCTGCGGGAGTATCCACGCACTAACTGAAGGACCTGATCAACCCTTCAACCAGGGGTCTCCTCCGGATATAGCCGGCTTGGGACGTGACATTTATTTTTTCCAAATTACCTTCTACGGATTCGTTATGCTTCTGGTGTCTGTACTGCTGGTCAGCTGCGCCTGGAATACCATATTTGCATTCTAACTTCTGTAAATACTCTGTGTTTTGCTTAGCCTCTTCCCTTTTTCCCTCCCTTATTTGGTACAGAACTGTAGATATTGTTGTTATTTGGTGTAAAGTTGTGCATATACAGTATATGAGAGCTGAATTGCTGTAATGGTTGCTATTCTGGTTAGTTGGTGTGTTTTATAGTATTTGGTCAATGTGCGCACAGTTCGTTTAAGTTGGTGTATTTATTTTAATTTTTTGGGAGCAGTTAATTTTGAATTATTTGGTTCCTTGTTAATGAATGTAAATAGATTGCTTCAAGTTGTGTGAATGTTCTTGTTCTAATCGTACTGCTAGTTGATAGAAGTGCTCCTCCCCAGCCCAAGTTGTGATTTTTTTCCCTGTTAATAAACAGCCACGTGGATTTTTTTTTGAATTTTCAGTCTGTCTGGGTTTTAATTTTCATCTCTCAATTAAAATTCATCCGAACCCGCATTAGGGTCTGACATTAACATTCAAGAAAGAGATCTGGGAGTAATTGTGAATAGTTCTCTGAAAACATCCACTCAGTGTGCAGCAGCCGTCAACAAAGCAAACAGAATGTTGGGAATCATTAGGAAAGGGAAAGATAATTAGACATAAAATATCTTAGTGCCTCTATATAAATCCATGGTACTCCCACATCTTGAATACTGTGTGCAGATGTGGTTGCCCCATCTCAAACAAGATATATGGAAATTGGAAAAGGTTCAGAAAAGGACAACAAAAATTATTAGGGGTATGGAATGGCTTCCATATGAGGAGAGATTAATAAAACTTGGACTTTTCAGCTTGATAAAGAGACGGCTAAGGGGGATATGATAGATGTCTATAAAATCATGACTGATGTGGAGAAAGTAAATAAGGAGGTGTTATTTACTCCTTCTCATAACACAAGAACTAGAGGGCATCAAATGAAATTAATAGGCAGCAGGTTTAAAACAAACGAAAGGAAGCAGCAAAGAGTCCTGTGGCACCTTATAGACTAACAGACGCATTGAAGCATGAGCTTTCGTGGGTGAATACCCATTTCATCATATTCATCCACGAAAGCTCATGCTCCAATATGTCTGTCAGTCTATAAGGTGCCACAGAACCCTTTGCTGCTTTTACAGATCCAGACTAACATGGCTACCCTCTGATACTAAACAAAAATAAGTATTTTTTCACACAACACACAGTCAGTCTGCAGAACTCTTTGCCAGAGGATGTTGTAAAGGCCAAGACAATAACAGGCTTCAAAAAAGAACTAGATACATTCATGAAGGATAGGTCCATCCATGGCTATAAGCCAGGATGGGCAGGGATGATGTCCATAGCCTCTGTTTGCCAGAAACTGGGAATGAATGACAGGAAATTAATTACTTGCTGATTACCTGTTCTGTTCATTCCTTCTGGGGCACCTGGCATTGGCCACTGTCAGAAGACAGGATACAGGGTTAGATAGACCTAGTCTGACCCAGTATGTTCTTATAAAAACTTTAGACAGAGCATAGACTTTTGAAAAGTGCCTAAGCCACTTAGGCCCCTTGAATTTCCAGGTAACTGAAGCCTTGTTTAAGCACAAAAGTTGTACCACTACACTGGTATAGTTCAAGCTGTACAACCCCTTTAGTGTGGATGCAGTGATACCAAGATAACTTATTCCTGTACATAAAAAGAAATACGTTATACTACAATAATACATCTTTAAGCTGCTTTAACTGTGTCCACACCTGGGGTTGTACCGAAATAACTGTATCAGTAAAAAAAAGTCACACCCTTAACCAACATGATTTTACCAGTGAGGACCAAGTCTGAGGTTCCTAGTGCCCAAGTGACTTTTAAAAACAGAATTTAGGTTGCTAAATCGCTTAGGTACTTTTGAAAGTTTTACTCCGTCAATTTGAGGGGCACTTTTGAAGTGCCTCTCCCGTTTCTCCCCTAATCTTTGTAAATCAGTTGTTCTTTTCTGATGTGATGCAGTACATATCCTGGGGCTTTAGAATAAAAGTTTAGCATTTAACTACGGAGGGCTCACAGCACCCATAATTTTAGTGTGACTGTACTGAAAGAGCTCTCCAGAATGCAGTACAGCTGGATGTAATCCAAACCCAACAAACAGCTGAATGAAATGTTGAGCGAGGATTGTGGAGAAGTGGGAAATATCTATATTATTGTGTGTGATATTGCACATGCCTTGCTAGATCAAAGGGGCTGTTAGACAAAACAAGCAGAACAGGTAAAATAATGGCCTAGATTAGGAGAATCCAGGTACTCAAACACAATAGCCAGGTTTATAGCCATGAAGCGGGATTCCTCAGCTCCAACCCTAGTTATAATAAAAATAATAAGTAGAGATATACCAGTCTCCTAGAACTGGAAGGGACCTCAAAAGGTCATTGAGTCCAGCCCCCTGCCTTCACTAGGAGGGCTAAGTACTGATTTTTGCCCCTGATCTCTAAGTGGCCCCCTCAAGGGCTGACCTCATAACCCTGAGTTTAATTAGGTCAATGCTCAAATCACTGAGCTATCCCTCCCACCCTAAAGCAGATGATTTGAAGATCAAAAGACAATGATCTTTTAAAAGGTTCGCCCTCCAGAAAGGGAGAAGGAGAAAGGGAGAGGCAGAAAGGGCCCTCAGCTGCTACAGGCTGATATAGGGCGTGTTTGCACAGCAGGTTACTGTGGGGCAAATCAGGGTGTGAATCTACAGCACACCATGTAGCTGTGCAGTGGCATCTGGCAGTGTTCACACAGCACAGTTATTGCATGGCAAGCTTGTGCACTGTAAATTCACACCCTGGCTTGCCGTGCAGTAGCTTGTCATATAGACAAGTCCCGAGAGTCAGGGTCTGCAGCAGGATTTCGGCAACTTGATCCCCAAGATGGGGCAGAGGAGACAAAGCTAAGTTACATCTATCTAGAGGCCAGAGAAAGGGAAATGCCAAGCGCAGGTAAGACAGTGTGTCTATACACCTCTGTGATATTAAGTCAATTTTAGCTTTTGGCAAATAAATCTTGTTTTGCGTTGAAGAAGCTGCTTCTGTGTCACTGCATTCTGTACAGTCCAGAGGCTCCCAAAGAGAAATGCTTCCAGATGCTGAGCCCATGGGGCCTGCTAGGGATCACAGAGGTGTAACCTGGAGACCCACTCAGGGAGTGATTTGGATCATGGGGTCTTACCCCAAAGAGCAGTGCAGGCACACACATGTCACTTGAAAGGGATGCACTCAAGTGGGAAGAGGATCTCAGAAGGGGCAACTTCCCCCGGGATGGTGACAATGATGCTATCAAATCTATCAATCAGTCTTTAGCAAATCTTGCTTTGCTGGGAACATTTTGGACAACACTGTATCAGATAAAACTATTTTAAAATAGCAAACAATTCCTATACACAATGAAGCATGGCAGGTCACTATTAGCGATGGGTTTGAATTATTTAGACAAAAGCTTTTCAATGGAAATTGCTCAGTCAACAAAACCAAATTTTGCCATTTGTGTATAAGCAATGCCTGCCCCTACATAGCCAAGTAGTCAGTTCAGGGTACAGATATGGGAGATCCAGGTTCAAATCCCTGCTCTGCCTGAGAACAGGGAATTGAATGCGTTGTGACACTGCACCTCATATTCTTTGCTATGATATGATTATGGCATAAGTATAATGCATTTTATGCAAGATGGGTCATGTGAGATGTCATTGGAAAAGTAATGATTTGCTGAATATAATTATCCCATTTGTATGCATGTATCATTTTTGTATCTGAAGTTAGGAATATTGAGTATGTATGTCTATTTTAAGTGCAGTTACATCTGGATAACACTCACTAGACAAGATGCTTTCAGTCTTGATCAGCGGTCACTAACCGGTAGATTGTGATCAACTAGACAACCATGGAGCCTCTGACAGTCAATCTCAGTCTCAGTCTAGAGTTGCCAACCCTCCTACAGCCAAACTGGGAGATGGACTGCTAACAGTCTGGTGACACAGCAGGGCTCAGGCAGACTCCCTTCCTGCCATGGCCCCACGCCGCTCCGGGAAGTGGCAGCAAGTTCCTGTGGCCCCCCGTGTAGGGGATCAGGGGGTCTCCATGCTCTGCCCTCACCAGCAGGTACCGCCCCGACAGCTCCCATTAGCCAGGAATGAGGAACCACAGCCAATGGGAGCTGCGGGGGCGGTGCCTGTGAATGGGGGCAGCACATGGAGCCACCTGCCCCTCCCCCCCAGGAGCCGCTGCCAGAGCAATTACACCCCCACAGTCTGCTTTAGCCCCACTGTGCTGCCAGAGCCCACACCCTGAACCTCTTGCCACAGCCCTAAGCCCCCCCTGCACCCAACTTCCCTCACAGAATCCACACCGTGCATCCCCTCCTGCACCCTAATGCCCGGCCCCAGCTCTGAGCCTCCTCCCGCGCACCACACCTCCTCCAGCACCCCAACTCCCTGTCCCAGCCCGGTGAAAGTGAGTGTATGTGTGGGAGAGTGAGCAAAGACTGAACTGGGGGAAATGCTGGATGCAGGCTAATGGGAGTTTAGCCTGTGAATGAAACACCTGGGGATTCCAAGCTGTAAAGCAAGTGCAGCTTGTCCCTTAAGAATCTGCAGCCTCCTTGTATCATCTGTTAGGGTGAAAATCTGCTATTCATATCCAATCTATTTAGTATATTAAGTTTAGTTTGTATTTTTTGTTAATTTGCCAGGTAGTCTGTTTTGATCTGTTTGCTATCACTTATAATCACTTAAAATTTATCTTTTGTAGTTAATAAACTTGTTTTTGCTTTATCTAAACCAGTGAGCTGGAGTGAAGTGTGTGAAAATCATAATTCAGGGGCAAAAGGCTGTTGCACATTCCTCTCCACATTGAGGGAGAGGGGCAATTTAATGAGCTCATGCTGTGCAGTTCCCTGTGCAAGACAGTACAATTTGGGGTTTATACTCCAGAGTGGGTGTGTGTCTAAGGAACTGGGAGTAGCTTTCCCATGCAGTGGCTGGTCAAAGAGCCTGCTTGTAACTGCACCTGGATGTGCCCCTACCTGTATGTGTGCGTTGAAAGTGCAGGATGGAGGGCTTTGTAGTTGGTCACAGCAGTACGGTGTAAGAGGGCGTCCAGGCAAGTGGGTCAGGGGGCTCAATGGTACCCCAGTTCCAAGTGGAACCCATCACACCTGTGTCTCCCATATCCCAGGTGAGAGCCAGCAGACTATTACCCACACTGCTGTAGAATATTCTCTTGCACGCACGTGTGATAATTTTCAGAAGCTCTCAGTTTCATCCTAATGTGGAATGGGAATGTTTTTAAAATCCCATAACTTTTTTCAGGATGAGAAAATTGTTTCCCACTTGGCACCTGTCACAGCTTCTTGGGTGGATTTCTCTAAAGGAAGTCAGAAGTCTGACAATCTTCCCTTTAAATTGTGTAAGTGCAAAATGGAACGAAGCTGTCATTATATAATCTTAAAACTCTGGAGCTGAAGTTTTCCCATGACCTGCGTATTTTGCTACACTTTGAGCGATACCAGATTGACTGTCAGTAATGCAGGAAAGCCATGTGGTGCTGTTTGTGCCAGCAGCAGTCCCTGGAAAATGCCAGGCAAATTAGGGCCAGTCACAGATTTCAGACTGCTTCCATTGCCACAAAGTGTGCATTGGCTGAAACTGAAGCCAAAGGCCCAAAGCACCCTACCAAGTAGAAGCGTTTAGTGACAATATTGCTTGAAAACCAATTTCGCTCTTTAGGCAGCGTTCACAATCATGCTTTTCAGATGGTGATAATGACAGGTTGACGGTATATCTTCCCCCAAATGTAAGGACTAGTGATCATAAACATTCTTGTTTTATTACAGTTTAAGTGTGAATCTTCTCTGCATCACACGCCGCCTTTCCAGGCCAGTTCCCTTCTTTTACACTTCAAAATAATCCTTCCACCCCCTTCCTAGCACTCTGCTAACAATGTTATGTCCATGGACTCCACAGGGATACTGGTATTATGGCTCATTACAAGAATTTGTAATACACCACATTGCCTGCTACCCTTTACTGCCCACTTTAAATCCCTTTGTATAACAATCTAACCTTCAGTTGCCCACTTCATTTCAAGGGACCTCCTACAACATGTGTTACCATTATGCTCAAGGATCTGTCCCAATCAAGGATGTCCTTCCCCAGACCTGAAGAAAAGCTCTGAAACCTGCTACCTTCCACCAACAAAAGCTGGTCCTGTAAAACATTACCTCATCTACTTGGTCTCTCTCATGTTATGTTCATGGCATACAAACAGAGAAGCTGGAGTATTCTGTGTTTTTATCTTTCTGCAAGATTGCAACATAACACTACTTTATTTCTTAAAATGAAGAACTTTAACACAAGAACCAAAAACAGAGACACAAAGCAAGCTGTTCCCTTAGGCAAACAGGCACAGCTCAGTCCACCTTGCTGCAGGCTGGTTCTTTGCAGATTGCCTGCTGCTAGATCAGACCAGCTCACACACTTCTCTATAGAGCCCGCTAGCCTGCAAGCAGGACAAGGAAACCCCTTATTCTTAAAGTGATAGTTCGTAACTTTAACAGAGTTTTCGATATACCACAATCCACTGCTGCCAAGGTTTGGTGAGACCATCAGGAGGTGCTGTGCTTTGTAGGAGGAAAGGTATGTAAGAATGGAGAGGAATGCCTGAGTCAATCTCCTGTCTGTCATGAATGTCACCCTAGTATGTCTCTCCGCTGCCAAGAAGCACCTCCTCCTTCCTGGCCCTCAGTTAGAACCAGCGGCAAGAAAAAAATGACTTTCTTCCTATTCTTCAGACTAGAAGTATGGGCCTACAGGAGAAGAAAGCGCTGCAAATTTTCTGGAATTGAACCCAAAGTTCCTTTGCTGGAAGCAGCAGCTAGCTCTGGAGAAAGTGAGGCTGGCCAACTGCTGTTCGTAAATGGCTCTTCAAAAAACCATAGTAGGGCTTAGGAAAATGGCTTGGGATGTGGTGGGAGACCTGATTCTGATGGGAGGAAACTGGACCAGAATGGGTCATATGCTGCATATTAGGGAGTAGGGCTACAGTGGGTCTGCAGGTTAGATGTGATAATTATTAGAGCTTGGTGCAGGAAGGTTTTAGTATCTGCTGGAAAGCTTGTCTGATCTGTGGGCAATCACAGACCTTGCTGAAGTTGATGGGCATGCTAGCCACCTTTCATTTGGGCTAAATGAGTGAGCAATTAAATGCCCTTTGGCTTAGTAATAGCTGAAACCATGGCAGCCACTGCCCAAGGTATGGACCAGTATGGCAAAGTTGAAGAAGCTGAGCCACATGGCCTGAGGGGTTTCCTTGGGACTGCAAAATGCAGGGGCTGGGGAACTGATCTGGTTGCAGCTGCCTGTCTTTGTGTGAAAGGCTGCAGGAAGCAGACAGAAAGTGAGATGACAACAAGAGAAACTGTGAACATGGCCCTGGGAGGAAACCCAGAGAGGCAGAGCTTTCTAGGGGCAGAACACTGTCTGGAAAAGCAGGCTTGGAAATTGTGAGCAAAGAAACTGTCCTGCTAGTTGTTCCTACTGTCTTCAGGGAAACAGGACTTGGTACATTCAATAAAACCCAAATCTCCTGAGTCCCATCTAGTGCTACATCCATTAAGTCACCCTGCCTCTCCTAGTTGGCAGGTACATACAGTAGAAGGGCTTTCTTGCCTGAGATGTTGATATTTCAAGGTTTATGTGGGCGAGAGAGGACAGAAATACCATGCACAGAGGGAGAGAGGTTTCCAAATGGACTTCAGCCATCAAAGCAGGGGAGGTAACTCATCCTGAAGTAATTCACTCCACAATAGTAATAATTAAAAATATTGTGATACATAAAAACCCATCACTAACTCCAACTAACAATATATACAAATTGGTTTACTTTGTGTTCCTACCATTATAACAACAGATGGGTTTGAAAGAAGGAAGGAAGCCAGAATTCTGCACAAATGTCCCTTCTGGGAAAATATTTCTATGAATACGAGGTGAGAGCAAAGCAGCCTCTTAATGATTATTTTTTAACCCTTGAATTCTTGTTTGCTGGTTTGTTCAAGGTTTCCCTTCAGAAGTGCAGTGCCAGTCTTCACGCTATCTCTTGGGCTTTGATGGCATTGTCAGGGGATGAAGCAGGCTCTTCTATAGTGCTGAAGTCACAGGCTTAATGCTTTGACCCAGGCTACTTACATGCAGAATTAATTGGTACTGAGAAGGAACATACATTTATCCAAATATAGAAAAACACTTTCCAGGGATGGTCTAGACCAGTGTTTCCCAAACTTGGGACATCGCTTGTGTAGGGAAAGCCTGTGGCGGGCTAGCCTGGTTTGTTTACCTGCCGCGTCCACAGGTCCAGCTGATCACAGCTCCCACTGGCTGCTGTTCGCTGCTCCAGGCCAATGGGAGCTGCTGCAAATAATAATAATAAATCCTGCTATATACACTTTACTTCTACTCCAGAAAACATTTTATTTTTCTTTGCGGGGAGGGGTTGCTGGACAGTTTCTTCCCTCTAGTCCCCTCTTTTGGAACAACATAATGGATGATGGTCTAGTGTCTAGGGGTTTAGAGTAGGGGATTAGACATCATGACTTCTGCCTTCCATTTCTGGCTCTGCTACTGATTTCCTGGGTGACCTTGGACACATTTCTTAACTATTCTGTGCCTCCCCTGAGGTGATGAAAAGCATGATGTTAAGTGCTCTGAGATGCCAAGAGGAAAAGTGAAACAGGAGTGTGTTAATATAATTTGAAAGTTTGAGATTTAAAGGAAAGGTGATACCAAATGTTGGCAATTTTGGGGGCCAGTTGTGTAATGCTTTATACATGGGAATAGAGTTTTTGTTGTTGGGTTTTTTTCCAGACCTCCACAGGCTGTTATCTTATGCCCTGAAGCATAACATGTGTTCACCCTTTTTATATTAGTTTTCAGAACCATTAATGTTATTAGCAGTTATAAAATCAGGTTTTATCTGATGTACAGAACACTTGGTTCTAGGAACTCAGTTGAAATATTATTACTATTTAGCAGAAGATTATTTTGGGGAGGCTGCGGTATTGAGACTCTTACATCTGTGCTGCCTTTGGAGCTGGGCGGCCAGAGAGTGCCAGCTGTTGGCTGGGTGCCCAGCTCTGAAGGCTGCGCCCCTCCAGCACCAGTGCAGAAGTAAGGGTGACAATGCCATACCATGCTTTGACTGTGAAATTGACCAAAATGGACAGTGAATTTGGTAGGGTCCTATGCGTAACATGTAAGGTTCTTGCTTAGCACCCTAGTGGGTCTGGGTTTGAGGATCCTCTCCCTCGACGCTCTCAACAAGTAGGAGATTACACTGTCTCCTATTCACCCACTTAAGGCCAGACAGCAACTTGTACCATATTATCATACAAATGTAAGCTTCATAGAGTCGTATCCCCTCCAATACCATGTCCACATGGAGTGTGTGCTGGACTGACACTTGATATAGACTGGAAAGGTGGTTATCTGTTATATCACTATACAGACAATGCTGCTGTCATTCATGTACACAGGAAAGACTTATTTGTACCACGACTGTCCCCCTAGAGGCTCCAACCAGGTGAGGGCCACATTGTGCTTGGCACTGTACACACATATAGTAAAAGTCCCTTTCTTAAAGAACTAACTCTGACTCTTCAAGGGAGGGGTGAATGTAGCAGCCCCCCTTGCCAGGCTCTGGTACCCTGACAGTAGGAGGGGATGAGAGGTGCAGCTGGTTGCTCCTCAGAGACAACTTTTCCAAATTTTTAGAGTATTTGAATGCAAGATTTTGATTGGGCTGGAAAATGGAAAATCTGTTCCAACATTTAGATTTGCTGTTGTTGTTCCAAACTGGAATGAAAAGTCAAAATTTTGAAATTTCCCACAAAAGGAAAATGCCAAACTTTTTTTGATTTGGGACCATCAAAATATTTCATTTCAATAAGGTCAAAAGGTTTCATTTGCATGAGGTCATTATAATATAACATGATATACGTTACTTACATCATTAAATGTAATGTGCAAATATAATATAAACATTTTAATAAAAAAATTGAAAGGAAATGAATTGAAATGAGGAAGGTGAAACAAAATGCCATGGCATTATTGAAGTGAAATGAGAAAGATGGGAAAATTCATTTCGATCTTGGTTGGGATGATTTAGTTGGTGTTGGTCCTGCTTTGAGCAGGTGGTTGGACTAGATGACCTCTTAAGGTCTCTTCCAACCCTAATAATCTGTGATTCTATTCCATGATTCTATGACCTTTTTCCATGAAAAAAAAATTGTCAAAATTAACTATGAAACTTTTTGATTTTAGCAAATCTGCAATTTCTGAGAGGAGACTGTGCCATTAAACAATATATGACCAGCCGCAGTTGGGACCCCTCAAGTAGAAACATCCACAGCAATGGATGTAAGACAATATTCCTCTGTTATATACACATGTCCAGTCCCACATACACACATATTACATACTGTACTCCCCCTACATTTGGATAATGAAGGCATTCTCACTGAACATATGTACAGAAGTAGCGCCCTCCCGCCCCGACCCCGGGGTTACGCACCCTGCAGGGTCTGTGTGCTTTCAGGCATGGTGGGGTAACTGACAGCTTGAATTATGACTGGTGTATAGGCACAAATGATGTAATTTACTATGGCATGCAGGCTGGCAACAGACACAGTAAAAGCCTTAAACCCACGGCAAAGTAATCCAGATAAGAAGGGAGCAGGGAGACATTTTCCCTCCTCTTTTCTCTCCAGTGTTCTAATATACAATTGCTCTCCCTTAAAGAAATGTCTGTCCAACTTTCCTTTTAATTTACAATTTAAAAATCTAGTCTGCCCTTTTGTGGCATTTCTTGCCTGTTTGAGACATGATTTAATATGCTCATTGTTAACAGCTGGAAACAGACTGTAGCAATTTGAGTGCAACTGGCTCTATAGTAATTTCTTTTTCTTTTTTTCTTCTTTAAAAAAAAAAGAAAGATAGAAAGTCTGACTTTAGTATTTAAAAAAGGGGCAAGCATGACAGCCCTGCAGATCGAAATCCTCTTTCTCTTCACAGAAAGAGCACAGCGCAGACAGCAGCAATACAAGCAACCCTGGCCTGGAGGAATCCTCTCCCCCAAAAGGAAGAGGTAACTCAGTCATCTAGGCCTCTCTGTGAGACTCCAACGGTTTCTTTGATGAGGTCAGCTGCGTCTGCTAAGAACTGAACTGAGCAAGCGCTCCATATGCTAGACATTCGAATACATATTGATTAAATACAAGGAGGGGGGAACTGTAACAGATTTTGTTTATTGATGCAACAAATGAACATGACACAAAGGGCCCAGCAGAGAACCATTGTGGCCAAGCCACTCCTCAGTCCTGGTCTACACTACGAGTTTAGGTTGAATTTAGCAGCATTAGATTAATTTAACCTTGCACTCATCCACACGACAAAGCCATTTTTGTGGACTTAAAGGGCTCTTAAAATCGATTTCTGTACTCCTCCCCGATAAGAGAATTTGCACTGAAATTGGCCTTGATGGATTGAATTTGGGGTAGTGTGGATGCAATTCAACAGTATTGGCCTCTGGGAGCTATCCTAGAGTGCTCCATTGTGGCTGCTCTGGACAGCACTCTCAACTCAGATGCAGTAGCCAGATAGACAGGACAAGCCCCGCAAACATTTGAATTTCATTTCCTGTTTGGCCAGCGTGGCAAGCTTAGAGGTGACCATGCAGATCTCATCAGCTGAGGTGACCATGGAGTCCCAGAATCACAAAAGAGCTCCAGCATGGACCGAACGGGAGGATTGCTATATGGGGAGAAGAATCCATGCTATCAGAACTCAACTCCACCCCAAAGGACTTCTTAAGCAACAGAAAGCTGGCATTCAATAAGTTTTGAAGAGCAGTGTGGCCCTGTCCTTCCCTCCTCCCCTCCTCCACCACCTCACCTGGTGTTTCCCTCTTCCCCCACTCCTCCTGGGCTACCTTGGCAGTTATCTCCTCATTTGTTTGACAAATTAATAACGAATGCATGGATTTGAAACAACAATGACTTTATTGCCTTTGCAAGCGGTGATCAAGGGGGGAGGAGAGGATGGTTGGCTTACAGAGAAGTAGAGTGAACCAAGGGGGCGAGTTTTCATCAAGGACAAACAAACAGAACTTTCACACCATAGCCTGACCAGTCGTGAAACTGGTTTTCAAAACTTCTCTGATGCACAACCCACCCTGCTGTGCTCTTCTAACCACCCTGCTGTTTTGCTGAGCGGAATCAGCGGTCAGCCGATTTGCCTCAACCTCCCACCCCACCATAAATGTCTCCTCTTACTCTCACAGATATTGTGGAGCACACAGCAAGCAGTAATAATGATGGGAATATTTGCTGAGGTCTAACCGAGTCAATAAACAGCAACAACGAGCTTTTAAACATCCAAATGCACATTCTACCACCATTCTGCACTTGCTCAGTCTATAGTTGAACTGCTCCTTACTACTGTCCAGGCTTCATGAGCTATGGGAGGAAGGGGTAGGCTGGGGTAGGTGTGACCACGTGGTGCTGCTGCCTGGGAGAGTAGCCTGAGGCAGAAGCCTCCATGCTCACATGATATTCCAGGCAGAACTGAATCTCCATGAGACGAAACATAAAGAAGAGAATGACCTGGAGTCGCTCCCATTTATGTCCAGGTGCCCCTGACCATCCTCACCGAGGTCTGCCAGGAGCACCCATGTCTGCCCAGGCACCCCGACCAATCTCACTGCTGTCGGCCAGGGGCACCCAGGAGGTGATGATGACGGCTCGTAGTCATACGACACCATCTGCTGCCACGAAAACAAGGAGTTGCTGTTGTGTAGCAATGCAGTACTGTGTCTGCCAGCAGCACTCAGGAGACATATGGTGATGGTGAGCTGAGCAGGCTCCATGCTTGCTGTGGTACATCATCTGCATGGATAACCAAGGAAAAAAAGTTAAGAAATGATTGTGTGGAGTGGCTTTCACGGGGTGGGAGGGGGGCCTGACGACAAGTACCCCAAACCACCAGCGACAATGTTTTTGCCTCATCAGGCATTGGGAGTTCAACTCAGAATTCCAATGGGTGGCAGAGACTGCGGGAACTGTGGGATAGCTACCCACAGTGCAATGCTCCAAAAGTCGATGCTAACCTCAGTACTATGGACACACTCTGCCGACTTAATGGGCTTAGTGGGGACACACACAATTGACTGTATAAAATCAATTTCTAAAAAATTGACTTCTATAAAACCAACCTAATTTTTTAGCGTAGACATACTCTCAGATATATTTGGAGAGTGGGTGTCCCCCTGTCCCTATCCAACTGACTACCTCTAGAGGGGAAAACCAGGCAAACCTCACTAGTATAAGGCCATGTCTACACTGTGGCGGCTATAGTGGCCATAGCTATGCTGGCATAATCCTGGAATATAGACACAGCCTGCAGTGACAGAAGGGGTTTTTCCATTGCTATAGGAACACCACCTTCCCTAGTGATAGTAGCTAGGTTGACAGAAGCATTTGTCCATTGACCTGACTTTGTTTCCACTGGGGGTCAGGTCGGCATAGCTACAACACTGCGGTGTGTGTTTTTTCACACCTCTCATCTGTGTAGCTATGTCAACCTAACTTTTAACTAGTGACCAGGCCTAACTCATGGCACCTTCATTGGAGGATGGGTGTGGCCAGTCTCAGATGATATGGCTCAGCTATGAAGAAAATAGGCGCTAATGTAAAAACCCAGATTGATACAGAGAAGGAAGCACATTCATCAATCTACCGCAAGAGGATTACTCACAACAAAAAGTCGAAGGCCAACGATTTCAGAGAAATAAGATTTTAATTGTCATTTTTTTTTACAGAAAAAAAACATAAAGTAAAAGCTAGTTAAACACACATGTGCTTAAGACAAAAATGCATAGCTGATTAAGACCAAAAGTGACTATTATGAAGATCTGCTTTGACCTTCTGAGTAGCACAGGCCACAGAATTTCCTGGGTGCATGGACCACTTATTTTTATTTTGTGGGGGTGGGTAGCTAGAGTTAAAAAGTAATACCTGTCAAATCTCACTTCAGTGAGTAGTTTTGTACCATAAATAAATTTTTCCATGTTTAATAAAATAAGATTCTGTTCTAGATTCAGTATTTCCTTCATTTATTAATGGAAGCTCTCTCTATTTTTTGGGGAGGGCACTAAATTCCACCCAAAGTCCCTAGCTGTTTATACCCATGATTTAATCCAGTGACTCCTGTATATAGCCTAATAACTTGCAAAGAAGCAAGTCTAGAACACACAACTAGTAGCTCATAAGCCTCTGTGCCTTCCTATAGGCCAAAGGCTATTTTGACAATTTAAAGTAAGAATGATCATAGAATCATAGAAATGTAGGACTGAAAGGGACATCAGTAGGTCGTCTAGTCCAGTCCCTTGCACTGAGGCAGGACTAAGTATCATCTAGACCATCCCCGACAGGTGTTTGTCTAACTTGTTCTTAAAAATGATGGAGATCCCACAACCACCCTAGGTAATTTGTTCCAGTACTTAACTACCCTAACATTAGGAAGTTATTCCTAATGTCTAACCTAAATCTCCTTTTCTACATTTTAAGCCCATTACTTCTTGTCCTGTCATCAGTTGACAAGGAGAACAATTTATCACTCTTCTCTTTATAAGGACCTTTTACATACCTGTAGACTATCATCACATCCCCCCTCCGTCTTCTCTTCTCCAGACTAAACAAACTTATTTTTTTCAACATTTCCTATTAGGTCATGTTTTCTAGACCTTTAATAATTTTTTTGCTCTCTTCTAGATTTTCTCCAATTTGTCTACATCTTTCCCAAAATGTAGTGGTCAGAACTGGACACAGATCTCCAGTTGAGGCCTTATCATTACTGAGCAGAGAGAAAGTGTCTGTTCTTGTGTCTTGCTTATAACACTCCTGCTAATATAGCCCAGAATGATAGCTTTTTTTTGCAACAGTATTATATTGTTGGCTCATATTTAGTTTGTGATCCACTATAACCCCCAGATCCTTTTCTGCAGTACTTCTTCCTAGACAGTCATTTCCCATTTTGTATTAGTGCAACTGATTATTCCTTCCTAAGTGGAGTACTTTGCATTTGTCCTTATTGAATTTCAATCAATTTGTTTCAGACCATTTCTCCAGTTTGTCAAGATCATTTTGATTTCTTATCCTCCAAAGCGCTTGCAACCCCACCCAGCTTGGTATTATCCACAAACTTTATAAGTGTACTCTCTATGCCATTATCCAAATTATTTATGAAGATATTGAATAGAACTGGACCCAGGAAATATTCCTGCGGGACCACACTCAATATATTCTTCCAGCTTGCCTGAACCACTGATAAATACTCTGGTTTTTCAACCAGTTAGGCACACACCTTGTAGTAGGTTCATCTAGGTCATATTTCCCTCATTTACTTATGGGAAGGTCATGTGAGACAGTATCAAAAGCCTTACTGAAGTTGAGATATATCACATCTACTCCTTCCCTCGACCCACAAGTCTTGTTACCCTGTCAAAGAGTGATATTAGTTTGCTTTGACATGATTTGTTTTTAACAAATCCATGTTGAATGTGACATCACCTTATTACCTTCTAAGTGCTTACAAATTGGTTGTTTAATTATTTGCTCTATTATGGAGGAGCTCAGAGCAACACTGACCTTTCTGAACCATGCTGATTTTATTCTTTTTCCCTCCTACAAACACCCCTGTTTGCTGCTCCCTGTTCGCTAGCTCCCCTTGCATGCTTAGAATCTGGCTTTTAAGCCCTTCTTTCCTAGGTAAGCCCTGCCCCCTCATTAACAAATGGGAAGTGTGATTGAGGATGATCAAGGGCGATGAAGGATCAAAGGACAGGAGGCTAGAGGTTGCTAATGCACACGCAGCTAGCAGGCTTCTGGCCCTCACTCCCACACAGTCCCCAAGCACACAATCCGCAACAGACTACATTGTAAACTTTAAGCAAGCAAAAATAAATTGCTAGTCTAACACTGAATTGAAAGTGACAAATATTGCAAGATCACCAGGATTTACAATCCAGTGAACTATGCCTAATCTATCATCCATCTCACACCTTCCCATCTGTTGGGCATGGTGAGGTCATGTCCTTCTCACAAAAAAGAGACCCAGTATTTGAATAACCCCATTCCCTTAAATTATAACCTATCCCCTTCTTATGTAGAGATGTTCACTGTTGCAGAATATGGTTACTGTCTACATGAGATATTTGCTAACGAGTGAATCAGAGAGCATTCATTTGCCTTCTAACGTCAGTTTGTGCTAAACAATATATGTGCCTGCTGTCAGCATCCAGTATGACCTTTTGAGTGCATTAAATTGTCTGTAAATATCGCTTTCTCCCAAATCTTAGTCAGTCACTGTTTTGTGGTAGTAGAGTTTCTATTAAAAACACATTAAAGAGACCCAGACAAAAAATGTAAAACTAGTTTAATAAAAATGTTCAAAGTTTTGAGACTGTTTTCATTGACCAAGGATTCAGAGCAGATCCATTTAATTCACAAATTTTTTTTCATTCCTCTCCTGCCAATTGCTATAGAAAATGTTATCAGAATTAGGTAGTTATAGAAATTTTTAAATTTATGGAAAACTGGGTTTCTGTCAATGAAAAATATTGACAAACTTGGAAAAAAATATTGTAAAAGAATGAAATTTTTGCAAAAACATCTTGATACCTTTTTATGAAAAGCCATTTTTTTTTGAAAATGAAAATGTTTTATTTGAAAAGATTTGACCAGCTCTAACACTGAATACTTCCTGATCATTCTAATGGTGATAAACATTATTACAGTGAAACCCCGCTATAACGCGATGATTGGGGTCCAAAAAATTCGATTGCGATAAATGTGAGGTCGTGGTATAGTGAGGTTTACCATTTCAAGCTGGTCAGTTTCAAGCTGGTCAATTTCTTTTGGGAAGAGAAGGACTTGCTTTTGCAAACTGCACATAACAGTAATTGAAGGGGTGGTGCTCCAGCAGCAGAGGCTCTCAGCCATACAGCGAGAGAGGGAAACACTTGGGGAGAGCAAGGGAGACGTGCAAGGGGCAGAGGAAGAGCGAGGAGCAGCTGGGGAGGAGAATGGCTCTTCTCGCCAAAAGAAGAAGCAGGGGGTAGGGAGGAAGAGACAATGGGGAAAGCACATTCCATTTTTTGTTTTTTTTCCTTTGGTGGCACTTCAGCCTCTTTTTTTTTTTAAGCGCTTGGATGGTGCTCTGGCGATTTTTTCCTTTTTTCTACTTCCGTGGTGCTCCGGCTGCTTTTTTTTTTTTTTTTTTTTTTTTTTGCTTGGGGCAGCCAGAGCCACCTTATGATGGCCTTATATCCAAATTCACGTTATTGCAGGGCGCGTTATAGCGGAGTTTCCCTGTAAATGCACCATACTTCAAGACAGGGAAGTGATATCTAACAGGCAAATATAGAGGACACACCCATCTAGGATCTCTAACATTTATACAGCTGCCAAACTTCATCGTGGGAAAGACTGGTCATCTCCCATGTACAACTAGGGTGAATTGAGCGGGAAACAGGTAGCGGGCTGGGTACTCTTCCGCTCTCTTCTGGCTTGAGATACCACAGGAAACACCATGCACAATGGATTGTGCAGTTGTTCAAACTATGATCATGTGTGCTCTGCAAAGCCCCTTGGGTAAGGCTCATTGATTTGTGGGAGAACAATAAGAGGTGTATTCTCCCAAGAACCACACTCTCATGGAACCAAAAGGAGATGTCACTCAGGCTACCTCCTCTTCTACTGGTTTCCTATGCTTTGATCAGTGTGGAGATCATCTAAAAGTCAGTACTTTGAACTAGCATCACTGGGCTTCTGAGCTTGCACCCCCAAACAGATGAGCAGCTACAGTTCACACTTCTTTGAATCATTGTTACAAGTCTCTGCAGACATCACTGCATCTCTTAGATTCGGTTCACATTTTGAAGGTTCTCTTCAAACCTGTGTGTTAGAGATTGAATTTTTTTAAAATGAGAGGTTGGATGCTAGAACACAAGGCTGCAGCTGGAACGAGGTAGTGGTGTTACATAGTGCCAGGTATCCCCTTTCCTGCACTTCCAGTTTGAGTCCTGTTTTACACTATGGAAATATAGACACATTTTGACCTTGATTTACAATCTGTACAATCTCCTTGACTTTAATGATATTGTGCCTGCTGTAAATTAGGGTAGAATTTGATCCATCTGCTTTTTAAAAACCAAGTATGATCCTGCAGGTCTGTAACAGGACTGATCACTCAGGGTCCGTCTATACTGCAATAAAAAACACATGCAACCAAGTCTCAGAGCCTGGGTCAGCTGGATCAGGCTGGAATCTGGGCTCTAAGACACTTTGAGGGGGGAGGTTCTCAGAGCCTGGGCTCCAGCCTAAGCCCGAATAGCTACACTGCAATTTTTAGCCCTGCAGCCCAAGCTCCACAAGCCTAAGTCAACTGATCCAGGTTCTGAGACTTGGTTCCACATGCTTTTTATTGCAGTGCAGACATATCCTGAGTGATTAGTCTGGTTACAGACCAGCAGGGTCATATTTGGTTTTAAAAAAGCAAATGGCAAAAAAAAAAACAAAAAACCCCAAAACTAATATTCCTTGGGCTGAAGCCGTATATGGCAAATTCCAAGCCAAAGACTTTTAGCATTAGCATATACTCTTATAGCCAAGACTTTTTCAAATTCACTTGGCTACTGATTTTGGCCCCACTTGAGAAATTTTAAAAGGGACCTGATTTTCAGAAAGTGCTGAGTATCCACCCTCTGAAATCAGAACTCTTGAAAGTGCGTCACGATGCACCTGCCATCCTAAATTAACCCTGTGATGAGATATATCAGATGTTTGCCAACCCCTACTGGAGGCCCTGCTGCCATGGCATTCCCCACTCTATGAAGCTGGATTTTTGGATGAAAAGAACATTGAGCTCAGACCTTCGGGGGTTGCTTAGAGAGGCTTTCAGGATCCGCAGCAGGCAGAAACAGAGAGATTTGGTCCTCCAGTGCCTAGAAGGAATGTAAGCAGGCAGAAGACAATCAGGGTCCAGCAAGATAAAAAAGTCTGTCTGCTTCTTTCAAAGGACAGTTCTGGGTGAGGCTGTACCGAGGAAGGCTCTACCTGTCTTAACTGAAGAAACTTGACTTGGTCAGAAACCTACCAGACAATATTTTGGGTTGCATCAGCAAAAGACAGTTTTATGATATGGATTTTAATGCCCAAGTGGCCATTTTGAGTTGTGTAAATTTATTTTCTGTAAAATGAAGGAAAACCCATTTCATGGGATGCTGGGGCTAAGAGGAACCTGTGACAAACCCAAAGTGATTTTCAAACTGTATACTGTACATACACAAACTCCCCACTGAAATACAGCCACTCCTGGCATGGAATTTGGCAGCTGTTTAAGAGCAAGCAAAATTAGAAACCTTGAAAAATATGTAAAGATTAATAATGGAAACACTGAATTATTCATGAAGTGTCATTTCTGATTTGTGTCAAATGACATATTTGCTTTCATTCCTCCTAATTACCAATACTTCTTTGTGAAATGGAATATCTGGGTGTATTTACTGTATGTTTAATGACATATTTATGTCATTCCACATAATTATCAATTTGTGCGAATAGATTACTACCCCGGAGATGTTGCTTTGAATTATTTGGAAGTTATAAGGCTGTAAAATGCAACGAATTTCATGATTACTATTTTAATTAAACAGTGTACCACATTGAATCCAATGGGTGATTTTTAGAGTTGTACCAGACATTTTGAAATTATTTTTTTCAAGGTAGGCAAGTGATTATTTTACAGTATGAATCAGCCTGACAAACAGAGTCTAGGTTTATGCTTTTGTTTGTCTGATAAGTCTGTGATTTGAGTCAGAAAAATTAAGAGGGACAGTTGAAGCCATTTTTCTGTGAAGCCCCATTCTGCAGCCACTACCTCTGCTGAATAATATCTTACTTTGCAAATAGTCCAGTTGCAGTACTGCTCACCTGAAGTTTTCAAAAATCATGCGTCAGGCCTCAAATAATTTATGAAATTGGTTTAACAACTATGAAATTTTCAAAAACAGAACCCAACATTTACTATTTATTTGCCTTCTGGTTTTGAGCCCTTCAGGTTCACATTTTTAAGCTTCTCTTTGCAAACAAGTAAGATTAGAAACTCATTTAAAAAAAAAAAAGAAAGCTGAGATTTTCACATAATCACCTGACTTCAGGAGAAGGGGCTGTAAGTGACATACCAAATATCACAAGACACACAAAATCATGAATTGACAACGTTGCCATTGAAATCCCTGGCGCTGACATCATGTTTGTTACCACACAAAGCACAAATAAAACCCAATCGCTACATCCTAGGCGCAGCAGGCTGCTGAGCAAGTGTCACAAAAGAGTGGTTTGTGGTTTCTTGATCTTAGATCTGTTTTTGGTAGAGCTGGATGGGAATTTGATGCCTTGAGATTTTGAAAACTTTTCCTATCCTGATTTAGGGGGAAAAAAGTAGTCAAAATCTCAAAAGTTTTTGTGAATTGAGAACCTCCCCATGCCAAAAAAACCACAGACTAGGTCAATCAAAATGTTTAGCTTCAATAAAAAGTTCAAAACATTTTATCTCAATTTTGTTATATCCTTGGGGGCAGCAGCTTTAGAAAGAAATCACTGGAAACACAGAGAGCTGTAAACCTTGGAGCAGCCATTTATTGCTACACACAGAATTAACCCACAGCCAACCAAGCAGGAGGGGCTATCCCCTAATAATCTGACTCAGTTGCCATAGCAACACAAGATTCTATTACCATGACAACCAAATACACAACAAATTTCACCTTTAAAAATTGTTTTGAGCCTTCTTTTAGTATAAATTAACTAAAGTTTCAAAACAAAAAGTCGTTTCAAACCAAAACCAAAACTTTTCATTTAAAAAATGTCAAAATGGGACATTTCAATTATTTCAAAGCCTTTTCTTTTCCCAGGAATGTTTCAAATCAAGAGATTCATCAAAACCATCCTCTTCCTGCAAACAGCTTCAGTTACAATAAATCATTTCATTGGAAAATTCTCAACCAGCTTTAGTTATTTGCCACCCCCAGGATAGTCTACAATGTCTATTGTTAGCTCATAATAGCCCCTGAAAAGCTGTCATGCTGGTGGGCATCAAATTCGGCCATGTCAGCGCACACCCTGATACAACCCCTATGCCACGGGACAGGTCAGAAGGGAGCTGTGTAGAGTCAGTCATGGCAGTGTTCCCCCATGATGGAATTTCCACCGGAGAGCTCCCCTCAGCACAAGAACGAGGACCTAGCCCCCCCAGTCCCTATACAAGCTAACAAGAATTGGTATTGATCAAATAAACAGCTCGCCTGATTTTAATCTTGTACAGTTAAAAAAAAAAGCAATTCTTCTTGTATAACTGTTTGCAGCCTGCAGCAGATTTTTAATGTTAAAGAGTTTATAATGGAAATCCCGACACAGACACCTAACTGCAGTGTACTGGATGACTCAGTGATGCTCTAATTAATGCATGGAAAGACCTTTTCTAAAAACTCTTGATAGATTGCCCTTTGGAGATACCTGAAGTATGCACAGAGTCCTAGGCTTCTCTTGGATTCTAGCTTTTTTTTTTTCCCAGCAAATCTCCCACTGTTGCTCTACTACCAGTGCATCTCCCTCAGTGGCAGATGTGGTGGGAATAAGAGGGCTCAGGGGTTTTACTACTGCATCGTTCAGCACTTCCCAAAGCAGGTCCACAGGTCACAGCGACCGAGGTGTTAGCCCTCTCTACACTGTCGCTACCAGTGGTGGTGCTGCACTGGTGCTAAACATGCTGGAAATGCTAATGCACACAAAGTCCTAGGAAAGAGGAATTTCTCAAACCACTCAGTCCATATTTTCTCTTTGCCTCCACTCTCTCACTCCCAGGCTTCATCCTTGAGGCTGACTTTGCTCCTATTCAGTCCCCCTGCTTGGAAATGTGTCCAGGACCAGCTCCACAGCATGCTACCCCTATCATGACACCACCTTTACTGGAACCCTTATCCATGCTGTCAGCTCCTGTAGCCTCCTTCACTATGGCATCCCCATGTCTCAGCTCCCTGGAGCCCAGCACTTCGCTCTTGCCAAGCTTCTAACGTGTACATAGAAAGATGACGACATCAGTCTCATTCAGAAACAACTTTCCTGACTCCCCACTCCAGTATCATTTAAGAATTGCCCTCCATACCACTACTCCAGCTTCCTCCTAACACACCTTAGGGGAAATCCTGGCCCCAGGAATGTCAATGTCACCTTGTTCCCTCTGCTGCTCTGGCATCTACATTCCAATCACTTCAAAAGTTTTTTTCTCTTACTTAATTGTCCTCTCAGAGTTGGTAAGACAACTCCTACCTTTTCATGCTCTCTGTATGTGTATATATATCTCCTCACTATATGTTTCATTCTACGTATCCGATGAAGTGGTGTAGCCCACGAAAGCTTATGCTCGAAAGCATAAGTCTCTAAGGTGCCACAAGTACTCCTGTTCTTTTTCCAAATGGGAGAGTTGCATGCACACATGCCCCTGTGTAAATTAGGGGCATGCAGAAGCGTATATGTGCTCACTTCTGAAAGTGGGGCCTGACTGACTTGCCCAAGGTCACACAGTTTAAATAATCTTCCTATTATTGGCAGTATGCAAAAGGCCAACATGCTAAAGAGTTCCCCTTAAGCATTCCTCAGCCTCAGGAATTAGTTGATGGTTCTTTGTTGCATGTACTATTTTCTCTGCATTAGTGGAAGTTAGTAGCATTGTTTCAGCAGTGAAAGTCCATTGTGTACTGATTGTGGTGTCTGTCTCTTCTGGAATGTGTCCCCTCTGTGACCTTCCTGTTTGCCTCCTCTAGTACTATGAGAGCATAAGCAGTCCCTCCTGGACAGCCCTGAGCCAAGTAGGAAGTCTCTCCTTCTATGACAGTACACTTAAATAGAGTATATTCCAGTCAATAGCCAGCAGATCCAGGTTTCCTTGCTGACAGAGCATTATCTTGTGCTGAGTCCATGCTGAGCACTCTGGTCCAGATCCTCAGCTGGAGTCTCTCAGGCCAATTTACTCCAGCTGAATTCCAGGCCCCACGTGTCTCCAGAATCACAGACCTTTCGGATACAGTTCCTTTCCTTTCCAGGAGCAGGAAGCACTTTAAATAGAGGTGAGCACAGGCCATACAGAATGAGCCTATGAAAAGGAAACAGTCTCCTTCAGCAGAAAGCTGAAATTATTCAGCGTAAGAACACTGTAGCCTATGACACTGTCATGTAGCTACACTTTTATAATGGGCTCTGTGTAATGAATGCTATTCAGGAGAGCTGGTTATTATAGGCGAGCTAGAGGTCGGACACCGGCATACACAGAGCCAGTAATTTGTGCACTATGAAAGCTCCACTACACTTTGCTGTTTTCCTAAGGGATTCAGAAAAGGAATCCGTTAAAACTGGGGTGCATCACGACCCAGCGTTACTGGTAAAGTGCTGCTGGGGGTAATCTCATCCCTTTTTTAACCCTCAGCAGGGACTGAGGGCTTGATGCTGCAAGATGTTGGCTGCTCAGCTCCTCTCAAAAGGCAATTTGTTGGAGTAGAGGGCTCAATCCTCCTCTCATTAAAATCAGTGAACATTTGGCCATTGACATCTACGGGAGAAGGATCAGGGAAGTAATGAGGCACAGTACAATGGCTTTAACACGAGCAAGGTCCTGGACCATGTCTGGCTGAAGACTCAATATTCCTCAGTTCCTGTGCTTGGAATGGGGATGGGGCAAAGGTAGCTTGAAGCCACAGCTGAACCCAGAATTCTCAGCTCTGCCTTAAGGCTGCTCTAAGTTACTCTCTCGCAGCAATGGCCCTGTAAGAGTCATGGGCCAGCTGAAGATAGCTGGAACACAGAACATACTGGATTCACTCCTCTCATTCTGGCCCATGGATATGGAGGGCAGCATAGGCTGGGTCAGCCCCTTAGGCTGGGGGTTACTTCTGGAAGTTGTTCCTGTTCCCTGGATGCTGCCAGAGTGGTATATAGGGACCTGGTTAGAAAAGGGAGTCAGGCCCAATTAATACAGCTTTGGAAACAGTGAATCCCACATTAATAAGGATGCCTCTGAGGGGCCAATTACTGCAGTGGGCAAAAGAAATGAGATTCCAGATTGTTTTCCCCAAGAAGGCAGCTAATTAGTGATTGTTTTGGTCCAATAAAAGATATTATCTCACCTCACCCACCTTGTCTAATATCCTGGGACTGACACGTCTACAACTACTCTACATCCTCCACCTTGTGTCTTAAATAACCAGATTATGCATGAAATGAAGGCAGTTACCATGGAAAATACTGTGCTGCCCCTTCCAAACAAAAACCACATCCTGGTTCTCGGCAGAGCCATGCATGCTGACAGATTAAACACAAAAGACTTTGTCTCCCTGTGTGGCATGGGGTGCCCTCCTAGAGAATAGGGTCATTGGATCTGACATTTCCAAAGGGAGATAAATCCAAGAAATGCTAGACCATGCCTGCAATGGCTGGCTGGCTCATCCCGTGTGAGGGTTAGCAGCAGCAGCCAGGTCCCCTAGCTATGCTGGATGTGCCATGCCCTGTGATTTAGGGGTGGAGAAAGAAACCTTGTTGTCAACCCATTTTTTTGTGGAGCAGCAGCATGGTTTGGAGAGTATTGGAGCAGGGTGCTCTGCAGGCTTCCTGGAAAGACAGTGGCAAGGATGAGAACAAGGTCATATTTGTTGTTAAAACTGGAAGGGAAGTGAAAAGAGATTGCGGAGGGGGAGAAAGGAGTTTGGAATGGAAAACCTCCTCAGGTGGAAAACACAAACACTGTATTAAGAAGGATTCGGAGAGGAAAGGATATGAAAGTGAAGCTGGGAGGAGGTAACTCACCGACCCTCTAGTGGTATCATATAGTGGAGCGTGGTGACCATCATTTACACTAGGGCTTATCTAGACTGGTCTAAACACACTAGTTTAGTTACACAGTGCCAGCTCCTAATGGCCACACAGTGCACCAGTGCAAAATGGGGCTTGCACTAGTACAACTGACTCAGCCACATATTGTTACACATTTGTGCAGCACATCTGCATTGAGGGGTTGCATCATTCCTATGTTAGTGTAGCTACACTGGGGGTTTGCACCCCATGAATGTAGGAACCAGGTCTAATGGATGGAGCAGCTATCCAGGTTTGGGAACAAAGCCAAGGTTCAGTACCAGAATCAACTGCCAGTGAGCAGAGCCAGGGGACAAGCTGGAGTCAGAGCCAGGACTAGTAATTGATGATTGGAGATGAGATGTAAGGACAGGAACTAGAGAAGAGACAAGGATAGGGTGACCAGACAGCAAATGTGAAAAATCGAGACAGGTGGTAATACGAGCCTACATAAAAAAAAGACCTCAAAATCGGGACTCTTTCTCTAAAATCAGGACATCTGGTCACCCTAGACAAAGACTAAGCACAGAGGAAAGCAGGGATGAGGCAGGAGCTAAGCAGGAGTGAGGAACAGAGTTGGGTCCATGAGGCATGCACATGCAGGGCCAACACAGCCACAGCAGGGAATCACCGTGTTGCTCAGACAAACTTCCTGTGCTGCCTCCTGGTTTAATGCCAGGGTTGGACCAATCAGTGGAATGGGGTGAGCCTCCAGTCAGAGCTCCTGAGAGTGGTGCCTTGGCCAAGGCTATAGTTCTACTAGCTTCTTGGTCCACCAGATTTCAGCAGCTATTGAGTGGAGGCCAGGATGCAGCAGCTGCCTGGGGACTTACAGAGTTAGCAGCATTAAGAGAACCTAGATAAAGACTCTTCTGGGTCCCTGTACTCTTTGTTAAAAAGAAAGATGGCTCTCTGAGACTTTAGATGGCACTTAACCAAATAACCTTCTGTTATCAGTGCTGTTTGCTATTACTTCCAAAGCCTTTGGATCGAGTATGGTCAGCCTGGCTGTACACCAAATGGGATCTTTGTTCACGTCAGAGCAGGGAATGAGTGGAAGGTAGCCTTTAGAAGTAGGGATGGCATTTTGAATATTTAGTAATGCCCATCAGCATTTCAGCACCTAATTGATGACATTCTTTGAGACAAAATAATGTAATTCTCTCAAAGCAGAACATTTTGATTAACATCAAATTAAATTTTTCAATTTTTTATTATTTTGTTCCAGTTTGGAATGAAAACAATCTCAAAATATTGGAATTTCCTGTGGAAAAGGAATTCCAAGTTTTGACCAATGCTGGCTGTGAGGCTTAAATAGTCTGTAAAATGCTTTGAGATCCTCAGATGAAAAGTGTTAGTCATGTTCGAAGTATGTAGGCCATTTTGGCAGCCTCCAGGTGCTCCCTTAGGTTAGCCTGGGTCTTATGAATAGTCTGTACCAGTTTGGAGGCACCACTTCCATGGATGAGGAGACAGAGAGATGGAATCATAGATGAAAACTATAACTGGAGTATATGATGGGGCGTCTGCCCTGCACTGTCCCTGATAGTGTTAAAACCCAGCCTGGAGGGCTGCATGGAAACAGCCAATTAGGGCAGTGGCTGCAGCCAATTAGGGTGGGAGCTGGACCAGCCAATCAGGGCCCAGTCAGCCCATATAAAAAGAAGCGGCAGGCCAGAACAGTGGGGTCTGCTTCAGGAAGCCCGGAGGGGACCAGCTTCCTAGAGGGCTGCAGAGACTAGCACCTGAACAGGGGTGCTGGGACTTGCAGGCCTGAGGCCCTAGGAAGAGAGTGAAGGAGCCAAAAGCAGGAGCCCAAGGTGCTGGGGCTGTGGGGAGGTGGCCCAGGGAATTGAGACAGACTTGTGGAGAAAGAAAGAAGAGGCAGCAGGAAGCTATTGTTTACAGGGTCCATTGTTTCGTTCTGATTTTGACTGATACCATATACAATTTTAAATATCATAAATTTCAAAACATATTGAAATGAAAAATGGATAACTCCCAACATGAAACGTCATCAAAATCAATGTGTTTCTGTGGAAAGTTTTGATACAGCATTGTCCAAAGGAAATGTTTTATCAGAAATTTTTTGACCAGTTCTACTCAGAATCCAGCTCCAAGGTAGCTATTATAATCACTCCTTTACATACAGGGAAAATGAGTTACAAGGAGAGTAAATAGTGGGAGGTCTAACACAGTGGGTTAGTGGTAGAGACAGGAACATAATTCAGGAGTTATTCTAGCCATTAAAAACACACTCTCTCACAATAGCCCCAGATGAGCAATAAGGCAGAAGGGAAATGACACCAGCCATGATTAATAACCATCCTTGACATTTAGAAAATACGTCACATTTGTAAAGTGATGTTCAAACATTAGGCCCAATAGTGTGTTTCTGTTGGGCCCACAGATATTTCTAAGTGGAGCTGGAGTGATTCAGAAGCCAGCTGTAAATCTTGTTGGCAGACGCAGGCCAAACTTTGTCATCTCTCGTACGATTTACTAAACTGGTTGATCAGTACTTTCCGATAAGTGAGGCTGTAAGTGACACACTGATCCACTGCTGCATTTTTTGACTTCAGGGAAGTTGCTCCATGTCTTCCTAGTTGTTCCTATATCACACTTACCTTGCCATCTTGGTCACTAAGTGAGAAACCGAGGGCGCTCTTTTTATCACTGGTGAAAACAAATCCCAGAGAAAGGAGATTTTAATATTTTTACCAGTGTGATTACCTTTATCAAACATAAGAACAGCCATACCAAGGCAGATGAATGGTCCATCTAGTCCAGTATTGTGTCTTCCCACAGTGGCCAATGCCAGATGCTTCATAGGGAATGAACAGAACAGGGCAATTATCGAGTGATCCACCATCCCGTCATCCGCACCTAGTATCTAGCAGAGAATAGGGACACCCAGAGCATGGGGTTGGATCCCTGACCATCTTGGCTAATAGCCATTGATGGACATATCCCTCATAAATTATCTAATTCTTTTTTTGAATCCTGTTATAGTTTTGGCTTTCACAACATCCCCTGGCAAGGAGTTCCACAGGTTGACTGTGAGTTATGTGAAGAAGTACTTCCTTTTGTTTGTTTTAAACCTGCTGCCTATTAATTTCTTTGGGTGACCTCTGATTCTTGTGTTATGTGAAAGAGTAAATAACACTTCCTTATTCACTTTCTTCATACTATTCATGATTTTATAAATCTCTATCATATCACCCCTTAATTGTCTCATTTCCAAGCTGAAAAGTCTCAGTCTCTTTAATCTCTCCTCAAATGGAAGCTGTTCCATAACCTAAATAATTTTTGTTGCCCTTCTCTGTACCTTTTCCAATTCTAGCATATCTTTTTTGAGATGGGGCGACCAGAACTGCACACAGTATTCAAGGTGTGGACGTAACATGGATTTATATAGTAGCATTTTGATATTTTCTATTTTATTCTCTCTCTCTTTCCTAATGGTTCCTAACATTCTGTTTGCTTTTTTGCAGGGCTGTCAATTAATCACAGTTAATGCATGTGATTAATGCAAAACAAAGATTAAAAAAAGTCACTATTAACTGCAGTTTTAATTGCACTGTTAAACAATATTAGAATACAAATTTAAATGTATTATAAGTATTTTTGGATGTCCACTTCTTGTTCAGACAATTGCTAAGACAAACAAGTTTGTTTACATTTATGGGAGTTAGTGCTGCCTGCTTCTTTTTTACACTGTCACCTGAAAGTGATAACAGGTGTTTGCATGGCACTGTTGTAGTCGGCATTGCAAGGTATTTACTTGCCAGATATGCGAAACATTCATATGCCCCTTCATGCTACGACCTGTAGGCTCCAAAGCTTCACATTGTTTTGTTTTTGAGTAGTAATGCAAAAAAAAAAAGTCTACATTTGTAAATTACACTTTCATGATCAAGAGATTGCACTACAGTACTTATGAGGTGAATTGAAAATACTATTTCTTTTGTTTATCTTTTTAAAAGTATTTGTAATAAAAATAACATAAAGTGAGCACTGTACACTTTTGAATTGCAACACAGAATACAATCAATATATTTAAAAATGTAGAAAAACATCCAAAATATTTATAATAAATTTAAATTGGTATTCTGTTATTGACTGTGTGATTAAAACTATGATTAATCATGACTGTTTAATAGTCTGACAGCCCTAATTTTTTGACTGCTGCTGTACCATAAGCAGAAGTTTTCGAAGAATTATCCACAATGACTTCAAAATCTCTTTATTGAGATATCTTAGACTCCATCATTTTATATGTATAGTTGAGAATGGGATTATCATAGAATCATGGAAGAGTAGGGTTGGAAATGACCTCAGGAGGTCAGCTAGTCCAACCCCCTGTTTTCCAATGTGCATTACTTTGCATTTATCAACATTTAATTTTATCTGCCATTTTGTTGCCCAGTCACCCAGTCATGTGAGATCCCTTTGCAACTCTTCGCAGTCTGCTTCAGACTTATCTTAGCTAATTTTGTATTGTCTGCAGATTTTTCCATCTCACTGTTTACTCCTTTTTCCAGATCATTTATCATTTATAGTCTTATTCAGTGTGTGTACAATTACATTTTGGTATGCATACATTTAATTGCTGGCTTGCATTAATACAAAAGTTTTTAAAACCTCCTCTTCTCCCTCCCTTAATGAAAGATATTCAGACAGAAACATGTTTTTATAAAATTATTTTCTTCGCCTTTTTTCATAAAAATGACAGTAGGACAAATCTAGATCTACTTTCCCATGGTATTAGAGTTCTCCAGTATGATTGTATGTGGAGGTCATAAGAAGAAATGGAAGAGACTTGAAATGTCTTCTTAAACCGAATAGATGAGTGTCGTTAGTGGGCAACTGTTCCCATATTATTCAGCATCTTTACGGGTATGTCTTCACTGCAGTTACCCAGGTGATTGGCATCTGGGCCAGAGGACACAGGTTGGCCTAGCTAGCTGTGAGCAGCCACAATGCAAACCCATACTTCCTGCACTCATACTGGGTCTGCACTCACCTGTATGAGGTGCTAGGATGTCTGGGAGCATATCTTAGGATTCTTAGTGCAGCACTAAGCTTCTGCAGTGTATACTTGGCAAACTTATCTGTCCTTCCTGGGCCCTTGTACAGAAGTTCTCTGAGCTCACCAACTCAGTACCTCTTCCAGCTTGACATGCTCTAGATTTCTGCCCACGGCTTCCTTTCCTCCCAGTAGCAGCTCATGGATCCAGCTCAGGAGGGTGACCTCCTCCAGTTGTTGGCATTAATGTAATTCCTTTCAGTGACAGGAGGCAGATAGAGGGCATGAGACATGAGGGCATTTTGACAGCACCTTGTCACCCTGAGAGGGCCTTGCTAAGGAGCGGCATGCAAACACAGAGCAGTGGAGGTAGCTAATTCAGGTTTTAATAGTTGTACAATCCTTCTGTGCTGACTAGCAGTACTGGTCCAGGACCACAAGCACAGAGTGGTCATCATGCAGACCTACAGGACCAGCAATGAGTCCAGAACTTCTGCGTAAGAAAGGACACTGCCTTAGAGCTGTGAGTGTGGCTTGCCCTTGTCTTTCAGCAGTAGGACACTCAAATGAGAGAGGTCATACAGTGCCCAAGGGGATTCCCCAAATGCCATCCAAGTGCTGTAGAGGCGTAGCAGAAATTTAGCAGACCATGTGGAAAGTGGGATTTAAATGCCATAGTGGTGGTTATAGGCTAGTAGGTGACTTCCAGTGCAGAAAAAGGGAGTGGGTAGATGGCAACAAAATACAGCCCAGGGGAACTTCTGGGGAAGCATTGGAGGACTGTCAGCATATGACAGTACAGGACTCACCCCTGCAGCGCCTCCTGCTGGTAATCCAGGGAATTAGCATTTCCAGCCTCTGGAGCACCCTCTGCAGGCCAGTGTCCCACTTGCCATTGGGCCCAAGTCCCTCCTAGACCCCAGTGCCCCTTTCAGGCCAGGGTGCTGCACCCGGACAATATCCCCACACTCTTTATGAGTCTCCCCTCTTTGGTGTCAAGTATCAGAGGGGTAGCCGTGTGAGTCTGGATCTGTAAAAGCAGCAAAGAATCCTGTAGCCGTGTGAGTCTGGATCTGTAAAAGCAGCAAAGAATCCTGTGGCACCTTATAGACTAACAATGTTAGTCTATAAGGTGCCACAGGATTCTTTGCTGCTTTTCCCCTCTTTGGGAAACCCCCAACCCTCTAATCCCTACCCTGCTTCAGTCTGGGCTACTGCCAGTCATCTCCAAGCCCCCACTTCCTGGGGCAGACTGCAGTGTAAAAGCCACTCATCATAGGCAAGGGGTTCGGACCTGCTGCCTTCCTCTGCCTCCCAGTACCTCTATGGGCCTTGGACCAGGCCCTGCAGCCCGGAGCTCCCATTGCTCTCCCTAGCCCTGCTTCACTCCAGTACCCTTTAGGGCTCAGGCAGTTAGATCCATTTCCCTCCTCAGCTAGAGGGAGACTCTGCCAGCTCCTGGCTCACTAGCCTTTTATAGGGCCAGCTGTGGCCTGATTGGGGCATGGCCCAGCTGCAGCTGCTTCCCCAGTCAGCCTAGTAGCTGCTTTTTCCCAGCCATAGCCCTCCCCAGGGCTACTTTTAACCCCTCCGGGGCAGGAGCAGGCGATCACCCTGCTACATAGCACCAGCGCTGATTAGCCTGTGTCCTCACTGCAAAGTGGCAGGTTACTAACCCCAGGATAAGCAATCCTCAGGCTTTAGCCTTTCCCCTCAGACAGGCCAGCTAGCCCCAGTTGAAATCCCCACCACACTTAAGTCAGATTTTGTGTGTGGATGAGAGCCAGGTTAGGGACAACACACAACGTTAACTCTCCTGTGAAGACATGCCCTCTGAAGCCACTGGGAAAACTGATGAGAAAACACAGGGTGAAGCGCAAGCAATATGACACCCATTCTCCTTTACATCAATCATTAACACCACCGTCTTGCTGGATTCTCCATGCTTAGCTCAGATCAGAAAGATAACCTAAGGCTAGCAAAGTCATATACACCTCACCCAGGTGGCCAAAACTAACTCCGAGCTGGCACCAGTGTTAGTCTGCATCTGCCCTGTTGGACAAAAAGGAAATATTTGAAGTCCTTCAATTTTAAATAACTGTGGCTTGAGATAATGGAAGCTCTTTGTGAGAGAGGACATTTTAATTTCAGCGGTCTACATTCCACTCACACTTGCCCATAAGTCCAGCTTGTCACGGTGTTGGGTGGGTCCGTGGTAGATTTTAACCTCTTCTGCTGAGGCGATTCTCCTCTGTGCAACAACTTGTCCAATGGGAACACTCAGGAAAGCAAAGATGTATTAATAAACTGTGAAATGAAAGTGCATTAGTTAAAGCATGTTAATCCCCCGTGAGCATTCTCTCATTAGCGTAGTGAACAGTGAACAAAAGCCACTCTCTTTCTGAATGAACACACCCACACAGGGGATTAATGCGCTATAACTAATTCACTTTCACTTCACACCCTTAGTTAGTTCATCTGAACATCCCTGAGTGGCCAACGTAGACAAATCTCTAAGAAAAAATATGAACCTAATGAATCCATTGAAATGTGTTACCCCTTTTGGTCACATTAAGTTGCTGGGGAAGAGCGAATCTATTGAGTGTGTAGCAGCCAGAGGACAACTAAAAAGGTCTGTACAACATGGCCATTTTAAAAGACTTGAGCGGAGTGAGGACAGATTAGAGATACGGTAGTGGCAGGATCAGCATTGACCAAAATTCTAGTGTCTTAGTCAAGAGGAAAAGCCCCAGTTGCTAGTTCTAGCTACAACTATGTGTGTGAGAGGTGGCTGAGAGAACCTTTTCTCCAGGAGTCTGTCGGCCAGGCTCAGGGAATTCCAGGACCAATCTTTATAGACAGCCTGTGTGAAACTGAAAGTGCACATTAATTCACTATACACAGAATGGGTCCTTGGGAAAGTTCATGCAATGTGACGGGTTAGCACAGGGATCCTCAATGTGGTAGATGCGATCTATACGGAATTACCGAACCCGCATCCCCCAGTTTACAAATACCCATGTGCCTATGCGATCGCTCTTTCCTTTTCATCTTAGAATAGCATGAATGACTTGGCATGGAGCATTTCCTGGAGACAAATGGCCAGCTGGGTTTAATGGTCCTCCACTTCGCTTCTGCACATCAACTGTTCCCAGCTGGTTATGAATCCCTAAGAAATGGTCTGTGCATTGATCGTGACTGCTTAATTCATTGATTTCACCCAGAGTGGGGAGTTAGTAGCTGATGGAGTAGAAGCACCCAAGATTACAGTAATAAAAAACATTTGCATAATACACAGGCTATTTGTGTTACTTTTAGAACAAGGCATCAGAAACTTCTGTAGAAAATGCATGGAGGACAAACTAAGCGGCTGTTGAAGCCAATGGCATAAATCCCATTGATTTTAATGGGAGTGGGACTGGGGTCTAAAATATAAATGCAGTGGGTCTGGATTCACGTGTGTTTTCTGAGCAGTCTTTTTGTTTGTTTGTTTTGTGATCTTACAACAGACATTAAGGTATGAAATAAAAGAGAGACTGTAGGTGAGGCATGTCTGGATGGCCTCTCAAATCCGAGACACCACAGAATACTTTCTGTGCTTGCAAAGAAAGCAAGACAGCCTTCTTCCTATCAAGCAAGCATGGTTTGCTTCATTTCCTTTGCACTTGTTACTGTCCAACCTCATCTGTTCTGCAAGTAGCTGTGTATGAATAATGAATGGAGCACATGCAGGAGATCAGACTGATTGTTTCTAATACAGCAGCAAAGAATCCTGTGGCACCTTATAGACTAACAGACGTTTTGGAGCATGAGCTTTCGTGGGTGAATACCCACTTCGTCAGATGCATGCAAACTGGACAGTCTCTACGGAAAAGAATAAATGGACACAAATCAGACATTAGGAATGGCAATATACAAAAACCTGTAGGAGAGCACTTCAACCTCCCTGGCCACACTATAGCAGACCTTAAGGTGGCCATCCTGCAGCAAAAAAACTTCAGGACCAGACTTCAAAGAGAAACTGCTGAGCTTCAGTTCATCTGCAAATTTGACACCATCAGCTCAGGATTGAACAAAGACTGTGAATGGATTGCCTCTCTTGGTTTCACACCTCAACTGCTAGAACAGGGCCTCATCCTCCCTGATTGAACTGACCTCGTTAACTCTAGCTTGCTTGCTAGCATATATATACCTGCCCCTGGAAATTTCCATTACATGCATCTGAGGAAGTGGGTATTCACCCACGAAAGCTCATGCTCCAAAACGTCTGTTAGTCTATAAGGTGCCACAGGATTCTTTGCTGCTTTTACAGATCCAGACTAACACGGCTACCCCTCTGATACCATACTCATAATGTTGTTTCATCAAATGGTTCTGCCTTGCAAACAAAGCAAAAGAAAACCCACTATCATCAGCTACTTTAATACCCCCGGGAGCCCTCTATACTCCCTGGCTCAGGAACTTTAATTTGGCAACAGTAGGATACAGGGACATTTGCTATTCTATGGGCTGTACCCTGCCACAGATGGGAGTACAACATTTTTGGCAGTACTACCAATAATAATGTCTAGGGGCGTTTATCTAGCATTTTGCATCTTCAGAGGACTTTGGAAACACTGCCTAGTTAATCATGCTATGAGCATCAAATGCTAGGAGGCCCATCCTCCATTACGAGCCATGCACTGTCTTCTAAGGAAACAATGCATCCATTTGTGTGCCATTCAGGTAACTCACATATAAAAACATTTTGTACTACAAAGCACCAAGGAAAGAGATACAGGGTCTCATATCATGGTAGAGGCCACAATACTAATGCAGTAGTTTCACAGTCCCCATCATGCAAGTTACTTATCTTTCAGCACTGATGGTTATACAGGATGGATACTGATTGAACTTGCTTGCATTGTCCATATTTACTGATATGCATGCTCAAATTCAACCCTATATATGAGTATTTGCCCAGGAAAAAAATGACTTGTTGCTGATGTTCTCTCTCCCAAGATCCACAGAAACTATCAGGAAACTCAGAGTTAGAAGATGAGATCCAGGCCTTTGCTGGGGCAGTGAAAAACCATTGACACACAGTAAAACCCCTTTTGGAACCTGTTTCACACACTACAAAGGAAGACAAAGAATTACAATGCACATAGGGGTGTGGTTGGCCTGCATGAAAGAAAGCCATTGCAGAACTAGCCAGAGATTTCTTCGGGGAGAGGGGAAGGTGGGGAGAATGCCACAGCTTTCTAAAGCATGGATCCAGGATAGTAATTCCCAAGAAACTCAGACAAGAGTGAGTACAGAGAATCAGCCAGGGGTATCACTGTCAGACAAAGTGCTGGAAGACAACAAAAACCTCAGTATGGTGGCTGGGCATCAGGAAAGATATTCAAGATGAGTCTTATGCAACCAATTCTGTGACGAGAATAAACCTAGCCAGTGACGAGCACCTCTTATGACGACTAAACTGTCAGATCTCCACTGGCAAAGATTGGCAGCAGATTTGTATGAGATGTTGGGGGAAAACTTCTTAATAGAAGCTAACTACTACTCACACACGGGATTGAAATCTTACTGCTTCCTACAACTATTAGCACAGCAGGTATAACCAAATAGAAAGTAGCTTTGCAAGGTTTGACTTACTGCAAGCCTGAGTAATGGACAATAGGCCCGCAGTTCACTGCAAAACCGTTCAAAGAGTTTGTACACAAATGTGATTGTGCGCATGTATTGAGTCTGTATTACTCGCAAGATAATGGAATGAAAGAACGTGCTGTCAAGACTGCGTCAATGATAAAGAAGCAAAAAGAGCACTCATTAGCCCTACCTAGCTATTGGACAACTCCAACTATGCCAAGTAGTGAAAGCCCTGGCAGGCTGTTAATGGGTTTGTCTACTCAATGCTGTGCTATCTTCTTTACTTGATCTACTCACATCAGAATGGCCAACCTCGGAGGCTGTCCAGAAATGTTTTGCACAGGCTAAACAGTCTTATAAGAAATTTTATAATCACAGATATTCAACCAGACCTTTATCGCCCCTTCTCTCATGACCAAGACAAGGGCAGTCAGACCTAGCCGTCAGAGCAGGAGTCAGGACTCAGGCTGAGTTAGTTGTGGATGGGTCCTGTTTTGAGCAGGGGGTTGGACTAGATGACCTCTTGAGGTCCCTTCCAACCCTGATATTCTATGAGTCAGGTACTGAAAGGTCAGAGTAGGAGGCATGCCAGAGGGCAAACCAAGAATCAGGTGTCAGGAGGCAGGCAGGGTCAGGTCACCAGGAGATCAGAGTAGGGCACCAAGTTACAGACAGGAATCAAAGAGCTAGGTCAAGGACAAACCAGAGTCAGAAGTCAGAGTTTAGGGTTAATTGCAAGCAGGGATCTGGAGCAGAGACAGGAAGGCAGGCAGTGTTGTTGCTCAGACTCCTTTTCATGGCTCCATGGTTTAAGTACGGGTACTGGCCAATCAGGGGCTCTGAGGGGTCACCACTCAGGTCCTGCTGAGTGGTATTTCCTGCCAAGCCCAGCCTCCCTGGGTCCTCTAGTGGAAGCCTAGACTAAGCCTCCAGTGACAAAGCAGAAGTGTCAGCAGCCCACAACCCTCATGGCCTCACATTCTAGCCCTGCAGGTTCTTACGTCATTCACCCTGTAGGCCCACCTTTGAGGTGGTGCAAGTCCACGCTTGTCTGGGTGAGCCTTGTGGAATTCTTTCACCAGTTCGGGAGCATGGACATGGGAGGCAGGCTCCCAAGTGTGCTCTTCCTAGTCCACCAGATAGTACAGGCAGCCATGCTGCCATTGGGAATTGAGGATGTCAGGTACTTTATATTCCTCATGATCCTGGATTTTGAATGGTGGAAGTGATGACGTGGTTAGGTCAGGGAAAGAGTTCTCAGTGTAGGGCTTCAGCAGGAAAACATGGTACACTGTGTATATTTTGAGACACTGGGGAAGAGGGAGTTTGGAGGTAACTGGGTTTATCTGCTGGAATATCAAGAAGGATCCCAGGAACTGGTAGTCCAATTTGTGGGCAGATCACCTGGTCTGGAAGTGTTTGGCTATAAGCCACCCCTTCTGATCTACTGTTAATACTGGAGCGTCTTGTCACTGACAGACCACGTGCTTTCTTTGCCTCTTCTGGGCGGTCCTTGAGCTCTTTCTGAATTATATGAACCTGTTGGACCCTGATGGTGGCAGGGTTTGGGAAGGCTGCTGGTAACATGGAGTGGAACCTGTAAATAGTGAAGAAGGGGACTGTGACAACCTGTGAAGCCATGGTCGGTGTTGTTGTAAGAAAACTCTGCATATGTCAGGAGCGTGGATCAGTTGTCTTGACGATAATTTACAAAGCACCTCAAATACTGCTCCAGTACTTGGTTCAGCTGTTCAGTTTGTCCATCTATTTGGGGGTAGTATGTGGTAGATATAATAGTCTGAACCTTTTGCACCAGAATTGACAGGTGAACTGTGGGCCTCAGTCAGAAACTCTGTGGTCTGGGAGTCCTTGGAGACAGACCACGATGTGCACCAGGAGTTGGGTGGTAATCTTGGCAGAGGATAGCTCAGGAGTCAGCAACCTTTGGCACGTGGCCCATCAGGGTAATCCGCTGGTGGGCCGCAAGACAATTTTTTTACATTGCCCTTCCACAGGCATGGCCCTCCACAGCTCCCAGTGGCCAGCCAGGTCCAAACCACTTCCCGCAGCTCCCATTGGCCGAGAATGGCAATTCACAGCCACTGGGAGCTGCGGAGGCCCATGCCTGCAGATGGTCAACCTCAACAAAACGTCTCATGACCTGCCAGCGGATTACCCTGATGGGCCACATGCCGAAGGTTGCCGACTCCTGCACTTGAATATCAAAAGAGATTGAAGAACTCACCCAAAGATGCTGCTGTCCACTTTAATTCAGCCTTTGCATTTAAAGAGGTTAAAGTGAAGAGGAAAATACAGAGGTGCCAGGCTATTAGACCACATCACTTCATTTTTTTTTCAGTTTGCAAATCCTGCCATAAAGCAGGTATTAGAAACATCAGAGGGGTAGCCGTGTTAGTCTGGATCTGTAAAAGCAGCAAAGAATCCTGTGGCACCTTATAGACTAACAGACGTTTTGGAGCATGAGCTTTCGTGGGTGAATACCCACTTCATCAGATGCATGTCATCCAGTTTGGCCGATGTACATAGCAGAGGGGCATTGCTGGCATATGATGGCGTATATTACATTGGTGGATGTGCAGGTGAATAAACCAGTGATGGTGTGGCTGATCTGGTTAGGTCCTGTGATGGTATCGCTGGTGTAGATATGTGGGCAGAGTTGGCATCGAGGTTTGTTGCATGGATTGGTTCCTGAGCTAGAGTTATTATGGTGCGGTGTGCAGTTACTGGTGAGAATATGTTTCAGGTTGGCAGGTTATCTGTGGGCAAGGACTGGCCTGCCACCCAAGGTCTGTGAAAGTGTGGGATCATTGTCCATCATCAAGGATCTACAACCCATCCTGGACAATGATCCCACACTTTCACAGGCCTTGGGTGGCAGGCCTCGATGCCAACTCTGCCCACATATCTACATCCTGCAGCAAAAAAACTTCAGGACCAGACTTCAAAGAGAAACTGCTGAGCTTCAGTTCATCTGCAAATTTGACACCATCAGCTCAGGATTGAACAAAGACTGTGAATGGCTTGCCAATTACAGAACCAGTTTCTCCTCTCTTGGTTTTCACACCTCAACTGCTAGAACAGGGCCTCATCCTCCCTGATTGAACTGACCTCGTTATCTCTAGCTTGTTTGCTAGCATATATATACCTGCCCCTGGAAATTTCCATTACATGCATCTGAGGAAGTGGGTATTCACCCACGAAAGCTCATGCTCCAAAACGTCTGTTAGTCTATAAGGTGCCACAGGATTCTTTGCATTATGAGTATGGACATATGGACCATCGCCCTGGAGGAAAACATAAAAGGAGCTAAGAATACTCACAGCTGGGGGAGGAGGAAGAAGGAGAGTGGTCAAGCAAGAGATGCAGCAAGCTGCAATCTACTGCAAAATGGCTGCTGCTGTCTGGGTCTGACAAATTTAAAGGGCCATCTATCAGAAAGGCATGCTGGAAAGGTCGTTATTAGAGAATGACCTTAGAATAAGGAGGGTCAGCAGCACCTGGGTAACTATAAAGAAAGGTGCTCTTGTGAAACAGGGTGGATTCTTTTATTTCTCAGAGGGCTAGGGATCTAGTTTAAAGTTATTCGAAGATCTTTAAAGCTAGAAGTTGGTGTTCGGGTTTATTATTTGTATTGCAGTAGTGCTCAGTGGCTCCCAGTTGAGACTGAGGCCTCATTTTTCCAGGCAGAGTGTAGACGCATAATAAGAGACAGTCCCTGTCTCAGAGAGCCAACACTCCAAATAGACCAGCCAGACAAAAGGCAAAGGAGAAAGAGCAGCACCAGGAAGTGAAGTGATTTGCCCAAGGCGAAATTATTTGCCCAGCAAACCAGTGGCAGAGCCAGGAATGAAATGCAGGTCTCCTGTCTGCCAGTCCAATGCCCTACCCACAAAGAACTATGTTTTTCTTTTTATACTACCTTTTTATCATAAAAACTGTGATGCTTTTGCAGCATGAACTGCTTTCTGCATCTAGTGAATTGCCACAAACATATCTAGATTGGTAGCTGAGCTCCCAAATACCACAGTGAAGATAGATTCGATATATATTTTAAAATAGAAATTAAAAAGGACACAAGGACAGCTGAAGACATGTAGTGGTTTGGGATCACAGAGGTTTTCACCCCAAATTTCACTCAGAGTTTGGAATTTGGATGAATTAGTCCAAAAACTATATGGGAAATTCAGTTGATACTACTTGGTTCTGTACACAATGGACCAGGTTTACTCAAAACTTGGTGCTCACTAATTTGATCGTTCACAAATCTCAGCAAAGCTTTTGGAAAACCTGAGTTTCGTTTGTAACAAAATTATTCTGATCTCCTCCAACCTTTGTAGGTTTCTCTTGAGGGCACAGAAACAGTTAAAACATACAAGCTGTTTGCAGCTCAGCATCCTGATCCATTTGCTTGTATGGAGGATAAACAGCCAGGAGGGAGAAGTGCTATTTTAAGTGAAGGGACAATGTTGGCACAAGAACAAATGGCTGTAAACTGGCCATGAGTACATGTGGGCTGGGAATTAGAAGAAGGTTTCAGACCATCAGAGGAGTGAGGCTCTGAAACAGTCTCCCAAAGGGAATAGTGGAGGCAAAAAACCTAGCTGGTTTTAAGATGGCGCTTGATAAATTTATGAATGGGATTATATGATGGGATTGCCTGCGACAGCAGGTTTTGATCCAGGAGTTTCCTTCCATACCTATATTCTCTGTTCCTACATCCATTCCATTTCTCTCCTAAGTTCATCAGCCCTATAATTGCATAAACATTATAGATCACTCAGTATTTATCTCTGAATCTTAACTAATTAACCAATTTCAGATGTTCTGCTTTCCTCAGTGCTGTCTCAGGGTACGTCTACACTAGAAATGCGACAGTGGCACAGCAGCCACACTGCAGCAGCTCTGCTGGAGGAACTGAAGTGTAGACACTTAGTCCATGACAAAAGGGGTTGATCCATCCCTGTACCAAACCCACCTCTCTGAGAGGCAATAGCTAGGGTAATGGAAGAATTGTTCTGTTAATCTAGCACTGTCTACACAGAGGCTTAACTAAGTCATACATGGGTGTGAATTTTCACTTGTGTAGCCAATGATTTTAGTTTGTTATCCATTTATTGTGCGATGTTATGATTAATCAATATGTTATATTACATGTATTCATTATATGTTAATTAGAGTTAATTTATAGGATTTTAAAAGGATAAGATCAATCAGTATTTAGAGGAATCAAGTATTATACTTGAGTAAGACAAATTGAAATGCAAGAACCTATAGGCTGAGCCCTGCAAGACTAGCATAGCTATTTTAGGCCTTGGAGACAAGAATTGATGACATAAGTGACTGGAAAATAACTTGATGCCTTAAGATTATGGGAGAAGAGGTACCAACTGGTAAGATTGCAAAAAATTACCCAGAAGATTAATATTAGATCTTAAAAATATTGTAAAGGCGTGTCTGTCTCCAACATGTGACTTAACCATGGGATACAGGTTGTGCATGAATGCTAATGAGAATAAAGGGAACTTACACAGCCTTTAGAAAATTGGGGTCCCTTAAGTTTCCAGGGGACCTAGACCCATAAGAGAAAAGAGGGTTGACACTTTTATGGACATGCGCAGAATGTAGGTATAGACAGAATCACGTTATAAAAAGGGGAGGCCCAGAATGGGAAAATTGAGCTCCCTATGGGAGTCTCCAGCAGGAACCATCCCTCTACTGATGAGACTCATCAGACCATAACACTGTTGTTAAAGATATATAACTTGATATATAAGATGAGTATAACTATATTTGTAACTTGTGCATGGGTCTGTAGAGAATTTCTATATGCTTTGGTAATCATAACTTTAATTGTAATTTTAATAAAACTTGTAAAATAGACTAGACCTTATACTTGTGAGAAAACTTCAGTCTCTCTGGTCACTCAATAACAGACCTAAAAGTGGCAATTCTTCAACAAAAAAAAACTTTCAAAAACAGACTCCAATGTAAAACTGCAGAACTGGAATTAATTTGCAAACTGGACACCATCAGATTAGATCTGAATAAAGACTGGGAGTGGTTGGGTCATTACAAAACCTAAACCTATTTTCCCCAATACTAATTTCCCCCTCCTGTTACTCACACCTTCCTGTCAATTGTCTGAAATGGATCACTGTCATTACCACTTCAAAAGTTATCTTTCCTCCCTTGGTATCCTGCTGTTAAGTGAATTGTCTCATTAGACTGACCTCTCACTCGGTAAGGCAACTCCCATCCTTTCATGTATTTATACCTGCTCCTGTATTTTCCACTCCAGGCATTTTATGAAGTGGGTTCTAGCCTACGAAAGCTTATGACCAAATAAATTTGTTAGTCTCTAAGGTGCCACAAGGACTCCTCGTTGTTTTTGATCTTTATGTGTTCCTAGAGACTCTAACTCTGAAGGAAGTAGCAGAGGTGATTTTCACTCTGTTAATCTTGAAACTGTTGCCACCAGAGCTGAACCCACGGTGGCATAATACCACATTACGAAATTCACTTTAAATAAAATAAAAGGCTACACATGCTTGAGCAATGTAGTTAGGTCAACTTAAGTTTCATGTGTAGATCAGACCTCAATGTTGTTCTTGTTTCCTCAGTTGCTTTACTTGATACATTTCTCTAAAACATTTGGGTGTCCATTGAATCCAATCTAAAATGCAAAGATCTCAGTGGCAAATACAGCAGAATGTTGCTGCAGATGTCATGGTCATTTATCATTGTGCTCAGTAACAGCATATGCAAATCCATAAATCATGAGTTCTCCAAATCAGACAAGTGCAATCTGTTTTAGGAGAGAGAGAGTGCATTGACAGGTAAATCGTAATGATAATTGCCTCTAATTAACACTCCCACGAGCTGATACATCCTTTACATGTAGCTGAGTGTCACTTGAGAATGTGCAAATTCTTTTTTTCCTTTGAAAACATCAAAGGGAAAAAAATCCAGTGAATTGTTTCCAATCTGTTCCTTGTACTCATCATTATGAGTGAGGGGAAGGAATGCATCAGAAGAAACGAGAAGTGGATTTATAAAATAAGGGTCCAGTCTGCATGCCACATTCTGTTCTGCATAGACACTGATCTCACCCTCCTCAGTCTAATATCTGGGAAGCTTCTACAGGGTCAAATCAAGGGGAAAAATTGGTGATGGTATTTTTCCAAACTCTACCTACAAAACAAGCTGCACCAATGTGTTGTGTTCACAGTAAACTGCACAAATGTTTAAAATATGATCCTGTATATTTTCAGTGTACCACTGGCACTTTCTTGGTTGGGGGAAAAATGAATTGCTGGCTTCTCCCTAACACCGCCTATTTGTGGCACCAACATGAGAGTCATTCATAGCATAAAGTGCCACCCTTTCCTTTCTTAAGCGAAAAATGAAATAGTTAATAAAGTGGATATTTTAAATGCTCATCACTGGATATCTGAGTTAACGTCTCACTGAGATGAATTAGGCAGTTTGCACCTCTCAGAACTATTGTTCCAGGCTCTCTGCAACCACATGTAGATGTCTCTGCATCTGTCAGACTCAGCTCACATGTTTTAGATTTTTCTTCACAAACGTAACAGCTAGGTACTTACTTTAAACAAAAATGAAAACTGAGATTCTGGAGAATAATATGATGTCTTCAGAGGAGGACTAAGGTGCCATACCATTGTATATCAGCTTTTCCATGTCTTCACCTTCCAGCAGTGAGGTTTGTGATGGTCCTTAGTTCCTGGGGGAGTTCATTCCTCAGGCTTGGGCTGGCCCCCAAGAAAGTCCTATGGTCCCCACTGACAAGCTTTAACCTCATGGTAGAAAGTTCCATTGTGCCCAAAAAGCGAAGTTGTCAACCAAGATCCTTATCCTGGAGCTATAGATGATCTTTCTTATAGGCCAGGCCACTGAATGTCCTTAAGATAGAAACTGAGACTTTGAACCTAATATTCTATTGGAAGCCAGTGTAGGGAGCAGAGGACAGGATTGATGTTTTGCGATTCCCAGGATTGCTGAAGAGATGCACTTTAGAATTCTTTGCTAATTGGAGTTCCCTATCAGCTGATGGCTTCATGCCTGGTTATACTGCCTTGCTGTACTCTGAACAGGAGGTGATGAAGGTATGTCTAATTGAGACGAGAACATCATTTTCCAGGATGGGATGCAGCCAATCAGAGATGCTAGAATGCATTACTCATACATGCTGCTAAGTGAAAACTTAGCTTCAGCAAGGAATATGGTATTCCAATGAGCACTCCTAGACTACAGGCTGAATTGAGCAATTGTGGGTGTGTGACTTCAACCAACGGGGACTGCACTGTGACTGCAAACTATTGTGTGCTTAAAGGAGAAAGGGAAGATTCCCTTCATAATAAGACATTAGCTATTTTGGTCATGAATAGCACCAATCAAATGCTTATGACTCTCTCACAAACTAGGAAGGGTCGGGCAGGGGTCAGAGTCATAGGTCTCGCATTGGGTCGACTCTCCCTCAGTGTGTCTGACATCTTTTGAATGGAATGGAATGAATTTAGGAAACACAGGCATAAGAACACAAATACTGGGTCAGACCAATAGTCCAACTAGCCCAGTTTCCTTCTTCTGACAAAAAGAACAGGAGTACTTGTGGCACCTTAGAGACTAATAAATTTATTTCAGCATGAGCTTTTGTGAGCTACAGCTCACTTCTTCGGATGCACAGAATTGAACATACAGACAGGAGATATTTATACATACAGAGAACATGAAAAGGTGGACAGAGGCTTCAGAGGAAATGAACAGAACAGGACAATTTTGAGTGATTCATCCTCTGTCATTCAGTACCAGCTTCTAGCAGTTTGAGGTTTACAGACACCTGGAGCTTGGGGTTGCAACCCTGACCATCTTGGCTAACAGCCTTTGATATACTATTGTCCATGAACTTACCTAGTTCTTTTTTGAATCCTGTTACAGTTTTGGCCTTCATAACATCCTCTGGCAAAGAATTCCACGCGTTTACTGTGTGTTGTAGAAAGAAGCATTTCCTTTAGGTGGTTTTAAACCTGATGCCTATTAATTTCATTAGGTGACATCCCATTCTTGCATTATGTGAGTGGATAAATAACACTTCCCTATTTACTTTTTCCACACCAGTTATGATTTTATAGACCTTTCTGATAGCCCCCCTTAGTTGTCTCTTTTCCAGGCTGAAAAGTCCCAGTCTTATTAATCTCCTCATAAGGAATATTCCTAATCATTTTTGTTGCCCTTTTCTGAACCTGTTCCAATTGCAATACATCTTTTTTGAGATGGGGTGACCACATCTGCACACAGGATCAAAGATGTGGGAGTACCATAGATTTATATAGAGGCAACATGATATTCTCTGTCTTATTTTCTATCCCTTTCTTAATGATTCCCAACATTCTGTTAGCTTTTTTGATTGCTGCTGCTGCATATTGAGTGGATGTTTCCAGAGAACTATCTACAATCATAGAATATCAGGGTTGGAAGGGACCTCAAAAGGTCATCTAATCCAACCCCCTGCTCAAAGCAAGACCAATCCCCAGAAAGATTTTTCCCCCAGTTCCCTAAATGGCCCCCTCAAAGATTGAACTTGCAACCCTGGGTTTAGCAAGCCAATGCTCAAACCACTGAGCTATTCCTGTCCCTCTACTTTTTTTTTCTTTTTTGAGTGATAACAGCTAATCTAAATCACATCGTTTTATACGGATAGTTGGGATTATGTTTTCCTGTCTGCATTACTTTGCATTTATGAACACTGAATTTCATCTGCCTTTTTGTTGCCCAGTCACCCAGTTTTGTGAAATCCTTTTGTAGCTCTTCACTGTTAGCTTTGGACTTAACTGTCTTGAGTAGTTTTACCACCTTGCTGTTTGCCTCTTTTTCCAGATCATTTATGAAAATGTTGAATAGGACTGGTCCTAGTACAGACCGCTGGGGGACACCACTATTTACCTCTCTCCATTTTGAAAACTGACCATTTATTCCTACCCTTTGTTTACTATCTTTTAACCAGTTACTGATTCATAAGAGGACCTTCCCTCTTATTCCAAGACAACTTACTTTGCTCAAGAGCCTTTGGTGAGGGACTTGTCAAAAACTTTATGAAAATCTAAGAACACTATATCCACTGGATCCCCCTTGTCCACATGCTTGTTGACCCCCTCAGAGAATTCTAGTAGATTGGTGAGCATGATTTCCCTTTACAAAAACCATGTTGACTCTTCCCCAACGAATCATGTTGATCTATGTGTCTGACAATTCTGTTCTTTACTATAGTTTCAACCAGTTTGCCCAGTACAGAAGTTAGGCTTAGTGGCTTGTAATTGCCAGGATCACCTCTTAAACCTTTTTAAAAAATTGGTATCACATTAGCTCACTAGTCGTCTGGTACAGAAACTGATTTAAATGATAGGTTACAGACTACACTCAGTAGTTCTGCAATTTCATGTTTGAGTTCCTTCAGAACTCTAGGGTGAATATCATCTGGTCCTGGTGACTTATTACTGTTTATCAATTTGTTCCAAAATCTCCTCTAATGACACCTCAGTCTGGGACAGTTCCTTAGATTTGTTACCTGAAAAAAATGGCTCAGATGTGGGAATATCCCTCACATCCTCAGCCGTGAAGACCAACGCAAAGAATTCATTGAGGGCTTGGCTACACTTGAGTGTTACAGCGCTGGTGGTGATGTCACAGCACTGTAACTTACTCCTCATCCACACTGGCAAGGCACATACAGTGCTGTATCTCCCTGGCTACAGCGCTGCATGTACTCCACTTCAACAAGAGGAATAAAGAGAACAGTGCTGCTGTTGCAGCGCTGATGTGCCAGTGTAAACAGTGATTAATCTTGCTACACTGTAACTGACCTCTGGAACCTTCTCATAATGCTTTTAAGTAAAGATAACACTCTTTGTTTCGTTGTGAACTCAGGGCTCCCAGAGCTGCTTATCTAAAAAAACAAACACAGCTACTGTTTGCAGTGAATGAGCAGAGGCAGACAGGGAGATCCCTTTGGAATGTCCACAGCTAGTGTTTGCTTGAGGAGAGAAGCAGCACAGTGGGCAGGGGATCCGTTTCGGAGCAGCTGCTTATCTGGTCTGTGAGGAAAAAAACAAAGAAGGCTATTTGCATTTAGTGAATGAGACAGGGGTGGGGGAAGGGGTCGGAACTTGCAAGGCAGGGAGCTGACACAGTGTCAGCTCTAAAAATCCACTCTCTCTGTCTCCCACATGCTTCCTGTCACACTCCACCCACCCCCCCTTTTGAAAATCACCTTGCAGCCACTTGAATGCTGGGATAGCTGCCCATAATGCACCACTCCCAACACTGCTGCAAATGCTGCAAATGTGGCCACACTGCAGCGCTGGTAGCTGTCAGTGTGGCCACACTGCAGCACTTATCTTACACAGTTGTACAAAGACAGCTTTAACGCCCAGTGCTGTACAGCTGCAAGTGTAGCCAAACCCTTAGTTTCTCTGCAATGGCCTTACTGTCTTTCAGTGATTTTTCAGCATCTTGATCATCCAGTGGCCCCACTGTTTGTTTAGGAGGCTTTCTGCTTTGATATACTTAAAAATTTTTTTGCTATTACTTTTTGAGTCTATGGCTAACTGTTCTCCAAATTCTTTTTTGGCCTTCCTAATTATATTTTTACACTCCACTTCCCAGAGTTTATTATGCTCCTTTCATTTTCCTCAATAGGATTTAACTTCCACTTTTTAAAAGATGCCTTTTTGCTTCTCACTGGTTTTTTTACTTTGTTGCTTAGCCACAGTGGCATGTTTTTGGTTCTCTTATTATGTTTTTTAATTTGGGGTATACATTTCAGTTGAGCATCTGTTATGGTGTTTTTAAAATGTTTCCATATAGCTTGCAGGGATTTTACTTTTGGTACTGTACCTTTTAATTTCTGTTTTACTAACTTCCTCATTTTTGTGTAGTTTCCCTTTTTGAAATTAAATGCTACTGTGTTGGGTTACTGTGGTGTTTTCCCCACCACAGGGATGTTAAATTTAATTATTTTATGGTCATTATTACCAAACAGTTCAGCTATATTCACTTCTTGGACCAGAGCCTGTGCTCCGTCTGGGACTAAATCAAGAATTGCCTCTCCTCTGGTGGGTTCCAGGACTAGCTGCTCCAAGAAGCAGTCATTTAAGGTGTCAAGAAATTTTACGTCTGCATCCTGTCCTGAGGTGACATGTACCCAGTCAATATGGGGAAAGTTGAAACCCCCCATTATTATTGACTTTTGTATGTTTACAGCCTCTTTAATTTCTCTGAGCATTTCACAATCACTATCACCATCCTGGTGAGATGGTCTGTAATATATCCCTACTGCTATATTCTTATTATTTAAGCATGATATGACTATCCATAGAAATTCTATGGTACCGTTTGATTCATTTAAGATTTTTACTTCATTTGATTCTACGCTTTCTTTCACATATAGTGCCACTCCCCCACCAGCACGACCTGTTCTGTCCTTCCGATATATTTTGTACCCTGGTATTACTGCGTCCCATTGATTATCCTCATTCCACAAAGTTTCAGTGATGCCTGTTATATCAATATCCTCATTTAATATGAGGCACTTTAATTCACCTGTCTTATTATTTAGACTCCTAGCATTTGTATATAAGCACTTAAATAATTGTCACTTTTTAGCGGTCTGCCACTACGTGAGGTAATTGAATGGGACTCTTTTTCATTCAACTGTTTCTCATCAGGTCCTACCCATATTTTATCTTCCATCCTCTCCTCCTTACTAGAACATAGAGAATCTCCATTAATAGATCCTCCCCTAAGGGATGTCTCTGTCAGAACCGCATGCTCCTCCATACCTGTCGGCATTCCCCCAGCCCTTTGTATAAAAACTGCTCTACAACCTTTATAATTTTAAGTGTCAGCAATCTGGTTCCATTTTGATTTAAGTGGAGCCCACCCTTCCTGTATAAGCTCACCCTTTCCCAAAAGGTTCCCCAGTTCCTAATAAAGCTAAACCTCTTCTCCCTACACCATCATCTCATCCATGCATTGAGACCCTGCAGTTCTGCCTGTCTACCTGATCCTGTGCACGGAACTGGAAGCATTTCAAAGACTGCTACCATGGAGGTTCTGGACTTCAGTTGCTTACCTAGCAGCCTAAATTTGGCCTTCAGGAACTCTCTCCTATCCTTCTCATGTTAATTATTATAAACATTTTTTTTATAAAGTGCTTTTAATCAAAATGCTTTACAATAGTCAGCTAATGGTACACCATTTGGAAAGATCATTAAGTGGTCTGCTGAGACCCTCACCAATTTTCAAGTGGTCTGTGAAAAAAAAGTTTGAGAACCACTGGACTAGGGGTTGGACTGCTATGTTGTGTCTCTGAAAGTCTCCTCTCTGTTTCTCATAGCCTCTCCAGTTTAGCCACTGTGGTCTCAAAAGCCTGTGTTGTGTCCTTGAGGGTCATGAGTTGGTTGCACCACATGCGCCACCTGCCCAAGAGGTAATCATACAAGCTGCATCCAGTGCAATCAACTGTTTGTTGACTGGTAGAAGGAGAGAAGGCTGTTGGCTGGTACAGACAGAGCAGATCTATGCTGTTTGAGAAAGCTTCCTGAATTAAGTAGGAAGTGAAGGATGATGGTTCTTCCCAGCATATGGTGCTAGGTTCTGCTGTGGATTGTAGCCACTCAAGTTTAATGAAGTGGCAGCCACTCTGGATAGCTCCTTTAGATGGGATTATATGGCTTCTCTGGAGGCTCAGAGGAAAATCCTCTTGGCTTGTAATACAGCCTCAGCCAAAACTCTGGAGAAATTCACTGTGTTTCAGCCTTTGTGTTCTGCCATTGGCACTTGAGTTTCCATCTCTCTCTGTTCATCTGGTGCAGGGTGTCAGAAAACGAAAGATGGTGATGAGTAGGTCAGTACTAACTGTTCTCAGGTTTGGCATTAAAATTTAATCTGCAGATCTGAGAAATCACTACTGTGATAATCACTAAAACCCAATTCCACAGTAATCAGGTTCTTGCTCTAGTCTATTTGGTCAGTAGGTCCTCTGGTTGTGATGGTCAGAAAGGATAGGCTAAAGGACAGTAGGGAGCACTGGACCAGGACTTAAGGAACCAGGCTTCAGTTTCTGGGTTAGTCACAGATTCCTTGTGTGAGCATGAGCAAGTTACTTAATCTACCTTGTGCCTCAGTTCCCCATCTTTAAAATGGGCTAATACTTCCTTCCCTCATAGGGAGTGTTGTGAGGATACATTCCTCAATGATTATGAAGCACTCAGTTTCTACAGTGATGCACACATGTACCTGCTAGGCTAGGTTTTCTCACCTCTCTATAAAATACTGGTTACTGAACTTTCTCATCTTGTGCAGTGAGAAGAAGTGCTATGCATAAGAAGTCCTCCCAATTCTTCATGTAAAGATGTGTGAGTCTAGAACCCTGGGTTGTGGAGGCCTAGGTGACCCACACCACCACTGGGGAGCCAAGCAAAGCAGCACCCAACAGTTACTGGAGGGTTAGGCACCCCAGGAAGTACTGCCCTAAGAAGCCAGAGCAACTGAACCCTGAGGTTGCCTGATTGGTCCACAACAGTTATTTAAACCTGGAAGTAGCCCCAGGGAACTGTCTGAGCAACTATGCAGACTCTTGCTTGTTACTGCTACAGACCTTGTCTTTGCCCCCTCTTGCTCCTGACTCCTGCCTTTGAACCCAGCCTGCCTTGACCTTGGTACCCATCTCCTGACTCAGCTTGGTGACTAGTCCTGACTCCTGCCTTTGACCCCAGCCCAGCTTGACTTATAGACCTTAAGGCCAGAAGGGACCATCATGAACATAGTCTGACCTTGCACAAAGCAGACCACAGAACCTCACCCACCCATTCCTGTAATAGACCCCTAACCTCTGGCTTAGTTACTGAAGTCCTCAAATCATGGTTTAAAGACTTCATGTTACAGAAAATCCACAATTTACACTAGTTTAAACCTGCAAGTGACCCAGGCCCCACGCTGCAGAGGAAGGCAACCCCCCCCGCCAAAGGGTCTCTGCCAATCTGACCCAAGGGAAAATTCCTTCCCAATCCCAAATATGGTGATCAGTTAGACCCTGAACATGTGGGCAAGACCCACCAGCCAGGCACCCAGGAAAGAATTCTCTTGACCTTGGTACCTGTCTTCTAACTCAGCCTGGTAATTAATCTCAACTCTTGCCTTTGACCCCTGTCCAGCAGACAGTACTGGCCCGGCCGCCTACGCCCTGGTAATTGCACTTCGTCTTCTCCATCTTGAAAACTTCCCTGGAACAGGTCCAGCCAACAAGCTTCCATTGCCGGTGGGTTTGAACTCTCTTCCCAATGGCTAGACATGGGAACGGATTAACCACAGTCGCTGATGTCAAAGCACAAGGAATAAAAAGGAAGCAAGAAAAAGCAAAGAATGGAACAGACCTGATGAGAACTGAGAACAAATCAATCCCCCCCCACACCCATAAATTTCTGAAGCGTTTTAGCTGTACCATTCCAACTGGCTTTCCTGGGAGGTGGGGAACCCACAGGCCTCAGGCAATGGTTTGAGAATGAACCCGTGACTGTCTAATGCATGTTATCCATCCTACTCACAGTCCTGCCTTTGTTGTGGTCCATACAATGAGGTAATTGACTATCATGCCATTAGGCACTGCCCTTGCTGTCAGCTCATATCACAGCTAAATTATCCCAGGGCAAAACCCTCAACAGTAAAGGGTATTGTTTAATTATGTCACTTAGGAATAGTGAGGGCCTCAAGTGAAGCAAATAGAGCCCCTGTTTCAGGCCAAAAAGGGGAACAGCTTTATCATCATTACAAATGCCCCCCAAGGGCAATTTATAGCCTTCTAGTGCTCCTTGCCCACAGCTATGCAATTATTCAGCTTGATCTCCCTTACCATAATTTACCTGGCTATAAGAGACCCTTCACACTCCCACCAGACATCATTAGAATGATGCTGCACATCATGGACACTCAGAATTTCACAGCAACAGCAGAGCAAGAGCTTGATTCTTCCTGCTTTAAGGGACTTTTTCCAATGTCTGTGGAAGTCATTGATGCAATTACATCAATAGGTTCTGGATCAAGCCCGATAAGCACGTTTCTCCCAATGGAGATACAAGAGACTCTCCTACCGTTGTCACCAGCAGGGCGCCTATGATGTAGGGTTAAATCCTTCTGATTTTCACCAATAAAGGACGTTGGTACACATGCATACACATGCTATGCATGTGTACCAACAGCTTATATTCTAAAGCTGCCATCCAAGCTTAATTTTGCACAATGCGAGTTGGCCCATTGACTTAAATGGAGCTACTCATGTGGTATAATGTTAAGCACATTTATAAGTCACCCAGAGAACATTTTGTTTCAATTCCCATTCCCTCAATCACACCACACACACCTACAAACCAGCTAGTGAAGGAGGGGAAGCCCATTATAGTTTTTAAATTAAACTTTATACACACCAATTCAATAAATGAAAACCTTTCATAGGTCAGCTCACTCTCATGTATTATCTATTTAGCTCATTAGACTTACTATCCTTTTTGAGTATCAGAGGGGTAGCCGTGTTAGTCTGGATCTGTAAAAGCAGCAAAGAATCCTGTGGCACCTTATAGACTAACAGACGTTCTGGAGCATTTTTGATTGGTTTCAGGATACCAGTAACATGACTATGCTTTAAAAGTATTGTTGTTCTTCAAAACTTGAGAGTATTGTTATGCTGGAAGTTGGATGGCTCCCAGAGAGTCTGTCTTTAATCTATGGCAGTGTTTCTCAAACTGAGGTCTCAGCTTGTGTAGGGAAAGCCCCTGGCAGGCCGGGCTGGTTTGTTTACCTGCCGCGTCTGCAGGTCCAGCCGATTGTGGCTCCCACGGGCAGCAGATCGCCACTGCAGGCCAATGGGGGCTGCTGGAAGCAGCGGCCAGTAAGTCCCTCGGCCCATGCCGCTTCCAGCAGCTCCCACTGGCCTGGATCAGCGAACCATGGCCAGTGGGAGCCACGATCAGCCGGACCTGTGGACAGGGCAGGTTAACAAACCAGTCCGGCCCGCCAGGGGCTTTCCCTACGCAAGCTGAGACCCCAGTTTGAGAAACACTGATCTACGGGGTAGTCTCAAACGTCCCTGAAACCGGTGGGCGTCATATCCACCTTTCATTCAGGATAAATGAGGGAGCAGTTAAATGCCCCTTTGTTTAGTGATAGCTGAAACAATAAAAGCTATTGCCCAATTCACCAAAACAAAGCTGTAGTGGGAGCTGAGCCAGGGTGAATGCAAATGCAGAGGTGGATAATATTTGATACAATTGTGTGTGCCTGTGCATCAGAATCAGCCAGGAGCAAAAAATTAGCAGGAGACAAGAGAAACACTGGTAGCATGGCCTTGAGAGAAAGCCTAGAGAGACCTTTTTGGGCAGAGTGCTGACTGGAAAGAGGCTGGGAATTGTGAGCAAAGAAACTTTGTCCTGTTCTTTGATTCTGGGACACAGGACTTTGATACAATCTTGTTTATTTATAAAGAATGTACACAAAGAAATACCTGATTCTATCATCTATTTCTCCTTTTAATTGAATGAACATGCAAGGCCTAAACATTGGCTAATCCAATAAAATAAACTAAAAATGGGTACAAGTATTTTTTATGAAATGATGGTTACCTTTGGTTACTGTTAGAGGAGAGATCATCATTGACCCCTTTTAAATTAGTCAAGCTGAAAGAAAATTTAATTTACTTTTCATTATTTATGGTATTTGTTTGCTTTTTGGATTTTACTTATCTGGATAGTGAATTCAAACTGGTGATTTCCCTTCCTGTTTCTGGTCAGTTTCACTTATTGATTCTCATCCTGATAGTCTCTTGCACAATTCTGTTATGTCAGATTTTAATTGACATATGCGAATATTTGTCTTTCAGTGAAACAAGTACTTTGATTTAAACCTTTTAACTAGGAATATTTCTATCCATATTAAGTTTCCTGATCCCCTTACTTTTTAAGAAAAATCTAAAATTGAGAACCAAAATCAGTTGGCAGTATCTCTTTAAATTCATTTCAGTTTTGTAGTGACAGTAAAATGGTAGCTAATGTACAGTAGCTGCTCCTTTTGCATAATGATTAGGTCAAGGATTTTGGTTCCAATTTCTTCTTGATTAACTACATTATGTTGATTGCTTTATGCTTCTTTTAATTTTGAAGATTATTTCTTTTTTTACCACTTTTATTCTTTTCTGCCCTTTAAATATCATTGCCCTTTTTGTTCCCTTTCAGAGCCATTGTGTGATTTGTTTCCTTTTCCCTTATTTCTTCTGCTATTATGTAAGTAGGGGAATGGTCCCACTGTTGTGGGGAATTTTCCTGGCTTCTGTACTATGCCAGTGGAATTGGATAGCAAAAGGTTCTAAGTCCTCATTCCAACTCCCTTTACCCGGATGCCCGCCTGACCTCGAGGACTCCTCTTCCACTCTCCCATGAGACAGAGTCCTTTTAACCCTCATAAGGTTGGTCCCAGGATTCCTGGAAGGGTTAACTCCCAGTCTCCTTGTGGTCACTTAGGACAGGAGCTAGGGTGTCCCCACACCAAGGTACTCTCTCCTCACTGGCCACTTCCCTGACCCTCTGATCACTACACTAAGTTTAAAACAATACAATTGGTTAAATAGCAACTGAAAGAAAAGTCAGGGAAATATTGAAAAGGTTAAAGGAACAATGGACCCCACTCAATGGGCAGGGGGAACATCGCAAACAGCAGTCTCTAGGTCTTAACACACTCACCATCTGTTCCTCACACGTCCTAGGCTGTCCCCCTGGACCTGGCTGCATTGCGGTGATACCGCGGATAAGACAGCTGCTCTGGTGGCCACATGGCCTCAGGCTCTAGGTGTCAGAACGCTTCTCCCCAGCATCAGCCCTCCTCTCGGGTTCACGTCCCCCCTCCTGCCGCCCCCTTACCCTCCAAATCCAGCCTGCAAGGCTGTCATGCTTGGGGCCATCTCCTTTTGCTGGGCCCTTTCTGCCCAGGGTCCCACCTGGCTCTCACCAGCTGCTCACCGCACTTGTCTCCAGGGTTACTTGTGGCATGACCAGCGTCCGCTATCCTGGCTGTGGCCTCACAGCTCCCCACTGCAGCTCAGCCCTGGCTCTCTGTCAGCACAGCTCGTCTGCGCTGCTCCAGCTCCTGGCTCTGGTCTCCTCCAGCTCTGCTCAGCTCTGCCTGCTTTGTCTCAGTCCTGCTGCTGCTCTGCCTCCAGCTCAGTTGGGCCAGCTGCTCTCTCCTTAGCTCTGCCCTATTCTACACCTGACAGCCCCAGGTCACATGAAGGACAGACCCTGGGCTCTTCATTTCCTCATTGGCCTGCCTGCCCTGTCAATCTAGTTGACTCAGAGTGTTGGCCTCTCTCCATTGGCTCTGGGGACTGTCATTCTCAACATCTTGATTTTTCTTCAGCCCTTCTCCTTCCTCCTGGTATTGGGAGAGGGCAAACTAAAAAAGAACCCACTAAATTTCAGTAAGGGACCAACAGTCCCCTTTCATATTCATTAATCTTGGTAAAGATGTGTTTTGAATCTTCAATTGAATTGAATTTTCTCATAGATTAGAAACCTTTGTTTATTTTTGTTGCTTTTAGAAAATAACGTTTAAAAAACATTTCTGACTTCAACTAGTTCTTACAAAACCTCTAAAGTAAGAAGAAACCATCAGTGGAATCTGATCAAATGGAAAAGAGTGCAAGCTTGGCATTATCACAGGAGAGCCAAAACAACTTCAGGGATCAAATTTAACCCTTATCAACCTCCACTGGCTTCAGTGAAATTACACCAAAGTTGAATTAGGCATCAAAAACGCTTTCTGGGATTCCAAATGTTCTCTGAAAACAGGCAGGATTTTTTTTTTTTTAAGAAATGAAGAAAAAAAATACAATCTCCATAAGCTGCCAGTCTCTAAATAACATCCCTTCAAGAGATCTTGGGTTAAGAGAACATCAAAAGTCTTCTTTGTTGGGATTTACAAGGCTGTGTGTGTGGTTATCCTCTGTTCACAGTCATAACCTTTGCTAAAAGGTCTGAGTTAGTGCAGAAGACTTTAGAGACCTTGTAGATATTGCTGTCTTCCTATTCAACTATCCAATGGCTCTTATGGCATGCATTATTATTTGTATTACTGTAGCTCCTATGAGGCCTCGTCATAGACCAGGACCCCATTGTGCTAGGTGCTGTACAAACAAACATTGCGTTTCCTGTATTACCTCTCAAATCCTGAGATTATTGAGTTGTTTGATCCAGCTGGACCTCAACTGAGATTTCTCCTGGGTAGGACAGACAAACAGATCTTTGTTCTTGTACAGATGTATCCTTCTGTTCAAAGACAGTCTCTCTGGGAATTGGTTCATGTGTAGGCACTTCTGGAATCTCCATTGCCATAGAAGACCCCAGGGGAGGCAGAGAAATATTATCATCTCTCCTTGTCCAGCTAAGGGAACTGAGGGGCATTAACTAAGTGAGAGCTAGAAAATGTTGGCCCCTGGGTTTGTGTAGATTTTGGACTTGTCTTGATTACAGCCATCAGGCAGCTACACAACTGTAAATTTTGGTGTAAACAGGCAAAATTGCTATTTGCAACAGTCGAGTGCACCCTAGTTTGTAGCCAATTAAGACTGAGCTTGACTACTTTGAAGGCAGGAGCTATGCTTATTTGTACCTGACCACGAGTATGTCTCTGTGGAGTCTATTGCAAATAAATAAAAATTTGCACATAAGTAGAATAGAACAGGAGGAAATGTTATACAGGGGAGAGAAATTTGCATTGAAACTCCAGGGAAGACGTCTTCCACAGAACTGGTTCTGGAAATTAGAGGCAATGTTGGAGGGAGGAACTGGCTTTCCAGTAACATCCATATGTACAAGATTTTTCATGAATATTTGTGTAAAGTGAATAAAAAGAGGTGGAAATGTGATTGTGATCACTGGTGTCTGGAGGGGCCACGATGAGATTGCTCAGTCAGGCCAAACTGCAAAGAAAGGGACAGACAATCCCCCAAACTGGTGGTTATTCTAATAATTAGATTCACCAACCCAGCAACAAAACAGTTTCTGCAATAGCTTACTGGTTACCCAGAAGCTAAAAACACAGCTCCCTTAAAGCAATTCAGCTTTGGGCTCCCACCCAGAAAGTCAACTCAAATATGATGAGGATTACTGAAAATCTTGTTCATCATATATAAAGGTCTACCAATCCCAAGAGATTGGACACATCACCCACTAGGTCAATGACTGTTTCAGATCTTACTCAAATATACACTTACAGCCAATTCTTATTAAGTAAACTAAGATGTATTAAAAATGAAAAGAAAAGAGAGAGAGAGTATTGTGATTAAAAGATCATTAAACATACAGAGATAATAGAGTTCTTAGGTCAGATTCATAGTTGAGGTGGGGAGGGGCTGAGCTGCAAAATCCTTTCCAGAATCAGTTCCATATATTATAATCCAAATAGGCAGTTCATGTATAGGATTTGTTCAAATCCTTCCAAAAGAATTAGCAGGGACAGTCCAGGATGCCTGGAGACCTCAGTTTTATGCCTCAGAACCTCCCCTGGGAAGGCTCAAGCACATTAAAACTACAGGATTGGGGTCCTAGAATTCTTTTTCAGATCTCCGGCAGGCTATCGATAGCCTCTTGACAACTGAGCAAAGAACAGGTAATACAAATTGTGGCTTTGAGGTAAAAACTCCTATTTCTGTGTATACACTGGTAATTAGTTGCATTCATCGGTATAAAGTAATTGTCTATTAAACAGTTCATAGACAGTTTACTGTTAACCTTAAAGACAAATATAGACAATGATATTATTACACCCAAGTTTAATCCAAATGTTAATATTCCCTTTTGATCTCTAATCAATGGAATACAATAACAGACAGGAACCTTTGGTTACATGATTAACTAACAAGAGATAAGTAAACAAATACAATTAGTATTATCTCTAATTCTCGAACAATACAGGTTTACACTTCAAAGCCCTAGTCTATCTAATGTGCCTTTGTTAGCTATTTATAAGGAATGGCCCAATTACCCTTTATATACTTTTCTAATATGTCTTTAAAGATTGAATTTGAGTCATTTACCCCACTAGTTGCTTAACCCTTGCCTGCTCAATGTCACAGTGAACAAAGCAAAATCCCACTTGGAAATCCCCCAAATGCCTGAGCCAATGCCCAGAGACTCCCACTGACTTCAGTGGGCTTAGACCAGGCCTTTGATTTTTGGCTGCAGTATGACCAGCTTTAAGCTATTTAGGGCATAACCTCTTTAGGACATGGCTTTTTTCATGATGTGTTTGCACAGTGCCTAGCACAGTGGGGCCCTAAACTCAGGAATTACTGTAACACAGATAATAGCAAGTTCCAAGGAGTCTTATGAGAGAGCTTGTGTTGATATTGTGTTGGAGCTAACTGCACTGTTGTTGGGTGCAGAGAAACTCTACAGTGTTGAGTGACAACACACTCATCCAATGAAACACATGGTAGAAGCATTACATCACTGGGACAGTTTTTATCCATGGCAGTTTTGTATTAACTACTGATTGGAGACAGATCTGATAAATCTGGCATCTCATGTGCCACACAGATAATGTGTTTTGTTGATATTGACCGGTTTCCAATTTTCCTAAGCGTTATCTTTCATTGAGTGGTTCATGGTTACGAGTCTGAGGATGCCCAATGAATTTCCAGCCCTAGCATGAACAGCAAATAGTATTTTGTTCAATAACACATTGTGTTTTGAGGCTCTGAATCTCTATGCTTATGTTTCTGATGCTGTAAAATCTCTTCTCTGGTTGACTAATGTGTCTATAGACTTTGAACTCTGTGATCAGATTTACTGAAGTTTTATTATGGTTCATGAAGAGGAAAACATTTGATTAAAAATGTTACTGCAGAAAGAAGATGCTTGAATGCACAGTAAAACCCTGGGGAGAACTGTTTCCTGCAAGGAAGGAGGATTTCTTGAAACATAAGCATACATAGAAGTATATTTCAGCAAACAGCTGTTTTTCCCCCCTTGTGATTTGGTTTAAATACTGTTTGAGAGCCTGCCCTCACTTCCCTGGAAACCAATGAGATTGTTGCCATTAACTAGAATCAGAGCAGGACCAGGCCCCATGATAACAACCCAGCATCTGTTCACAATTGTACTTTGTCATAGTTTTTTTAAGAACTAAAGGGTTCAAAATACTGAACCTTGATAGAAATATGAATTAGCCTTGAAAATGATCATAGGGTTTCACATTCTGAATATTGAATATGCCTTCTACAAAAATGGCGAACCACTTTCCCTGCTGATCAGCCTCACTATCATCATCAAAGAGAGACCTCCCTGGGGCAGCTTCTTGTTCCATGAAAGGCTTTTCAGTGACTTGGCAGTCCGTTGCACCTTTTTTCCCCAGTGGTGGATTTTAATCATCCCTTCCATTGACCTTGTGCAACGCTCCACCTGTATTGGAGGCTACGTTGGATCAAAAGAGCAATGGAAGAGGTGCAAGTAGGTTGCTCAGAAGCAGCTTCATGGTGTTTAGAATTTTTTTTTTAGAAAAAGGGAACCTCAAAACAGCTGCTTGGGGGCAGGGTCTTGGGAACTCCAAGGACTCCGGGGCACTTGAAGCAGTTCTTTGGGGGAAACAAAACTGATGCGGGGGATGAGGGGGCGAGGGGAAAGGAAGAACAGGAGAGTTCCTCTGCCCTGGGTGCGCTGCTGCAAGCAGGGCAAACAGGCAGTGGTGGAAACATCTGGTTAAGTCTGGAGGGAGGCTGCCCAGCATTGGGAGGGAAGGAGAGAGAGAGAAAGAAAGCGAGAGGCCAGTAGCAAGTGAGGCAATCAGCACCAAAAAAGAAGAGAGACAGTTAAGTGGGGAGCCAGTGGATAGGGACGCCAGTGGTCAAATTGCATCATTGAAGGGGTGCCAGGAGCAGAGCTGAAAGGGAGAAAGCCCAGTTCAGGAGGGGAAGGAAAGACAGAAATAGTTGGAGTAGCTGCAAAAGGGACAGTACCTAGAAAGAGGAAAGACAGGGGTTTAAGGAGACAAGAGGAAAAGTTAAAGGAAGACATGTACAATTAAATAAGAGGACAAATAACTAAAGAGTTTCTAAGTAAAATGTAAGAAATTATTAAGAAAACATTGTTAGAAACCTGTGAGAAACCTAAAGTAAGAATGAAATGTTACAAACATTCACTGTAACACAAGATAAACTGTAATGAAAGCGAAATGGGCTAAGAAATAAAGAGGAAGTGAGCTGTCACGAAAATAGTAAGGATTGTGACACAAAACATCTGGACAGCATCTTAAGACATGCAAGGTGAGGTGGCAAGAATAGAGAAAATATCAGAGAGCAAAAGGACTGCAAATCAGAAAGAAGCAGAGTGATAATTGTTCAGTCAAGAAACCAACACATTGCATCAAGCAACACAGGTCTTTAATTAAGCTGGAATTCAAAACAGTAAACAAAGATTGCACAAGAGGATTGCTCAAGATATAACTAAACACCTGAAGAACTCTTCCTCCAGATGCTGGGCTTACAGAGGCTGAAAACTTAGAAACTGAAATGGGAACATTTGACACTGGAGTTTATGTTCAAGTGCATTGTATTATCTAATTTCCAAATTGTGTTATTTCATAAATGTAGATTCTTACCTATAAAGTGAGTTTAATTAAGATAATGGTAGTTAATATACACTAAATAACAGGAGCCGTTTACAGTGTAACAAAGCAGTAGTTCCTGCTAAAACTAACTCTGATTTACTTGTGATTATTCCCTGCGTAACTGATTTCTGTTTTACCTCAACTGACTGAAATATAGCATAATTTGGCTTCAAAACTCCTCTGCCTCTCCTCATTGTTCTGATTCAGAAGACCCCTCCATTGAGCGCATTACAACTTGCTCACTAGATTTCTTATTTCTACAAATATATTTCCTTGAAGTCTAACACCCTTGTACCACTGCATATCGCTTCTTTACATTCAGAGCTCAAGTAGTTTGTACCCTTAGATTCAACTTTGTCACTCTTCTCATATTTTATGACACATGGTGTCATAAGGTTTCACTCTAAAAAATAAATTACTTTCCGATTTCCTACCATTCTGATGTTTTGGAGCCTCTTCTGCGATCGCCCTTATGCCCTGTGTATCAAAATTTGGTGTTATCTCAAATGTCAGAGAGGTATAAGGTCCCTTTCTCATTTAAACTACATAGTGCTGGTATTGTTCTTAGGATTTGCTGTGCATCTTAGCAAGCTTACTGGGTTGCATTGTCAGGGTAGGTAGCAGAGCTGAGCAAAATAAGTTTATTTTTAAAGTCTCCATCTCAAACTCTTGGCACTTCATAAAGTTTAACACAACATCTAGTACAGAGATGCAAACCAGAAAATAAATTAAATAGACTTATTAAACTTCGCCTCATACCCCACATCCAGTCTGTCAGCACAGTAGCCCACAGACCAACTGTCACAGTTCAGGCCAACTGCACCTGTATTTCCCCTCCGTGCTCCAGTCAGGGCACCCTCTCTAGGCTCCATGATCCTCAGCCATCACCTCTCCTGGTGAGATACCTGGCCTCTCTCCCTGCTGGCTAGGATTTTTCCAGACTGTATTGTTCCCTGCCTACACTTTGATATTCCCAGGGAGTCAGACTGCCAAAACAGTCCACTGTTTGTGTAACACTGACAAACCTCGGTCGTCAGCAGGCAGGATCGATCCTGGGACCTTAGGACCTTAGTGCATGAGCCTCTACCACATTAGATAAAAACCAACTGGCTGTTATCTACAGCTGTAGAGCAAACTCATTAATCTCGCTCTCTAAGTGGTCTGGGTGCCATTAGATGGACCTGAATGCCACATTCAGGAGAGGTTTGGGTTACATTTGCACTCTGCTTTCTCTCCAGAGTCAATGAACAGCAGTGATGTGTTACCACACCTCTCTATGTCTCTGTTTATCCTTCCACACTTCGTCTTTCTTGTCTGTGAGCTCTATGGAGCAAGGACTGTCTTCACCATGTATTTGTACAGCACCTAACCCAGTGGTGAGCAACCTGTTGGGAATCTCTGAGTGGCACAGAGGCAGGATGATTATCCTTTATTCATTATTTGCATTATTTGTCTAGAAGCCCATTAGGTTAGGCCAGTAGTGGGCAACCTGCAGCCCGCTCTGCTTCCCGTTGCTCCCTTTGACTGGGAACGGTGAACTGTGGCCACTGGGAGTTGTGGGTGGCTGTGCCTGTGGATGGTCAATGTAAACAACCTGTCTTGCTGCCCACCAGTGGATTACCCTGATGGGATGTGTGTGGCCCATGGGCTGCAGGTTGCCCACCACTGACCTAACCTAATGAGCTTCTAGACAAATAATGCAAATAATGAATAAAAGTTGATTATCCTGACGCTGTGCCACTCAGGGATTCCCCAACGCTAGGGGAATCCCCATGCAGTTATCTAAACCAGCTTTCAAGGCTCCTTTGAATCATTGCAGCAGCACATAGCAGAGTTATCATGGGCCAGAATCCGTCCCAATGACTACAAGCCCTACAACAAAAATCCCAGGAATGTTAAACCCCAATTAAACTACAGTTTGTAATACAGTAATGGCATTTTGAAGGGGACTCTTCCTTCTTCCAGAGAGGGGAGAGGACAAAGGGGGAGATGTACTTGAAGAGCAAGTGCGATGTCCTTTAGCTCTTTACTCTCACTGCATTAAGAGTGGGTGGAAAAGATGAAGAAGACGACAAAACAGGTACCAAGGGTAGGTCAGTCACTTTCCTGTTAAATATAAGACTGATTGTGGTTAATACACTGCAGGAACACTTTGCGCACAATAAATCCTTGTGAAACCACGAGCCTATCATCACCAAGGTCAGTAAGCGCTAAGGGGGAAGCTGCCACAAAAGTGTCACTCGCACAGGTTCAGGCTGCCTGGGGCCTGATTTAAGTTTTTCCAAAGTTTCTTTTTTAAAAAGTGTGTGTGATAGATGCCGGGTATACACACACACATGCTACCTCTAACAGATTGATAAGGGGCCAGATCCCCACCTGGAATAAACTGGAGGAAACAGTGTCTCTCTTTCTTGATTGATTCACTCTAAGTGCTGGAGGGAAGTACAGAGTGTGCTAATTGAATAAAGAAGGCTCCAGGGGAGATTTCCATGGTGCTTTCTGAACTGCTCCTCATGGGCAGACACCAGTAATATAGGGTACGACAGTATAGAGCATAGGCTCAGTGCTGGCAGTCAGGATTTTATTGCAGGGCTTATGATATTTGATATTTTTGTTAAAGCCTCAGCTTCGAGAGTCATGTGAATAAGTGAGAAGTTCAGCTTTCAATAAAAAAAAAAAGAGAGAGGATGAAATCCAGCCTGAATGAAGTCAATGACAAAACTCCCATTATAGACTCATAGACTTTAGGGTCAGAAGGGACCAATATGATCATCTAGTCTGACCTCCTGCACAAAGCAGGCCACAGAACCCTACTGCCAGACTTCATTCAAAGTTTGAACTTCATTCAAAGTTTTTAGTTCTCTGGTTTGTGCAGAAGAAATTGAAAACATGAGCCCTAAACATTAAAAAAACAGAAGGCTAATAGAAAGCATCCCAAATGTATAACTTAAAATCTCATGTTTTTAAAGTCAAGCACATGCTTTTTTGCAGGGGGTCTGATTTGTGAGTCTTGAATACCTTGGGAAGGGGATACTGTGGTATGAAATCATGGGCATGGGGGGAGGGTGGAATCCAGCAGCCGTTGCTCAGCATTATTTTAGTATATTTCAGTTTATCCAACTGTGCAATATTCTACCATGGGAGAAATCACCGACTGATGGTCAGTGTATTCACTGATCCATGGAAAATGAGAGCCCTTCTCATTTCATTGAAGCTTGAGTAACTGCAGTGGTATCTGATGGTATGGGCCCCTTTTGAGGGCCTGGAACACCAATTGCACATTCTTCTCTCTTCACTGTTAAAGAGTAGAGCTAATTTTGATTCCATTAGGAGTCCATCTAAAGGCTGCTGAGCTGAATTCACATTGAGCCAATGGTGCACCAGCACTGGGGCTCCCCTACTACAAGCTGAAATCACTAAGAGCTAAAATTACTAAAAGAGCTAAGCTTATTGAGCTGAGATCACTGAGTGTTGTGTTAACTAGTGGGGGAGCCTGAAGATCTATCACTAAGCGGCTGGCAGAGCGGACCAGTTTCAGCATGTTGGAGCAGCCCATGGAGCAGTGAGTGGAGTGGAGTGGAGTGGAGCGGTTTGCGGGGATGGCTGGAGTGGCTCACTGGTCGGCTGGAGGAGCGGCACAGCTGGTGTAGTGAAGCTGGTGGTGGTAAAGGCTGCAGCAGAACCCCACGGAGAGGCGGAGGAGTTGGCCTTGGCCCACGTAAGGTGCCCCTTAATACCCTGTGTGTGCCCCCCACCATTTCCACCCAGGCTGGGGGGGTAAAACTCTGCAGATGAACTTTTGAACTCTGAGGTGGCACTGACCAGAGACTTTCGGGTTGTTGAACTTTGAGGTGATTGGACTTAAGACCCCAAGGGGGAAAGGACATTGCCAAAAGTACTTGGAGGTGGGTTTTTTTTTGCTTATGGTTTGTTTTATAATCCTGTTTGTGGTGTTTCTCCAACATGATGCCACATTGTTTCCCTCCTTTAATAAAAGGATTTTGCTACACTCAGACTCTGTGCTTGCAAGTGGTGAAGTATTGCCTCCTAGAGCGCCCGGGAGGGGTGGTATGTAATTGTCCCAGGTCACTGGGTGGGGGCTCGAGCCGGTTTTGCATTGTGTTATTGAAACAGAACCCCTGGATACTGAACCCGGCTGCCAATTCAGAGGGGCAGAAGGGTTACATTTTTGGGCAGAAGGTTTACACATGTATTCTTTGTGGCCCTATACCTGTACCAGTGGAGGAGGCAGTTGGGTCCCATGAGAGAAACGGTTTTCTGTGTAGAGTTTCAACAGTCATATGTCAAACTCCAGGTGAATCTTCAGAGAATGGGATAGCTGGAGTTCAAAAGTGACTGCATTAACCTGTTGCAGGATCTTAAAAGGGACAAGGAACCAAACATCCAGCTTGCGAGCAGGTCTGTCTGTGTGGAGATGCTCCATGGAAAGCCATATCTTTTGTCCCGCAGAGTAGGTGGGGCCTTGCTCTTGATGCTGCATATGGCTTATAGTTTGCTTTTGCCTTTTCCAGGTTCTTCTTTCCTTCTTCCTAGGCCTGAGAAATCCACTGCACCAGGTCTGAGGCAGTTGGTTTGAGAGAGGGTGCAGGTAGACTGCTACGTACTAGTCCAGTATGTCTCAGAACTTATCATTTATAAAATGCTGGAAGATGGCCAGGGTATTGGTCATCCCGAAAGGCATTACAAGGTATTCACAGTGGCCATACTGGGTGCAGAAGGAGATCTTTCTCTCATCCCCTTACTTAACTCACAAGAGATTGTATGCCCCTGTAGGTCCAACTTGGTGAATATACGGGCAGCTCCCACTCAGTCCAGCAGCTCAGGAATCAGGGATAGTGAGTAATGATTCCTGATAGTTCTGTGGTTCAACGAGTGGCAATCCACACAGAGATAGAGGCTGCTATCTTTATTCTTGATGAACAGTATTGCTGCACCAGCCAGCAAGGTCAACTTCCAGATAAACTCTCGGGCCGGACTCTCCTGGAGATATTCCTGGAGCACTGTCAGCTCAGGTTCTGACATGGCATAAATTCATTCACTTGGTATTTTGACTCCCTGCTGCAGGTCTATTGGGCAGTGATAGTCCCAATGCAGAGGTAGGGTTTCTGCATTCTTCTTTTCAAAAACATCAGTGTAGTCTTGGTATATTGAAGAGAATTTGGCTGGAGTTTCAATGGAAGGTTGTTCCTGGATAGTCACTCCCACCTGAGTCTCTCAAGATTTGGATGCTGGAACAGGATCCAATGATCCCCAACAGTGCTGTTGACAAAACTCTAATGGAAAACAGATTTCCAATGCTTGCTGCGAAATGAGCAGGTTATGGAGGTTCCAGACAGGAGATACTGAGGATCAGGGGAAAGTGTGGAGACTGACTCATGCCAGATTGTACCATTTCTCAGTGCCCCTAAATCACAGCCTCCAGGGGAGTTGTTTCCACTTTTACTGGACCAGAAGACAAAGGGGAACCACCGATAGTCTCTATGAGGTCAGGAATGGCCTTGCATTGCAGGGGAATCTACAGCATCCAGGTTGCCTCTGTGTCTATGAAGCAGTCAGCTGAACCTAAATCAATGAGCACAGGATGTTGCAGGGGCAGCACAGGAATATACAACTGGACTGGCACCTGAGAGCGTTGAGACCTCCGGTGGGGCTCCAGATGTGTCCCAGTCAGGAATGAAATGGTGGGAAGCCCTTTTCCCTGACTCATTGGAGTTCATATGGGAAAGGCAGAACTGGAGTGATCTGATTCATTGCAGTAGAAGCAGAGACAGTGCTGGCATCATCATTCCTTTTCAGTGGGGGTGAGTCATTGACAACCCTCATCCACCTGCATTGTCTCGGCAGGAGGGATTGGTGAAAAAGTGAGTACCTGGGCTGAGACATTGCCAGACCCCAGTTTTTTCCTCCCTTTGCTCCTGTACTCTACTGTCTATACAGATGGCAAGATCCACAAGGGCATCCAGACTCACGGCCATCTCTACCTGGGCTAATTCACCTTTACTTTCTTATTGCATTTGTGCTGCCTCACTCCAGTTTGTACTGGCCTTGAGGCAGTGGAATTGTGCAGCACATGAGATTATGGTACCCTGCCCCTGTCGGAGCTTCCTTAGGGCAGCTTCCACCATTTGAGTTTGGTGTGGGTCATTGAATAACGCCAACATGGTTTGGAGGTAGACCTCCCAGTTCGACAACGCTGGGCTGTCACATTCCAAGAAGATGGAGGCCCAGTCTACAGCATCCCTGGAGAGCAGGCTGATGACCAAGCTCACCTCTGCACAATCAGTAGCATAGGATACATCATGAACAGCAGGCGGCATTGTTTTATAACACCCCAGAATTGCTGGCGATAACCATCAAACCATTCTGGCAGCTGCATTGGGGAACAGGGCTGCATGAGCAGTGTCTGGAGTGCAGCATTTTCAGCACACAACTGTGTGACTTGCTGCTGCTATAACTGGTTTGCTGAGGTCAGCTGGACAATCTGGGCCTGCAGAGCGTGGTTGTCTGCCTGAAGCTGGAATTCCACTCGGGCATGTCCAGTGCTCCCAATAGGTTAGCCAGGCCCATTATGCTGTCACCAGGCCCACTCTTGTGGCCTAAGTGGTCCACACAAACTGTTATGACAGGGCATGGGAAGTATGACCTAGTGGTCGGAGCAGGAGTCGGGTATCAGACTGGGTCAGATACCAGGAGGTCACACTCTGAGACTGGCCAGAAGGAAAACCAAGAGTCAGGTATCAGGAGACAAGCAGGGTCAGGCTACCTGGAGATCAGTAGCCAGGAGCTGCAGGGGGAGCAATTTTGAAGCAGGGAGATCCCAGTTGCATGGACATCTTCCTGTTCCAGTGCTGGGTTTACACAGAAGCTGTGAACCAATCAGGACCAGTGTTCTGGCAATCAGATTCCAGGACTGGAGTCCTCTGTCAGGATTCAGCTTCTATATGGTCAACTTCTAGCAGGTTTGACATTACTAGAGCCTAAGAGCCCTGTAAACCAGTGTTCAAAACCCATAGTCCCCAACATATGAATGTCCATGACTGGGCTTCCTAGCCACTAATAAAATGTCTACTCCTTTTGTTGAAACTTTCTATCTGCCTTAATGACCACCTTTGGAACTCACTGCTGCAGGATAATAGTAGGTTTTATTTTTTTAAGAGAAGTCCAAAAAGCCTTTCCTCCATCCATGTGAAATCTTTTGATTTCCTCTAAATCAACTGTAGGAGAAAAGACAGATCAAAGCCTTTAGTGTTTAAAAACTATGATGGACAGTCATCTGATAGCCAGGCATTATTCTTTTATTTCTGAAACAGAATGAGTAGTCCTCCCAGTTCATTTTTATGAATGCATCAACAGAAACAAGAAACGGTTCCCAAAGCAGCAGCAACCACTGTCTATTAGATCACAGCAATGTGGCATACAGTCTGTTTCCTTTATCTGAGAACAAACACCCGCTATTCTAAACTGACAGCTTGCATCCAGTGTATGGACAAGAGTAAATGTGTATGATTAATTGTAGTTTCAAGTTACATTGGCTGTAAGAGAGTCAGGTTTTGCTACTTTGTAACTTGTTAGCTTCCCTGGTGCACAGAATTGCAGAATAATATAAACTTGCAACTCATGACGGAAGAACATAATGCATGAAAATGGCGTCTCTTCGTTCCTTGGCTATTTAGAAGTTGTTTGGAATTTCCAGGTAGAATTTTAGTGCATACACAATGGAAGTGTTTCCAAATGCATTATTGAGTCGGGGCTTCTGATATTCTCAGAATATTCTATTTCTAATCAGACTAGCACCTTTCATTCTTTGGAAGGATACAGGAAATAAAATGAGCTGGGCTATATAATAAATTAGTCCTGTCTGAGATTAAGAGCAGGGGGAAAATCACTAATCTGTTCAATATATTGCTAGCTGCTCAGTCAGTACTAACCCAAATTATTATTTAGAAATAGAGGTGGGTCTGAACCAACCCTCTGATCCAATCCCCGTGAAGTTCAAGGGCATTTGGAATCTGCACCAAGATGTCAATTCTGCAAACAGCTCTGCCTTCGTAATGAGACAAACCAAATATTCAGGTCTGAGCACTGATGAACTCCTGGGGAGTTTGAAATCCAGGTCTGACTTTTGACTCTTTTGAGGAACTTCTGAGTTTTCTTTTTCTTGAGGCAAAAAAAGAGTTGATGAATTTGTGATGAAGGACACGTTTTTGTTTGGGAAGAGCGAAATAAAAATTCCCTTTTGTCTTATGCCTAAAGTGATTTGAATCTATTAGCTAACCAGCCACAGGGGTTTGAAGGTGGGATCAGGGCAAGGTGTTATTTGTGAATGGAGATAACAAACAACAGAGACCCTTGGGTGGAAGAGCTGTAGAAATGCTAAGTATTATATAGCATTTTATTACCTATTGAGTATGTCTCGTGTGCCCAGCATCGTATAAGCATGTCGAAGGCATGGTCCCTACCCCATGGACTTAGTATTGCTGTCATAGAAAATTTTAAAGGCTTCAGACTGGTGAGATGTTGAGTAAGTGAAGGTGGTGCTGTGCCACATATGAAATGCATTTGCTAACAGATGCCTGGCAGTAGCTTTCCCTGGAATGTATGTGCTGCACATTGAGATGGTTACTTGAATAAGCACTATCATTGATTTATCTGGCTTGGTGTGATTAAACTAGGGTTCTTGGAAAGCTATTGTTGCATTGCATGGTTGTTAGGCTATACTTTGCAAACACCACCTGGGGAGACATGGATACAGCCCCTCAGTCAAAATTACAAGGAAACAATGCAACTGTACACAGAAGTCTATAAAACAGCAATGAACAGCTTTCCTGTGGCTTCGACTGACCGGAGAGCTGGATGCAAACAGATGCTTTTGAATAGCTCTTTGAGCATTATTGAGCTTTGATCCAGCTGTTAAAAAGAACAAAGTCTTTCATGGGACTGCTTCACTCACACAACCTGTAGCAATTTGATATATCAGGGCAGTACTGGACAAGAAGCTGAGCAGAAAAGCTGTGGTTATACAAGAACGACATGCCACTGCTTTTAAGTCTGAATACTTCCTGACAAGTCTGTGCAGCAGCTTCTAGACATTCCACGAGAATTCTTAAATGCTGGCAGATGTGTGTGTCTGAATTCTTATTTTGGGCCCATCACCATAGTAAATGAATCAGAAGAACAATTTAGAGATTATATGCTTCTTATCATCTAATAAACCCCTGCAACAACCCTGGTAGTCAAAATGGAGCCCTACCTGAGTAATGTATCTGGGATTACGGCTTTCAGATCTAGGAATCCTAGGCCGAGAACAAAGCACTTACACCCAAGCATCAGTAGTCCCTTTTGAAGTCACTGGGACTCCTTAAATACTTAAGGGCTTTGCTTGACTGGTCCCACAGTGAACTTGAACTTTGCCGTTTCACTTACTATTACATCAATTAAGGATGGAGGAAAGTGGAAAGAGCTAAAACTTTCCCTTTCAAGGGAACACAACTTGAGGATGAGTATTTCCCCAAAGAGTGGCCCTGATTATGGATGGAAAAATTGGTTTAGATAAAAAAAGAGGCTCATTTCCTCAGAGCCTTTGCTTACTTTCAGAAGCAAATCTCAGCTCATATTTCTTTTCAGATTCTGAAATATATGGAATGTCCCATTTGGAGTATTTCAAAAATGTGGAGGCAAGTTACAAAATAACTGGTTTTATTAAGAGAAATTAATTCAACTGATCAGAGCTGAACCTGCATAAAAAAGCTGGAGCTAACTGCACTGTTGTTGGGTGCAGAGAAACTCTACAGTGCTGAGTGACAACACACTCATCCAATGAAACACATGGTAGAAGCATTACATCATTGGGATAGTTTTTATCCATGGTAGTTTTGTATTAACTATTGATTGGAGACAGATGTGATAAATCTAGCATCTCATGTGCCACACAGATAATGTGTTTTTCATTTTTTTTACATCTTTGCACCTCCAGATGCTGATGAGAACTAGAACCAGAGTGCCACAATATTTGAAGAAAGGCTGATTTTGGGAGGTCTCCAGCCCTGTTTTGCAGTCTCAGAACATGTATATAGCTCAGAGAAGCAACCAAACTTTTGGATACTCACTAAAACCACACTAAAATGTTTCAGTGTTGCAGCTCACAAGCTATGATCCCCCTATATACTCGAGACGGCAGCTTAAACAGAATAAGTTGATCTTTAGAGATTTCATATAGGATAACCAGAAACCATGGGGTTGACTTTACATAAGGCCCTGATCCTTGCTAATGTTCCATCGTTCCATCTGAGCATCAGAAGGGATGGAAGAGCATTTCCAAGCCTGCATTTGCTGAGTGCATGGTGGGCAAGAAGCCCAAGCTCCTAAAGACCCAAACATAAGCGATCTGCCTTCACTTTCAAGGACCTTCAACACCTAGACCTATCCAACCTATTGTCTCTCATTCACTATTGAAATGTCAACTCCTGCCCCCATTCTGGCAATGATGCAGCCTCCATCACCCATTTGTTAAATCTTCAAACAAGCACCTTCATGCTTTCTCCCATACTGCCCTTCACTCTTAGGAGGCACCCCCATAAACACCCTCGTAGGCACCTCATCCTGCTACAAATCCCTCCTTAAAACACTCCTTTTCCATGATGCCAAGAAAAAAACCTTGACAACAGTTTGGCTGCTGGTGTGATAAGACCAGTGCTGATAATGCTGATCAATATTATCTCCTTGTTTCCTTGTACTCCCCCTTTGTCTGTAGCAATCTGTTTTCTCATCTTACATTTAGATTGCATGCTTTTTGGAGCAGGACCATCTGTTTTACAGCACCTAACCTAGCACCAGGAGGTTCTGGTTCATAACTAGGGTTCAGAACAGAGACCTGAAGGCAGGTCACTAAGGTGAGTGCCCTCACCCTCGGGCTACTGGCTATTCTAGGGTTAGGTGTGTTCTCTCTCTCTCTCTTTCTGTCTCTTGCCTTGCCTACTACCCCCAGACCTGAAAAATCTTTCCCGACAACAAGTTTTGTCAAAACCAAACACCTGGAAAGTAGGGCTGGCCAGAAGACAAGAAATGTTTCAATTTTAATGAACTTGCATTTTCTGATTAAAAAAAAAAATTTTCCTGGAAGAATTCCTGACCAGCTCTAGCTGAAAGCCACAGTGCCCCAGAAAGCATCTAAGTGAAATGAAAAGGATGTCTCGGGCCTTGTACAAGATGTTGGTAAATCTCACCAGTCCTGACATGAAACTGACGAGTGTCACTATGTTTTGCTTCAGTTGTGCATGGAATGCTGGGTTTGCATGAAGCTGTGACTAAACTAAATCCCTTGGGTTTGAGCCACTAAAACCATGCAGTCTGAAATTGTTGGGTTTCACATTGCCTTGGAATGAGCTTCCTCTCACTATGGAGTTTCCCATTGTATAGAGTAAGTATCATTTGCTAAATCTATTTCAATGAGCTCTTTATCTCAGCCCACCACTTAAGACCTTTGTGTGCCTTTCTTCCACTAGAGATCACCATATAAACCATTAGGGCAGGGAATAAGGAGTTTACTATTTTTTAAAAGGTCTCCCATGCAGAAACAGGCGCACCTGGTACACTGGGTTCCAGCTCAGGAACCCTACAAGCAGCAATGCAGGTCTGCTCAGTCCCCATCTCTGTTGCTGTTTCCTTGGGCTCCTTCCTGGGATAGGGGTGTTCACCAGCGCTGAAGGGTCTATGCTGGCAAGAGAGGCCAATTAGCCATAGGCTGCACCTGCTGGGGAGCTAAGGGGTGACGACACTAATTGAGAACGAGGGCAGGAACAGGAAAGGCTTCAATAAAACCTAGGAGCTGAGGCTTGAGGGGGTGGCAGTGAGGTGAGCCTGCAGTCAGGTTGCTTGATAAGGGGGAAAGTAGGGGCCTGAAAAAGGCAGTGTAGGAAGCAGTCCAGAGAAGAAGCAATACATTCTTAGAGACTATAGACCTGGATTATTTGATCAATGGTCCCTGTATTGGAGTCCTGCAGGTGTATGCCCTAACTCCCCCGGATTCAGAGCCATTCCCATGCTCTTGCTCACTCTCTTGTTGATGCAATAGCTCTTTAAGTATCTGAAGTTGTTCCACTGTGTGAAATCCTTTCTCCCCCTGGACCTGAGGGATGAATTGAATGTGGGCCTTTCACATCCTAGATGAGTGCACTAACACTTGGCAAAAAGTTATAAGGGGGGCAGTGGCACCACCACCTCCTTCTCCGGCCATTTTGTGGGGAGTTAGGTGCTTGACTAACTCATTCTCACAGAAGCAGCTGAGGCACCTACACTGCTTGATACCAGGAGCCTGGTTTCCAGTCATGGATCACTAGCAGAGAGAGGTGCCTCCCTGTAGCCTGAAGTTAGGTGCCTGTCACCGTGAGAGATTGAGGCTTAACTAAGCCCCTTTGTTTTCAGTTTAAACTGATTTTTATCAAAAAGCATCCTAGGTTTTACAAAAAGTATTATTCATTGTTTTCCGATCTTCACCCTACTTTTGTATCATTCAAATATGTAAAAATAACTTGTTTTATTAGGAAAATACCGTACATTGCATGAGCTATATGTATTACAATAATGCATTAGTCTGTGTGTATATGCAATGCTGCCTGTTGAAGTAAGGCTGTGTATTAATCTAGAAGATACACACACTAAAAAACAGGCATGCAGGCAAGCTCTGAAGTGCGTGTGCATTTGAACGTACTGATGAATCTCATGCCCACCACGTACACATTTCAAGCTGTTAGCAGATAATAGTTGAAAAGATTTGACACACTCAAATGGGAAGAAAACAAAAATCTGTCCTTCTGTCCACCAAAATAAACCCCAATATGAACCCAGAAAAAATATTAATAGTTTTTTGCATTGATTTTCAGCTGTTTTTGTTGTTGCAGTAATAAGCACAGATAAATTCCCGGGAAAAATAAAATAAAATAAAAAACCGAAAACGAAGGGCCCTAAGCTTAGCACCCACCCCTGTCATCTGCATCTCCCACTGGCTAGTGTCGGCAGCTCTCCGCCTACCATGCTGGCTTTTTGAATCACCGTCTAAGGCACCTATCTCTCCCCATTGATTGTACAGGGAGGCTAGATGCCTAACTCAGGTGCAGTGTATTCCTGTGATTTTCTAGGTGCCTAGAAGCTAGGTGTTGAGATGCTCATCGAAACAACACCTAAGTCCCTTTGTAGATGCAGGTCCAAGCACTTATGTTTCTGCTGTTAAAGTCCCCCCCCCAAAGGTCTGGCCTGCTCAGGTGCCTAACTCCAGGAGAGTGTTCAGGGCCATAAATCCGCCGTGAAGATAGGCACCTCCCTTCAGCCCAGAGTTGGGTGCCTAACTCCATTTGAGGGAGTGTGGCATTTTTTATTGCCTAGCTTGAGCACTTCCCACTCTCAATGTGTTAGCTGCTATGAATCCCATTCTTAGGCACCTAACGCTGTAAGGAGTCTGGGTTATTAATTCCACTAGACACCAGTGTACCTAAGTCCCCTTGATGCACCTAGGCCTGAGTGGTGTAGAAGAGGGCAAACTTGGGTCCAGTACTTGTAAAGCCCTGTGAATATTAAAGAGTCCCATGAATGATTATTAAGGTATAAATGGCCGTAGAATAGCCACTGTTTCCCAGTGGAGTTGTGCTAAGTGTGGTATTTTACCATAACTTTAAATAACCCCTGAAACTACCATCAGTTCCTCCACTCCATTGAATTAGCAGCAATTATACTTCAGCGTATTTTCCTCCAAAAAATCTGCAGAATTTGCTTTAGTCCTTTTTGTTTTCCTTAACTGAAAACTATTGCTGCTGTCTTGGGGTTCCCCTCCACGCTCAGCTTTTACATTCTTTTTTTACCTGCCTTTTTCTTATTTCAGGTTCATGCTCCCTTGCTCTTGTTCTTGACCTTGGGTCAAATAACCATGTAGCATACATTCTCTGGATTTCCTTCAGTGTTTTGCATTCCTTTGAGTCCCCACTGAGTCTTCTCTTTTCTAAAGAAGAAATAACTTAGTTTCTCAAGAGTTTTTAAATAAAAATTCTGGTGTCCCTCTACTACACTGCCTTTCTGCCCTTCTGTGGTGTCTTTTCTCCATTTCCATGTGGCGATAGCTGCGCAAAGTATTTCAAATGTGGCCAGTCCCTTACACAGTGCTAGCATTTGATCTTATGGCTCTACAGCTCAGTCCTGGGATTGTTCTGGGTGGCTGGAAAGATGATTTAGGATGCAGTTGACCTTGCATGGAAAGGTGTAAGTTACTTGGTGACACAAGAGCAAGTGGAAGACCACAGCCTACACCTTCAACGTACTATAATCCAAATCCACCCCTTCCCGAACTTTCAGGAAGCTCAGAGTCAGAAACAGCTTCAAAGTGGGCCCAACTGGAACACATCTCTTCAAACTCTGGCAGAATGTGGATCCCGATCTGAATCTGGTTCTAAACTCCATGATTCAGGCCTATCTGTTCTCAGAATAGAACTCCCCATAGCATGCAAGTAGTAGGTTAGAGATTGCAAATACAATAAGGTGCTTAGAGTAACAGGTAACTGCTAGCCCCCACTTCAAATACAGTGTATTGAAGACCAATATCATGCAGTGAATGCAGCAGAGAGCAAATACAATTATATCAGGTTCCACAAGTTATCATTATAGCCACTCTCCTAGAAGAAGCTCAAATGTATGTGGCATGTTCACTGAGTGGGCGTTTCTTGCCCTGAACTGCACGTAGTCAAAGGAGAGAGAAGACACAGGACAATAGTTTAGGTGGAGAAGCATGTGAGGAGATTTCAGGTGAGGAAAACGACCTAGTGAGAGGAATAGGTTTTAAGGAGGGAGTTGGCGGAAGATATCCTGAACAGGTGCTGGAAGGCAGCATGTAAGCAAAAGGACAAGTAGAGTTGGAGAAGGAGATGATTTATTTCACTAGGAGGGTGGTGAAGCACTGGAATGGGTTACCTAGGGAGGTGGTGGAATCTCCTTCCTTAGAGGTTTTTAAGGTCAGGCTTGACGAAGCCCTGGCATGATTTAGCTGGGGATTGGTCCTGCTTTGAGCAGGAGGTTGGACTAAATGACCTCCTGAGGTCTCTTCCAACCCTAATCTTCTATTCTATGATTCTAAGGAGACTGGAGAGAAGACTGAGGAACTATGCGGGGGCATGTTAGGTGGTGGTGGGGAGAGAGGAAATGACCACAGAGCTGCAGCTGGTGATGAGAGCTGGAAATGCTTTGAAGGTGAAGACAAGGAGCTTGAATTTGACATGGCCAATAACCAGAAGCCAGACAAGGGACTCTAAGAAGGGCAAGAGACCAACGGAACTTTAGCAGCTGCAACCTGACTGAAACCTGGAGAATAGAGAGGGTGGGAGTCTGGCGAGGACGAGGGTGTCAGGAATAAGAACAGAGAAAAAAGGGGTGGAATGTGGCAATGTTAACAAGAACTTGGCTGGGGGAAATAAGAGGGATAAAGAGTCAAATATAAATATTTCTTCCTACCTTACTCCCCTTCCTCCTCTGAGTCCTCCATCTCCTTCTCTGTCCTTTTCTCTTCTCTGTTCCTCACATCTCGGGTTGTAGCTGGAGAGAGCTGAAAAGGTACAGGACAGGCAGTAGGGGTTGGTGTTTAGAGGGAAAGGCCTAATTGCTGTTCTTTGCTTTGCTCAGATGTGCAAACAGAGCATTATTTACAGTCACTACCCAGTCATCATACATCATGTGGGCCAAGCCCATTTGCCATGAACTAAATATGTCACATGCATTCGTATTTGTCAGTAATCCTACGACAGAATACACGTTGGCCTTTAACAGCCAGTCATTTGTTATGAGAAGACATGGGGCTTTGGCTTTATTTTGACTTTCCCAGTGTTACGGAGGCAGTCAAATTACTTCTTTATTTAAGCAGCATGGTGAACTGCACTTTATCTCATTTTTATAAAATCCAAGATGAATATTAACAATGTCCATGTTGTGAAATTACCCCCCACCTTAATAATGATCAAATTACTGGATGTAATTCTGAAAAAGATGGCCATTTTCTCCAAGTGCTTCGGACACTCTGGCTCTAGTCCTGCTCAGTCTTTGGCTCTCGACCAATTTAAATGAGTTTTGAGTGTTGCTTGCGCTGTCTCTTATCACTGCGTGGTGGTTCACATCGGCGGAGGTGTTTTGTTTTTTTTTTTAAGATAGAAAATGAAAAGAAAAAAGTGTGAAAGCCCCACTGTTGCCCTCATTTAAATTCATGCAATGCTCCGGAAATCAATGGAGCTGGATGGGTGATATCAAGGACAGAATCTGACCCTCGGTTTTTACTGCAGATGAGAGCATGCTGTATATATCGATTCCAGGGAGTTTATTCACCCTGTTTCTGCCAAGTATTTGCAGCCAGGGTGTAGTTAGCAGTGTAATTCCATTGCTCTCAGCCTGGAGCAAACTCATGGAGCCAGAATGTGTGATTCACACATTGCCTCGGTTTGGGTTTGTGCAGAGCTCCTGCATTGCTGTGGGGAAGCTACAGGAATGGGAAAAGGCTTTAAGACATGATCCAAACTCCCTCCATTCCTACCTGGAGGCTCTGCCCTAGCCACCCACCCAGCTTTACTGGCCAGGGTGGAGGTGGGAAAGACACCTTTATCAGTCTGTCTCTTTATATGGCCCCTTCTCTTGTAGCGCTGTTGGAAATAGAGTCCTAACTATCCTGCACTCTGTTAAATGGAGGCACATCTGTGCTACCACAGCCCCCACTGCTTGAGTCCGTCCCTGACAATAAAAATATTCTGGGGGGGGAGTCAAAACGACTGCAGAAAATGGTGACACCTACTTGCCAGTTGCCATATTAAACACACCCACAAAGGGAGCCCTAGTGGTATGTCCTTCACTGCAGAGTTAGCCCAGGTGATAGGAACCCAGGTCTGAGCACTTGGGCTAGCCTAGCCTGGACGTGAAAACCATCATTGCAAAGCTCTGCCTGAGTTATAGCATCCCCACTACTCTGCACTCCCCCGTTTGTGTTTTACTAGGACTTCTGGAGACATATCCCAGAGTTCTTTGGGCTGCAGTAAACTGAGCCACTCTAGAGTCTTTCCCAGTGAATTGTGGGAGAAGTTATCTATCCTTCTGGGCACGCAAGGGGAATAGTGGAAAGGCAATGGAGGATTGACCAGCACTTGAGTGGCTTAGCCTGCACTGTCATAAACAGATAGTTAAGGGTTAATAGAACAGGAGTACTTCATGCCTCTTTTGACTGTAAAGGGTTAACAAGTTCAGTGAGCCTGGCTGTCACCTGACCAGAATCAGGGGACAGGATACTTTCAAATCTCGAGGGAGGGAAGTTTTTGTGTGTGTGCTTTAGTTTTTGGTTATTGTTCTCTCTGGGTTCTGAGAGTGACCAGACGTGCAACCAGGTTTCTCTCCAATCTCCCTGATACAGGTTCTTATAGATTCAAAATAGTAAGTACTAGGTGATAAGGCGAGTTAGGCTTATGTTTGTTTTCTTTATTTGCAAATGTGTATTTGGCTGGAAGGAGTTCAAATTGTATTTGGCTGGAAGGATTTTACTTTGTACTTGTATACTTAGGCTGGGAAGGTATTCCCAGTGTCTATAGCTGAAAGACCCTGTAACATATTCCATCTTAAATTTACAAAGATAATTTTTACTGTGTTTTCTTTCTTTAATTAAAATATTTTCTTGTTTAAGAACCTGATTGTTTTTTTATTCTGGTGAGACCCTAGGGGACTGGGTCTGGATTCACCAGGGAATTGGTGGGGAGAAAGGAGAGAAGGGGGAGAGAAAGGTTAATTTTCTCTCTGTGTTACGATTACTTTCTCTCTCAGGGAGAGTCTGGGAGAGGGAGAGAGAAGGAGGGGGGAAGGTGAATTTTCCTCTCTGTTTTAAGATTCAAGGAGTTTGAATCACAGTGATCTTCCAGGGTAACCCAGGGAGGGGAAGCCTGGGAGAGGCAACAGTGAGGGAAAGGGTTTACTTTCCTTGTGTTAAGATCCAGAGGGACTGGGTTTTGGGGGTTCCCGGGCAAGGTTTTAGGGGGACCAGAGTGTACCAGGCACTGGAATTCCTGTTTGGTGGCAGCGCTACAAGTACTAAGTTGGTAATTGAGCTTAGAGGAATTCATGCTGGTACCCCCATCTTTTGAACGCTAAGGTTCAGAGTGTGGGTTTATACCATGACATGGCGTACAGCGTGTGGGATAGATAGATAAGATAGCATCCAAAAGCCAGTGAGGTTTTTATTTCTCTCCCTGCTAGCTATCTGCAGGCAGACAGAAAGGTTTGGGTTAAAAGCAAAAGCCAGTAGGATTTTTTCTTTCTCTTTCGCTGCTAGCTGTGTGTAAAGCAGGCTAGAAGAGATTGTTTTAAAAGCAAAGGTCTACAAGTTTTTTTTGGTCTCTCCCTTCTGGGTACTCTGAAAGCAAAGGCATTAGGGTTTAACAAGGGTCTTTTGTTAAACAAAGGGACTCCAGTTGTGAGTCACCATACACCAGCAAAACACATTTGCAAATGAATGGTTTTTTTTCTTTCTAACTCTGTCGGGAATAGCTAGGTAGAAGGAGTTAAAAAAAAAGACTCTGTTGCTAAGCAACCCTAAGGAGGCAACAGAGAAGCAGCATTTCAGACAGTAAACACCAGAGGGCGCCCCAACACAAGAAAGCAGAAACCATGACTACCAAGGACACCGTGAAACAGGAACGGGCAAGACTGGATGCAGAGGCACAAATCAAAGACGCAGACCACAGGCAAGACATGGAAAAGAAACTACAAGAACTAGAAATAAAACAAAAAGAGATGGAGCTGAGAGAAAGAGAGGCTACCAACAGGAGAGAGCTGGAGATAAAAGAAAAAGAGTGGGAAAGAGAGAGGGAAGAGAGGGAAAAAGAGAGAAAACATGAACTGGAATTAGCACGGGCTAAACAGAATAACACAGCCAACCCTAACAACCCTTCTCCAGTTATTGTTCCACAACCCAAGAAATTTCCCACCTACAAGGCTGGTGATGACACTGAGGCCTTCCTAGAAAATTTTGAAAGGACCTGCCATGGCTACAGCATCTCTGAAGACCAGTACATGATAGAGCTGAGGCCACTGCTCAGTGGAAACCTAGCAGAGGTGGCGGCTGAAATGCCTAGGGAGAACATGAACGATTATAAACTTTTTCAAACCAAGGCCAGAATCAGAATGGGGCTAACACCTGAGTATGCCTATCGGAGGTTCAGAGCCCTAAGGTGGAAACCAGATGTGTCATTCACCTGACATGCCTACCACATTGGAAAGAATTATAATGCCTGGATATCAGGAGCCAATGTTCAATCTCTGGATGACATGCACCTCCTAATACAATTGGAGCAGTTCTTAGAGGGTGTTCCTGAAGAAATAGAAAGGTACATCCTAGATGGGAAGCCCAAAACTGTAACTGAGGCAGGGGAGATTGGAGCCAGATGGGTGGAAGTGGCAGAAAAGAAAAAAGCTACTATCAAGGGGAGCGAATATCACAGGGGTCACACCGACAATAAACCCTATACCCAAGGGCAACCCAAGACCCCACCTGCAACCCCAGGAAAGCCGCAGACTCCCTATTCTCTCACCTCATCAGTCTCCAGTAACCCACCTCGGCCCTGTGACCAGTCAGCGGGGCGATGCTTCAAGTATAATGAACTGGGACATATAAAGGCCAACTGCCCCAAGAACCCCAACCAAGTGCAGTTCATTATATCTCCATCACTCCAAAGATCCCCAGGCCCAGATGCCTCTCAAATACCCTCGGAGCGAAGGGAAATTTTGAGAGTGGGCGGAAAGAAGGTTATCTCATGGAGAGACACGGGGGCACAAGTGTCAGCTATCCACCAATCCTTAGTGGACCCCAAATTCATCAACCCAAAGGCCCAAGTGACAATTTACCCCTTCATGTCACATGCTGTAGATTTGCCTACAGCTAAACTGCCTTCCAATACAAAGGCTGGTCAGGAATGTAGACTTTTGCAGTCTACGACAATTATCACATCCCCATGCTACTGGGGGAAGACTTGGCCAACCAGGTAAAGTGGGCCAAGAGAGTGGGAATGGTTACACGCAGCCTAGCCAGGCAAGCTTTAAGACCCAACCCTGTTCCTGATCCGTCCCCAGGGGCCCCATCTGTGTTACCAGAGACCCAGACAGAGGTAGTGGACCCGGATCCCCTGCCAACGACTGCAACAGCCACAGTACTTCCAGTCCCAGACCCGGACCTGGAAACGCAACCAGCACCAGAACCATTGCCAGCACTGACGCCAGCGCTTGCAAACGCATCTTCAACCCCAACGCCAGAGGGCGCCAGCAAGCCTGAACTGGCAGAAGCAGCAGACCACCACACCCAAGAGGCTCAGCCAGAACCTGAAATACCACCTGGTGCACCAGCAGAGAGCGGTTCACCAGCCACAAAAACAACCCCATCACCTACATCGCTTCCAGAGGGACCAAGCCCATGTCCACAGTCTAAGGAAGAACTGGTGTCTCCAGCCTCCAGGAAACAGTTCCAGACTGAGCAGGAAGCAGATGACAGCCTTCAGAAAGCTTGGGCAGCGGCACAGAGCACCCCACCTCCTCTCAGCTCTTCTAACCAATCCTGGTTTGTTATAGAACAAGGGCTTTTATATAAGGAGACTCTTTCTGGTGGACACCGGGAAGACTGGCATTCACAAAAACAGTTGGTGGTTCCAACTAAGTACCAGGGGAAGCTCTTAAGCTTGGCCCACAATCATCCCAGTGGCCATGCTGGGGTGAACAGAACCAAACACAGATTGGGGAAGTCCTTCCACTGGGAGGGGATGGGTAAGGATGTTGCCAAGTATGTCCAGTCTTGTGAGGTGTGCCAAAAAGTGGGAAAGCCCCAAGACCAGGTCAAGGCCCCTCTCCAGCCACTCCCCATAATAGAGGTCCCATTTCAGCGAGTAGTTGTGGATATTCTGGGTCCTTTCCCAAAAAAGACACCCAGAGGAAAGCAGTACATACTGACTTTCGTGGACTTTACTACCTGATGGCCGGAAGCAGTAGCTCTAGGCAACACCAGGGCTAAAAGTGTGTGCCAGGCCCTAACAGACATTTTTGCCAGGTAGGTTGGCCCTCTGACATCCTTACGGATTCAGGGACTAATTTCCTGGCCGGGATCATAAAAGAACTGTGGGAGACTCATGAGGTGAATCACTTGGTTGCCACCCTGTACCACCATCAAACCAATGGCCTGGTGGAGAGGTTTAATGGAACTTTGGGGGCCATGATATGTAAATTCGTGAATGAACACTCCAATGACTGGGACCTAGTGTGGCAGCAGTTGCAATTTGCCTACAGGGCTGTACCACATCCCAGTTTAGGGTTTTCACCCTTTGATCTTGTGTATGGCCACGAGGTTAAAGGGCCATTACAGTTGGTGAAGAAGCAATGGGAGGGGTTTACACCCTCTCCAGGAACTAACAGTTTGGACTTTGTAAGCAACCTACAAAACACCCTTCGACACTCTTTAGCCCTCACTAAAGAAAACCTAAAGGATGTTCAAAAAGAGCAAAAGGCCTGGTATGACAGACATACCAGAGAGCGTTCCTTCAAGGTAGGAGACCAGGTTATGGTCTTGAAGGTGCAACAGGCCCATAAGATGGAAGCATCATGGGAAGGGCCATTCACGGTCCAAAAGCACCTGGGAGCTGTTAACTACCTCATAGCATTTCCCAATTCCTCCCTAAAGCCCAGAGTGTACCACATTAATTCTCTCAAGCCCTTTTATTCCAGAGACTTAAAGGTTTGTCAGTTTACAGCCCAGGGAGGAGATAACGCTGAGTGGCCTGACGGTGTCTACTATGAAGGGAAAAGTGACGGTGGCTTGAAAAAGGTGAATTTCTCCACAACCCTGGAACGTCTGCAGCGGCAACAGATTAAGGAGTTGATGCATTCTCCCGTGAAAGTTTCCCAGAATCAACTGGTTAGAAATTGTCCTTACAACGTGAAGAATCTTATAGTTTTACATAATAAATGGTATATGTAAAGGTGTTTGTGTTTATTAATCTGTTTATTCTAAAGTTCTAGGGAGAAATCACTGCCAGTGTGGTTCCACACTGTCAGCGATTTGGGGGGCGTGTCATAAACAGATAGTTAAGGGTTAATAGAACAGGAGTACTTCATGTCTCTTTTGCCTGTAAAGGGTTAACAAGTTCAGTGAGCCTGGCTGTCACCTGACCAGAGGACCAATCAGGGGACAGAATACTTTCAAATCTTGAGGGAGGGAAGTTTGTGTGTGTGCTGTTAGTTTTTGGTTGTTGTTCTCTCTGGGTTGTGAGAGTGACCAGACGTGCAACCAGGTTTCTCTCCAATCTCCCTGATACAGGCTCTTATAGATTCAAAATAGTAAGTACTAGGTGATAAGGCGAGTTAGGCTTATGTTTGTTTTCTTTATTTGCAAATGTGTATTTGGCTGGGAGGAGTTCAAATGGTATTTGGCTGGAAAGATTTTACTTTGTACTTGTATACTTAGGCTGGGAGGGTATTCCCAGTGTCTATAGCTGAAAGACCCTGTAACATATTCCATCTTAAATTTACAAAGATAATTTTTACTGTCTTTTCTTTCTTTAATTAAAAGCTTTTCTTGTTTAAGAACCTGATTGTTTTTTTATTCTGGTGAGACCCTAGGGGACTGGGTCTGGATTCACCAGGGAACTGGTGGGCAGAAAGGAGAGAAGGGGGAGAGAAAGGTTAATTTTCTCTCTGTGTTAGGATTTCTTTCTCTGTCAGGGAGAGTCTGGGAGGGGGAGAGAGAAGGAGGGGGGAAGGTGAATTTTCCTCTCTGTTTTAAGATTCAAGGAGTTTGAATCACAGTGATCTTCCAGGGTAACCCAGGGAGGGGAAGCCTGGGAGAGGTAACGGTGGGGGAAAGGGTTTACTTTCCTTGTGTTAAGATCCAGAGGGAGTGGGTCTTGGGGGTCCCCGGGCAAGGTTTTGGGGGGACCAGAGTGTACCAGGCACTGGAATTCCTGGTTGGTGGCAGCGCTACAAGTACTAAGTTGGTAATTGAGCTTAGAGGAATTCATGCTGGTACCCCATCTTTTGGACGCTAAGGTTCAGAGTGGGGAATTATACCATGACATGCACCTTGACTGCAAAAGTGGGCAGGTTACCAGCCTGAGTGAAAATAGAACCTGTGCTCTAACCTGCAGTGCTAGCTGGACCTGCAAGTCCAGGTTTAAAGCTTTCTTAACTCAAGCGTGAGGGTTTAGTGGGTGGACAGGAGGGTTTGCAGGGGTGTGGCAGGGCAGGGGTCAAACCCCTTTAAAGCCCTGCCAAAATGCTGGCTACAGCCTGCTCTCTGGCCAGTAGGCCAGGGGTAGAGATGCAGGTACTCGGCAGGAAGCCCAGCTGCAAGCCCTAATGAGGGCTGGCTCAGAGGAACCTGCTGGGCTAAGTAGTGACAGCTGGGCTGAGGCTGTAAAAGCCTTGGGCAAACCTCAGTGGAGGGGGGGTTAGCCTGGGAGGAGACAGGAGGGTAGTATCTGTCTCCTTGCCAATAAGGAAGCTTCAAGGGCCAGGAGACCCTGGGCTGGGTCTGTGGGGCACTAACTGTTGGGGGATCTGGGCACTGCACAAGCACTGTAAATAAAGACACTGGGGTAATTCAACAAAAGAGGGAGTGAACACTTTATTAAACCAGCCTAAACAGAGAGTGCAGGCACAAAAGTGGGAGAGCCTGCCCTCAACCTGTGACAGGAGGCAACATACAAGTAAGATCCTGACCTAAGTCTACAGTGAAGATGTACACCTAGAAAATGAACCTCTGAAGTAACAGATAGAACTCGGCACACAGCTGATTGACCACACAAGCTTTCTACTGCTAACTATAGCCCTGATTTTGCAAACTCTTCTATGTGGATGCAATTTGCAATATGAGGGTCCAGACTTCTAACAAGAGGGCTACACACGTTGTCCCAAATATTTCTAATAGACTGCACAAAGAAAGCTCCATTTCTGTTTGTTTGCATACATGTGTGTATGCCTCAGTCACATCAATAGTGTTAGTTGCATCTCAGAACAACATGAACTTGGAGATGATCACAAGCTAAACTGGTGCTGTCAGGTGGAAATGACTAAATACAATATTCCTCTCATGGCCTTCAGCAAAAGAGAGTGTGTATAATAATGTGGTTTTTAACTCATGATGAATAGAAAAGTGCTTCCTTAAATGGTTTAACAGGGGTGATATATTTAATTTAAGGAAGTTTTAGGGTATTATTTACTGCATGCTCAATGGGCATAACTTTCCAGTAACCTTTCCATCTCCAAAAAAGGTAATTCATTTAAAGAGACAGAGCTCTTCCTAACTTCACACACACACACAAAATGCAAAAGACTGTAATATATAACAGAGAGGAGAGTTCTTAAAAAGTATCTTATGCTGAAGCCTCAGAATTTCCCATTTTTACCTTTGCATTTCGCACTCCTACCCCTCTTCAAATCTGGTTGTCTCTGTGCCTAAAGTTGGGGATGCCATCCTCACAGAAATGGATTGCAGGGACTCCTTTCAGAGCCTGGGGGTTCCACTCCCTATAGTGCATCTCTGCTCTGCAAAAACAGTGTCACAGGGTTTCATATTTATTGTATCTCTCTCTCTCTCTCTCTCTCTCACTGATTAACAGTGCTTATGCTACAAGCAAAGGACTTTTTTTTTTTTTTTTGAGTGTCAGGATTCCCTCTCTTCCTGCCCCTAAATACAAAATCTGTGGACAATTAAAATACAACACCCAGACCGCTAAACTCTACATCATGTTACCACCTAATGCAGGTGAGTTTGGACACGGTAACATTCTGTGGCACAGACCAGCCTTAAGGATGTTGTGTTGCTAGATCTTGTGCAGCCCTTTGAAAAAGCAGATGAACAGAGACCAGAGCTTCTCTTCTCCTTATTTCCTCATTTGAAATCAATAAACAACTATATGGCTTGCACTATTGTTTCAACCAGTATTTGTGCCTTTCAGAAAATAAACGTGCAGTTAGTTGTATTGGCTGAACCACATTAAGGGGACGCAGGTTGATTAGAACTATGTTTTTTTAATTGACATTTCCACACTCTTCTTTAGTAGTTTGTAATCAGCAATTGTCTTTAAGCGATCATGATTATAAACAAAAATTGGTTAGAAACTTTTGGGAGTTTGCTAACTCGTTACCACTAATTAAAAGCATTGTTAGTGCAGGCCCGACAGCTGGCATACACCTACAGGGCTGTTTCACTTTTTGTTGTGGTTGTTTTTTCTTTAAGCTGTGCATGCAAGACACCCAGATCTTTGGTTCCTTTAAATCAATGTTTGTTTCCATTAAAAAAACTGGTTTTGTTGCAGTGATGGAGTATATAAACCCCACACTGTTGCAGTCACCATGGGATGAATGGCTGGAACAGTTACTTCCTCAGCTGTGACTAAGTGGCTGACTAGCTAGAGAGGTTGGGGACTATCACAAGGATGTTCCTCCAAAGTAGCCTGGCAAGGAGCTACCCAATGAATGGATCCAGAGGCCCCATGGAGTAGAGGTAAGATTGCTGGACAATAGCAGAAGGGATGTTTATTTCCCTTCTTCTCTACAAGGTGGGGAGGAGAAGACCAGACTTCTGGAAGCCCACATTGTCAGGCATTGGAGAGAGTACTATAGGGAAAAGGAGTAGCTGTCAAATGTGGAGAGCCAGGAAACTGGGCGATTAAAGGGCCAAGGTACCACAATAACCATTTAGATAAGATTTGAAGGAATGGGCCCCTTCATAGCTGCCATCAGTTTAATGAAACAGGCAGGAAGAACTGGAGGTAGGATGGTCTGGGGGTTAATGAGGTCAGCTGATATGGATTCTACTCCTAGTTTTTCAAACTGTGCTTTGTTCTCTCACTTTGACAATTGTTATTTAATATGAATTCAGGTTCCCTTCTATTCCCAGCTCATCCTGCGTAATCTTACGCAAATCAATTTATTTGTGCCTGTTTCCCCAGCTGTAAAATGGGGATAATAATAAAGGGATTTGCAAAATCATCTCAGGCAGTTGAATACAAGTTCTATTGAAAGTCAATGGGATTTGTGCTCCTAACTTCCCAAGGCACATCTGAAACCCTTCCCCAATAATATTTCCCACCTCCTGCACAACATGGGTGTGGAGAAAGTTAATTAATGAATGTTTATAAACCACCATGAGACCATCAGATGGATGGCCCTATAAAAATGAAAAACATTAAATAATGGTGAGTATTGCAATATGTTCCAGTCTTCTCTAGCTCTTTTGTTTGGGGGGCGCACATGTTTTTTGCTTATTTCCATTGGCCAATTTTGATTTATTTCTGCCTCTTGCTCCTGTTCTCTTTGTGTGACAATTACATTAGAAAATGAAAGCTGATTTTTTGAGAAAGGGAAAACAGTAGTATTCTGGGAACACAATGTTTAAAAGTACAAAAAAAATGTAGGAAAATGAGATCAAACTATTGCCATGAAACATTTTAGGCAGAAACTTTTTTCAAACTGCTCAAGTTATTATGCTGCAGTTCAAGGGCCTGATCAATGGAAAGACACCTATTGACTTCAATGGCTTTGGGTCAGGTCCTAAGTGGAATACAGTTCCCTAGAAGTGCCAGCATAGAAGAGCCTGCAAACTGTACAGAACAAAAGTACAGAGAAGGGCTGTCTCTGGAGCGCTGTCAAATAAATACGATGAACAAAACTCCTACAGCCCTGCAAAGCTAAAAGGCTCAAATGAGGACATACATTCCACATAGCTTCACTCCAAAGGGAAGGCATCACATGGTCTGAAAGGGTCTATGTTTTTTAATTGGACTCAAGTATTTGGATAATATGAAATCACAGCAACTGATTACATACATTATATACCACTGGGGATGAGCTGGAATTTGCTCAAAGAATGTGGGTTGTTTAAATGATCATCTCTATTGCACTGTCATACACAAAGCAGGAAAAGCTGCTGCCGGGGGAAAATGCTAATACGGGATGTGACAAAGTTCCTCCTCTACCGTGGTGGGTCCTGTGCTTATTGGCAGATTTGCTCACGTCAGTGATCTTCCTCACAGTCTGGGTCAACTCCTCTGTCTGATCAGGAGTTGGGAGGAACCCAGGCCCGCCCTCTACTCCGGGTTCCAGCCCAGGGCCCTGTGGATTGCAGCTGTCTATAGTGCTGCCTGTAACAGCTGCATGACAGCTACAACTCCCTGGGCTACTTCCCCATGGCCTCCTCCAAACATCTTCTTTATCCTCACCACAAGATCTTTCTCCTGATGTCTGATAACACTTGTACTCCTTAGTCCTCCAGCAGCACATCCTCTCCCTCTCAACTCTTTGTGCCTCTTGCTCCCAGCATCTCTCACACACACTTCCTCTCCTCTGGCTCTTCCCTCTCTGACTGGAAGTGAGCTCCTTTTTAAAGCCAGGTGTCCTGATTAGCCTGCCTTGATTGGCTGCAGGTGTTCTAATTAGCCTGTCTGCCTTAATTGGTTCGAGCAGGTTCCTGATTACTCTAATGCAGCCCCTGCTCCGGTCACTCAGGGAACAGAAAACTACTCATCCAGTGACCAGTATATTTGCCCTCTACCAGACTCCTGTACCCCACTGGTTTGGGTCTGTCACAGGGATCATTGGACTTTTTCACAAAATAAGCCATGCCTGAAAAGAGAACTATCCTGTGAGTACCTCTTCTCCCATTCACAATCACAACATCTTTGGGGCAACTAATTACATGGAAAAGAAATGCAGGAAAGTATTTACTATATACTTTCCTTTTTAATGAAGTTTAGCAGCTGGAGAGGAAAAAAGAGCTGGTACCATGGCCCCAGTATACCATGACACTTAATCATGTGCTTAATTTCAAATATGTGTTCAAGTCCCAGTAATGCTCAAATACTGTGGTGATCGCTATAGTACAAGAACTGGAACAGAATAGATTGCTGTGGGTCCAGGGGTAAGTAGGATCTTAAATGCTTTGCTGAATTGAGACCCAAGTGACCATCTCACTTCCAAAGACAACCAGGAAGTAATCCATAGAAGACACAATGGGATCTTGATCAATGAGTGGGGTTCCTAAGTGTTACAGTAATACAAATAATAAATAACAACACTGGTGGTCCATGGACTACACTTTGGGAACCTCTTACTGTTCTTCTGGCAATTGATGCAGTACTTGGATTTCCTTTATTAGCAACTTTGCCCATGACTTCATAGTGTACATCACCATCTTAGAGCAATAGTAGATCATACTGCTTCTTATACTACCAATCAGCTGTTCAAGCTTGTTGTCCACCTTCAGAGTAACTCTGGATTTACAACCCTGCCTAATTTTTTCTTTGCCCATAATGCTTTCCTAACAGAGACAAAGGCAGGGTCTCTGCCCCATGTAGTGCACAATCCTATGACTGATAAACAGAGAGAAGAGGGACAGTATATCACTCAAGTGGTCTCAATGGTGATCAACATGAAGTACAAATTCATATTGTTCTGCTGCTGTTCATTTGTAATATTTGAAGCCGGGATGCCCTAACAAGGTTAAAACGACCTGCTATTCCATAGTCTCCTGTTGACACTTAAGTATTTTGCCTACACTTATTTTCTCGAGAACTTCAGTTAGAGAAAATACGTAGGATAGATAAGATCTCAGCCCTTGCATTAATTTCTGTAACAATCGGAGTCCCCAAGAGGAGAACAGGTTTAAACCTCCAATATGAGCAGCTGAACCAACTGATTGCATATTGTATTATTGTACTGTAAAAGTGTAATGAGTAAGGTCTTTAATGAACGTATGTATGGTTCTGAACTGAATAGTCATAAGATGTGTATACAGGTTTTGGTGATGTGTGTATGTTTATGGTTACCATACATCCAGGTTTTCCTGGACATTGCCTCTTTCTTGATCCTCTGACCTTTGTTTGGGCAGATTTTTCAAATAAGAGGCCATATCCAGGGTTTTTGTGGTTCTGAATAAGGCCGCAGGTACCCCCTCCAGCACCTCCAGGTACCTCCTCCCAGTACACACACACCTCTCTAGCATCCCCCCACCTGTACCCTACCTCTCCAGCAGTGTCCTTTTCTTGCGAACCTCAGACATGGTAATCTTAAGTATGTGTATCTCTAGAAAGCTGTAACTGTAACTATAATGTGACCTCAACAGCTTGCAACAGAGCAGTTAGGCAGTCAGTAGGGAGAGGGACTCTCTGACCAACCAGACAAGGCTGGCTCCAAGCAACCCAGCCATTTTCCAGTCCAGGAAAAAACAATGGGAAACCCTCAAAACAAATGGGACAGCTTGAAAGAAAACCCCCGTCTTTGTAAACCAAAGTGGGAAAAACGCTCTCCTTTCTTACACACCTATAGTGACTGAAGAACATAAGAATGTCCCTACTTGGTCAGACCAAGGGTCCATTTAGCCCAGTATCCTGTCTTCCAACAGTGACCCATGCTAGATGCTCCAGAGGGAATGAACAGAACAGGTAATCATCAAGTGATCCATCCCCTGTTGCTCATTCCCAACTTCTGGCAAACAGAGGCTAGGGACACCATTTCTGCCCATCCTGGCTAATAGCCATTGATGGACCTATCCTCCATGAATTTATCTAGTTCTTTTTTGAACCCTGTTATGGTCTTGGCCTTCATAACATCCTCTGGCAAGGTGTTCCACGGCTTGACTGTGCATTGCGTAAAGAAATACTTTATTTTATTTATTTTAAATCTGCTGCCTATTAAACTTCAAACCCGTTTTAAATGAAAGGGGTTTGAACTGAAGATTATCCTGAACTTGGGGGATAGTCTTGAACAGGGGTCGGCAACCTTTCAGAAGTGGTGTGCCGAGTCTTCATTTATTCACTCTAATTTAAAGTTTCGTGTGCCGGTAATACATTTTAACGTTTTTAGAAGGCCTCTTTCTATAAGTCTATAATACATAACTAAACTATTGTTGTATGTAAAGTAAATAAGGTTTTAAAATGTTTAAGAAGCTTCATTTTAAATTAAATTAAAATGCAGAGCCCCTGGACCGGTGGCCAGGACCCGGGCAGTGTGAGTGCCACTGAAAATCAGCTCATGTGCCACCTTCGGCACCTGTGCCATCAGTTACCTCCCACCTTCAAGACCAGGGGTAGGCATCTGTGAATGCTAGTTCTCCCCTATGGCTAGGGAGTTATGCTGGTAAACTGTTCAAAGGTAATAGGTAACTTCTAGATTTTATCTAATATATTTTCTAGAAGCGTATAGCCTGAAATTGCATCTTCGTTTGTTTTCTGCACAACTTGTATGTTTGCTTTCCCTCACTATTTCGTGTTTCAACCTGTGGTTTTTCTATTAAATAGCATTGCTTTTTTCTTATTTTTGCTCCAAGAAAGTCTCTGGTGTGCAAACCGTGTTGTGTGTGTGTGTGCCAGCTGATAGCTGGGGGGGCAGGGTTGATAAATCAGAGGGGGGAAAGTCCAAGTGTCTTGTATTTAAGAATTTGGGAAGGAGGCATTTGGGGAAACAGGACTGAACTAAAAGGCTGGTTGAATCACCGTGCAAGGAGTAAATAGACAGGTGGAAGCCAGGGTGAGACTGTGCTTGTGGGCTGGCTACTGACATCAGGGAGGTGAGCTGCAGTGGCATAGCATTAAGGCACCCAAGGTTACAGGGCATTTCAAGAGGGCCATTTAGAAGGCTAAAACATGGCCAGTAGGTGTGTGTCTTGCATCAGAGCCAATTTCCATGCAGCCACGAGGATCCAAACTGCCTTGAATTCAAGCTCTTAGCAATGTTTGGCTAACACTTTAAGAGTGGCAGTGTGCCATGTATTCAATGATCCACCCATAACATCCCCAGCTTTGAGCGTAACACCCTCTGTTTCTTAGTACATGCCCGTTAATGGTACAAAGCTGACAAACGAGCCAATATTTCAGTGGCAAAAACACTTTGAAATATGTACATTTTTCATAGACGTTAATGTATCAAAACAGAACCTCTGGGGAAAACCTGGTTAGCTGCAAAATTCTGCTGCACAAATTTGTTTCATTGAAAGAAGGTTGGGGGACAGTAAAGGAGTGGGGTTGTGGCCCCTTTACAGTGCAATGCAATGAGTTAGAGACACAACACACTGCATTACGGCTCCTTCAAACCACCTGGGGAGTGCAAAGGGCCCAGAAAGTAACAAGATTAGTTGCTTGTGTGAGTTGAGCTGGAGTGGTTGAACTCCCTTCCAGTTGGCACAGAGCTGGCATATTTGGCTGATGTATCATTGCCACTCACTTATCCCCAGCAAAGGGGTCATTGGGTGAAGCACTCTGGCTATACACATTTTTAGGGACTGAAGCCGGCAACTGAGGTTATAAATTGATAGCCCCCAGGATACCATAGCCTGCCTCCATGCTCAGGGTGGTAAGATCCACCCTGTAACAAGCTCCCCAATAGCTTCCCCATGTCCTCCTACAACCTGATTTTATTTGTTGTGTGCAGGAAAAAGATGAGACGCTTCAATGCAGCTTCATAGGCCAGATACATTCTTGTTGACGTGCTGGCATGGAGGGTACAGCTGAGCGACCGCAGCACTGACATTGTTAACCGTCGATGGGAAAAAGGATGGATAAACAAAGACTTCTTTCAGGCTCTGGTTGTTCGCATCATACACAGGAAGTCCAAGAATGAAACAGGTTGTGAGCCAGATTATCTTCTCTGAGTGTAGGCTCAGCAGAGCAAAGAGGAGGGGCTATACAGGAGCTAGGTACAGCTTCCTGGCTGCCTGCATCCCAGTGCAGCCAAGGGACTCCTGTAACCAGGGCCGGCTTTAGGAAGTGCGAGGCCCGATTTGAATAGTTTTTATGGGGCCTCGGCAGGAATGACTCACCTGGAGGTGCTCTGGGTCTTTGCTCCAGGTCTTCCACAGCACTGAAGGACCCGCCGCCAAAATGCCACCAAAGACCCGGAGCGAGTGAAGGACCCACTGCAGAAGACCTGGAGCGCCGCCGGGTGAATAAAAATTGAAAAGGCACCTAAGTTAGGCACTCTTCTTTAGGGCGTGGGGCCCAATTCAGGGGAATCAGCCTAAAGTCGGCCCTGCCTGTAACCTGCATCATCTAGCTGTGGTCCCCAGCTGAGCTCAGATAAAGCATAGTGTGGAGTATGGAGGAAGGTGAGCAGGAGGAAGGGTGATCCAGCAGTTAAGGTGCTGGCCAAGGGCTGGGGCTGCCTGTGTTCAATTCTCTGCTCTGCTGCAAGCTTTCTTTGTGATCTTGGGCAGGACATCTAGGGTGAACTCATAGCACCCTTCGAAGTCAATGGGATTTTTTTCATCATTTTTACCTCCTCTCCCCCTCAAACCACTCAACCAACCAATCAATCAAAAAACACTGACTTCAACAGGGCCAGGATTTCACCCTCAGTCTCTCTGTGCCTCAAGTTCCCATCTGTAAAATGGGCTAAAAGCATGTTCCTACTGCTCAGGGGAGTTGTGAGGATATGTACATTAAAGATCGTGGGGTGCTCAGATACCACAGGAATGGGGATCCCATAATTACCTAAAATAGTCAAATGTGAACCCCTCCTGGTGAATTGTTCCTATTCCACTTAACTGACCAATAGCCCCGCGACACACTGTTTTTATCTTGTTTCTGTCTTTAGATGACTGTTAAGGGCCAGATTCTCAGCTGGTGTAAATCAATCTAGCCCTATTGACTTCAGACAAAGATCTGGCCCTGTTTGTCTATCTTTCTATTCACTGTTCAGCCCCATGGAAATTCACAAGTCATCTCTGAATTTGAACAGACTCACTCCTTCTCTCATCCTGCTGGAAAAAGCTTTTCTAGCACAAGTGATTAAACAGGCACAATTCACTTTAATAACCATATGTCGCCCTCTATCCACAATCAATATGGCCTTAAAGGTGACATATTTTAGAACAGCTTTGGTGGTTGGAAAAGTGGCTCAGATAATCAAACACATCTGATCACGTCCCTCTCTCAAATGAAAAGCCAAAATGGCTTTGCTGCACAAGTAGTTTTGGAAACCAGATTCTATTAAATGTACTATATGTGAGCTTAATGATTTATGATCAATGGAGCAAGCACCCAGAAAGAATGGCATAATAATAAGGCCGAGTGGCCAGCAGACTGGAGCAGACTTTTGGAAGTCAAGGAGCACAATTAGCTTTCAAAAATAAACAAGGCTATTAAATATGAACCAGACAGAAACTTTAATTATTTCTAACTAGAGCAGCAGAGCAAACAAATGACTTAACATTACCAATAGGAAACCCATTCGGTATCATTTATCCATACATTAATGTGAGTAGCAGATGTGTGGCTAAAGCCCAGGCATTGCTTTGAAAATCTCAACCTATCTCCGCACCTTTGTCTTACTGGCACTTACCAGGCCAAATCCTAAGAGCTGCTGCAGCTTCTATTGACTTCAATGTGAACTTCAGGATCGTAGCCGCTCTGAAAACCAGGCCTCATTGCTCTACGTGGGAGTCAAGTTTGAAAGCTTTAGCCTGAATGTTGAGTTGGTTACAGTAGGGCGGAGGGTTATGAATCTGAACAGATCTGTTTTCATTTATTTGAAAAAAAGTAATAATTCAGTGAAAAAAGGGGGATTGTCAGATTTAAACATCCCCCTTCACTGAAGGGTAGCCAGGCTTAACAGGATTGTGCTAACAAATATAGCATAAGCACCCACAAAAAGCAAGATTGCATCAGTCTAGGGAGCCTGTGCTGCAGAGGGATCTACCACCATGGAGGCTGTAGGCCTTTTGATTTCACTGGGATTGCCGGTGGGTATGGGGGTCAGTATGTGTAGGTTCTTTTGCAGTATCAAGCTCACAGAAAGGAAGACGAGGGAAATGAATAGCACCCTGATGGAAGGCGTATCATTTTCAGTTACAATAAGATAACAAGGTGTTGTTAGTAACACATGTAGAGTACGTCTACACAGAGATAAAGGCCCCCCGACTGCCCCAGGTAAGCTGACTTGGGCTTGCGGGGCTCAGGCTGCAGGGCTAAAAATGCTGTGTTGATGTTTGGGCTTGGGCTGCAGCCCAAGCTCTGGGACCCTCTACCTTTGCTGGGTCCCAGATCTAGGGCTCTAGCCCAAGCCCGAATGTCTAGACTACAATTTTTCAGCCCCAGAGCCTGAGTCAGCTGACCCAGGCCAGCCACGGGTTTTTTATCCTTGTATTCACACACAAAGGTTCTGCATCCCAACTACTTCCAGCTCAGCTGGAATTTGGCTCCATATCCAAACCCACTCCAACGTTGCAGCTCAGGCCCTTTTCTAATGCAAGGACATGTTCGCATATCATTTGTTTTTACGCAGGCAGGAACCTTTTACCTCTTCACTCCTTTGTTTTTGTGGGCTTCATCTTTAGGCCCTTAATAGTATAATGACATCATTTTTTTTGTGGGTTTTCTTTCTGTACCGGCTACTCATCTCCTTAACGAGGCGAATAAAAGAGAATGTTTACTTTGAAATGCTACCTGCACTGAGGACTGTAAGAAAGCTCCGCACAACAGCTGTGGACTCTAATTGACTGCAACTGCAATCTGTCTTCTCAGCCTCAGTTACATTTCTTTTCCATATGCTGACTCCTTTTTAGCTTAATTTTCCCATTACCCAGCAGTAACATTGAGTAACTGTTGGGCTTCATTCAAATGCAAATTAACATCCCCTTCTGCCCATTAGCTCTGCTGTTTCTTGTCTAGCCAAAGCAACTCCACTTCACTGGAAACAAGAGAGGAGCCTGATTCAGTGGTCAGACAGAGGGGCCCTGTCTAGAACACAACTGCTGTGCATCCCAGAGAGGCGCTACAAAACAGAAGCCTATAGACAGGAAAAGTCCTTCATCAAGGCACTTCCTGTCAAACTAAGCCCCAAACTCCAAGAGTTCAGCATATGGTGAAGCCTTCTTGAACTCCAGTGCTTGACATACATTATTCACACAATGCCTGTGCTGTGCTCCGGGTTTGGAATATACGGTGGTTTGACATCAGGGAACCTTTAAAGATGACAAGGGGGAATAAAAAAAAAGAGAGAGCTGTAAACAGCTAAACCACATGGATCAAAACTTGGAGTTCAGTTACTCAGTTCAATGGCGGGTTAAGGAATCTCTTAAGTGAATTAGCTTGACCCAACTGCAGGGAAGGGATAGCTCAGTGGTTTGAGCATTGGCTTGCTAAACCCAGGGTTATGAGCTCAATCCTTGAGGGGACCATTTAGGGAACCAGGGTAAAATTCTACCTGGGGGTTAGTCCTGTTCTGAGTGGGGGGTGGGACTAGATGACCTTCTGAGGTCCCTTCCAACCCTAAGATTCTGTGAAACCCAAAAAAGCTGAAGGGAGGCAAATGCAAAAGGAGAAGCAAAATATATAGACAGCTCCCTGCCTGTGGGGAAAAGACTGTGTTTTCCATAATTACTTAAGACTGGAAGCAGGGACTCATTAAGGGGAAATGGTGGTGTTATTCTTCCAAGCCCCAACCACAAAATAAACTCTAAGTCACCAAATGAGACACCACTCACAGTAGATTGTGCAGATGTTCCAAATAGGATTGTACAACTCTTTGAGCTGCATTGGGCCCCTTGAGCTTGACTTTCTCTCTCTCTCTTTTAGGGGGGTAGGTGGGTAGGTATGCCCATTGGCTCTGATTGGCTTCTCCAGCTTGGCCCCTTCTTGACCGGGTTAAAATCATACATGGTGTCATTTCCTGAATGTCACCAATTTGGGTCATCAAAATCACTCCCAATAAATTGTGCAGAGCTGTGAGCCTTGCTCTCATTTCTTACAGGAGGCATGAACTAGGTAACTATATTGATATTTAAACTATCATCACTGTGCACCTGAGTTTATGCCTCGCCAAGATGACTTTAGTGGTCCAGAACCATTGTTCCAGGCTGCAGAGTCCCATAGACTTCTCTCTGCATTGGTTATACTCGGTTTACATTTGAAGCTTTCTTTTCAACCGTGACCGCTAGAGACTTATCAGTACTTTGTTTTTAGTGAAAGCTGAGATGCTGGAGAACAGGACAGCAGCTTGACAGACATGCCAGTATGTCATACCACTGTGCATAAGTCCAATTCAAGTCCTGTCCGGAAGCAAAAGGGCAGCCCATGAAGCATGCAGAGCATGAGGGGAATATCAGGGCTGGTCAAAATAATGGTAATAATTGTCCACATTTTTTTTTAGGAAATGAAAATTTAGGATTTGGGGGTTGGGGGAGGATTTTCAATTTTTCATCTGAACAAAGTAGGAGAGGGCAAAAAAATCTGTTTTGAATGGAATATTTTTATTTTTTGTTTAATTTAAATGAAAAATGTAAGCAATTAATCAATACAAACATTTTTTGCGAAAAATCTTCAGATCATTTAAAAGGCACTACTCATTGAAAAGCACTTTTAGATGAAAATACTTTGACAATCTCTGGATAGGACACTTCTGCCAGTCTGCCCTGGTCAAAAGGCAGGCAGTTGTCCTCTACGTTGGCTGAACCCTCTGGCTGGTCTTTCGCAGTAGCTCTTTGAAAGGCAGTGCCTTGAGATAACGGAGCCATGCACAATCACAGTAAGGTTTGTTGCCGAGAAGAAAGGATACAGTCTCTTGGCCAGCCAAAGATGGTGTGATGCAATGTTACAAACAGAATATGGGTTTCACTCTTACTTAGTCACCTCTGCCAGAACCCAATAAAACTTGTAGGAGTAGAAAGTGGTGGGTGTTTGCGCAAAGGGTGGAGGGAGATGTATGCTATTCACCTGATAAATGAACTCTCTGGGAATGCAGATTCCAAAGGGTTGAGAGCTTTAGGTGACACCAGTTGGTATTTGTAAGAGATATGAAGGGAACAGTAGATAATAACTGATTGGGGCAGGCACATGAGCTGATAAGGCTCTCCAGGGATGCCCTATAGAGGGACATTTTGTGCCTGTTTTCCAGTAATGCTGTAGCTGTTTTCACAATAAAGATGCGGAGGGCAGGGGGAAAAAGCATTCCTTACTGAGTTTGCCTCTTCCGAAATACCAGACGTGGAACAAATAAGCCGTGCTCACTACATCCAAGACTCCTCCATACCCAGGGCTGCCAGATTTAATTTTGCATAGAAGTAATTGCAGTTCTAACCATTCCTGCAGTGAAGGAGGCTCCTTGTGAATCCTCTAAAGAGTCGCTTGTTGCCATTCATAATCCCTTGCTTTCTTTTACTCACTTCCTTCTTGGACAAGCAGTCACTCTGTGACCTGCCACGGGGTTATCTGCTAGAGTTATTGATTGTGCAGGCTTTCAGGCTTAGAAATCACACATCTTCTCTGCCCCACATCTGTCTCCACAGGGACTGATCAGCTCTCATCAAGTCAGGCTTCTGACTAGAGGACCGTAGGAGGAGCAAGACAGAGCAGGAAATATTAACAATATGGTAGCGCCCAAAGCCCTCAGTTGGGATCGGGGCCTTTTTGCGCTGAGACCTAGGCAATGCTCTGAACTCGCTCTGCAGCTGTCAATGGAACTGGTGCCAACTGCAAACCCATTTAGGGCCAGATTGTGACGGTGACATACGTGGCCACGCCTGGGACTAGGAGAGTTTAAAGTGACCCCAGCTCCCTGCATGGCTGCTCAGGATCTACTTGGAGCAGGAAGGAGAAGGAGCTGTGCCCGATACTGCCTCCTGCAAGCAAGCAGATAGAGTGGGAACAAGGGATATGTAGATCCAGACCTACCCCCCACCAGCCATGGACACAAGAGCGTGGTGGGCAGTGTGCTCTTCCTGGTAAATTGTTAATGCAGCATTATCCCAATCTTCAGCTTCTACAAAACAGGAGGCTGAGGAAATTGTGACTCAGAAAGGTGTGAGTGACTGTTCCTTCTTAGAGCTCCTCCTGGCACCACACAGCGAAAACCATGGCAGGGTAACATGCAAGGGGCAGGTATCACTGAAGTCCCCTTTAAACCCCATTTTGAGGATTTGCTTGGGTGCATAGGCCTGTTACTGGCCCTCTGCAAAGGGATGTATTTCACCTGGCAGTGTGACCAGTAAAACCAGTCTTTGGCAGACCATTAGTGCTGCGATCTGTTACACAGGGCTAAAGGCACCACCCTTATCTGCTCACATGCCATACAAAGCTAGAGCCTTGCACAGTGTGGAAATGAGGAAATAAAGCTTTCTGACTTCAGAGAACTAGCTCCTCGATTATTCCTCTTCTTTAATTCAATTTTTCTTTCTTTAATTCTTATTACAAGTTAAGCTGATGGCTTGGCTGTGGGCCAGCACAGTCCGTGGTTTGAAAAGCTACCTCAGCAAGCTAAATGTCCATTTTTTCCCTTGGATTAAAATGGAAACATTAATAATAACTTTGATTTCCTCTCTTTGGTAGAAAAGAAATTGAATGATAACAATTAATTGAAAAGGGGGCTGGATAATTTAAGGCCCAAATGTGCTGTCCTTACACTCAGGGAGGAGTACCTGACTGTGTGAATCATCTAATTCAATGGGAGTAATCACAGGCCAAAGTGCTACTCGATGTACAAGGGGCAGAAGTGGGCCTTAAATTATTCAGGCCTCTTTTCAATCCATCGTTAGTGGCTATGATTAGCAACATTCGGAGCTGTGCAGTTTAAGAAGATGGTGTGGATGATTAAATCTCCTCCTTCATGTGTTAGCTGATCACTGCAGGAGAGAGGAAGAAATGTAGAGCAATGAACATCTGGGGAATAGTGCTTTCTTCTGATGCACTGGAGTTGTATGGCCATATTTGAATGCAGGATGCCAGCCTAGACAGAACAAGGAGTAATGGTCTCAAGTTGCAGTGGGGGAGGTTTAGGTCGGATATTAGGAAAAACTTTTTCACTAGGAGGATGGTGAAGCACTGGAATGGGTTACCTAGGGTGGCGGTGGAATCTCCATCCTTAGAAGTTTTTCAGGTCAGGCTTGACAAAGCCCTGGCTGGGATGATTTAGTTGGGGATTGGTCCTGCTTTGAGCAGGGGGTTGGACTAGATGACCCATTGAGGTCCCTTCGAACCCTGATATTCTATGATTCTATGATTCTAGTGGTCTAGCAGGGGAAGCCACAATTCTATGTTCTAGTGCTATTCACACTAGCTTGGTCAATTACATAAGGAATCCAATCAAGGGGCAGAAGAAATATCACATGACTTTTGTAACAAACCCATACAGCACTAATGTCAAATTAAAAAGTGTGAATATATGCAACAACCTATTTAAAATATTATGCAGCTCAAGAATGAATAGATAAAGAAAGGTACCCATCATTTTGAATAATGAGGGAATAGGAGAATGCAGCAACCTGTTTCTGAACAGAAAAAAGGCATAATTTTGTGAATAAATTATTCACTCCGTCCAGTTCATAGTAGACAAAAGAGCAAACAGCTATTGAGATTTACCATTTCTGAATCATTTAGGATATAGCTCATGTCCTCACATAGGATCTTCTCAAGCATAAGAATTCCTCTTTTGCAGTGCAAAATAACAGAAGTGTGTGCCTAGACCATCGCTGAAATACAACCACCTGTGAGACAGAGCCATGCGGATGGTCCACTTCACAGACTTTTTGACCAATGATGCTAAGACAATCCTTTGCTTTTACGTACCGTGAAGAGATCTTTAATGTATCCGGATCCTCCGTTTTTTAAGATCCCATCTGCAGAACTCACACACATAGTAAACTGCTTAGTACTCAGTTTATTTATTTACCTTGGAAGGATGAAGGGTAGAGTCAACCCCCCCAGAACTGGATATGTGGTATCAGGGAGGGAAAGTATTGGAAGATTACAAGATGATTAAACCACATCTTCTGGCCAAATGTGTGTGAAGATAATCCAACAGTGACTGAAAGAAATCAAATGAAAATTATGTAACAGATTGACTTTCATCAGAGTATTGACAAACACATTACACAGTCTGAAAGCACACAGAATAGCTTCTTGTTCAGCTAACCTTTCTTATCTCTTTTAAATAGCCTCAAAATGCGAGAGATGCCATGACTTGGTTGCAAGCTTTGAAATATCCCAAACAAGTTCACCAAAGTCATTTACAAAGGCTTGCAAATGGAGGCCAAAAGGCAATGCCAATGGAATATGAGGCACTCAGAAATTCAAAACAGCTGAAAACCTGGGAGGGATATGAGATCATGGCGTGTAAGTACAATACGTCAGCTGCAGAGATGGAAGCATGCACGTGAACAGAGCTAGAACACAAGCTTTTGGAACGTATTTCACAGTATATTGTGATGGGGCAAGGCCAGATGGCTTTGTGAAGCACTGAGAAACAAGTATGTTAGCCCCAGGCTGAACAAATCTCTAGGACCCTGGTAACCAAATGGCAGTTGCTCCAGGTTAATCAAGGCACCTGAGGCTAATTAAGATCTTTCTAGAAGGCAGTGGAGATAGCTACTTTAATTAGAACACCTGCAGCCAATCAAGGCAGGCTAATCAGGACACCTGGGTTTAAAAAGGAGCTCACTCCAGTCAGACAGGGAGGAGCCAGAGGAGAAGGAGTGTGTGTGAGGAGCTGGGAGCAAGAGGGCAAGGAGCTGAGACTGAGAGGGTGTGCTACTGGAGGATTGAGGAGGACAAGCATTATCAGACACCAGGAGGAAGGTCCTGTGGTGAGGATAAAGAAGGTGTTTGGAGGAGGCCATGGGGAAGTAGCCCAGGGAATTATAGCTGTCATGCAGCTGTTACAGGAGGCACTATAGACAGCTGCAATCCACAGGGCCTTGGGCTGGAACCTGGAGTAGAGGGCAGGCCCGGGTTCCCCCCCAAACCTCCCAACTCCTGATCAGACACCGGAGGAGCTGACTCAGACTGCGGGTTCCACAAGAGGGGAAGATCACTGAGGTGAGCAAATCTACCAATAAGCGCAGGACCTACCAAGGTAGAGGAGGAACTTTGTCACAATATGTATCTATTTCTCAATCTCGTTTTTTCAGTTTATAGCATGCTCCCACCAGTGAACTCTATGGGTATTTACAATGAAAATTTACAAATACATAGTAGCATAGCAACTGCCACATTGCATTAGCGCGGAGGTCCAGTATCCTGACAGTGGCCAGCACCAGATTCTTCAGAGGAAGAGGGCAAGAAATGCCATAGTGGACACTAATGGAATAATAGGCCAAAGGGAAGCTTTCTTCCTAATGGCCAGTGATTGATTCAGTGAAAGCAATGACCACAGCAAAGAGAACTGGCAGCAGCAACAGCCCTGCTGTTACTGTAGAGACCAAACTACAGAGGAACAAACCGCGAGCTGAGAGAGATACCAGGGCCCTATTCTCCCACTGCAGGATATAAATAACTCCTATTGAAATCAACATTTATTCATATCTGGCAGTAATAAAATAGAACCCTCATGTCTTCTTTCTTAGTGGTGATGCTGCCACTAGATCAGTGAAGGAAAAGTATTTATGTGTGAGCGTGTGAGAAAGAGGGAGAAACTCCTTTTATTTCCATCCATAGTACTTTATTGGCATGACAAGCTATGCAGATGTTGCCAATGCATGAAAGAGACAGAAGCCGCAGGTCTCTGTGAGAAATAGATACAGAACATCAAGCATGTGCCCAGAATAAGGCTTGACAGGGTTTTTGCAGTTTTATCTCTTGTGGCCACTTGTCATTATTGTCTGTCCCTGAGTTGCTGGCAGGTCGCTCCATAGCATGATGCCATCTCTGACCCCCTCCCTTTCTGACTTCCAGGTTTATATGCTATTTTTCTTCACTGCTTTTTCATGGAGAATTTTTATCTTGGCGGATAATGTAAGGAACTGTCTTTCTTGGGCTCCCTTGCGGTTTGGATTTTGGAGTGGAAAATGTCTCTCCATTTCAATTTCTTCCATCATGTTGGTTTCACAGTTGACCCTCATCCAGGTTCCAGCTCTAGCTTATGGACACTGCATCTGTATGGGGAAAAGGTCTGCCAAAGTTTTGTGCATATCACTGTGGAGGTGAGGTAGCCTGCCCATGTGAGGAGAGTAGCTTAAGTGCATCTATATTTACAAGTTATGTACAGATAATGCATAGCTCCAACATGAACTTGGGTTATATGTCTAATGGTGCAAATTGGTACATTTTAAGGAGACAAAGCATCCCATGCAGCTATGCAGTCTTTTATTCCCTGCATTTGTCTACAGCAGTAGCAGCAGCAATTCTGATGGTGTTTCAGATCCTGAACCCCAAGCATTCTGAACCTGAGACTGAAGTACTGATTCCATTACTTCCTTCCTGCTTCAAACCACCTTTGTGTTCCCCATATTCTGGGGCAATGCAATTCCCCAGTGTAAGTCAGAACAGCATCAAGGCTGCTCTGATTTTTATGGCTCTTGAGGGGCCCTGGGAACCAAACAGTACATAAAAATATAAGAACGGCCACACTGGGTCAGACCAAAGGTCCATCAAGCTCAGTATCCTGTCCTCTGACAGTGGTCAACAGTGGGTGCCCCAAAGGGAATGAACAGACAGGTTACCATCAAGTGATCCATCTCCTATCTCCCATTCCCACCTTCTGGCAAACAGAGGCTAGGGACACTATTCCTGCCCATCCTGGCCAATAGCCATTGATGGACCTATCTTCCAAGAATCTATCTAGTTCCCTTTTGAACCTTGTTATAGTATTGGCCTTCACAACATCCTTTGGCAAGGCGTTCAGAGGTCGACAGTGCGTTGCACGAGAAAATATGTCCTTGTGTTTGTTTTAAACCTGCTACCTATTAATTTCATTTGGTGGCCCCTTGTTCTTGTATTATGAGAATGAGAAAATAACACCTCCTTATTTACTTTCTCTATACCAGTCATTATTTTATAGACCTCTATCATATCCTCCCTTAGTTGCCTCTTTTCCAAGCTGAAAAGTCCCAGTCGTATTAATCTCTCCTCATACAGAAGCCGTTCTATACCCCTAATAATTTTTCTTGCCCTTTTCTGAACCTTTTCCAATTCCAATACATCTTTTTTTGAGATGGGGTGACCACATCTGCACACAGTATGTATTTATATAGAGGCAATATCATATTTTCTGTCTTATTATCTATCCCTCTGTTGATGATTCCCAACATTCTGTTTGCTTTCTTGACTGCCACTGCACATTGAGTGGATGTTTTCAGAGAACTGTCCACAATGACTCCAAGATCTCTTTCTTGAGTGGTAGCAGCTAATTTAGACCCCATCACTGTGGATGTATAGTTAGGATTATGTTTTCCAATGTGATTACTTTGCATTTACCAACATTAAATTTCATCTGCCATTTTGTTGCCCAGTCACCCAGTTTTATGAGATCCTTTTGTGGTAAGAATAGTGAATGCACTCAATCCCCATCCTCTACTGTAGGAACTAAGAGCAGGGCCAGCACAGAGTCCTTGTGCCAGCTTTGCACTAGCTGAGGAAGCACTCTGCACTGTGGGTAGTCGAGTGGGAGAGTCTGGGTATACTCACTTTAAGGTCCCTTTGTACTGCCAGAGTGGCATAAAGGTCTTTTGAATAAGAGGGACTCAGGTCTGTGGGTATCTAACTTAACTGTAAGCCAATCTGTGAGAAAATGAGGGTGACCCACTCCCAAAAGTGATATATGAGAATGTGTGCAAAACATATGCTAAACACTTGAGAGAGTTGCACAGCTCTGTGGCTTGTTTGCTAAAAAGCATCTTACTAAAAGTGTCAGCAGCAGTATCTGAAAGCAGCCTATTCTTTGCTTCTCTGTGGTTTAGTAAAGACCACGCAACCACTGAACTAACAGGTTAGAACATTGTATGATTTATCACCTAAGATCTTTCTCTTCTTGATTTAATTACCATAAGCCGCAAGGCCAGAGTTGTAAGCAAGCGAGCAGAGCAATTCCCGTGTGTGATGCGGTGTGTGTGTGTGTGTATAGATAGATATAGATATCTAAATATATATACACACACACACAATAGTCTGAAGTTGTTTCCTGTTCATAATTTTCTTAAGACTGTCACTAAGAAACTTAAGGCAGAGACTCACCAAAGAGACTGTTACATTTTCCATACACAAAGAGCAAACGTACATCTCTCGTTATTTTCTTTCCTGATGCTTCGTTTTGTTGTTTACCCCAAGGAACAGTTTCAATGTCATCATTAAAAACCTTCAACCATAGAATATTTACAGGTATCTTTGGGGTCCAGCTCTCACCTTAGTTCACTCTCCATAATGTCTGCTGCACAGAACTTGAATTTTGAACTGTTTTGATGGAAGAAAAGGGACACATTTTCCCCAAAAGACATGTCCCCCCCCTTTGTTTTTTTTGACTGCTGGCTCAGGCTGGAGAGGAGAGCTAAGGACTGGCCTGAAGCTTATCGGTGTAGCCCCAAAGTGTGCAGGACTGATTCAGAAAAAGGAGACCAGGAAATTCACTGTTTTATTCTTTGATTGCTATATTTTCTTGTGTAATGGGACCCTGATCTTTGACTGGTGCCTTTATGACCTTCCTAACCTTTTAGGCAGGAGAGGGGTTCATTTTCTGCAAAGGGAACCAGAGAGAGGAACTAGTTTGTCCTGGAGTCTGTTAACCCTCACTGGGATAATCTGGAGTTTAAGGAGAAGAGGAAGTAATTTGGTGGTCTCCTTGAAGAAAGGAGGAAGTGTCCTGTCTCTTGTGCTTCCCAGTTCAAGCTGGCCACAAAGCTGGTGGCTCCCAGATCCAATCCTGGCAGAGGTTGTGAAGTGACTGGGAGAATGGCTGCAGTCACCCCTGAGGAATGTGCTTCTCCGTGTCCTCGCAACCTAGGGAGATAAGAAGGGAGACCCCCAGACCAGACCTAACCATGGGGCCCCGGGGACATGGAAATGATAGCTTTGTCCACAGCTGGGAACTTGGGTTTTTAAACTGGGAATACAATAGAGCCAGACTGAGCCCTGGCCAGGTGATGTGGGGGAACCAAATGTCCCTTGCCAGAGGATGACACCTCTCTCCAGAGAATTTTAGCTGAATTGTCTGACTGAAGTGAGCCTGCTGGATTTGGCAGGGCACTCTCTTTCTGAAGCCAAGTGGAGGGAAATCTTGCTTCACTTTTGTAGAAATTGATCAGAGGAGGTGACTGCAGGAAGCCAGTGACTTAAAAACACAGTGTTCTATTTTACCTTGGGTATCTTTCCTTTGATTTCTGGGGCCTGCTGCCTCCCACGCATTTTAAAAATTCAGTTGGTATTCTATTGTTTAACAGTGCTATTAAAACTGCGATTAATCATGATTCATTTTCAGATACATTGATTTCAATTACAACACAGAATACAAGGTGTACAGTGCTCATTTTCTATTATTTTTATTACAGTTATTTGCACTGTAAAAATGATAACCAAAAGAAATACTATTTTTCAATTCAAAGCAAATGTAATTTTAGGTTGCATTAACAGAGGTATAGCATGCAAGTCAGGGTGGGAAATATGATAGTACTAATCTACTTGGCGCTGGTTAGGCCTGCGCTGGAGTACTGTGTCCAGTTTTGGTCACCAATGTATAGGAATGATATAGAGAAACTGGAAAGAATCCAGAGGTAAGCGACAAAGATGATCAAGGGAATGGAATGCAAGCCATCTGAGCAAAGGCTGAAGGAACTGGGTATGTTTAGCTTGGAAAAGAGATTAAGGTGGGACATGATAGTGGTCTTCAGATACTTGAAAGGCTGTCATAAAAAAGATGGAGAAAAGTTGTTCTCTCTTGCCACAGAGGGCAGGACAAGAGGCAATAGATTGAAACTCCAGAACAGCAGATTTAGATTAGATCTCAGGAAAACTTCCTAACTGTAAGAGCAGTAGGACAATGGAACAGACTGCCTAGGGAGGTTGTGGAAGCTGCTTCACAGGAAGTTTTCAAAAAGAGCTGGCTAGCCATCTCTGTTGGATGGTTTAGACCAGGGATCGGCAACCTTTGGCATACAGCCTGTCAGAGAAATCCGCTGGCGGGCTAGGATGGTTTGTTTACCTGCAGCGTCCGTAGGTTCGGCCGATTGTAGCTCCCACTGGCTGCGGTTCACCGTTCCAGGCCAGTGGGTGCTGTGGGAAGCAGCGGCCAGCACATCCTTCAGCCCACATCGCTTCCTTCAGCTCCCATTGGCCTGGAACAGCGAACCATGGCCAGTAGGAGCTGTAGTCAGCTGAACTTGCAGACGCTGCAGGTAAACAAACTGTCCTGGCCCGTCAGTGGATTTCTCTGATGGGCCATGTGCCAAAGGTTGCCAATCCCTGGTTTAGACACAAAAAATCTTGCATCTGGGCAGAGGGTCAGACTAGATGTCCCTTGCGGTCCATTCTGATTCTATGACTGTTCACTATGTACTTCTGCTTGAGTTTGGATGGCTACAACTCTACTGCCCTCATACTCAGCCCCAGTGTGCAGTTGTAGTTTCCACAAAGCCACAAACTTTTCCATCCTTAACACATCCCAGTCCTTGAATAATTAGTGACTCTAAAATACGGTCTCTAGAGAATGATAAATTCTACCACCAGAAAACTTCTCTACAAGGAGATCTTAGCTATAACAGGAGGGGGAATATAATCTTGTCTACCCTAGTCAGGGTTTGCTGGTAAACCTCTACCCCGATATAACGCTGTCCTTGGGAGCCAAAAAATCTTACTGTGTTATAGGTGAAACCATGTTATATCGAACTTGCTTTGATCTGCCAGAGTGCACAGTCCCCTCCTCCCCCCCGGAGCACTGTTTTACTGCACTGTATTGGAATTTGTGTTATATCGAGTCGCGTTATATCGGGGTAGAGGTGTATAGTTATACCAGCAAGCCTCCTAGTGAAGAACTCCTTTTACCAGTATAAAATGTGTTATTTAGGAATAGCTATTCTGGAATAGCTCCATGTCTAGACAAGATACTAGATAACCCATTAGAAGGGAGCAGTTGCAGAAAAACTATCCTGGTTCTTGAATGTACCTGCTGTGAAATATAGAACCAGGAATTTCTCTCCCCTAAATGAATGACAGCTTTTCTTTCCCTTCCCCTCTTCTTCAGAGGAAAGGAGGAGAGATTGCTGATAATCCCCTTTGAATGCAGCATTTACAAAATAAAAGTTGATAACTGCTACTTTCCAAGGGGATTAGCACCACATGGAGTAAAACTGTTCTGTGAAAATTGTGGGAATCTGCTAAAATGCACTGAAGAAATCTGGAATTTTAATTCTGAATAAGAGTATTGACAGAGGGGTTTAATGCGGTTTAAGTAATCCACTTTAAATTCACATCTTTAGTTAATTTGGATTAATTTGCTTGAATGTCTCTGTGTAGGCAAGCCCTTACTGCACTTTTTTAGGGGTGGTCTACATACAAACTGGCACCAAAATAACAAAAGGTGTGATTTAAAACTGATTTGGTTATTTTGGTGCAAGTCTTTGTGTGGACACTCTTCTTGCAGAGTAAATTGGCTAAAACCCATTTGTTTGAAGTGAGTTACAGACTTTAAGGGCTTTAAACTGATGCAAACCTCTGTGCAGACAGTGATATGAATATGAATCTGGTTTATATTAATTTAGCTTCACTTGATTAACAACAGATCTAACTTAATCGAACTAGAACCTTCTTAAACCAATAAGGTTGCGCTAATTTAATTAAAGGTGTGAATTTAAACCAGGGCAACTCCCTTTATGGACTTTTTTGTTTCAATTTATCTTAAATCAGTTAGAGCTTGTCTGCACAGGAAAATGATACTAGTATAAACTCTGGAATAAGAGTGGGTTTTTGGTTTATCTTAAACCTCTTCCAATATGACATACACTAAACTGAAAAAAAAGACACTCATACCAGAATAAGACTGTACACACGAGGAGTTATACTAGTATATAACCATGTACACCAATATAATTGTGACAATTTAAATTATTCTTATTCCAGAATAAGAGTATTCCTGGGCGCAGGAGTTGTACTTGTTTAACTATAATGGTTTATTGATACCGGTATTATAATCATACCAGTATAGCTTGTAAAACTTTCCCATGTAGACAAGCCCTCTGGAACAGGTTTGAAGCTAAACCACAATAAGCTGCTCTTAATATGAAATAAAAGCATCCACACAGACCTCTGCACTGGTTTAACTAAACTGGTGCTAGTTTGTATGTTGAAAAGGCTGAAGAGTATCTACACAGGGTTTTGCATCACTGACTTAACTGGCAGCAGATCTGTGCATAGATGGCCTAGACAAATCCACTTTAACCACTAATATTCTAAAATAAGAATTAGAAGTATAAATAAAAATGAGAAGACCAGGCTGCTCCTAGGCATAAGTTACAGAAGGACTGTTCTGACTTACACAGAGATGGCTATTCCTCTGTTTGGCAGCTGTTTTTTGTTTCAGTTATATTCCCTTCCCCTAGGAACACATTCTGTTCTGGGGGATGGGGAGTGCAAAGTGGGAGGGGTGTAAGAGTTACTCCAACAGCTCTTTGGCAGGGATATCCCTGGGGCTTGGATCCACTGGCTTTGTAGCCACTTTGTGCAGTCTGAGCAGGGCTGAGGACCTATCCTCTTGTCTCTTATCTGTCAGTAAATAGCCTTGAACTCTCCTGGTGTTATAAATAGTATAACAATGCTGCTTCAGTACTGATCTGGATGCTTTGCAGATTTGCTGATCATATAGCAGACTTCACAAGTTTTAGTACTTTATTGTTCAACGTGCCTACAGCATTTTGCGCCAGACGCCTTACATCTTCCCATTCCTTCATACAGTGTGTAAGCAGCCTGTGTAGGTCACTATTACCAGAGGTCTTGAGAAGCTGGATACTTTCAAGACCTATAATAATATCTACACTTAGATGAGGCAATCAGCCTATTAGCCCTCATGCTTCAAGTCACCTGATCACCATAGGGGGCAGGAAGGAATTCTTCAGCCCATGTACAGCACTGCACAGTTTATCAAAGGTCTTTTGGTTTGATTTGGTTTATTTTGTTTGTTGGTTTGTCTTGCCTTCCTCTGAAATGTTTTGGATTGGCCAATTCAGGAGGAAGAATAGTGGGCTTGATGGACCATGGTTATCTGTATGGTGAATCTTATATTCTTATACAGCCATACCCACCAACTCTTCACTTTATTGTTCAGGATACTCATAATTGGGCAGAAGGGAAAAGGAAGTGTCTAATTTCATGTCTATCAAGCTTCTCATTTCCCAGAAAGATTCTAATTAGATGGGCAGAAAACCCAGATACAAACCCACCAGTTGGCATCTCATGCTTGAAGTAATGGGTAGGTATCTTCCCTGTTTATCTTATTAATCACAGATCATGATGCATCTTAACACAGAAGCAAGCCAAGATCTAAGTCTTCAGATGAAAATAATGAGAAGGCCAGCTATTGCTGGGAACATTGATTACATAGATACGAGGGTGAGGTATCATATGTGACATGCCAGGGCAAGGCACATTCTTCCTAAAGAAGACAAAATTTAATTGCAGAGCCAAACGGACCTTTCAGTTACCTGAACAATTCAGTACGTGCTTCCCTCTCAAAACATTTTCTGGTTGCTGTGTCCTTCTGAATCTGGACACAACTTCCAAACATGCATGGATTTTAGCTACTCTGCTCCCACTCTTGCTAAGCCCCATGCAGCTCTTTGAATAACCAACTCTCACTTTCCTACGGCCCTTCTTTCCTCGTGTAATGGCAATAGCTACAACTATAAACAGTGATGCTAATTGAGACACTTTCAATGTAACTGAACAGGCACATACAATTCACAGAATGAAACGGCTTAACACATCCATGCACTAGTTAACTCCTGTCTCAGTTCCTATATCCTCCCTGATTCCCACAATTATCTCTTCCAGACCTTCCTGCATGCAGCTTCCACAGTATCTTCCTCACCTATTATTCAGACCACTGCGCCATTGTTCAGTGAGATTTTGTGCTGAGCGTGTGAGATTCGGACCACAGTGAGATTCTAGGAGAAGATAGTCACTCCAGTGGTTAGGGTGCTGGAACAGAACGTAGGGAAACCTGGTTCAGTTCTCTGCTCTGCTATGGGCTTCCTATGTGATCACAGGCAAGTAGTTTAGTCTCTCTGTGCCACAGTTCTCTTTTGGTAAAATGAGGAGAATAGCACTTTGCTACCTCACAGGGGGGTTGTGAGGATAAATACATCAGAATATTGTGAGACACTCAGATACTATGGTGATAGGGGCCATGTACGCCCCTGAGATAGATAAACAGCCTCTATGCTCTCAAACTTCACTGCACTGTGACCCTTTCTGACAACAAAAATTACTATGTGAACCCTCCCTCCTTTGGCGTGGGGCTGAAGGCATAGCCCGAGCCCTGTGGCCCTGGGCAGTGGGACTAAAGCTGAAACTCGAGTGGGGCAGCAAGGCATCGGGGCTTAAACCAAAGCCCATGCTGCACCACCCCTTGGCTTCAGCCCTGGGTTTAATGCTGGCCCTGGCGACCTCATTATAACAGAGTCAAGACCCACCGTTTGAGAACCACTGTGCTAAGACATTCAGCACAGAAGCCACAGACCAAGGAGAGAAGGAGCTAAGATGGCTTCAAGCCACCGTTGTGCCTACTCAAAACGGGGCTTCTCCAAGGGCGGGATGCAATGCTTAAAGTGATTGGAAAGAAGTGTGGAAGGGGCTGTCTGCCAGTCCCCTGCCTAGCAATTAATTCTGCCCCCTCCCACCCTGCCTCATCTCTGATCCTTCTGGGGTTCTTCACCCGCTTGACCCGGAGTTCCCTTCTCTCTTTTCCAGCCTGCATGTTGCTAAGAGGGAGAAGAGGAGCTTCCCAATTGATCCAGAAAGGTAAGGGGGATGAAGGAGCAGAGCCATGCTAAGCTGGGAGCTCGTTCTGTTTCCTTCTCCCTTGCTGTCAGAATGGTGTCAGCTCCCATGGGGAGGGGAACAGAGCTCTGCCTGCTTCCTTCATGAACTCAGATCCACTACTCTTCCCCAGGAGGCATGCCAGAGGGGAAAGCAGCCAGTGAGAGAGGATTTCCCCCTGGGGGTTACTCAAAATGATCACCCCTCAGTTCACTCTTTTGTTGTTCTATTTCCTGGGTCAGGGACCCACTGCCACCTGGGGGCCTTTAAGAACTGGCTGTGACACGGTCCCCCCAGCATAACCCCTAGACAGGCTGTGTAACTTACAGCAGTGTCACTAGGTTGTGATAGACATTGGACAGCACTGCCCAGAATCTCCACAGTGCCCTGCCCTGCCCTGACACTCCAATCCGATCCCTCATGCCTCATACCCCAGGGCTCTGCAAGGGGTCCTCAAGCAGCACCCTTATAGCTGTCTTCACAGTCCCTGTGATGAGAGAATCTTCCCCCAGACAAAGGGCTATTTGCAACTCCCAACCTTTTATATAAATTGGGGATATACCTATCTCCTAGAACTGGAAGGTTCCCTGAAAGGTCATTGAGTCCAGCCCCATTCCTTCACTAGCAGGACCAAGTACTGATTTTTGCCATCAGAGATTGAACTCACAACGCTGGGTTTAGCAGGCCAATGTTCAAACCACTGAGCTATCCCTCCCCACAAAAGGGGCCAGAGTGTGTGGTGGGGGTGAGGATCTTCCCCCATGTTGCTCCCATCTTCACTGGCTCATAGATCAGTGTTTTTCCAGCTTCCGGCAATCACAGACCATGCTTAGTCCATTTTGTGTGGTGTTCTAGTTTAACAGGTATCGCAGTTAAGAACCCTTCATGCCACGTTCTCCTAAGTGGAGAATTCAGATAAGGTTGGACTGCATCTCCATAAACTCTGAAGTTCCAGGTGATCAGTCATTCCAAATGCTCCCAAGCTCATGTGGCAATTAATTTCTGAAAAGCGATCATGCCTGAAACTGATTGTGCCCCAAGAAAAATGGCCTGCATGAGAAACACACTTAATTATAAACTGCCATTACAGAAATGGAGGCTGACAACCTGGCTGCTCTACAGTGACATTGCATGCATTAGTGCAGCATTTAAATCCAAGGAATAGAGCTAAGAGCTAGGTTCCTAAAATCCATAGATAGGAACCTAAATAAGTTGCCTGATTTTCAAAAGTGTTGAGAACCCAACAGCTCCCATTGGCTTCACTAAGAGATGCTGGGCACTCAGCTCTTTTGAAAAGAGGCAATTTATTAGAGGTAAACTTTTCAAAAGCACCTGACTATAGATTTAGGAGCCTAACTTTAGGCAACTGTGTAATCCCCCGGTGAGTGCATGTTACAGGTCCTCCTCTGTGCCAAATCTGTAAAGTTTATGAGTGTGTTACAGCCCCAGTAGTAAGTTTTGGCTCTTTTGCTCAAGCTATAGTAGCTTATGCCTTTAGTTGTGGAGATCCCTGGTGTGCCAGCCAAGGTATTGGCCATGAAAATCTTGGCCTGTAGCAACAAAATTATAAATTTTAATAGAATAAACATGTTGGATCTGTGATGTTCCCCTCTGGTGTTATCCGGACCGGTGATCTGCTAGGTCACTCCAATCCTTGACTCTGGAAGCCAGCCTTAACCTACTCTGCTGTGATAGCCCCCACTCCTGGGCTGCTCACGCACAGCCTCTGGCATGTAAGCTGCTCCTTGGATTGTGCAACCAAATGACACTAGCCAATATCTCCGGTCCCAGACACAACCCTCGGAACCTCCAACTTGCTGTGTCCAATTATGCCCAGTGGACGCTGCAGGCTCACATGAGTTTGTCAATTTAACAAAGAAACTGATAAGTACCGGGCTTGTTATCCCAAGGGGAGTCTGACATGCTTCAAATCAAATGCATTGCTTCAGGTAGAATAAACAAACAGATTTATTAACTATAAAGATAGGCAAAATGTCAGTTACCAAAATAAAACAAAATATAAGAACGCAGTCTAAACTCTCAACTCTATTAGACTGGGCAACATCTAGATTAAGCAGTGTTTCTCACCCCACTGAATATTGCAGTTCTTAATATACAGGTTTGGTCCAGGTTTAAGGAACAATCTCCTCTGTTGGAGTCTTGTCTTCTCAGTGTCTTACTTGCTTGCAGCATAGGTGGGGGCAGGAGAAGGGCCCAGTATGTGTCCTCTCTGTCTGTTTTATACCCTCAGTCCATGTGCTTGGGGAGCACAAGTCCAGGCAAGTTTGCGGGGCATTGCTGAGTCTCTCCAAGCAAGGCTGAGCAATTCCCTTAATGTGGCTTCATGCAGGTGAGTCATTGCACTGTGGCTCCCTTGCTGGTTAATGGCTGTTGATGGGTTGTTTTACACCCCGCGCGTGCATTGGTTACTTTCCTTGCTGTGGCCTCTGGGGAGCTAATATCTGGCTGATTCCCCAATTTACAGCATGTTTTAGTGACAACCAAACAACACAATTCTCATAACTTCATATGCATTAATGATGCATATATATGGATAGAAAAAAGGCCTTTCAGCAGATCATAACCTAGCTAGCTAACAGTCACTACTTGTACCCTATGCACCCCACAAATGTTCACGTCAATCTAACATGTTTGAAAACTACAAGCTGTCTTGTCTTCACTAGAATTTTACCATGTCAATGTAATAAGAAAACACTTTTTTTTTTCATAATGTGGATGCACCAGGCTCCGCTCCTGCTACTGCTGGTGTGCTGAAACCACAGCCTATTATGCTGACCAATATTGTCTCATTGCTTCCTTGTACTCTCCCATCTAACCGTATCCATCTCTTGTCTTATAACTAGATTGTAAGCTCTTTGGGGCAGGGACTATCTTTTTGTTTGTGTTTGTTCAGCACCTAGCACAATGGAATCCTGGGCCATGAGGAGAGGTCCTCAACATTACAAGAATACAAACAATTAAGATTACTATATAGGAGTAATTTGACAGCCACATTTATTCATGCATGATGGGGGTTCCTCATGCACTCTGTCCTGCTCATCTCCTTATACTTTGTGTTTACATGTGCAGCTTCATATCTGCTCAAGGCAGGCTTCACTCATTCGGTAACCCCAGGTGCATTGAGCGAAGCTGCACTCAGCAGTTGTAATTCACAGGATAGCACTTTATATGTTGCAAGGTGCTGACCGTGCAAGTCCCACAGGAAATTGCTCTACCACAAATGACATGATCTCATTGCTTGAGCATTCGCTATCTGATGTATTTCAGAGCACAGTGGGAGTTTAAAAACCAAAGAGGAAATGTGACTTACATCATATGTCTGTCATGCCTTTGCAGAATCAATTTATGGCAACATCAGAGATTTTGTTCGTGAAGGGGAGACTGGGAACATGCTCCCCTGATAATATTTCTGGATCAATGAACAATTAGTGCTAAGTGGATGTAAATGAAAGAACAAACAAGTATTTCTTTTGTCCTGGAATCTTAAATGAAGCCCACATCTACAAAGGCCCTGCATTGATTTTAGGAGAAAGTCTATATCTCTGCTCCCAGCCCGTACTCTCCTAACATCTAGAAACAATACTGTAATGAAAGCTTGTTTCTGCTCTCTAGCTCCACTTCCTGGAACCGGCTGACAACATTAATCCCAAAACTATAAAAAACAAACTTTTTGTTTGGTTGTTTTCTTGTATCTGGATTGTTATTAGACCCACGTGTGTGTGGAGGGGGTAACAGTCACCCTTCCCGCAGATAAGCTATGTGCTAAATAACTGCATTCAATAATACAACATGCTGAAATAAGAAACAACAAAATATTAGCACATAGACCAATCAGTTACATTAGCAGCTGTACTGTATGAAGCCTACACACACACACAATATCTTGCTCATCTTTTTAAATGTGCTATACATAAATGCAGAAAACAAGAAATAGACCTAGGGTAGAAAGCACCAGAAGTATCTTTTATGTGATGAATTAAAAGGAAACCTTGAAGCAAGATCACCACCACACATGCTATCTGGCAGCCTTCCCAGCCAAGAGAAAAGCCTAAGTCTAGTAAAACAGGAAACAAGCCAGGTTTGGAATGACTGAAGCCTCTCTGGATGCTCAAGATGAACCAATCCTGCCTGATTAAACAAAAGCTCATTTGTGTAATTAGAGGACTATTTAGAAATTGAGGAGTCTTCAGACACATCTCAGTTGGTACTTGGCCTCTGCACATCACCACTTGGTCTTCTCTTGGCCCCTTGCTTTCCTTTCTGTATTTATTTAGGCAGTGATATATGAAGTTACCAGTCATCTGACTCCAACCTCCCAACATGCTATATCTCCATATCAGTGAAAAATTGCTGCTGCTCTTTACCTCCTACTGCTTTTAACTATCTGTTCTGGGTAGTCTGCATATTAATAAAAAATATGCTCTTCTACTTCCATCCAATTTTGGTCTCCTTTTTTGGTCTGGGGCTGATGGACCTTTCTCCCACTTCTGCATTCAAAAATGGGGCATGTAGGTCTAAGCAAATTGCTTTGGATGGGAAATCCACTTGAACTGTCTAGGCAATTATTTATTAATGAGCTGGAAAAGGGAATAAGCAATGAAATAGTAACATCTGTAGAGGACACAGTTATTTACTGAGATTAGTCAAGAGCAGAGAGGGCTGTAAGTGTCACTGACCAGGACGTGAGTGTTTGTGCCTAAAGGTCAGAGCAGGAGTCAGGCCTAGTGATCAGAGCAGGAGACAGGAACCAGGAATCAGAGCCCAGGGACCAGGTGCCTGAGCCAAGGGTCAGAGGTTTGGAATCGGAGCAAAGGGTCAGAACCAGACTACCTGGAGTGAAGCAACACAAGGGTAAGGCTGGGTCTGAGGCAGGCACAGGAGCTATCACAGGCATGGGTGAATGCTATAAGCAGCTGCTGAACTGTGGCTGCTGGGCTTAAGAAGTGGACCATTGACATTTCCAACCAATCAGGCAGTGTAACCAATCAAGCAGCTTATGACAGGCCAGTTGAACTTGTTAGGTTACCCTGAGACTGGCTCTGCTACAGGACCTGACCGTACTGCCTCCCCGCAAGGGTACTTCCTAGGGGCTTCGAGTCCCAGTTTTTACTAAGAACCTCTGATGGAACCCTCACAATAGGTCCAGGGTGTTTGTTTATGTTCTCTACCAGTTCCCAAGACCACTGATCCAGATTGGAGCCTCCCCAGTCCACCGAGTATTGGATCCTTCCTCTAACTCAATCAGAATCAAGGATTCAGTGGACCTAGTACTCCTCCTGTCTGCAGACTGTTATGGATGGTCGTGGCAGGTAGGAACAGTCTGGGTATGAGTTCTCAGTGCAGGGCTTTATAAGTGAAATGAGAAAATTTGGGTGCATCTTTAAAGATTTAGACAGCTGTAAACCCGAAAGCCACTGGGTTAATTCACAATGCAATCTTGAAGGGGCCCAAGTATTGGCAGTCTATTTTGGTTGGTGGGTGGCTCAATTTAAGATTCTGGGCAGAAAGCCACACCTTATCCCTTACAGACAGATTGGGAGCAGCCCGACTGTCTTGGTCCACATGGTGTTTATAAGTTTCCTTGGCAGATTGCAAGTGTTCTGTGAACTCCCAGTGCACCTAGTGTAGCTGGATGGTTAAATCTGCAGTGGCCGGTACTGGGGAACTCATGAGCAAGTCTGGGTTGGAAGCAGGGGTGAAAGCCATAGTTTGCAAGAATGGCCTCTGTTGGGTTGAGTCATAGATTTCATTGTTATATGAAAATTCAGGATAGCACAGCAGGGGAAGGCAGTCATCCTGTTGGTAACTCAAGAAGTAGCAAAGATACTTCTCCAAGATTTGATTGACCCTCTCTGTTTGTCTATAGGTTAGGGGTTTGTTATAGAAGTGGATGGGTAGGATTCTGTGGCCTGCTTTGTGTAGGGGGTCAGACTAGATGATCACATTGGTCCCTTCTGACCCTAGAATCTATGAATCTAGTCTGCAGGTGATAGGTGAACAGCTCGATGCCAAAGAGATCCCACCAGAATCAGGAGATGAACCAAGGACTTCAGTTCAATACAATGCCCTCTTCTACCCCATGGTAGCAGAAGACATTTTCCAGAAAGACCTGAGTCATTTCCTGTGCGCTGGGAACAGTTCAGCTTGAAACAAAGTGCTCTATCTTCTTTAGGATGTCAACGACAAGCAGGATTACTGACTGTTCCTGGGAGCATGGCAGTTCTACAGCAAAGTCCATTGATATAGTAGACGAAGGCTGTGCAGGTGTGCAAAGAGGTTGGAGGAGACCTAGAAGTCTTGCTCATGGGTTCTTGGTGTGACGGGTTGGATCACAGAAACCCCCTTGCGGCTGCCAACTGATGTGTCAAGGCTACTTCTGCCCCTGCTTTTCCTGCCAGCTTGGGACTCCAACACCCTGTATTGTTGAGCCAGACCCGCCAGTCTGCTCCAACACAGACCCAGGGTCTGAACCACATGCCCCAAAGCTGCTTAACTGAAAGCAACTTAAGAAGTGTTCCTGTCTTTAACACTCAGATGACCAACTCCCAATGTGGTCCAAACCCCAAATAAATCCATTTTACCCTGTATAAAGCTTACACAGGATAAACTCATAAATTGTTTGCTGTCTATAACACTGATAGAGAGATATGCACAGCTCTTCCTCCCCCACCCCCAGGTATTAATACATACTCTGGGTTAATTAATAAGTAAAAAATGATTTCATTAAATACAGAAAGTAGAATTTAAGTGGTTCCAAGTAATAGCAGACAGAACAAAGTGAATTGCCAAAATAAAACATGCAAGTTCAAGCCTAGCACTGTAATAAAACTGAATACAGGTAAAATCTCATCCTCAGAGATGTTTCAATAAGTTTCTTTCACAGACTGAATGCCTTCCTAGTCTGGGCACAATCCTTTCCTCTGGTACAACCCTTGTTCCAGCTCAAGTGGTAGCTAGGGGATTTCTCACGATGGCCGCCCCCTTTGTACTGTTTCATCCACTTATATATCTTTTGCATAAGCTGGGAATCCTTTGACCCTCTGGGTTCCCACTCCTCCTTCACAGTGGAAAAGCACCAGGTTAAAGATGGATTCCAGTTCAGGCGACATGATCACATGTCACTGTAAGACTTCATTATCCACTTGCCAGCACACAGGTATATAGGAAGACTTACAGGTAAAACAGAGCCATCTACAGTCAGTTGTCCTGGTTAATGGGAGCCATTAAGACTCCAAACCACCATTAATGGCCCACACTTTGCATAACTACAATAGGCTCTAGAGTTATATTTCATATTTCTAGTTTCAGATACAAGAGTGATACATTTATAAAAATAAGATGACCATACTCAGTAGATTATAAGCTTTGAAAAGATACCTTACAAGAGACCTTTTGTATGAAGCATATTTTAGTTACATTATATTCACACTCATTAGCATATTTTCCTAAAATCATATAGAGTACAACATCACACTTGGCATGGCTGGAGAGGTGGCAGGACCTTATATAATCCTTGATGTAAGCTTATAGGTCTGGCCACTAGAAAGCCCTCAAGACAAGATTCCAAGTCTTGAATTAGCCAAAATGAATTAGTCCAAGTCCCAAGAATCAGGCTCTTTCTAGCAGGTGGTACCACTCCTCAAAAAACATTAGATAGTCATCAGCTTCTTGTAAAAAATTTTTTGACAGGTGTTAACATCTGAGAAATAAAGACACAGGGAGCCTGCATGTTGAGATAATACTGTACCTATGGAAAAGTTCAAGGTGTTGGCCTTGATCATAATTGCTTTAGTGGGATCTGGGTGAATCAGGATGGATGCTGAGGTAACTGCCTTCTTCAGCTGACCAAAGGCCAACTGAACCTTCAGGAACCACTGAATCAGGCCCCTTTTGCAGCAGCATTGTTATAGGTTCCACTAGGTCAGAGAATCCGGGAGGATTCAGGGAAATACAGGTCAGTCAGCCTCACCTCAGTCCATGGAAAAATCATGGAGCAGGTCCTCAAGGAATCAAGTCTGAAGCACTAAGAGGAGAGGAAAGTGATCAGCAACAGTCAGCATGGATTCACCAAGGGCAAGTCATGCCTGACTAACCTAATTGCCTTATATGAGGAGATAAGTGGGTCTGTGGATGAAGGGAAAGCAGTGGATATGTTATTCCTTGACTTTAGCAAAGCTTTTGATACTATCTCCCACAGTATTCTTGCCAGCAAGTTAAAGAAGTATGGATGAATGGACTATAAGGTGGATAGAAAGCTGGCTAGATCATCAGGCTCAGCGGGTAGTGATAAAAGGCTCCATGTCTACTTGGCAGCCGGTATCAAGTAGTGTGCCCCAAGGGTCAGTCCTGGGGCCGGTTTTGTTCAATATCTTCATGAATGATCTGGAGGATGGTGTGGACTGCGCCCTCAGCAAGTTTGCAGATTATACTAAACTGGGAGGAGTGGTAGATACGCTGAAGGGTAGGAATAGGATACAGAGGGACCAAGACAAATTAGAGGATTGGGCCAAAAGAAACCTGATGAGGTTCAACAAGAACAAGTGCAGAGTCCTGCATTTAGGAAGGAAGAATCCCATGCACTGCTACAGACTAGGAACTGAATGGCTAGGCAGCAGTGCTGCAGAAAAGGACCTAGGGGTTACAGTGGATGAGAAGCTGGATATGAGTCAACAGTGTACCCTTGTTGCCAAGAAGGCTAATGGCATTTTGGGCTGCATAAGTAGGGGCATTGCCAGCAGATCGAGGGACGTGATCACTCCCCTCTATTTCAACAAAAATGATTAGGGGGCTGGAGCACATGACTTATGAGGAGAGGCTGAGGGAACAGGGATTGTTTAGTCTGCAGAAGAGAAGAATGATGGGGGATTTGATAATTGCTTTCAGCTGCCTGAAAGGGAGTTCCAAAGAGGATGGATCTAGACTGTTCTCAGTGGTACCAGATGACAGAACAATGAGCAATGGTCTCAAGTTGCAGTGGGGGAGGTTTAGGTTGGATATTAGGAAAAACTTTTTCACTAGGAGGGTGATGACGCACTGGAATGGGTTACCTAGGGAGGTGGTGGAATCTCCTTCCTTATATGTTTTAAGGTCAGGCTTGACAAAGCCCTGGCTGGGATGATTCAGTTGGGAATTGGTCCTGCTTTGAGCAGAGGGTTGGACTAGATGACCTCCCGAGGTCCCTTCCAACCCTGGTATTCTATGATTCTATGATCCTTTAATAAATCTCTTATAGAAATTGGAAAACTCCAGAAATTGTTGCATGCCACATATATCCTTGAGTGTAGTCTAATTTGACATTGCTGCCACCTTACAATGGTCCATAGTGAGTCCCTCAGGGAAGAAGATCTATTCCAAGAATTTCACTGCGTCCTTATCAAATGTGGATTACTTGAGCTCAAATAGAGGTGGTTTTGGTGGAGTGTCTCCAAGACAGTGTGCATGTGATAATTATAGAAGGCTTGACTTTCTAGGAAACTGAGGATATCATCCAGAAAGATGGACAAATTGGTCCAGCAAGTGCCTAAAGATGTCATTTATGAGATGTTGGAAGGTTGCTGGTGCATTGCACAACCCAAACAGCATGACCAAATACTCAAAATTGTCATACCTGGTATAAAAGATTATCTTTCATTCATTTCCTTTCCAGATCCTCACCAGGTCCAAGTTTGTGAAGACCTTGGCAGAGTGGAGTCTTTTGAACAGCTCATTAATAAGCAGTAAGGGGTAGTGGTTTCAGATTGAAATCTTGCTCAGAGATAGGTAATCCACAAAAGGCCAGAGGGAGCTGTCTTTCTTCACTACAAAGGAGGCTGGGACACCCCCCAGTGGGAGTTGGGGGACACATCTCCCACATCTGGGGATGTGGATTAACCCATTCTGCAGGTTTTCCTTGAGATAGCTCTGGAGTGCCTGTAGTTCAAGTTCAGAAAGGAAGTAAACGCACCCAAAGAGAACCTTTGCTCCTGGCTGGTAGTCACTGGAACAGTAATAGCTCTGATGAGGCAATAGGCTGTTGGATTTCTTTCTGTGAAACACACTGGCAACTCCCATCTTTTCATGTATTATGTATGTACACCTGCTCTTGTATTTTCTACTCCATGCATCTGATGAAGTGGGTCCTAGCCCACGAAAGCTTATACCCATATAAGTTTGTTAGTCTCTAAGGTGCCGCAAGGACTCCTCGCTATTGGTTTTTTTATGTCAACTGAATCACACTTGTCCACATGCTTGTTGACCACTTCAAAAATTCTAATAGATTGGTAAGGCATGATTTTCCTTTACAAAAGCCTAGTTGGCTCATCCCCAGTATATGGTGTTAATCCATGTGTCTGAAAATTCTGTTCTTTAACTATAGTTTCAGCCAATTTGCCTGGTACTAAAGTTAGGCTTACTGGCCTGTAATTGCCAGGATCACCTCTGGAGTCGTTTTAAAAAATCGGCATTGTATTAGCTATTCTCCAGTCATTTAGTATGGAGACTGACACCTCAGTCTGGGTCAGTTATTCAGATTTGTCATCCATAAAGAACAACTTGGGTCTGGGAATCTCCTCCACATCCTTCACAGTGAAGACCGATGCAAAGTATTCATTTAATTTCTCCAAACCGGCCTTTTCTTCCTTGAGTGCTTCTTTAGCAATTTGATCATCCAATAGGTCCACTGATCATTTGGCAGGCTTCCTGCTTCTCATGCACTTAAAAAAAATTGCTGTTGGTTTTTGTGTATTTTGCTAGTTGCTCTTCAAATTCTTTTTTGGCCTACCTAATTATACTTTTACATTTCACTTGCCAGAGTTCATGCTCCTTTTTATTTTCCTCAGTAGGATTTGACTTCCAATTTTAAAGGGATGCCTTTTTGCCTCTGTCTGTTTTACTCTGCTGTTTAGCCATGGTAGCATTTTTTGGTCCTCTTACTGTTTTGTTTTTATTTAGGGAATACATTTAGTTTGAATCTTTATTATGGTGTTTCTAAAAAGTTTTCATGAAGCTTTCAGGAATTTCACTCTTGTAACTGTTTCTTTTAATTTCCATGTAACTAACATCCTTATTTTTTTATAGTTCCCCTTTTTGAAGTTAAATGCTACTGTAGTGGATTTCTTATGGTTTCTGTTTCCAAGAAGTTCAGCTATCGTCACCTTTGGGCCAGAGCCTGTGCTTCATTTAGGATTAAATCAAGAATTGCCTCTTCCCTTGTGAATTCCAGAACTAGCAACTCCAAAAGCAGTCATTCATTGTGTCTAGAAATGTTATCTCTGAATCTCATCCTGAAGTGACATATACACAGTGAATATGGGGATAGTAAACCCCTCATTATTGGGTTTTCTGCCTTTGTAGTCACTCCAATGTCCCTGAGCATTTCACAATCAGTGTCACCATCCTGGTCAGGTGATTAGTAGTGCATTCGTACTGCTATATTCTTATTAGTCAAGCATTGAATTTCTATCCATAGCGATTCTATGGTATAAGCCTAAATACTTTAAGGATGTGGGCCTTAATCTCCAGTTCCCCATCTGTAAAATACAGATAATAGGACTTCCCTACCTCACAAGGGTGCTATGAATACAGTAAAGATTGTGTGATTTTCTGGTCCTATGGTGATGGAGGCCTGATAGAAATACTTGAGATACACAGAAAACCTCTGCCTAGCTCATTAACTCTGTGTCTGACAAAGTTGCTTTTGAATTGATTTTATCAGAGGCACTTTGGATGATCTTGAAATGCAACAAGGTTGTAATGTGATTTCACACATAGATTTCTTACTATTTGATGAGCAGTAATAAAAGCAGAATCTAGTTCACTATATGAGCAGATCTCATCTGGGATTATTGGAATGGTAATTAGTTGGGGCTTTTATGTAGATAAGTCAGTCTTCTGATTTTCAACCTTTTGATCCCTGATCTGGATCAGAATCTGGATCTTTCAAATGACTTTTTCTTTACATGGCTCAGAATGAACAGTGGCTCTCAACAACACTGAAATTTGGGGCATTCAGATATCAGATGGGAATTGTCTCATCTCTACTTGTACCTAATGTGTATTCATAAGCACTGCCCCATGAAATGTGTTGTCAGCTAGTGGGAAAGTAAAATAAGGCAATATCTCTACATGAGTATAGAGAGTGTGTAATTGTGGATGCCAATATTTTCATGTGTGATTTTCCCATAGTACAGTAGCAACAGCAAGACAGAAGCAAGAGACAGGATATGCTGAAGATTTGGTTTTGGCAAAGATCACATAAGGAGTACCAGCAATGCCAGGAACTCAAAGTACTGGGATTTTTTTTTAAAGCTACAGAAGGAAAGAACTGAATCACAAAGGGAAGCACAGCAGGTGGGTGAACCTCAACGAGCTCTGCGTTTTATGAGCAAATGTTTCTTGGGTTTTCAGAGTGATTTGGAATTCATTAACCTTTCTTCCTGTAATATAAACCCACACACTTTCCCAAGAGTGATTCAATTTAAAAACAAACAAAATAAACCTCTCTTTTTCAACCTAAGGGGAAGCCTGTTTCAATTACCAGGTGTGACAAACCGGGAAATATGTTCATTATGTGAGAGTTGGGCTGCACTAGCTGCCCCAAGTATGTTCCTGTGTCTTGGATGGGATGCTGTTCAGAGTGGCCAGTGCCTCCAGTTGCTCAGGTTGCTGCAGCTAAACTCCATTTTTAGGATGCTAGCTTGAGCAGAGCTAAGCTGAGTGTCTTTCCTTGAGCTGGACTTATACCTCGAACTTGAAGGGCAGGTGTGCCCTCAGGGACAGGGAATATATTAGACCCACCTGAGCTATGGACAGACAGGTTAGGCTTGAGTAGGGAAATATGCATGTAGGACTCTTTTTAGTTTTATGCCTTGGCCTCGAGTGCTTTGTACCTTTGGGTGAAAGATAAATAGTGTTTTGTTTTGAAGAAGCTGGTTTTGAGGCACTTTAATCAGCAGTTGTCACAGGATTCCAAAGGGACACTCCAGCAAGGCCCAAACCCCAGTTAGACCTGCTGAAGTAGTCTGGTTGGTACCCAGAGGGCTACAAGCCAGGGTCCGGTCTAAAAGTGGGTGAATTGCAGAATGCCAACTCCAGGAGAGGTCAAGGCCTGACACCTCAGGGGGTGCACTTGGTGAGAACCCAAGAAGGGACAGCAGTGCAGCTAGCCTGATAATGTGACACCAGGGAGAAAAGGATCTTTCCTTCTTGACTTATGTGCTTTCCTTCCACCTGGAAAAAAAGCTAGCCTGGCACAAGCGAATGGCCCACATGCTACAGACAACATTTTCAGAAGTGTCCACTAATACTGGTGACTCCATTTTTGCATGTGTCGATTTGAGACAGTTAAGGTGCTTTCAGAGCTGCCTCACATCCACACCTCCCATTGACTTCTCCTGAAAATAGTTCCCAGTTGTCTGATTGTATTAGAGGATCTGAGCCTCTGTCTCAAGGGAGACATCCAAGAACAATGTCACCCATGTTTAGCTGACACTTTATAAAAGAAAAGTTGGCCTCAGTGTGTCTGATTCTGATGTCACACTGATGGAAATCCATCAGTTTCAGTGGAGTGACTCATCTACCCCAGAATAACTGAGAGCAGAATCTGGTCCCACTGTATCAGGATCTCAGTCCTCTATCACTTGGGCTCTAAGGCTCCATTCAATTCTAATGTTAATCAGGCCAAAGACAAATCTTTCGAATGTTTTAAAAATATAACAACATTAGATATTTTATAAACTCATTGATCATAAATAGTGGATGTGTTTGAATGCGTGAGCAAGAGATGTGGAAGAATGATTTTATATTTAATGTTCTAAACAGGGATTCAGAAGACTTGGGTACAATCCCTGGCTCTACTACAGCTATTCTGTGTGACTTTGGATAAGTCACTTAAACTCTCCATGCTTCACTATCCTCAGCCCTAAACCGTGGATTATACCTCTCCATTTAACTAGGGTGTTTTGAGGTACCCGGATATTACAGTTGATAACCTCCATAGAATTGCCTATAGATATATGCCCCATTTATTCCTACTTCAGGATCTCTGTAGATGGAAATATTTCATTCCTTGTGGTTCTTCTGAACCCTAACTGTTCAATTTGTGGTAGAGGGGTACTAAGATGCTTTTGGTGAATTCTGAGTAATTGTCTACTGGTGCTATTTTAAACCAAACCAATTATTGTTTCATTATTTAATGTTAGTCTCTGATTATGTAAAGTTCCTCAAGCATCTTTCATTGGATTTATATTGCTCACATATTCTCCGTCTTATGTTTCTTCCACGTATAATTTATTACCTAAAAGGCTTCTTTAAAATTATTTCCTCTCTCTTTAAATGCCTGCGTCCACCTCTCTAGGCTGTAGTTACTAGTTTTACTGTCTACAACCGTGAACTCAGATGTCTATCGACAAAATTGTAACATCTTGTCTGTCTTTAAAGTACCATTTCCTGCTATTGGGTCTGCAAACCTACAAAATAAAAGTATTTTTAATGCTTTTCTCATTTCTTCCTTTGCTTTGAGTCCCTGGATTGTAGCCATTTTCCTTCTGGCCAAGAAGGACTAGACATGACTAAAAACCCAACAAATCTCACTCTGGGTGATGTAAGATGCTCCACTACTCAGCCCTCCACAGGGGATGAGCATACATAGTATTGCCAGTAAGACACCTTACCCAATGTAGGGATCTCACATGGCAGTGTAGAAAGCAGCTACTGGGCCAGTCCCTTTTTTATCTTGCCTGGTTCTGAGTGCACGTGCACTGAAATTTGAATCCTTAAAACCACACTGGGATAAATTAATCACAGGTGTAATTCCATTGATCCAGGTCATAGGTGCATTTGGCCTATTACATTCAATTGCATGAACTGCTGACTGGTTTGCAGAGATCAGATGAAGAACAAAGTTCTGTGAGTCTGGTGATCCCCCAGTCTTGCCCATGTGTGTTCAGTGGATGGTCAGGTTGATAAGTGAATACAAGGCAATGTTTTTCAGGTTATTCTGCACAGTAGACTGCATAGAGATTGTCTCACGGTCACCTTCTCACTTTCCATTCTTGATCCTAAATTGTTTTTTCAGCAGTTATAGTGTTTTGTTTCCTTAAATAATGTTGAGGAGAAAGAGGATGCAATGTGATGGATGCAGTTTGCTTTGCTATGTCACATAGGTTGCTTCGCAGCATATTTTCCTTCTGTGCATTTGCTACCTTTCCAATTCTAGTGTGATCATCAGAAAATTCAATCATGGTTGAAATTACCTCAAAGAAACACCCAGCAAACTAAATGGCACATTAACTGACTTCATTTCCTGTGCAGCAACCCAAACAGGCACAGGAATCAAATGTAGCTCTGGCAGAAATATGAAGTGGCTCTGCTTGAAGACTGATATATGTACAATTGAAAGTTTCTAGTATGATTGACCTACTATTTTATCCCCAGAATTAGCTTCACCAGCAGAATGGAAGAAGATTTGCAGACAACCTGGAAGTGCTGTGCAGACTACCAGTGGCCCCACTATCATAATTTGAGAATCACCAATAAGTGTCTAATTCCTGTATTCTCACAGGAGCACTATCTCTTCCATGAAGTAGGAGGCTGGGCAGTCCTCATTAGACAGGCATTTCTGTGCAGTCAATAATGCCATTCAAGCTTCTGAGATGCTCCACGGTAGATTAACGTCTTCTATTGCTGACCTACCTGGAGTTAATCAAATCATTCATTATGATCATGCTGTTGTTGTCTTAAATGTGCCAAGAGGCACTGTGAGTTAGGTACAGGAAGTTGTATAACCTGTGGCCTTGAACTAGGCATGTAATGTCGGGCTCCCCACACCTTGTGATCAGACTGAATTTCAACTGGCCATCAGGATTTCCTTTGGGTCTTCAGACTCTGGTGTAGTATGAAAGGAGTGTGAATGTGGAGTGAGTGGGGTTTATATTTTAATCAATAAAAATATTTAGAGTATTATATACCAACACTGTGTCTGTTATCTGCCTGCTCCCCCATCCTGTAGGAAGGCCTCTTTCAGATTCTAGCATTTGGTGCAGAATGAGGGTGGGGAAAGATATAAGGAGTGCTGGATTGTGAGACAGGGTTTCACAGTGTTGGGGGAGTCTAAAGGGTGACTCCTTATTTGTGGGATTTGTGAGATTAAAAGTACATGTAGGGACTGAGAAGATATTTCATGGAGTTTTGGGAATGTGCTACATTAAGTATAAGTTAGAGAGAGCATGCGGGGAGATACCACACTGGGTTATTGAGATAATGTTTAAAAAGAGTAATGGAGTAGAGGAGGCACCCCAATGGATTAAAGTTAAAGCCTCCTCTATGTTAGAGAAGGAGATTATTGCATTTGGGACCTGCCCTTGGATGGAGGGTGCAGTGGAACCTGATGTGATAATTGATACATTCGAAAACATGTTTGAGAAATATGTACAGCTGTACAAGCCTAATGCCAGCAAGAAGCAGGCAGCTGTGATGTGGTCTTTGTGCAGGCTACGAAAAAGTTAATTGACTACAAGGAGGAGGCTACAGACCCTGAAAGAAAGTTTTAAAATCTGCCAGGAAAGTTTCGAGAAGGATGCAAGGCAAGCACAAGTCATGCAGACTCCGTTGGAACAGCTGGGAAAACAAAACAGAGAACTGGAAAAGAGAATGATGGAATGAGGACACAGGCCAGGCTCCGTGGCATCAGAGCTGGGAATGGAATATTGGGGAACAGATGTTGCCAGCATGTAGAGCTCTGAATGTTTGCTTGGAATTAACCCCAGTAAACATCGCATTACCTGCACTTCAGCTCTCTGATCTTCTGCTCTCTGTCTGTGTGACAAGAACCAGGCGAGAAGGTGAAGGAAAGGAGGCACTTAAGTCCACTTGTAAGAGATTTAGAGTAAAGGCAGCATTAAGGGAGACTGACAGTAATTTTTTTTTAAGTTTGGTGCTACTCCAGTAAAGGCAACTGGAGGGTTGTAAATTAAAGCTGGTGGTTAACGATAATTTGGCACAACAGAATTTGGAGTCAGAAGCAAAGTTAAGAGACCACTGTAAGAGACAGGAGCTGCAACTTGGTGGGAGTGAAGAAAAAAAAAAGATTTTAAAGTGAAAAAGGGAGTGAGTGGGTTAAGCCATGAAGTTGCTCAGAAAAAATCAACTACAACAGAGAATAGCACTTCTGCAATTCAACTGAGGTGCAAACAAAAGCAAAAAAAAAAAAAGCACAGGGTAGGGCAGTTGTATTGCACCTTAAAGAATCGAATGCAGAAGTAAGTGATTTACAATAAGTGAAGAGTTACAAGTAGCTTTTACAAAAAATAATACTACATACTTTGTGGGGAAGGAAACACTTAGGAGCTGTGAAAATATTAAAAGGTAACAGTTGTGGTGTTATAAAAAGGGAATTCTTTGTTTAATAATAAAACCCAGTTATGTAAATATAAATATATGTGCAATGCTGTACAGTCACTTTGAGTGGAACCACGGTAGTTATGCAAATTATACAAGGGGGTCAGGTAGAGTGGCTACTACTACTACTATGTGTTATTCCCAAAAGTCTTTTCAACGATTCTGAGGGGAAATGGGCCCTTTCCCCACAGGAATAGTTTGTAATCAAAATCACTAGATATGTGTATGTATATATGAGTATGTCTGTGTGTGTGCATATATATATATATATATATATAGGAACTTAACTTGACTGCCTCTGATTATACAAGATGGAAATGTAATGTGGGTACAGTATTATAAAAAAAATAATTAGAGCAGTGCAAGGGACATTAAACAAAAAAGAATTTGCACGTATAAATATTTTTGTGTAATTATGCAAGCGTTTAAGGACCTAAACCAATACTGCATTTGGCATCTGCCTGCTCCCCCATCTTACAGGGGTACCTCTGTCAGAGCCTAACATTTGGTGGAGAACGTGGGCATTGATCCCACTACCTCTCGCAGCTCAAGTAGTTGGGAGAGACAATTTTATATGCACAGCACAGTGAGGAAGATTAGTGGCCAGCACTGTTGCATCCTGGCCCTGTGCAGCAATACCCTGCACCCCTAGCAAGCAGCCACGGAATGAGGGAAACAAGACCCAACAAAGGCTGTTAAAAGATCAGTAGCTTCTGTTCTTCCTTTCTCACAACACAAGAACAAAGGGATATTCAGTAAAGTTAAAGGGTGGCAGATTCAAAACCAGTAAAAGGAAATACTTCTTCACACATAGCAGAATTAGCCTGTAGAACTCATTGACACCGAAAGTCATTGAGATCAAGAATTTAGTAAGATTCAAAAAGGGATTGGAGAGTTATATAAAGAATATTCAGAGTTATAATAGTTAAGTTATTTTGAAGGGTTATTAAACGTTATATAAGGGTTATTCAGGGCTTGAGCCAATTGCTCACTATTAGGGAGTAGCATGAGATTTCATAGGGGAGGAATATTACCCCACATCTGCCTACAGTGCGGTCCTTACACCTTCCTCTGAAGCACCTGGTGCCAGCCAATGTTGGAGACAGGATACTGGACTAGATGGATCTCGGGTCAGATCCAGTCTGGCAACGTCTGTGTTCCTATGTTCCAGAGAGGTTATAGTTTGGTTGTGGAAGATCACAGGTACAGTACACAGCACATGACCCATGTAACCTTTCCTGAGTCCTGGCTGTACTTTTCTGATTTGGGGAAGTTTGTCTAACTTGCTCTGATTTTCCTCTTGCTAGTGGATGGGATGCAGTTTAATCCAATTCAGGCTGCTTAGGAATCATTTTCAGCTTAGAAAATTGGCCACAGCAAAGAATTGCTAGTTTAGATTTGTCCTGATTGGCTAAGCTAGCTTTTATTAGACAGAAGGGGAAAGAGAGAGAGAACTTGAGTAAGGTGTGAGTGGAAATTGACATGCTGCTGGGAACAAGAAGTTCACATCTCAGGAGGTGCTCAGGGCTCAGTTCATGATATCACCTTGTCTTTTAGGTTCAGGAAATAGGTCCAGCATTACCCCCATAATACTCCAAATAGGTCCAGCATATAAACCCCCTGATTACAGCACGTGGCGGTCTGATGGCTAGCATAGTGAGGATGTTGCTGCTCAATGATTGTCAGAAATCTCCCAAAGTGGGGGAGGGGCAAATCAAAAAGTGTCCACTTAAGCCTAACTTCTGATACTCCATAGATCCATACGTGGAAGGAATAATTATCACTATGGAGACTTCCTGCCTAATACACCCATGAAACTTACCATAGACTATTAGAGTTGGAAGGGACCTCAGAATGTTATCTAGTCTAAGCCCCTGCTTAAAGCAGGGCCAATTCCCAGGCAGATTTTTACCCCAGTTCCCTAAATGGCCCCCTCAAGGATTGAACTCACAACCCTGGGTTTAAGCTCACAACCAATGCTCAAGCCACTGAACTATCCCTCCCCCCTAAATATATGGAGATATACCTATCTCATAGAACTGGAAGGGACCCTGAAAGGTCATCAAGTCTACCCTCCTGTCTTCACTAGCAGGACTAAGTACTGATTTTGTCCCAGATCCCTAAGTGGCCCCTTCAAACCACTGAGCTATCCCTCCCCCCAAAGCAATTCCTGCAAGGAAGGAAAATGAAGAGCCAGAGATGGAATCTTCTTATGCTAAGATGAGGCAGGTCTGGTGTGATAGCAATTTTGTTACCTCACTAAATCTTACAAATAAACAACTAATCAACATGTCTTTTAGTCCAAACAAATTTAGTTCATGCCTTTTCTTTGACTCCATGCTGTGCTTTCCATCAACAATGTTATTTTGCATGACCTGTTGATCTTCTTGCAACTTTTCAGGTTAAGATTTCAGCCAAGGATTGGGGCCAGCATAACACCCTGTCCCATGCCCCTGGCTTGGCTGAAGTGACATGTCTCTATCCATCCAAGGTCCCTATCCCTGCAAAGAAAAATTGAATTTCAGACATATGCCGAGGAAGCTGGAGGCCATGTGAAAAGCCCAGTGCTCGTTGTGTGCTACAGAAATAGGAGATGGGATTTGCTCACATCCCATTTTTGTTTTAATTTGAAAATGGAGCTATGGAATTGGACAGCTATGTTAGTCGCTACAGGCTTTGACTTTCAGGTATGTCAAAAAGTCCATTTATTGCAATGGGGACTTCAGCTGCTGAGCTCATTTCTGCAAGCAGTTGCCTATTAGTACAACTGCTTCAGGGAAAGTGAAAAGGTGAAGGCCCTGAAGAATTAATGCATTGTGTCTCTTCTACCATTCTTTGGCTCTTTGAAATAGAATAACAGCTCTACAGCAGCTTTTCCCTTATATCATCTTCACCACCATATTCCTGAGGTTTTACCTGAAAAGAATCCGTGACATAAATCTATACAAAGGGCTGACAAGATCCCAACTACTAACCTGAGCATTTCTCTAAGGTGGAATGTCGATAACTGCAAGTAACAGGTTCTGAATAGCATCAGAAGATAAGAAAACCCAGAGCAAACATTCTGGTGCTCACATAAAAAATAAAACAAATAAAAAGGCCTGAAACAAAGATTATGGTAATTCAGTCCTGCCCTAGCTTTATGACTGCCACCATAGAGCAATCATCAGAAGTCATAGAACAACATGTTTTTTCTCCGGGGGCGGGGGTTGCCAACCTACAGATCAGATTGAGAAGCTGAGCATCTTCAACTCTGTTTGAAGACAATGGGAATTGAGGCTTCTCACCACCTGGCAGGAATGGGCCCCATGTGGCATGCTTCGATCCCCCTGTGCTTTAGCACAAGACAACTTCAAAGGTAGTGCAGATCTCCTCAGTACCAAATGTTTCAAAATGGACACATAACTTTTGTTATTTATCTTACGGCAGTGCACAGAGACCTAAGCATGTGGAAGGCCTCATTGTGCTAGATGGTATACATGTAACCCATTAGTGAATGCGTGTTTTACAGGTCTCCCTTTGTTTCTGATCTTCAGGGGAGAATGAGTCTGTTGTATTCCTACCTAGAGTGCTTTAGCTCATGCTAACTTTCCATATAGCTCAAGGTGACAGCTCTTGGTCATCAAATAATTTCCTATGCCTCATGTCATCTTTTCAAGATTTCTGGGAACCAAAGATTGATAAATCACATTCAGTCCAGATATGAAGTTACACTGTGCACCATTGGTCCCTAGTAGTGATAGGATTGTACACACAAATAACTATATTAAAAGAATGTTAAAGTTGCTAAGTCAAGCACTCAAATGTTAGGAAATGCCAATATTAAGGTTGCCTGTGCAACCTAAATTTGCCCCCTTCCATCTTGTGCACCTGCATTATGATGCAGTCTTTAATTACATGATCACTTACAGTACTATTTTTCCAAAGGACCCTGGCTTCATTGAGTGCAGAGCTCCACACTGCTCCCAACAGTACCAGCTGAATGAGCCACTATTCAATACTTGTATTGTTCAATGTATGGCCCTTGGCCTATTTACTGCCCACGATTCAAACCCTGCGCCAAAGACAAAATTATTATTTTCCTCATGGGCTTTTCTATGGCGCTCAGCATTATAGTATCTGAGTGCTATGCAGACACTAATTTATTTTTCTTCACAGCACTCCTGTGAGGTGAGTGGACAAGGCCTATTGTATAGAAGGCCTAAAGGGAATATATTCAAGGGTTAATAGAAGGCATAGTAAAAGGGGAAGTTTGTTATGCACAAGTTTTAAAGCATCTAATGGCTTAAGGGGGGAGGTGAATTTTTGCAATAGGTTAAGAAATAGCTTGGCTAATAGGGGAGGGGGTTTTACAAGAAATAGCTTGGCTAATAGGGGAGGGGGTTTTACAAAAAACAGGTTGCTGACACTCCTGGGGTCACGTCTTGCTGACCATCTGGAAGGGGGTGGGGACGTTCCGAGAAACTGACCCTGTGGCAAGCCCAAATTTGGAAATGGTCTATACTGCCTGATTCATGTGTGTTGAAAGTCAGTGAAAAAGGGTATAAAGGATGGCCGGACAGATCCATCGGGGCACTCAGTCGGTGAACTGGCTGTCAAGGGGCGAAGGTACTAGTGGACACATCCCCACCATGGGAGATCTGCTGGCACTGGAATCCTAAGACTAGCTGGAGCCACTGTTTGCCCAGTCTGAGCAATTGGACTGTCCCTGAGGGGGGATGAGATTCTGAGTTGCAGTACTCTGCTTGAAAATCCTTACCTGACACATCTCCACCATGGGAGATCAGGAATAGGTGGATCAACAGGGCTGTGATCTCGGGCCTCATCTCGGGCCGACGGGAGAAAAGGGGGTGGGAAATCTGAACCCTCTGAACGACTAGCCGTAGGGCAGCGGGAATCAGAGGGATTAAGAGGACTTACCAAAAAAGGGCCTGATCAGGTTTTAGAGCTTTCAAGTGGGGCCTTGGAGAAGTCGGGCTTGAACAGGTGACGGAGTGACCGGCCGGAACTCCCCAAACTCACCAGGTAAAAGTCGGGGGCGTATTCAGGGAGTGGGCTGCTGTGCTGCTTGAAACTAAGCTCAAGAAATAAAGGGGGATTTTTCTAACGATAGAATTACCGTGCCTTAAAATTATAGCATGCTTGTAAGTGTTTATGTGTAATTGTCAGTGTTTAATAAAACTATTACCTGATTTAACCATATCAGGACTGGTTTGCTCTTCTATCCGAATCTCCCTAAACTAGGGTAAGGAGGAGGCTGACCCTGCCGGTCCAAGGTTAAAGTTCAGGAATATAATCAGGTCAGCCTTAAAAAGAGGTCGATGGCGCAGCGAGCAGGGTCATAGCAGTATAAAGATAAAAAGGAAAGTTTTGTCAGGGTTCCAACAGAAGTATAAGTAGCGGCTGTGGAACCAAAAATTTGTGAGGAAGCACCTGCTCATCGGAAGTAGGAACAAACTGATAAAAAATAGTTCAGATGAAAGGATTAAAAGGCCCGATCAGAGAAAAGGAAAATAAGCAAATAATTAAAAATCTTACGGAAGAAGTAAAAGAAAGAAACTGGGAAATAGTGTTAGTTATATTGAATTTGGTAGTTTTTGTAGTAATATATTTTGTGATTATAATTAATTGGGGAATAGAATGGGAGGAGAACAAAGCAAAAATAATAGGAGGTTTAATGGGAGAAATATTAATGAGTGGACTCATGGGAAGAACTATGGGTCGCGTGATGATAAGCTTTGGAAGAGCAGAAAACCAAACATCATGGGTTTAGTTGAGTAATTAGTTGTGTAAATATTTGTAAATAATGTGATAAATAATGTGTAAGTAATGTGATATAAAATATAAATAATATGTTGTAGAATGGCTGATTACAGAAATCCAGGATTACCCAGGGCGCAACATGTCTTGATGTTGGTGAGTACACAAGTGCGATCATCAGCAGGGACATGTGTGTTTAAGGATGTAAAACAACAACGAGATTTGACAGATCTCGAGCACCTTTTGCATGTGGTTAGTCATAGTAAGGAAAATGGAGGAGAATTAATAAGATTAATATGTGCTGGTGTATTTGGAACCTGTTTAGAAACAGGTCAGGAGGGAATAGGAGTGTATAGAGTAGAAGCAGATATAGAAAGACCTGAAATCCAATGTCTTAAAGAAACAGACACATGTAATCACCCAGATTTAAGATTTATCTGGACGAATGAACCAAATTCAGGGGAATTATGGACAGGAGAAGGTAAAGAACTCGTTTTTTGTAACGCCCTAACAAAGAGTCCTTGGAAACAGTTAAAAAGGGGAAAAGACCGATGGGGGAGGGACATAATATTAGGAGGCTGTAAATATCATATAAAATTGGGTAAAACAGAGGAAAAGGCTAAATGGAATAAATGGCCCACTTTAGGACCAAAAGGGGGGAAGCATAAAAATGTGTATGGGAGAAGCAAGGATCAGGTAATGCAGGAATATGAATTAAGAAGATTTAGTCATTTAAAAATTAAATCAAAAAAAGAAAAAAAGGTAAAACCACCTCAATATCAGGACGCGTCAGCTACGGCTCCGCCCCTCTACCTAGAAATACCATCGAACATAATTAACCCTTTGTGGACAGAGCAACTGGCACCAGTAAAACCACTGCCAGATCCTATAGTCTGTCCAGTACTAAAAAGAAAAATAAAATATAAAAATAATGTGAAAAAGCAAAAAATTATAGAACAAAAGTTTGAGAAAAAAGAAAAAGAATTGATCAGGAAATGGCTGGGATTAAATCCTAAAAAAATGGTATTAAAATGGCTAAAAGGGAAGTTAAAGGCCATAGTATTAAATAGAACAAAAGTAAAAGATTTGGCACCTAGATCATTTTATGGTGAGGAAAGGGATCGAAGTTCATTAACAGAAATATTTGGAAGCGGGCTAAAATCAATTGGCCTAGGTAGATTCTTGCGACGATTGGTAAAAAAAGAATGGTGGCCCTCTAAGAATTTTAAAGCCAGAAATCAAGAGCAAATACCGGCATCGGTAGTCCTCATGGATTGGCTCACAGGAGGAACAGAAATAAATAGACAGGCGCTGCTAGTAACAAAGATTGATTGGGACCAGGGTGGATTTGGAACTAAGGACGTATTAAGTAGGGCTCTATTAAAAAGAAGCCCTTGGTTACCGTTGGGTATATTACAATATGACACGCTGGCAAAAATGATAGATAATACAGAAGTAGACACGGGAGTTCAGTGGTTAAAACCAACTGAACAAAACTCAAAAAAGTCAAATAGAACAAAGGAGCTGAGGTACAGAGAGATTAAGGACAAAAGGGGTGCCAAATTTGAAACCTGTAGAATCTGATGTTTCTGAGTACTTAGCATTATATAACTTTATATGTTCAAAACACAATTCCCATTGACTTCTGGGCAAAATTCCTAGCTCGGCCATAGACTTCTTTTGTGGCCTTGAACAAGTTACTTAAATTCTTTGTGCCCCTATTTGTAAAATAGGGATAATACTTCCTTACCTCACAGGACTGTTTATAGGCCAACTTGTTAGCATTTGTGAGGTGCCCAGAGACTGTAAAAAAACTGTGTTAAAATTGTAAAGTATCATTTTAATTCTCATGTGTTTTCCTGGTCCTGCTTGTGTTACCAGAGAAAAAACTCCCCAGTCTCTACTTTGCACCTCTGATCTGTATTCTGAATAAGCAAAAATCACTACACTTTAAGATGGATGCTGCAGACCCTGAGCATGCTCAGTAAGCATTAAGGATTTCTTAAAAATATACAAATAAAATGGCAAACAGCCAAGTGGGTGTGGGTGTGGCTCGGCAGAATCCAAGAACTGAGGTAAAGGACACCGGTGAGTGTGTGCGAAATTGATGACTATTGAGCATGTGCAGTAAGGGTTAACAGAGAGGTCAGTCAGGTAAGACTCTAGCTGGTCAGAACTCACTCATCAATTTGTTTTAAAGGGCAGAGCTGTCAATCAGAGTTTTGAGGTAGTGGTCAAGACTGAGCATGTGTGAGAGAGATAAGGGTAGCTAAGAACAGGAAGCTATGTAAAGAAAGAGCTATAATATAGCATAAAAGGTCAGCTGCCAGCAGCATTTTCAGAGCCTGAAGGCTGCATCTGAAAAGGCAAGAGATGTGCAGGAAAAGCCGGGAAGCCAGCAACAGAAGCCAAAGGAAAAACTGCTGCAGAGAGAGAAAAGACAGCTAGAGTGGAGCAAAACTGATTGACCAGGAGCTGGACAACAGCAGCAGTGATTTGATGTTTAAAAGAAAGCAGCAGATGTGTAGAGTAAGCTTCATATTTTTTTAATTGTAGTTTAGTATAAGTATAGTTTAGGATAGTTTTTATAGTATATAAAAGTGTGTGTGTGTTTTACTTATATTTTACTTATGTAAACTTTAAAGCAATTTAACATCTGTTGTCAGCAATTTGTCGCAAGCTGGCAACTTGCAACAAATTGCTTCACTTAGTATCACTTGATCATTGGTTCTCAAAGTGCGGCCACAGGCTGCTTGTGGCCCAATCGACACAGAGGTGTGGCCTATATGACATCCTCAGGGCCATACAGGTAGTATTGGATGTGGGATGTGGCCCACAGAACACATTGTGGGGTGCATATGTGGCCCACAATGGTAAATAGGTTTAGAACCACTGAGTCTTGAACTATGCTATTGTAGTTTAAGTGCTGTTTAACTTACAATATGGGGGTTGTGTCTCAGGGATTTTGTGCTTTATTTAGGATTTTTATGATACGCTGTATTAGGATTGTTAGTTACTTTAATAAAAATATACTTTGTTTTGGAAAGAAAACTGCCTCTGTCAATTACTTTATCGGAAGGTTATATCAGTGTCCTTTAGTGTTGCCTTAGCAACCCAGGAACTTTTACCTTGGGAAGAACAGATTAAGGGGACAATAGGCAGGTTAGTATAGCAGTTCCCCAAAACTCATTTTTTAGGGTAACACTTGCTGGCTCTGTAGGGAAGTGTGGGATCTGATCTGGTGGTCTAGCAGCAGTGTGCAAAGCGGTAGCCCAGAGCAAGGTGGGGTGAATTGTGGCTCTGCCTTAGATAAAGCAGGTTGCTTCCTCTCTCTCTGTTTTTGATTCTTGTGTGTTAAAGTTCTGGATTTTAAGAAATAAAGGAGTCTTATGTTGCAACCGTCTGAAAAGAGTGTTATATATTTATATCTTATTTCACTGTTTCTATACCATGAACATACCACATTGATGCATACATAAAAAATCCTGTGAATTAAATTTAAGTTTAAAAAATACTGGATCCTGAGATTTCAGAGACGGAATTCAAATACGCTTCCTATTATTCTTCGTTTCTGATTAGTGGAAGTTTTTTTAGTGACTTTGATGGAAGATGGCTCAGATCTTATCCCAGGAAACAATTCCAGATTTTTGTACAAAATTCTTCCGCTGCCTGCTCATTCGATTTAAACAAAATTACTAACAAGCCAAATCTCTTAAAAGTTTAATTAAAAACACTTCTTCAAAAAAAACTTCTCAGAAATCTCTCTGAATTTCTCAGACTGTCATCTCACTTAGCACCACGGTGACAAATCACTCTTTGTTGCAGCTGTTAAAGGGAGAGATGTCCTAAATTTAAGAGCAATAGATTTGCAGATATAACAAGCCACTCACAGAGGTGGTCTCTTGCCCCTCCCAATTCCCCTGATTTTTGATTTATTACACTGCCCTGGTCAAAAGCTTTAGGTCTTATAAATGTCAGACTAATACAGAGTGAATTAAGATTTTTTTCAAACTACATTTTTAAAGCTAACTGTATTTTTGGACTGTTTCATGTCTCCTTCCAAAGCCAGGATATATGGATTGCTTAGAGCCCTGGGACAGCAGTAACTTGTGTACTCTTAACTTGAGCAGAATCTTACAGTGGGTTATAGATTGAATTTGTATCATCCTTCCATTGTGTATTTTTGGTTTTCATCCCAGCAACTGCATGTCCTGTTTCCTAAATGCAGACATTTGCTTGTCTCTTTGATTATCCAACTCCTTTCTCTTTTGTGTTTTCAGATAACTAAGAAGTAGAGAGACTTAAAATTAAGAAAAGGTTAAAAACAAATGTTTGAAAAAGATCCTATCATGAAAAGAGGAAAAAGAAGGACTAGCTCTCACTCTTCTTGGGGTACTGATCCTGTATTGGGTTGAAGACAAATGGTTAAAACTGTGTTCAGTGGCCTGATTAAAATCAGAGGTGAGAGTAGATCACAGGGACCACTGAGGAGACTGACATCGATAGGGTGGAAAATACTATTTATATTACAGCACCATCTAGGAACCGCAGTCAAAGATCAGAGCCACATTGTACTAGGCGTTGTACAGAAAAGTAGCAAAGAGGACCCTTTCACTATGCCAGGAATTTTGCTTGCTAGGTGTCAGAGAAGACACAGCAGGTGGATGAAACAGAGAATTGGGGAAGGAAAAGGGTGGCTGAGGTAACAATAAAACAGAGTTTACTAAAAAAAAAAGCAGAAGTCACAGCTTTTCCCATGTAGCAGTTACAGAAGAAACCTGGGTTATACAAACATAGCTGCGCTCTCAATGACCAACCATTGATCTCACACCCGACAACTTTTGAATCTGGAAACGAAATACCACAATAATAAAGCACATTCACTCAGATGTCACGATGAGCTGACAAACATGCACTTTATGGGTTCGCAGATGCTCGCCACTAATCTCACCTGCTTCATAGGTGCTGGAACTAGGGATGCGGGGGGGGGGGGGGCTGCAGCACCCACTGAGTTGAAGTGGTTTCCACTATAGCCAGGATTTACAGTTTGATTCAGTGGCACCCCCACTATAAAAATTATTCCAGCACCTCTACAAATGCACCACTCATGCTGTTTTTTCTAGATGCCTGCAGTTAAGGAGCTGCTAAAAATCAACAAGTTTGACTGGAATGGAATTGAAATGAACAGGAAAAACAAATGAAAAATTGGCTATTTCGTCCAAAAAGCAGCATCCAGCAGTTCCTTAGGGGATTTTTTTTGTAGCTTCCATCTCCTCTACGATTTGCAGTCAATGTAAGAAGGGATTAAACATTTTAAATTAAATTATAAGCACTGGACATATGAATGACTGATGTGGATGCCGTTTTTTCTGAAGCCCGTGTTCTGATTGACTTGAAGCAGGACCAGTGATAGGGGTGACAGGGTTATTCAGTGCTTGGCCTCTCTGCTGAGACCATCCTCCTATCTGCAGCTGCGCTGAGGACACTTGGACCCTTATTCTAACTTCATACTGTAATATGCTTGCCATGTGTGAATGACAGAAATTGCTGGGACTGGTGCACAGAGGATAACAGCTTGTACTGTGGCAGTACTTTTTGCTGGGGCAGCAGTTACCTATCTCCTTTGAACTAAGATGCCAAGCTTCTAAGCTCAGCTCCACAAGTCTGTGTGAGAGAGATTTATATAATAATTGTGCCTATGATCTGTTCAACATGGATTAGTTACTATGCTAGAAGACATACTTTAGGGAGCAATCCTGCAGAGGAAGGAGGAAGAACTAGATGCCTAATAGACCTTTCCCATTTCTAGCTTCCAGTCTCCTATGCTTAGATTCTGATCAAGACAAAGAGACTGACCACACACTTATCGCAATTCACATGTTTTATTTCGCTAATGGAAAAAACAATTTCCCGAATTGCTTATGACAACATTTTTAACAATAGAAAAGGGTGAAGAGAGACTTTTATAATTTTATTTCCACTAGGTCGTGACACCAGTGTAAATTAGACTTGCTTGCAAACTTCCAGCTGTTCTGATTTATGTGGAAAATTCTCTCACAGGTTCCTACACAATATATCATAATAATAGGTAACTTGGAGAGCATTCAGACCATTGTAACCATTCAGACAGCGGGTGATTGCAACAAAACGGGCCTGATGTGGAGCTCACAATGAAAGTGAATCATATCTGTAATTCTAATCAGCATGACAGTCTAAAACTAATAATTAATATTCCTGTGCCAAATCCATTCCTGGAGCATATCCACTGAAGTTATACCACTAATTGGTCTCTTCTGATCAACCGCCATCATGCATCATGTTCTGCAAGGCCAGATGAATTATCTTTCTACTGTTTGAAACACTTCCTTATTGACAAGATTACACAAGGAATATCAGAGATTCCAATATATCTAACAGAGCTTTGATTTTGGAAACATAGAAGGTGATCCCGCAGGCCCTTATTCAGGCAGGTAACTCCAGTGCAATTCCTCAAATATGTAAGTATTTGCAGAATTGAATCCATAGAAAGTAGAATGAACTGAGTAGTCTAGTTTATAAGTCCAGTTAAAAGTTTTCCATCAAGAGAGTTTTCCAATGGAAAATTGAGTTTTCAGTTGAATTATTTTTTTTCATGAAAATGCTCAAGTTTTTGCTTGAAAACTTTTGACTTTGAGGAGAAGTTGAAATTTTCCAAGGGGGGATTCCAACTAGCTCTATTATTTTGTATAGTTTTATCTACATTTTTAAAATTTTGTTACTTTCTCATTTAACAAACAAGTTGTTTACTCATAGACCAGTATGAAACTTCTGAAGTCTATTCAAGTACTGTTGAGAATTTTTCTGATGTCCCTTGTTATTTAACCCACAAAAGCTCAAGAAAAAAATATTCAGAAATATGAATCCTCCTCATGATTCATCCTTAGTACAGAACTTTTTCTTTTCCAACGGTTCATTTTCCTTCCAGTATTTTTGTGGTTTTACACCATTTTTATAGTAATTCAGATTGCCAGAAATAGAAAGTGGGTGGTGTGATTTTATAGAAGATCTTTTTGAATCATATTATTTTAACTCCTTTCAACAACTCAAGATGTATTTTCCTTTTCCTAACACAAGTGTTAATAATTCCAGTTACACCAGTGGGTCCTGTCCAGTCACAGGGGTCTGAACACACACCCTTAATCAAATGGATAGAATACTTTATGCTAAATGTACCTGATAGAATAAAATCTGTTAATGGCAGTTCTAATGCCATTCTAACTAGGTCTCAATTCAGCAAAGTGTTTAAACATTGAATTTTTTTAACCTCATTGAAGACAATAGAACTATTCACATGATTCAAGTTAGGCATGAGTAGTTTGCTGAGTCAGATCTGATTGATGAGAGGGAGACTACAATGGATCATACTGAGAGATGAACTGTCAGACTAGAGGGAGGTTACTAGTGGAGTTCCTCAGAGATAGGTCTTGGGACCAATCTAATTTAACATTTTTATTACTGAACTTGGCACAAAAAGTGAGAGAGTGCTAAAAAATTTGCGGCTGACACAAAGGTGGGAGGTATTGCCAATACAGAGGAGGACCAGAATATCATACAAGAAGATCTGGATGACTTTGTAAATTGGAGTAATAGAAATTGAATGAAATGTAATAGTGCAAATTGCAAGATCATGCACTTAGGTACTAACAAGAAGATTTTTTGCTATAAGCTGGGGATTTATCAGTTGGAAGCGGCAGAGGAGGAGAAAGACCCACTTGTATTGGTTGATCACAGAATGAGTATGAACCACCAATGTTGTGCAGCCATGAAAAAAGGCTAATGTAATCCTAGGATGCATCAGGTGAGGTGTTTCCAGTAGACACAGGGAAGTGTTAGTACCATTATACAAGGCACTGGTGAGACCTCATCTGGAATACTGTGTGAAATTCTGTTTCCCATGTTTAAGAAGATGAATTCAGATTGGAGCAAGTACAAAGAAGGGCTACTAGGATGATCAGAGGAATGGAAGACCTGTCCTATCAGAGGAGACTCAAAGAGCTTGGCTTGTTTTGCCTAACCAAACAAAGGCTGGGGGGAGATGTGACTGCTCTCTATAAATACATCAGAGGGATAAATACGAGAGAGGGAGAGGAGTTATTTAAGTTAAGCGACAATGTGGATATAAACTGGCCATCAACAAGTTTAGGCTTGAAATTAGGAGAAGGTTTCTAACCATCAGAGGAGTGAAGTTCTGGATCAGCTTCCCAAGGGAGTAGTGGGGACAAAAAACCTAACTGGCTTCAAGACTGAGCTTGATAAGTTTATAGAGGGGATGGTATGATGGGGATGCCGACAATGGCATGGAGAATTCTTTCCCAGGTATCTGCCTGGTGGGTCTTGCCCACATGCTCAGGGTCTAACCAGTTGGCATATTTAAGGTCAAGAAAGGATTTTCCCCTGGGTCAGATTGGCAGAGACTTTGTGGATTTTTCAGCTCCTCTGCAGCGTGGGGCCTGGGTTACTTGCAGGTTTAAACAAGTGTGAATGGTGAATTCTTTGTAATTTGAAGTCTTTAAACCCTGATTTCAGTAACTCCGCCAGAGATTAGGGGTCTATTACAGGAGTGGTTGGGTGAGGTTCTGTGGCCTGCAATATACAGGAGGTCAGACTAGATGATCACGATGGTGCTGTTTGACAAAGTCTAAGAGTCTATGAGATGTAAAAGTTAAAGTTGGAATCACTAACTAAATGTAAGCGAAACATAGCTAGGCACTGCCAAAACACTGGAAAAAATATTGTAAATTTCCATAAAATGTACCCACAATTACACAGTGATCTTCATCTTTAATAGATATGGCTACCGGCTAATTCTGAGTCAGAGCTGACCTACATCTCTGTTGGCAAGGTGCTTGCACTGCCCACTGGCTTACTTTGTTTATTTAGTGACTTACTGTTGTTGTTATATCAATTTCTCAGCCACTTCTAGGAAGCAACCTATATGTAGTTTGACAATAATTGACATATAATCTAGCAATAAAAACAGAATCTATGTTGCAAAAACATCTTGATGAATGAACTCATCTGTGCTGTAAGTACCATAAAAATTAACAGAAAGATACTGATTAACTTGCTTTGGAAGTCTCTCACACAGCCAGGAAACGTGTTGTTTCACCCTGTAGTCATTCCCTGTAATTGAAATGTAAACTACAAAACCTTGTGCCAGTTTGTAACCAGAGCTCCTAGAAATTCAGCTCAGACAACACCGCAACCCTTTGATTTGTATGAAAACTAAAATTAAGAAAAATAAACTCATATACAGACTTCCCCCAACAAAATTGCAAGGGGAACTCTGCTGCCTAAGTGAGCCTAGAAAAGGCTCCATGACTAAATTTGAGTAAGTGAATATTTATAATATACAAAGTAGGACATGGCTCAGCACTTTGCTAATGTGCTGCTTTAGCCTTTCACCTCCTCCACACCAGTTCAACTCTTTGCACGTCCAAGGTTACCATCTGATTTGTCTATGCTCTTCTAAGAAGCTATTCTTTAACTAAAGCTCACCGGTGGTGCTGAGTGAAGAATGATTTCTTCTGTTCTTTGGCAAGGCCCAAAGAAATTCATTTTCTGTCAGACTGAAAACAAATTTTTTGGCAATTAAAAAAACTGATTTCAGGTCAAACAAAACAATTAGATAATTTTTGTTAATGTTTTTCATTTTTAAAAATAAAATAAAGGAAATTTGAAAACAAAGTCACTTCAAACAGAAAAATCCCAACCATTTGTTTTGAAAATGTTAAAAATCTAAAGATTTTTTTTGACATTTAAAGCTTTCTCCTCTCCCCCCCCAAAAAAAAAATTCAGCAAAATCAATATGAATGTGTGAACTGTTTGGGTGCCACCAAGTTTGCTTTTATGAGGCAAAAGTTGTGGGCTGTGAGAAATTCCCGCCAGCTCTACTCCGCTTACTGAGCCCTCGTCCAGACTAACCCGCGGCATCGGCGGGTTAAAATCGATTGCTCGGGGATCGATATATCGCGTCTAGTCTGGACGCGGTGTATCGATCCCCGAGCGCGCTTACATCGATTCCGGAACTCCATCAATCCGAACGGAGTTCCGGAATCGACACGGAGAGCCGCGGACATCGATGCCGCGCCGTCCAGACTGGTGAGTACCTCGATTTTAGAAATTCGACTTCAGCTACGTTATTCACGTAGCTGAAGTTGCGTATCTAAAATCGATTTTAATTCCTAGTCTGGACGTGGCCTGAGAGCGATGTCATGTCTGAGCAGGAGCGGCGCCAAGGTTTTTGGCGCCCTAGGCGCAGGGCCGGCTCGCTGGTCCCGTGGCTCTGGTGGACCTCCCGTAGGCAGGGCCAGCACTACCATTCAGACAGCCAAGGCAATCGCCTAGGGCACCAGGATTATTGAGGGGGTGGCATTTTGCCGGGGGGGGCGGCAGGCGGCTCTGGTGGAGCTGCCGCAGGCAAGCCTGTGGACGGTCAGCTGCTCCCGCGGCTCCGGTGGACCTCCTGCAGGCATGACTGCAGCAGCTCCACCGGCACCATGGACCAACGGACCCTCCGCAGGCATGCCTGCGGCAGCTCCACCAGAGCCGCGGGATCAGCGCGGGGAGCAGCGAAATGGCCGTGTGCCTAGGGCGCGAGAAACCCTGGCACCGGTCCTGCCCATAGGAGTTCCTGCAGACGGTCCGCTGGTCCCATGGCTCTGGTGGACCTACCACAGGCATGCCTGCAGATGCTCCACTGGAGCCACAGGACCAGCAGACCATCCGCAGGAACGCCTGCGGGAGGTTCACCGCAGCAGTCTGCTGCCCTCCCAAATCCTGGCACCCTAGGCGACCGCCTAGATAACCTAGATGGAAGCGCCGGCCCCGGACATTCCTGATCCTTATTGTGTTGCAGGTACCTGAGAGTATGGATGGCGCTCTCCTATTCTTTATCATTTTGCTGGCCCTCTGAAGTATTCCTGAAGTAACTGCTGGCTTAGAGAGAATGGGATTTCCAAATTAGGCAGGGGCCATTACCGGGACTCATGCCAATAGTTTGCCCTCCTCCACATGAGCACATAAACTGCATTATTATGCAGACCCTCATGGATGACAGAGACTGATTTATGAATATCAATGCAGGCTGCACTAGAAAAATGCATGACGCCAGGGATTTCTACCAATCAGGAGTCTACATCCATGGACAGGCTGGGACACTGTTCCCACCAAATGCCATTATCATAAACAGAGTTACTGTCTGCACCATTATTCTGGGGATCTAGGATACCCCCTTTCTTCTTGGCTTATGAAACCACACCCTGATCTCAGAGGCCCTGGCAAAAGAAAGTTTAATTGCACTCTCAGCAGGTGTAGAATGGCTGTTGAATGTCTTTTGGCAGACTGAAACCCCATTGGAGATATCCGCAGACCCATTTGGATTCCAGTGGCATTAATGCTGTGTGCATTACTGTGGCTTGCTGTGCTCTTCACAATCCCTGTGAAGCCAGAGGTGAGCCATTTCCCCCAGATGGGCCTATGACAGTGAGGGGCTGCTGAATCGGTACATTCAGGCAGAAGCCGCAGCTGGATGCAGCCAGGCAACAGAAGTCAGGGATGCTTTGTGCTCTCACATTAAGGTCTTGCATGGCCCAGGGGAAGAGGGGGAGTAGGACTTTTATGAACATGCCTGGTGGGTTGGGGAAGGGACTGATTGCTTGTGGGGGTTGTCAGTGCTTGGGGATGGGAAGAGTAGGGGGTTGATTACTATGTGATGTGCTTATGAATGACCTAGGTACTTATTGAATGAGGGGAGAGAGGGGTTGATTCACAGCATGAACTGATGTAAAGAACCGATTGATGAACTGATTGATGTATTTAATTGTATTGAGGAACAGCGTTCATGTACAAATTCCCAATTGTCCCTACCCGTGTTTTTCCTTTATTATTTGACAGACGCACTATATGATGTGATGCAGGGACAACGATACACTTTCCTGATGAAATAAAAATCTTGATTTATAAATGTTTATTAGAGAAGTACCACATTCACCCACTGTCAGGCAGGCCAGCTGCCTTAGCCACACCAAAACACCTGTAACAACAAAACCTTAAAAAAGAAAACACAAAGTGCATGAACAAGTGAAAACAGGGAAACCATGCACATGCCAGAAAGCCCCTATGTATGTCCCCTGGCCCCTATTCTCCCTTCCCTTTCTTCCACGTTGGCCATGCACTTGATGATGATGAAGGGGGTGGAGATATCCACAGGGGAGTGGGTCAGCATGGAGGACTGCATGGGGCACAGTTGCGCTGCTCAGCTACTGATAGGGCCTGGTTGCATGGGCCACCCAGCCATGGACTTGTCCAAGCTTTTACTAGACTGCAGCACAGAATATCAGACTGCTCAAACAGGTCTTTCTGCTGAGCTCTGTCCTTCCCACGCAGCTGCTGTTCCTGTTCCAAACAGGTCCCTGCTCCCACACTGAAACTCCATCCTCAAGTTGTACAGCCAGCCTGAGCCTTTCTGCTTACCTTTTGCCCTGCCTTTCCTCTAGCCACAAGTCCCTCTGTCTTTGGTACTGGACATGCTTGCTGGCCCTGTCCAGAACTTCAACCATAAGTTCATCACAGAAACGTTTCCATTTGGAACAGTGCATGAAGGTCCGGTGAGCCAGGCTTCAGTGTGGGTGAGCAGTGCAGGTGTAGCAGCCTGTAGAGGTCAAGGGTGTGGAAAAGGACAAAGCACAGAGGGTTATTGTCTCAGGACCAGAGACAACAAATCTTGTGGCATTTCAAGGACAGAAAATGATACTTTTCCAAACTGTGAGAGGAATGCTTCATTCCACAGAAACTCCCTGGACACAGCCTGGTTAATCTCAGCAAAAGAAGTGCAGAGACAACAGTGAGTTAAAAATCACAGCTACTTTTTTTCCTAAAAATTGCAGAACAACTGAATTTGGGGCAGAGGGGTGGGGTGGCTATGCTGCAAAACATTTCTTTATCATTTTGGGCATTCCACAGTTTGGAGGACATAACAGTTCTCGCAGTACCTGATTGGCAAAGAGAGGTGTTATTCCAAGTTGCTGGTGGGAAAACAGCAGTGTCTGCTCCCAAAGTACTCAAATATATAGTGACTGAACAGACATCTATGAGTGGAGTGGGCTGGTCAGCTACCGAGGTGGATCTGGAAAATACGTCCTTCCCCAGAATGTGATTTCCTGTCTGATGTTCCAGATACAGGAAAAGTTTGCAGCCATTGACACCCAGGATTGGGTCAGAATTCATGAGGGACTCAACAGGATGCTGAGTTAGCTTCCACATGGTCTAGGCTATTATGACTGCCTGCAAAAACACAGAACTTCACTGCCATCCTCCTCTCTCCTTCCCTGGACATTTCTGGATAAAATTGTACCCTGCCCCCCTGTCATATTTAGGGCAAATGATTGTGTCACCTATGGACTGCATGGACTAGATTTAAAGGAAACAGATGAGATGTGTGCATGGAATAGATTTCCACATTCCTCCCACCATGGTTCTCTGTTTCCAAGTGGCTTGTTACACAGTTGAATGGCTACGGAGCACCATACCTACAGACATGGCAATGCAAGGTTGCTATTTTTAACAAACAGGAATGACATAGCAAAAATCAGCACCTTTCCAGTAACAATTCACTTTTAAGGCATTTCTTACTGTTTGCATTTCTCAGTTGCCATTTTGAACTCCACATGGGGGCAGGATGCCAAGGCGCTAGCATACAATCCACCACTAGCAGATACATGCTGCTAAACAGAGCTTGTTATAACTTTTGCATTAGTTCATAGAATGGAAATCCTTCCCATTCATATATTAATAAACATTAAAATAGAAAGAACTTTTCCAGGCTCCAGAGCAGCTTCTGTCTCTTCTGTTTCTGCTGCTGGTTTTGCAGTGGGCTGTTCCTCAGGGGATCATCAAAAAGCTCCTCCAAGTACAGCCACAGGATGTGCTGCAGCTGCTCTTGCAGATAAACCTCCTATGGGTCCATGTAGCAGGGTAGTCACCCCGCTCCTGCCTTGAGAGGTTAAAAGCAGCCCTGGAGAGGGCTGTAGCTGGGGAAAGGCTGACTGGGGAAGCACCCACAGCTGAGGCCACACCCCAGTCAGACCACAGCTTTCTCTATAAAAGGGCTGTGAGCCAAGAGCTCAAGAATACACACTCTAGCTTCCTTGAGAGAGAAGGTCATGGCTGCCTGGGAAGCTGACGAGGGTAGCAAGGGTGGAGCAGTGCTGGGGAAGGGTAGAGGGAGCTGAGGAGCTTCCACCTAGCAAAGCCCCAGGCTGCAGGCCTAGTTAAGGACCCACAAAGGGTACTGAGGCTGCAGAGGGGCATCCCAGAGATAAGCAGGGGCAGTTGGTCCAACCTCACCCTTGCTGAGGATGAGTGGTTTACAGACTGCAGTCTTCCCCAGGGAGTGGGGGCTAGATGATGACTGGCAGTAGCCACTGAGGTGAGGATGGGGTAGGGGGTTGGGGGTTCTGCTGGGAGGGGAGACCCAGAGTGAGGCGGTACTGCAGTGGGCAGAACCTCTGGGCAAAGGGCACTGGGATATGAGAAGGACACAGGGCCAGCAACTGGCAAGACACCGGCTTGCAGAGGGTGCTCTGGAAGCTGGAAAGCTAATTCCCTGGACAACCAGCAGCGGGCACCATGCCAGTGGGTCGTCACCCCGCCACAGTCCAGTTTCAGCAGCAGGGTCACTTTGCTGACTTCATTTAGCTCCTGCTGCTGTCCACCATCAGTCCCCATGCTGGATTCTGGGGACAGCAAGGCACCATCCCAGCTGACTAGGTCATCCTGCACCACCGTTGGCTCCATGCTCAATGCAGGGCCCAGCACCTAGTCAAAGTCCTCCTAAAACAGGCTCGATGTCAACAATTGCCCAACGTGCTGTTCCGGTCCCTTGTTTTCCCATACTTGTCTTGAGCCACTTAAGCTGCTCCCTACACTGGCCACCAGTCTCGTCAGTAACTGGCCCTGTTGCAGAGGGATACTAGTGTTTGTTTATAGAAAGAGGGGCAGGTCACAGCAGAAGGGGCTAAAGAAAGAGGGAGTGTTTGTTACAGTAGATTGCAAGCAGAGGGAGAGTTCTCACCATGCCAGCCAAGAGGAGGGGGGCTTGTGAAGGTAGTGTTTCCACTTCCTCCAAGCCAGGAGAGCTCCCCTGATCCCATCCCATTTCCTCTGGCCTTCATCCTGAGCATGAAGGCAGCTCCTAAGCCCCATGAGGAAGGGCAATACCCTGCAGTTTGGTTGCTCAGCAGGGCAACTGTCTCGCCTCCCTCAGGCAGGGATCTTCAAACCCCAAAGGTCGTACTCCATGTTGCCCCAAATGATGCACCCTCCCCTTCCAGGCCTTTCCTGCTTCCCCAAGTGTTTCAGCTCCGTCTACCACAGCCTGGCCCCCACTCCCCCATCTAGCTAGCCAGCTACGTTCTCTCAGTTGCACCCCAAACCTTGCCAATGTGGAGGGCAGTGATTAGCATAATTACGAGACAAAAAGGCCCCTGAAGCCAGTGTTCAGGTTGGCAGGACCAGTCAGTAACTCAGGGGTGAAATCACTTTACAGGGCTGGGACAGTTAGTTACAATAACAAGGGTGGCTTGGTAGCGGGAAAGGGAGCATGTCACTCCTAGGTAGCCTGTTCCAAACCAGCACAGGTTGGAACCTAATGGCAGCACCATCTGCTGCCTTCTTATGTGGCCTGTGTGAGATGAGTCAGGATCCCAGAGCTTAAACCCCTGCACATGGGGCAGTGTCACCCTATCTGATTAAAGGACTTCAGGTGAGCTAGTACATTTCTGAGGGGCCTGTCTAATGGACAGAGTATTGGACTGGGATTCAGAAGACCTGGGTGCTATTCCTGGTTCTGCCATTGGCTGGGTGACTCTGTGCAAGTCACTTCCCCTCTTTGTGCATTAATTTCCCCAGCTGTAAAAAGGGGTATAATGATACGGACCTAGTTTGTTATGTGCTTTGAGATCTATGGAGGAAGGCCTATGAGAGACAGGTATTATTATATATTTCAGGTGCACCCTCAGGACTGTCAGTCCAGCTCCCTTCACTAAATCCACACCATTAAAAAAAACCTTAGACAGTTATTTGAATGTTAATGTTTTTGCCTGTATACTTCACCCACCCTTGTTTCGCTTAAATATTGTACGCTGTAAAGCTGACAAAGTGCTACAGTAGAACTTAAGCTGCTGTGGGCCAAGCAGTCATTACGTAAAAGTGCTGTCTGTCATTATGTATAATTACTGAGGATGTTGTGTTCCTAAGGCACAGGTCTGTCTTCTGGAAATGAAAATGTGATCCCATTCTTTAGAGATAGCTATTGACCCGTAGCTTGCCGAGACCTGGGACTCAGAACACGTTTCTTTCCCTTCTAGTTCTTCTCAAAGGGTCATGCTAGAAATTAAACCAACAGCCGCAATTAAATGTCTGTAGCATCACCGATGGACAAAAATAAAAGTGGCGTTGAAATGCAAAATCAAAAGTGATGTCTGGATTTTCCCCTTCCCGTAATTAGCGAGGCTCTCATTTGCAGGCCTGGCTAGCCCTGTTCTTAGCACAATCAGGGGAAATAAGAGTTATTTGCTGCTGTTGTTGTTTTGTTAAAATGTCAGACTGTGTTGCAAGCAAATTGATTTAGACCGATTTGGTTCAGCTAAGCACAGCAGCTTCTGATATCATCTCTCTTCCTACCCGCTGCTGTGCCTTTGAAAAGGCACAGTGAGGACTGATGTTGAGTTATACAATCTCTTGAATAAAAATATTGGCATTGGTAGGAAGAAAACAGGACTGGCTGCTGCATTGTTAATGAAGGTGAGACCCAAATCTGGTCTTGGTTTAGGCAGGTGCAAATCCCACTGAAATCAATGGAAGCTGTTTCCTCTGTGATCCAGCTGAAGTTGGTATTATGTCAGCAATGTCTAATTCATTTCCTGGATTCTGCTGGTGCAAACGATGGAGTAGGCACTCAGGAGAGGCAAGTCTGCCAGGAATGAGGACACAGTAGTACCAGCTATCTGTAAGTCGTCTCCTTCCAGAGCTGGATGAAGCAGCCGTAAGGGAGGGCAGAGACAAGCTGGCAAAGGGATGTAGTGGTTTGGGTAGGGGTCTTACTGAGCCCCCAACAAAACTTGAGAGCAGACTTCCTCTAGGCTTAGTAACTGCTAGGGTTTAACTGATGCAACTCCTTAGTGTAGCTCCAGTTATACCTGTATTAAAATGCTGGTGTATATAGTTAAAGTACAAAACTTGTGTGCAGTCCAGCCCTAAGATTTGCTTGCCCTGTGCTTCTGGATGCTGTCAGCTAAATGTGACAGCAATGATGAAACTGAATACATCTTAATCTTTAATTACCCTTTGAGGTAATGTGTGTTCACACCCCGTGCCTATTTAAAACCTGACTCATTTGTCAGGATGTGAGCCCTTAGAGCACAAGAATCACTGAACACAAACAAAATGTCTTGTGCTCAGTTGAGTTGCGTAGTGTTCTCCTATGTGATTTCAAGATATCATTATTCACTGTAGACTTGATTTTGATGGAACTGCTCATGAAATAAGATGCTACCAAATGCAAGTAAGGGGGGCAGACTCTGCCTCTTTAAAAATAATTTTCACCAAGGCTAACTGGATCAGGTTTATTCTGTAACTTTCTGTGTAAATCCTCCCCAAAGATGATCTGCCAGGCAGAACTGCTGAGCTTACAAACTTGCCAGGGTCTTTTCCTAAATGGGGCTTTCATTAACATATTTTGGAGGGCAAATGCTGAATGAGATTTTTAAAGTATTCTCCTTTGTAGTTAAGGAGGGAATATGGGCTCATGCACAGGCCCTAGAGTGGGCACCAGGACATTGGGTTCTAGTCCCAGTTCTGCTACTGACCTGCTTTGTGATTTCTGAATAAGTCACTTCACTTCTGTTTCCCATCCCTTTGTCTTTCTTGTCTATTTAGATTATAAAATCTCTGGGGTGGGGGCTGTCTGTTACTATGGGTTGTACAGCACCTCGCACAATGGCCCCCCAATCTCAGTTGGTGCTGCTGTAATATAAAAAATAATAGCAATACTGAGAGAGTGAAACATTTGAGGGATGTCTTCGGTAACATGAATGTCTGCACCTTGTCATGTTTCTCTTTCCTTCAAGGTATCATCACCAACAGCACGTACTCTTTTACTTGCCAAGTAGACATCTTCTGGTGCTCATTGGCTAGGCAATCTGGTTTAGTGCTTGGGGCAGGCTAAAATCAGGACTAATGAGCTTTCCACCCAATTTTAGCACTGACTTGCTGAGAGATCGCAACTTCACTTACCTATAGGAAAAATGTGGACATTAACATTTCCTTGCACTACAGAAGCCCTTTGAAGTCTTCAGACTGTGGTTTAGCAGGAACTCCTCAAAACATGGATTGTTTCAACTAAGTTTGAGTGTTCTCTCAGGTAGGGTGCTCTTTAAAGTAGGTCTTAAGCCAAATGAGCATGTGAATAGATTAACAGTCATTAACACTGATGAAACTCAGAGATGTTGTTAAACCCTAAACCGGCTGAAAGATGTTCCAGTGAGATCAGAAGATTAGATGAATCGGTGTGCATCTTCCTCTTTACGGCTCTTGGAGATAACATGCGATAATCCTTGGAATTGGGCAAACAGGGCAAATCAACAGCTTGCAAGTGAGAGTTTATGAATGCTGTAAAAGGAGGAGGAAGAGATTCTTAATGGATGCATTATATGGAACCCATTTCAACCAAGGTAGAACCTGTGTGATGAACATATATTTGGCTTATGAAGACAGAGGAGACTGAAGCAAAGAGACAGGTCTGAACATCTCCAAACTCTGGGGAAGTTCTTGTTCAGATCAGAGCTTTGCCACTACATCCCATTCCTAATTGCTATTTTGGCTATGTAGCACAGCAGGTTACTAGGAGACTTGTGTTAGTGCATTACATCTCTATATTAGAGTAAGTCATGATCAGCTTTATTTAATTTTCCATACCATATGGGCACATGCAAAGCACTAACTAAAATCCCAAAGTCCTGCTGATGCATTCCCTGTGCCTCCAGATGCAGGACTGAGGGCAGGGGAGGAGGAGGAGAGAGAGGAGAAGAGGCTTTTCTAACTTCAGACATCACATGCTATCGAAACTGAAGATGGAGAGACCACCTCTGGTTACCAGCTCTGATCAAAGGCTTACTTCTTTAATGCAAGTGGGAAAAACTCTGTTCATATTCCGAAGAAAAGAAAGAAATTGCTGAAGCAGCTTCAAAATAAGTGGCAGCCTGCCAAGGAATTGGACATGGCCAGTGATACAAAATGGGGTCAGAGTCTGATTTCACTTACAACTGCTGACACTCAGCAGTAGCTGGTGAAGTCAATCGAATAACACCAATGTAATGGAGGTCAAAACCGGGCTTCTGACCCATAAAATTCACCTCCCCCGCCAGCGCTGTGAGGCTTGTCCTGTACATGTGCAGTAATTCATTTGGGCAATGCTTTCCTTGTCGCGCCAATGAAGTGACTGAAACTGTGACGGAGAGAGAGGTGAAATGCATTTTCCAAGCAGCCGCGAGATATCAATACTTCCTTCTCCATCCTTTGCTCATCACCGAAGAAGAACTACAGATTTGCTTTGAAAATCTTGTGACAGATGTAGATGGTGCATAAGAGACTTCGATGATCTGAAAAGAATCAAGGCAATTGCAGTTTACCAAACCAGGTGAAACAAAGCCAGGGATTTGTGGGCAAAGGAAAAGAGAAAGAACGGGTGTAGAGATGGCTGCTGGCTAGGATTTGAGAGAGAGCATTTTCCCAGCATGAAGGACTGGTTACGGAATAAAATAAACAGTGAAAGAAACTGGCAAGCACTGTAAAAAGAAATCAAAGTATCTTGCTGTTTCCTGAGATGGCAGCAAGGTCCCGACCACTTGCAATAAATGCTGAAGCAGGGCAAATGTCGCTTTTTCCTGGACTCAGTCTTCTCTTCCCCTGATCTCAGTGAATAGGTTTGCTGGGGAAAAGTCATATTGGTGAATATAAATTTGGGTTCTCATCTCGCCTACAGCTGCTTTACATTGGTATAATGTCATTGGTTTCAGCTGAGTAGTTCAGGATTTACACCATGTGAGAGGGTGAAGCTCTTTGGCTACAACACCACCATCCACGAAGGAGCCAAATCTGCTCCCTCCTCTTTCCATGCCACTCTGAATTACTGGGAGTTACTAATTCTCAGCACCAGTCAGGATCTGAGCCAACTGGGAGTCAGATCCTGTTAATCAGCAAGGCCTTCCTTGTGCAACTGTCTCTGTATGGGCAGATCCCTGTGCATGGATGGAGCCTCTTTGTCTTCAGTGGAGATCTCCTCAGGCACAGACATCCACCTGCATTGAGTCAGCTACAGGATCAGGGCCCTTTGCTGCAATCTGTAAAGCTGTATTCTATCACTGAGCACATCTTTGATTCTCAAAAGATATTACATCAAACTATAAAGTTTTAAATCTTTTAATCTGTTGGGGAAGGCTGTGGTAAATTAAGTATTGTAGTTCTTCCTATGCTAATTTCCTTTTGTTTTACATGATTAAATTGAGGGGGAAATCTTGACTCAACTATTACATTAACAAAACGTTTAATGACACAGTGGCCTCTCTGAGGTTTCACGTCAGCAAACGCTGTCACTCTGCTTGCAACTCAGCTTTCATGCTAGCCCCTGGTTTTACTTATTTAGACCTTTTACCCAAAAAAATAACCTTGTGGGCTCAAATTTTCCAGATGTGCCTGCAGCCCGAAGCAAAGTTTTTGGTGGGTTGGAGTAAAATCCACCCAGTCATTTCTGACATGGATGAATGGAAAAAATTGTATCATTTGCTGATTTGAAAACTATTCATAAGACTCCCTTTGCAAACACAACTCCTAAATGACTATGCTTTAAGGGTGAGATTTTCAGAAGTGCCCAGCCTTGACCTAACTCCGCTCCCATTGAAGTCAAGCCAGCATTGAAACAACCATTGAATTCAGTGGGAATGCAATTAGGCCAATCTGAGTGCTTTTGAAGATTTTGTCCCATAGTGTTGAAGTCCACTTATGCCCAGTCGTCAGTGATGAAGAGCTTTCTTGTGGTTGTGGCAAATATATGAAATAAATATGTGATTACTGTCCATTACAGCTATTCCCCTATTCCATTTTGTTTCCCCAGACTCCATTTTGTTTTCTGTTCTCCTGTGGCCGCCCTTCCCTGGCTGTTAAGTTGTTTACCAGGGCCACTGCCCTTCTCAAAGGGAGGGCCCCTTAAGTTGTTTAACAAGAGCCATTGCCCTTCTCAAAGGGATGGCCACTTGTGCTGCATGCTAAGTGGGACCACTGCCCTTTTCAAAGGGTTAGTCCTGTTATCACCTCGTTGAACCTGGGCTTGGTGTAGGGTAGGCAATGTCCAGAGCTGCAAGGCCTATTGTGGTTTTAAGATCCTGGGCATGAGTCATAGTCTCATGTGCTCTTGAGTCACCTATTGCACAGGACTATGTCCAGGCATGTCTCTGGGCTTACCTTCAGTTTTTCCCCTGTGCCCCCTCCCCTGTGACAGAGGGAGCCTATCAGGATTACTGGTGGGAAACTGCCCAAGTTTGCCTTTAAAACCAGACATTTTTGAAACACACCTCAGAAAGGTTCCTGCATTGCTGCCTGGTCTGATCAGCCAGGGGATCTGGGGGGTCCTTTCTCCGCTCTCGTTTTATTTTTGAGCGTACTCCCGTTTTTGAAAACCCCCCCACGAAGAACGAATTGCTACCTGAGAGATCTCCTGATTATTGAGACTGTACCGAACCCTCCTTGCCTCTTCTGATGTTGCTGCTGCTTCTGCCTTTGCTGCTGCCTTGGGGACTGGTAAGAATCCCTCTGTAAAACTTTCTATACTTTTATTTTATTATTTTAGCTGCTGGCTCTGTTTCCCCAGCACACAGACTCAAGCTAAACCTTGGTCTGTGTCTTAAAACCTCTCTTAAACTACAGGGCTCTTTGCCACTGCTAAGCTCTGCTCCTGTGGGCTTTGCCTTGGGGCTCTCTGCTTTCAGCTGTATCCACCGCTGTAGCCACCATCCCTTGGCTTCCTTGGGAGCTGGGTCCTGGATACATACCACTCTGCCCTCTGTAACCTCCCCATAGCATAAGGTGCACCATAGGTCTTGGTTTTTTTTTAATTTAATAAGTCATAGTTTGTTAAGATTGTAGAGCTTGTAAGTTTCTGTGATATTTGTTGTGTTGCCTAATTGTTGGTTAAGATAAGTTTAGAAAATCATTGCCTGGTTGTATTCTGTAGCTGCTTGTCATTTTATATAAGTTTGATTAAGTTAGGGGATAGATAAGGTTTTTACTATTTGAATTTGTCTTCCCACTGCCCCAATCCCCCCCCCCCCGAGCTCCCCAGTCACTCATTGCAGTCTCTCTGCTGTTTAAACTTGCAGCCTGTCTGCTCTCTGTGTCTCCCTGAGTTTAAATCTCCCTCTGTAGCGCCTCTATCTTTGGTTTCTGCTCCACCACGTGCTCCTCTTCCCCCATCCCCTAACCTCATTCCTCTACCACTGCCTTTCTCTCTCTCTCTCTCTCTTTTAATCCCTTCCCCCACGTGTTCACCCCGCTCCTACTGCTGCCAAACCTCAATTGTATTACTGAAGTCTAGCATAAAACCCCATTGGTTACCCTTTTTCTCTCTCACACACCTCACATTTTATATTTACACCACTGTGACACATTTTTACCTAGAGTTGTTGGTTATTTAACACATTTTACCCATAACTGTTAGTTGGTTATATGCTGCTGTGACACACCCTTTACCTAGAAATTGTTAGCTACCTGTTACATTTATACTTCAGTGTTAGTTGGTTACCAACTGTATTGTACCCCACTGTATTGTACCCCACTATTGAAACCCTCTATACTATACTAAAAGAACTCCCTCCCCAATTGCCTACCTTAGCAAACCCCATACCCCTCACTATTAAATTTTCCCTGTTTTTGCATTTTCTTAATAAAGTTTATTTTGCACCCCACCTGTGTGGTAATTGCTCCCCAAGATCCCATATACCTTCAGGCAGGGACATGGCGTCACGAACAGGATCTTGGGGTAACAATTACTGCCCTCCCTGTTCCTGGAAAGAGGCCAAGACCTCTGGGACAGAGGAAGATCAGACCAACCACCTACAATACCACTTGCTGCAAAGTAAACAGCAGCCTAAGGCCCTAGAATGGGTCTGTACTATTGGCAAAGGCCAGAGCTCCAGGGTGTATACCACCCACCTGGGGCTCACTGATGTGGGGTGCCTCTTAACCTGCCACCCCACATTCAGGGCCAGCCCTGCTGATTCCAGCCTCCGGCCAGTCTGCACTAAGGCAGGAGAGCCAGCCGCAGATTCAGATCCCACCCGCCTCTGGAGAGAGGTGGGAAGGGTTGTGAAAGCCTGCGGGGGGGCTCCATCTAAGCTCGCCCCTGAACCTCGAATTTTGCAGGGGTCCCCCACCCACCAGATATTAACAGAACTGGTGCAGAAGCTGGATGAAATTCGAAAACCCAAGAAACTGTGGCATGACATATATAAGCCCCAAAAGGTAGCCACAGTTACTTATGAGATCCTGGCTCAGGCCCTTGATAAACTAACTGTTTTCCATGGGGCCCTAATGACCTCAGCCAAGGAGGCCACTAGCCAGGCTAGCCAGGAGGGACCACCGCTGACCTCTAGCCTGCCCAGTCCCAATAAATCCCCTGAAAAACCACCCCCATATACCCACCCAGAGGCCTCATCTCCCCTCAAGAAAACCCCACTATACCCAGCCCTACCTTCAGCCCCTCTAGAGGCCCAAGCCCATGAACCTGCACCCACTGTCACCTTTGGTGAAGCCCTGCCGGTATCCATCAGTCGTATAAAGATTGATAACCAGGGCAATACCACACAGGTGACAGAACTCCGACCTCGCTCCAAAGCAGAGATGAAGGAGTTCATCTCGGACACCGCTAGGGGGGCCAATGAGCCACCACTACTGTGGCTAGGCCGCCTGGCTCTGGAAAACGGACAAGAGTTAGTGGATAGAGAAGAGGGCATAGTATTAGCCAGGACCAGTAGCTGGTCCAGGGGTCTCTCAGGGAGCCTGGTAATATCTAACACTGCATGGCCCCTGACCGCCCCAGCACTGGCCTTCCTCCATTTACAGCACTCCCTTCAAGGGATCCAAGTCCCCAGAGGAAGCGTCAAGGACATCTCTTCCCTCAGATGTGCCATCGCAGGGGGGTCCATCATGCTGTGGTCCCCTACCCAACACCCTCTGGGGCTTACTCAGGCTCAGATTAACCAGGTCAATGCCTTCAGACACGTTGTCAAGTATCAGAGGGTAGCCGTGTTAGTCTGGATCTGTAAAAGCAGCAAAGGATCCTGTGGCACCTTATAGACTAACAGACGTTTTGGAGCATGAGCTTTCGTGGGTGAATACCCACTTCCTCAGATGCATGTAATGGAAATATCCAGGGGCAGGTATATATATGTGTGCTAGCAAGCAAGCTAGAGATAACGAGGTCACACCTCGTTATCTCTAGCTTGCTTGCTAGCACACATATATATACCTGCCCCTGGATATTTCCATTACATGCATCTGAGGAAGTGGGTATTCACCCACGAAAGCTCATGCTCCAAAACGTCTGTTAGTCTATAAGGTGCCACAGGATCCTTTGCTGCTTTTCAGACACGTTATTGACCCCACCGAGATACCCATAGACGAAGCTGCCATTGACTTAGCCATGGATAGCAGTACCACCCCTGACACTGGGGCAGTTCTGTGGCTAAGGGGATATGCTAGGCGCCCCATTGGGCGACTCTATGAAGCCCTCGAGAAAATAAGATGGCCCTCAGCCCAAGCTCTACCCATCAGTCCACCCCCACCACACATCAGTCCACCCTCACCACACGCCAGTCCACACCCCCCACATGCCAGTTCACGACCCAGGCCCCAGTACTCACAGCATTCATTTACAGAACGCAAAATTTTTGGGTTCTTATTGTACAAGGGCCTCACTAAGGAGGTTGTACGTAAGCTCAATAGTGAGCAGCAAAGAGCCTTGGCCATAGCTCTGGGATGGGAAGAGCGCTCAGAACCTTCCCAGCCAAAAAAACGGGTAATGGCCGGGTGCTTGGCGGCGGCCAGCACCTGGCAAGGGGACCCCCGCCCCTATTATCCGCTAGTTTTTGACAAGGGTCTCGTCATCCCCTTTTTGCTGGACACGGGGGCACAGGTGTCCATTGTTCCTCCTCACGTCCCTCACACCCCCACAGGACACACCATTTATGTGCAAGGCCTCAACAGCACAGAACCCCGTGCAGAAGTAAAGGTACACGCATCCATAGGCCACACACCAGTAACATTTCGGGCCCTAGTGGGACCCATGCCACTCCTTGGGGTTTGGGAGCTACGGCGTTTTAAACTGGCCGAAGCCGTGCTTGATGCACTACCAGTCACCCTATCGGGTGCCAGTGCCCCCCATGAACCTGAACTTCTCAACCCCACACCCTGGAAATACAGACCCATACCCACAGCCCCAGAAGGTCAACCACACATTGCCCAGCTCATTGAAACATTGCTTAATGATAACAAGATTCGGCGTGTGTCAGCGAGCAAATACTTGTCCAGTGCATGGGGAATCCCAAAACCACACAAAACCAATGAGTACAGGATGGTTATAGATTATCGCGCCGCTAACAAACACATACGATCAGTAGCATTCGCCGCCAAATGGGATATCCCCACTATAGAACGCATCCTACTGGACGACACTAACCAATGGGCCTGTACAATAGACCTAAAAGATATGTTTTATCAGATCCCCCTCTATGACCCCAAGGGATTGTTAAACTTCGCTTACCAGGGAGCCCAGTACCAATGGCAAGCGTGTCCCCAAGGGTACAAAAACTCACCTGCCTGTGCCAGTGAGGCCCTAACCCGCACATTAGAGAAGGTACCGTCCCTCCCCAACATTCATGTTGTCTATTACGTGGACGACATTCTTATAACTGGCACCATACCAACTGAAGTACAAAAGGTCACTGAACAGGTTCAGGCCGCTTTATCCGCCGATGGGTGGAACCTCAGTTTGCCTAAAAGTGTCCTCACTGCTACTTCTACCTTTCAGTTTTTAGGTTTTACTGTAGAAAAGGGACAGCTACGCCACTTAACTTACCACCCACTCACGAATTCTTTCCCCTTGGGGGTAGCTCCCCCCAGACGTGAAGTGCAGCATGTGTTAGGTGTAATTAACTATCACAGACAGTTTCTCCCTGCTGCTTTGTTGCCACAACTATCTGTTTTGCAGCAATATGCCAGGAACATTAAAACCCCTTGGACACCAGAGGCTGAGCAGGCGGTGTCTTCCCTGGCTGCCTGGTTGGGCTCTGGGCCCACCTTGGCTCGATGGAATCCCACCAACCCTATTGAGATTACCCTCACTGTGTCCTCAGACCATGTGGCCGTAACTGTGTCCCAAGAGGACCTCCCTGTCCACAATCAGGCCCGGAAGTTGTCAGGACCCGAATATCGTTATGGGCCTGTGGGCATTGCCATGCTTGCTGTCCAGTGTGCTCTCCCATGGGGTAAATCTGCCACAGGCACCCTAAAGGGGCCTCATGTGGAGCTTCTCCCATACCTCACCTTCACCCCGGCCCCCCAGTTCCAGGGAGCCCCTGCTACCTGGGAGCGACTCGTTTACCAGGCCCAGGAGGTATTTGGACATTGGGCCCTCAAGTCCTCCTCCACTGCAGCTCCCACTGAGCCGGGGGCTATTGCCCAACTGAGTGCCTATGCCCCTTGGATTGTATCTGATGGGGGCACATCGCCTTCTCCCCGAGCAGGAATGATGTGTGCTACCTGTAACACCCTCAAAGTTAAACCCTTAGATTTTTCCAGCTCAGCTCAGAAGGCCGAAGCAGAAGGCGTCCTACTGGCAGCCTCTCACATTGTGGCAGCCCACCCGAAAACACGCGTGGTCCTGGGAGTGGACTCAAGCTACTGCGTGTCCATCCTGATGGGAGAAGGACGGCCCACCGCTCATGAAGAAATATGGGCACAGATTACTCAACTGGCAGCACAGTCCAAGCTGCCATGGTTTGTTACTCATTGTCCTTCACACAGGTCTGACAGTAACCCTCTTCATTCCAGCCTGGATCTACAACTCCGAGAATATAAGTGTAACATATCCCAGGTTAACATTATCTCTTGCAGTGATCCCTTCATCACCTGGCTTCATAAAGAGTGGGGGCACCTGCCTGCCCGTGTCCTACATCAGCTGTTGACTGACCGAGGGAGATGAACATCGAGTGTGTCTAGGCAGCAGTGCACCCAAGCTGTTCAAGGGTGTCTGAGCTGCCAACAGGCACGAGTCACTAACAAGCCTGTCTATGCTCATGGTGCTTATAGCCTGAGCACTTTAGCCCAGGTAAAACCTGGCAGATGGACCTCATTGGCCCCCTCCCGGGGGCCAAACAGTATCCAAAGGGGCTTGTAATAGTTGACCTAGGGTCTCGTCAGTTAATGTGTTCTCCCCTCAGGCGATCTACTGCACCAGCTGTTTCTGTAGCCCTTCTCCAGGTAATTGCTGCCTGGGGGGCACCCGAAGAGATCCAGACCGATGGAGGGCCACCTTTCACCAGTAAAGCTATAGACCAGACGGTGTCCCAGTGGCGGGTGCGTCTTCACACCCACCTGCCATATCACCCCCAAAGCAACGGAGTCATGGAGAGACGGATCGGAATGCTGAAGACCCAGATTCGGGCCATACTTGGCACCCCTGATTACAAGGGGTGGGACCGGGTCCTGCCTCAAGCCCTCATTTCCCTTAATACAGCATACAGCCGATGGCCAGAAATTGCTCCTAAACCACGGGAACCTTGGAAACCTGCCTATAGTATTTCTCAGCCAGTGTGGGTCTCTATTCCCAATGCCCAGGGAACCTGCACTCCACTAGCAGCCACCATCATCACACCTGGCCGGTTCCCTAACACCTATCATATTCAAATAGATGGACGGGGCAAGCCTGACCTGGTCCACCACAACTGGCTTAGTGTTCGGTCATAACAGGCCCTAAGAGGGGCCACCTTTCTTTTATGTCTCCGTAGGAATCAGTCGCCATGATTGCCACCCCGCCTCGAGAAAACCCTCTGGTTGCCTGGTTGAGAGCCTACGCCCTACAGGAGGTCCTCATCGGGAACCTGTCAGATGTCCCCCCATCACACGATTGCGTTGCCTGTACAAGACCAAAGGCCTCAGAGGGAGGGTCCCCCTTCCTCTGGGAGTTCCTCCCCCTCACGAACCTGACTCCACAGCATCCAGCTTCAGCCTGCAACAACACAAACTGGGTTCATCGGCCTCTGTTCACGTGCAACACCACCAGCGACGCCCTCACTATCCTAGCCAACTACGCCGAGCAGAACCGTCTTCTGATCCAGACCATCCTACAGAAGGACTTTTGTGTCGCCTTGGAGGACCTCGATCCTCGCTTTAAAGGACAATGTTGCCTGCGCCTTCAGCCTGGGTGGAACAATGTCTCAGCCGTGGCTGACCAACTATCCTCCCTCGCCGTCCAGATTCGTGAAGAGCGTAAGCAGTGGGATTGGTGGCAAGCTCAGTGGTCCAGCTGGGGGTTGGGGACCTGGGCTCAGTCCATCAAGCAGTGGCTTATTACTGTGGCTATTGTTCTTGTGGCCTTTCTGTTGGGGATAGCAGTGGTCAAGCAGCTAATTCATAAGGTTGTGTCAGCCCTGCCTTTGCAGGTGAGGTATTCCTCCATCCCCTTGGACAGCAGCAAACCACCACCTCCATACTACGAAGACGATGACTTGTAAAACCTTTTTTTTCTTTTTTTTTTCTTTTTTTGGTCTTTGCATGGGACATCCCCCTCACAGCCCGTTCAGGTCGGCCAGGGGGGCATGTCCGTTACAGCTATTCCCCTATTCCATTTTGTTTCCCCAGACTCCATTTTGTTTTCTGTTCTCCTGTGGCTGCCCTTCCCTGGCTGTTAAGTTGTTTACCAGGGCCACTGCCCTTCTCAAAGGGAGGGCCCCTTAAGTTGTTTAACAAGAGCCATTGCCCTTCTCAAAGGGATGGCCACTTGTGCTGCATGCTAAGTGGGACCACTGCCCTTTTCAAAGGGTTAGTCCTGTTATCACCTCGTTGAACCTGGGCTTGGTGTAGGGTAGGCAATGTCCAGAGCTGCAAGGCCTATTGTGGTTTTAAGATCCTGGGCATGAGTCATAGTCTCATGTGCTCTTGAGTCACCTATTGCACAGGACTATGTCCAGGCATGTCTCTGGGCTTACCTTCAGTTTTTCCCCTGTGCCCCCTCCCCTGTGACAGAGGGAGCCTATCAGGATTACTGGTGGGAAACTGCCCAAGTTTGCCTTTAAAACCAGACATTTTTGAAACACACCTCAGAAAGGTTCCTGCATTGCTGCCTGGTCTGATCAGCCAGGGGATCTGGGGGGTCCTTTCTCCGCTCTCGTTTTATTTTTGAGCGTACTCCCGTTTTTGAAAACCCCCCCACGAAGAACGAATTGCTACCTGAGAGATCTCCAGATTATTGAGACTGTACCGAACCCTCCTTGCCTCTTCTGATGTTGCTGCTGCTTCTGCCTTTGCTGCTGCCTTGGGGACTGGTAAGAATCCCTCTGTAAAACTTTCTATACTTTTATTTTATTATTTTAGCTGCTGGCTCTGTTTCCCCAGCACACAGACTCAAGCTAAACCTTGGTCTGTGTCTTAAAACCTCTCTTAAACTACAGGGCTCTTTGCCACTGCTAAGCTCTGCTCCTGTGGGCTTTGCCTTGGGGCTCTCTGCTTTCAGCTGTATCCACCGCTGTAGCCACCATCCCTTGGCTTCCTTGGGAGCTGGGTCCTGGATACATACCACTCTGCCCTCTGTAACCTCCCCATAGCATAAGGTGCACCATAGGTCTTGTTTTTTTTTTAATTTAATAAGTCATAGTTTGTTAAGATTGTAGAGCTTGTAAGTTTCTGTGATATTTGTTGTGTTGCCTAATTGTTGGTTAAGATAAGTTTAGAAAATCATTGCCTGGTTGTATTCTGTAGCTGCTTGTCATTTTATATAAGTTTGATTAAGTTAGGGGATAGATAAGGTTTTTACTATTTGAATTTGTCTTCCCACTGCCCCAATCCCCCCCCCCCCCGAGCTCCCCAGTCACTCATTGCAGTCTCTCTGCTGTTTAAACTTGCAGCCTGTCTGCTCTCTGTGTCTCCCTGAGTTTAAATCTCCCTCTGTAGCGCCTCTGTCTTTGGTTTCTGCTCCACCACGTGCTCCTCTTCCCCCATCCCCTAACCTCATTCCTCTACCACTGCCTTTCTCTCTCTCTCTCTCTCTTTTAATCCCTTCCCCCACGTGTTCACCCCGCTCCTACTGCTGCCAAACCTCAATTGTATTACTGAAGTCTAGCATAAAACCCCATTGGTTACCCTTTTTCTCTCTCACACACCTCACATTTTATATTTACACCACTGTGACACATTTTTACCTAGAGTTGTTGGTTATTTAACACATTTTACCCATAACTGTTAGTTGGTTATATGCTGCTGTGACACACCCTTTACCTAGAAATTGTTAGCTACCTGTTACATTTATACTTCAGTGTTAGTTGGTTACCAACTGTATTGTACCCCACTGTATTGTACCCCACTATTGAAACCCCCTATACTATACTAAAAGAACTCCCTCCCCAATTGCCTACCTTAGCAAACCCCATACCCCTCACTATTAAATTTTCCCTGTTTTTGCATTTTCTTAATAAAGTTTATTTTGCACCCCACCTGTGTGGTAATTGCTCCCCAAGATCCCATATACCTGCAGGCAGGGACAATTACAAATTGCTGCATGTGCAGTCATGGCTAGATTGTGGTTGGCTTTTGTGTGGGAACACAGGAACGGAGCATGCAAGGAAAAATTCCTTCATCCTTCCTGTCTATGCACAGTCCAGCCACCGTTTCAGTCCCTGGGCACAAGGTCTGCTTCCTGCTAACACCATCCAGGGTGCAAGGTAGCCAGAAAGAAGTCGCAGAAGCTAGTAGTCACTTGGAACCTAAATTAAACAAAGTTTTAATACTCTGAAAAATTTTATCAGAAAAACATCAGGAAAAGTCCCAGTTAAAATTGTCAGTTCATATGACACAACACAGACCATTCAGAAGGATCAGAAGTGTGTGACTAACAGGTTTTTCAGCCAGGTGGCTGAACCAAAAAATTGGTGAGAAAAAATTTGCATTGACAATTTTTTTTTAACTTTGTGGAGAACTGTAAAGTTAAAAAAAATCATTTCAGGAGAAATGAGACATTTGTTTTCAGAGGTTTTTACTTTTTAAAATGTTTAATCAAATTGAAGTAAAATTGAAATGAAAAGTCTTTTCAAATTGAAAAGTCAAAATGTTTCATTTATAAAAAAGTCAGAACATTTTGACTTTTTCAGAATTTAGTGGTTGGTGCTTTTTAGTCAGAACAATTTGGTGACTCAAACATAATTTTGTGAAATGTTTCAGTTTCTCCAAATCTGCATTTTTCAGTAAAAAAAAAAGCGTTCAAAATTTTTTTGCCCAATTCTACTCAGGCTCTGCCCATGAAATAAACTAAATACGGCTGATTGAAAATTTTCGATTGAAACTGTTTTTTGGTGAAAATTGGGGGGTTGATTTAACTAAATTATTTGCTAATGGTATCTGCTTTCTATAGATTTTTTTCTCTTTTTATATAGATAAACAAATAAATAAAACTTAGTACATAAAAACCAATTTTTTTTTCAGCTTTTGGCCAAAACTCAACATTTTTCTGCCCAAACCTGAAAAAATTTACTTTAAAACTCATCGTGCCTCATGGGAGTTGTAGTTCAATTGCCTCATGTCCCCATTATCCTTTATAGACAAGGCTCCCATTTGGATTACATCTCCCCTGGTGCATCATGGCCATGGGACTCCTGTGATGCAACTTGGAGGCTCAGAAAGAGAAGAAGCCATGGTGCTTAATGGGAAATATAGTGCATCCAGAGAGCTCAGCCCTTAGAAGAGAGTTCATATATGAAGCACTCTTACTACAACTCCCATGAAACACTGCAGTGTCATTTTCAAATCAAAATATTTGGTTTTAAACTGAAAAAAATTCAATTTGTGACTGAAAAATTGAAATTTTCTCTGGAAAGTACTGACTAAAAGAATTTTTCTTCCTTTTTATTAAATGTTTTCCACAGTGGGTGAGGAGGGGGGAGAGATGAGGGAAACATTTTCTGACTAGCTCTAAAACTAAATTCTAGTTTTATTGCAATCTGTTAGAAGCAAAAATGCAAGTCATATTGTAACATAGTGCAATTCTGTACATTGTGCTGCACAGCCAACCGACATGCAAATTATGGAGCATTTCATGTTTCGTTCAGTTAGCAGCATTCATTGTCAGTTACAGAAACAGCAGCTTCAAAGGAAGTGAAAATTCTCATTCTCAGTGTTCTGTCTTTTTTCAAGTAAGATGTTAAAACTAAAGAGATTTCACAGTTGTTTTATTGCTTAACTTTCAGGGACTTTCAGATTACAACTTTAATAGGTGTGTATCTTGAAAAATTAATAGCTGGATATTAAGGTGGAAAGTCTTAGATACTACTCAAGCTAGGCTTTTAATATTTAAACACTGTTACAGTGCTGTCACTATGGCCTTGTGGTTAGGGTGTGCATCTCTATGGGAGACTCAGGTTCTAGTCCTTCATGGCCCATGACTAGTTAATTATGCACAGAGGAATGGCTTCAACTGGGCAGATTGAGAGATCTGTGGGGTAAAACACCTCATGGCCCAGTAGTTTGAGCTTGCTCTTGGAAGACCCACATTTCAGTCCTTTTTTCTTACATCAGGCAGAGGAAGATTTGAACCCACTTTTTTCATGTCATGCGTAGGTGCTGTAACCACTGGGCTAAAGGTGACATGGAAGGAATGGGTCCTGCTCCTCCAGCCATGTCTCTTGGGAGCATTTAGGTATGTTCAGAGCACGGCTACATGATCAGACCCCGAAGATGAGATGGACTGGGGAAATGCCTCCTTTGTGAATTCCACTGGGGCTTAAGCATGTAGCTGCTGGGTGGTGTCAGGACTTAGGTGGCTGTGGATATACCAACCTGCCAAAATGTTGGCATCTTGGGGACTTTGGGCACCTACAGGCTTAGGCAGCAGCAGAGCAGTGGTTTGTGAATGCCACTATCATCTATATGTTGGCTTTCAGAGCCTACTAAAGATATGCCTTTCTCTGCTTCTCCCTAAAGTACTGAGTTTTCATTCCGCAGCTTCTACTGAGCAAGATCTAAGAAAAACTTTTCCATCCAAGCTTTCTCCTTGAGCCCTCTTTTGTAGCTAAATACTCTCTAGTCTAGTTGTTGGACTTACACCTGTTACTTTCAATCCCACTCACCTCACTCACATTGTTTCCCCTTTCTCCTAATGTCTCTTCTAAGAATTGTTTCCTATTTCTTTACAGAATTCTTCTTCCTAATCTTTCCCCAAAGTGGCTCTTTTCTCTTTCCCTGATGTCGCACAAAACATTACATTATTTAGAATGACAAAGGGCTTTAACAAGACTCATAAGCTTTTCTGGGGAAAGGTGCAAATGGCCTTTTTTTACCTACAAAACCTTGTCTCATTGCGTCCCTGATTTTTTTCTGTACAAGCTCATGCTCTTGATCGTATAGCAAACTAAAACTAGGGTCATATTCAGTTCTGCCAACACAGCTAAAATTGTATTTCACTCCTATCCCAGCTATCAACAGGTTTGAACGTGTGCTGACACACTGAGGAGCCGGTGATGCCATGACCCCACCCTCTCTCAATCAGTGGAGTCGGCCATCCATGGAGAAAGGCAAATGCTGCCTGTATCTAAGGAGTAGTGAGAACTTTCACATGCCAGGAGTTCAGTGGGGTTAGCCAATATAAGCCCTACCCTTGGCAATAAGTATCACGGCTTTGCTAAAGTAGTAAGCACTTCCCTCCGCAATGTTTGTAGGCTCAGTATACACAATGTATAATTGCCAAGATAAGTAACTTTCTTAAGATAAAGTCACTTTCTTTGATTTATATAACAAGTTGCTTTCTTCTTTGTAATCAATACATGGTAAGTAGCTACAAGATTTAGCTTAGTATTCATGATCCAATTCATTTTAAGTGCTGAACCAGTAATGAAAAGTGGATTATGATACAATATCTAATTTTAATATAAATGCATATTTTTTAAAAAGGATATAAAGGTAGATAGTGTCTTCAGGCAATGAACTACAGCTCAGAAACCATTTCTAAGTCACTTAATTGAACAGCTTAGGCTTTGAGAAGAGAAGGTCAACTACTTTCATGTGGTGCATTAGAGGGATGAGACATAAAATATCAGAGTGCCACTATGTAAATCCATGGTATGCACACACCTTGAATACTATGTGCAGTTCTGGTCTCTCCATCTCATAATTTATATATATAAATATATTAGAATTGGAAAAAGCAAAAAGAAGGGCAACAAAAGTGCTTAGGGGTATAGAATACATTCCATATGAAGCGAGATTTAAGACTGGGACTGCTCAGCTTAGAAAAAAGACAACTAAGTGGAAATATGATAGACATCTATAAAATCATTACTGGTGTGAAGAAAGTGAAGAGGAAAGTCTTATTTACCCCTTCACAAAGAACTAAGGATCACCCAATGAAAATGACAGGCAACAGGTTTTAAACAAACATAAGGATGTACTTCTTCATACAACACATAGTCAACCTGTGGAACTCCTTGCCAGTAGATGTTGTGAAGGCCAAAAGTATAACTGGGTTCAAAAAAGACTTAGATAAGTTCATGGAGGATAGGTCCATCAATGGCTATTTGTCAAAATGGTCAGGGATGCAACTCCATGCTTTGTTGTCTGTAAACCTTGAAATGCCAGAAGGTGGAACTGGAAAATAGAGGATGGATCACTTGACAGTTGCTCTATTCTGATCATTCCTTCTGAAGCATCTGGCACCAGCCACTGTGGGAAGACAGGATATTGAATAGATGGACCATTGGTCTGGCCCAAATTGGCTGTTCTTCTCTTATCATAATCTGAAACCCTAATTTAAAAAGATAAGCAGCTATCTACCTATATAACAGCCAGTCTTCCACCAACAACTCTGTCTTCTTATAACTCCCTAGTGCCATACTGTCCTTAAAGTGTTTTATTCGCTTGTGTTTATTCATCCTATTTCCCTTAAAGCTGATGACACTAGTATTCCAGACAGTTAGTTTATGCTATCTGAATTCCTTTGATGCACTGGGACAGCTGTTGCCCTGTATCCCATTTAGGGTCCACTTCTGTACTCCTCGGGCAAAACTCCCATGGAAATATTAGGAGTGGATATTTTGAAGGAAAACTCCTGGGCGCCACAGGAAATGCTGCTAGAGGATGGTCTTGTGGCTGAAGCACAGGAGTTGGAGGTAGAGGATTTGATCCTTGATTCTGCAAGCGTTCCCCCACCATGCATAACTTTACTCTGATGAACTGTCTCATTTAAGGCTCAACTCCTGCAAACATACACATGCTTAAACATGTGGCTAGTCTCAAAGAAGTCACTAGGACTACTAACATGTTTAAAGTTACACACATACATAAGTGTCTGCATGATCTGTGCCTATGGAAATGGGACTCACATGAGCAAAATTACACATGGGAGAAAATGTTTTCAGGATTATGGCCATTGATTCCTAGAAATTGCCTACATGACCTTTCACAAATTGGTTATGGGAGGAGAATATGGGGAATGGGGGGGGGTACACAGAGTCTCTGGTGTGGGGGGGAAGGCGAGAAATGAGGGAGCACACAGAGCACCTTGACTGACTTCTCTGAGCCTCATTGTTCCCAACTGTAAAATGGGGCTACTATTGCTTACCTAGCTCACAGTTTGTTGAGGCTTAACTTCTCGATGTTTGCAAAGCACCTTTGGGATCCCTGGAAGGTGCAATAGAAGTGCAAAGTGATTCATGACTCATTTCTGGTTATTGTTAACAATTATTGCTCAGTTGGTAGCTCTCTTCCCCCTGGCTGGGTGGCGGGTATGGAGGATCCTGGCATGAGGGAAGAGGAGTCACACAGTCTCTTGCATGGGTGGAGGGAGCAGGGGCACATGGAATCCCAGTATGGTACTAAGGGGGAAAAGGTGCAATGGGGGTCACACGGAGCCCCTGACATGAGGTACAATGATATGGGGGCACACAGGGAGTTGGTGGGGAGAATGGAGGGAAGCAAGGAGCCTCTGGTGTGTGCAATGAGCTCGGCCTGCAGAAGCAGCAAAACATGCAACTCTCCTGTAGGTTTGGTTGGCAGCAGACAGTTCATAGTGATGTCTGGGTGATGTGCTAAACACAACAGGAAGTTATTGCCAAAATCTCCCTTTTCATATTAAAAATAAAATATAATGTTTTTAAAAAACTCAGTTTGAAAGATCAGGCTCAAATCTAGACAACCTAAGGGTATTACCCAACAAAATGAGAAACCAAGATCCACACACACTTTTTTATTTTTATTCTTTTAAATAATACCTGCCTACTACTTACTACATCTCCCTTTTATATAGGAAACTTTCCCAGAATGCTTTGGTGATTGCTGGCGCTTTTAATTTGGTAGAGAAAGCAGCTGTAGCCCTAAAATAGCCATTATGTAGTTGATAGCTGGTTACAGCTTCTTCCTTCCTTACAGCTGGTAAGTCTTCCTATTACATTTTCATTTTCTCTTACCATTGAGGAGATTAGCCCATCTAGCCCCACAGCCAGAATTTTGTGCAGAATATTAGTTTATTCTAATGTGTCCAATCTGATTGTGTTAGAACTAGCAGAAAGGAGAAAGGTCTGAATGTTTCTGATAAATTGTATAACACATATGCATTTGAAATACCCATAAACCCCTAACCCCATAGGGGATGCTGCAAACAACATCCGTTGCAAAGGCATTTGGGGATGACTGAGGGTTTGCACAGGCTGGGAACTTTTTGAGGCATGAACATTTGTAATTCTGTTGAATGGCTGTCGTTTGTATGGACTGTTTATTCTGAACAATTATTGGGCTGCTAGAGCTGGGAATAGCAATAATATTTTGTACTCAAACTACAAGAAAAATGAATATCATGCCAATTATTCATCCAGCTCTATTTGGTAATTTCACAGTAGTTTTGTTACATATCTACTATGATTATTGTTCCTGATTAGCTCTGAACTGTGCACACATCCTATTGTTGTTTTGCTTGGTTCAGCCACATCTTATGTCTTTTTATACTATAAACTATACTATGCATCTGTACAGGGCTGGCTCCAGGCACCAGCCCAGCAAGCTTGGGGTGGCCAATGGAGAGGGGCGACATCAGGCTCTTCGGCGGCAATTCAGTAGCAGGTCGCAGATCATGATAACGGCTTTTTATTTTCTTTTTCTTTTTGCTGCTTGAGGCAGCAAAAACCCTGGAGCCATCCCTGCATCTGTACAGCACCTAGCACATTGGGGCACTGAGCTGGTTGATGCCACTAGGTGCTACTATGTTAGAAATGAGTAATTATCCAAAGTAGAAAGTTTACTAAGCTTTTCAGGTGAGATAGAAGTTCAGCTCCTGCATTAGTTTTTCTCAGGTTAGCTTTCTCAGATGTACTTTCTAGTTCAGCGAATGATGTATTCTAGGGATATTAAGAAGCCAGAGTGTTATTAATCCCAGCTTCAAGAAGAATATTACATATCTGAGTTGTTAAAATCTTAAAATGACTTTATTCCCAAACTGTCAATCTGGTGTAAATCATGGAGGGTTCCATATGTCACAGCTGATTATATTCAGATAAAAAGCTAGCCTGGACATGTATTGTATTGCCCTACAGGGAAGCTGTTGTCTTATTTAATAAGAGAAGAGATAGATCAAGTAGACCTATCAGTTCCATGACCTGCTGAACACAAATTATGTCTAAGTAAATAAGGAAGGCTCCTAGCTGGTATGTCCTGCAAGAGGTTTCATAAATCCATTTACTCCCATCACTTACTAGCTGCAGTGTAGTGATCTTATTGAAGAGAGATGAAAATTTTGCTTTAAAATAAATATCTTTTGCCTACAATTTTGAAGTGAAAGCCAGTTTAGAAACATGAACCCAAATTCTGCCGTTACACCAACATCAATACAGAGCCCGTGGAGGTACTCTGGTTTGACATTGGTACAAGATAATACAATTGGCTCCTGTGGTTTACCATAAGGAGGTAAGAATTTAGGTGCCAATCCTGCAAAAATTTACGCACCAGTTTAAATTTACACTCAAATAGTCCCACTGAAGTGAAATGTAAAAGTGCAATATTAAAAACTGGAAATTAAATCCTACTGAGGAAAATGGAAAGGAGCATAAACTCTGGCAAGTCAACTGTAAAAGTGTTATAAGGCAGGCCAAGAAAGAATTTGAGGAGGAGCTAGTTAAGGACACAAAAACTAGCATCAAATCTTTTTAAGTACATCAAAAGCCAAAAGCCTGCCAAACAATCAGTGGGGCCGCTGGGCAATCAAAGTGCTAAAGAAGCACTCAAGGAAGACAAGGCCGTTGCCCAGAAGTTAGATGAATTCTTTGCAGTGGTCTTTATTGCAGAGCATATGGAAAAGATCCCCACACCTAAGCCATTCTTATTAGGTGACAAATCTGAGGAACTGTCCCAGACTGAGGTGTCAATAGAGAAGGTTTTGGAACAAATTAATAAACTAAACTAAACAGTAATAAGTCACCAGGGATAAGATGGTACTCACCCAGGAGTTCTGAAGGAACTCCAATATGAAATTGCAGAACTACTAACTGTAGTATGTAACCTATTGCTTAAATCAGCCTCTGTTCCAGATGACTGGTGGACAGATTATGTGACACTGATTTTAAAAAAAGGAAGCAAACTTGGCAATTACAGGCTGATAAGCCTGACTTCAATACTAGGCAAATTGGCTGAAACTGTAGAAAAGAACAGAATTATCAGACACATAGATGAACATGATTTGTTGTGGAAAAATCAACATGGCTTTTGTAAAGGGAAATCAGCCCCACCAATGTATTAGAATTCTTTTGGGGAGTCAAGAAGCATGTCCACAGGGTGATCCAATGGATATAGTGTACCTGGACTTTCAGAAAGCCTTTGACAAGGTCCCTTTCCAAAGGCTTTTAAGCAAAGTAAGCAGGTATGGGAAAAGAGAGAAGGTGATCTCATGGATGAGTAACTGGTTAAAAGATATGAAACAAAAACATAGGAATGAATGGTCAGTTTTCACAATGAGGAGAGGTATGGGGTCCCTCAAGGATCTGTACTGTTCAAGGATCTGTACTGTACTGTACTGGGACCTGTGCTGTTCAACATATTCATAATGATCTGGAAAAAGGAGTGAACAGTGAGGTGACAAAATTTGCAGACAATACACATTTATTCAAGCTACTTAAGTCCAAAAGGGACCCTGAAGAGATCTCACTAAACTGGGTTACTGAGCAAAAAAAATGAAGATGAAATTCAGTGTTGAAAAGAGCAAAGTAATGCAAACTGCAAAACATAATCCCAATTATACATGCAAAATGATGGGGGCTAAATTAGCTGTTACCTACTCAAGAAAAAGTCCTTGGAGTCATCATAAATAGTTCTCTGAAAACATCCACCCAATGTGCAGAAGCAGTCAAAAATTCTAACAGAATGTTAGGAGCCAGTAGGAAAGGTATAGAAAATATAATAAAGCCAGTATATAAATCCATGGTATGCCCACACCTTGAACACTGTGCGCAGTTCTGGTCACTCCATCGAAAAAAGATGTATTAGAATTGGAAAAGGTGCAGAGAAGGGCAACAAAAATGATTGGGGCATGGGACAGCTTTCATATGAGGAGAGATTAAAAAACTGGGATTGTTCATCTTAGAAAAGAGACCAACGAAGGGGAGATATAATAGAGGTCTATAAAATCATGAATGGTATGGAGAAAGTGAATAGGGAAGTGTTATTTACCCCATCACATAACACGAAAGCTAGGGGGGGTCACTCAATTAAATTAATAGGCAACGGGTTTAAAATGAACATAAGGAAGTATTGCTTCACACAACGCATAGTCAATCCGTGGAACTCATTGACGGTGATGTTGTGAAGGTCATGCAGGATAGGTCCATCAATGGCTATTGGCCAAGATGGTCAAGGATACAACACCATGCTTTGGTGTCCATAGACCTTGAACTGTCAGATGGTAGGAGTAGATGACAGGGTACTGTTCACTCAATCACTTGGTCATTCCTTCTGAAGCATCTGGCACTGTCCACTTGCAGAAACAGGATACTGGGCTTGATGGATTATTGGTCTGACCCAGTACACCTCTTCTTGTCTAAGCACATGTATAAATGTTTGCAGGATTGGGGCTTTAGCAATAACAATACTTGAAGACACTACCCTTTGAGTTAAGCAGGATGGTCTAGCATAGTGTCTCTCAATTGGATGTTATGATGGACACCAGGTATAAGGATTTGCAGGGTGTCTATCTGACCAGAAGACTTCGGGGAGCCTTACATTATACCTTCCACTGGGTCCCCTCTTAAGCCCATCTACCAGAGCTGGAATAAAAGAAACCACCACATGGATATGAACTCACAGCAACACTTTATTTACTAAAGGAGAAGGAAGGAAGGGGAAAGGGATGGATTAAGGACACTGGAGATTTGGAATATAAGCAAACACATGCACACACACACACTCAATAAAGCAAAGATGTGTGACTACCTCCTTCAGGTATTGCCAGTGGCGAGGCAGCACAGCCTGGACTGGTGAGATCAGCGATAGACACCAATGATGGATCACAGGTGCCGAACAGGTAAGTAATCCTGTCTCAGACCCACCCTATCCCTCACTGCTTCGTCTGTGGGTGAGTGTCAGATCTAACTAACCAGATCTAGTCCGAGAGAGTACGTCTCTTCCCAAAAGAAAATAACTAATAAACCTCAAGATAACAACTTCGTTCAGTGAGTGGGTTGCTGCAGGCCAGTAATCAATGTGGGAAGTGTACCACACCACAGAGAGAGAGCTTTTAAACACCTGAGCCCCAAAGAGCCCCTCAAGAGCCCCTGGCCCCTCCCTTCATTTGTTTATATAGAAACCAGTTACTTAGCAACAACTGATTCCCCCTCTTTTCACTTTCCCACCTTTTGCCCAGAATAGGGGAAGACGAAACTGTTACAACATGGAGGTCACCTTGTCCTTATCCAGACCAAGATGGCCATCTGATAAACAATGCCCTAAAATCCAGCAGGGTATGTGCCTTCCCAAAGAATTTGGCAGGGCTGTAATTAATACAGGGGGATTACCAGGTGTTGAAAATTTTAATCACAGTCTAAAAGCAAAAATAGTTTCACTCCCCCACTGCCTGCACACATCCTCTCCCCTGTCAAATATTTTTGTCAATCTTTTGAAAAAAAATAGATACATTATGTGGGTTTAGCTTTATCTCAGTCATATTTTTTACTCTTTTATAGTAAATGTAAGGGGACTGTGAAAAGATGTGAGTTGAAAAAGGGGCCCCCAACCTGGAAAGGTTGAGATGCACTGGCCTAGTACACAGCGCGCAATCCTAGGACCCAGGAAACATGGGTTCAGGTCCTGGCATTGCTGCAGGTTTCCTGTGTGATTTTACATTGGTCAGGTCACTTAACCTACCCTATGCCTCAGTTCCCCACTTGTAAAAACAGCGCTAAGACTTCCCTCCTCTCAGGAGTGCCGTGGGGATAAAATCCATTAATAACCGTGAGATGGGGATGAATACCTGCATAAATAGACTTAATTCATGGTACCCATTAGAAAAACAAAAATCTCTCTTCAAAGGAGCAGCACACTTTGGAGTTAGGATATTCTGAAAAGTGATATTAGACTGAGACATGAATTTAAAAAGAGGTTTATGAAGGCAATATTTTTAATAGCCAGTTGTTTCTTTCCATATGGCATTAGGAGCTAGATGCAATACTGTCTGTAGCAAACTGTAAGAGCTCTTATCCAGAAAGTACAGGCAATGTTTTGTTCCCCTCTCTCTGAGTTAGAGGCAATATCTCCCTGGGGAGAGGGGGAAATATTATCATACAGGGGGGAACTGAGGCACAGCAATTAAGTGACTTGCCCAAATTCACAGTTGGTGGTAAAGCAGGGAATTGAAAGCAGATCTCCTGAGGCCCAGTCCAGTGCCTTACCCACAAGACTGTCCTTTTTTGCCCAAAAGCTTGAGCCTGGCATAGCTGAAGCCTCTGCAATTCACTGAATACAGGGTCACCTACCTTGTAGAGCTCCCTGTGGTCCAACCACACAGAGAAGCAGTTCATCTATGACCTTGCCCCTTAGGGAATAGTGCTGAATGAGACCATTGAAACAGATTACCCATGGATGTGGTAAAATTCTGGGTGAGGTTCTCTGGTCTGTTACAACAGAGGTGAGACTAGATGGCTGAAAAGGTTCCTGCTGGCCCTAAAATCCATAAAAGCTATTAAATCAAGGGGGGTGGGGGGGGCGAAATGAGTACATTCTGCATGATAAGCAGAAGTTGCAGTTAAAGAGTCCTTGCAAAGTGACAAATTTCTGTACAAACGGTTTCATGGGCTTCCAGGCCATTTTTCTCTGCATGGCTCCATGCCAAATTTGTTCAGACTGTAAGTAAAAAAGATTGGCTTCTTTTTGTAAACTGCCAGCCCTGGGATCTGAAAGTGAAGCAGGGCTCTTTCTTGTTTGAGGGTCTCTTCATGGTCCTACTCACTCCACTCCTAACCAGAGTAAAATGCAGTAAAGTCAATAGCTAACAGCTGTAACGTGGCCTACCGTGCAAGGCCAAATCCTGCTTGCCTTACTCAGAAGCCAGGAGGGATCACTACTCAAAGGAATTATTTCTGTGAAATGAGAAGGAATTAGCTCATACAGTGTAAACGTTTTCTACATAGGTAAGAGCTTTTTTTACAAAGTCCCTTTTCTGGACACACTTTAAACCCTGGTCTTCATAAGAAGTGAGCAGCCAGTAAGAGCTCAGCAAAAACATTCCAGTGATACCAATGTCCAGGCCATTGAATTCTCATTGTGCTCTGCAGTTCCTTTCTGGAGGATGAAGTTTCATCCTTTCCACAAGGGTAAAGACTTCCATAGAAATTCTGGAGAAGTAAATTGTCTCTGGAATGGCAGCTGCTCTACCTAGACCTGCCCCATGTTCCCCCAACTCCAGTGTAGATTTAATTAATTCAATCACAATGAGAAGATAATGGGCATGTTAGATACCCAGAACTGAGCTACTTGACTTTTTCCTTTCCGTTCTTTCCTCTCTGTTCGGCCTGTTCTCCATGACAACCCCATGATTTCTCGTAAACACTCCAGAATAAATCAGTCCCATCTAGGCTACACTACACCATAGGCTAATCCTCAGAAATAATGAGCTGCCGCAGCTCATGGAAGCTTGGAATTAGTGCGTCTTACAGGTTAATATAAGGGCCCGCATGAAGTGGAGTGACTTGTATGGCTAATAATTGAAGAACAGTAATATTCTCCCACCACCAAAACCTTTGTCACTCTGTTGTTCAGAGTTACTTACAGGTAAACCCCACCCACAGCCTATCATGCTGGCCAATATTGTCTCATTGTACTCTCCTGTCTGTCTGTACCCATCTGTTGACTCTCCCATTGTAAGCTATTTGGGACAACAATTGTCTTTTTGTTCTGTGTTTTCACAGCACCAAGCACAGTGGGGTCCTGGTCCATGCCTGAGAAGGATAATAGGTGCTGTGGTAATACAAATAATGACCATTGTGGTGGGGCAAGGCGTCCTCCCCTCTTGCGCTCTCCTGCTCGCAATAAGGTAGGGTGTGAATTTAAAGCAGATTAACTATTCCTGATTAACTCCATGTGTGGCTGCTGTTATCCCAGAATACAAGTGCCTTATTCTGAAGGAGCTAAATCCACTTCCAAAGTGCATTAAGTTAAACAGGAAACCCTTCTTCTCTTACCAGTAGAGCTGGGTTGAGAACCCCATTTTTTCCCAATTTTTGTGGCGGAAAAAATCCCTGTTTTGATGTTTATGAAGAAAATCAGTGTTGGGGTTTTCCTGGGCATTTTGTGGAATGAAAATGTTTTGGAAATATTGGTTTTCCATTTTTGGAATGTGGTCCACCCTCCTTCTGACTGTCTTCCTCTGGACAGCAGTTTATGAACAAATGTTTAAAATCCCATCTAACACACTCTGCCAGGCTTTTGGGGAAGGTGCCACTTCCATTGCAGTGGATGCAATCTAAACAGGCTCCTCATGTCTGCCTCCCTTTGGGAAGTAGGATGGGCTTGTGCTTAAATCACTGGCATGAGACTCAGGCTATCTAGCTCCAGTTCCCAGCTTTACCACAGACTTCCTGTGTGACCTTAGGCAAATCACTTAATCTTGCTGATCTTGGTTCCCCGTTCCACAATGTGGGGGAAATGATAATCCCTTTCTCCCACCCTCTGTCTTGTGTGTTTACAGCACAGTCTCTTCAGGACAGGGCCTGCCTTGGGTTAATGTCATTCTCTAGCTTCTTCCTGATCTTCTATTGTTCCTCATGTTGCTTCCTTCTGAAGATGAGAACACCTGTTGCATAGGCTGAAAGGCTCCATATTCACTGGCTCACGGCTTCTCTTACTACCATTCATAATTAACACATTCTTCTATGCACTTTCTTGCTCTATTTTAACTCTCTCTTTCATTGTAGTTACATGAGATGACTTTGGCTATGTCTTTTGTTCTTGATTTTTCTCTGTGACTTCAATTTTTTTGGATGCTCCTGTACTTTTCCACCCAGAAAGGTGAAAACTTGCTTATATTTGAAACAAATGTATCTCTCCCATACTTGTTGAAGAGAACAAACACTACACCTGGAATTACCTGAGTTCCTTTGGTATCTTTTCCAATCCCAGATACTAATGTGATCAAACAGTATCAGTCTAGAACTGGTTGAAAAATGTTTGGGACAGTTTTCTGTCAGAAGATGTTGTCTTCTCAAAATCAAAATATTTTGTTGGAGCTGTCCAGTTTTATTCTGACTATGTCAAAATGTTTCATTTAACCTAATTGTTTTGTTTCATTTTGTTTCAAATTTTATAATTTAATATTACATTATATGTATATATTTAATATTGCATCAGCATCTTCTTAGATTGTAAACTCTCAGGGGCAAAGACTGTCTCAGATTAGCTTTGTACATGGCCTAACACTTGGGTCCCCTCCCGAATCTAAACCTTTCATCCTGTCTGCTGTCCTGTGTGGGTGCACCTTGGAGTCTGTGCAGAGCCCTACTGAATTCTGCGTGTCTCTATGTCGGGCATGGATCTGTCAGTGCAGAACAACTTGTAGGATAGGTGCCTTATATTAATGGTGATAGAGAAAATTATTATTTTCAATAGAGCAGGAGTTAAAGACCCCTTTTCAAGTTGATCTCAGAATGACAAAAATAATAAATTAATGCTTCTTCACTCTCCACTGTGCTCATGCTTTGCAAGACATATAGCGTTCCTTAATCCTCCAGCTACAGAGTGTTTGATTTTTCTTGGTGCATGCTCATTGCTGGCAGTATGCAGGACTGGCACTAACTCCGTCAGGGAGTTGACTCAAAGTTACTTTGCCTGTGTCAGAAAAGGTGACGGGAAATGTGTTTTTGTTTACATAAGTAAAAACTATTTTAAGATCCCAAGTAAATAATCCAATAGACTATGTTTAAATTTTAAAATAGCATGGAAAACCAATTTTAAAATACAGCAACTTCTTCCTCTGCTTGCCAAGTCTGGAGTTCAGAGCTTTGCTTTTTTTTACTGCTGCTGTACTGTTACCATGAGGGTTAGGAAGCTTGAGTCTAACATACACACCTCTCTCTCCCCATAAGGGAGTGAGGAGTCTTTCTTTATTTCAAAATGTGTTTGTTGATTCATGGTAGTGATTGAGGTGTGGGGGAGGTATAATTTACTTTTTTGGTTTTGTAATTATTTTTGCATTGTACTTTTTAATTGATGTGAAAATGTCTAGACCCCAGGCTAGAATCTCATTTGTGTGTTTAGTTTAATCCCAAAAAAGTAATTAAGCTTTGGCATACTGCAAATGTAACCTCTGGAAACATCTTTAAAATGAATATATTTGTTGCGTAGCACATTGATGTAAAATGTTTTAGGTTTGTTTCTTTAAAACTCTTAAATACGTTAAAACTAAGATAATTTCCTGTGTCATGAGAGAGCAGAGGAAACTCCTTTAGCAAAACTGGAAGGCATGTTGTAACAGCCAATCAGACTTACCCGCTGAGGTCCTCTTGCTCATATTTGGAGATTATGAAGCATCTATAGTTTGGGATTCAGGAAGAGTTGGAGGATTCCAAAGACCGAGTAAAAGGAAATGCAGGACACATTTTTTAAGATGCAAACTGGAACAACAGAGGTGGTTTTGTGTCCTCATTTGACTTTTGTGAATTGTGGTAGAAGCTGATCATTTTCTTAACCTCAGACTGCAGTTGAAGCCATATGTTTGCTAATCAGAGGAGCCAATTGCTCCTAAACAAGAGCTGGTGATGTTCCACACAGAAAGGAACTCGGGTTATTCTTATTTTTACCTCTTTTACCCTGAGATCCAGATTTAAGATGTATCAGTCCTTGCATACACTCTTTCTCTAATTACAGACTTTGTCTGCTGCCTAGTAAATATGGGTCATTGTAACTTTGCTACACCTCAAGCAGTGCTCCCTGAACTGTCTTAGTTGTTCAGAATGTCATTATCTGTTGTGGAAGCCAGAGATTCCTAGTTCCCAATTCTGCTGTTACTGAAATCAGTGGGAGCTTTGCCGCTGACTTTCATGGCAATAGGATCAGGTAAGTTAGGTCAGATCTTGGCAAGTGAAAAGCTTCTCAGTTCAATTTCCTAAGCATTAGCATTGGATCTATTTACTATGCAATGCCTAGTAAAGAAGCAATATAGAGAAACCTTTATGGGTGAGTGTAGTGGGGTGGTCAACCCGCTCCTGCCCTGAGGGGGTTAAAGGCACTCTGGAGAGGGCTGTGGTGGAGAAATGCTAGGCTGATTGGGGGAAGCAGCCACAAGTGGGGCCATGCCCCAATCAGGCCACAGCTGGCCCTATAAGAGGGCTGAGGGCCAGAGACTGAAAGACACACTCTCTTTAGCTCCCTAGAGAGAGAGAAGGACCTGACTGCCTAGGAAGCTGAGGAGGGTATCTAGGGTGGAGCAGTGCTGGGGAAGGGCAGAGGGAGCTGGGGAGCTCCAGCCTAGCAAAGCCCCAGGCTGCAGACTGAGTTAAGGGGCCACAAAAGGGTACTAGGACTGCAGAGGGCTAGCCCAGGAATAGGCAGAGGCACCAGGTCCAACCCCCCTTGCCCATGAGGAATGGTTTACAGACTGCAGTCTGCCCCAGGGAGTGGGGGCTAAATGGAGACTGGCAGTAGTCACTGAAGCAAGGTGGGGATAGAGGGTTGAGGGCTCCCCTGGGAGGGGAGACCCAGAGAGAGGGGGTACTGCAGTGAGCAGAACCCTGGGAAAAGGGGCACCGGGGTCTGGGAGGGACACGGGAGCCAGAGGCAGGCGAGATGCCGGCAGGGAGAGGGCGCTCTGGGCTGGAAAGAGCTAATTCCCTGGATAACCAGCAAGAGGCACCGCACCAGTAAGTCATCGCCCAGTCACAGTGAGGCACACTGAATAAAAAGTGAGTGACATTTCCTCTGAGATAAGAGAATATATACCAAGCTTCACCATGGGCATTAACCCTGCAAAAATAGGGATTCATCTATGGGAATTACCACTAAAGTGTGGGCTACTCTGAAAAGTATCATGGCTTCCATATTCCTTATCTCCCAAAGAATTTATTTGTCAGGCCTGTAGACTCAGCCAAGGGTGTGAGAGAAGAGCTGAATTTTTTTCTCATACTTCAGTTACAAAGGCCTTCAGTGATAACAACGCAACACCACTGCTGTCAGCATGAGTGCACAAGTGGAACTGATTGGAACTTAGTAAACACACTGATGTTGATGCATAAGAAGGAATAGAATCCAACTCAGGGAATTTTAGCTATGCCAGCTCTGCTGGGCTAACAGGAATACAAAGGAGGAGAAATATTTTGTCACTAAAGTCAGCAGATCATACACACCGGGAGCTCATCTGTTGAGCAAGAAGGTGCCATTTTTTTTTACATAGCGTCTTTTCAGTGTAGAACAGCACTGGCATTTCAGATAAATTGGTATTATGTCAAAATACTTTGTTCTCTCTAAGCAGACTAACTATATTATATGTTCAGTGTAATCAACATTTTAAAATAGTATAGATATTCTCCCAAACCAGAATTTCAATACTTGAGTGTGCTACGAGGAAAAAAAAGAGAGATCAGTGCATTATGAAATTCAAATACATCAACAAAGAAACACAGGTCAAACTGTATTATCATGGGTCCTAAATCCATATGTCGAATCCTAAATCTATATGTTGACATCAATGGGGCTTGTAGGGACTCAGTGTCTCTCGATGTCAGGCTATTTAGATGCATAGGTTCAGAAACTCAAGTTTGAAAATGTTGACCTTAATGCCTGACTCAGCAAGGTACTTAAGCACATGCTTAACTTTAAGCATGTGAGCTAGTCCTATTGAATTCAAATTATGCATGTGCTTAAGTAACTTGCTGATTCAGGGTCTTAAAGCGCAAGCAGTTACTGAAATTTTCTCTACAAAGAAATTAAAATTTGAAATGTTCAGATAACACGAATTCTGGAATGGGTATCTCCCTGGTACTTTATACAATATCCAGCACAATGTGCATGCTGCTATATCTGTTAAAAGTCTTGGCGTATCCAGATGGCCAGGTGGCTCACAATTTTTTTAATCAGAAATTATTTGAATTATAAAAGGGCAATTTTCTCCCTGCCACTGCCTTAAATATTGCATCTCAGTTTTATAGCCTTCATAAAAAGACAGGGATGAAGATGCACAAACAGTAGTTAAGTTTAATGGCAGTAAAAACCAGATACCTGAATATATCCCTTGCAGAAACTTGGTACGAACTCAGTTTAATTTATTTTCCTCTAAAACAAACCCCAGCGTAATAGCTATTAATTAGCCTTGTTGATTACTGTATAACTGAGATGATATATATTTCATTATCTTAGTTTTTTTTTAAACAAAACAACCAAAGTTTGCTGCTATATCATAAAATAAATGCCATTTCAACTTTAAACTTTGGCTGGCAAATGGTAATACTTGCCACATATAAAATGTTATTGCTCTTAAAATAAAAAAGGGCCTTTGCAGTCTGTTGAGCTGAGATTTCAGTTACCCAAGGATGCTTCTGTACTGCTGAAATTGTCAGCTTGCAACATTCTTTGATAGGACTACATTTTTTTGCTGACAAAAGCAGGATATTTAATTCTTACAACAGGGGAAAGATGATTTCCCCTGACAACAATAACTATGGTTTCATACCTTCGTCCAGGATCTCCAATATATTTCATAAATACTCATGATTTAAGCCTCTTAATTTTTTCAACATTTTGAATAGTCACAAAAATTTTCAGGTCAAGCCAAGATTTTTTTTTTTGTAACTGACAAATCAGTTACTTGCACAGTTCTATTTATGTTAATATCTATTTTCTAATCTAAAATACTTTACAATTCTCACTGAAACCTGGCTTTTTAAAAAAAAAAAGCAGTTTTCAAATCTGGCACCTATAGTCTTATTGGTTCAAATCCCTGTGTTTGTGTCTAAATACAGATTTAGGTTCTTACTTAGTCACTTAAGTTTGAAAACTGGGCCCTTTGCTGTGAATCAGAGTTTTCCTTCTCCTAGATTTGTTAAGGATAATGAGCCTCATCTTCCTACATAAGCAACCTAAGGACTGGGTGTTGCTCTAACACAGGTGGTACCCAGCAAGTGCATTGTGAGACAATGTAGACTTCTTATGGACTTCAGAATACAGAGACTCTGAAGCATCTGAACTCCTGGGCACTGGAGAAGTTAAGTGATGGAAACTGAAAGATGGGAATGAAAATATCTTCAAACAATGAGTAATGCATAGACACTCTGACAACATACAGGGTTGTAGGAAGGACAACTGGTTCAACCGAAAGTCAGCTTTGCTGGAAACAGTACATGAAGACCTGGGAGTGATGGAAACCAGTGCCAAAAAGGATAAGACGGGAGACTTATTGGTGGAACCCTCAAGTTAAAGAATTGCTTGGGGGGAGGGAAGGTAAACTTCAAAAAATGGCTGGCCAATGCCTTGAGCAGTGATAAGAAGGCCAGTGCCAAAAAGGATAATAAGGGAGACTTATGGGTGGAACCCTCAAGTTAAATAATTGCTTGGGGGGGGAGGGAAGGTAAACTTCAAAAAATGGCTGGCCAATGCCTTGAGCAGTGATAAGAAGGCATCCATAAAAGCCAAAAGGGAGGCCAAAAGAAGTATTGTGACAGCTAAAAGTATAGCCTGCAATGAGCTATATAATGGAATGGGAGGATATGAGAGAGAAAAGACCATCTTTAGTCTTGCCAAGGCAAAAGAGAAAATGATTAAGGAGTTTGCTTATATTTGAAATTCATATGGTATATTGCAAACAATGGTGAACCGAACAACAAAATTTGAAGTGATTATTTTGAAAGAGTGCTGAATGAGCAGGAATTAAGAATGTGTAAACTAAACCAGGGCATGACAGATTGCATACAGGAGGAAGAGGTTGCAGAGGCACTTGAAAAATGAAAAAGAAGAAAGCAACCTGGGCCAGATAAAGCACCAGTGAATATGGTGAAGATATTGGGATGGGAAGGCATCAAGTGTCTTACCAATTTGTTCAATTGTATTTTTAAGAAAGAGAAATTCTGGATGAGTGGCATCAAAGCTTTGTGATGTATTCTTTAAACATAAAGGAGATGTTAAACTGTGTGCTAATTATCACTCAGTTAAACTGATATCACATGCTATGGAAGTATGAGAGAAGATTATGGAAAAGTGTTTGTGGATTGGTTGAAATTTGGTTGCTATGGATTCATGGCAAGAAGGAGTACAATTGATACCATATTTGGGCTATGAACCCTCATGGAGAATTTCAGAGAAAACAGACAGCAACTGGTTATGGTCTTCAAGGATATGGAAAAGATGTACAATTATGTGCCAAGAGAACTAGTTTAGTGGAGTTTGCGATGGAGAGGTGTGCCAGAAAGAGATGTCCTTCTTATCCAGGATTTGCATGATGGAGTGACCATTGTAGTCAAAACTAAATGGGGCTACAGTAGAGAATTTCAAGTAAACATTGGCTTGAATCAGAGGTTAGAGTTGAGCTCCTTTGCTTGTGGTTGTTATGGATATAAGTGAGAATACACAAAGGAAGCAGCCTTGAAATATGCTGTTTGTTGATGAGTTAGTGATTTATGTGGAAGACTCTGAGACTTGCAAGCCAACTTTTAACAGTGGCAATATAGTTTTGAGCAATCTGGGCTTAGAGAAAGTTGATAAAACAGAATATATGACAACTGAGCAAGGAGGACTCCGCCACAAAGGATATGATAGGCAGAGAGTTTAGAAGACTGAAAAGATTTAAATACCTAGAATCAGTAGTTGCTGACAATGGTACCCTCCTGAGTGATGCCTGGCATCATACTAAAGCTGTGTGATGCAGATGGCAGGAGTTGACCCCAGTTCTGTGATATAAAGATGAAAACAAAGTTCAAAGGTTGAGTGTATAACACTGTAATTTGACCCATCTTAATGTATAGAACAGAAACTGGCCAGTCACAAGAAAGGAAATAAGTATGCTCTCCACCATGGAAATGAAGATGTGAAGCTGTTCAGTGGTTGGACACTCTGTGATAGGGCCTTTACAACCTCATTTCATTTCCTAGGTGGGTTGCTCCAACTGAAGACCAGCTGAGGGAGTCTAGGTGGTGTTGGTATAAGTATATCCAGCAGAGACCTGAGAGATGGCTCTTTCAATGACTGTGGCCAGAAGATGACCAAGAGGGAGACCAAAGACTTGACTTGTGGGCTGGATATCAGCTGCCCTCAGAGACCAATCTTCATGGCAGCCTGGTGTACTGTCATGAGTTTTGGAAGAAGGCTATAAAAGTTGCTAACCCTGAATAGGGAAGTAGCAAGAAAGAACAAGAGACTAGAGACCAGAATACAGATGTGGTATTTGGATCTGTCTGAGTTAACAGCCAAAGAAAGAATAACTTATCACCATGGATGGGAATTATATGAATCTGAGAAATTTGGACCCTGTTTCTAGATATATTTGGATGACAATGTTGAGATGGCTCAAAGAATGCCAGACTTCCATCCCACTTAGTCCCTCCTCTTCTTCCCTTTCTCTCCTCTGTTCCTCTTCATTCTTCTTCTCCCCATTCATGTATGCCTTCTCCTATTTTATTATTGCTATTCTCATTCTAATATGTTTGATCTATGTAGTGTTGTCTGATCTTGCCGCTTTGATGTGTGTAGTGAAATTGCATTTATCTTTGAAAATTCGTAGCGATCGAGGGAGGTCCCAGATGATTGGAAAAAGGCAAATATAGTGCCCATATTTTAAAAAGGGAAGAAAGTGAACCTGAGGAACTACAGACCACTCAGCCTCACTTCAGTCCCTGGAAAATCATGTAGCAGGTCCTCAAGGAATCGATTTTGAAGCACTTTGAGGAAAGGAAGGTGATCAGAAACAGTCAGCATGGATTCACCAAGGGCAAGTCATGCCTGACCAACCTGTTGCCTTCTATGATGAGATAACTGGCTCTGTGGATATGGGAAAAGCAGTGGATATGATATATCTTGACTTTAGCAAAGCTTTTGATACGGTCTCCCACAGTATTCTTGCTAGCAAGTTAAAGAAGTATGGGCTGGATGAATGTACTATAGAGTGGATAGAAAGCTGGCAAGATTGTCGAGCTCAACAGGTATCAATGGCTCGATGTCTAGTTGGCAGCTGGTATCAAGCGGAGTGCCCCAGGGGTCTATCGTGGGGCTGATTTTGTTCAACATCTTTATCAATGATCTGGCTGATGGGATTAATTGCACCCTCAGCAAGTTCACAGATGCTGAGGGGGAGAGGTAGATATGCTGGAGGGTAAGGATAAGGTCCAGAGTGTCCTAGACAAATTGGAGGATTGGGCCAAAAGAAATCCGATGAGGTTCAACAAGGACAAGTACAGAGTCCTGCACTTAGGAAGGAAGAATCTCGTGCACTGCTACAGGCTGGGGACCAACTAGCTAAGCAGCAGTTCTGCAGAAAAGGACCTGGCAATTACTGTGAACGAGAAGCTAGATATGAGTCAGCAGTGTGCCCTTGTTTCCAAGAAGGCCAATGGCATATTGGGCTGTATTAGTATGAGAATTGCCAGCAGATCGAGGGAAGTGATTATTCCCCTCTATTTGGTACTGGTGAGGCCACACCTGGAATACTGTGTCCAGTTTTGGTCCGCCCACTACAGAAGGGATGTGGACAAGTTGGAGAGATTCCAGAGGAGGGCAATGAAAATGTTTAGGGGGCTGGGGTACATGATTTATGAGGAGAGGCTGAGGGAAATGGGGTTATTTAGTCAGCAGAAAAGAAGATTGAGGGAGGATTTGATAGCAGCTTCAGCTACCTGAAGGGGGAGTCCAAAGAGGATGGAGCTAGGCTGTTCTCAGTGGTGGTAGATGACAGAACAAGAAGCAATGGTCTCAAGTTGCAGTGGGGGAGATCTAAGTTGGATATTAGGAAACACTATTTCACTAGGAGGGTGGTGAAGCACTGGAATGGGTTACCTAGGGAGGTGGTGGAATCTCCATCCTTAGAGGTTTTTAAGGCCCGGCTTTACAAAGCCCTGGCTGGGATGATTTAGTTGGTGTTGGTCCTATTTTGAGCAGGGGGTTGGACTAGATACCTCCTGAGGTCCCTTCCAACCCTGATATTCTATGATTGGAGGTCAAAGACTCAAAATGCATTCCTCATTCTCCATCCTTAAAGGAAAACCTCATGTTGCTAGTGACCCTGTCAGCTTGTTTTCTGAGAGAAGAAGCTATAAGAATGGAAGGAAAGATCCTTCATCTCTGGACTGTTTGGATTCTAACAGGGCAGAATAACTGAAAGAGAAGATGGAGATCCCCAGAGTTATTAGGGGTAGCCCTGAGAGACTTTTGGAAACTGACAGCTTACTACATCTTACTAGATTTGGAATTATAGACTTTGACTCACCTGTATTTATATATTTTACCTGCTTTAACCTCTCAATAACTCTCACTTCCCCCTTTTTAGCTAATAAACCTTTAGTTAGTTTACCATAGAATTGGCTGCCAGCATTGTCTGTGGTGTAAGACCTAGGGTACCAATTGATCTGGGCCAGGGGACTGGGCTCCTGGGTATAGGAGCAACCTAAATGTGATGTGATTTTTTTTTTCTGCCCTGTTTTCTGACAGTCTGCCCTGAGGTAGGCTCAGGGTTGTGAGCAACTCCCAACAGCATGACACTCAGTGTGACAACATGTTGTTCCCCCTATGTGCTGACAAGCTGTGAGTGCTTCCTGAGGGAGAATTCCTCCTGAACCTCCCCAGAGCTGTGAGCTGTGCCTTTAAAGGTACAATTAAAAGTGTATACTTACTAGTTCATAACACTTTCTAGGTCAGTTTCTGCTTTTCCTAAGGGCTCACCAAATTTAAAGACCTTGAATGAGAAAATAAAGCAGAAACAGGGCATGAATATACTAACGTAGCCTCTGCCTGTTGCAAGCTGAAAGCCAGGGCCTGAGTGGGGAGAGCCTGATTTCTACTTTCAGATTAATTAAACAGTAGGAAAGAAGCTACGTTTGTAAATATCTGATTATCAGCACATTCAAAGTAGAAACATGCAAATATATAGAATTATGAGCATCAGTCTGCATCCCTGCACTGCCCTGAGTCCTCTGGTCTCTTCTGGAATCTCTGAGCAGACTTGTCCATCCCAACTGGGGCCATCTGCTATTTCAAAATGGCGTGAGTTCTCAAACTCAAAGCCACTCTCTGGTTTTTAAGCCTCACAATAACCCTGAGAGGTAACTCTATATTATCCTCATTTTGTAGATGGGGAAAGTAAGGCAGAGCTGGTTACGTGGCTATCCCAAGCCCACAAGAAGGGCCAGGCATTCTGGGCCACCTCTGTCCCTTGAAAGGCCAAAGCATAGAATTTAAGCCAAATTCAGCAGGGGTCCTGATAAGCCAGTGGTAAGGGTCTTGTAAAAACCAAGCTGAAGTTTCTGAGATGCCCTTATCACTAATTCAGTGTAAGCGCCTCTGATTTAGATAACTGGATAGTATAGTTCTTAGTGATTTGTTTCATTTCAGATCCCTATAGTGTAAATAACCTCTGTCCAAGCATTGTCAGCAGAAATGCACTTTTCTTGCTTAATACAATATAGTTCTCTTTAAAATGGATATTTTCTTCTCACTAGTGAAATACACAGTGCCGTCTGTGCAATAGGAGGTCTCTTCCTCAAGCTAAATAGTATCAGCTGGCCTGATATTTTGTAGAACAGGAGGTTCCTTGTTTAATTTTCTATAGAATCAAATCCCTTTCAAGTTGTGCAGTAATTTTCACCAAGTCGAAGTGGGTGTAAAGTGCTACCATCCTGGTTTAGATGTACTGCTTGTCAGAATGTGAGTGACTTCACCAGCAGCAGGGCAGTGAAGAAGCTAAAGACAGAAATTACCCATTATGTTACCCATTCTATTCCACAGCTAGTGCAGGATTGATTCCCTGTTGAACACCTGCCAGTGCTCTGTCCAGGCAACTTTTAGACTTGCCACATAATGGAGTGAAGCTTATATACTTTCTTTTGGGGGCTTATAAAGAGGCTAATAGATCTTGGTGTCAGGAAGCTTTGCTTGAAATCAGCCTAAACTTTCCCTTTCTTATTACATCACATTACTCCCAGTTAAACCTTGTTGTAACATTAGGAAACATTCCTCTCCCTCTGTGGTGTGTACACCATTCAGATATCTGTAGCCAGTTATATTCCTGCAGTCATCACTTAGCCTCCTACACATAACTTAACTCTTCTAATCTTCCTTCTTGGTCAGTCTCTCCAGCCATTTGTGTTGGTCTTCTCTGAAATCTCTCCAATATGTCAACATTTTTTCATGACCAGAACTGAATGCAACACTCCCAGATACTTTTACTGCCATGCCATATACTGTGGACAATGTCTACACTGTTACGGTGATGTCCTCTTAGTGCAATCCTGGCTCTCGATCATTTTAATTGCTAGTCCAGCATTTTGCAAACTCAGAGCTAACTTTCTGTCTGCTACCAGGCTTTTCCCTCTCCTATTAAATATCTGCATTGCATCCACTCCTCTAAATATCATTGGCTGTACTTTTCCAAGCAGGATTTCACAGCACTTATCAAAAGTTTTCTACCTAAAATGTTATAGATTGAAATTTGGATTTTCAATTAATGACAATGTAATGACCAATGTCACGGGAGCCAGCAAATAGAGCCAAAATGGGGGAGTTTGAGTGAAGATCTGTTGAAGGGTTCAGCCCCTATTTCAGAGGAGCAGTGAATGAGTTTTTGAGAGTGTTTGTTTGCTGGTTTGTTCTCTGTTTTTCAGTTGGGAAAGTCTGGTGGGGGCAGTGTGTTGTGAGAGAAGCAGTGCCTTTGACCACAGCTGTCCCTTGATTGGGGGCAGGTTTTCCTAGACAGCAAGCCTGTAAAAGCTGCCAACTGGTCAGCCAGCAGCATAGGAGCCAGCAAACAGAGCTGAAAACAGGAGAGTCTGGGGAAGAGTGAGTATGATGTGTGTGTGTTTTTAATTCCTTATTGACAGGCGTGCAGGAGGGAAGGCTATGACAGCTAGCAAGGCAGTAGTGGTAGTGACCCAAGAATGGAAGAAACAATGAAGGTGACTGGATGTGGAAACTGTGAGATATATGTTATTCTGGAGAGGGGACCCAAAAGGTGCTTTGTTTATATGAAGTGCTACCTGAGAGAGAAGGTCCAGTGTTTGGAGATGCAGCTAGAAACTATGGCTGAGTTTCAAAGGGGGTTTTGAGTGGATGATGGAGGAAAGAAGAAGGCTGAAGGGAAACCTCAAGACTTGGAGATAGATGCTGGACCAGAGAACTGTGAGCATACACTGCTAGATGAAGAAGACATAGGAAAAGACTGTCTAGCAAAGGAGAAATAGAGCTGATGAACAACTTCACTCAGTTGGAAAAAGAAGGGGAGAGGCAGGCAGTAAAATAACATTAGATTTTTCTAAATAAATATTTTCCCATCTCTGAACATTGTTATTTATATCGCACATGCCCCAACCAAGATCATTGTGTGAGGTGCTGTACAAGTAAGACCTTGTCCATATTGTACGCAATTTAAAGCTGAATAACCAAGACAGACAGAGGAGGGAATGAAGACATGTGGTGTTCTTTCTAGGCATGGAGCGCTTGTATTTAACAGCCAAGATATCTCTATTTAAAGGTTATAGAGCCCAGCAATGAGTACCTGGTGTAAGCTCCAGCCAGTTACTGTCTCGTCTGCCCCCTGCAGTCCCCCAACCCAGCTCCCCAAATGGAGGATGATCTTTGGTATCTGCAGTCACATCCCACACAGGATCATAGTTTGACAGTGCTGATAGTCCTTCAATTCCCTTCCCACAATTCCCCCCCAAAGGACAGACCATTTATCCTGCAACTGACAGGGAAATAATCTAGAGTGTCTCAGCACAAAGAACTATGATATAGTACAGAAGCGGGAGTGCAGAAACAGTGAAGATGCAGTCACGCAGGTAGGGCTTTGCTATGAGGATGCTCTCACCTGGACTAGACAAATGCAGGTGCCAATCACTCAGATTAACTGTACCATGTAGACACAGCATTAGACTATAAAGGAAGGAAATAGAGAAGTGATAGCAGTGTGCATGACGCCCCAGTGTTTTCCATCAGTACAAAACTAGAGAAAAGCAACAGTTAGAGAAGTAGCATAGGTGAAAGGACTGTTGGGTTTAGCCATTGAATTGGGTTGGTCACTTAATCTTTCCATGCCTCATTATTCACATTGCTAAAATGGACACAATATATATCTTACTCATGGGTTTCAGAATCACTCAGGAGGTTTCAGAATCACTCAGAGTTGGCACAACTCTGCTCCCATTAAATTCAATGGGTATGCCTTCAGTGTTTAATGGTAGTTATCCTGTTTGGGGCAGAAGGGATGGATAGCATTGGCTTGCTAAACCCAGGGTTGTGAGTTCAGTCCTTCAGGAAGCAGACTTGGGGATTTAGTTGGGGATTGGCCTTGCTTTGAGCAGGGGGTTGGACTAGATGACCTCTTGAGGTCCTTTCCAACCCTGATATTCTATGATCCAGACTAGTAGGACTCCCTTCAAGTTAGCTTATGGAGAATACGTCCATCAATGGTTATTAGCCAAGATGAACAGGCATGCAACTCCATCCTCTGGGTGCCCCTAGACTCTGATTGCCAGAAGTTGGGACTGGACAAGAAGGGATGAAGCACTCAATTGCTCTTTTCTGTTCATTCACTCTGAAGCATCTGGCATTGGCCACTGTCGGAAGACAGGCTGCTAGGCTAGATGGACCATCCTCTGACCCAGTATGCTCATTCTTATGTTCTTAGTATAAGAGAGAGGAACAATAGTACAGAATAACAGTCAAGTTGCTGCAATGTGCTGCATCCACACAGGCACTGCATTAATTTGTGTGTGGCTCTAAACTTCTGGGGCACATCCCATCATTCTTCTCACCCCAATAAACTGAGCCACTCTATGAATTCCTTCACAGCCAATGGTGGGAGAACTGAAGGGAGTTTTATCTTTGACTTCAGTGGGAGAAGACTTAGGTCAATGCTGAGCCCTTGTGAAATCTCAGCCTTACTGTTTATAAGGGGCTAACACTTGTTATATTCTCATGGCCTCTGAGTCATTGCTCATATCACCTGTGATATTCTAATTTCTGATTTTGGTGCAGATCACATAGGAATTGAGCAGCTTTTTCAGGCATTTGCAAACCATGGTGTTGTTACCAATGCTTATCCTGCCCACCCACAGATTATTTTCTTGATAAAAAACCAGAAACATCTTTTTTTAAAAGTGTGCTCTCTTAACTAGGTTTTATAATCTTTGCCACCGAAGCACCCACATAATATGTTGCATGCTGCTGCCATCACCTCTAAAACAGATCTTTGATCCTGTATTTTTCTACCTTCCATTTCTGGGAAATCTAGGTCCCAAATCAGAGCCAAGAAAAAACAAATTGCTTTGCAGTTGTTGACATTGTTATTGTGTCAGATGTTCTATAGACGTAAGAGTTGTGTTGATGATGCATCTCCATACAGTGCCTTGCACCACGAGGCCTTTTTCCTTGGCTAGTACAGGCAAGGCTGTAATGCAAATAAGATTTTTAGCAACTGTTTTACCCGTGGAAGAAAGTCCAGAGATTTCAGGGGGATAATACAGTATATGAAAGGTTTTGACACTTGCCAGCCAGGTGTTTGCTGGGGTCAGTGGCAGTTCTCGGCATCGTTTTAGATGCACCACAAAGTCTTCTTAGCTTCACATACACACATTTAATGAGCATACTTTTGAAAGTATCCCTCTGTTCTTTATAGTGTCTACCAGCTTGTTCAGTATAGTGTGGGTGCCTTGCTAAAGTCCTGCTTCTTTTTTTGGAGTCCCCTAAGTGGAGACCAACTGAGGCCTTGAAGTCTCTGCCCAGTTTGGAATAGTTAGCTGAAAGAAGAAAACTTTATGCAGCTAAATTAGTAGATGTGAATTGAATGGTGCTTGGAACTGGGAGGAAGGTAAACTTGTTTTACCATTATTTTGTTTTCTCAGCTTCCCGAATGGAGATGTGCTGAAGGGAACTGGGGGGAGGAGGAGAGGGTTTATAAATGCAGAACTGGTTGTAGGATTAGAGATTTAGGAGGAGAAAGTTTAGTTGTATTCTGGGCACCCTATCTTCTAAGGTTGATTTTATTGAATATAGGAGATGGAAACTCACAGTATTTGCATTTATCAAAATGCTGATTCCGCCACCAAGCTGCACTCTGTCTTTATAGCTATCCACAACTCTTGGCTGTCTTTGGATGTTATTATAGTGGCAGAAGAATTCAGCCCTGCTGAATGATTTTTACAGTTGTAAGCAATTCTTTTATAAGAGGATATGCTGAATGTGACAGTGTTAGAAGTGAAAGAGGGACTGACCCTGCTGTCTTGTTCCCAGAGTAACTCCACTGACATCAATGGAAATACACCAGTGAGAAGATCAAAATCAGGTGCAGAATGTTGAAACTACTATTTATATGGTCCAGTTTCATTTTAAAGCCCAAATATTCAGTCCATTCTGGGACATGGTGAAACGGATGTAATAAGAGTTGTGATGATTTATAGGACCCCTGGCTCAATAGAAGCACTTTTCTTATGGCACTGTAAATCCACGCGTATATGCAGTGATTCAGTTGCTGGCATATCTGCTTCCAAAATAACATGGGGAAGTATGCATTTCAATTCCCTGAACCATTCCATACTGGGATAATATTTTGAAAAATAATTTGAAGTAATGGATGGAAGGTAATTTTGGTAAATTGCTGGTACTTTATGTGGCTGATACAAAATGTATATCACCAGAGAAGCACTGGAGATGGCAATCACATGGGGAAGAATGATCTGGGTTCTTGCATTTCTGCAGTGATAGATACAATGTTTCTTTCATTGCTTAACTTATAAGAACAGATGTCTCTCCCAACAGAGTCACAGACTGTTCCCCCCCCACTTTTTTTTCACGGTGAAGTCACATTGTGCTTTTATACTGAGATCTTGATGTAAGGCCCTCTGTAGTTTTTAGCTTGATATAACTAATAGAGGTAAGGGGGTATAGGGTTGACATTGGTTAGCTCCATGGAGGTAAAACCTACCTATGCCTTCTCTTCAATAGGATTTTAGCTCTACGTATTTCTCACCGCGAACACATACCTCCTTTTGGAGTGAAGACCAAACCACAGTACACGATACACATTGGTACAGCACTGAATTTTTGAAAAACTCATCAGCTTCAGATGTAGAATAAAGTTTATGGACTTGATTCTCCACTTCCTTGCATCCTTGTTTCATCATTTAAATCTGTGCAGAGTGACGACAATGTAGGCGTGCAAAGCACAGCCAGATCCAAACTGTAGCATTTCACATTCTCTTTGGGGAAATATAAGTGACACTGCAAAAAGTAAGGGAGTAGAGAATCAGACCCTTGTGTGCCTGCACACGTATGTGTCTGTGTTGAGTTTTCACCAAGTCAGCAGCTTATTGACCATTAAGATGGCTAAACCTATTCTCTATCAAAGTGAACACATAAATGAAATCTCTTTCATTACAGGATTCAGAGCCATCAAGTAAAGTTCTTTTTATGATTCTGTAAATATCTAGCTGCTGCTACAATCCTAAATGAACCCCCTTGTAAGGTACTCTTGGGTTAATATAAAACATCTCCTTCGCCTTCTCATGCACATGCAAAATTTCCCACTGTTCCTCTGGCACTGAGCTGTTCTCCTCCAGCAAGGTGAAGAAAGATGTAATTAACAGGCAATTCTTACATTACCTTAGGAAAGAGTTTGCTCTGAGTCGGAAGTTGCCGTTACTTAGATGAATTGATCGAAGCCATGTATTGTAGATTCTGCATCAGCTTTATTCCAGTAACGGAAACATTTAGCAGGCTGGAATGATTTGCATAATCTTTGATGCCTGATTGAACAATGAAAATTGTTAAAACAAAGTGACACATTCTGATCTCACTTCCACCAGTGCAAATCCAGAACAACTCCATTGATATCAATGAGTTTATTCTGGATTTATACCAGTATAAAGGATATCAGAGTCTATCCCAAAAGAGGATTTAGTGAAAGGAAAGATCATTGTCAACTTTAAATTTATGCCCACTGTGATGAATTATTGGCACAAACAACAACCACTTAACTTCCAGTTGTCATCTCATAACGCAAATATTAATGGATTTCTTATCCTAACATCTATGTGAAGAAGGTCAGTGTTATTCCAATTTTATAGACAAGGAACTGAGCAGAGAGAAGCAAATGCAAAGATTAACAAGTGTCCATTATGCATCTAAACCTTGCATAGGATGAAAAATTAAAATGAATATTACTCACATGCCTGAGATTTTTGTTACGTGGATGTGAGGTGTAACCTTCCACTTTGAACAAAAACCCAGAGACTTAAAATGTAGACATCTTTCCTTCAGGATGACTGACGTAATGTGTAGAGCAGAGATAAGTTGGCGCCACTAAATCCAGATCTAAATTCAAACTCATTTTCTTCTGGTCTATGCTACAAAATTATGACAGCATAACTATGTCAAGTAGGAATGTGAAAAAAAATCATACCCCATGGTAGACATAACTGTGCTGGCAAAATCTCCAGTGTAGATGCAGTTATGCAGACAGAAGAGTGCTTCTGCTGGCATAGCTAGTGGTGTTCAGGGATGTGGGAAATCTCCTGCTTCCATTGCCATATTCTGAGTTTACACTGGGCGGCTACACTGGCAAAGCTATACCAATATAACAATGCTGGCATAGGCTTTGTAGTGTAGACATGGCCTTTACATTCCAAGGACGGTCTTATGGGAAAGGATCCAGGACTTGTGCTGGGCAAATAACAGATTTTTCAATTCACTGGCAATTCTAATGATTTTTTTATATAAATATTTTTGGAAGTCAAACAAAAAATAAACATTTCTGAAAATATCCAGCAAATCAAAAAGTCAAAACCATTGCATTCTGAGTCAAATGAAGCATTTTTGTTCAGCAAATCTAAATTTTGAATTTTCAACCATTTAAAAACACTTTTGTTTTTAATAAAATGAAAGGAAATTTTGAAAAGAAAAAGGTAATCTCAAACCAAAAAAAATCAAAGCATCTTATTTTCAAAGTATCAAAACGAAACATTTAAATTTTTTTCATTTTTTTTTTAGAGTTTTTTTCTCCCCAACCAAAATAATCTGTCAAAATCTACACAAGTTCACAAAGTGTGTTGGTGTTGCTGAATCCACATTTTCACCAAAACATTTAATTCAGCTACATTCAGGAGATCTGGGTTCAGTAATCAGGCCCACCACAGGCTCCCAGTGTGACTTTAGAACATAAGCATGGCTATAGAGGGTCAGAAAAATGGTCCATCTAGCCCAGTATCCTATCCTCCGATAGTGTACAGTGCCAGGAGTCCCTTAGTCATTTTCTTTCTAAAATGAACACTCCCAGTCTTAATCTCTCCTCATACAGAAGCTGACACCTCTAATCATTATTGTTGCCCTCCTCTCTATTTTCTTTAATTGTTATATAAATATAATTTCAGGGTGACCAAAACTCCATGCAGTATTGATGGTGTGGGTGTACCATAGATTTATACAGTAGGATTATATAAAGCCTAATGTTTCTTAACATTCTGTTAGCTATTGCACATTGAACTGATATTTTCAGAGAACTATCCACAATGACTCCCAGATCTCTTTCTTGAGTGGTAACAGCTAATTTAGACCCCTTCATTTTATATGGATAGTTGAGATTATGTTTTCCAATGTGCATTACTTTGCATTTATCAATATTGAACTTCATCTGCCATTTTGTTGCCTGGTCACCTAGTTTTGTGAGATTCTTTTGTAGCTCTTCGCAGTCTGCTTGCGACTTAACTATCTTGAGTAGTTTTGTATCATCTGCAAATTTTGCCACCTGGCTGTTTACCCCTTTTTCCAGATCATTTATGAATATGTTAAACAGGATTGGTCCCATTACAGACCCCTGGGGGACACCACTACTTACTTCTCTCCATTCCGAAAACTGATAGTTTATTCTTACCCTTTGTTTCCTATCTTTTAACCAGTGACCGACCCATCAGAGGACCTTCCCTCTTATCCTCTGGCAGCTTACTTTTTTTAAGAGCCTTTGGTGAGGAACCTTGTCAAAGGCTTTCTGAAATTCCAACTATAGTCTATTAAACTGAATCACCTTGTCCACATGCTTGTTGACTCCCTGAAAGAATTGTAATACATTGCTGAGGCTGATTTCCCTTTACAAAAGCCATGTTGACTGTTCCCAAATATACTGTGTTCAAATGTGTCTCATAATTCTGTTCTTTTCTATAGTTTCTATAGTTGCTTGAACTGAAGTTAGGCTTACAGCCTGTAATTGGCAGGACTGCCTGTAGAGCTTGTTTAAAAATTGGCATTACATTAGCCATTCACCAGTCACCTGGTACAGAGGCTGATTTAAGCAATCAGTTACACATCACAGTTAGTAATTCTGTAATTTCATATTTGAAATCCATGGTTGCCTTTTTTGGTCCTCTGACTGTTTTTTTATATTTTGGTGTACATAAAGTTTCAGCTTCTTTTATGGTATTTTAAACAAGTTTCCAAGAAATTTGCAGGAATTTCACTCTCGTGACTTTACCATTTTAATTTCTGTTGAACTAGTCTCCTTATTTTAGTGCAGTTCCCCTGTTTGAAATTAAATGCTACTGTGGTGGGTTTCTTTGGTATTTCCCCCCATACCAGAATATTACATTTAATTATTTTGGCCACTATTACTGAGCGCTTCAGCTATATGCTCCTCTTGGACCAGATCTTATGCTCCACTTAGGACTAAATCAAGAATTTACCCCTTGTGGATTCCAGGACTAGCTGCTCGAAAATGCAATCATTAATAGTGTCTAGAAAAATGTATCTCTGCATCCCATCCTGAGGTGACATGTTTCCAGTCAATATGGGGAGAGTTGAAATCCCACATTTCTATATGGTTTTCTGTTTTTATAGCCTCATGGATCTCCCTGAGCATTTCACAATCACTGTCATTAGCCTGATCAGGTGGCCTGTAGTATATTTCTACTGCTATACTCTTATTAGTGAACTATGGAACTTCTATCCATAGAGATTGTATAGTAAGATTTTTACTATATTTGACTATGCTTTTCTTTCACAAATAGTGCCACTCTCCCACCAGGACAACCTACTCTGTCTATCCTATATATTCCCCCCCACACACACACACACAAAAGGATGTTAAATGTAATTATATTTTGTACATTAATCTATGTACTTATGAAGGTACCAATCATGTAAGTAAAAGATGATGGCATGTAAACAGAGTTTTTGCAGCAAAATGAACTACAGTTTATTAGTAGCAGAAACCACAGAGACCACTTTCTTTGTATAAGGGTTTGGCATGGAGTCCAGTTATGACAACAGGTCTTTACTCTGTGTTATCTATAGCACCTGGGGTCCAGAGTGTAATCTACTTGCGGCACTCAGAAATAAATAAACTCTTACTGACAGTGCTTGTGGATTATTATAGGATTGTTTTAGAATAATTTTGTTTTGGAAGGAGGTGAGGGGAGTCATCTGAAGTGTCTTGCAGACTTGCTAAAAAAAGCCAGAAAGTGTCTCTTATCCTTCTCCTTTCAGAGAGTGGACATAGTTGTAAGCAGCTGCTCAAAAAGTCAAATACTAGTTAGAATTCTCTTAGAAAATTTTAAAAAATACATAAGGAGGGGGAAGTTCCCCTCTCAAATAATTTGGCCTTAATGACAACATATATAGATGTATTTTACTGTGACCATAGCTTTGTAAAGGAATGACCCTGTTTTTTACTGTGGCAGAGGGAAATTCTTCTGTAGAACACAAAAATAGGTAAAAAAAGAAGTAATCCCTTAAACTACCTTTTCAAATTCTTTCTTTTACATGTATTAAATTATGGTGCTGGAATCTAGATAGTTCTGCAAATAAGCCTATCAACAACATCGGATGTTTTTCTAAAAGATCTGCTCTAGGAATTACTTTGGGAAAGTTGTTGGCTTGTGTTATACAAGAGGCCAGACTAGAGGATCACAATGGTCCCTTCTGATCTTGGAATCTATGAACTAGAGCTAGTCAAAAAATGTTCAACACTTTTTTTCCCAATTGAAACTGAAGTGTTTCATGGAAATGTATCAATTTCAACAGAGAAACAGTCACCCCCTAGGAAATCCAGTAGCCTGAGGGTTTGGTCACTCTCTCTCAATTTGTCCTACTGGAGCTGGTACAATTTGCGTAAATAATTACCTAGTGATTGGGGCAGAGAAAGAGTGAGCCCAGTTCTGTAGTCCAGGGAGTAGGGCACTTATGTGGGATGTAGGAGATCCAGATTCAAGTCCCGACTCCAAATCAGGCAGAACAGGAACTTGAGTCTCCCACACTGCAAAAATGGTATTTCTAGAAGTGTAAATGATGAGTGATAGTAGCACGAGTCTTTTGGCCAGCTGCCAAGCAGAAAAAGTAATTGTTATGTGAGTGTGATGGGTTTGGCCACAGAGACCCCCCTGGGACAGTCACCTGATGTACTGAAACTACCTCTGAGCCTGTTTTCTTTGCCAGCCTGGGACTTCAGAACCCTGTCTTGTTGAGCCAGACACACTAGCCCACTGCAACACAGACCCAGGGTCCAAACCATGCCCCACAAAGCTGCAGACTAAACTGAAAACAGCTCAGCAAGTACTCCTGTCTCCAGCACCCAGACAACCAGCTCCCCATTGGATCCAAACCCCAAATAAATCTGTTTTACTCTGTATAAAGCTTATACAGGGTAAACTCATAAATTGTTTACTCTCTATAACACTGATAGAGAGATATGCACAGTCATTTGCTCCCCCAGGTATTAATCACTTACTTTGGGTTAATTAATAAACAAAAGTGATTTTATTAAGTATTAAAAGTAGGATTTAAGTGGTTCCAAGTAATAACAGACAGAACAAAGTAAGTTACCAAGCAAAATAAAACACGCAAGTCTAAGCCTAATACATTAAGCAATTGAATACAAGTAAATCTCACCCTTAGAAATGTTCCAATAAGATTCTTTCACAGAGTAGACTCCTTCCTTGTCTGGGTCCAATCCTTTCCCCTGGTACAATCCTTGTTAGTTTCATCTCAAGTAGTAACTAGGGGATTGCTCATGACAGGTCCCTCATTGTTCTGTTCCATCCACTTTGATAGCTTTGGCACAAGGTGGGAATCCTTTGTCTCTCTCTGGGTCCCACCCCTCCTTCTACATGAAAAAGCACCAGGTTAAAGATGGAGTCCAATATCATGTGACATTCTTCCAGGACTGGCAGACACCTATGCAGAGGAGGCTTGCAGGTAAACAGAGCCACCTACAGTCAATTGTTCTAGTCAATAGGAGCCATCAAGATTCTAAACCACCATTAATGGCCCACACTTTGCATAATTACAATAGGACTTCAGAGTTATACTTCATATTTCTAGTTTTAGATACAAGAATGATACATACATACAAATAGGATGACCACATTCAGTAGATTATAAACTTTGTAATGATACCTTACAAAAGATTTTTGCATGAATCATATTCCAGTTATGTTGTATTCACACTCATTAGCATATTTCCATAAAACATTCGGAGTGCAATGTCACAGTGTGGTCCATCTTTTGTAGGCCCAAGAGCATCATATTGTTCGGAGCTTGACAACTTGGGAAATGGGGAAGTTGGAACTGACCTGGAACATAGACCTCTCAGTGTCCACTGGTCAGAAACCCCAACTTTGCAAACCACTGCTTTTTGGAGGCTTCATCTCTTTCTTCCTAATTTCAGAGATCTGACTCTGTTTTGTGACGTCAGCCTAATGAGCTGGATGTGGTATGGTACGTGTGTTGCTTATAGAGCCATTTCCTCTTTATCTCATTAACTATAATTTTATCATAAATGATAAGACTTTTAGTCATGTTCCTAAGAATAACGAAGGGTAATTAAGTAATCATAGACCGTAAACGTTTATTACTCATAGACCATAAAGGTTTATTAATGCAAACAAGTCAAAACAAACCAATGGGAAGGTCAAGTATGTGTACTTACCTGGAGGTTTTATTTAATATCCCAAGTATGGTCCTGAAATAAAGCCATAGAGCTGAACACTCCTAAAATTTGGGATGGGAGAATGTGTTTCAAAATCCAGATCTGGATGTAAATATCTCACATGTATCCTATGTCTGTAATGGAATGACTGAAAAATCTAGATCAGGACAATCCCAAACTATTAGCACGGTTACAGCAGTGCTTATAGACTCCAACCAAGACTGTGCTTTCATTGTGCTAGGTACTGTACGTACATATGCACTGTCCCAAAAAGCTCACTGTGGATAGTTCTCTGAACACATCTTTTTCAATGTGCAACAGCAGTCAAAAAGCTATCAGAATGCTAGCGAACATTAGGAAAAGGATAGATAATACAACAGAAAGTAGCATAGTGCCTCTGTATAAATCCATTGTATGCCCACATCTTGAACATTGCATGCAGTTCTGGTCACCCCATCTCAAAAAAGATATATTAAAACTGGAGAGGGTGCAGAAAAGAGCAACAAAAATTATTAGGGGTGTGGAACAGCTTCCATATAAGGAGAGATTAGAAAGACTGGGACTGTTCAATTTAGAAAAGAGACAGCTGAGAAGGGATATGCTAGAGGTCTATAAAATCATGACTGATGTGGAGAAAGTGAATAAGGAAATGTTATTTACCTCTTGACATAACACAAGAACTTGAGGTCACCTGATGACATTAATATGCAACAGGTTTAAAACAAACAAAAGGAAGTTCTTCTCACAACGCACTGTTAACCTGTGAAACTCATTCCCATGGGGTGTTGCAAAAGCCAAAACTATGAATGGGTTAAAAAAAGAATTAGATACATTCATGAAGGATAGGTCCACCAATGGCTATTAGGCAAGATGGTCATGAATGCAACCCCATACTTTGGTGTCCCTAAACTTTTGACTGCCAGATGCTAAGACTGTCCAATAGGGAATGGATGACTTGATAATTATCCACGTCTGTTCTTTCCTTCTGACGTATCTGACATTGTCTACTGTCAGCAGAAAGGATACTGCGCTAGATGGAGCATTTGTCTGACCCAGTGTGGCCATTCTTATGTTCTTATTATATTGTGGACTACAGGTATGGCAAGGAAGGGGAAGGGAAGTTTGTGTGTTAGATGCTATTGCTTAGCTGTCAGGATTTAGGGGAAAATGGTTAATGGATGCATTAATAGCATTAAAGGAAAACAAACTTGAAACAGTACATAATGGTCTTGCAAATACAGAAATGGGCAAATCAGTTCCTATAGAATAAATGGCCTGAATAAAAAGCATTTTTCTAGCTATGAAAATATTTGGTTCTTGTCCCTCACCTTCTCTCCGACCTGTGAGTCCTGCTCCCCCACCCTCACCCCACAATTTTTTCTTTTTACTGCTGCCTGTGAACTTTCTTGTTTTAGCCAGGACCAGAAAAGGAAGTGCCTGAAATACCATGGATGAGGTATTTCTGGAACAGCTGGAAGCAAGAACTGCTGTAGATTTATTCCAAGCGACTTCCCTCATGAGATTTCCAGTCCAACTTTTCACTCTGAAGTGATTCAGAGAGTCTGAAAAAGCATCTGAGCTGCCGGGTGCTCGTCTGAACAGAGCTGAGTCTCCAAATCGTGGAAGGTTTGTGCATCACTAATCATGTCCTCTTACAGTTCAGTCACAGTGTGATGAGGGCTGAAGTCTTCCCTAAAGATGCGTACTGTGCCAGAGGAGCAAAAGCCCAGGCCTACTAATCAAGGCCAGGTCTTTTACATGACAACCTGCCAGCCACTAAGCTAGCTTCTTTCTTTAAGTTTAAGAAAGAAAAGGATCTGTATGCATAATTATTCCAGCTCGGTCCAAACCAAAACCTGGGATCCAAGCAGCCACAAAGTACCTCTAACTTTGAACCCCCAAGCCCCTGCCACTAGATAAGACTGAAATTCCTACAGAGTAAGGCGGGCAGGAGTTACTGTGTAGATTAGACAGGAGAGCCACACATGACAGAATGAAGGGCCACCCACCTAATTAGTGAAGCTGTGCAGGCATGGCTCCACTAATTAGGTGGAGAAGATGCACATGTAAGGTGAGGTGGTGGCCTTGGGGGGACCAGGGGGTAGGTGGGAGGGGGCATTGGGGTGAGAAGAGGGGGTGGGGGGAATTTGGGATGTGCAGGGCTGCGGCAAACAGAGAAAGAGGCAATTTTCCCCAGCTCCAGGACTGTGGCTACTGGGGAGAGACCCTCCCTCCTTCCCAGCCCCAGCTGAGGGGCTTCCATGATGGGGGAGAGACCCTCCCTCCTTCCCAGCCCCAGCTTAAGGGCTGCCATGGTGGGACAGAGACACCCCCCTCCCTTCCCAGTCCCAGCCCAGGAGCTGCCGTGGCGGGGGAGAGAGGGCACATCCATCGCATTAGAAAGGTAAGACTTCTGATATTAAAATATGAGTTGTGTGCTTTTATTTGTAGAACAAAAAACAATAATTTTTTTTATATAGCGCTTTTATCCAAAGCACTTTACAATAGTTAGCTAATGGTACAAACAATATTTGGAAAGATTGTTAAGTGCTCTGCCGACACCGTCAACAATTTTCAAGTGGTCCGTGGAAAAAAAAAGTTTGCAAACCACTGATCTAGATAGTCTAATCATAACAAAATCTTTAATCTCTTTCCTTTTCAGTAGAACTCTGATGGTCGTAGTTTACCTAGACATATCAGAGCACAAAGTGTCTTTTCAATCTAACACTACCCTGTTTTATTATCCTGTTAGAATTCACAGTAAACAATTTAACTACAATTGTGAGTGCTCCATATCATGAACTAATATTTCTGACAGAGTAAAGTTTGTATTGCCCTGGCCTATATTACTATTGAATGACTGACACGCCCCAGATAACTGCAGAGAAATTAGATGTATATTTCAAACTATGACAGGAGCAAACTCTATGAAAGTAGAAATTAACCCAGTAGTGCTTAGGGGCATCAATCAGAGCCACATTGTGCTAGGTGCTGTACAAATACTTAAAAAATGGTCCCTGCCCCTGAAGAGCTTACAAGTAGCAAATCATCCTTTTCTTTACTATTGAATAGTACTTAGTTATGAGTTAAAAAAAAATCAAGGATCAGCCTAGTGATGGCTATTAAAGATTTAGAGAAGAGTGTGGAGAGCATGTAGGATCTTGAAGAAGATAATGTTCACACAACAGGTTAATAAAATTTGCAGGCAATAGTAAATTAGGAGTAGATGACACAGCCACTAACACAGACTTGGTAAATTAGGTTAATAAAGCACAAATAAAAATCATTCCAATGCTGCACAACCAACAAGGTGAGACAGGAAACAGGCCAGCTGGTACAAAAAATGGCAATTCTTATGGTGTTTGTACTAACCCATCTGTAATTCATTCTGCTAAACGAGTTTCTTCCCCGCCCCTCTCTTTTATCTATTTTGTTAGATTATTATGTAAAGTTTATTATACAAATCAACTATAAATTATCTGTATATCACATGTGGCAAACTCTCACTGCTAGTACAATGCAAATGTAGAAGCTAAGGATTTTTCCATGTTTAGCGGCAATGCACTGCTACTTTGGAGTTTGGAAACAAGGTTAATGGAAGATCCCAAGTTTTAGGAGCAGGAAGAGAAGAATTTTGGCCCTTCTTTCACTGTGAAATGCTGATTGCTGCGGTGTATAGCACAATGATGATCACTTAGACCACGGTGGTCACAGAATTATTACAATATTTGATGTCATAAAGATGGAGAAAATGGAAAGGAAAGAGAGCAAAGGTATTAGATTACTGCAACATGGCCAAGTTAATAATATAGCTCAACCTTTAATGTCAACATTTCTTGACTTTTAAAAATGTTACTCATGCACGCCATATGTTATATTAACACAGGTAATTCCTACCACTCCCACCTCTATCTGCCACTGCTTTGATAATCAGGATCGCATACAACTTCAGTCAATCTCCAACCATACTCAAAGGTTATTGGGATTTTATATTACACAGATGCAGCACAGCAACAATACAACATAGCTCACAGGACGTGTATTAGTTCACATTCACTTACTAAGAGTTTAAATATTATAATTGAGCACAGTTCCAATCTTACTAATCAGAAATCATGCATACAGCATGGAAAATTTATATATAAGCCATGCAAATGTGTCCAAGTGCTGCTCACTTTGCTCATGTAATAAGTCCCAAGGCGTTACTCACCTGAGTAAAAGAAAAAGAATTTGGCTTTTAAAGCAAGACAGTTTCCCTGCCTTGAAGATCTTGCAGTCTATGTACATTTCTCTGTATAACTTCTATTTGGAAACTCCAGGAGAGAAAGGAGAACCAAAGTAAAACTACAATCTATTAAAGTTATTTATGCTCCATTTGATGGAGATAGGAAGGATTCTTTTCTGCATGTCATTCAGGTAACTGAGTCTAGACAGGAATGAATGAGTTATTTGGACTGCTGGGTCACATTCTCCCTTAAGTTCTGTTTAGTAGAGGAGTTAACTTCGCTTTGTTCCAGATATAATGTCTGTTGCTTTGCAGGCACACACAAAAGCAGGCTCAGAGAGCCGACTAAGGTTGGCTGAAGGATGCAACCTTATTCTGGATAATCAATTTTCTTTACAAAGAGGCATCTACAAGGTTGTGAAATGCTGTGACTGTAATGAGCTGTCATGTCACAGCAAGTTAAATATAGTTCAGGAATTGGGAGGTTGTCCTGGGGAGCTGGTAGCTGGAGCCCAAGAGATTCCCTCTCTGGGGACATTGCAAACACTACGTGTTTATACTACAAACTGATATGTGAGGACATGAAACAGTGTTGTACTGTATACAGGGTATTATGACCCATCAAAGCATGTGCCTTCTCCATGGGATCCTTTGCAGGGTAACTGCATTGATTAACATGAAGATCTCTCTGCCTTGTATGTAAACAGGAGAAACAGTTTCTATGGTGATAGATGCAATATGATAAGCAAATGGAGGTAAAGATAAGGAACTGAGGCACAGAGAGATTGTGACTTACCCAAAATCAAACCTGAGAGTTGAACCCAGCTTGCCTGGGTCCCAGCCCTATGTGTTCACCAGAAGACCTTCCCTCTTTGCTGCTATGTGTATTTGCAGTGCCTAGCACGGTGGGGCTCTGATCTCACTTGGCCTCTCTAGGTGGTGTACTAATGATGAATACTATTGAAGTTAAAGGAAGTTTTGAATGAGTGAGGACTGAAGTATTTAGCCCTCTGCCACCAGGGTCTTAAACTTACTCGTACCCTACTGACGAGAAGGGACGCTAAGCCACTGCAGTATCTTCCAAAAAAGAAAAGGGAGCTTTTAATTATAGTAATGTTTTCTCCCAGAGACTCGCAGAGATATTTCAGACACTGAGATATCAATACAGGCAGCTTCTAGGCTAGTTCCTTAATCCCGAGTGATCGAGGGAGTGCAGCATGTTTCACAAGCTTTTCCAAGGAAGCCTGGAGGGTAGTGTTCACTGGAGTTCAAATTTGAATCACCAAGATAACATAATGGCAAAACAATTTCAGTGCAAGTCTAAAGGGATGACATGACGATGTCGTGACAAGGGCAAAGTGATGCCCCTGCAGATCTGAGGACAGGACCACCCTGTGTTGAGAGGATGGGAAAATCTCTCAGTGGAAGCTGGAGTTTAAAAAAGAAAGAAAACTCAAGTCACTTAAATACTTAAATACTAAATACTAAATGTCATATTTTCAGCTAGGCCCAAAGAGCCTAGAAGCATCTCAGGAAGGAAGTATGTAGGAGTCCTTTGTGCTTTCTAATCCTAAATTTGGGATCAGCCGACTCCCTGCATGGATAAGAGCAAGCCATGCCATTCCCAGGAACTAGGGTTGTGCAGTGCAGCGAGAGCTGTGCGCTCCTAGTGGGTTGCCGGTTTCTAGCAACTTTGTGATAACGATAAGACATTTTAACTGCTTGCACAATGTCCTGGGTTCCTAAGCCAGGCAAGGGGCAATTAGATAAGAATACAACAAAAATAGAAACTAATACTATCAATATAGTGCCATGAATAAATACCATGCTGCACCGAAGCGTATCTTGTGCCAAACTGATAACAAGCCTGCTCCTGTTCTGAAGAATTTACAGCTTAAAGATCAGAGCAGCATGGTATTGCACAGGACAAATGAGGGAAGCATTTGGGAACAGTATCTGGACTATTTCACAGAACAGGTGGATTCCTTGGAAATGTTTGTAGCCAGGGGACTCTGTGAATGTTAACCAGGAGCTTTTTTCTTAGGGAGACACAAAAGGAGGAAGAATTATGGGCCAGAGTCATACCTAATGTAAATCAGCATAGGTCCATTGGCTTCTGTGGTTCTCACTCAGTGGGTGGAGCTGCACTGATTTGCACGCTTTGGGGATCTATGCTGGAAATAGACTGGGGTGACAATGGGGATTGCTCAGTTGAGTGAAATGTAAGGAATGGGACAGCAAGTAGGAGGAACAAAGAGCAGCTATAACCTACTGGCCGTATTGTGTCCCAGATCAACAAAGAAGAGGACTCTGTTACATCCCCCATTACAGAAGCTGACTGTTTATCTCAAGCTGTGGAGGTCCCTGTTCCAATCGCCAGTGTCAACCAAGATGGCAGCCATCACCTAGGTATAGACCGGGGGTGGAGATAAAATATAACACTAGTCTACAATTTTTGAGAAGTCGTCTGCTTCAGAGATAAAATGTGATATTTATTATGTATTTTGATGTGCTGAATTCAAATATGACAATTAAAACAACTGATTGGCTACTGTTTCTAAGATATTTAAGTTTTTACATTTTATGTCTATGTATATTGTGCAGATAGTAGAGTTTTAATCATAAATTGTAAACCTAGGTCTTTTCATGTGTTTATGGTTGCTTTACATGATAATATTGCACCTGTCCTGTTTATGTAACACTTTAAAAATCAGCAAAAGGGTTATAGAAATAAAATTTATTATGAAACAAAAGGCAAAAAACTATTATGTACATAGTTTAGTCCTATTCAGTGTCTACTCGGCGCTTCTTGGCTTGTCTCTTGTATTCATTAAATGGAGCATCTCTTGTCACTGTCCAGCAGTAGTCTGCAAGCATTGATGGGCTCCATTTGCCCTGATAGCCTGCCAGGAGATTCCACTGCTGTAGTCCGGAGCCCAACAGCTCTGCCTTACTCTTGGGTAGTTCCAAATCCCTGAGAAGATCATTCAGTTCACCTTGTGTTATGAGGTGTGGTTCAGAGGAGGAGGATGGGAGAAAATGTGGGTCCTGTGACATTGATAGTTCAGGACCAGAAGTTTCATCCTCTTCATCTTCCTCGTCTGACTCAAGTGAGAATGATTCTGGTGCATCAGGAACCGGCAGTCCTTCTCCGTGGGGTACTGGGCGTATAGCTGATGGAATGTTTGGATAATGCACAGTCCACTTTTTCTTCTTTGACACACCTTTCCCAACTGGAGGCATCATGCAGAAGTAACAATTGCTGGTATGATCTGTTGGCTCTCTCCAAATCACTGGCACTGCAAAAGGCATAGATTTCCTTTTCCTGTTCAACCAATGGCCAAGATTTGTTGCACAAGTGTTGCAGCATATGTGTGGGGCCCACCTCTTGTCCTGATCTCCAATTTACAGCCAAAATAAAGGTGATAGGCTTTCTTAACCATAGTGGTTATACTGCCCTTTTGTGATGCAAAAGTCACTTCACCACAAACATAGCAGAAGTTATCTGCACTGTTCACACAAGTACGAGGCATCTCTGCTCACTTTGGCTAAACAGAAATGTGTCCCTTTGCAAAATTAAACACTGACAAAGAAGAGAGCACGACACTGTATGATTTCTAGAGCTGATATAGGGCAATTTGTTCAGCAGAGTGATGTAAGCTTCGTTATGATTGCATCATCCATGACTTCTAGGAATAACATGATGCAATTCATATTGTGTATGACACAACACCAGCTTCAGATTGCATCATTCATTGTTTTGCCTAAAAAGCAAGTACTGTCCAAACCCAGTCATAGATTTATTCATTGATCCAGTCAAAGATGTATTTTAGTCATTTCTGGCTTAAATTGAGATCCCTTCTCTTTATAACTCACTTATCCTCCGCCATTCCCAAGTCAAGGGTCATATATGCTGACCCAATAGCATATCTTGAAAACTAGAGCCAATCAACAATTTTAAGCATCATTTTTGTTCTCAGTGACCCAGAATTAGTAAAGTTGGACTACATTTATTTCAGAAGGATTTTGGCTGTAGAGCAGTGTAATTAGCCATAATTGCAGCTCTGCTCTGTCAGCTTTGGTGCATCTTTGGTTGCAGCACAGCACTAATTCCATTCTGAACAGAGGCTGAGTGCATTCTGCATAGCTTGGAAACATACAGATTCATGTTGCTGGGTTTTTTATTTATTTTTTAAATAATTGACATTGACATTATAGTGCAGTAGAAGAATCCTGAATAGAGCAGCCCAGAGAGCTGAGTGGGAAATGGCTTTCCTAACCCACAAAACTTTTTGATGTTGCAAAAATGTTCCCACTCTGCAGCATGATGAACCTGAGACCTTGAGAACTTTTAGAGATTAGGAGCCCAGAACAGCCAATAGCCTGTTCAGGGAATTCACATGGGAGGTGGGAGACGTATGTTCAAGGCCCTGCTCCGCTAGTCTCCCATATTGCCCCGCAGAGTGATTTGACAACAGGCAAGGGTATATTCTGGGATGAATCTCTCTCATTCTCTCCTGTTGGAACTGTTCCACATTGTGTAAATAATTAAATATTCATTGGAGCAGGGACTTGCACCTGGGTCTCCCACATCCTAAGTGAGCGTCCTAAGCTGCAGGTTATTCTATAGTAGGCTTTTGATTTTAACCAGAAATTCCATCCTGGACCGGAGAAATTCTTCCTGATGAATGTTTAATTGAGACTGGTACATTCATATGAAAAATTTAACAAATCAGGCTTTTCTCACCAAAAAAAAGAAAAGTTTCATCAAAAAATTCCTGACCAGCAATATTCATAAGCAATCTTATGGTAGCAAGCTAATGTACAGGAACAATGGATTGAAAAGCTAGATCAAGAGACAGACTTGCATTTTGGCATCCATTTGATTATTATAAGTAGGATCCTACCAAATTCACAGCAATGGAAAACATGCCACTGACACAATAATCCAGGGTTTGGCCGATTGCAGCTCTCAGTGGCTGCAGTTCGCTGCTCCAGGCCAATGGTGGCTATGGGAAGTGGTGCAGGCTGAGAGATGTGCTGGCCGCCACTTCCCACAGCCACCATTGGCTTGGAGAGGTGAACCGTGGCCAGTGGAAGCCGCGATCGGCTGCACTTGTGGATGTGGCAAGTAATCAAACCAGCCCGGCCTGCCAGGGTGCTTACCTTGGTGGGCTGCGTGCCAAAGGTTGCCGATCCCTGCAATAAGCCCTCCCCCATTAAATCTAGCTATTGGAGGGTGAGGAGAAAGGCTAGGAGGCTCCCCAGCCTGGGTCTCTTACCATTTCCTGGGCTTCAGCTGCTAGTCTCCAAGCTGGGGAGGGATGGGACTTACTCTTTCCCTGCACAGCTGCTGTCAGGTGGAGATCAGAGACACTTCTGGATACTTCCCCCTGCTACAGGACACTCCAGGAGGTTCCTGAAGGTGGAGGTGGATCTGTACTGCAGGGAGCACTCCAGCCGGGGTCTCGTAGGTGCTAGCCCTAACCGGAGTGGGGAGAGATAGGACTTGCTCTTCCCTTGCACAGCTGCTCTCAGAGGGAGATCAGACCCGTCTCCACATACCTCCCCCTGCTGCAGGAAACTCTGGACTAGCAGCTAGGAGCCCCTAGCTGGGGTGCTCCTAGCAGCATGGGGGAGATCAGACCCACCTCCAGGAACGTCCTGCAGCTGCAGGAAGCTCTGTGGCTGCTACCTTCAGATCTGGGCTCTGAAAGCAGCACAGAAATGTGGGTGGCAATCAATCACGCAGCCTCCCTACAACACCTTTGCAATCCCCCCCAACCCGTTTATGGGTTGGGACCCCCATGGTTACACCACCATGAAATCTCAGATGTAAACATCTGAATTCATGAAATTGACCAATTTTCAAATCCTATGGCCGTGAAATTGACCAGAATGCACTGTGGATTTGGTTGGGCCCTAATTATAAGAGCTATGTGTAAACTTGAAAGCTTGTCTCTCTCACCAATGAAAGTTGTTCCAATAAACAATATTACCTCACACACATAGTCTCTCTAATATCACAGGGCCAACACAGCTACAACAACACTGCATAAGTTAAAAAAATAAGTTTGAAATTCTGAATTCCCACGGTGATTGTTAATTTGTTTGGGGTTAATGCATGTATATATACAGTGCACTGTCCTTTCACTGGAAGGAGAGATGAACTGAGGCCAAAGCACCTGCCTTAGGGATGGATGTCACTTACTAAATGTTCAGTCATCATCAGTTTGTGCTTTGTCTGCTAAACGTACTGACAGTAGCTTCCCTGGTTCACAATAGCTTTGTCAAGTTGAAGATTTATGAAAGAGTCAGCATTTTGTTCCTTATTCACTGCATCACTTTGTCACACTGTGTAATGCAACATAACAAACTGATTTGCTGAAGTGATGTCTGCTGACCACTGAAAGCAACATGCAGTGTGCATTTAAGGGGCCCAATCATGCTACCGCTAAACCAATGGCAAAACTCCCATTTACTTCAATGAGAACAAGACTGAGCCCATAATTGTTGCCTAGGAGAGAGGTGCTTTCAATCTCATTTGTCTTCCCAAAGAGAAATGATAATGTCAATATGAGTGAATTTATCACTTGCTCTTATCAAAGCTTTATGACAGGTTGGGATGAACTCTTTAGGCCCTCTCCCCTTCCTGGATAAAAGCACCATGATTAAACCCGGTATGGAAGCAGAGGAATTGCCATCCCAGTAGTCCAGTCTCTAACAGTGAGTACTACCAGTTCCTTCTGAGGAAGGTGCAAGAACCCTGACAATGGTCCATTATAGAGCTGTTCAGAAAATGGTAGTTTGTGTGAAAATTTTTAAAAGCAATGCCAATTTTACATTTTTTTCCTCATAATATTTCTATGAAAAAAGCAAGCATTTTTTAGGTTTTAGAAAATCAAAAGCTGTTTAATTTTTGCTTTTCATCAAAAAATGGAAAATTTCATGAGAGGCTTTTCCACAAAAAAAATATTTTTTAAAAAAGGACCATTTTTCATCAGTTTTTTGACTGAATATTTTTGACTTGCTCTGTTGTGGAATAAATTCCTCTGGGGAAATTATTTCTACCCCCCCCTCCCTCCCATCCACCCGCCCTGGTCAGTAGCTCTCAAGCACGGAGGGATGTAGAAGCACTACCACCACCTGGAGGGAGAAGAGAAGTTGTTTTGGTAGAGGAGGAGGAGGAGGAGGGTATAGGGCACCAGTTTGGGGCAGGAAGACAGGTTCTTCTAGGACAAGTGAGGCAGCTGCTAGAGCTGCATTAGAATTACAACCACTGCCTCACTCATTTGCCCTTGCAAAAGTGTTATTTTTAATTGGAAACAGCTCTTCTGAATCTCCTCATCCAGTTAATTATACAGGCCCATTGTCATGAGCTAGCAGCCGGCATAATGTATTCACGGTGCATTGTGTGCACTCCAGCTTCACGCTTAGTTCAGTACTTTCTTTGGATGTGGATTGTAATTGTAATGGTGTATTAAGTACCCTGTCTGTTCAGATGAATAGATAAGGAATGTAAGTGATGAAAATGAGGGCACTTGTGAGATATACCAGTAGTGATCTTTCCATGTTAAAGTCGATGCTTTGTCTTGAGATGCTGTTAAGGAAGGTACCTGCCTGTGACTGCTGATTCTGCATCAAAGGAGAAGGAGGGAATTGGAGAAGAGAAAAAGAGGGGGTGTTGAATGTTCAGCCCAACAGGACATGAGTGACACTCCCTCTCTGACAGATGCTGAAATTGCTTGCAACTTGGTTCACTCCAGGGAGACTTTTCTACCTACCTTGTTCCCTTTTTAGCCACTCTCATGCAGTTTGATTTCTGGTTACTGTCAGTGTAGCAGTGAAAGGAGGCAGGCTTTTCTATTGTATAGTGAGAGTGTTGCTCTGTCTATGATGTGCCAATTTTGTGGATAAACAGAGAGGACTTATGGGCAAAATGTGGGTGCCCTTAAGTTGAGCCAAGTTCAAAAGTCAGGCCTTTGATCTAGGCACCTAAATTTGGAATTCTGCACCTCTGAACTCCCCTAGGAGCTGCTGATACTTAGCACCTGTGAATAGCAGGTCACTTATGGAGATGCCTAACTTTAGGCACCCAGGTTTGACAATTTGACCTGAGTCTCCAGAGCAGTCAGCCAGGGCTCCTTAACAAGCATTAAATTCACACACAGTTGAACAAAGAAACTCATGCAACTGGCTGTTTTCACTCTATTTTGCAGTGGTCCATAGCCACGTCCTCTCCAGGCCATTGATTAAATATGCAGAGTAGAGCCTTGCTAGTTTCTCACTCTGCTCATTGGCAAACCTGATCATGTTCATCCTCTCAAAAAGGCAGCATCAACAGAGATTAAACAGCAAAGTGCTGCAGTGCATGCTTATCATAATTTAAAAAAAACAAACTTAACTTGCTTTCCTTAGCAAAAAAATATAGCACAATACATTTACCTCCAGCTCTGGAGTCTGCTTCAGATCTTAATATAACAAAGCATTTAAACAAAGGTTAAAATCGACAATAAACTTCATGATCAGTTTGTGTTGTAGCTGTCACCTTCCTATATCTTTTCTTTTCCCATCCCTTGCTGTGTGATACACACCAGGGTCCAGGCAGTGCAACCTAGTGGTGAGAACAGGCATCTGGCCTTGGGCTCAGGGTGGAATCAGAGCACAGAACTGGAGGCATAAGTCAAGGGACAGGCCAACGGTCAGAAGCAGGAGTTCTGAGGAAAATAGGGACTAGGGTTGAAACAAGGGCCTGCACAGAAAGCAGGTCTGGTGCAGCGCAGGCATGGAACACCTTGCGCTGCTCTAGTTACAAGGCTTAAATAGCCATCTGTTGGCTCTTTTGTCCACCCAGGGAGCACAGGCACTTAGCGAGGGTTTATTGGGCCCAGCTGAGCTCATTGGGTCACCAGGCAACTGCACACCGAGCTAGCAGAGTTCCTGACACTGTCTTAGCTAATTGCTCGGATGTTTCCAAATGCATTTCAATGCTTTTTATTACGTAATGCCCCTAGAAAGCTCAACTATTCCTTCTATGGCTAGATCTATAGTCCACTGGCACCAGCAGAAACACTCACATTGACTTCAATGCGCTTTGGATCAGGTTCTCAAGACCCTTTTGAAAACTCATCTCTGCCAGGATGCTCCCAACAAAGCAATTGAGCATTTTCATTATCTTGTATCGTTTCCTTCTAGACATTGAAAACCTGATATACCTGATCCATCATGAAGTGCATACATAGATAAACTATAGTAGCTGCATTAATAGCATCTCTCATCTTTCCATGCCATGTCTCTTCTTTGCTCCTTGCCACCCCGCTACTCATTTTGTTAAATTTGGAGTGTACTCTTTTGGGCCGGGATCTTTTATTTCTTCATGTGCTACGAAGCACCTAACGCACTGCTGCATGCTATAGAATAATAAGGGGTGCTACAAGCAGTGAAGTGTATCTGGGGGCTCTGGATGAGTTCCCATCGAAGTCAGTGTCGGATGTTACTCTTGGCTGGTTTGATCAGGCAGGGAACTGCCACTTGTGAGGAAGTTAGGCTGGAGGACTGCAAGGGAGTGGAGGAGCTGTTCAAAAAAATGAGGAGAAACTCATAAATGTTTCTCTCCATGGAAATGTTTAATAAAAGGCAAAATATTGATATGATCTAAAGAGAAGGAAGGCAGGTATGTTAGCCCTAGAATGATAAAGGCCCTTTTTCCTATAAGCTGAGAAGGGGTTATCTCAGATCAGTTAGGGACATCTGAGTCCAATTAAGAGCTGCCTGAGATCTTTAAAAACCCCTCCTTGAGTCGGGGAGGGAAGTAACGTTCTGGGTAGCAGGGAGACGGGCTTCTCCAGGATGAGAAGCTGGTCTCCATGCTACAGGGAGAAACAACAAAAGCTGAGGCCCTGTTTAGTGGAAGGTACAGATGCCCTGGGGCTAGTAACAGGACAACATCCACCCATCTCTCGAGGAAGGGGTACGGGAAGTATCTTTTGGTTTCAGTTTATAAATGTGTTTCTTTTTGTTTGGTGGAGGATGGGGGGTGCCCAATTCTCAAGGCAGAACCAGTTTCTTATGCTGCCTTCTCCTCCCCCAGAATTCCATGCCTCCCCTCCCAGTGGGGTGCACCTCCCAGTTTGAGAACCTCTGCTCTAAGGTACTTGCGGTTGGGTGGTGGTGGTGTTGGGTGTTTTTTGGTTTTTTTGCCTGTTGATATATCTCTAAAATAGAAACAAAATTTTTAAAGGTTGAAAATAGAAAGCATAAATATTGTTTGCTTGTAAACAAAAAGAAAGATTATATCCATAGGGTTCAAAATTCTGAATTTTCACTATGATCTTTATGTTAAAGATGAAGATATATTAAACTTAGGATTTGCATGAATTGAAACAAGCTTGTCAGCTCTTTCACATGGTAGCCTGTTTCTTGACTGGGCGTATATTTCCAAACACTGACCAGTTTCTTTCACATGCTGCCGAAAATGGAGGAATCTGAAGCAGAAGAGAAGCAAGAGGAATCTGATATTGTATTGTGCAAAGGCATTACCATCATATTGTAGCAGCAATATGCTTAGCAGATTCTCAGTTTGCACTCCTGGAAGAGGTTCTGTATTCTGCAACTTTTGTAAGTACTTTGCAACATCTAGTCCTAAGAGTGTTGCTTGTTTGGTAATCCAGTCAAATGCTGTAACAATGCTATCATCACTAACATTGCTATCTTTGAACCTTGGATCTAAGAGGTTTGCAACAGCATGTATTGGTCTGCAGCAAAATTCTTCCCATCTACAAATAAAGTCCTTCACTTTTACATCATCCTGACTCAAGTGGAGATGCACTAAGATTCTCAAAAACAATTGACTCTGCTCAATTTATGGCCAAGATAATGTCTGACAAATGCTGTCTGATATAGATAGCGAGTTGCTTCTGCAAATCACTGTAGAATCTTCAGAGTTTTGCAGGTGAACCCAAAAGATATCCTCAAAGTAGAGCGTGCCTTACACTTTTAACTACTTTAGATCTTCCATTATCATGATTTCTTGAAAAACTGCTTCATTTTTAATAAACCTTCAAATGACATCACTACACTTCTCCATCTTGTTTTGCTAGAAAGTTTCAGGGTTTCCATTTTAGTCTTACCATACTTTTCTTCCCACTGCTTCTTAAAGGCTGCAGATACAATATGAGTAGTTTTCACATGTTTTACAACTCCTTTTGCTCTTTTATAGATCTTTTCCAGTGTGCCCAACTTCATGAAATCTGAAATTTGAAGCACTTAGGCCATGGGAAGTGCATCCTATTGCAATAACACGTCCATTATGATTTCTTGTGCTGCTTTCCTTTACTGCATTGTGAGTCTACAAAGGAAATACTTTCCCACTTCCAGCCTTTTCTAGTACTCATTTCACTACTAATACACTCTGCTATATGGATTTCTCTCCTGTATTAATGCTCTTGTGTGTTTGATTCTGCCTCAACCAGTTTTTAACATCTTTTTAATAACTTATCCCTGTACATTTGTCCACCCATCTGTAATAACCTTATCCCAGATTTGGACCTTAGCGTCCAAAATATGGGGGTTAGCATGAAAACCTCCAAGCTTAGTTACCTGCTTGGACCTGGTACCTGCTGCCACCACCCAAAAAATTAGAGTGTTTTGGGGCACTCTGGTCCCCCTGAAAAACCTTCCCTGGGGACCCCAAGACCCAAATCCCTTGAGTCTCACAACAAAGGGAAATAATCCTTTTTCCCTTCCCCCCTCCAGGTGCTCCTGGAGAGATACACAGACACAAGCTCTGTGAATCCAAACAGAGTGAATCTCCCTCTCTGTTCCCAATCCTGGAAACAAAAAGTACTTTCCTATTCCCCCAGAGGGAATGCAAAATCAGGCTAGCAATCCAACACACAGATCTCCCCGATTCCTTCCTCCCACCAATTCCCTGGTGAGTACAGACTCAATTTCCCTGAAGTAAAGAAAAACTTCAACAGGTCTTAAAAGAAAGCTTTATATAAAAAGAAAGAAAAATACATACAAATGTTCTCTCTGTATTTAGATGATACAATACAGGGTTGATTGCTTAAAAGAATATTGAATAAACAGCCTTATTCAAAAAGAATACAAATCAAAGCACTCCAGCACTTATATTCATGCAAATACCAAAGAAAAGAAACCATATAACTTACTATCTGATCTCCTTGTCCTTACACTTAGAAACAGAAGATTAGAAAGTAGAACTACTTCTCCAAAGCTCAGAGAAAGCAGGCAGACGACAAAAGACTCAGACACTCAAATCCCTCCACCCAAAGTTGAAAAAATCCGGTTTCCTGATTGGTCCTCTGGTCAGGTGCTTCAGGTGAAAGAGACATTAACCCTTAGCTATCTGTTTATGACACCATCTTTAAATACTTCCAGAGAAAATGCTTTGAGTTTGTTTGTTTTTTTGCAGAGTTTGCATTACACCAGGGATAGGCAACTTCTGGCATGCGTGCCGTGCACGGCACGCTAGCTGATTTTCAGTGGCACTTACGCTGCCGGGATCCTGGCCACTCGTCCAGAGTGCTCTGCATTTTAATTTAATTTTAAATGAAGCTTCTAAAGATTTTTAAAACCTTATTTACTTTACATACAATAGTCTAGTTACATATTATAGACTTATAGAAAGAGACCTTCTAAAACATTAAAATGTATTACGGGCACACAAAACCTTAAATTAGAGTGAATAAATGAAGGCTTGGCACACCACTTCTGAAAGGTTGCTGACCCCTGCATTACATGTTCATATTCTGACTGCAGAAGAGGTTTGTTCAGAGAATGTCTTCAGGGTGCTTCTTCCCCCGTCCAAGGTGACCATACATCCAATTTTGGCCAGAACAGTCTCCTTGTCAGTCCTTTCCCAGCCATCCTGATTTTTTTGGCAAAAGTGGGCATTTGTCCCTTTTGCTCTTGCGAAGTGCTGATCAGCCACACCACCTGCATGGCAGGGAGGCAGAGTTCAGGTGAGAAGCAACAGCAAGCTGTATCAGGGGGCCAGGCAGCAGGGCTTAGGCAAGGAGCTATGCCAGCCCCATGTGGGGAGCAGGCTGGGTTTGGATGAGAGCCCTGTGTGGGGCTGGTGGAGGAACAACAGGGCTCAGGCCAGTGGTTTGGGCCAGCCCCACATGTCGGGGAGGGAAGGTGGCAGGGCTCGGGTGAGTGCTTGGGCCAGCCCCATGTGGTGTCCTGTTTTCACTCTGGGAAATTCCATCACCCTGCCCCCTCTCTTCTCTCCCCCGCATTGTCTCCACACCAAACTCCACTTGCAGGCCAGAAGTCCCCAGAGGCAGGCAGGCAGAAATCCACAAGTAAGAGTCGCTGTACTCAATTCTGTTCTCTAGTAAAGATGGCAGCCTCCTCTAGTGACTGGGAGCTGTAATAATATGCCCCAGGGGGTTACATAGATATATATGGTATCTAGGGCCTGCAGCATATATGAATTGTAATTGCCTAAAGCCATAAGTTTTGAAATAAAATAACTTCATTTGGCACTTATGTTATTAGAAAACATCTTTAAGGACTGAAGTGCAGCAGTAATAAAATCATTTTGAACATTTTTCTAATTTTTTTCATTGTTCATTCTGAAAGAAAATATTCCACGGAAATGTTTCTCTTTAATTTTGCCCAAAATTCCCAATTTTTTAGTACTGGGGACTCAGGAAAAAACACTTCTTTCCTCTTACAGTTTTCAGGTTTTTCCTGGACCCTCACAGTTGTAGCCTGAGCTAGGGCACTCAAGAAGACACTGGAAGAAAGAAACACTAAAAGCCTGCCTTATCTTTACACTTGGTATGCCTGGATTTTGCTCAGGCTGTTGTGACATCGGTGTTTCACCAGTCGGTCAATAAACTTTGTTGGTTTTACGTTTTTATTTTGTTTTGAATGTGACCCTCCATGCATACAATAGCAAATGGCTAACAACCAGGATGCTTACATGTCCCACAAACAGAAAGAAGATTATTATTTTAGATGAGGATGCACAGTGGCTACCAGATTTGATTGATGTGCACCCGTTCTCCAAACACAATGATGGTTTTAGGTACATCTCGATAGATGCTCTGTCTAAATATGGCTGGGTCTTAATCACCATTGCAGCAGTTTCTAAATCCACATATTCAGGATTTCTGTCTCTCTTTGTACAGGGTTATCATTAGGCTTTTTTTTGAGACTGAGTCACCCCTTCCAGCATCCCCACTGGACCCTGGGTCATAAGGGTCAGACAGCGTATCATTAGATTGTACTGAAAACTGTGTTAAAATAATAAGTATAGCTTCAAGTTGCAAGGGGGTTCCTGGTCCTGCTTTCAGGCTATGAGGCTTTGTAGGGAAGCATGAGATCTGGCTCTTCATCCATCAGTCTGGAAAAAAGCCAATCTTGAAAAAAGGTGGGTTGACTTGTGCCTCTCTGCTTTAGGTAGCAGTCTGTCATCTGTTTCTGTAACTGGTTGTCATATGTTACATTTATGGAGTCTAAGAAATAAAGTAGTGTTTGTTGCACTGTCTTAGGATGAGTATTTATTTTTCTGACTCTCTGTATATATGCCATGGACATATCACAGACCGTTACATCCTGAATGTTGGCTAACTCTTTGGGCCAAAGGGGCAACATGATATGTTACTGTCAGCTGCATGAGATCTCCAGCATGTGTCTGTGACTGAAATCTCCCAGGATTAGGCAAATTTTCTTTCCATGCATTACAGACTGGTGCTGAAGGAGCAACTCCTCCTGTTCTCTAGTTTGATACTGTAACGGACCCCCTCCAGTATCCCTTCCTGGGCTTTCCCAGTTAGTATGTCAATCCATATGCATATAAAAGCCTGTGCTTCTGAATTACCCAAACTCTGAAACAGGGTATTAGTGTCTCTAATGTAGAATGCTGCCCCACCCCCATCTTTTACCCACTCTGTCCTGCCTAAACAGGTTATAACCGGAGATTTTTAATACTCCAGTCATGTCAATCAACCCACTAGGCTTTGTCGGAGGCTTTCCAGTCCCATCTCCCTGCTCATTAGGCAGGAAGGTCAGGGTGTGTGTGTATGTGTGAATGAATGTGGTCCTCAGAACACTTATCTGAGTGTCAGCCTGCTCATAAATGAGCTTAGAAGGATTAGATTTTTATTGGTAAATGTTGGTAAACATCAATTTCACTACATACATATGCCGACTAAAAGATATTTCCATGAAAAATTGAAATTTATGGATAAGCTCTCAGACAAAGTAAGAAAAATGCTGCTTATGTTTGATTTAAGGATGTTTACCTGGTATATTTTGACATGTGATGTTGACAATTTGTGTTTTAACTGTTTGACTCTTAACATCTACTGTCATTAAATAACACTTGTCTGACCTTCCCCCAGTGTCTGACACCACCCTAGAAATTCCTGTAACTGTGAAAATTTAAATGCTTAAAAATAAGCTTTGATATTATCTGTGAAAATGGTTAAAAAGTAAACATCAAATACTGCCAACCCTGCTCACAGACTAAGGCACAAAGATCTATAGAAAAGCCTTGCCTGGTCTATCAAATACTATCTTGCATGTTAGGGAATTAGTATGTGGTGGAACTGGGCTGCGACTCACTGTCTCTAAGCCTCAAAATACTTCAAAGAGGATCCAGTGCCTCTCACAGTGGGAGTTTGGATTAAATGCAAGTGGGGCCCTCTCATTTTAGCAGCTGTCTTCCTAAACTGGAAATAGTTCAAAAGTAAGATTCTCCTTGGGAACATCATGATGCCAAGGTTTGTTAGATCCTGGGTTATCTGAGTTCTTAGGGTGGAGAAGGTTAGTAAAACTCAGCAGCTGCGTTTGAAGTTCACAGCAGAATGTGTTACTCTTTGCATGCATTTCTCCTACTAGTGAGTGAACGAGCTGAGTTTATTCAGACCTAATCTTCCTCGCTCCTCCCCTTCCTTCTTTCAGACTAGTTTTATGGAGCATTGAGCAGAATAAGTTTATATAGAAGAAGAAATCAATCCAAAGCTGAAAGGAATTTGATCTTGTTTTGAGATTTGTATATAAAAACGCAAGCCCTGATGTACATAATTATTCTGACAAAACTCCCATTGTAGATAGACAGAAGATTGCTACTGTCCCTGTAGCTGAAGTTGTTCTTATGCTGACCTCCTCCTGTCGGTGTATGACTAGGTGCCCGTACCTGGCAAGATATGTTGATGTAACTTTTAAGTATAGTCTAGCAATTCCCACAGTTTTTGCTAGCAGGATCCCGTTTTAGTGAATTATTTTCTTGTGGGACCCCAGACAGCATGGAGGATACCATTTTGAAGAACAAAATGGCATTCGTTACAGAGCTTGACCTCATACATATGGTGCATATGTAATGCCGACAAATCCTGGTTGGTGGGATCAAACTGGGGACCCCCGAAGCTCGGTGAATGAGTCTCTAAAGCATGAGGTTAAAGCCAACTGTCTGTTAGCTAAGGCTGTAGAGCAGACTCATTAATTTCTCTCTAAGTGGTCTTGGTGCCACTAGATGGGACAGAGCACCACACCCAGGTGGCTTGTGGGTTACACATACAAGGTCATGCTGTGCAGAGGATGCCACTTTGTAGCACAAAAGGGCATCCTCCATGCATTGTGACCTCGCACACACTGTATATGTGAGGTCATGCTTTGCAGAGCAAAATGGCCTCCTCCACAAACTAGAGTTGCCATGACTCCATTGGCTAATAGCACACCCCGTTTGGGAAGCAACCCACAGTTCAGAAACTGCTGATGTAGACTAACTCTATGTCATTTGCCTACAATCATACAGGAAATTTCTGGCAGAGAGAGAATTGATCTTGGGTCTCTTAAGTCCTAGGATAGTGTTCTAAACACTGGACCATGCTTCCTTTTAGATGGTGTTGTCATCTGGATTGGGGTCTGTCATAAACGGATAGTTAAGGGTTAATAGAACAGGATACTTCATGTCCCTTTTTCCTGTAAAGGGTTAACAAGATCAGTGAGCCTGGCTGTCACCTGACCAGAGGACCAATCAGGGGACAGGATACTTTCAAATCTTGAGGGAGGGAAGTTTTTGTGTGTGCTGTTAGTGTTTGGTTGTTGTTCTCTCTGGGTTCTGAGAGTGACCAGATGTGCAACCAGGTTTCTCTCCAATCTCCCTGATACAGGTTCTTATAGATTCAAAATAGTAAGTACTAGGTGATAAGGTGAGTTAGGCTTATGTTTGTTTTCTTTATTTGCAAATGTGTATTTGGCTGGAAGGAGTTCAAATGTGTATTTGGCTGGAAGGATTTTAATTTGTACTTGTATACTTAGGCTGAGAGGGTATTCCCAGCGTCTATAGCTGAAAGACCCTGTAACATATTCCATCTTAAATTTACAAAGATAACTTTCACTGTTTTTCCTTCTTTAATTAAAAGCTTTTCTTGTTTAAGAACCTGATTGTCTTTTTATTCTGGTGAGACCCCAGGGGACTGGGTCTGGATCCATCAGGGAATTGGTGGGGAGAAAGGAGAGAAGGGGGAGAGAAAAGTTAATTTCTCTCTGTGTTAGGATTACTTTCTCTCTCAGGGAGAGGCTGGGAGGGGGAGAGAGAAGGAGAGGGGAAGGTGGATTTTCCGCTCTGTTTTAAGATGCAAGGAGTTTGAATCACAGTGATCTTCCAGGGTAACCCAGGGAGGGGAAGCCTGGGAGAGGCAACGGTGAGGGAAAGGGTTTACTTTCTTTGTTGTTAAGATCCAGAGGATTTGGGTCTTGGGGGTCACCGGTCAAGGTTTTGGGGGGACCAGAGTGTACCAGGCACTGGAATTCCTGGTTGGTGGCAGCGCTACAAGTACTAAGCTGGGAATTGAGCTTAGAGGAATTCATGCTGGTACCCCATCTTTTGGACGCTAAGGTTCAGAGTGGGGAATTATACCATGACAGGGTCTCTGGGTGCTAATGCAATATAAATAATAATCAGACAGAATTTTCATTAGATAATCTTTAAAAAGATGCTTATGTGACTTGCCCAGGGCCACACAGCAGGTCAGGTGATAGAACCCAGAGCTACTGGTTTCCAGTCATGTGCTCTGATCACTGCCTGCTTCACACACTTACTGGAAAACTCACAAAAGCTGATTAGAGTGAGATTTCCAACTCAATTTCTAGACCCTGGAGGCTCAGAAAAGCATCCAAGCCTTGGAATACTTATCCAAACCAAACAGATCTTACAAATGTCTTCACATTCACTCGACATTATTTTCATTAGCTGGATGGCTCTCAATGGCATGAAAGCAACACAGAAGCTTTAAGTCACACAGGGTATCTATCGTTATGGATGGATAGCAAGTGTGCTTTGTACAGCTGTAGGCCTTTTTATCCAAAAAAACCACAAAGCATTGGCAATAACTGGTTAAGCCTTGTAACACCCCAACAAGCTAGGCAAATCATATGTGGAGATTGTTCTCCCATCACATTAGGAATCCACTGCAGCTCCTGTTTAATAGCACATGACAACGCTAGAGAATATCAAATGCCCCCGAACTTCGTGTTCACTGCATTAAAGTTGCCTAGTGGTGCCTTGTGCACTTCCAGAATGACAAGTTCAGCTACAGGGTACGTCCAGACTACCTGCCGTATCGGCTGGTAATGATCGATTTATCGGGGATATATATCAATCCCTGAACGCACTCCCCATCGACTCTGGAACTCCACCAGAGTGAGCAGCGGTAGCAGAGTCGGCGGGGGAGCTGCGGACGTCCATCCCATGAGATGAGAACAGGAGGTAAGTAGGAATAAAATAATTCTACTTCGTATCTTACATCGACCCCCCCCCCCCGCTGCAGTGTAGACCAGGCCACAGTCACACCTCTGAAAACCAGGAACTGCAGAGTTAAGGTACATGCCATCTCTGCTGGAGACCAACTGAAACTGCAAGAGATATTTAGGAAGGCTAAATGTAATCACTCAATCTGGAAACTGCCAGGACATAGAGGTTATGCAGTCTTTACTAAAAGATGCTATAGGGTCTTTAATGACCATGGTGTCCAGGACTTTAGTTTGATCTCTTGTCTGAAAATTCCAATTCCCTCATGCAGTGGTATTACTTTAGAAGTGACTTGGAGAGAAAGATATCTTTTAAAACATTAGCACTAACTCAGAAAGTACCTAGAGGTCTCTTGACTATCTCCTTCCCACTACTGACTCAGCCCACTTTGTGAAATGTGATAAGATCATACCACAATGTGATATATTTGTCTGCCATGACTTCTGATAGTGGGAGGTTGCATGTCCTAATGGACAGAACACTGAACTGGGATTCTGGGGTTCTGTTCTCAGCTCTGCTGCTATTTTCCTGAGTGGCCCTTGGCAAATCACATCAAATCATGCTGTGCCTCAGTTTTCCCATCTGCAAAATAGGCATAATGATACTTGCTCCCATTTTGTGATACTATTGTGAGATCTGTGAATGGAAGATTAAAATAAGAGATAGTCAAGATTCTTATTATTACTTATTTCCCATCTGTAGATTATCTAATAATACTGAATTTGCATCATCAAACCTCTTGAGAGTCTGCTAAAAAGAGTACATCTGATGATCCAATGACAAAGATAAACAGTCATCTCAATAAAATAAATAGAAGAAAAATAGTCCCTTCAATTTAGTTACTTTTCTGATAGTGTCTACCAAAATTTTGTGCAGGACTTGGCTATAAAAGTGATAAGCCCCATACAAATATTACTTGTGGGTATGTAGTCTATATAGGTAGAATGGGGAAACAGCTAACATGATTGATGAACATATAAACATAGGAATATTGAATAGAGTGATATTACCTTTCTATACAGCATTGGTGAGACCAATGCCAGCCTACTGTGTTCATTTTGGTATCTACAATTTGAAAAGGATGTAGAAAAATTGGGGAGAGTTCACAGAACAGCTACAAGAATGATTCAAGGTCTGGAAAACATGCCTTACAATGAGAGATGTAAGTAACTCAATATATTTAGTTTGTCAAAGAAACGGTTAAGAGGCAATTAACTAATTTTAAAGTACCAACACAGGAGAAAGATACTTGATACACTGCAGGGTTCTTTAACCTTTAATAGACCAAAGCATAACAAGATCCAATGGCTGGAAGCTTAAGTTAGAAAAAAATCAAGCTGTAAATAAGATGCAATTTTTTTAACAATGAGGGTAGTCAGCCATTGGAACAGCATACCAAGAGAAGTGTTACATTCATCTCACTGAGAAGTTTATTAAATTGAGATTGGATGTCTTTCTGAAAGATGTGCTCCAGTGCAACCACAGCTTATTGGGCTCAAGAGTTTTCTTTAAGTTGGAGGGAAGAATGATTTACTCTACTGCAGGAATTACTGGGTGAAATTATATATGCTGTGTTATACAGGGGATCAGACTAGGAGTAAAATTTTCAAAAGCCAGCAAGTCCCATTTTCAGAAGTGGTTTAGGAGCCTAAATCTCATTGAAAGTCAAAAGTTTAAGAGCCTAAGACACTTAGGTGCTTTTGAACATTTTAATCTAGATGATCATTATGCTCCCTTCTGGGATTAAATTCTGTGGGTTTGTTTGCACACAGACACTCAGAAAAATTAATTCAAATTAACTAAAGGTATGAATTTCAAGCGGATTACTTAAACCACATTAAACCTCTGTGTGGATGCTCTTATTCAGACTAAGTGTATGTCTACACTTAAAATGCTACAGATGCTCCTCTGCAGCTGCATTGCAGTAGTCCTTCAGTGCAGATGCTATCTACGCTGATGGGAGAGATTCTCCCATTGGCATAGTTAATCCACCTACCTGAGATTTAAGGTACTTAAGTGATCTTAACTGCCCCACTTGGGGGTGTGGATTTTTCACACTCCTGACTGATGTAGTTATGTTACCGAAATTTCCACTGTAGACCAGACCTTAGTGTCCTCCTTAAATCTGCATCCACACAGGGGTTTAATGCAGTTTAACTAATCCACTGTGAAATTAATTCAGATTAACTGTCCTGAGGATTTGTCTACACTTAAAAGGCTTAGCAGTGCAACTGCACCACTGTATTGCTTCAGTAAAGTGGCCATCTACGCCAATGGGAGGGCTTCTCCTGTTTGGTGTGGGTACTCCACCTCCTCAAGAGGCAGTAGCTAAGTCAATGGGAGAATTCTCCTGTCGACCTAGCACTATCTACATTGGCCTTTCCATACCCCTGAGCAGCGTAGTTATATCAACCTAATTTCCTAGTGTAGACCAGGCCTGAGTGTCATCATGTAGACAAGTCCTGTGAAAAATTACATTTTGAGAATACCAGCATTGGAGAGAGCACAAGTAAGGAATAAGACCGACAACCATGCAGTTGCTGGCAAGAGAGTCATCTCCCTAATTTGCTATGATTGTTATGACACTGTTACATTAATAGTTTCATTATACACTGTCAGAGAGAATTGCTTAGATTTTACAGTGAGAAAGAAGTTAGTCTGCATCCTATAGGAATCAGTCACTCAGGTCATTCTTGAAAAAATGGAGCGACATCTAGTTCAGACATTTGTATAGGCTACATATGAAATAATGGAAAGAATAGGCAGTGTGCATTACAGTTACATAAGAGCTTAAGTGCACAGGTGGAACACAACGTGCCAGAAAGAAAAACACAAAAAAACCCACCCTCTTTCAAATAACACTCTATTTTTTATTTTCACTATAATTTCCTATGTACTGGCACTTCTTTCTGCCATTCAAATACCAGCAAGCTGTACGCGGAAATGCACCCAGGAATTTTATTTCTTTTCAACTGCAGCTTGATAAATACATAGTTTGTCTTGCACAGGTTTGACTGCCATGTCAAAACAATTTGAAAATGTGACAGAGATAAGCCAGAATTATACCACCTCTTTTGGCTTGCTGATACACTGACGTCTAGGCCAGGAAGTTCCTGCACGTTGTAATGTATGTCACAACATAGATTTTCCCAATGTTTGTGTGAAGGGCCTTTGTTGTTGATTGGCTGTATAGCACCTGTATATTTAAAAGGTGGTGGTAAGCTGAAAGGTGATTTTTAAAAATGGCATCATGAATCCCATGGATCTCAATGGTGACACATCAGACTTGGCTAATTTACAAATTCAGGTGATTATTTCAGACCTAAAAATGCAGCATACTGAGCCTGAGAGCTGAAAGCCAGACTGTGCTCTGTCCTTCTCACATGTTATCATCACCAGTCAGAGATTATAAATGCCGAATCCTGCTCTCAGTTATAGCTGTGCAGGCCCTTTGTTTCCTGTTGGGTTGCATAGGCATAACTGTATAATCATCCCCTTCCTTTCATTCACACTTTGGTTCATAGTAACATTTGCCCCCAATCATACACTAATCTCATCTCTTTCTAGGAAGTCCTGTTTCCTCACTTTTGCTTTGATTTCCAGTATCTCCTGTGCAACAGCAGCAGCAGCAGCCAGTACTTTACATGTTCTGCATGTTGCTTAGTAACAACATCATTTTCCATTCACGCCACTCGCACAGCTGTGGCTGCACTCTATTTTTAGTGCACTAGTTTGATCAGCGCTAGCCTGGGTGTGACTCCTTTAACTGGGAATTACACCCCAGTTCGAACTGTAGACCAGTGGCTCTTAACCTTTCCAGACTACTATACCCCTTTCAGGAATCTGACTTGTCTTCTCAACCCCCAAGTTTCCCTCACTTAAAAACTACTTACTTCCAAAACCAGACGTGAAAATACAAAATTGCCGACTTTCTTATTTTTACCATATGATTATAAAATAAATCAATTGGAATATAAATATTGTACTTACATTTCAGTGTACAGAGCAGTATAAACAAGTCATTGTATGAAATTTTAGTTTGTATTAACTTCGCTAGTGCTTTTTACGTAGTCTCTTGTAAAACTAGGCAAATATCTAGATGAATTGACGTACCCCCTGGAAGACCTCTGATTACCCTCAGGGGTACACGTACCCCTGGTTGAGAGCTGCTGCGGTAGACATACCCTTAAAGGTGCAATGCACTGAAAAGACAAGGCATCACAATGTAGTAGTGACATGCACCACAAAAGGGAAATCAGTTATGCATTAGTTTTCGATGAGCCCCTCAGTAAAACATATACCACCTTATATAAGCATGAGTGGAACCAGTTTTGCAGGGAAAACAGCAAACCCAAACCTAGCCCTCCTGAACATAACCAAAATGTTGGGGTTAGATAAAGTACCCTGGTGCCCAGCTGCATATTTGTATTCCAGTTCCTCCTCTTTTTTCCTTGCTAAAGTCCGTTGGCTAAAGCCCCTCGCCTGATCGAGTGATCCCATCACTGTATCCCCTACGCTTCTCTTCTTCTCCCCAAAATTCCTTGCCTCGCTCTAACTCCCAATTACTTCTCCCTTGGAACACAGGATTTCCCATGCTGGACCTAGACTATTGTTCTAAAGTCCAGTATCATGTGGCCAACAATGGTCAATACATGCTGGGAATGATTTTTGAAGCCACAAATGGTGGTAAAGTGCCCAACTCCTATGGAAAGTCAACGAGAGCTCTGAGTGTCCAGCTGCCCTCTGATCATTTCCCCTGGTGCCTGCAAAGCACATAAACACATCCACTTAATGAAACTTGCCGATTGCATAATGGAGTTCAACGGAGCTTGTAGGACATCACCATGATATTTGATTACCCTTTTCTTAGCATGCGTAATCACAAACATTAATGGATATTGAACTAACCAGGCTCTTTATAAATCCAGTCATAGTATTTGACTCAATGACCCACTGAGACAATGGATTGGAGAGGCTTGACTATCCCTTGTGAAAAGAGGTATTTCCTTTTAATTTGTTCTAAATTTACCAGCTATTCATTTAATTGACTATGCCCTGTCCCATAATGTGAGAATGGGATCAAAGGACAAACTTCACTCGCTAAGAACTTTTGCTGATATTCCAGTTGTGGGATAGGAGGTTTCTAGCTGGAATATAGAAGTACTACACTACGTCTAGATAAATTCCAGACTGAGACATATTACTGATCCTTGCTTTTATAGAGACCTGCAGCATCTTAGAGTAAACAGAATACTTTCATTAAAAAAGCATTAAAAATGCAAGAAGAAAAGCAACAAGGCAATCTGCAAAATCTCTTCAATACCTGTATTCAATTCAAGTAGTATGGGGAACAAGCAGGATGAACTGGAAGTCATGGTATATAAAGAAAATTATGACTTAATTGGCATTACAGAGACTTGGTGGGACAACTTCCATGACTGATGTACCAGCACTGAGGGATATAGCTTGTTCCAGAAGGATAGATATGGGGGGAAAGGATGTATACACTTGTTCTGAGGTCCAACAGACCTACTGAGAGTCTCTGGATGAGGATAAAAAGGGAAAAGAATAGTAGTGATATTATGGTGGGGGTCTATTTTAGACCACCAACTCAGGAAAAGGAAGTGGATGAGTTATTCTATGAGCAGGTAACAATATTAGCTAACACACATTAGGTTTTTAACTTCCTTGACATCTGTTGGAAGAGTATTACAGCAAAACATAATATGTCCTGCAAGTTCTTAGCAGGTGTAGTGAACAACATTCTGATTCAGTAAATTCAGAAAATAACTAAGGGGTCATCCATTTTGGATCTGGTTTTAACCAAAAGGGATTAATTATTTGCAAACGTGAAGGTGGTCGGGACTTGGGAGGAAGTTATCATGATCTGATAGAATTCAAGGAGAGAGCTAAAATTCAGAAGGATCTTGATAAATTGGAGAACTGGGTGATAGACAACAAAATGAAATTCGACAAATGTAAAGTGCTGCACTTAGGGAAGAAAAATCAAATGCACAAATGCAGAACGGGGGATAACTGGCTTGGAAGTGGCACTGCTGAGAAGGATTTGGGAGTTGTGGTGGATCACAACCTCAACATGAGTCAGCAATGTGATGCTGTTGCGAAAATAGGAAATGTAATTTTAGGTTTCATTAATAAAGGTATAGCTTGCAACTAACGAGAGATACGCTCTACTCGGCACTGGTTTAGGCCTCATCTGCAGTTCTGTGGCCAATTTTGGTCACTAACATATAGAAAGGATGTTGAGAAACTGCAAAGGATTCATAGGTGAGCAACAAAGATGATCAAAGGGATGGAATGAAGCCGTGTGAGCAAAGGCTGAAGGAACTGAGTATAATAGTTTGGAAAAGATGAGATTAAGGGGGGACATGATAGCAGTCTTCAAATACTTGAAAGGCTGCCATAAAAAAGATGGAGAAAAAGTTGTTCTCTCTTGCCACAGAAGGCAGGACAAGAGGCAATGGGTTCAAACTCCAGCACAGCAGATTTAGATTAAATCTCTGGAAAAACTTCCTAAGAACACTACGACAATGGAACAGACTGTCTAGGGAGGTTCTGGAAGGCTGGATAGACATCTGCTTTGGATGGTTTAGACACAACAAATCCTGCATCTTGTCAGAGGGTTAGATTAGATGACCCTTGAGGTCCTTTCTAACCTTATGGTTCTATGATTCTAAATTCTCTAGACCAGATCCTGCTCTCACTGAAATCAGTGGAAGCGCTGATGTTGAAGTCAATGGTAGTACCATCAGGTACCTAATATAGGAAGCAACAGATAGAACAGGGGTTCTCAAACTTCATTGTACTGCGACCCTCTTCTGACAAAAAAAATCACTTCATAACCCCAGTATGGGGGGGCAAAGCCTTAGCCTACCTGAATCCCACCACCCCAGGCCAGGGTCCCCAAGCTCTACTGCCCCTGGCTGGGTGTGTGTATGTGGAAGCCAAAGTCCAAAGGCTTTGCTTTCAACCCTGGGTGGTGGGGTTTGGTCTTTGGCTTTGGCCCCCAGCAAGCCCTGGCGACCTCATTAAAACAGAGTCACAATCCACTTCAGTTTCATGAGCCACAATTGAGAACTGCTGGGATAGAAGAATATTATGCAGATCATTAACATTAACTAGCAGTAATTTTGGCCTATGTAGAAGTCCAACTGACATTTCTCACTGATGATACTAACCTATTTGCCACAAGTCATGGTTTTCTAGTGCTGGACTATGCAAACTATAGTAATGTTTAGCCAGAGGGATCTCCAGACTCATCAAACTCTAAGAGTTGAGTAGATGTCCCCACCTATGGCTGGGTCGCATGACCTTAATGCGGAACCCAAGACACCAGCCGTAAAATGTTTGATTCTCCTGCAGAAAAAAGGAGAATATGGGTTGATTAAGTCTGACTTCAGTGCTACTTTAGTCTGTGGTTTATTCAATTTATATTGGCCTCTCTATGGTGAATACATTACTCTCCTTGCATCACAGGGGTGTCCATTCACGTACAACCCCTTGGCATCCTTTATGTTGTGAAAAATACTTATGCTGAGGCCAATTACACTCCTTTACATGATTCAAAGAGTGTTGACAGGAAATAAGTAATGTCTAATCAAAAATAGGGCATTTCCCAGCAGCACGCTTTGTCATTCTACTGCCAGGAACGTCCTGCTTCTGGGTCCTCCCCTTTGCCCTACTATTAAGGATTTATTTTATTTCATTTATTTTCCCAAACTAGGACCATTAAGGAACTGCAGTTCATCTTTTAGATAAATTTCAAAACAGCTGCTCAGCATTTCACACTAATGATCCAGCACCTACCGAATGGCATAGAGAGAAACAGAATATTGGTTCTTGTGCTGCTGACTGCGATGAAGTAAAATATGAATAATTATCAACAGAGCACTATTTAATGGATTTGTTTATCTGGTAAACAGCATCAGATATGTCTGAGCCTGTAGATTGTTTACGAATTGTTATGGCATTCATTAGCCAACAATTGAAACTTTTGCTCTTTGAGCTTTGTGATTGGCCGCCTACATCACATGCTGTATATTTTTCTATTTCCTAATTGGATGATTTAATCTTTACAAATGACTTCCACTTCTGATGAATGGTACTTTGGTTACTAGTGTGTGTGCATAGTGGATAATAGCACTGTACATATTAGCTGAAATTGTGTTTCTAAAAGGGAAAACTGTTAGCAAATTGGTTTTAGATTATTTGACCAGTTCTAATGAGCATTGACTGGTTGCACTCATATCTGCCTCTGTCAAGAGTGGCAAAATACATTAGAAGTGATGTATTTGTACTACGGAGGTAAAATTTTGTTTACACTATTGTTAGACTCGCTGACAGGTGTAGATATGTGAAGTGCTTTGATACGGGAATCAAACTCAGCTATTCAGCAGCATCTTTTGTTCTTGACTAAAGAACTAAAATAAATGTGCCAAACATTTTAGAGTAAGAAAAGGATAAAAAATGGGGTAGGGAGATGTATTCACTTTTTCCTTTTTTGTTTTGCTAGATTTTTTTTTGACTGAATCATTATGTCAAACAACAAACACACAAAGTACATAATGACCCTTTGGTTTGTACACCTACTACAGAAGGTTATGAAGCAATGCTGTGCTAACTGGAAGCTAAAGGGAAAAATCAGAAAATAACTTCTGTACTTTTGTCTATCAGCAGGGGGAGAAGCTCGGGGAACAATCAGGTTTCCAGTTAGTTGTCCCAAATACTTATCTTTCCATTTCTTAAAACTCACTGATAGCTGGGGTACAACGAGGTGCCAAGAATAACAACAAGGTCTTCATACACTTACCTCTTTTAAAGGCTATTTAAAAAAAAAGGACTTATTTTTGGCATGGCAAGACAATCAATTGTTGGCGTATGGTAGTCACATAGGGAAACCAGATGTCAAGGCATTCTTCCCTCTTGCTGTCACTAACTCCTTCTTAGCTAAAGTGTCCTGAATTCTTATTATCTAGCAAGTAGCTATTCCTTCTTTAGTACACAACGTAGTACACCTAGCTGCTGCAATTATAATTGTACAAGATCATTCCACAACTTGAAGCATCATCAGGAGCTCGTAGTAGGAAAACTCCTAACTCGCAAGGGAGAGAGACTTATGCAGTTGCAGCAATATTCAAGAAGGCCAATTACAGAGACCTTATGATAAAATTATGAGTATTTGAAAACATGGAACTGAGCAATCACAGTAAAGCTACAGTTGGTCAGATAGCTGTGCATATAAAGAGAGATGCAGTGGTCAGATATGTAAAGCTAGATAATGTCCCAAAATCTGCAAACAGTTACAGGCATTTCAGTCAGGGGGGAGACAATGGTGCTCACTTGCTCAAGGGCTTTAGTAGATCAGAACATACTTATGCAGCTGATTGGCTGAAGGACTGTTTGAGTTCTGATGGAACAGCCTGTGTGGTCTACTACTGAAGTTAGCAGAGCTCCCTAGGTCTACATGAAGAATAGCTGATTGGCTGTGAGCTCCACAGATCCATTCATTTTGGATTTTTTTCTTTTCAATAATATTTTCTGTTAAAAACAAAACACCCTAGAAAATTGCTGTTTTACTGTAGTGCAACTAAAGCAAAAATATTTATTTTAAAATAAAGGAATGGAAAAAAAAAGGCATGAAAAAGCACACAAAAATTAAGGTTCCAACACCAAATTTCACCTCCTTGTACATATGTTCTGTTTTATAGTCATGTGTGTGTGTGTCTCCGTGTGTGTGTTGATTAGCTGAATATATCACTTTTCATGTGTCCTGTAGCAGCCTGCATGGAACTTGCAGGGAGGAGCCTGGGTTGCATGAGGGAAGATTTTGGAGAAGTTACCTGGAAGCCAGTCTGTGCACATGGCTTGGGATGCTAAACTGCAGCTGGCGTAGCTCTGTAAATAGTCGCTTTATTAAAGAGCCAGTTTAGTTTAATAAGAATAAAATGTTTATAAATTACTGTATAGGTGCCATTTGGCTTCAGTTGAGGTCCATCATATTTTCGCTACTAGAGAGGCGCTCTGATAGAGGGGCACCGTTGCCAACTTTCATGACTTTCACAATAAGCCAAAAATAATAGAATAACAAGGTTGGAAGGGACATCATGAGGTCATCTAATCCAACCCCTGCTCAAAGCAGGACCAATCCCCAGACAGTTTTTTTTTACCCAGTTCCCTAAATGGCCCTCTCAAGGATTTAAGTCACAACCCTGGGTTTAGCAGGCCAGTGCCCAAACCACTGAGCTATCTCTCCCCCGCAGCTAATCAAGCTAATCCCATTTCAAAACAAGGCCAAAACAAGCCAGTCCCTAAGAACCCCAACACTCTATGTGACTAGATCCCCCTGGCAAGCAGTCTGGGACTGTGGTCAGCCCACTGTGCACCCCTGTTCCCCCCTCCCCGCCCCGTTTTGCCCCCGCCACCCCCTTGGCCGTTCTTGCTGGGAGCCAATCAAACAAAAGAAACAAGCTACAACAAGCTACAAGCCAAAAACTAGCCAACAAGCAACACAAACCAATTAAGCCAATAACAAGCCCTATTCTGCATTTTTGTCACTGATTTGGCATGTCTAGCTGCAGGGAAAAGGGTACATACTTGCACATGTGGTGCAGGAATTAGGTGGTTTGGAGAGGAAATTATTAAAGAGGTTAATTTTATGACAACATGCTTGTTTCCTACAGATCCTCTGACATGCTTACTTAATGCTCCAGTAAAGGATCTACATTTTAAACAGAATGATAAGTTACGTTCTTTTTCATTATCAGCAGCTAGACCAGTTGCGGGTGACCTGCAGCCCGCAGGCCCTACGCAGCCCATCAGGATAATCTGCTGACAGGCTGCCAGACAGTATGTTTACATTTTCATGGCCTCCTGCAGCTCCCAATGGCCACGGTTCACCATTCCCAACCAATGGGAGCTGCAGGTTGTCCACCACTGAGCTCTACCGGGTATTGCATATTATTGGGAAAATGTGACTCTTCCTCTTATGGAATTGTGATATAGTAAAATATGGACTTCCTTGTAATGGAATAGCTTTCACGTCAGGTGAAGGGACAAAACAAGGATAGGTATTTGGAAATTTGGTCAGCCTTTTTAGCCTACTCAGAGGAGGAGAGCTCCCCAGCCAGCTAGCCAGAATTGTTAGCTAGGTTCTTTAATATTCATGTATGGGGTTAACGTTTCATTGTAACTTTGTCTTAATAAACAGGTTAAAAAAAATGAAAAAGAATGGAGTTCTCTCTTATTACCCAGCACATGGTACAGGAAACATGCCACAAAACATTCAGGACATGCTACACAACTAAACAAATGCTCCTATACTGGAACCTTAACTTTCAGATTTCCTGGGGGGCGGTTTCAGGGAAGAAGGGCTGTTTTGTGAATTTACGCTTTGCAGTGGTACAAACTTTTTTCCATTTGATTAAAGTGCAGTCTTTAATTACAGATGGTTCGTAATTTAGTAGGGGCTGAGTGCCACTGTTACAGCAGTTCGTCGTGATTCACTTGAATTTTTTACTGCCAATTGAAGAAGATGCTGCACTTTGCCAGACATTTTTAATGCTCACTATGCTGCTTCCAGTGCAAAGTTTCAGGGAGCAAACCTCCCACTCAGGTAAAGTCCTCTATCTTTGCTGGCGATGGAGGACACAGAAAAAGTGCTTGCAGGCATAGGTGCAGGAACTAGGAGTGCTGCAGCTCTCCCTGACTTGAAGTGGTTTCCATTATATCCTGGGTTTACAGTTTGGTTAAATGGCTCTCAGCACCTCCACTATAAAAATTATTCCAGACCTCTGTTTCTAGGTGCTAATTAACCTACTAAGTACCACATACAGGATTGGATTGAGCTGAAGGTTGCCAGCTTTGACTGAAGCTTCCATGAGATTCCCCCTCCCCAACCCCCCAATATGACGTAATGTCATTTCTTTAAAATTGCCTATTAAAATCTCCTGGATTGCTTTCAATAGTCACCAAGAGATCGATGCTGATTCCGGGAAATCTGTGTGGGTCTCAGAAGATTCTCACAAGGCCAAGGTTATCTGCCTACAAGCCCCATGCCTCTGCACTGGCTCTGTGCCCCAGGCATTCTCTCACATATCCATACATGCCGCTTGTTGGCAGGAGGAATCCAATGAAAGAGCACTGCCAGGGATGTCCCCTGGGCATAGCAGCCTCTAGGACCCACCTTAAAGGGGAATCCCCAACAGATATAAAATATATAAAATAGATTTTAGATCCTGTGGAAAATACGACTTGTGGTCAGATGTTTGGCTGTGTGTGTGCGTGTACTCCCTGTGTGCTGTCCCAGCTCTGCACAGACAGTTGGCACAACAGACCTTGAGCGAACCGCCCAATGACCACAAGATCCATTAAGGTACGAAGGTACCCAGCCAAGTTTATTGTTGACTAATCATGGTAATAGCACCTGACAGACTCTACAAGGATACTAAGACATGTATGCCCATGACAACGGATGCAGCTCAGTGAATGGAGGACTGTCCATTTCCCCCTCAGCTGGCCAAAGATATGCCCTCTGAGATACATCTTTATACCCTGATACAACAAGTTATGTATTGTCATCCTGACCTTATCTTTTAGGCAGGGTCAGTGTATTTCTCGTCTCCTTGGGGAATGTTTTTGTACCATCCTTGATATCGGGATGTCCTTAGTGGTGCTGGAACAATTTTTATAGTGAGGGCGCTGAGAGCCATTGAGCCAAACTGTAAACCCTGTATATAACTGAAACCACTTCAAGCCACGGGATGCTGCAGCGGCCCTAGTTCCAGCACCCATGGATGTTCTGGTACCACTTGATATCGGGAAGTGTTGATGTGAGTACTCTGTGCTTAGCCCTTAGGAATGTGTATTCTGCAATATCAGCCCTGTTCTTTCCAGATTCTGTGAGCAGGTCCTGCCTCAGACCAGGCCTCTGATACAAGGGCTTATGTTTCAGGCTCTCTTCCTACTACACGACTAAATCCAAATAAGTGTTTCTGTACAAATTACATAAATTCTCTAGTGCCTACATTGATTAATTGTGTTCGTCAAAGTGCTTTAGCCTTAGCAGGTTTGCTTCTGTGTGATTAAATCTCTTAGTGCTGTCAGCTGCCTCTGCTAAGGCATTGCGCAGCCCATGAATTATTCTCCAACAATTCACTTGCATTCATTAACTAAACCTTCATCCCTCCTCACTCAGCCTTGCTCACCGTTATTTATGATGATTTTCTGTCACATTGTCCTATCTTCTGACAGAAGCACAGTTCAACATCCTCCTTTAGAGCCAAGTCCCTAAAGGCCACTCTGCTCTAAAATGTTTGGCATCCACTGCACATCAAACTTCCTCTGATCTGGGGACTAAGGTTCAAAATCTATTTCTGAATGTGGTTCTTCTGTAGTAGGAGACATTGCATTCCTAGCATCAGCAGGCTAACTGGAGTATTCTGAATGTGTTGCCTGAGGCAGAGACAGGTCTAACTGCTGTTAAGTCTTCCGAAGAAGCACTTCGGAGCTGTCAGTAAGCTAGTCCCAGATTTGGACCTTAGCGTCCAAAATATGGGGGTTAGCATGAAAACCTCCAAGCTTAGTTACCAGCTTGGACCTGGTACTGCTGCCACCACCCAAAAAATTAGAGTGTTTTGGGGCACTCTGGTCCCCCCAAAAACCTTCCCTGGGGACCCCAAGATCCAAATCCCTTGAGTCTCACAACAAAGGGAAATAAACCTTTTCCCTTCCCCCCTCTCCAGGTGTTCCTGGAGAGATACACAGAAGCAACCTCAGTGAATCTAAACAGAGGGATTCCACCCTCCCCGTTCCCAGCCTGGAGAACAGAATTACCGAGAGTCAATCTCTCTTCCCCCTGACCCAGAGGGAATGCAAAGTCAGGCTAGTACATCTAACACACACAGGTTTTCCCCTGACTTCTTCCTCCCACCAATTCCCTGGTGAGCTGCAGACCCAATTCCCTGGAATTCCTCACTAAAGAAAAACTCCAACAGGTCTTAAAAGAAAGCTTTATATAAAAAAGAAAGAAAAATACATACAAATGGTCTCTCTGTATTAAGGTGACAAATACAGGGTCAATTGCTTAAAAGAATTATGAATAAACAGCCTTATTCAAAAAGAATACAATTTAAAGCACTCCAGCAACTATAGACATGTAAATACAAAACAAAAAACCAACGTTGTACTCACAACTTTGAAACAGAAGATTAGAAAGCAGGAAATAGAAAAATCCTTCTCTAGCTGAGAGAGATTCAGGCAGAAGACAAAGAACTCAGACACAAACTTCCCTCCACCCAGAGTTGAAAAAAGTCTGGTTTCCTGATTGGTCCTCTGGTCAGGTGTTTCAGGATACTTTTTTTTCTCAGGTGAAAGAGACATTAACCCTTAGCTATCTGTTTATGACAGGAGCACTAAAAGCCCAAAAGCATTTCAGGAAACTGCAAAACACGCCCATTGAGCTGATATTTGTTATATATTTGCAAAACACGCCCATTGAGCTGATATTTGTTATATATTTGAGCTTATTCCTTAAATTTCCCCTTCCCTGGTGATCTAAAGGAAATGACATTGACATGTGTAGAAAAAGAAGAGTCATGAGTGTGAGCCAAAACAGCAAAATGAGGCCTCTTCACAGTCAGAAATGAACTGTGATCTGCCAGTTAGTTCGCTTTTCAACCGGGTAGCGGTCACACTTCAGGATCTTGCTTAAATGTAAATGATTCCTGTCAGTTCTAATTTCTTTGGGCCACATCGTTTGTGGATAGTCTCTCCATGACTCGTGTTGACTTTTTTGAAGGGCATCACACTGCGGCCTATTTGTTGTAAAACGGGAAGACCAGGAACTCTGAGGAACAAAACAGCAAAGAATAGAGGAGTTTGAAAATCTCCTGGCACTTGACTAGTGCCAAAGAAATATTCTTAAAGCAAATATGCCAAAATCAGAGATGGTTACACTCCACTGACTTCTATGGTCCTGAGGCAGGGATGGATTTAACACTTTATAGTAGGGGTACTGGGAGCCATTGAACCAAACTCTGAACCCCGTATATGATGGAAACCACTTCAAGCTAGGAGGTGCAGCACCTCTAGTCCCAGCACCTATGCTGAGTTGGGTGAGAGAAACATGGGGATGGGGGTGGCTGAGTTGGGGTGCAGGGACACATGGGGATGAGGGAAGAGAGGTGGCTGAGTGGAGGTGCAGGGATATATGGGCACAGGTACAGATATGCCTGACTGAATGGGAGAAGTTTTGAGTCAGCCAGGGTCTGCAGGGGGAAGGCTCCCCAACTCCCTAACAATCCCTCCCTCCTCCAACACCCTTCTGATCCACTCCGAGGTTCCTTCTAGCAATTACTTCCCTCTCCCTAAACTCCTCCACTACCCTGATTCCCTCAAGACTTTGTGTTGCTTCTCACGGGTGCGGGAAATACATTTCTGTATTATAGTTTAAATGAATTATTACTTTAAGTTCTGTAGTAATATAACTAGTAAGGAATCTATTTGTCAAAAAACATTTCCTGAATCTTTTTTGTTTGTTGCAGATCATATTTGCTGACAGGTATTTTGAAATAAATTACCAAAATAATTGAAACTGGCGTGATTATATTGTTATTTTGACAGATAAAATATGCAGAATTTTGCAGAACTTTAAAATATTGTGCGCAGAATTTTTAAATTTTTGGCACAGAAGTCCCCAATGAGTAAAGTGTGCTGTTTTCATGCAAGCATCCATAGTTATGAACAAAGGAATAAAAATAGAAAAACTGAGATATAGCTAGAGAATAATTTGAGTGCAACAGAAAGACCGGTTGGAGTGTTCAGTTTTGTGCAACCACTGTAATATTTTTTGGGGAGGGGAGGCAGGTTGTCACAGTTTCACAACCGTATTTTTGTATTTTACAAATAATTTCCCACATTATCTAGATCTGTTTTTCAGAGGAGATTAAAGTCCACCATCTACCCCACTTGCTTGTATATTTCTAACTAAATAAAAGCTTGTGCTATGCAAACAATAAAGGTTCTTATCTGGAAAATATTTATTGCCATGCTCCTGGGACACCAAGTAGAGTAATATAAAAGCATGTGTCACAGCTTAGAAAACAGTTATTGCCTTAATCTCTAGAACTTCATGCTACAGCAACTAGATCTTGAACATCAAATCCTGAATTCAGTTACAAATCTTAGCAACTGTGATTTTAAGTAGGTTCTGAATTCACAAAAGCAAGTTCTCCCATTCACAGATTCTAAACGGAATGTTTTGCAAAATTTTCCATGAGGTGTTAGTGTTCTTTAAACAAACCCCTATGTTTCCGAAGTGGTTGATGTCCAAAAGTCAATAAAATCTATAGGAGGTATGTGCCTTAAATGCCCCTCCCTCCCGGCCTTGAAAATATAGCAGAATGAGTCTACATTTAAAGGTTTGGCCCATTACAGTCAATTGCAGATTTATGATTGATTTCAATAGGTATTGGATCAATCCCTAAGGAACTAGTTTCCAAAGCAAAGCAAAAATAGACAGACATAAAAGACATAATTTTGGGGCCAAATCCTGAGGTCCTTATTTAGTTTTTACTTCAACAAAATTTGCACTAAAATAAGCAGGAGTTGTTCCTAAGAAAAGACAAAGTAAAAGTGGAGGGTTCATTGACTTTTAAACATATCTTCCCATTGAAATCAATGTTGCATTTTTTGATGTAAAAGCACACAAAGGGGCAGGGAGCTGAAAGCCTGCAAACAGTGTTCCTGTCTCTCTGAGTCCTCCACAAGCAGAGGTCAGACACAATTGTTGGTCGCTTGGCATCATCTCCAGTACTGGCTTCTATCAGAGTAGCGTTAGATGGCCCTTAAGTATGATATGGCCCTGGGTAAGGTTGTAGGATTCGGTTCACTGGTTTCTTTACTGCTTCTAAGTTGGTCACTTTTATTCTATCCTTTTGTTTTGTTTCTTTATCCCCTTAACTTTTTAATTAGACTGCTCTAATACAACAAGCACATGTTATGAAGCTTGTTTTTCTGCTGGATAGGCAAACATTACAAATATCAAAACATAACACAATGGCAAATACCCAGATGCCCTATATCCGTAGTGATTCATTTATAATGCATTAAAGTTCCACGGCTTTAGGCTAACATAACTGTTCAAACATATTAGGCATCATGCTTGAGATAGCTCCATCTTGGGAGCAGAGACACATTTTGGAAAGTCATATGTTCCAGGAGTTTCAAAAGCATAGAATCAATAGAAGCATAGAATATCAGGGTCAGAAGGGACCTCATGAGATCATCTAGTCCAACCCCTTGCTAAAAGCAGGACCAATCCCCAGCAAAATGTACTGTCATGACCATTTGAATAGGTAATCCAAGATGTAGGCATTCTTGAGGCAAGTTTAATTTTAGTCTCCCAATTGTTTTATCATGTTTATAGCTCAAATTTCCTGAGTGATTTGAAGAGCTCAAACTGGGTTTTTTGGATTCTGCTGAGTAATTTGCCAGAATGTTTGCATTTGTTTTAATGTATGTGATAAAAACAATGAGTGAAAAAGTGAACAAATCTTTGCCATTGACACTATTTTGGGGAAGATAAGAATTTTGTTTAGTTACAATTGTAGCTTGCTCAATTTAGTGGAAATCTTTAACAAGACAGGAAAATGAGCGGACCTAGGCAAAGCTCAACTCTGATAAACCATTCACAGTAAAACTGATTACTGACTTGTTTACTCAGTTCAAACGTTTTAAGTTTGGCAGCCCCTCAGCCAATCAGAAGCAGCTGACAGGTGAGTTCTGAAGGACTTAGCTGTGGATTTTGTGCTGGGAGGTAGTGGGGCTCCGTGAGTGGTGCATTTGGTGTCTGTGGGCTGTTTCTTTGACTGTTTGCTCTCTGTGTACAGACAGTGTAGTTGGGTCATGGTCTGTCTGTGGTACGGGAGGCTCTAATCTTTGGCGCTTTGATCAGATCTGCTGTTTGAAGTCTCTAAATGGTTAATGGCTCCCTGGTAGTGAGCTAAGCAGAGACACTTGTTATAAAAAGTCACTTGCCAGGTGAACTTGAGAGCCATGAACAGAGGCAGCTAGCAGGATAATTTATAATGACTATCAGAATCATAGAATTGTAGGACTGAAAGGGATCACAAGAGGTCTTCTAGTCCAGTCCCCTGCACTCAAGGCAGGACTAAATATTATCTAGACCATCCGTGGCAGGTGTTTGTCCAACCTGCTCTTAAAAATCTCTGATGATGGAGATTCCACAACCTCCCTAGGCAATTTATTCCAGTGCTTAACCACCCGGACAGTTAAGAAGTTTTCCCTAATGTGCAACCAAAACCGCCCTTGCTGCAATTTAAGCCCATTGCTTCTTGTCCTATTATCATAAGCTAAGGAAAACAATTTTCTCCCTCCTCCTTATAACAATCTTTTATGTCCTTGAAAACTAGTATCATGTCCCCTTTCAGTCTTCAGTTCTCAAGACTAAACAAAACCAATTTTTTCAATCTTCTTTCATAGTTTATGTTCTCTAGACCTTTAATCATTTGTGGTGTTCATCTCTGGACTTTCTCCAATTTGTCCACATCTTTCTTGAAATGTGCCACCCAGAACTAGACACAATACTTCAGCTGAGGTCTAATCAGCTTGAAGTAGAGCGGAAGAATTACTTCTGGTGTCTGCTTACAACACTCCTGCTAATACATCCCAAAACAATGTTTGCTTTTTTTGCAACAGCGTTACACTATTCACTCATATTTAGCTTGTGGTCCACTACAAGCCCCAGATCCCTTTCTGCAGTACTTCTTCCCAGGGCTGTCCAGAGGGGGAGGGCAAGTGGGGCAATTTGCCCCAGGTCCCCACAAGAGTTTTTTAGGGTCCCCGGAGCTTCTTCCGCTCCGGGTCTTCGACAGCAATTCAGCAGTGGGGGGTCCTTCCACCCTGGGGCCTGCTGCCGAAGTCCCCAGGCCCCCTGAATCCTCTGGTCAACTGAACCTGAGCTCTGAGTGTGACGCAGTAATTAATCACTGGACCAGCTTTCAAGGGTCATGGTGGATTCTCCATCACTGATCATTTTAAAATCAAAGTGGTCAATGTTCTGCACATTGCATTAAATGAAAAGCTGTTTTTCCCCCAATTGACACTCCATGTTTGATAAGAGGTTCTGATCCAGAATCACTAACTCAAGGAAACTTCCGACTGACCTCTGTGCTGAGGGCCAAAGATTGGAGGCTGAAGTTAGGAAAAGCCATCCAGAGTTCTTGCTTACAAATGACACTGAAAAGAATTCAATACAGGCCCAAGCTGTACTGGCTGAAGACTGTAGAAATTCATGGAAAAGCAAAACATGTCATGGAGATGTGACAATTTTAATTGGAGTTGATTTTAAAATGAAAAATTGAGGGGAAAAGGCATTTTGAGAAGGTTGAAACACTCTATTTTGACCTTGTTGGAATGGAATGTTTCAGTTTTGATTCAATACACAATTTAAACGAAGTCTAAATCAGAACAAAACATTCTGATTTTATCAAAACAAAAGGTTTCGATAGACCTGAAACAATTTATTTTTTCAGAATTTTGTGGGTAATTTTGAATTGTTGGTTTTGTTCAATTTCAGAATGGAAGTTTGTTTCCAACTCTTGGAATTCCCCAGAAAACAAAGCAAAAAAAATGCAGGTCCTGCCTGTCTCTGATTTAGGCTTTAGAATAAATTAATTTCTGCTGCCTTTTTGTCCCTCTTGTGTTTGCTCTCTATGATAGTCCAGCAAATGAGCTTACTTGCAGGAATGTTAAGAGAATATTAATGGAAAATGAACTTTAAATATACTTACTATATGCAATAAGGAATAGCAGTGTCCTAAGTGCTGACCTTAAAACAGAATAGGATACATTCTGTCCATCTGAGTATTCATATTAAGACTCTTCAGCATAGGGAAATAATCTTCTTAGGGCATGTCTACACTTATCTCCAGAGCGATCGATCCAGCAGGGGTCAATTTATCGTGTCTAGTGAAGATGTGATAAATCGACTGCTAAGTGCTCACCCGTCAACTCCAGTACTCCACTGGAGTGAGAAGTGTAGATAGAGTCGATGGGGGAGCATAAGCAGTCGACCTACCACAGTGAAGACACCATGGTAAGTAGCTCTAAGTACGTTGACTTCAGCTATGATATTTTCATAGCTGAAGTTGCGTAACTTAGACCGACTTAGCTTGCCCACCTCCCCCAGTGTAGACCAGGCCTTAGTGAAACTGATTCAGCAGAAATTGAGGAGCTGAAGGCAAAAGGACAATTACAGCTAGTTACATCTTGGTCTTAGTCTCAATCGAACTTGCACAGTCAGCAGTGCTCATTGCTACAGCCTTTTCTCTTTCTTCCTCTGTTGATTTGAAAGTGGGAGATGTTTGGGAGGGAAAGTACTACTGCAGTTCCTCAAGGACTGGTCTTGGGACCAGTCTTATTTAACATTTTCATTAATGACCTCGGTCCAAAAAGTGGGAGTGTGCTAATGCAGATGACACAAAGTTGGGAGGCATTGCCAATATAGAAGAGGACTGGAATATCATGCAAGAAGTTTTGGATAACCTTGAAAACTGAAATAATAGAAATGGGATGAAAATTCATATTGCAAAGTGCAAGGGATGAACAACAAGGTTTTTTGCTAGAAGCTGAGAATTTATCAGTTGGAAATGAAAGAGAAGGAGAAAGATATGGTTATATTAGTTGATCACAGGATAACTGAGCCTCCAACATGATATGGCTGTGAAAAAGGTGAAGTATTTCCAATTGAGACACGGAAGTGTTGTTAACATTGTACAAAGCCTGGGTGAGACCTCATCTGGAATACTGTTGCAATTCTGGTCTTCGGTGTTTAAGAAAGATGAATTCAAAGTGTAATGGGTGAAGAGAAGGGCTAGTAGGAAGATCAGAGGGATAGAGAAACTACCCAACAAGATCTTGGCTTGTTTAGCTTAGCAAAATGAAGGCGGAAGATATGATTGCTTTCTATAAATACATCAGAGGGAGAAATACCAGGAAGGGAGAAATTATTTAAGTTAAGGGCCATGTTAGCACAAGAACAAATGGATATAAATTGAACACCGACAAGTTTAGGCTTGAAATTAAATGAAGGTTTCTAACCATCAGAGGATTTAAGTTGTAAAACAACCTTCCAAGAGGAGTAGTGGGATCAAAAACCCTAACTTGTTTCAAGTTTATAGAGTGGATGGTATGATGAAATTACCTATGGCATATGGCCCATCTGTAGCTAAGCTTTTAGTAAATATTTCCAACAGTTGGAGATGGGACACCAGTTGGGAGGGGGGGACTCTGAGTTACTACCAAGAATTCTTTCACAGGTTTCTGGCTAATGGGTCTTACTCATATGCTCAAGGTCTAACTGATTTGCCATATTTGGGGTCAGGAAGGAATTTTGCCTCGAGTCAGATTGGCAGAGACCCTGGAGGTTTTTCACCTTCCTCTGCACCATGGGGCATGGATCACTTGCTGGTTTGAACTAGAGTAAATGGTGGAGTCCCTTGTGGAGATTAATGGAAGGAGGAGGCACATGTCAGAGCCCTAAGGAGGCTCACATCAGGGCCCTAGTAGGGCTCTGGGTGATCACTACTTACCACCACCCAACACAGATGTAATGAGGTTGAGCAGTGTCTGCAAAAGAAAAACTAAACAACTAATTATTCCTCAAGAAAGGTTTTTAATGACTTACGACTATAATGGCAACACAGACAGAATAAGAAAAACAGAATTAAAGACCAGCACTGAGTGAAGATTAATACAAATGGCAAATTATTCTGGAGACAAGCACAAGTGCAAGTAATATTATGCATTAACTACCTATTTCTTTAAGAGCACATATAAAGGATCAATAATATTGAAAATAGTTACCAGCACATGCAACACTACTATTAAAGGTGTTTTGTTCAGGCTAGACAATGGGAGCTGATCACTCCTGGTTATGGGAGGTGTTCCTTGGAGGGAGCTCACAGTGCAGTTAGGGAGCTTTACTATTTTGGATATCAATAAAGGATTTATTACTAGAATTGGTCTGATAACTACTGAGCTGGGTGTGTGCAAGCGTGGGTTCATGAACAGCTGGAGCAGAGGTCCCCCATGATGCAGTGCTTCCCTGCTTTTCTGGTCCCAGAGTTCAGTGCGGTTCTTGCCTTGGAATCTCTGTTCTCCATTCTCTGTGCTAATGCAGATGCCTCCTTGTCCCACCTTTGATGCACATGAGGCCAGGGAAGTTTCCTTAATCCTGTCACCCTTATCCCAGGGGTTTAGGTGTGTCTCCCACTGCCTTTTCATTGCTTTTTGTAAGTCTTTATTCTGATCAGTTTTGGTTCAAGCAGAGGGTGGGGGTGGGGAGGGGGCAGGTCTTTTGGGAATCAGACAGGTTGGGTACTGTGCCCTGGTTCTCCAAGAACACAGAACTGCTAGGTAACAGGAGATAAACGTGATAAGCTCTTCAGGCCCCTATCAGCTATATATGTCTATTTTTCTAAGTGCCTACTATCCCAGCCAGCATTAATTGGTACTTCCACTGGCAAACTCAGTGAATGAGGTAAAAGTAGAAGGGCCTGGAGGCTGAGCTATCTTGTCAGCCCTAGAGGTGTTTTTTCTGGTTATTATTGAGGTACAGCAGCAGGAAACAGAGTTGGGAGGAGTTATATCCTGGAGCCAGCAAAGAAGGAGATAGACAGACAGATGCAGAGGGAGCCGATGGAAACACAGCTGTCTGCTGTGCTGGGTTTATTGTTCTGACAGCAAAACTAAAACTAACATAAAAGTGAAGCTTTGCACTGGGGAAAGCGGGAAAGCACTGAATCCTCTGAACATTTAAGGAGACAGGACATCACAGAAGGCAGGCACTATCCCATTGTAATGTATTTCTGTGGATAAGGACTTCATTGTTCCTCCCAGCCATGATTCTCTGCCTTCCCTGGAGCTAACATAGTGCTTGGCTATGTGAAAGAATGCTGTTGGGAGAGTATTCTGGAGACAGGCTGCCTTATAGCAGCAGTCATACTCAGGTGTACTTAATTATATTAATTTAAACAGAACAGTGGTTCCCAAACTTTAACAACCTGTGAACCCCTTTGTCATGGTATAATTCCCCACTCTGAACCTTAGCATCCAAAAGATGGGGTACCAGCATGAATTCCTCCAAGCTTAATTACCAGCTTAGTACTTGTAGCGCTGCCACCAACCAGGAATTCCAGTGCTTGGTACACTCTGGTCCCCCCAAAACCTTGCCTGGGAACCCCCAAGACCCAGACCCTCTGGATCTTAACACAAGGAAAGTAAACCCTTTCCCTCACCGTTGCCTCTCCCAGGCTTCCCCTCCCTGGGTTACCCTGGAAGATCACTGTGATTCAAACTCCTTGAATCTTGAAACAGAGAGGAAAATCCACCTTCCCCTCTCCTTCTCTCTCCCCCTCGCAGACTCTTCCTGAGAGAGAAAGTAATCCTAACACAGAGAGAAATAACCTTTCTCTCCCCCTTCCCTCCTTTCTCCCCACCAATTCTCTGGTGGATCCAGACCCAGTCCCCTGGTGTCTCACCAGAATAAAGAAACAATCAGGCTCTTAAACAAGAAAAGCTTTTAATTAAAGAAAGAAAAAACAGTAAAAATTATCTTTGTAAATTTAAGATGGAATATGTTACAGGGTCTTTCAGCTATAGACACTGGGAATACCCTCCCAGCCTAAGTATACAAGTACAAATAAAAATCCTTCCAGCCAAATACACCTTTGAACTCCTTCCAGCCAAATACACATTTGAAAATAAAGAAAACAACCATAAGCCTAACTCGCCTTATCTACCTAGTACTCACTATTCTGGACATATAAGAGCCTGTATCAGGGAGATTGGAGAGAAACCTGGTTGCGCGTCTGGTCCTTCTGAGCCCCCAGAGAGAACAACAACCAAACACTAACAGCACACACACAAACTTCCCTCCCTCAAGATTTGAAAGTATCCTGTCCCCTGATTGGTCCTCTGGTCAGGTGACAGCCAGGCTCACTGATTTTGTTAACCCTTTACAGGCAAAAGAGATATGAAGTATTTCTGTTCTATTAATTCTTACTTATCTGTTTATGACACCCTTTCACTAAAATGTCAAGTCTCACGAATCCCCTCCTAAAAATGAATATTTCCAGGGATTTTCTCAATGATAAATAATAATTAACAATAAATAGCATGTAATAAGCATGTCATAACAACAAATTTTATATTTCTAAGATCAATGCTTTTATAATTTATACTCAGGTAAAGGATTTACAGTATTATTACGTTATGAAAATGGCAACACTCTTCCAAGGTCTAACTTTCATAGCTTGTATCACTTTGAATAAGCCTGTTATAAAACAAGGCACCTATGTTTCATCAAGGAGTATCAGATGTGAAACAGCATGACTGTATTTAGGAAGGCAACTCAGAGAGTTCCTCCTACATAAGCATTCAGGTCTTGATCAGTCCAGGCAAACAACACACATTACAACAAAGCTTAAACTTGTTCTTCATCATAATTTAAAAAACAATACTACCTGCTTATTTCATTTAAAAAACAGCAAAAAATATCCTCCTCCCTTTCCATTTCTTATAAGGAGTATTGAAGTTTAAATCTCCCCAGTGTGACAGATATGCTTAGCTCTTGGAAGTTCAGGGGCTCCGGGCTGCTGGCCACGTGCTGCCAGGGGAGCCTAGGGACAACTCTATCCGCCATTAGGGATTTTTTTCCTCGAGACCCCCTGTAACATCTTGCAAACCCCCAGGGTTCACGAACCCCAGTTTGGGAACCATTGAAACAGAAGAAGCCCAGTGAGCGAATGAGTAAGAGCTTCAGGTACTACACTCAGAAATATGGTCAGGATGGTTAGATTTACCATAATTTTGCATCTAGTTTTCCTCTCCAAATACATAGTGGCTGCATCCAGCAGAGGAAGGGGGAAAAAAAGATGGTGGTGTCACCCCAGTGACTGAAGTGTCATGAATGAGTGTTCTAAACTATAGAAGTCACATGTGAGCGCTAGATTTGGCCACAGAAGGAAATGAAGCATAAAAAAACAGTAGGTGTTACAAACAACAGCTTCCATGATATGGTTATTGGGAGGAGGAGGAAACAATCTGTATTTAAGCAGTAGGGGGATAAATCCATTGTAGGGGAATCTGGAGGTGAAAATCCCAGTGGCTGGGTAAAATCTGGGGCATGTCTACAGAAAACCATTTTTGTTCTTCATGGGACAAATTTTACCCTCTGGTGTAAATGGAGATAGACCAACTGAAGTCAATCTCTCTGCACCGATTTACTCTAGCTGAGGATCTGGCTCTGAAACTGAAAAGAAAATAGAAGTATTTGTGCATACATGCAATTGCGATTGATTAATGATTTGGCAGTTTTTAAGGTGCCATCTGACTCCTCATTGTTTTGGTGGTTACAGACTAACATGTCTACCTCTCTGTGGTAGATGTTATATATCTGTGGTATATGAACAGGCTGTGTACACAGAATTACGCTTGTAAAATATGTTTGACAAGCAATGCATAAGCTCACTCTGCCCTAGACAAAGCTATGTGTATTCGCTTGTCTGACCACCTTGGTCATCAGACAGAGATAGTGGAGGTCCATTTGCACATCAGGTAAACAAAGCATTCAAGATAACAAGCAGGGGAGAAGACAGCATGGCATCTACACCCAGCAAGAGAGCGAATCTTTGTCTGGACTTGCTTCTCAAAGAAAATATTTCAGAGACTATAAAAAGAAGGGGAGAGAACCCCATAGTTATCCTTCATCCGAGGAGACAAAAAAACCCAGTGCTTTGGCTTCTGTGTGTTGAAACCTGGCTAAGGACTAGCCAGCCATGCTAGAAGGACAGTGATGAGAAAACAACTTTGAACAAAAGGCTCTAATTTATTAAGTTGGGCTTTAGTCTTGGAAGCATATTTTTACTTTTGTTTGTTTGTAACCATTTCTATTCCAGTTCCTTTCACTTGGTATCACTTAAATGCCTGGTTTTTTGTTAACAAATTGACTCATGTTTTATTACACAACCATCTCAGTGCAGCGTTTCAGACTGAAGAGCGAAATCCTCAGCCAAACTAACAGGCTGGTGCTGTGTAGTGTCTCTTTAAATGAGCAGCAAACCTGTAAGGCAGGGGTAGGCAACCTATGGCACAGGTGCCAAAGGCGGCACGCGAGCTGATTTTCAGTGGCACTCGCACTGCCCGGGTTCTGGCCACCAGTCAGGGGGGCTCTGCATTTTAATTTAATTTTAAATGAAGTTTCTTAAACATTTTAAAAATCTGGTTTACTTTACATACAACAATAGTTTAGTTATATATTATAGACTTATAGAAAGAGACTTATAGAAAGAGGCCTTCTAAAAACGTTAAAATGTATTACTGGCACACAAAACCTTAAATTAGAGTGAAAATGAAGACTCAGCACAGCACTTCTGAAAGGTTGCCGACCCCTGCTGTAAGGTTTAATGAATGTTCCACTAAGAGGGACTGGACACTTCTGGAGAGACAGTTTTGGGGAAACCAGGGACTTCAGGGGCTGTTGGTTTCAGCTTCTAGGAGTAACCAGGCTGCAGAAGCCAGTGTGAGGCCATTGTGCTGTGAGCACGCTGCTGGGATCAGGGCTCTGAGCCAAAGCTGCACAACACAAAGGCACCCAAGTTACAGCATTTGTCTACACTACACAACTTTTAGCGACAAGGCCGTGTCGACACAGCCCTGTTGCTAAAAGTCAGCGAGTGTGAATGCTCTTTTGCAGTATTTTGTCAGCACTGTTGCTGACAAAATACTTCCAGCCTCGCAAGCCACATTCACAGTGCCGTTTGCGTTGGCAAAATTTCTGTCTTTTGCAGGGGGGCTTTTTTAAGCACCCATGAGAGACAAAAGTTTTGGCGACAACTGTGCAGTGTAGACATACCCACAGAGCAGGCACGACACAACCCCTTACTGGTCTGGATAGAGCCTCAAACCATCACATTGGTGTAGTCAAGCCAGCTTGCCCTTAGACTGAGATTTACACTTTAAGACATTGGTAAAGTAGTTGAAAGTGATTCCCAAGTGTGCCGTCTGGGAAGAGTCAAAGAAAAGTTACAGTTTTACTGTTTACTCTTTGTTTCTTTCGGAAGCAAATAGAACAAAGACAAGTGTAAAGATGAGGGAGCAGCAGAAGAGGCAGGCTGAGCAAAGGAGTGTGTGCTGAGCTCAGCAAGACGCAGTCAGAAGACCTGTGTGCACAGTGAGGTCTGTCAGCCGCTGAGCAGAAGCAATCAGAGCTAATGGCCGTGCTGCACTCGGATGCCGTGAGGCAGGATGGGGCACCTGCTCCAAACCAGGGGCCGGAAGGGCTCCCTTTTTCTCCTCCCGGGTATGCAAGAAACCGAGCAGATGGTTCCCTAGATGATCCAAGAGAGGCAGCAGCAATGGCAAGAGATAGAGAGTTAGGGAAGCAGGAGTGGAAAAAGCAGCTAGTGGAGGAGAGACGAACAGAGCTGGAGGCCAGTGTTAGAGTGAGCAGGCAGAGTGAGAGCGAAAGAAGCTTGCTGACCAAGACAGATGCAGGCAGCTTGAACAGAAGGGAGTAAAGTCCTACCCGTGGGACCCAGGAGGAAGGACATAATGCTGTGCCTGATATGGGGCTAGCAGACAAACAGATAGGGGTACGGTGGACCCATCACTCTAAGTATCTGAGTCCTGTAGTCTGAGTCCTGATGAACATGAAAGGTATTTCTGGGACTCTGACTAGGAATGGGGTTGTGTTTTTTCTTGATGTGTTATTTTCTGTAATGATAGAGTTGAGCCTGGGGACTTAGTTACAAGCCCTTCATAGGCAGACTCAGTGGGGGAAACTGAGTCAGTGTTGAGTTTTTCTTTGGCACAGCTAAAATGGGCCAGGATCTAGGAGCAGTGGCACCTTACCATTGCTAGATAAATAGTTGGGAGCCAGGACCCTTGTGGGAAAAACGGAAGTGTGTGGAAAGACACTGGCACAGCTGAGTGCAGCTGTGGGCCAGAATTCCTCTGGGAGCAGGGCAGACTTAGGGTGGTAAGTGATCTGGTTTCACACCTTTGCGGGTGACTGAACCTTTCCTGGGTGACCAAGATGAGTGTGAAGCAACCACTGTGGGAGAATGGATGTTGAGGGGGAAAAGTGCCCCTTAATCTGTGGGTTCAGGGGCACTTTGAACTGATGCCTCCAGAGTAGACAATGACTTATCCGACTGCATCATTGTCAGTGGCGTGTGTCACAGAGGCCCACTGGTTTCAGCAACTCTTCTGAGGCCTAACATACTCTCTACATCTCACACAGTGTTGTTGTGATATTTATCCAAAAAGCATCATGTAACAGTAGTATTAGAAAACTAATAACTAATTCATCATTAATATTATTGCATAAGATACTTATAGTTACCCCACAGAGAATTATACAGATGTGCTGGATAAATGTGACTGAGATGTGTTTACACCAGACGTGTCTGGGGAAGTTGATAAACAGCTTTTTCCAGACAAAGGTGTTGCCAAGGTCAGTGGGCTAATCATTTGTATCAGAGATTGCAGGAAGATCATTTCCATTGTAAAAATCACAAGAGCATGAGAAACAAGCCTTGCAACTACACCAGACAGCATGGCATCTAATTCCAGCATGGGGAAGGGCCTTCATCAGGAGATATGCTTCAGAAGACTACAGTTCTAAGGTTTACTGGACTATAAAGGAGAGCGGGAGAGCACCCTTAAATTATCCTTCGCCTGAGGAGACAAAGAAAACTAAACACTTTGGGCTCTGGGATTGGATCCTGGCTAAGGACCAGCCAGCCATGGTGCTAGAATGACTGTAGTGAGAAGACTTTGTACAAGAGGCTCTAGTTTAAGTTGAGTTTCTGTCTTAAAAGCGTATTTTCCCTTTTGTTTATTTGTAATCATTTCTATTCCGGTTCCTTCTATGTCGAAGCACTTAAACCTGTGTCCTTTGTTACTCTCCTTGCTTTACTTTCACTGTAAGCCAACTCAGGGCTTGTCTATACTATCACTTAAGTCAATGTAATGTACATGAAAAGGCCACTCCCTGAGCGACGCAAGTTAACTTGACTTAAAGTGCAGTTCACTCCATGCTATGTTGGCAAGAAACACTCTCTCCTGCCAACATAGCTTCCGCCTCTCATTGAAGTGGTGTAATCATGCCGATGGGAGAGTAGTGTACCGTCGGCATGGCACATCTTCACCGGGCACTGATATAGCACAGTAGCGTAGACTAGCCCTTAGTGCAATGATTGAAGGGTAAGCTTTCGTTCACCCCAGTTAAGCTAATAGGCTACTGTGTACTGTCTCTTTAAAGGGGCAGCAAACTTGATAACCTTTTGTGAGTGCTACAGTCAGAGGGGCTATGCACTGCAGAAAGAGCTTCTCAGGGGAGAACTCAGTACTGGAAGTGTTGTTGAGGTCCCTCTGCAAGAGGTAACTCAGCTGTGGAAACCAGGGTGTGACCGGTCAACTTCTGTGCCTCCTGTTGGTGTCCGGGCTGTGAGCCACAGCAGCATAACATTTAATGCACCCAGAGTTGCAAGGCAGGTGTTGACTGAACCCCTTACTAGCCTGGGTGAACCCAAAAGGGTCAGACCTGCCTTCCTGACTGCTTTTGTGTTTGTGCTAGTTGCCTTCTGAAAGGTCTCATGATGCTTCATCATTATGTGCAAATGCTTAGTCCTGTGAAAAACACTGCGTAAGAAAGAGTTTTAAATTACCTTTATAGTCTCCTGCTTCTCAGTTTTGGGAAGGTGTGAATAATCCTTTCTGCAAATGCCAGATATATGAAAACCCCATGAGTAGGTAGAAGTGTGACGTCCTTGTGTAACCCACACACCTCCTGGATGTGGTGCTCTGTTCCCTTTAGTGGCACCAAGACCACTAAATGATTAATGAGGCTGCTACAGCCTCAGCTGAGGGCCTGGTGGCTTTTAGTTCATGCAGTACAGGCTCATTTATTTAGCTCCAGAGGTCCCAGGTTCAATCACACCTGACAATGACCAGGGTCTGTCTATGTTACACTTGGGCTACTAGAGGTGCTCCATCTCTGGGAACTGGAAGTAATATAGTAGCCACAATATACATTTTTAAAAAACAGGCCAAATTGATTTATAGCTGGATACATAATACCAATGCGGAATAGGTTAAAGAAAGATGTGAGATTTTCCTGACGCTTCTACTGGTGTAAATCATGAGTAACACAACTGACGTCAAAAGATTTACACCAGTGTAAAATTAGTGTAAGTAGACTAGATCTTTGAACCGTGACACTGGTGCACATCTGCAGTACATTTGGGATTTTGAAAATTTAGAAAAATAGTGTGTATCCCTCAAACCCTTCAGTTAAAAAAAATTCAGAAAATGAAAAATGTCATTACATGTGGGTTTTTCCCCCTGTGGAAAAATTAGTTTGACAAAACATTTTCTGATAGAAAAAGTCTTTTAGATTGGAACCTTTCCAACCAACTCTATTGTATTATAGTGTGCTGAGCTTGTCACAGGCTCTGCACTTACAAGCAACTTCTTGTGGAGTAGAAAGGGGGAATTTTAAATTGTTGGATGCTAAGTCATTTTATTTTAAAAATTACTACAAATATTTATTTTAGAGAAACAAGAAATGGCCAGCCAACTCCTACTCATTGTTCTGCAGTGGGGGGATCCTACTATTTAGTTACAGGGGTATTTTTACATACCTTATGGGACTCCATGATTAAAACTAAACAAAATCACAACTATTAACCCCGGCTATTTTATTATCAAAGAAGGGAAAAGAAAATATTAAACAAAACAACACAGAGGATAAACTGGTTAAATCTGTTATGGCAGTGGTAATCAATCATTTTTGTCAAGGTTCAAATTTCTTGATCAAGGTATAATCAAGGTCCAGACTCCAGAGAAAATACAAAACAATAACGATAATAAGTAAATAAAAAGATTTCGGGGTCCGTTCAAAAGCATCTAGCAATCCGGATTTGGGCCCTAAACCGCCTATTGATTACTCCTGTGTTACAGTCTCTTCAGCCTATGTCTCTGTGGAGAACTTTTAACAGAGATTTTCGTATATGGGAATTTTCCATAGGAAATCCTTCAAGAGGAGGCCAGAGAGCAATGAGAAGCTTAAGTGCCAAAAGCTTGCCAGGGGATTGGTTTTGGTAAAGTATGATCTAGCTAAAATCATGTCAGCTGAGGCCCTGAACACGGACTAACAATGCATTTTAGCTAAATCATCCACCCTCCCTCGGCTCTTATTACTTCTCCAAAGCCAGTTCACCAGAGGGAAGGCTGAGAAGAACCAAATTTCTTGGACAAACCTGACAAATCTTGCTTGTGACTGCAGCACATATTACGAGAAGCTGGCACTGCAATATTATAATGTTGCTTCTTCCGTTCCCAGACAGAGCCAGATGCTGCAGAGGCAGAATTGAAAATTACGTTGGAGGGGACAGAAAAGTGAGCCCAAAATTTTCAAACCTCCCCTACGATTTGGGGTGGAGATTTTAGGTCAGATTCTTATTCTATCAGTACTGCATTCTCTCTCCATATAGCTTGAATCTCTAATTAATACAAGCAATCAGTTCTCAACACACACAAACAGGAGATGTGCGAATAGAGCCTGCAGACTTAAGGGTAACTGAGCCAGAGCCTGATCCTATAAACACCAGTGCACATGAGTAAACTTTAAAGTTAATCAAACACTTAAAGGTTTTCAGAATAAGGCCCCTTGGTTTGAGCCTGCTCCCGCTCCCACGGAAGTCATTACCGCAACGCCCACTTGCTACTGCGAGAGCAGGAGTGGGCTCTCAAAGACACAAGCCTGAACGGCTACCTGAGATCGGAACAAATGCTGATTTTTTTTGGTTGATTAGGCCTGGCTCTAATTTTCTATTTAGATTATGAATAACTAATCCTATCAGAAGTCAATGGTACATAGGATGCTGCAGGAGTGTCTTCTTAAGCCTTATTTGTATCCAGAAGTGCAGATAAAATAAACCTCAATTAACCAAGTCCAGCTATAATCCTTCCCAGTGGGCACTTGACCTACTTAAAATGAGGTAACACTGTGAACTTATTAATTTAGTTAAAGAATAGTAATTTTTTCTGCATAATAAGACAAAGCAAGGAGGAATGATTGCTCCTGTGTGTTTGCTACCTGAAACCTTCCAGGAGCCCCAAGGACATTCAACATACCACCTCATTTTATATTTCTATGTCAATCACTAGACTCAGACATTCTGTATAATCTGTGGGAATCAGACATCCAACTTTTTAAATTTTCACAGGTGCTGACTTTTGTTTTTCCTGTGGGGGGAGTGTTCCATTCCTGCTCCTACTCGGCCTCTTTCCGCCCCTCAGTCCCTCCATGCCTGCTTGCTCCTCTCTGCCCCCAAGGTCCCTCCCCGAAGCGCCTCCCACCCGCTCCTCTCTGCTCCCTCCCCCAAGGTTTTCTCCACCCACCGCTTGCTTCTTTCTGCCCCCTCCTGCTTTAAAGGCGAGTGACAGGAGGAGGGGGCAAAGAGGAGCCTCAGGCAAAGAGGTGGAGTGAGAGCAGGAAGAGGCGCAGCATGAGCAGCGCCATGAGGAAAGAGGCCAAGTGGAGGGTTAGGCCTTGAGGCGGAACATGGGCGGGGCTACAGTCCATGAGTGCAGAGCCCCCCCTATTTTTTTCCCGTGGTTGCTTGAGCCCTAGGGAACCCATGGATTCAAAGCCTGTGAGTGGTTTTAGATATGCTGAACATTTCCTTTGCTTTTGTGCACTTTGATGGAAGTGAATATATCAAACACATACTGTAGAGCCCACCACACCGCCACAATATGATGCAGTCCTGGCTTCTGCATCCTGCTACCTTATACTTGTGTAGCTTTCCCCACTTCCCATCTAAAGGTCTGTTTCAGTTCATTAAATTTTCTTTGTAAAACACACGTTTCCTTGGCCACCCCAAGAACTGCATCTCCCATCACTTGTACACTGTGCATCAAGAGGAACAACATTGTCGTCAATGGCTACATGGTGGCGTAGGGCATAAGAGGAGAATGTCCCTTAAATCCTCACGAGAAGATAAAGTAAAGCAAATACTGTTATTAGTCTATTACATGAGTGTTTGCTTAGAAAAGCTTTCTAAAATCTAAGGTGCTTTGGAAATAATTTGAAACAACATTGTTTGAGTGGTTGCTAGAAAGTTGCTTTGTTTGTGATCAAGCTATCTAGCAATGATCCTTTTTTTAATTCAAGTGGGTCAAATTTTCTTTTATGCAACCCCAGTCATTGTGATTGAAAGAAGAGTTTGAACTGATTAAACTATCCCCTAATACCAACGGTTATTCATAATTTTATTAATTCCATCATTGCAACAAATCTATTTAAATAGTTCTGTAAACATTCTCCACTTTAAAAATAAAAGAATTGTTTCCCAAGTTTCACTTTTAAAACCACATAACTTACAGTGTTCCATTTGCAGTGCCCATCTGTTGCCTCACAGCAGAATTTCAATGTGAATAATAAAGCCCAGAGGGATTTAATTTTAACATCATCCACATCAATTTGAAGTTTATTTGCCTGGAGGTCTATGACAGATATAGCTATGTCTCACTGAGTACTGAAGCTTTATGAGTGAATTCTGGGGGTAAAAATAGCTATTTTAAGAGCATTTATGTGTTACTGGGACTATTTTTATGAGAGGGAAGAATTATGATTCTTGTAATTGCAAGAGTTTACTTTTAAAACACAACTGTCAGTGTTAACTCGGGCAGCTTTGAATTTTAGAGTTATACTGTGGTAGCTGTTCTTGGATTCTTCTGTGCTGTTGTTCTGGATACAGAAGTTATTTATCAGACAACGATAATTCTGTGGATGTTATTTAAACACATAGAAAAAGTTCCATTCTGATCTCATTCCAGCATAAATCAGGAGTTGAAGTCAACGGAGTTGCACTCTGTTTAGAGTGGGTGTGAGAGTAGGTTCAAACCCAGTGTGACTTTTCTTAATGCATGGTGTGGGAGCTTTCCTAATACATGTTTGGGATTACCATTCATCTAAACACAGTGACTCAGGGCTCCATTAAATCTGTTTCCTTTCCTCCTCCACCAGATTTATTTCTATTTGTTTATTTTTTTAATAAAGACAAACAGACCATTTCAATGGAAATTGCCTGATGAAGAAGAGGAAAGATATCCTCGGCAGACATATTCAGGGCAGAGCTAGGGACAATTTTTCTCATCTGACTCACCATGTACAACCCTCACAGGGTATAAAGAAGCTCAGAATCTGGCCCCGAGTGAAGATTATTTTATTTTGTAGTCCACGTGAAACAATTTCTGCTCTTGTTTGCATTTGTCTGCATGGGTATAACAAGGTAGATACTGCTCCCACATGCTAGTATGTCAGGTCTATTTAAATTAAAACTGGCCTTCAATAATGGCCCAGTCAATGGATGGACAAAATGCTGTGCACTGTCTACTGTGATGCCCATAGCAGATATGCACAGGCACAAAGACCATTCTGTCCTCCAAAGGTGAGTACATTTCCCTCCTCGCTCTCCAGCACACATAGAGAGAAACGGAGGCGAGAGGGCTTTATGTGGGATAGAGTGGGGATGGCATGGATTCACAGACTCTCAGTCCTGAAGGGACCACTATGATCATCTAGTCCAGGGTTTCTCAACTCATGGGTCAGGACCCAAAATTGGGTCACCAGAATGTTTCAAAGGATTGTGGGGCAGCTCTTGTAGCTCCTGTCCCATAGGCAGGGCCACCCAGAGGATTCAGGGGGCCTGCGGTAAAGCGGGGAAGCAGACATAAAAAAAGGCGCCACCAGTTGCGGTGCTTGTACTCACCAGGCGGCACTCCAAGTCTTCGGCGGTGGTGGGTCCTTCACTCGCTCCATGTCTTTCGCAGCACTGAAGGACCCACTGCCGAAGTGCCATTGAAGACCCGGAGCATGTGAAGGACACACAGCCAAAGTGACACTGAAGACCCAGAGCGTGTGAAGGGCCTGCTGCCGAAGTGCTGCCAAAGACCCAGAGCACCGCCGGTTGAGTAAAAATTACAAAGATGCCTCTAGCCAGGGAAAGGATTCTTGGCCAGGGCTTGTGGGGCCCCTGCGGGGCCCGGGGTCTGGGGCAAATTGCCCCACTTGCCCCCTCCCGGGCAGCCCTGCCCATGGGTCTGGCTGGTTTCACCTCCCTGTTCCAGTCACTGCTATCTCTGGGGTCCCAGTGCCACTCAGGTTTGGCCCAGCCGTCAGGATGATGGGAATCCAGGGATGCCAATTTTGAGTGAGTGGCACTGCAACCCCATGAGCCAGGTCACAATTCCACTCACACAAATTTGGTCCAGTCAGGGAGGCAGGGCCAAACCTGTGTGACGCTGCAACTCCAGAGGTTGCAACACCTGAAGCAGAAAGCCAAGCCCAGCCAGCCCCACAGCACAGAAGCTGCAGGAGCCACCACTGTGGGGTGCGTGTTGGCAGAGCTGTACCCATGACAGGGCGAGTGGGGCAGCCACGCAGGGTGCAAAGCCACAAGGGCAGAAAAATAGGGGTGAGGAGGTGTCAGGCCAGCGCCACACAGCAGGGCTTGGAGAAGGAGGGCTACTTCTGCCCTAACTCATCTCAGCAGACCACGCAGCCTGTCTGAGTTCAGGAGGTGCAACCAAAAATTCTGGGGTGGATACCTGACCCCGCATCCAGCCCTCTATTAACCCCTTGGGGCAGAAAAATGAGAGAGAGAAATGGGGAGGGGGGAAGCGAGCAAAAATAGACTTGCTTGTCCCAGGTGCTAAAATGCCTAGTTACGGCTCTAAGTGCTGGCAGGACTCAACCCCTTGAGGGAGGGGGGGCAGGATATGGCCCAAACCACCCCAGGGCCTCCACCACATACAATTTACTGGGTCATGACAGGCTATAAATATGTACAAATGAATCTTGAGCCCAAAAAAGGCTGAGAACCACCGATCTAGTATGAGCCCCTGCATACACAGGCTGTTAAATGTTTCCCAGAAGCTGGATTAAAGTGTGCCTTCAGGAAAATATCTAATCTCATTTTAAAGACTCGAAGCGATAGCAAGTCCACCACCCCACCTGCTAAGTTGTTCTAATGTTTAATTATCCTCACTGCTAGGAAATTGCATCTTATTTCAAGGTTGAATGTGTCTAACTAGAACTTCCGACCAGTGGATCTTGTTTTGCCTTTGTCTTTAAAATTGAAAAGCTCCCCACTGTCAGGTATCTTTTCTGTGTGTAAGGACCTCTACACAATGATCAAGTCACCTCCCAACTTCTCTTCGAGAAGCCGAATAGCTTGAACTCCTGAAGCCTCACATGGTAAGGCGTGTTTGCCAGCTCTGTGACCATTTTCCTGGCCCTCCTTTAAACTGTCTTTAGTGTTCCGACATCCTGACTGAACTGTGGTCACCAGGACTGGACACGCTATTCCAGCAGTAGCCTTACCAATGCCATGTACAGAGGCGAAATCATTTCCCTACTTCTATTTGATATTCCCCTTTTAACACATCCAAGATCACATTAGCCCTTTTTGCCAGAGCATTGTACTGAGAGTGCATGTTGAGGCAGTTATCTGCAATAACTTCCAACTCTTTCTCTGAGACACTGCTTTCCAAGACGGTCTCCATCCTGCAGGTATAGCCTACACTTTTTGTTGCTACATGTATTATACTGCATTTGGCTGTATTAAAAACATATTTTGTTGGATTGTGACCATTTAATCAGGCAATTCAAATCACTCTGTAACAATAACCTCCACCTCATTATTTACTAACTGTGTCGTCTTCAAACTTTACAGCAAACTTTATATCCTCACTAGATCACTGACAAAAATATTGACTAGTGTTGGACCAGCACCTAAGCCCCTAGCAAAAGCCCTGCTCATTGAGGTTTCTCAATTAATAATTACATTTTGAGATCTGTCAGTGAGATGGTTTTGAATCCATCTAACGCCTACTCTGTTAATTCCATATAATGCAAGTTTTTTTTATCAAAATATCATGTGGTATTAAGTCAAATGCTTTGGAGGAATCCAAGTTGTCATAAACAGATAAGTAAGAGTTAATAGTACAGAAGTACTTCATATCTCTTTTGCCTGTAGAGGGTTAACAAAATCAATAAGCCTGGCTGTCACCTGACCAGAGGACCAATCAGAGGACAGGATACTTTCAAATCTTGAGGGAGGGAAGTTTTTGTGTGTGCTGTTAGATTTTGGTTGTTGTTCACTCTGGGGGCTCAGAGGGACCAGACATGCAACCAGGTTTCTCTCCAATCTCTCCGATACAGTCTGTTATAAGTTCAGAATAGTGAGTACCAGGTAGATAAGGCGAGTTAGGCTTATGTTTATTTTCTTTATTTGCAAATGTGTATTTGGCTGGGAGGAGTTCAAATGTGTATTTGGCTGGAAGGAGTTCAAATTTGTATTTTGCTGAAAGGATTTTAATTTGTACTTGTATACTTAGGCTGTGAGGGTATTCCCAGTGTCTATAGCTGAAAGATTCTGTAACATATTCCATCTTAAATTTACAAAGATAATTTTTACTGTTTTTCTCTTTTTAATTAAAAGCTTTTCTTGTTTAAGAACCTGATTGTTTTTTTTATTCTGGTGAGACCCCAGGGGACTGGGTCTGGATCCACCAGGGAATTGGTGGGGAGAAAGGAGGGAAGGGGAAGAGAAAGGTTATTTTCTCTTTGTGTTAGGATTACTTTCTCTCTCAGGGAGAGTCTGGGAGGGGGAGAGAGAAGGAGGGGGGAAGGTGGATTTTCCTCTCTCTTTTAAGATTCAAGGAGTTTGAATCACAGTGATCTTCCAGGGTAACCCAGGGAGGGGAAGCCTGGGAGAGGCAACGGTGAGGGAAAGGGTTTACTTTCCTTGTGTTAAGATCCAGAGGGTCTGGGTCTTGGGGGTCCCTAGGCAAGGTTTTCGGGCGACCAGAGTGTACCAGGCACTGGAATTCCTGGTTGGTGGCAGCGCTACAAGTACTGAGCTGGTAATTGAGCTTAGAGGAATTCATGCTGGTACCCCATCTTTTGGACACTAAGGTTCAGAGTGGGGAATTATACCATGACACAAGTATACTATACCAAGACAGTGCCTTCATCAACCAGACCTGTGCTCTTGTTCGAAAAAAAAGAACAGGTTTGTTTGACAAGATCCGCTTTCTATGGAACGATGTTGACTGGCATTAATTAATTATTTTAGCCTCTAATTCTTTGTAGACAGTCCTGAATTAACCATTCCATTATTTTATTGGGATCGATGTCAGGCTAGCTAGTCTATAGCTACCAGGCTCATTCACTTTACGCTTTTTAAATATTAGAATTATGTTAGCAGTCCTCCGATCCTTTAGAATTTCCCCAATTTTTCAAGATTTGTTTTTTAAATTAACATTAGTGAGTCAGACAGCTCCTCAGCTATTCCTTTAGGACTTTGAGTTATAAATTACTGGGGCTCAGGTACCAGCCCCCAGGGGAAGCTGAAATTTGTTATTTCCACCAAAAGGAATCATTTTGGTGGAAATCACAAATTCTGCAGGAAAAATAAAATTCAACAGGGAAAATTAATTCTGCTGTACGCAGTGGTGTAGAATTCCCCCAGGAGTAATCCTCTTGCCTTATTCCAAATACAGAACAGAAATATGCATCACTATTTATGATTTTACCATCTGTACTGAGCAATAGACTTATACCGGCATAGGCATTTTTTATTCCTATTATGTTTTAAAATGTCTTATTAGGGATAGATACTAAGACACAAAATGTCATAATGCCACTATATAAATCAATGGTACACCCACACCTTGAATATTGGGTTCAGTTCTGGTCACCCTATCTGAAAAAAGATACATTAGAAATAGACAAGGTACAGAAAAGGGCAACAAAAATGATTAAGGGTATGGAATGATTTCTATATGAGGAGAAATTAAGGCGACTGGGACTGTTCAGCTTTGAAAAGAGATAACTAAGGGGGGATATGATAGAGGTCTATAAAATAATGAATGGTATGAAGAATGCGAATCAGGAAGCATTATTTACTCCTTCAGACAACACAAGAAGCAGGGATCACCCAATTAAATTAACAGGCAGCAGGTTTAAAACAAACAAAAGGAATTACTACTTCACCCAAAGCATAGTCAACCTGTGGAACTCATTGTCAGCGGATGTTGTGAAGGCCAAAACTATAACTGGGTTAAAAAAAAAGATTTAGATAAGTTCATGGAGGCTAGATCTATCAATGACTACTAGCCAAGATGGTCAAGAAAGCAATCCCATGATCTGAGTGTCCCTAAGCCTCTGGCTGCCAGATGCTGGGACTGGCCAACAGGGGATGGATCACTTGACAATTGCCCTGTTCTGTTCATTCCTTTTGAAGCATCTGGCACTGGTTAGTGTTGGAAGACAAGATACTAGAGTAGATGGACCATTGGTCTGACCCACTCTGGCCATTCTTATCATATTTCTTCTCATACATGAGCATCTCTAACCCCTCTTGTTTATTAGCTAGGTTCCTAGCAGACAAAAAATGTGTTCTTGACATCCCTTTGTGAATGGACTTGAGCTATTCCACTCACAAGTGTGTGGCAGCTAGAACTGGTTGGGAACTGGAATTTCCATTCCACAGGAAATAATTCTGAATCAGAACAAAAAGCCAAAATTTCAGAATTTATTATCGAATAACATTTTCAAAATAAAATTGTTTCAGGTTGTCATGGAGCAATGACTCACCAGCACAGCACGTCCTGCTGGTCGTCCAGGGAATTAGCATTTCCAGCCTCCGGAGCGGCCTCTGCAGGCTGGTGTCCCACTTTCCGCTAGGCCCGAGTCCCTCCTGGACCCTGGCGCCCCTTTCCTCTGGGGTGCTGACCCCTGGCAGTACCCCCACATATCTGGGTTTCCCCTCCCCAGGGAACCCCCACCCTCTCTCCCCATCTCACCTCAGACTATGGCTACTGCCAGCCTCAATCTAGCCCCCGCTCACTGGGGCAGACTGCTGTGTAAATGCCACTCATCACTGGCAAGGGGGGTTTGGACCTGTTGCCTCCACCTACACCAGGCTACCCCTCTGTAGCCCCAGTACCCGTTCTTGGCCTTTAACAAGGTCATCAGCCTAGGGAGTTTGCAGGCCGGAGCTCCCCAGCTCCTCTGGCCGTCCCCCAGCCCTGCTCCAGTCTAGGTACCCTGCTCAGCTCGCAGCAGCCAGGCCCATCCCTCTCAACAGCTAGAGAGAGACTCTCTCAGCTTCTGGCCCATTGCCACTGGGCCCTGATTAAGCTGGCTGAAGCTGTGGCTGCTTTTCAAACAGCCTAGCCTTTCCCCTGCCACAGCCTGCTCCCAGGGCTGTTTTAAGCCCTTCAGGGCAGGAGCGGGGTAACCACCCCGCTACACCAGTGACTAGAAGCATTTCCTTTTGATTAAATCAACATATTTAATTTCTGTGTAGATTTTTATTTAAAAAAAAAATAAACTAAAATAGAAATAGAAAATCATTTCCAAAAGGAAAATTGAAATGTTGTCATTCTGAAGACATCAAAATGGAATGTTTTGACATTATCAAAATTCTTCATTTTGATTTTTTTCTAAATTAATTTTAATAAAAATCAAGACATTTCTGTGGAAAGAAACTGCATTTTCCAACTGAAAAAAGTTTCATTCGGAAACTTTTGACTAGCACTAGTAGCAGCTACATTGTTTAAAATTAGTTGCATCAGGCAAAATACCCAAGAGTAAGCGAAACCACATGGTGATGACTGCTTAGATTAATGGTCATGGCATTGTCAAAGATCCCTTCCTAAAGTCATTGGTTATCCACAGACATCCAAACTTTGTGTATGATATTGCTGGGCTGATTCTCTCTTGCCCCTGTTTCTCAGCCAACCCCACCGTTCGCTGACAGCCTATCCACTACCATTTAGACAAATGTCTCTTTGACATGTTCTATGACCAGGACTGGGGCTACATCCACTACTTTCTGCCCTGTGTATTTTTACCATGAGCAAGCAGGGGCCTCTACCACTTGCCCTGAAATGTAGAGCTGTCCACTCTCTAGAACAGTGGTCACCAACAGGTAGATTTCGATCGACTGGTTGATCCTGGAGCCTCTGACAGTCGATCGTGATCTCCAGCCACCAAAAGTCCGGCGGCGCAGCAGGGCTAAGGCAGGCTCCCTGACAGGATGGGATTATAGTAGGAAAAGTAACTAACAGAAACGTGTTATAAAACTTTCCCTGTCTCCCCCATCATCACTTCATTTTACATTCTTTGATTTAGTTACTTGTCCTCTTATACACCATTTTCATCCTCACACTTTGCACTTGTAGGTTTTCTACACACTATTCCAGACAAGTCACACCATTTCTATGCTTACATACTTTTTATTTATTTATTTATTTTTGTTGGTAAGGCTACTTTCATGAGAAAGGCTTCCACGATCAGACCCAAAATGAATAAAGTCTACTTCTGTCTTAATGACACATAGCCAAGAGGAAATGGAATGCAGAGAAAGACATAAAGAAAGACTGCAAGTATAGAAATGTAGAAAGAAAATCAGTTTACCTTCAGAGAATTCTAAACTTCCACAGTAATATTAAAAATTATGGTCACTGATGGGACATTAATTGTCTTTTTATTAAAGCTGGTCAGAACATTTTCATTGGAGGGGCAGGTGGGGGCAGAAAACTTCTTGTCAGCAATGAAAAAAATGTAAAAGCTTTTTTTTAAAAAAATCCCATTTTTCTCACCTTTCAAGACCATTTCAATGTTTCCCTTGACTCTATCTTCAGACATGTTTGTGCGTTAAAGCTGGTTACATTTTTAAATTTCAATCTTCTAACCATTTTTTGTCAAAAACTCAAATTTTGAAAAAATAAGTTAATGGAATAATGATGAAAAATTGTTTTTAAGTATAGAATTTTAGAAAGTTATTTTGCAATTTCAAACAAGCTGTAACAAGTGTAAACGGTTTTGGGGGTTTTTTAAGTTTTCCCACCAGCTCTAATCTCTAAAATGGAAAATTGGGTAAAATAAAGGAAGCCAAGTTTTAGAAAAAGAGCTTTCTGACAAAAAATTGCAAGTGAAAAAATATCTGCCGTGCTAATAAAAAGGTACAGAATTTTAAAAGTCATACAGCCTAACCCTTTCGTATGCAGGATTGTTCCTTTAAAAAGTATATATTTCAAGTGCATTTTGCAATCTAGTTTCAAATATCTAATCAATTTCCTTGCAAAAGTATTTCACAATATAATAGATCTCACTGTTGGGATGTTCTACTTGATATTCAACCTAATTTTTTCCTTTTTGTTTTATCCCCATGATTTCTATAGATACCTTCATGTACCATGCTATCTGAGTGATCTTTCACTTTATATTCTTTAAATACCTATAGCTCCTTATATCTCCTGCTTTGGCTCTTAGCCAAGCTATATTTCTCTCTTTTAAGCTTTCTTTATAAATCAGTCTCTCCAATCTCTTAATCATTTTTGTTGCCCTTTCCTGAACTTTGTCAATAGCTTTCTGTTAACGAGGTGATCAGAACTGAACACACTAGTCCAGTTCCAGGTGTGGTCTCCTTATAGAGTCATATAGAAAGAGATTATCCCCTGCCTTGCTCTCAGATTTGATGCTTCTGGATATACAACAAGATCTTTGAGTGAAAATGTCCCCTGTGCTCTTTGGGGCAGGATTGTCTTTTTGTTCTGTGTATGCACAGCATCTGGCAAAACGGGGCACTAGTGCATGACTGGGACTTTTAGATTCTACAATCATAGAAATAAATAATAATAATAATAAAAATTATCAAGGTAGCAAAAAAATCACATCGCCCTCTTTATTTATTTTATTGCCATATTGCATTGCAAGCACACATATAATGTGCTGTTATCTATCCCACCAAAATGTCTTTCAGCAGCATTGCCTTGTCAGCATTCTCCCTCTGGCTCAATACTCTATCTGTTTCAGATGATTTTTCTCAAATGAAGTCACCTGCACTGTGTTAAGAGCTGAATCTCATTTTGCTATTTTTGAGCCTATGTTTCTGACCTTTCTAGATGTGTCTGTGTGATTCCTCTGTCCTCATGAGTGTTTTCAAGGCCTCTCAAGTTTGCATAGTCTGTGAATTCCATCATTGTCTGTCTGTTTACTCACCCTTTCACTGCGTTAAAGATGTTAAACCAGGCTTATTACCCAAATTCTCCACCCTTCTACATCATTCTCTCCAACACAATGTGTAGCTATTAATTAAAATACTTGTTAGTGGCCTTACTTTCACGTGGAAGTGTCCAATTTTCAAGATAAAATATGAAATTTCATGGCTTTAATTTTACAAAATTAACCAGTTTTGCAAAATCTAAACAAAATCCCCAAACCTTCAATCCTATGTATTTTTAAATTTTATTTTCAACTATTTGCACAATGTATGGTGAGGTTTGCAAAAGAACTCCATCCCCTTTGGTTTCTATCTCTCTCTTTGATTGATGGGTAGCTCCAAATTGAGTGTCAAGGACTAGGACCAGGTCTGGATAACTTGGCCTCTTTTCTGTGGGTAAATTCTGAAGTATAATCAGAGCTGGGCCCCCAAATTGGCTACTAGTAGCCCTCTTTTTCTGCCCATCATCACAGCCATTTATTTGATCTATCACATTGAACTGAGCCAGATAAGCCTCCCAAGAACTCTTTCTCTCAAAGAGCAGGACTTTTGCATCATTTGAGGTAGACAGACCAAACTCTTCCCTCTGGGGCTATATGGATTGCAAATGATGTAGAAAACTGTTTGAAATGTCCAGTCTTACTCAAATCCCTATGGCTGGCTAAAGTCCATGTTGAAGGGTCCCCTACCTCCTGTGGCTTGAAGCTCTGGGGGCCCCACCACCCACTGCAGCAGGAAGCTCTGTGGTCCCTACCACCCAGTGGCAGCCAGGAGCTGCGGGGTACCCACACTGCCCGTGGAAGCTCAGAGCTCCAATATGTCCCAGGTGGAGGGGGTACCCTGCCACATTTAACTTTAGGCACTCCGCCACGCAGCCCCACCATGACAAGTGCTCAGTTTCCCTTGACCCTCCACTTCCCAGCTCTCCCCACCCCCTCACTGCCCAGAGGCCCCACACAAACTCCCCGAAAGACCCATTCTCCTGCGCCCTGCACCCCGGCCACACTCACCGGCACTGCTGGCCGGGGCTGGTCAGGGATCACTCTGGTCCCTCAGGAGCAGCGTTTATCAGCCAGGCTGAAGCAGGAGCGGGACCTGCAGAGGCCGGGCTCCCTCAGGAGCCACTTGCCCGCAGAGCTCCCTGCGTTGGACTTGTGAGCTCTTCCACTGCCACAGGAGACTGCTTTGCCTTCCTTGTTGGCAGGACCGCTCCAGCAGGGCTGCCTGGAGACGTCTCCCTCTCAGATATCCCTGCCTCCTGCCGGGACCCAAGAGAGGCAAACTTTGAATTTGTAGGTGCCCCTAGAATGCCAGCACCCCTAGACATGTGCCTACTGTGCCTAATTGGAAATCAGGCCCTGCTCATCAGTCTTCTCTGAAGCCTCTCCAATTTATCACCATTCTTCTTGAATTGCGGACACTAGATCTGGACACAATATTTCAACGACGGTCTCACCAGTGTCAAATCCAGAGGTAAAACTACCTCTCTGCTCCTATTCTCAGCTAGTATAAATTGACTGAACTCACGTCTGCCGGGCTACATCAACCTGCACCATTGAGAATGTGACCCATAGGATATGACAGCATTGAAATGCAGCAGCCTCCAGGGGACAGATGGAAGAAATTAACCAGCACACTGCACAAAAAAAAGGGCACAGAAATTATGACTATCTCCTTGGGGGCAATCCCTAGTCTTATGAAAAATGCAATGAGATTTGTAAGGGCCAGGTGAGTCTTGGTTTTTTAAGAACTAATCGGAAAGGGTCTGAATCTCAGATTTTCTCTCTTGAAAAGATGAAGAGCTGAACCAAGGTTGCTGGAATTTGATTACGTGGCTGCATGGAATTTTGGTTTTTCATATATCATTATCATTACCAATATCACATCCTTGTATCAAACCTTACTCTTGCACCGTTATACCTTCCCCTCCAGCAAATGTGTCTGTTCACATCTTATTATTTAGACTGTCCATGATCTGCCTGATTTGATGAGACAGGCATCTTCATTTTTCTCGCTGATGACCAGCCAGGGGAACGGCTTATATACTCGTTATAGGCTTCCTCTAGTTATATATCTTTGAAAACAGCAAGAAAAATGCTGCAATTGCCATATTTTGATTAAAGACGATAAGCCAAACACTGGACTGGAATGCTAACATCTGATGGGAGAGACCAATCTAACCTTTTTAGCTTGTTGGACAAGTTCAAGTCTAGAACAGTTTTGATGTCCTCAAAGTTATTCGCTCACCCTTAATTTTTAAATCCTTTTTCCCCTTTACAAAGTGAAGTTGTTTATTTAATGCAAGATGGAACTTAGTCTTATGATCAAAACAAGTACTGTACTGTAGTATGAGGTAAATTGTCATGGATTAAACAGGTTTAGACTTGACAGAGTGTAAAGTGTCCAAGTCATTCAAGTTGAAAAGAGATGAAGAGCATTATGCCATTGTTTATGTGGCATTCTGGATAAGCAGAAGAATTAAAATCTGCAAATCACGGAGGATCAGATTCTGTGTTACGTTTGGTTTTCTGTTGTTTGCTGTTCCACTTGTTTTACAGCAGGCTTTAAGATGTTTCTCACAGCACTGTTCATTTGCATTAGAAAACTCTGCATCATTATAATTATCGTTATACAGTGCACAACCTCTGAAAAAATATATGTCTTGATATTGGAGGAATAAATTGCCCTATGGAGGGGGAAGAACAAAAACTGGATTGTCAGCGGCAGCAACAACAAAGAGTTAGAAATGCTTTATGGTCCTAATGTTTCATTTGGCAAAGCCTTTCTTGTTTACATAGTCCTTCCAAAGTGAAGGCACTGCTTGAGTGGAGATCGGTTTTCAGAATCTGGCCCGAAATGCACATTTTGGAGTATATTTTAAAAAATGCAATGGACAAGTTGTCCATAAAACACAAACCAACACCACTAACTGACACCACTGTTAGCAGACACAGCAGAGAAGCCAAGGGACTGGGGAATGAACTTGTATGAGAGAAATCCTTCTAGCCATACCATAGCTGAGGTGGACCAGCTGGAACCTTGAACCACTGTTGCCTGTGAGTGAGGAGTCTGGTCTCCAAACCTGTGGCCTGTGAATCAAACAGTTTGTGTAGATACTAAAATGGATGCAATTCTCACTGTAAACTATGCCCTTTGTTTGAAAACCAAAGTAACGTTACAATCCTGAGCCTTTGGCCTGCTGCCCTGCTACTGCTGAATTACTAAGTCCACTTGAGAAACATATTAATGTGTGAAGCGGTATATACTCCAACATGGCTCTGTCCTAGGATACCTGCTCTGGAACCGAATGCAGTGGTTGGGTTGGGGTTCCCATTCCAGCCACTAGCAAGGTGGAGTGAAACCCCTGAGAAGAAGGTAAGGACAACTCAGAGCTCTCTGAGAAGTGTGCACGGGCCATGCGGCCCAGGGTCAGGCTGTAAACCTTTTTAAGGACACAGGACTGTTATTAGTTGGACTTTCTGTTACCCCATAAGGGGTGGAACCAAACGTGACTTTGCTGGAGGACTGAGAAGAGGCAGACCACCGTGAGACTGGATCAACAGTCAGTAGGAGGTGCTACACAGAGGAGGGTCCTCTTTGCCATGCCCAGCCACAAGGGAAGTGCGCCAGCGGTGAGTCAGTTCTTCTAAAACATGGCACGATTCACTCATGTGTTACAGCAGCATGAGCTCCTTGAATCATAGGTGCTCTCAAGAGGCCAAGTACAGATATACCAAAGCTAGGGGATGACTGATTGCACTGTGCCTATGTGCATGCTTCCCGGTAGTGGCTAGCAGAACTCAGGTCCTTTGCCATACTTGATGGAGGGAAGGACTGGCTTGCAGCCACTGGTGATGTGGTGGGGGCTACAGGTTAAAATCCTGTTTTAAGTGGTTAAATGTTATTTATTTAAAGCAGGTGGCGGTGAGTGCTCCCTTTGCCCAGACCAGGACAGCAGTGTGGTGATGGAGCGGGGACGCTTAGTCAGTGTCATAAACGGATAGTTAAGAGTTAATAGAACAGAAGTACTTCATATCTCTTTTGCCTGTAAAGGGTTAACAAGATCAGTGAGCCTGGCTGTCACCTGACCAGCGGACCAATCAGGGGACAGGATACTTTCAAATCTTGAGGGAGGGAAGTTTCTGTGTGTGATGTTAGAATTTGGTTGTTGTTCTCTCTGGAGGCTCAGAGGGACCAGACATGCAGCCAGGTTTCTCTCCAATCTCTCCAATACAGTCTCTTATATGTCCAGAATAATGAGTACGAGGTAGATAACGCGAGTTAGGTTTATGTTTGTTTTCTTTATTTGCAAATGTGTATTTGGCTGGAAGGAGTTCAAATTTGTATTTGGCTGAAAGGATTTTAATTTGTACTTGTATACTTAGGCTGGGAGGGTATTCCCAGTGTCTATAGCTGAAAGACCCTGTAACATATTCCATCTTAAATTTACAAAGATAATTTTTACTGTTTTTTCTTTCTTTAATTAAAAGCTTTTCTTGTTTAAGAACCTGATTGTTTTTTTATTCTGGTGAGACCTCAGGGGACTGAGTCTGGATCCACCAGGGAATTGGTGAGGAGAAAGGAGGGAAGGGGGAGAGAAAGGTTAATTTCTCTCTGTGTTAGGATTACTGTCTGTCTCAGGGAGAGTCTGGGAGGGGGAAATAGAAGGAGGGGGGAAGGTGGATTTTCCTCTGTGTTTCAAGATTCAAGGAGTTTGAATCACAGTGATCTTCCAGGGTAACCGAGGGAGGGGGAAGCCTGGGAGATGCAACGGTGAGGGAAAGGGTTTACTTTCCTTGTGTTAAGATCCAGAGGGACTGGGTCTTGGGGGTCCCTGGGCAAGGTTTTGGGGGGACCAGAGTGTACCAGGCACTGGAATTCCTGGTTGGTGGCAGCGCTACAAGTACTAAGCTGGTAATTGAGCTTAGAGGAATTCATGCTGGTACCCCATCCTTTGGACGCTAAGGTTCAGAGTGGGGAATTATACCTTGACAGTCAGAAGTCAACAACTAGAAGTAAATTCCAGTGTGATTAATATTGTAGCCCATTTTATGGCTAGGGATGAAATTCACCCCTGTACAAGAGGCTTATGCACTACTTTAACTGCCACTTTAGATTTAAGTGATGCATACGCCCATGTGCTGACCTTTTGTGCAGGGGTGAATTTCACCCTTTGTGAGCTAATTCCTACTGCCAAGTGCCAGTTCAAACATAATGGAATGAATATAAAGATTTCAGTGTGACGGTTCTTTCCCTGTACCACGCTGTTAGAACTTTTGGCTGAGTATCCTGCCACACATATCTGTCCCTGCCATTCTGCAAACAGATACAAGTCCCATTGCTTTGCTTACAAAAGGATGTATTGGACGTCTGTGTTGTGGAGCAGGCATGTACGTCATCCCTGAAACTCTTGCTTATGTTTCATTTTGGATACTGTTGTGTTTTCTTCTGCAACAGCCCATTTACCAGGCAGTAGCCTTCCCCACTCCATGCAACAGTCTGTATCCTCTCAATGTGATTACAGTCCATTTCATTCCATAATAGGTTTCTTTTATTATTCCCTCAGGCATGCAAATCAAATTTTACTCAGTACCAAAATCTCTGTTCTACAGAGGATGTTGGAATCGAGCACAATGAAAAAATAGCTTTGCTGTGTTAATAGAACTTCTCCCCTTCCCTCCCGCCCAGGAGACAAACATCTGTCAAAGTTCATTTGCTTCAGTAGAAAGGCAGTAGTGTGTCTTAAGAGAAAGTGTATGATAAAAGCAGATAGATTATTCTGCAATTATACCTTTCTCTGTCTAAATGTTTAATTAGATAAGCTGGTGCACAGACAAGGATTGCTTCATCATCCATCTGTCCTGTTTATCAGCGTTGTAAATACAGTGGATGTCTTGGCAAATTTGACCAAAACAGCAAAAGTTAAAAGTAGTCTTGGCCATTTAAGCCAGTTCCGGAGAACAAGAGGAATCCTTAGTGAGCCTCTCCCTTTAGGAGGGCTGCCGTTGGTCGGTCCTGGTGCCAGGGTCAGTGGCTGGGATTTGCCAGCCTGAGAGCAACTATCCAATAGGAATTGGCTGCTGTTTGTGTGGCCAATTTCTTACCCAGTTTTAGTTTCTTCTTGCTGCATGTAGTTCCTATTAAAAAATATAAGGGTAATGATTTAATAATTATTTTACCCTCAGACACACTGAATGAAATATCTATTATTTGCTCATGCTATACAGCTGCTGAGGCCCACAGCTTCCAGACCACTGCTGGAGAAGGTCTGGATAATAGATCATGTCTTCTTTCTTTGCTTGGGCTGATGTGACCTTTACGTCCTTGACTGGGTTGCTACTAGGCCGATTAGGCTATGGTTAGTGGTCCATTGCCTCAATGTGTATTGCCAACAGCTCCTTGGGGATCTTTCAAGGTATCTCGAATAGAGAATACAGGGTACCACCAACATGTCCGCGTGACTGAGTATAGATTTGGATAGCCTAGCTTGTGATCAGATATGATAACCCAGTTAAAGGAACTGGCAAATAGGTGTGGGAAAATGATTGGAAAAAGACAAATATAGTGTCCATCTTTAAAAAAGGGAAGAAGGAGAACCCGAGGAACTACAGACCGGTCAGCCTCACCTCAGTCCTTGGAAAAATCAGGGAGCGGTCCTCAAGGAAACCATTTGGGAGCACTTGGAGGAGAGGAAGGTGATCAGGAACAGTCAATATGGATTCACCAAGGGCAAGTTATGCCTGACCAACCTGATTGCCTTCTATGGTTCTACGGATATGGGGAAAGCAGTAGACATGATATATCTGGACTTTAGCAAAGTTTTTGATACAGACTCCCACAGTATTCTTGCCAGCAAGTTAAAAAAGTATAGATTGGATGAATGGAATATAAGGTGGATAGAAAGCTGTCTTGATTCTAGGGTTCAACAGGTAGTTGTCAATGACTCGAAGTCTAGTTGGCAGCTTGTATCAAGTGGAGTGCCCCAGCGGTTGGTCCTGGGGCTGGTTTTGTTCATCTTTATTAATGATCTGGATGATGGGATAGATTGCACACTCAGCAAATTTGCAGATGACTCTAAGCTTGGGGGAAAAGTAGATATGCTGGACGGTAGGGATAGGATCCAGAGTGACCTAGACAAATTGGAGGCTTGGGCCAAAAGAAATCTGATGAGATTCAACAAGAACAAGTGCAGAGTCCTACACGTAGGACGGAAGAATCCCATGCACTGCTACAGGCTGGGGACCAACTGGCTAAGCAGCAGTTCTGCAGAAAAGGACCTGGCAATTACTGTGGATGAGAAGCTGGATATGAGTCAGCAGTGTTGCCAAGAAGGCTAACAACATATTGGGCTTCATTAGTAGGAGCATGGCCAGCAGATCGAGGGAAGTGATTATTCCCCTCTATTCAGCACTGATGAAGCCACATCCAGGGTATTGCATCCAGTTTTGGCCCCCCCCCCACTATGGAAATGATGCAGACAAAATGGAAAGTGTCCAGCAATAAAAATGATCAGGGGGATGGGACACATGATTTAAAAGGAGAAGCTGAGGGAACTGGGCTCTTTTAGTCTGCAGACCAAAAGAGTGAGGGGGGATTTGATAGCAGCCTTCAACTACCTGAAGGGGGGTTCCAAGGAGGATGGATCTAGACTGTTCTCAGTGGTGGCAGATGATAGAACAAGGAGCAATGGTCTCAAGTTGCAGTGAGGAAGGTTTAGGTTGGATATTAAGAAACACTATTTCACTAGGAGGGTGGTGAAGCACTGGAAGGGTTACCTAGGGAAGTGGTGGAATCTCCATCCTTAGAGATTTTTAAGGCCTGGCTTGACAAAACCCTGGTTGGGATGGTTTAGTTGGAGTTTCTCCTGCTTTGAGCAGGGGGTTGGACTAGATGACCTCCTGAGATCTCTTCCAACCCTAATCTTTTATGATTCTGTGAAAGTTGAACAAGCTGTCGTGCTCCTCGCCTGCTCCTGTAAGGTTATTACACCCCTTCCTGTTTTCTACTGGCACATTTAAATGACTACAGTTAGACATATATGTCGTCATCACATTTAGTTTTGTGCAGAATTCTGACAAAGGTTTATGTGGTAGTACCAGAGGAGAAAGTAAGCTGGTACGGTCCGGTACAGCATACCGGCACGAGCAGGTACACCGTGCTGGACTGAACGGGCTTCTCCAGCAGTGACTTAAAGGACCCAGGGCTCCAGCCGCTGTGGGGAGCCCCTGGCCCTTTAAATCACAGCCGGGGCTCTGGCAGTCGGGCTCCGCCTGTGCTTTAAAGGGCCCGGGGCTCCCCACAGCTTCCGGAGCCTCTGGCCCTTTAAATCAGCTTGGGAGCCCTGCTGCTACCACCCCAGTCCTAGCCCAAGCCCTGCCGTCCTGGGGTAGCAGCAACAGGGGTCCTGCGGTGATTTAAAGAGCCTGGAGCTCTACGGCGGCTGGAGCCCTGGGTCCTTTAATTTGTCCCTGAGCCGCAGGGCTCCCAGCCGCCTCTGCAGCTGGTAGCTCCGGGGTGATTTAAAGGCCCCACCTCTTCTGGTTTAGGCCATTCCTCTTTCAGTTGAGGCCACGCCCTTCTTGGGACTCCCGCGTACCAGTAAGTCCTTTAAGTTATTTTCATCCCAGGTAGTACTATATGTGGTGGTAATGTCTAGAGACCTTGACCAGGTCTCCATTGTGCTAAGCACTGTGCAGACACAGAATAAATCACAGTCCCTCTCAGAAAGAGGTTTCACCCTAAAAGACAAGACATTACCAGTGGATGAGAAACAAAAGGACAAGGGTAAAGAGGATTATAAACACAATAGGCTGTTTTATCCCAGAGAAGTTGTGACCAGTTCTTAGCCATTCAGGAGCAGGAATCACAAGAAATCAGACAGGATGTAGATTTCTGGATAACTGTGAAGTTATGATGCTTTGAGTGACTCATCCCCTGATACCCAATTCCATCAGGGCTTCAGGGCTTTGCTATGTACATGAACAGAGCTTGGTGCTCTCTCTAACGGCATGGATGACAATGAGGCATAGTAAGGATGTTACTCTTCTAGAATTCTGCTCCGTATCTATTTAAGGTTCTAAGGGCCCCATTGCTATAGTATCTAAACATCTCACAGTTGTTAATGTATTTATCCACACAACACCTCGCTTAGTTAGGGAAGTGCTATTATCCCCATTTCAAGGATGGGGAACTGAGGCACTCACAGGAAGTCTGTGACAGAAAAAGGAATTTTACCCTTGTTGTCTGCTTGCCCAGCTAATGGCCTATCCACTGGGCCATCCTTCCTTGCATATGTTGCAAAACTATGGTTGCTCCATTTTTAATAGTGGTTTCTATCTGTCCTGCATGAGCAGTTTTTTATGAAGGCTCAATAGAAAACGATCAGCTAAATATGTCTCTTTTATTTGCAGGTCCGAAAGCTAGAAGTCTTACAGGGAAAGAAGCTCTGTGCTCCCCCTATTAGAGCAATGGGAAAAGCTAGCTCTTGCAGGTTTAATCTACCTATTATAATTTGCCCCATATGCAGTTTTTACAGTGTTTATATTGCTGTATTTCTCACAGAGTGGGAATTTTATGTAATATTTTGTATGAATACTGTGTGTGCCTCCATTTCCTCTATGTGCTGCATGGTTAACTAGGTGGTTGGAAGAGGTTGTTTACTCTCTGCAGATACCCAAAGATCTGGGTGTGACTGACACTTAGCTGTGTGGGGCCAGGACCTCATATCCACAGAGTGTACAAGAAGACAATGGCCACTCCAACTGCCTGGGTATTTGGTATCTAGAAATAAACAACTATGGATGGCCCACCTCTTCACAGGAAGCCAGCCATGTTTGACCAGCTGGAGAAGAAAGGGCTGAGGAGGAGGGCCAAGTGACAATGTTTGCCCAGGAACAAGAACAAGGGCCTAAGGAGGGGCCAGGTGAGGAGTTGTTCAGAGCGGGCTGCTGGAGGCTTGAGACTCTCCTGAACTGGGACAAAAGAGGGCTCAGAGGGCTCTGGGGCTCATCAAAATGTTGTAACTTTCTGCTCTCTGTGCTAACCTAAGGACTTTCTATGCTGTGTCCAGCTGACTAATAAGCCCTTCTGTTTTACAACGTTGGCTGAGAGTCACTGCAGATGCTGAAGCGGAGGGGCCGGGGAGAGAAGTGCATTGCTCCCTTTGGATGTAGAAGTCTCTCTCAGGTGTCTAACTCAGGTGGACTCACTGAAGGGAGCTCATGGTGTAAAGCAGGGGTTCTGAAGGCTCCAAGGTTCAGTCCGAGGAGGTGGTAAAGCCAAGTGACTGACCCTAGTGAAAGAGTGTGATCCTAAGGGGGGTTGGCACACTGAAGGGGTCCTCCCAGGAAGTGTTCCAGAGCTGTTCAAGAGCATTGGATCTGTGGATAAATAATAATATTATTTGGCACTTTTCTTCTGGTTTTTGAAATGATGTTAAATGTATTTTTTATATAACTGGGGGCAACCTGTGAAAGGTAATGGGAAAAGGAGGTCACCCTAAGCTGATAGGTGGTGGATGCAGGGTGGCAAGCTGAAATTCATCAACAGATGAGATGCAGTATGAGGGTCTCAGTGTATCTTAGTCTGACAATGTGTAAAATTCATGTAATAATTCTTGCTCTTTCTCTTAGGGCTGTGGTAAAGTTTAGTTCATCCATGTGTGCAAAGTGTTCTGAGATCATTTGGTGAAAAGCACTTTATAGATGCAAATTAATAGCAGAAATATATAAGATATTCACATTGAAAGTCACTCACATATGAAATGCAGCTGGTTTCAGGTTTGATTGCAGGCTTGAAATTCAGAATATGCCTGTTGATAAATTCAGTAATGAATCCCATCTGATACATGGCTTTGCATCAAAATAATCTGAAATGGGAGTTTCCAAGGGTTGTCTTAATTTTACTTTGGGAGTCATTTGACCTAAAAACTAAGATGCGTGAACCCATCTGTCTGAGGAATGATTATTGTTATTATTTGTTTCACCAATCAAGAATATGATGTTGTTTCTAATTTCCTTTAATCCAGATCTGTTCTTATCTGTTTGCCTAAATCTGTTGAACATGAGAGATTTTAAAAGAGTACTCCTTTTCTTATACTAACAATGGAAAATGTATTCTTTTGTGTTGTCATACAGCAAAGCAAAACCACTTTTTTAAAAAAATCAGAAAGCTAGAGAGGTTGATTTTTCTGTATGATCCACTTTTTCAAATGCTGCTACAATTTTTTACAAGAGGCAAATGTCATTGTAAGTCAATATTTGTAGTTCCAGGGTGGAATGATGTTTCCAAAGTTAGAGGAGCACTAAATTCAGTCAGAATAACAAAACTGTAATATAGCAAGCAGAAAAACCCACCATATGAAATGAGTACTTTGCTTGCTGTGGGTTTGGTTCCTTTATTTCTAGGAGAACGTTACCGAAATATTAGTTTGTTTGTTTCTCTTTCTTTATCTCTCCATAAACACTCAACCAAGTTAATTTCCTCAAGCCATAACATCCTCATCTGGATTTAATGTCAAATGAATACAATATACTAAAGCTGAATATTTTTTTTCTAGTGGCTGTATTCTTGACCTGTTTTTTCCCTCTGCTAATCCTATAATTTCACCATTCTTAACCTCTTTCTTTCCCCCACAGAGCATGAATGTTGCAATTTCAATCACGGCAGCTCTATTGTAAAAGCTGAAATAATAAATAACTAGGATAGAAAAGTAGTAGTAGGTTCATATGCCTGTAGTCTTGAACAATGCAGAAGACAAACTACAAAGTATGTTTCACCTACAGGCACAAGACATTCTGGTTCTAATTGACTGTGGTGGTTGCTATGGCAGTGCATAGTTCTATATGTAAGCTCATATAATCAAGTTCTTTCCTGCAGTACAGAATTTTGGTCCAAAAGCACTAAGTGATTATAGTCTTTCCAATAACATCCACAAGTGCAGCAACGCACTTCAAAAGTCAATTGCCATCAGGATCAATTTGACTTAATTTGACCCAGATGAATTCAAAATATGGGAACCTTAATCCACAGTGTTAGTCAGGTATTTCTAGGTTGAGAAGCTGGAGATCAATTAGATTTTAAACTGGGTCAAAGCAAACTGTTTGCATAGGGCAGGTTATGACGGGTCAAAATTCTTTGAATGAAAAAATATTTTGATGAAAAATGACTTTTCAAACACTATACAAAAATTTGCAAAGCACTATAGTATTTGAAATGTTCTAACTCAGTGGTGCCCAACGCGGTGCCGCCCGCGGGGGCATCTTAATGCGCTCGTGTCCTGGACCCCGGGAGAGCATCCGCCAAAATGCTGCCGAATTTCAGTGGCATTTCAGCGGGGACGCCTCTCGATGACGACGCTTGTCGCCGACAAGTGACATCATCGAGAGGTGTCGCTCCCAAATTTCAGCGGGGATGCCTCTCGATAACGTCGCTTGTTGACGGCAAGCGGCATCATTGAGAGGCGTCACCGCCGAAATGCCGCGGCGGCATTTCGGCGGGTGCTCCACTGCCACAGTGGTCCTTCATCTGGCGCCCGCCAGACGAAAAGATTGGGGACCACTGTTCTAACTTTTCCATGAAATTATTCCAAATGAAAACTTTCATTTTGATTGGTCCTAAATGAATTTTTGTTTGTTTTTTATTCCAGTCAGATGGAACTGAACTGGATTTTTTTATCTTCAGTTTTTTGTATGCCTCCAAACCCCACCCAAAAAACCAAAACAAAAAAAGAATGAAAGGTGAATGTCAAAATTACTCACCAAATGAAATTTCTGAAAAAAATATTTGGATTAATTGAAACACTATTTTAATTATGACTTTGTTTTTATATTTTATGTTTTATTTTATATTTTAAAATTAAGCTTTAATTATTTTCAGATTATAAAATAAAATTTAAATATTAGTGTGACTGTTGCCCCTTTCCCCTGGGTCTTTGTTCATTAGTTTGGAATTGGTATTCTAATTAGTCTGAATTGGTATTAAGTTTGCTCATGGTTAATTGGTATTCTAAGTGGTCATTTGAAACTGGTATTTAATTGACATAATAGAAAAATAATATAAAATTTAGGAACAAAAAGTCATTTCAAAATGTTCCATTTTGATTTTCCTTTGTCTAAATGAACTTGTGTTGAAATCTTTATGTTCCTGTGGAAACTTTTGATGAATTAGAATTTTCTGACAGAAATGCTCCATTGGAAAATTTTCAACTAGCTCTAATAATAAAATGTATGGAGATATACCCTATCTTATAGAACTAGAAGGGACCCTGAAAGGTCATAGAGTCCAGCCCTCTGCCTTCACTAGCAGAACCAACTACTGATTTTGCCCTAGATCCCTAAGTGGTCCCCTCAAGGAGGGAACTCACAAACCCTAAGTTTAGTAGGCCAATGCCCAAACCACTGAGCTATCTCTCCCCCCCTGTAATTTGTATAACTGATGAAACTCCCATTAAGACTGCTGAGGCTTGCCAGACTAATTCTCTCAAGGCCAGACCCTAAAAGTGCTGAGCACTTGCATGTCCCTCTGAAGTCAATTAGGTGCTGCAGGTGCTCAGCAGTTTCAAGATTTGGCCATCTATCCAATGAGAAGAGGCTAGTGGGAAGGAATGAGTCAATTTCATGGCAAGTCATCTCTGATTTTTGTAGAGTACATTGAGCTGTGTATTTATATCTATGTATGAACTGAAAGTCTCATTTTCATTACATATCCCTATGTCTGCTTTTACTGAATGATGATAGTATGCAGAGCCAGTGAAGAATCTCTGTATCGTCTTATACAGTGTTAGGTGTGTTTATTGTTGGTTTGGTTCACTTTTGAATTCTATTACCTCTTGTATCAGTTTACTATCTGATGTGTCCTGTTACCTGAAACTCGTAAATAGATGAGTTCTCCACACTGCTTCAACTGCAGAACACATATCATGAGTTATGGCCCAAACACACCCTTTTCGAGTTTTGCCTCTTTTTTCTTTTGTAACAAAGCCTTGAATCCTAGTCTGAGATCCCTCTAGGCCTGGCTGTTCTTAGGATTTCTCCCTGCAGAACTTAATACTATGCATCTAGTCTTCTTCAGTGAGACACATAGATCTTACTCTCCTGAGTTGGAACTAATGAGACCCACTTGTTCTGGCTAACAGGGTGAGTCAGCAAAATAGCTCTGTACTTCCTCAAAGGAGTCTAATGCCTGATACTGAGTGAGAACTGTATTTTGCATTGACAGGGCATGGAATCATGGAGATGGAATCATCTAAATCCTGCCCATCACTTCTATAAAAAGTTGTTTAAAGAAACACCCTACAAGCTGTTAAAATCAATAATCAGTTAAATGTAACTGCCTTTAAACTTTAAGAAGGATACAGAGCAGCTACATATTATTTGTGTATGCCCCCATCCCCATCTCTCATCCTTGGTTTGTTTTGTGTATGCTCTGATCCTGCAAACACTTAGGCATATGCTTAACATTTACACAGTTCGAGTAGTCCCATTGGCTTACACAGATTACACATAATGTGTAAATTTAAGAATGTAAGAAAGTGTTTCTAGGGTCAGATCCTTAGACATCAAGCTCTTGGGGCAGGGTCTGCAGGAGGCAGTTTCAAAAGAGCCCACTGGAACTTGTTCTCCTATATTACTGAGGCACTTTTGAAAATCCCCAACTCTTCCCTGTTTTGTGGGGTACTTGGCATGCTTTTGGGTGCTCAATGTATCTCACAATAATTCACATGTTAACATGCAAAGTCAAGGGCTTTTCCAGCCTTTTGAGCATGTTCAGTTTCTCTAGCAAATGCTGGAGTTGTAACATAAATGCCTAACCGATTACACATCTCTAGAGGAAATGTAGAATTTTTCAGACTAGCTGATTGAGTCATGGCGCTAAAGCAGGGACCTCCTTATGTCTCTGCTGAAACAAGGAAATGCCTTTTGCTGTGTTTCACTCTGGACCACAGAGGAGATTTTGATGTGTAGCAGCTTGGAATCCCTGTGAAAGCATGATGCAAATAAACCCTGCTCTGAATGACGGTACTGCAGACAAACAGCATACTGCCTAGCTTTTTTATACGTCAGCTAACGCTGATGTGACAAAAGTAACTTTTGCTATAGCGTGTGGATTGTCCAACTTGCATGGCCAAAACTAAATGCAAGCAAGGAAAACTGGTTTCCAAAAGGCCTGCAGTCTGTTCTGGGAGTCAGATATCAGAATATGTTAGTCTTGACGAGTTCCTGTATTCAGTATGTTCCTCTGTACACATTTACATAGACTTGCAGCTTAGATATGACCAAAGAAAAGTTTCTGGCTCTTCCAGATGGATTCAGTATTGTACTTATCTGAAATGGAATTTAATTTGATATCTGAGCATGACAGCATGTGAGTTTTTTGAGGGAATGTTTAGTCTGTTGGATTGTCTGTCAGACATGTATAAAGACAGGAATTTCCCTTGCCAATCCCCTCAGATATATAGCACTTGGTGAACCTGGATAGCCTCTTCTGATCTGTGTCCATTCAGCTGTTCTCCAGATAGCAAGCTCACTGACGTTGGACTAGATAAAGGGAAAATCTCCAAATAAGTAGAAACATTCATAATCCATTTAATAAGCTAGTCTTTTTCTGGGCTCAAAATATTTTTGTTAAAATAGGTCAGCAATAATACGTAGCTCTTACACTGTACTTTCCACACAAGAATTTCAGAATGTTTTACAAATAGGGCAAGTGATATTATACTGTCATTTTATGGATAGGCAAGCCAGAACATGGAGTGGGGAGGTGATTTGCCCAATGACTCAGTAAGTTAATGGCAGAGGCAGGAATGAAACCCAAGTTTCTCGAGTCCCACTCCACTTCACTATCCAATGTCTTTACTTTGAAGGGGTGGCTAGACCAAATTTTTTTAAATAGATATAAACAAGAAAAAAGAATATTTGTATTAAAATATATTTAAAACACAATTTTTATTTGAATTAAAAGAGACAAGTCAATTTAGGCCCTAACCTCAAGAGGGAAATTCATTTTCCTTCTGTGTATGTGGAAGTGCCAGGGTCTGAAGGAGCTCTTCCCTGTCACCTGTTGATGAACTGTGAGAAAATACAGCAAAGAATCCTGTGGCACCTTATAGACTAACAGACGTTTTGGAGCATGAGCTTTCGTGGGTGAATACCCACTTCCTCAGATGCATGTAATGGAAATATCCAGGGGCAGGTATATATATGTGTGCTAGCAAGCAAGCTAGAGATAACGAGGTCAGTTCAATCAGGGAGGATGAGGCCCTGTTCTAGCAGTTGAGGTGTGAAAACCAAGAGAGGAGAAACTGGTTCTGTAATTGGCAAGCCATTCACAGTCTTTGTTCAATCCTGAGCTGATGGTGTCAAATTTGCAGATGAACTGAAGCTCAGCAGTTTCTCTTTGAAGTCTGGTCCTGAAGTTTTTTTGCTGCAGGATGGCCACCTTAAGGTCTGCTATAGTGTGGCCAGGGAGGTTGAAGTGCTCTCCTACAGGTTTTTGTATATTGCCATTCCTAATGTCTGATTTGTGTCCATTTATCCTTTTCCGTAGAGACTGTCCAGTTTGGCCGATGTACATAGCAGAGGGGCATTGCTGGCATATGATGGCGTATATTACATTGGTGGATGTGCAGGTGAATGAACCAGTGATGGTGTGGCTGATCTGGTTAGGTCCTGTGATGGTGTCGCTGGTGTAGATATGTGGGCAGAGTTGGCATCGAGGTTTGTTGCATGGATTGGTTCCTGAGCAAGAGTTATTATGGTGTGGTGTGCAGTTACTGAAAATACAGATGTATTTGCATAGACACACCTACTTTGCCTAGGTGATCCCCAGACAGACCTGCTTTGCCAAAGTGATCAACTGCGGCTGTTTTGAGTTAACATTCACTTTTGTCTTGAATGCAGGGGTAATGAACTGTTATCCTTATTGTGAACCAAAGGCAGCAAAGCAGCATTTAATATACCCTAGTTTAATTGATATTTCATATCTTCAAATCATTCAAAATCTCACATAGTAACATTCCCTTTGAGTTTCTTGTTTAGTGATCATGTATAAAATTTTACTGATAAAAAACAAGGAAATTCTCATTAAAAACTATGCTAAGCTAGAATTAATTTTGGGAGTAAATATCAGTAATTTAAGAGTAAAAATATTATAGGGACATTGTAATCAAGCATCACAAACACAAGGAATTGAAAGTTGAGGTTAAACTTAAAATACATTCAAATATATTAAGCTACAAAAATGCATGGGTTGTGATCCAGACACCTTTAACTCTGCCACATAGTGGTACCAAAAAGAACAAAATACAGTGTGTGTCTATAAATCAGTTTAATCTGGAGCTAATCATAACAGTATTGCTATTGCATAGTGTCACTACAGAGTTAAGATTGTTTGAGTACCTTATCTGTGCATTTCTTTTCCTTAACGCATTTGGATTTATTTTAAATGTAAAACAGGGGCGGCTCTAGCCATTTTGCCGCCCCAAGCACGGCGGCATGCTGCGGGGGGCGCTCTGCTGGTCGCTGGTCCCATGGCTCTGGTGGACCTCCCACTGACATGTCTGCGGGAGGTCCACCAGAGCTGCCTGCCACCCTCCCGGTGACCGGCAGAGAGCCCCCCACAGCTTGCTGTCCCAAGCATGCGCTTGGTGTGCTGAGGCCTGGAGCCGCCCCTGGTGTAAAAGGCGTCCTGTTGGCAGGGGGGGGAACAATATTACATGTGATCATGTAATTGAAGACTATGTCATAATACTTACACACAAGGCAGTCAAATTAAGGTTGCACTGGCAACTTTAATTTTGGCATTTCCTGATTTTTTCTGTTTGCTCAACTTTGCAACCTTAATATTCTTTTAACATTGTTTTTTAGAGTCAATAATATCTAGATTATGTATAGACTATATTTCTGGTTGTTGTGCGCATTATCTGAGCTCAGGCTGGGATGTTAAGTAAGATAATTTTATTGTGCAATTATTTATTTGGTCGGTTGGATTTTAAGTGTGCTATCTGTATTGTTATTTCTGCATGTGTATTTAGCAGTGACTCTTTGACAGAAGAAACAGGTTTTATTGAAGCTAGTGTGAGACAAGCTGTGTACTGCAGTTCCATAAAGGGTTGGGGTTGGGAGTAGAAGGGAGGTGAAATGCACCATCAAAGGAGTAAGACCAGTTCAGAAGCTTTAAACCTTTTACTTTAGATCAACTGCACTTTAGAACCAGGCACAATGCTTGAGGGCTGGTTTCTCTTCAGTTACTTTCATATTGGTAAAAAGTGCCGAATTATAGCTCTGGGAATGAAGTTCTCAGTTTAGCCACAGAACAGCTACAGCACAGGCATCCCCAGTGAGGAAAGATGGTCCAGTGATTTGGGCACTAGTCTCAGCCTCAGGCATCCAGGGTTAAATTCTCTGCTCCACCACAGACTTCCTGTGTGGCCTTGGACAAGTCCCTTAGCCTCTCTGTGCCTCAGTTCCCCATCTGTAAAATGGGGAAAATAGCAGTGTCCTATGGCACAGAAGTGTTGTGAGGATAAATACACTAAGAACTGTGAGGTGGTCAGATATTATGGTCCTGGGGTTTGACATATAAGTACCTGAGATAGCAGTTCAAGCTTTGTCCATCCTACCCAGCAAAATGACCTCAACTCTGAGCTGGCTATACCGCATAAAGAGGTGTGAAGCCCCCTCAGTCTTCACCTGTCTGCTACAACTGCCAACAAGTGTGTCCAGTAAAGCTAATTGTGAGGGTGATTTTCCTTGCATATAGTGCTGGAGGATAGATGGTCTGAGCTCCACTCGGAATTCAACTATTTCACAACATAGCCCTCTGCCTCCATCACTGGGAGCAGTTGCATGCTGAACTGCTGTCCACTTCTGAATACATTTTTCTGGGAAGGAATTTTCACACTATTGGGCTTTTCAGGCATTTAAGCCTCCAGTGCTAAAGCTGCCAGGGTTTACTACCTCATTGGGGAAGCATGTGTGGCCTAGCTCAGCCCACCACTTACACTGCTTCTATCTGCCTGTTATGCTTCTCATCTGTGGGCCCTGCTGGGATTGGGGTTATTGTGATCTATCTGATATCTCTTTTAATGTGGAACAATGGCAGTTTTCTTGGCCCTCCTTCAAGAATAGCAAAGTCAGCAAGAAAAAGATCAGTGTTAAAAGAGCAAAGAACCAGGCTGTGGCTGTTTTCAAAGAATTGCAACAAGTCCAGTGTGTTAGCACTGCACTGAAACGGGCCTAATTCTCTTCCAGTCACTGCATCTGTGTCCAGGCCAATAGACTCTCAGCCTGGGGGAGCATTTAAATTGTATTTAGACCAGATTAATCACATCTCTCAGGGCCCCTGATCCCTGCAGGCAGGGAGCATCAATGTGCTACAGCCTAATTTGTTCTTGTCAGCACTTGCTCAGTGAAACCTCTCCACCCACAGCCCTTGTTGAGCAACATGGCAGTGCAGTTTGGTCTATACAGCCAGCTTTCAGAGTTGCAAAAGATTAGCAGGGAGAGTTCTTTCTAGCACGACAGAATGAAGCCACATAAGATGAGGGGAGGGATAGCTCAGGGGTTTTAGCATTGGCCTGCTAAACTCAGGGTTGAGGTCAATCCTTAAGGGGACCACTTAGGGATCTGGGACAAAATCAGTACTTGGTCCTGCTAATGAAGGCAGCAGGCTGGACTCAATGACCTTTTGGGGTCCTTTCCAGTTCTATGAGATAGATAGATATATGGAGATGTATCTATATCTATCTATCTATCTATCTATCTCTATGTATTATTTCATATATATATATATAAGCAGAGTCAGGATGAGCTTTACCCTGACATATTGTGGTGAGTTGTGGAAAAGAACTTCAGGGGCTGATCTTGTTTGCATAGGCACACTTACCCAGCCTAGCATGAACCCACAGCAGCCCAAATGGTCACTTTGGCTGCTGTGGGATCCCCAGTTTCTCTGTTATTGGGGCAGAAAGAATAAAGTGTTGTTACCCTGATTATGTGAATCAAGGACAATGAAACTCTTTTATGACAGAGGGACTTGCCATCAACTAAATAGCACTCGCTAGACTAGGGACATGGGTTCCAAAACCTAGTGACTAAAGAAAGGGGCTGGGATAGGTATATGTACCCCTTTGAGGGTATGAAATCCTAATTTCACTACCTTCTCTCTACTGTGGAATATTAGAGCTAATTACAATTCCATTAGGAGTTTAGTTACAGGCTACTGAGCTGAATTCACATTGGGCCAATGATGCACCAGTACAGAGGCTACCCTACTACAAGCTGAAATCACTGAGTGCTGTAGGGGGGCTTGAAGCTATGTTGCTGAGCTGCTGGCGAAGTGATGCAGCTCACGGGACAGCTGGTGGAGTAAAGTGGAGTGGAACAGTTTGTGGAACGGTTGGTGCGGCTCATGGGATGGCTGGTGGAGTGGAGTGGCTGGTGGAGTGGCTTGTGGTGAAGAATGAAGCAGAACCCCATGGAGAGGCAGGGCAGTTGGCCTTGGACCACGTAAGGTGCCCCTTAACACCATTGTGCCTGCCCCACCCCTGGCTGGGATGTAAAACTCTGCAGATAAACTTCTGAACTTTGCACTGCACTTACCAGGGACAGAGACTTTTGGGTTGTTGGACTTTGGGGTGATTTTTGGGTTGCTGGACTCAAGAGACTTTTGGGGTGTTGGACTTTTGGGACCTTGGGTGATCTTTTGGGTTGCTGGACTTAAGACTCTGAGGGGAAAAGGATACTGCCAAACTTACTTGCGGGTGGGTCTTTTACTCACGATTTGTATTATGAATCCTGTTTATGGTGTTTCCCCAACATAATGCTGCATTGTTTCTCTCCTTTATTAAAAGAGGTTTTGCTACACTCAGACTCAGTGCTTGCGAGAGGGGAAGTATTGCCTCTTAGAGGCACCCAGGGAGTGATATGTAATTGTCCCAGGTCACTGGGTGGGGGCTCGAGCCGGTTTTGCATTGCGTTATGGAAACGGATACTGAACCCGGCCCTTGTTGCTGCCACCTCAGACAGGCAGAAGGGTTATACATATATATATAAAAAAAACAGTTAATGCAAAGGAAGGAGATTTGATTGTCCAGCCTCAGGCATCTCCAGGAGAGGCAGGCTCCATATGGGAACACTGGGCATTTTCCACAGCCCTCATCACAGACAGCATTTTACAGCGGTCAGTGAGTGCACTAGGTGCCCAGCCCGTGGTGGTCAAGTCCACTGTGTGGGCTCTTATCAGAGGTTTTTACAGTGACAGTCTTGGCCACAGTAATGGCTCCAGCTCTGCCAGCCCATCCCCAAATGGAGATATAATTCTTCAGACTGCTTTGAGAATCTGAAAGTGCAGCTAGTTAGGCAAGCCTCTCCTTGATCCAATGACAATTCTCAAAAAAAAACAGGGCCAGGTGTTCAGAGGGCTTATCTGCTCTCTCTCCCAGGGCCTCTCTTTCTTGTTCAAAGACTATCAAAAAGAGAACCGGTTCATTCAGGAGGTCATTTTCATCCTCTGTATTTCTTTTTTCCCTTTGATTTCTCATCCCTTGGTACAAAGGAACAAAAATCAAAAAAAGAAAATCCTGCACCTTCTCTTAATTGCTGCTTTGCTTTTCTTTCTAATTTTTTTGCCTTGTGGCCACAGCATTGAATTGGCTTCTTTCTGATAAGCCCAAAATCCATTTCCAGACAGTGGGGAAAGTAAAGATTAATTACTCCATAAGAGAGGGGGGAATTGTATACAATACCCATATGTTTTGAATCATTTTGTCTGTGGTTAAAACAGTCACTCCTGATGTTCTCAAGCTGCAGTCCATGGAGCACTAGCAGGTGGTCTGCAAACAGCTGTCATGTCACACAGTGCCTGCTCTTCCTATTTTTAGCTGCTAAATTCCATTAAAGAACTTCAAAATCCATGAAATACTTTCTTAATATTATGTCTCTGTGCAAGTATTATGATGGTAGAGTTCAGAAACACTAGTCACAGATTATGGCCTCATTATGCTAGGCGCTGTACACACACCTAGCAAAACAATGGTTCTCACCCCAGCGAGCTTGCACTTAAGGAGACGGCACTCAACAAATTGTTCTTTGGGAGCCCATGGAAGCAGTGAGACTAGAGCTAGTCAACATTATTCATTCATATTTTTGATACATATGTTCTCCTCCTCCCACATACACCATTTTCTGATTCTTAAAGAATTTTTTTTCAGGTTAAAGCAGCAAAGAATCCTGTGGCACCTTATAGACTAACAGACGTTTTGGAGCATGAGCTTTCGTGGGTGAATACCCACTTCTTCAGATGCATGTCATCTGAAGAAGTGGGTATTCACCCACGAAAGCTCATGCTCCAAAACGTCTGTTAGTCTATAAGGTGCCACAGGATTCTTTGCTGCTTTTACAGATCCAGACTAACACGGCTACCCCTCTGATACTTTTTTCAGGTTGTTTCCTTTCCCTTCTCTCCCTTTTTTCCATCCTCTTCCTGCCCCCCTCCCCTTCTTTCCTCCTTTCATTTTGTCACTGGAAAAAGTGTGTTTTTTTAGTTTTGTTTATTTTGGTTTTTTTCCAGTAGATATTTGGAAGAGGATAATTAAGAGGTTCTGCAAATTTTAACAGGCAACTCCTGTGGTATATCTGAAAACCCTGTTAAAATCGTAGCCTGTCACTTTACATTTCAGGATTTTTTCCTGGTCTTGCCTGTGGACTAGGAAGGCTCTGTGGGGAAGTATGTGGGCTGGGCCTCGTTGGAGTCAGTCTGCAGCCAGCCTACCTAGGGTAAGATGGTGTGAGCTGTGCTGCTGTGCCTTAGGGAGCAGTCTGCTTTGTCTCTCTCTGTTTTTGTGTGTTACCGTTCTGAATTCTAAGAATTAAACCAGCCTTACCTTCCAGTCAGCTAAAGTAGTTATTTCTAGCTAACATCTCTGTGTGTGCTGTGAACATAACAGCTCCCCATGCATTGGAGACATCATGGGAGAAAGGGCAATTGCACAGTAACTGCTGTCAATGCCACATGAATATTATCAGTAGAGTTGGGTGATTTTTTTTCCAGCTAATAGGTTTTTCACCAAAGAAATGTATTTTGGGGGCTCTGAAACTATTCGCAAATTCAAATTGAATTCCACAAAAAACTAAAAAAAAAAACTTTAAAAAACTTTAAAAGACTAAATGTTTTGACCATTTTGAAACACTTTCTTTTGACTTTACATTTTGAAACTGCATTTCATTTTCATATTTGGCCAATTTAAAAATATATATATATAGGGTGAAAAACAACCCAAGGCAGCCAAAATAAATCAACAATTTTTTTGTTAGACTTCACACACATTTCAGTTGACGCTAACTGAATTGAAAAACCAAATAAACTTCAAGTCAACCTGAAATATTTGTTAATTTGAAACATTTTTTTTTTAGTTTTTTGATTAAATGGAAAAAAATTAAAAATTAGTTTCAGCTCAAATCAAGCTGAATTTTGGAGTGGCATTTTTCAGTTCGGCCACTTGATCAAATTATGTGTCATTCACTTAGCTGCCCAAATGAATGGAGAGATGGCCAGCATGATTATAAATGGGAAGGGTAGTGTCCGTAAACACATTTTCTCTTAAGGGATGGTAACCGCAGGCAAAGGTTGAAGAGACCCTGTGCTCAGGCTTGCGTAGTTACTGTCAGAACTGCTTTAGCTGGAGAAAAGGCCTAATACTAGATAATACTTAATCCTGCCGCAAGGGCAGGGGACTAGACTAGATGACCTCTCAAGGTCCCTTCCAGTCCTTTGATTCTATGATTTACCCTAACAAGAAAAAACTAAGGCTCCAAAATGAATATAATCAGTCTCTTTTAGTCTGGTTTATCTTTATTTTTCTGCCCATGATTAGACTCTCTTCAAGTTCTTAATTCTGCAGAGCTTTTCTAGCTCTCAGAAACTTCTGGCTGAAGGTCCTGGACACAATTTGAGTCCCAGGGTGAACCTTCTACAAATGCTTTTTGATGAGATCAGAATTTTTGGCAAGTTATTAGAGAAACATCTTAAGGACTCCACTGAGCTCAGCGCTCCCTCTGGTAGTGATCCAAATACAGATGCCAGAAGGCAACACAGGCACAGATGTTACACAAATGCTTATAAACCAAGGTTCAGCCAGATAATTTTTTTTTTTTTACTTTTCTAGAGTTAAGAAGTTCTTTCCAAATCTCCCCGTCTCCTCTGGGGGACAGCAGAATAGCTGGCAATACCATTGGCTGGTTTGTATCATCCAGTTTCTCTCTCTGGGACAAATTCAGCCCTATGAATGGACTGTGGCTGGCAGAAAAAGAGACCGAAGAGAACTGGCTTGTGCCACCCTAATTACAGGACTGCTGGGGACTGTTTCCTACTAAATTGTGCCCTGAATATTATGTCCATGTCACATTCTGGGGTGCAATCCAGAGTAGTGAAGAGTTGTGCCATCCTTTACCCTGTAACCACAAGTGCCTCACAGTGCTATGCTGCTGTGGGCTCTCTGCCTGGGTTGCCCACGGTCAGCAACAAGCTTGCACTGTGCGCTAGTCTATACTAGAAGCGCTACATCAGTGCAGCTGCACCGCTCGAGCACATCTGGCCCTGTGTCTATATACTGGGTAGCCCTGCTCCAGTGCTTAGAATCTTGGAGCCTGCCTGCAATACCACAGATTGCCAGTGGCTTCTATCAGCCAACGTGTGTGGTGACTCCACTCTCTCTCCAGCCCCATGTTTTCCCAAAACATGTGTTCTGAAATGTCCAACCCTGACCTGGAACAATCAGAGGGATATTACAGTTTGTTGCCTCTTTAATGAGTCAGTCTTCGACAGTTTGCTACTTTAACTGGAGTTACCAAACAGTTCAGTTCAAACACAAGACTAGATTGGTTTAGATTGAAAAGAAAACAAGTTTATTAACAAGGGAAGATTTTAAGCAAGTTCAAGTATAAGAGATAAAGTTAGAAATGGTTGCCAGAAAATAAAAGTGAAAATACGCATCTAAAGGTCAAAAACTTAATCTAGTAAGTTTTGGTTCAAGGTCTTGTTTACAATGGTCTTTCTCACCCACAGTCTCCCATCAAGATGGTAACTGTGTCCCACTCCTCGGTTAGGATCTCTTCCAGAGGCCCAAAGATGCTGCTGCCTTTGTCATCTCAGGTGAAAGAGAACTTGGGTTCCCTGCCCTTTTCTTTTATAGTCCTTTGATCTTTTGAAATGGGTTCTTCTGAAGGATACCCTTCCAAGGTAAAGTTTATTCATGCTGTGAGGTATGCGATATGAAGTCTGGTGCTGAAAGAGGATCCATGCACTTTCTTCTCTCACTTACATTTGCTGAAATGCAAATTGTCCTGTTTTCTGCCATCTCCTTGCCCTGCTGTCTGGAGGACCCTGTTTACTACTTATTTGTAAACTGAGGTAAACAAACATTCTTTTGTTTAGGATTCACCTGTTTAATAACTTTTGCCTAGGCAGGGCTGTCTGGTTTTGAACATGTGCTAATAACATCGTACAGGGGGAATTCATAACTTTACATATAATGTTGCTACATACATTTCACCGTTATATTATTGACCAGTGAGTTATTAGTTTTCCAATGATACCTCACAAGGCATTTTTTCGTACGGACATTACTACAATAGGGTATAAATGCAGTTGTGCTTTTCATCATAGTTCTCTAGTGCTGCAGTCAGGGAAAATCAGAGTGCAGGACTGCCCTGACCATGCCTGCTTCCACCTCCCGACTCCACCGTCTCTCATTGGGATACCCTTGCACCAATTCTGCGCCTACGATCGGATGTGCTACCCCAAGAACAATGCAATAGTGGGACTCTATCATCTTTGTGCAACTGGTGCAAAAGGGCCATAGGGCAGGGATGTGTTTCCCCAGCAGTGTCTCTCTCTGACTGTTGGAATCTTTCTCTCACCCATGTACTGCTGTGTACACAGGTTTGTTATAATTAGAAGTGGGCAAATAACAGATTTCTCAGTTTGCTGACAATTCAGATTTTTTTTTAATTGAGGTTGAACCAAAAATGAACCTCTTCGAAATTTTTCATTGAATTGAAAAGTATAAAAAAAAAAGTCTTGGGTCAATTGAAATATTTTGGTTTGGCAAACTTGAAACATTTTGTTTCAGTTTTGAACATTTTAAAACGTGATTATTTTTTTACAAAATTAAATGACATTTAGAAACAAAAAGCCCTTTTGAGGAGAAAAATCAAAATGTTTTAACTATTTCACAGTTTTCTGTTTTTGTTTTTTTGCCAAAACAAGTTGGTGCGATTGACATGAATTTGTGAAACATTTTGGTGTCACCAGATCTACATTTGTTTTTTTGCTGAAAAATGCTTTGTCTGAAATTTTTTTTTCCAGCTTCAGTTCTAATCAATAGCGAGGGTAGTGTGTGGAATCAGCACAGACAGTAAGTGGCTGGTGCCAGAGTAATATTGCTTAATCTATTCCTGGTGGCCTAGTTGTGTTCCTGGGATGACTAATTCAGAAGCACCTGCCTGAATGCATGGAGCACTATTGGGTGCCTTAATAAATCCCAGCTGAGCACCCAGGCCTTAACTATGAACCATCCTCACAGTCTTGGTGAGTTCAGCCCCAGAATGCTCATTGGGGCTACTTAGATATGAATAAGAAGGTGCTCTGAAAATACCCTGACCTTCAAGCCTTCATTGAGCCCCATGTGGAGCATGTTACAATTCACTGCTCCCATGTAATCTTTTGAAAACTCTGGCATCTGTGTCTATGTGCCCCAGTGTCCCCACCTGTTACATGGGGACATTGATTATTTAACCTTCTTTGTAAACTGCTGTGAGGTCTACAAGTGAAAAGCTCTGTATAAATGCTAAGGATTTTGATAATACTAGTTGGGTTTTTGTTTCCTTGTAGACTATTGATTAGTCTCTATCCTTATAGGTGCACACATTTATTTCAGTAGAACATGGAAAACAAAGATAAGAATCCCTATATCAAAGATCTTTATAAGGACACAATGTGATGTCATACTGAGCAAAACTATATTGCCAGGTAAACTAAATGGCATGTGGTCTTTGTAACTGGAATGCTTCATGCAATGGGTGTTGTTCAGCAGGTTGTTTTACAGGTTGAGAAATGAGAGGTATTGGATGCAATTTTCCAAAGAGACTTGGGTATGTAGGAGCCTCATAATTAGGAGCCTGTGGTATTTAGGCACTCAGCTTCTGTAGACATCAATGGGAGTTATTGAAGATTTTACCCATCATGTATGTTAACTGGGAGAGTTGGGAAGTTAACCAGTTCAGACTTCAAGATGGGGAGAGAGGTTTTTTTTCACCTTTGTGTGATAGAAGTCAAAAGCTAAATTGACTTATGTTATTTTTAATGCAAAGTTTCCTTCACTGTTCCAATATTCAGTCACACAAGCTCTGGATTGGTGTTCCCCCCGCCCCCGCTCCCCTTCTCATCCCTACTTCTTTATTCTTAACAAGCTACATTTTTGTCTGGAGGGTGAAAAATATGCTGTGGATTAACTTTTAGCAATAGCAACAGCATGGGGAATAAAACAAAGGCACTTCAGCAAGATCAAAGAAAGCAACTTAAAAATTCTCTCTCTTCTCTTTCTATGAGTAAGGGAGCATCATTAGTCACTGGGCAAACATTGGTTAACTTCTACCAGAAAGTATCTTCTGCCTTGGGAAAAGAGTCATGGTTCTGAACTAGAACTTTCCCAATGAAAATGTGCCTGCATTTCAGACAGTGAAATACTAAGGTTAAGTCCTGACTGAGCACTAAAGAGCCATATAACTTCTGTTTCCTGGAAAAGATTGCTTAAGGGTACGTCCAGACTACCCACCAGATCGGCGGGTAGCGATCGACCTATCAGGGATCGATTTATCACGTCTAGTCTAGATGCGATAAATAGATCCCCGAATGCTCTGCCGTCGACTCCGGAATTCCACCAGGGCAAGAGGCAGAAGCGGAGTTGACAGGGGAGCCATGGCCATTGATCCCGCGCCATGAGGACGGGAGGTAAGTCAATCTAAGATACGTCAACTTCAGCTAGGCTATTCTCGTAGCTGAAGTTACGTATCTTAGATCGATTTTCTCCCGCTCCCCCAGTGTAGACCAGGCCTTAGTGGCAAACCAGTTGTTCTGGAAAGCAAGTCTGCAGATGAACTTCACATCTGAACTCTCATTGTGGGAGCAGATTACACAGTCATTTACTAGGGCACATCAATACAAGGCTCCAGATAGAAGTGTCAGTTAACATTAAGATGCTACAAATCTAGAACAAAATGTTCATTTGGACTGTATATATAAACTGAACTTAAATCATCGATGCTCCTTTTACCACTTTGAAAGGCTTTTCCCCCCACCAGACCTTTTGAAAGGTTGTTTTCATTTTTTTTTACATGTTTAGTCCCCTTTAAAAATAGGGCTGCATTGTTCCCTGACATAGTAATATCACTATTACTATTGTATTACAATATCACCAAGAGGCTCTGGCCAAGGTCAGGACTCTCTTGTGTTAAGTGATGTATTTGTCAAGAGACTCTGTGTGCCTCAAAGAGCTAACAGTCTAAATAGACAAATGATGGGAGAAAGCAAGTATTATCCCCATTTTACAGAGGGGGAACTGAGACACATAAAGAGGAAGTGTTTTGCGCAGTGTGATAGCCTGTGATAGCACCAGGAATTCACCCCAGCTCTCTTAGGTCCCAGTCCAATGCCTTACTTATAGCCTTCTTCTCAATAGTAGTGAATGTGGGGGAGAAGGGGAGGGCAGGAATATCTGGTGGATAGCTCAATGGTTTGAACATTAGCCTGCTAAACCCAGCATTGTGAGTTGAATCCTTGAGGGGGCTACTTAGGGATCTGGGGCAAAATCAGTACTTGGTCCTGCTAGTTAAGGTAGGGGGATGGACTTGATGATCTTTCAAGGTCCCTTCCAGTTGAGATAGGATATCTTTATTTATTCTAGTGTGTGGGCAGGGCAGGGCAGGGTGTGGAGGGCTTCTGTCTCCATATAAATTTCCTCATGTGAGTAATCCTAATAACTTCAATATTACAACAAGAAGAGTAACATCACACATGCACAAGTGTTTGCAGGAGCAGAGGCTGGCTCTCATTGCTATATATAGAATAATCTGTGAGTTACCTTAAAACTCCTGGATATAAATATTTAAAACTCTTTTCAGATTTATCAAGATCTCATATCTTTAGGAACAAGACAAAATATGCAATCTTAAAGTAATGAATGTATAACTGAAATAAAAAAAACCCTTGCAGATTAAAAAAACAAGACATTACCTTCCAACCCAGCAAGGACACACACAATTGGAAGCACTGGACTTATTTGCTATATCCTAATGTCTTTGTAGGCAGGAGTTGGCAGGAGACAGAAATCTGCTGTTTTCAGACTCCATTGCTGTAATTTTAGCAGTGCTGCAGACAGTGGAGATAAGAAGAGGGTGTTGAAAAAACTTTTTAACTGACAAAATGACATTAACTTGAAAATAACATTTTTTCCTGGGGAAATGAAAAGTGTGAGTCATGCATATTTGCAGCTTGTTCATGATTCAAATTTCTAGCACAGCATCGAGTTGTAAAATGATTAATCTCTCTCTGCAGAGCTTCATTGTCTCTGCGGTAGCACAATGTCTATATCCTGCTGCTCTGGTTGTTTGAAAGGATGTCACAAAGAGATTGGCCTTGTGCACACCAACATGCAAAAAGTCAAATGTTCTATCAACTGTCTCTTCCTGTACAATAAGTGAGAACTTTGTAAACTGAAGATTGTTTTCCAGAAGGTTGTGTTAAATGGGAAAGAGAACACTTGACTTAGAGAGGAAAGGATATGCACAATGAAAGGGGCTAGTGTAACCCATCATGTAGGTGGAGGTCCGTCCAGGATTCAAACTGTCGTAGGCCTCAGTGCTGTGGATGAGCTTCCTCTGTCTAGGGGAAATACATAGCCCAATGATCAATGTCTGTTATGTGTCCTCCTCTGTGCCTGGTCCATAGAGACTATGAATTTGTTCCAGTTCCCTGGCACAGAGCTTGGCTTTTTAGCTCAAACTGTAAATGTTTATTTTTTTACCTCTAAACAGACCAGGTTCAATCCTTATTGTTGGCCACCATGGCAGCCATCTCACTAGGGACTTCTTTTGTTTGATTAAATGAAATTTTTTTGGTGAACAGGAAAGAATTAAAAGAAAAGAAAAAGGTCTGGTATGTGTTGGGGAGTGGGTGAGAGGGAGTGCTATTGTAACACTGTGGGTGGGAGCAAATCTGGGACCTCTGGAGAGAAATGCATGAGCCTCTACTGCGTGAGCTAAAAGCCACATGGCTCTTAGCTAAGGCTGTAGAGCAGACTCATTAATCTCTCTAAGTGGTCTCGGTGTCACTAGTTGGGACAGAGCACCACCCCCAGGAGGTGTGTGGATTACACTATTGACTCAGTTGCTGTGGACATCACAGTAGAGTTATAAAAGCCCTGGCCTAAATTTTCAAAAGTGACTAGGGATTTTGGGGACCTCCATTTTTGGATGCACATTTCAGAACATCTTCAAGGGGCTTGATTTTTCAGAGGGTAGATGCCCACTTGCTCTAAAAATGGGAATGGGACACATCCACCCTGATTGAGTCATTGACCCCTCATTCGGCAAGGCAACTCCTATCTTTTCTTGTGTTTTATATTTATGCCTGCCCACGATAACTTTCACTCCATACATCTGAAGAAGTGGGTCATAGCCCATGAAAGCTTATGCTCTAATAAATTTGTTAGTCTTTAAGGTGCCACAAGACTCCTTGTCATTTTTGCTGAAACAGACTAGCCCAGCTACCCCTCTGAAAAGTGTCCTGTTGGGCCCCCTGGTCTATCTTGCTACCCAGGCAAGCCTGCCTTTGTGATAGATGGCCCCTTACACCAAAAATCACATCAATATGCACGTAACTCCCAGTCCCAAAGGACCAGTCACTTAGCCCAGGTCAATTGTACCTCAGATCCCAGACCAAAGACAGTGCTTGTAGCCTATAATAAACTTACTAAAGATTTATTAACTAAGAAAAGAAATGAGTTATTTACAAGCAGATAAACATATACGCACACATGAATTACAGTCTTAGGTTCCAAAAAGTAATAGAAGCTGCTACGGTATGCAAGGTTTCTATATCCTTTAGAGCTAACCCAAACTAAGCAGCCTGGGGATCCCTTGCTTATGTTTAGAAATCTTGCCCTTTCCAAATTCCAAGCATCATCATGTTAGCAATTACTTCTTGATAGGGATTTTATTTCCTTCCCCCTGAGTTCAAGTTGTGATGGGACGTGTCCACCTGCGAATCTCTTTTCATGGGTGTGGAGGTGCAGGGAGAGCCATTGACAAAGTCTTTGTTTTTTGGTGTTTAACGTTGGTTTGTCTGGTTTCTATAGGCCTTCATTTGTTGGGCAGGAGATGACACTTCTGGTGGTAAACTAGTATTTCACTTGGTAATGCTTCTCTCCTGGCTGTAGGGGTTTCCAGCTTTATAGCAAACATTTTTATAGTTACAGAGCAAACATTTAACTATTACCTTATAACACGGGATGTAGCTATTGTAAGTGAGATTAAGGCATGCAACAACTCCCAAGCATTTCATCAAGTCCAAACACATTTCTATAAATCTAATACCTATTTTAAAAATACTAATACCCAGAGGAGCCAGACTGGTTTCCAGCTATGCATTTGTCAGTGTTCAGTGAGGCTTAGTGGCCTTGGCGTGAGCTGGCATCTAGTCTGCCAGCGTCACAATGCCTAACTAGTGTAATGGACCCCAATCTCAGATGGGGCCTCTAGGCATTATGGTAATATAAGTGGGAATCTATTTAAATCACAGAGAAATCACATGTTTTTCAAGGGTTGGTCATGGCATAAAAAGCAAATCTCACAGATGTGTTCATATAGTACATATGGAACAAGCATTGTACTGTACTACGTTATATTCGTAAGTCACCCTGGCTAAGGGAGTCTACTAAATCACAGAGCAGTGGCTTCTGGCCAGGCATCCAGCTCTGAAGGCTGCACCACCGCCAGCAGCAGTGCAGAAGCAAGGCTGACATAGCATCTTATTGCCACCCTTACTTCTGCATTGCTGCTGGCAGCAGTGCTACCATCAGAGCTGGGCATCTGGCCAGCAGCAGCACTCTCTGGCTGCCCAGTTCTGAAGGCAGAGCCACTGCCAGCAACAGCAAGGAAGTTAGAGTGGCATGTTATGGGGGCATCACTTTTTTTTTGGTGGGGGGGAACAGGTCATCACAGCCTGAAATATTTTAAAACGGAGTCCCAGCAAAATGAATTTGAGAGCCCCTGGTTTATGTCCTGCAACTTGACAGACACTCTCCAGTCATAGACGATAGTTGATTGAGTGATATTGCATGATTATGGTCTACTTTTTGCTTTGTGGTAATCACAGACATTTTGCAGCATACGTTATGAAAAATAACGTATCTTTATTTTGAAGGTTAATTTCATGAATGATCCCATATTTCATGATTTCTGTGAAAGCATGAATTAATTAGGTGCCTAAATAATATAATTAATGTTTTTCCATGGATGTAAATGACTACACAGCTTGCACGGCAGTGAAGAATTGGGTCCCCAGGGTAGGATTTTTAGAGGAGACATTAAACAGTGTGGTCCTGCCATCTCTGTGCATACTTTATCCCATGATGCTTTTCATGAAAAATATGTGATTTGCTCATGTACTTGGATAAAATGTTGTTTATTCCCAGTGTTTTCTGCTTGATGTTTTGGTTGATTTCACTCTTTAAAAAAAAAATCATTAGCCTGTAAATATGCAGAAAAATTTGTGTAAAATTAAAGGCTCATAAAATTTCAAGGGATAGCAGGTAATTTTCCTTGTGTTGGGAAAGGAAAAGATGGGCAATAAAGTGAGAAAAATATGCTAATATATACATGTATACAAAACGAAGTACACATACACAGTCATTTTGTGACGGAGCAGAGCAGGACAGGAAAAGAGCTGATTGTAGCTCTCAGCAAATGCAGAATGAGAATTAGGAGGCTATGCTAAATGACCCCAATTCTGAAAAGTATTTAAGGACACACCTGACACAGAATCTAAACCACTGTCTGCTGATGTAAGGGCCTTCTCTTACTGTGACAGTTTGAGGCCTGGTTCTTAGGCTAAGACCTTCAGCTAAGCAGCAGAAGCCAGCCATAAACTGGGAAGTGTATGGTCACATCCTCACATTCCAAACTAGTCACATTGAAATAAGGTGCTATTGGGCTGTTAGGAATACAATCCTGTTCTGATATTCCTATCACCTTCAGAGAAAGGGAAGAGCCTAGAAGATGTAAAAGGAAACTTAGTTTGATAGCATCCTGTCTGGCAAGAACTCACTTATCAATAGCTGGGATGTGAAATCTTCATTTCTGTATTGTTCTAGCACTGTAGTCGACAATTCCCTATTGTTTGTCTGTATAATCTCTCTCTGGTTCTGTGATTGCTTGTCTGCTGTATAATTAATTTTGTTGGGTGTAAACCAATAAGGTGGTGGGATATAATTGGTTAAATAACTATGTTACAGTATGTTAGGATTGGTTAGTTAAATTTCAGTAAAATGATTGGTTAAGGTATAGCTAAGCAGAACTCAAGCTTTACTATATAGTCTGCAGTCAATCAGGAAGTAAGGGGGGGATGGGAACAGGGATTGGGGGAATTGGCATCACGTTTTGCTAAGGGGAGAATGGGAACAGAGACGGCTCTGTGATGTCAGAGCTGGGAAGGGGGACACTAAGTAAGGAAACTGGAATCATGCTTGCTGGAAGTTCACCCCAATAAACATTGAATTGTTTGCACCTTCGGACTTTGGGTATTGTTGCTCTCTGTTCATTCGAGAAGGACCAGGGAAGTGAGAGGATGAAGGAATAAGACCCCTAACAGAGTGAGACTGAGACTAGAGGAGGAGCCCAAGGAGGGAGAAAGTGCGGGGCAGGCAGCTCCAACAAGGAGCTGGGAGTAGGGAACTGGGAATGACTGGGCAAGGAGATTGGGCCTTGGACAGTGAGCCCAGAGTGGGAGACTAGGACCCTCTGTGCAAGGAGACAGGGACTGGGATGAGAAGTGGAGACTAGGGCTTGATAGGGAAGGAAAATAGGATGGGGACAAGGAGCCAGGAGTGGGGAAGAAACTGGGACAGGACAGGTTGGAGAGGACATGGAAGGAAGATCAAACTGGAGGGAAATGGACAGAAGAGTCTGTGCTCACTACAGCACGCTCCCCTCCAGAGCCTGGAATGGACCCCAAGATACTGGAGACTCACCTCTGTTGAAGCAAATATCTGTGGAACTTACTGGCAAAATGTATCTCATCTCCTCTAGTGCTCAGTCACATGCAGGGTGACAACCTATAACTGATATCAGTTATTCGATCAGCTTGAGTGGCTCAGGTCTATGTGGTGGATCTAAAGGTTCCAACCCCACTCATGAACTATGTGGGTCTCAAGATGATGCCACATATGAAATTTCTAGAATTTTTAGTTTGCTTTTTTTAAAAACTTGGTAATTGCACACAGAGAATGACAGGAGAACATTGTCAAGGTTGCAGAGTCAGGCACAAGGGGGTTGTGTGGTGCTGGAATTGGGGTTGCCTGGGCAAACCTTGGTTCAGGCCCCTTGTATGTCTGCGTTATGATGCAGTCTTTGATTGCATGATCATTTGGATTTTTTTCCTGCGGGGCCCCTGCGTCATTCAGTGTAGAGGCTGGACCTCCTGAATCAGAGCTATGCAGTAGGACAAGCTGTTATCTGTTGGAATCCTGCAGAAGTTGAAAGTGGAAATGTGTGTGTACCTATTGCTGATACTGGAACAGACGGGCCTTGTCCTGCCCAGGATTGAAAGGTGTGTGTAGTGAGTGAGGCTGGGGATGTTGGTCTCATAGTTAAGGCAGTTGAATGCTGCCTTGGACAATTTGATGCTATCCCTGCCTCTGCTACAGAGTTCCTGTGTGGTGCCAGGCAAGTCACTTAAACCAGACCTTTCACAGCTCGTCACTAGTTGTGTGAGCTTCATTTTCTGGGTTTCCAGCTTGATACTCTGGGGTCTGACTTGCAGAAGTGCTGAGCACTCAGCTACAGCTACAGTCAATGGGGAGCTGGGCTTTGAGCATAGGAAGTGCTGTGTACTGCTAAGTACTCTGAACACTCTGGGGGCTGGTCCACACTAGGGGGGGGAATCGATCTTAGATACGCAACTTCAGCTACGTGAATAACGTAGCTGAAGTCGAATATCTAAGATCGGATTACTCACGCATCCACACCGCGCGGGATCGATGTTCGCAGCTCTCCGTGTCGATTCCGGAACTCCGTTGGGGTTGATGGAGTTCCGGAATCGATATAAGCGCGCTCGGGGATCAATATATCGCGTCTAGATTAGACGCGATATATCGATCCCCGAGCAATCGATTTTAACCCGCCGATACGGCGGGTAGTCTGGACGTGGCCTAAGTCTAGGTGTCCTAGATTGGGCACTCAGCATTGGTGGAATCTTTGGAGCTTCATCCATCTGTGCCTCAGTTCTCCATCTGTACAATGGGGACACCACCCCCTCCTCTCACAGGTACTATACTGTTGAGCGCCATAGCAAATCCCTTGGGGCAATTAATAATTCTGTCTTCAGGGTTTGAATAGTGAGCAGTAAATAAGGCCTAGGGCCATACATTGAAGAATGAGGAGACAACAAAATATTGACCAGCTGCTCATTCAGTGACCATTCATCCTCTGCACTGTAGAGAACAGGGGTCCTGTGGCAAAACTAGTATATGATCATGTAATCAAAGACTGTTTCATAATGCTTCCCAGAGAGAACTGAATTAAAGTTGCACATACAACCTTAATTCTTCATTTTCTAATTTCTGAATGCTCGACTGTTCACATTTTTTGTGTTTCCGTGTGTGTACAGTTAGCCACCTGCCCTGGAGCAAAAGATATCCAAGCTGGCAGCAAACCTGCCTCAATACTAGTAAAGTGCACTTCTGGTTTGGGATGGACACTGGAAGTGCAGATTATTTTATGTACTGTATGGTATCTCCTGAAATGTTCTAGGACCTATACAAAAACATAATACAACCTCCACAGGGTTCACAGTCTGAATATTAACTAGATAAACAAAAGATGGAGGAAGGGGTAAATGACACAAAGTGGAGAGAGTGGTGGCTGGAATGCATTTTGATAGTTCCACCCTTTAAAAAAATTATATGCACAGACATTCCCCAGCTTCCCTACTGCCTAGGCATTATTAGCTGGCTCATTTCTTGTAGGTCCCGCAGCAGAAGAGGATTTGAATAGAGAACACAGTGGACTTGTGGATTAACTCTGAGAGAGCTTCCAACTAAGTAAGGACCAGCTTGGAACAAAGCATGGAGATGGTTATGCAAGAAGACGACAAACAGGGCATAAAAGCTGGCCTTGTTGGTGGAGCAGTGACCTTGGAGGTGGGAAGAAAATGGAATATATATAAGAGGAAAAGGCAGATAATTAAGGATCAGAGGAGTTAGACAAAGTTCTGAAGGTTAGGACCAGAAGTTCGAATATAATATGGGGAAGGAGATTCCAGAGGAGGTGACATGGACAGGAAGATGATCTTAGCAGATGTGTGTTTCTGCATTTTATCTGAACCATGCCTAGGAACTACTCCTGTTTCTTCTGACATCACTAAGAGTAGGATCAGGCACTTAAGTTACTAGATTTCTGTGACTGATTTCAAAGACAATAAATGTTTCTTTAAATGGGATGAGATAGAGTGCTACTAATTGACAGTTTGAGAGGCAACAGATTTATGCTGTACTGGACCAAGTTTGGAACTGGGAGTCAGGAACTCTTGAGTTGTAAACCCAGCTCTGCAAATGATTCCCTCTCTAGCTTCGCACAGTCACTTTATTTCTCTCTGCCTTAGGGGATGACATATACAAACATTTAGCTTGCAGCGAGCCAGTATGTAAATCCACCCCTCCCTAGCCTGCTCCTTATTAAGGATCTGTACGGACATGGCTATTGTGCTTTGACCTACCCTGCTTTAAAACAGGAGTAGATTAAAGCACACTAGGGAACATTTAGCATGCAGCAGCAGGGACTACTGGACACTTAGTGCATGGCAGGCTAATTCAGGGTAAATTTACTCCCAGCTTGCCGTGAACTAAGTGATTATATAGATAAGCCCTACATTTTGCCATCTGTAAACTGGGGGTAATACTTACCCCTCTGCGCAAGTGTTTGGTCTTTGCTGTAGGATTAGGATTTGGGCCTCCGATATTTTAATTTACTTTGTGTATTTAAATTAAACAGCCACTGGTAAGAGACAGAGAGGCATGGCCAATCAAAATATCCTTGTTCTCCTAGGTGGATTTAATGATGCCACACTTCACATGGAAATGGATTTGATATCATATATGACTAACTGGCCTTACCTAGCGATTAATTTAGTCCTGTTTTCCAGGGCCTAGTTAGACTATGTTGAATTGTCATTGCAAAGACATATCTGAAATAAGCATATATCAACTTTTTTTTTTACTTCTAAATTATATGCATCTTTGAGATTGTTGCCTCCTATGTTTGCAATAAATCTGCTGCACATTGCAGCTGGAAGGCCCATAAATGGAGGCAGAGCAGTGGAAAGGTCAGCTTGGTTATTTCCAAAACCTCCTGTGAATCCAAAGGAAGGTCTGGTGATATAGACAAATTTTTAAAGCTGTGCCAGCCTTGCAGGCATTAGCTGATCAGAGACAAATTGGAATCCTTATAAATCATGTAACCCTTCTGCCCCTCTGAGTTGGCAGCAACAAGGGCTGGGTTCGGTATCCAGGGGTTCTGTTTCAATAACACAATGCCAAACCAGCTCGAGCCCCCACCCAGTGACCTGGGAAAATCTTACTCACACCCCTAGGCGCCTCGAAGAGGCAATACTTCCCCTCTCGCAAGCACAGAGTCTCGGTGTAGCAGAAAAGGTTTAATTACATGAGATAAACAACAAGCATTAAATTGGGAAAACACCTCAACTAGAGTTCCTAGACCAAACCGTGAGCAAAGACCCACCCCAGGAAATTGGGCCATGTCCTTTTCCCTGGGCTCTTGAGTCCAGCAACCCCCAAGTCACCCACAGTCCCAAAAGTCCCACAATCCAAAAGTCTCTGTCCTGGGTCAGTGCAGCCCCAAAGTTTGAGAGTCTATCTGCAGACGTCCCTCTCCCCAGCCTGGGTAGAAAGGGGCACCTTACGTGGTCTGGGGCCACTGCCCTGCCTCTCCGTGGGGTTCTGCTTCTGCCTTCTCCACGAACTGTTCCGCTTTACCAGCCACTGCGCTCTGCTCCTCCAGCCAGCCTCACAAACTGCTCCGCTCTGCTCCACCAGCTGTCCCATGAACTGCTCCAGCTGTCCCCGCAAACTGCTCTGCTCCACTTGCTCTGTGGGCCGCTCCAGCTGTCCCCACAAACTGCTCCACTCCACTCTGCCAGCTGCTCTGTTCCGCAGTATCGCTTCAGGCTCCCCCACTAGTTAGCACAGTACTCAGTGCTCTCAGCTCAGTAATTCCAGCTCTTTAGTGATTTCAACTCTTAGCGATCTCAGCTCATAGTAGGGGAGCCCCAGTGCTAGTGCGCCATTAGCCCAAAGTAAGTTCAGCTCAGTAACCTGTATCTAGACTCTTAAGGGAATAAAAAATCAACTCTTACATTCTACATTGGAGAGAGGAGGGGGTGGAACTGGTGCTTCTGGCTCCACAAGGGGACTGCACTACCAGGCACAGATACCTGTCCCCAGCTCCTCTCAATTCACTGGGTTTTGGAACCCATGTCCTTTGTCTAGCAAGTACCACCCAACTGAGGTTGAGTCATTTCTGTCACAAAGCAGTCCCACAGCTCGGCAGCCTGGGATGGGGTAGGCGTGCCTATGCAAATACACTCTCTGAAATTCTTTCCCCCAGATGTCAGATGTCAGGGTAGAGCTCATCCTGACTCTGCTTACAATCAGACATAAAGATAGCATTAGGATGGTATCTATGAACTAGCATAAGAATATTACTTTGTGCACATTTGGAATTCTGCCCTATTCCACATAAATCACTTATATTATATTTTGTGTGTCGACCCCCCAAGAGAGTTTAGTCTTCATAGACCAACTGTTGGGCATGCTGGATGCCAGCTAAATTAATCATGAATCAAATAATAACTGGTGCAATGCAATACTTTTCTTTATAGCCTCAGACATTAGATACAATCAGTTGCTAAATTTCCAAGAAAAACAACACTTCTTCAGCTTTTTTACCCATGAAAGCTTATGCCCAAATAAATCTGTTAGTCTTTAAGGTGCCACTAGATTCCTTGTTGTTTTTGTGGTTACAGACTAACACAGCTACCCTCTGATAAATTTACAAGAATATTTAGAATTTCAGAGGTTATGAAACTGCTGGTATATATTTTTTTGTTCATCGCTTGATATATCCCTGCTGTTTTTTAATACGTGTATCTATTGGAGTGCTTTGTCTGTGTCATCCAGCGCTTACTTCTCCTTGTTAACTTCTCATGATTCACCTCGGCAGCCCACACGGCACTTCTCAAATCAAAGCCATTAGATGAAGAGGAGATATGATATGTTTCTGCTAGAAGATATTGGTTTGGAATTGTATGTTTATTTTTCACAGTTCCACTTATTCTTCTATTTAGAAAGGTGGCTATGTTTGTCATAGCAGTCGCCACACAGCAACTGCTGTAGTGAAGGTTACATTGGGAAATAACAAACATTTCTCTACAAACATAGATGTCAGAGATGGAAAAGATCAGTTAGCTGTCCAGTCCATTTCCTTGGCAATGAAGGAATGTTTCTGCCAATCCGTAAAAGTTGGGACTTCTGTTATGGAAAATTTAAAGTTGTTTTGTAATATTACAGTGTCAATATATTCTACATTACCTATATAAAACCATTTTGTCAAAAGAAAGTGATATAGGTTGCAAAGTCAAGCATTCAAAAATAGGAAATAGCAGATTTATAGCTTCCTATGCAGTCTTAATTCTGCACACTGAATGAAGCAGGGGCTCCTGGGAAAAATATAAGAAGTAATTGAGTGATTTAAGACTGAATCATGATGTATACAGTCTTAGTGGTTGGTTTATATCCTGAAACATGAGGGTTAATATCATTTAGACATTTTATTGTAGTTAGTGTAACTGTGTTTCCCTTCTTACTGTCTAATTCATGTCTAAGATTTTTTAACATCCTGCTAAACTGCTTGCCACAATGATACCGTGTGGCAATATTGTCAATGGGTTAATTATGCATCATACAAGTTTCCTTTGATCCGTTTTGAACTGTTCCCATTCAGCTTAATGAAAAGTGCCCTTGTCTTATGAATGACCTTTTCCACAGCTCTTTATTTTATACACCCTTTATCATGCTGTCATTTTTTGACTCATCGCCAAACAAAATAGTCTTAGTCTTTTTAATCTCTGTTTATATGGAGTCTTATTATGATTTATTAATTTTGCAGGAGCACTCAGAGGTTTCCGTGTGGATTCTGGCCCCACTGGGCAAGGCTCTGTACACACAGGTAGACACAGTCATTACCCAGAGGAGCTTGCAAATGTATTTGCAACAAGAGTCAATAAACAAGTGTGACAGAGAATGTGTTTGTTCAGTGCTTAGCACAATGGGGCCCTGGTCCATGACTAGCACTTCAAGATGCTACAGCAATATAAATAATGGTAATTAATAGAGAGGAAAATGGTTGAGGGAGGATGAGGGTAATAAAAATAAGATTCTACTCCTTCAACTCTGTGCATCACTTGATACTGCCAAATCCGAATGGTGTGAAAGAAAGCAAGAAAGCAAGAAAGAAAGAAAGAAAGAAAGAAAGAAAGAAAGAAAGAAAGAAATATAATCAGTTGATCCCAGCTGCCGCTACTACTACCTTGCCTCTTTGATCAGTTGATTTCTTGTCTTTGTGTTTTTATTTGTTGCCTTTCTCTGGACCTTTTCTATTTTTGCTACATCTTCTTCTTTTTTGAAAAGGCAGATTTACAGTGAAGGTGAATCACTGCTGTACATAATGGCATTATAATACTTTCTGTATTATTCTCTATCCCTCATCCTATACTGGCTAGGACTGTCTTTGCTTTCTTCTCCATATACAAGTATTTAGCAGATGTTTTCTATGAGTTGTCCACAATGACACCCTTTCATTTACAGTTAATTTAGAAGCTATCACTGCATATGAATACTTCAGGCTCTTCCTTCTAAGGTACATTTACTTCCATTTGTCCATGTTTTCCTTCCAGTGTAATTTACTATGACTTTCACCTGTAACACTGGTTTCTAATTACCAAGAAAGCTTTGCTACTCTTCTGTAGTAGAAGCTGTGACATGATGTAATGCTTGGAGAGCATTGTTTAGTGATGAAAGAAAGGGATTTGGAGTTAGGATAGGGATCCTCACTCTGCCAATGTCCTGTTGTTTTGTTCAGGTTCAGACTGGCGTGAAATAATTGGCTCAGATACCATGGTGATGGACACCTTATAAGAAAGAGACTAGAATAGAGATCAAACAAATGTTCAAATTGTGAGCCCAGATTCTTAAGGATGCCTTAACTACGGATGTGGCGTTTGAGGGCAGAATCCTGGCCCCATTGAAGTCCTGAAGTTCTTAAGCCTTGAGGTTTTTAAGACATGACCCAATGCCCATTGGAGTGGGAAGACTCCCATTGATTTCAATGGGCTTTGGATGAGGCCTTCATATAGCCTTAATTCAAATCAAATTCTCATTCTCCTATCAGTGATGTCACCATTAAACTAAAATCAGCAAAAACCGAATCCTACCAAATAGTCTGTATAATGCAATATTATTTCTTTTTCTTCCCCACATCCATCGCACCAGTTTTCATTCCTATTATTAAGGGTATCGCTAAGAGCCACTGCAGCCTGGACAGCCATTGCTGTGCCAGCAACTTCGGGGTGGAGTGGGAGTCCAAGAAGATGCTTTGGTGGCCATTGTGTGAGTTCATGAGGAGAGGCCGGCAAATGATATGAGCTTCACAGCATATCATGGAATCATAGAAATAGAGGGCTGAAAGCATCTTGAAAAGTCATCTAGTCCAGCCCCCTGCCTGGCTCAGGACCAAGTAAACTAAACCATTCCTGAAAGGTGCTTGTCCAACCTGTGTTTAAAAATCTCCAATGACGGGGATTTCACAACGTCCCTTGGAAGCCTATTCCAAAGCTTAACTACCCTTAGAGTTAGAAAGCTTTTCCTAATATCTAACCTTAATCTCCCTTGCTGCAGATTAAGCCCATTACTTCTTGTCCTACCTTCAGTGGACATGGAGAACAATTGATTTCTGTCCTCTTTATAACAGCGCTTAACATGTTGGACGACTGCTATCAGGATCCCCCTCAGTCTTTGTTTCTCAAGACTAAACATCCAGTTTTTTAACCTTTCCTCCTAGATCTGATTTTCTAAACCTTTTAACATTTTTGTTGCTCTCCTCTGTACTCTCTCCAGTTTGTCTGCACCTTTCCTAAAATTGTGTAACTCAAAGCTGGACACATCCACCCCAGAATGATGATAGCCTTTTTTGCAACTGCATCACATTTCTGGCTCGTATTCAATTTATGACTGTAGTGGGGTGGTTACCTGCTCCAGCCCTGACCGGGTAGAAGCCAGCCCCGGGAGAGGTCTCGAGGCTAGGAGAAAAAGCCCAAGCTGATTGGAGAAGGAGCTATGCCTGGGCCAGGCCCCAGTTAGGGCAGTTGGGCCTTATAAGAAGGCCAGGGCAGCCAGAAGCTGAGCAGAGTCTCTCCTCTAGCTGTGGAGGGAGACTGGCCTGGCTGCAGGGGTGTAAGATGGTACCTGAGAGTGAAGCAGGGCTGGGGAAGAGCCAGAGGAGCAGAGGAGCTCCAGTCTGGCGACTCCCCAGGGTGCAGGTCCTGGTGCCAGGCCCACAGAGCTAATGAGTGGTAGAAGAAGGCAGCAGGTCAAACCCTTTTGCCTATGATGAGTGGCTTTTATACTGCAGTCTGCCCCAGTGAGTGGGGGCTAGGTAAGAACTGGCAGTAGCCCAGACTGAGGTGAGGTGGGGGCAGAGGGTGGGGGCTCCCCCGGGAAGGGAGACCCACAGAGATTGTTGGGGTATTGCCAGGGGGCAGCACCCCAGAGAAAATGGGCACTGGAGTCTGGGAGGGACACGGGGGCCAAGCTGTGGCAGATCACTGCCCTGCAGAGGGCACTCCGGGCTGGAAATCAAGCTAATTCCCTGAGAGACCAGCAGGAGGAGCAGCAGGGGTGAGTCCACACGCTTACGGTGACCCACTAAAGCCTCCAGGTTCTTTTCAGCAGTACAACCTCCTACCTATTTAGTCCCCATTTGGTAGATCCTAAGGGAAGTACTTTGCACTTGTCTTTGCTGAATTCAGACCAATTCGCCACTTTGTTGAGGTCATTTTGGATACTAATTCTGTCCACCAAAGTGTTAATCTCAGTGTTCATGTCCTTTATGGCAAGTACTACTTTTACTGATTCTTAATCCAATAAAATGTTTTCACCACATTAGCTGTGTGCTTTTGATTGATCATGAAACTGGACCTTTCTCCTTGACCCCAAAGAGGAACATGTAATATGAACATTTTCTGTTCATCCAAACATGTTCTGGGCCGGATTGTGAGAAGTGTTTCTGCAGAGGCACAGAGATGCATAAAAAGTCATCTCCATTTCTGTACTGGCTCCATGAGAGCCTATGACATTAGCAATCTGTGATCTGGGGTGTGTCAGGACTGCTTGTTCCTGCTCCCCTAAGCAAACAAGGCACCAAACAAGGGGCCAGGAGGAGGTCGGCTCATACCCTTGCACACTGATGGAAGAAATCTCACTGTCTGTCACAATGGGGCCTCAAACTGGGTTGGGACCTCTGGGTACCACCAGGATATAAATAATTACCTTAACATAGTGTTAACACAGAGTCAGACTGTGGGCATAAAATGCCCCTTTACACCAGCTTTTGAGACCTTGGGGAGTGGCATAGAGGGGAGACCAGCCTCCCTGAGGCTAAAGAGGAAGCATGACCCAGTGGTTAGGGGGATAGCCTGGGACTGGGAAGATGTGGGATCAATTCCTTACTCTGCTACAGGCTTCTTATGTGACCTTGGGCAAGTCATTAGTCTGTGCCTCAGTTTTCCGTGTGTAGAATGGGGACGATAGCACTGCTTTGCCCTTTAGAGGTGGTATGAGAATAGATACAATAAAAAGCTTGAGTAGCTCAGGTACTGTGGTAATGGGGGTTATAAAATTACCTAAGGCAAGTAGTCTGTGCTTGTGAGTGGGAAGGACCAGGGAATAGTTGGAGTGTTGGCTCTAAACCTTTCATCATGCCAGCCACTGCATATGGAGCTCGTGCCCAGGAAATACCACAACCTCTGGTGCAGGGGAGAAACGAGGAAGCAGATAGACAGTGTCTGTGGCAAAGCCACAGTTGACCTTGGCTATGTGCGTGGTCCTTGTTCTTGTTTTGTACCTAAAGTTTTTTGAGAGTCTTGGCAATGCTGGATACAAAGAGCACTCAGAATTCCAGGCAGCACCCAGGGACAGACTATACAACCATATATTGTGATCTACCATGAGTAAACATTAAAATGCTAATTCAACATGGTTAATAGCAGACCCCTGACACCAAACCACAGTGCAATTCTGGCTGTTAAAAAAGAAAAGAAAAGAAAAGAAAATACAGTCTCCCTTTTAAACCTAAATAAAGGTTTTAGGATTGGTGATTTTACAGCACCAAGAATTCATGACGACGAAGCATCAGTAGCTGCTGAAAGAGGCTGTTGAGAATTGAATTACTGTAAATGTAATTTTATAAGATAATTATTTTTCTGATAAGATCTGCCATGTAAGAGACTTAGTACATTGTGGCTATTGGATTCTTGTACAGATAAATTGTTTTCATTTTATTTTCTAATTATACAGTAATGCAATTTACAATGCAGTTTTATTTTCATTGTATCACACCACCCCACAAAATACTTTACACAGAGTAAATAATAGAAGAGACACAGACAGTTTATACAAGATATAAAAGATATTAGGCTTGATTCATTCACTGGGTTTTGCCAGCAGAATCAGGCCTCAGGAGTATTTGTGTTGCTAGCCAACATCTAAAACAAGCCATATGAAGGGGGCGTGGCCACCCAGAAAAGGGTGGAGCCATGGCAACTAGAACATATGCTGATTCAGCATCTCTCTCAAACAGCAGAGTCTGTGGAGTCCAGCAGATTATGAAAGTGTTGTTAGCTTCATTTTTTTTTTTTTTTTTTTACTATTTTTGCAAAAGGCAAATTCTTAATATTGACTCCCTTCTCTTGGGGATTCTAAAGCATAATACCACCATCAGATCAGGATTAAACAAAGACTGTAAATGGCTAGCCAACTACAAAAGCAGTTTTTCCTCCCTTGGTGTTCATACCTCAACTGCTAGAAGAGGGCCTCACCCTCCCTGACTGAACTAATCTCGTTATCTCCAGACTGATTCTTGCCTGCATATTTATACCTGCGTCTGGAAATTTCCATTACATGCGTCTGACGAAGTGGGTATTCACCCATGAAAGCTTATGCTCTGATACATCTGTTAGTCTATAAGGTGCCACAGGACTCTTTGCTGCTTTTACAGATCCAGACTAATGCAGCTACCCCTCTGATACTAAAGCATAATAGAAACCCCTTTTTGACCCAAGCAGCTAATGAAAGTTAGGGCCTGCAGGTCATTCCAGTTAGGAAAAGAAATTGAGGATGGAGTCAGGTACCTTTGATGCAGTCCTGTTTATTTACAAACAATATACAAGCCAGGTTCCCTGGACACAGGAGGAACCAAACAACAGGAGGTAATTTCCTTACAGCCCCAAACCTCTTTTAGCCAGCACCAGAATCAAAAGCTCCCACCCTAGGCTGTCCCAGGAACACACACTCAGTACTTATTCAGGCTCCATCTAGCTTTCTTCTCTTCCCTGTGTCTGTGGCTATGCTGTCTCTTCCCTCTCATGCCACACATTACCCAAAAACATACCCAGCTAAGCCCTCCACCCATATAGTTCTGATTCCTGGATGGAATCACATATGCCTTTTGTTTTAGGAGGGGGCTGCTATGAAGGAGCTTAATTGTTTCCTACAGCTCTCTTAAATGAAGGGCAGTGGTTACACTCACCAGCTTTAATGAGATTTTTGCCCAACCACATAATTTTTTTTAAAGCTTCCTAGTTGTAAGGCAGAAAACATTTATCTCCGATGCTCACGGGCCATCTCCCCAGACTGGGAGAGTCCTGTCTCCGTTTTTAAATAGGTAGGCAGATAACTATGAAGTGTCTCCTTGTTTGGAGATGAATGGGCAGTGCACAGTAGGGAAGGAGGAAGCAGCAGGTGCTTCTTGGGGGTGACTCCTTTGCCCCAATTCTAGGCTCTCCTGTGGCCCCTGTGTGCTGGCTCCCAAGACTACAGGGGCCAGAAAGCCCATGTGTCTCTCCCCGTGCACACACAATCTGGGAATAGCCCTGGCATAAGGAGGATTTTCTGATGGCATAGGGCCAGCAGAATGGCTCGTATGCCAACTCCTCTCACAGCCCCTGGAGGGTTCTAAGGGGCATGAGAGTGTGGACTGGAGGAGGAACACTCTGTGCTCCAGCTATTCCAGGGTGCTGTATGGCTCCATAGGGAACTGCTGGGGGCCATGTACAAAAAGACAGCACATGGAGCTTCTCTAGCTTACACTGGCAACCACTGGTCATCTCAGTTGCTTCCATTGCTCAGGAGGCGCAAAGGCTGCACACAGCCTTCTTTCTTCCCCACACTCCCAGGCTGTGCCAAGCGTAGTTCTGCCACTGCCCAGAACTAGGGTGCTGGTTTCTATTTCTGGGAGGGGATATGGGCAAGTTGTTCAAACAAGGGGACTGGGAGACAGGGCTGTTTGGATCTTGGTTCAAGCTATAGGGTTTCAAGTCTGGACCTAAACTTCTCCAAGGTTAGAGAGGAGGACGGAGGTCCAGAGCTTGGGTTACAGGCCGGCTTAGCCCCATCACACAGCACCACAATTCATTAATGAAATCCTGGTCCCACTGAAGTTAGTGGGAGTTTCACCATTGACTTTAGCACAGCTGGGATTTCACCCCATATCTTGATCTGTGCTTCCCAAGGACTATGAGTGTTCAGATATGCGGGTTTGGTTTGACCCTGTCTCTACAGACTAAATGTTCATTAGAACTCACGGTCAACTGAAACCAAGTAATGAAAATATTCACATGATGGATTAATCAATTTAATTGAGCCCGCTCTCTTTGTATATGATTATGATTTCCTAAAATCCCTGCCTGCTGGTCTTGAAGCCTCAGGGGGAACAGAATTGCAGAGAAGCAGGGGAGAATTTTCAATTAACAGTAGAACTTTCTAAATGCTTTCTCCCAAAAAGAAACACTCCCATGACCTACACAATGAACCAAGACTTACAATTTCCAACACCCTTGATTCCTAAATGGCAACAAACTATAAAAATGTTAAGAAAGTATTTTACATCTTCAAAATTTTATTACCACTGAAAGCATCATTAAGTTGAAATTGATTGCATTAAAGACTGCATTAATTAGGAGTGAAATGCTGAAAATACCCTGATTTCTAGCTGACGACATGTCTCTTACAGGAAATAACGGCTTTCTTAAGAACAGCAGCATTGCTTAAAGTGCAGAAATGCCTTAAGAACCTAGAGATGCATTGGATCAGTAGAATGTGAGGCTGGAATTTGAGTTTGGATTTTATTTGTAGCAGTGGCTGCTATGTATTGGGGTGCAATCCCAGGAGGGGTCATGTCACTGCCTGCCCTGCAACTGTAGGTGCCTCACAGTGTTTTGCTGTTGTAGCTCCCAACATGGGCCACTCTCAGCCAAGCGACCAGCACGCAGGTAGAATGTGTGTGCTGGACAGTCCTGGGTCAGCAGTTCTGACCCCAGCAGCCTGTCTACAGCCCCATTCTGGCTTCCACCAGACTTGGTTACTACTTGAGGGTAACCCCAACACACACCCAGTCCTGAATTTTCCCAAAATCGTGTTCTCTGCAATGTCCAGCCCCCTCCAGGACAGTTCAGAGAAACCATATGGTTCATTTGCTCCTTTACCAGTTTGCTGGTATTAACCTTTAACCAGAGCTGACACTTATTTTAGTACAAACACAGCACTGTTGGTTTAGATCAGGGGTAGATAGCCTATGGCACGTGCGTCAAAGGTGGCATACGAGTTGATTTTCAGTGACACTCACTGCCACCGGTCCGGGAGGGCTCTGCATTTTAATTTAATTTTAAATGATGCTTCTTAAACATTTTAAAAACCTTCTTTACTTTACATACAACAATAGATTAGTTACATATTATAGACTTATAGAAAGAGACCTTCTAAAAACATTAAAATTATTACTGGCACGCGAAACCTTAAATTAGAGGGAATAAATGAAGACTTGGCATACTGCTTCTGAAAGGTTGCTGACCCCAGGTTTAGATTAATAGAAAAGGAAGTTTATGAACAAAAGAAGATATGATTTTAAGCGAGTTGAGGGAGAAGTGAGAAAGTTGGAAATGGTTACCAGGAAATAAAAGTGAAAATACACATCTAAAAGTGAAAAACTTAATCTAGCCAGTTTGGGTTCAAGGCTTGTTTTTTTTAAGATGGTCTTTTTCACCCAGTCTTGCAGCAAAAAGATGACTGACCCTTCCCTTAGTCAAAATAGATTCCAGAGCCCCAAAGGTGCTGCTGCCTTTGTCGTCTTAGCAGAAAGAGAGAACTTCGGGTTTTCCACCTGGTTCTTTTATAATCCAGTGATCCTTTGAAATGGATTCTTCTGGAGGTTACCCTCAAAGTTCTTTTTCAAGCTGTGAGGAAGGTGATGTGGAGGCCGGTGGTGAAGGAGGCTCCATGCTCTTCCCCCCACCACCACTTGTTTGCTGAAATGCAAATTGTTCTGCGTTGCCATCTCCCTGCCCTGCTGGCTTGATGACCCTGTTTACTACTTATATGTAAATTGAGCTAAACACACATTCCTTTGTTTAGAATAGACCTACTTTAACAACTTTTGCCTAGGCAAGGCTGTCTGGTTTTGAACATGTTCCACTACCTTCATACAGGGGGAATTCATAAGTTTACATATAATGTTGCTACATACATTTCACCTTGATATTATTGACCAGAGAGTTATTCATTTTCCAGTGATACCTCACAAGGCATACTTTGTACAAAGATTGTTACAATGGTATGTAGGGTGTAAATACAGAGGAGCTGTGGGTCACAGTGGCCTTAATGCACATTCAAAAGCAGCATCCATTCTCATGAAATTTCCCTTCTCACACCAGCCCAGGGCCACCGAGAAGAGGCTCACAAGGGGCTGTTTGCCCTGGACCCCTGGTTTGAGAGGGACCTCAAACCAAGTGGTGTTGCAACCTGGCACAGAAGGCCACTCAAGTTTGGCCCAGCCACCTCTCTGTCATGATGGAGCGGTGGCTGAGCCAACCCCAAGTGGTGCTGCGACCTCGTGTGCCAGGTCACAATGCCTGGAGCTGGAAGCTACGCCCAGCTCTGCAGGACAGGCGCCGTTGCTGCGTAATTAGTGCAAAGCAGGCTCTCTCTCCAACACCTTCTCCCCTGGGGCCTCCCCTCAGTGTTTTTGAATCTTTGGCAGGGAAGCCTCAATTTCAGACTTTGCTCTGGGTCCCCCAAAAATTCTGTGTAGTCCTGAGAGTCCTCTAACTCCTCACAGGGCCTTAAATCAACATTGCTATCTTCTTGGAAGGGCACGCACAACTTTCATTCCCTCTCCCAGGCTTCTCTGCAGGATGCTGGGTACCTGCTCTCCTCCCCAGCCTCGGTGGGAGAGCTGTCAGCTCAGGCTGCCATTTATCCCCTAGTTCACGAAGAGGTAGTAACTGGCCCATGCACCCACCCACATGTGGCACGCACCACTGTCTGCTAGAAACTACCACTCCCAGAATCCTTTGTGTGTTTCCCTTGCCTCTAATGGAAAGGACTGTGGATTTGTATGGTTCCAGCAGGTGGCAGTAGCCACAGGGATAGATGGTGCTGCTTTTGACAGTGCATATGTGTGATGAGAGTCAGGCTGGCTATCACTCCTCATAATATCCCTGTTGGATTGAGGGGATTGTAGGTACTCAGCAGACCACACAGCAGAGGGAAGGAGAAGTTATCCAGAGCTCCTTTGAAGAGCCTGGAGGAGTTGTAGAAGCATGGCAGTGGGGGCTCTGAAGAGAAGAAGAGTGCTGGGGACATGGACTGGGTGGGGCTTTGCTTCCAAACTGATGGAAATTGGTCTGTTCTGGCTTTTGCAGTTGGTTGAATCTCAACCCCAAAAGACAGATAAGAATCAGAGCTTCCAAAAACAAACACCTGCAAAGTTTGGGAGGGTTGGGATCCAGGGCCGCCAGCTTGAATAGGATAGGGGAAGTGATTTGAAAGGGCTGTAATACACTAATCCACCAGAGCAAAACCTTCTCCCAGAAGAGTTTTATGTTCCAGTTAGGATCAGAAAAGTGGCCCTGGAACCCTGACCTCCTGGCAGCGTCGGCTTTAGGAAGTGCGGGACCCAACTGGAACATTTTTGGTGAGGCCCCGGCAGGGATGACTAAAAAAAAAAAAAACATGAAAAAAAGGGGGATGTGGGGCTAGCTGGAGACAGGGAGTGGCTGTGGGCAGGGCAGGAGGTGCGGGGCTGGTGCAGGAAGGGGTTCTGGGTACAGGGGGTACAGCCCACCCTGTACAGTAAGTGCCCCGTACTCCTCCCTCCCCCACTGGGGTAGCAGTAGCAGCCCGGGGCTCCCCTGCTTCTACTGCCTGGGCCCTTTAAATAGCTATGGGAGCCCTGGGGAAGCGGCTGGGCTCCTGCGGCTATTAAAAGGACAGGGGCAGCAGAGACAGCTGCAGCCCCGGCCCTTCAGATAGCTCCCGGAGCCTTCCGCTATCCCAGGGCTCTGAGAGGCTATTTAAAGGGCCCTTTAAATAGCCGCGGGAGCCCTGGGGAAGCAGCAGAGTGGTAGAAGCAACGGGAGCCCCAGACTTTTTAAATAGCCCCCAGAGCTCTGCAGCCCTACCCCAGGGCTCCAGCAGTGGGGCTCTGGTGGCAATTTAAAGGGCCTGGGGCTCCAGCCCCTGCTGGGAGCCCCAGGGATTTTAAATTGTCCCCTGAGGAAGCCGGGCCACCCCAGTACAGCACACCGGCTCTTGACACTACATCGTACTGGGGCTTGGGCACAGGGCCCTCTTAAGCGCGGGGCCCGATTCAGGGGAATCGGGTGAATCGGCCTAAAGCCAGCCTTGCCTCCTGGGGTATGTCTACTTTGTAGCTGAGAGCACCCCTCCTAGGCCAGATAGACAGCCAGGCACTAGCCCTGTTGACACTGCAGCCCAGGCTAGCCACCCAAGTATAGACCCTGAGATTCAGACAGGCTTGTCCATGCCCCTGCCTGTGCAACAACATCTGTACGTGCTAAATATAGCAGTCAGCTCCAACAGAGCTAGTGCATGTTTGTTGCTCTGGGCTGGGAGGCACACTCCCAGCTGCAGTGTAGACATAACCCTGGGGTCCAACTTATCCTCTCTGTAATGTCCAGATCAAATATGGTGCTTTGTTTATAAGCAAAAATAATGTTTTTTCTAACTGTAAGCAGGTCACATTCAGAGATCTACAAGTAAAACTGGGTTCATTTTGCCTCACTGCCCATAGTAAAATTATTTATCATTATTGTTATAATATTTTATTTATTTATATTACGATAGCACCCAGGACCCTTTGTTGCAGGTGCTCTGCAAAAGCAGAACAAAAAGATGGTCCCAGCCCCAAAGGGCTTAAAAATGTAAATAAAATCCTGTCACCAGCACTTAGTTGAGTTTTTTGCTGATGGTATATGAGGAAGAACAGAATCCAGCTGCAGCCACTGCTCTGCAGGGCTACTATTAGCAAAAGACTTACTATCAGTAAAGTGGGGATGAGTCTGACCCAGGGAGGAGATATGTTGAGTAAATAGGTGCAGTTTTAACATCGTCAATTTGCTGTCACCACAATTTAGAGAGAATGAGCCTCAGTCTAGGAGTGTGTCTATTAAGAATTTATGAAACAGCTGGCAAGTTGTCCCTGAAGTAATCACAGAAACTTTCCCCGCTAATGTACTGTTCAGTTCCACCCTCACTTCCTTTCTTTGGCAATAGACCTTTACAGCACATAATTAGTCACTTTCGGAAGCACTTAATTCATGCTATTCAGATTTGTAGCAGCAGAACAAGCTATATGTTCAGCTGCAGTTTATTCAGCAACATGTCATTGTATTACATTTTCATTTACCCAGGAATAATGACATACCCATCAAACTGTGTTTTCACAAAACCCTTTGTCTTCTCTTGGTTGTGGCTCCGGTGTCTGAGTTGATGTTTGCACTGAGCATGTGTGGTGTCCGTGTGTGTTGTGTCCATTCCTTGCTAGAGACACTTTGTCTAACCCAGTGGTCCCCAATGTGGTGCCCACGAGCACCATGGCGCCCGCTGGGGCATTTATGTGCGCCCGCCTAGTGCCCAGCAGGGGAGAGAAGCCACGGCCCCGCGCCTGATGGGGACAGAGAACTCCGGGGCTGCAGACTGCAGGCACCAGTGTTCTCCATCCTTGCAGCTTCTCTCTGGCTTCTCTCTTCTCTCTGGATTCATATATTATGTTATATTAAATATGATGTTTTTTGTATTATTTAATGTACAAATACAAAATAAGCCTTGAAAAATTGTTAGCGCCCGCCACACTCTTCTGAAAACATGAATGTGCTACTGGCCACAAAAAGGTTGGGGACCACTGATCTAACCCTTGACAGTATCCTGTAATGGCTGAACGTCAGGCAGGTAAACGGTGGAAATAGATATTGTTTTGTGTACTATCTATCTAGGTTCTTATACAGGGTCCATTACTGGTGGTATCTGAGTGCTTTGCTAAATTATAAGTGATGCATGCAGATATATACACAAATCTGTAAGTCTCTCAAATAACCCATGTCTCTACAAAATGTCTGTATAAATTAAAACTAACAACATCTAAGAACTTGGGTCCTAATCCTGAAGTGATGTCAAGGATCATGTACATGTAAAGCTCCTTGCAAGTTCAGGGAATTCTATCTGTGGTATTTATATGACCTCCATCACCATAGTGTCTTGAGCACCTCACAATAGACTGCACCCTCTCTCTCTCTCTCTGGTACCTACATGAGCCCCATCACCACCATAGGGTTGGAGAACCTCACAAACATTGAAGTATTTAGCCTCACAACAACCCTGTTAGGTAGGGCTGTCTCTGTTATCTCTGTTTTGCAGAGGCACAGAGTCAAAGCAATTTGTCCAGTATCCCACATGATGGTTGTGATGGAGCCAGAATTCAAGCCAGGTTTCTCACAGCCCAGGCCAGCAGTCTAATCATTGGACCATCCTTCCTTGCCTTCTGCGTAACTTACAAGACAAGATCTGAAAGAATCTAGTGGAATAACACAGCTCCTTTGATCCCCCAAACTGGAAAGAGAGAGAGTGAAAAACACATACATGAGCACACATCCTCGCAGAACTGACCTCCCTTTACAAACCCAATCTGAAACACTAAGTATTGTTGTTATGAAGAAGGGAATACAATAGCCAACTTCTAAACCCCAAGGGAGCAAAGGAAATTTGTTACATGATCCAAGGGGATAATGGGATGAAAAATGCAGGAAAACATGGACCGAGGTGTCCAGGAAACCTTACAGTAAGGTCTGTAAAATAGTTCTCAAGGGAAAGTGAAGTAGTCATGAACCTTGAATCTTTAAGAATTAAACTGGACAAAGTGTTAGATAGTGCAGGGAACAATTCTGTAGTGGCAGGAATGGGTTAGATGATGGTGCTTTCCTGTAGCATTGAAAGTGTGCTAGATTTTGAACCAAGGGAAAGGCACAATCCTTGCCTGGTAGAGCTCTTAATCTAAAGACGGACAAATAAAAAACAAAACAATAAAACAGATAGCAAGTAGGGCAGAAACATATATACTTCTCTATCTCTGTGTACATACGTCTATATAAAACAGGACTTGTAAATTATACCCAATTTATTCCTCAGGCATTCTGTGGCCTAATATGCAGTGGTGTGTAGAGAATGGATCACTAGACTGGGACTTAGAAGACCTATTTTCTATTCCCAGCTCTGCCACTGGCTGCCTGGATGACCACTTAGTCGCCTGGTGCCTCAGTTTCCCCATCTGTAAAATGGGCATATGATACTTCCTTCCTTTGTAAATCACTTTGCCTCTACTGATGAAAAGCACTGTATTATTAATAGTTTTTATCCAATGAGTCATGCTCTCTGGAAGCCAAGAAATGCCTTGTAGTTAAGAACTGAACTATGCCACATTTTTGCATCAAATTGTAATACCTTGTGTTCTATTACAGTAATCACAAGAATCTGACTTTCTTGGCATAGACAATTTCATTGCATTCATTTCTGACAACAGATGTCAAGCGGGGAAAGCCTGAATCCTGGGAAAAAAGTTATATAATTTTCGACTGAATCCACTAAAAGTTTTTAGCTTCAGGTGCTCAAAGAATACAAGCAAATTATCATTGAGAAATCTCTCTCTTATATGAAACCTTTTTTCAGCAAATAGTTCTTTTAATAGAGCTATTTCTCTTTTACAGATGCTGGCCATTAAGTCAATAGTCTCCTCTTTGTTCTCCAAGCTGTAGCCCATTTCACAAAAACATATACAGATTTTCACAGTTCCACTCAACTGATGGTCTTTGTTTCGATTAAAAAAAAAATCTCAGTTTGTAAGTAGCTGGCAGTTAGCAATGGGAATACTCACAGGACTAAAAGGGGTTTAAGGTAAATTAAAACTGCTTCAGTCACTGCAGATTTCTCTCTCTCTCTTTTTTTTTAATTTAATTTCTGGGCTTGAATCCATTTCTAACCTGTATAAGGAATTAAATCCCTCAGTGCAGATTCCCTTTTGTAGCCACTTCTCATTCTTAGCAGAACGCATCTAGTGTCCTAGTTCTGTACACTCTTACTCTTGTTGAACAGGCCTCACTCCCATGGGGCTTCACTGAGACTGTGCATTCTAAGGAACAGCGTGTGGCTGTGTCGCCCCAGGATGAGACCTGCACCCCTTTTGCTCCAGAGTGAAAAGTAAGTTACTTCAGTTACTGAAAAGGGTGAAATGTATTCCAGCCCTTTCACCCAGACAGTTCTTCTGGATGTTGCACTGGGAGATGGGGGCCCTCCCAGTCCACTTGCTCAAAGTGGGATGACGCACTGGCTGCACTGCACAGGGAACCAGCTGTGAAGATTCAAGGAGCTCTAATGCATCCATGCCAGGGCACTTACTCCCCCTTACTCACCTGGGTAGCCATTGCAGGGCTAGCCAAAATCTAGCCCAGGAATAGTGGTCTGCGGGTTTGGGCCCTAACACATTAGTTTCCTTTTTATTGTTGGTACCTAGTTTTTTCTGCTGACTTGCAGTTTTCCAGAGCCCAATCCTGCAACTCTTAGTCATACCTGAATAACTGGCAGGGCTACCCAGGTAGAATTGCAAACCTGTTCCCAAACCTGCAGGTGAGGCAGTTATGCTTTTTCAGACCTCAGGAGAGATGCACTGTAAGGTATAATCTTTGATGGCCAGAAAGAACACGCTATATATAATCAGCCGCAATGTGACAGTAAGAAGGCATCGGACTGTATCTGATTTTTATTGAAACGCCAAATGGAATCTGAAGTCTTGTATCACCAGGGGTATCTTTCAAACAAAGTACAGGATCCAGCCTGTACAAATTAAGCTAGTCATTATAAACTTAATCCACAGGCTGAATGGTGAAATTGAAAAGCACTTAAGCGTTAAACTGTGCTTCTAAAGGTAAAATAATAAAGCGTAAGTGCTTCTAAAGGTAAAATAATAAAGCATAAAGATTGCTGGCAGCAAAGAGAGCTGGGCTGAATACTTCAGCAGAAATTGGAACGTATTATGACTCTTAGGGAGGCTGAATGTCTTCAGTACCTTGTTTTTTTGCCACAAACTGGTTTGCAACCACCTTTGTCCAGGTGGAGAACCTTATGCATGAAATCTGTTTATGTTTTTAAAGCCAGTGGGATACCTTGTTATATTTAAGGTGTTATTTGGCCATATTTTGTTATTATCAAATTGTGTCTAAAATCTTGCAGCCTGCTCAACATCAAACTTAATTCACGAACGGTAATAAACTTCCCCATATCCGTCAGTCAAAGGAATTTATTTCACCAGGTAAAAATCCCTTGTAACTGTGTTTTCTTTATGAAGACATCAAGAAGGATTGCAAATGGAAACAGGTGCAAACAGATAAGGAAAATAAAAATAATCGTGTCTGCACTCTTGTATGGCACCGGAAGGCTCCTAAAGTCTGAAGGTCAAATGCCACAGCAATTTGTACACTTTAGATTCTGCTTTGTGCCACTTTGTCATTGCCTTGTACTGCAATTGGTAAGCATTTGTTTCCAGCTTATTTTGTTCTATGCTTGGTGAGGGTTTGATCCTGCTCCCATTAAAGTCAATAGCAAAACTTCTAATTCATCAAAGAACTTTATCACACACTTAATTTTAACTTTGACTTTGGTGGGGCTACTTGCATGCTTAAAATTAAGTGCAGGCTTGAGTTCTGTGCTGAACTGCAGCAGAAATAAGAACATAAGAATGGCCATACCGGGTCAGACCAAAGGTCCATCTAGCCCAGTATCTGTCTACTGACAGTGGCCAATGCCAGGTGCCCCAGAGGGAGTGAACCTAGCAGGCAATGATCAAGTGATCACTCTCCTGCCATCCATCTCCATCCTCTGACAGAGGCTAGGGACACCATTCCATACTCATCCTGGCTAATAGCCATTTATCGACTTAACCACCATGAATTTATCCAGTTCTCTTTTAAACGCTGATATAGTCCCAGCCTTCACAACCTCCTCAGGTAAGGAGTTCCACAAGTTGACTGTGCGCTGTGTGAAGAAGAACTTCCTTTTATTTGTTTTAAACCTGCTACCTATTAATTTCATTTGATGACCACTAGTTCTTGTATTATGGGAATAAGTAAATAACTTTTCCTTATCCACTTTCTCCACACCACTCATGATTTTATATATCTCTATCATATCCCCCCTTAGTCTCCTCTTTTCCAAGCTGAAGAGTCCTAGCCTTTTTAATCTTTCCTCATATGGGACCCTTTCCAAACCCCTAATCATTTTAGTTGCCCTTTTCTGAATGTTTTCTAGTGCTAGAATATCTTTTTTGAGGTGAGGAGACCACATCTGTACACAGTATTCGAGATGTGGGCATACCATGGATTTATATAAGGACAATAATATATTCTCAGTCTTATTCTCTGTTATAACTGGGACACCCTGGAAGACAGCTTGCCATCCTGATTATGGGCTGACTTCTGAAACCCTTATTTATCTTGAATCATATCTTAAACCACAATGATCCCATTGATTTCAAATCATTGGGACCACTTGTGTATTAAGGGGCCATCCAGCATGACTAATCTCTCTATCTGTTTATCCAGGTATGTATATGGCCCTTATGAGGATAACTGCAGAATTGGGGCCTGAATAAGGGTATCAAGATCAGGCTCTCCATGGTCACCTCAACAAAATGAAGTAGTTTTGCCTTTATATACTGTGGCTTTTTTCCATCCAAAGAGCTCAATGCACTTTACAAAGGTGAGAAAGCATCAGATGGGGAAACAGATGCAGGGAGGTTAAATAACTGAGTGACATTACCCAAAGTCCACAGCAGTGCTAGGATTAGTACCAGGGCTCCTGACTCCTAGCTCTAGCAAGCAGATCATGCCGCCATGCTGTGAGACAAAAAAGAAGCAGTTGAAGATAAAAGTGCAGGAATAAAATAATTGTTTGCACTTAAACAGAACCTTGCAGCTGAGCATCTCAAAGCCCTTTTCAACATTAATGAATGGAGTTTCACAGTTTCCCTCTGATGTCACTCACCCATTTTACAAGAAGGTGAAGCTAAGAATCAGAAGCTAAGCCTAAATTTTCAAAACGGGCATCTCAGCTTTTAGGTGGCCCATTTCAGATACCTAGGTCGTGCTTTCAGAGGTGCTAAGCACCCACATTCTATCGAAGTGCATTGGAATTGTGGCTGTTCAGTATCTCTGAAATACAGGCATTAGCTATCTCAGGTTCAGAACCCCCCAAAAATGGAGACACCTCAAACTAAGCGGATGCTTTTGAAAACATCAGCCCAAGTAACACAGGCAACCTGTGGTAGAGCTATCCTTAGAACCCAGATCTTCTGTGCTTGAACTAAAAGATCTGCTGTGTTTTCCTCTCCAGGTAAATGATATTTTATATATTTCATCTTCATTTGACCTTCTTGTCTATGTCGGTTTGCACCTGCCCACTAAATTTTATCAAAATCTCCTCAAAGAAAAGCTATTTCAATCTCCAAGTGTCAGCTGTGTCAGTAATCAGGGCCTGAAGTAGAGTCTGTCTCAGGACAACCCAGTGAATAGAGCTGGCCTGCTGTAGGCTATCTGATTGGCTATGTCACCTGATTGATGGGAAGAGTCAGCAGACCAGCTCTTAAACCCGGCAGCAGGCACAGCTAGCTGGCTGGTCAAGGCATTTGTTGCTCTCTGTTTGTGGCCACTTTTCCCCACTGTAGGTAACTCAGCTTTGCCATTGGGTCTGATTCTGGCCCTTGGCTCTGAATATGGACTTCTGTCTCTGAGCTCCTATTTTTGATGACTGTCTCCTGCTCTAACTTACTAAGTACGGTTGCCCATGTTCTGGTTTCTGACAGCCTGCTTTGGCATCAAATCATGTGACGTTACTGGTAAGAATCTTTTTGTTTTGTTGCAAAATCATAAATTGATCCAGGTTCTTGCAAAAGGTTCATGAACCTTTCAGTGAACCTGCTCTGAGTTTTGAGTCTTTAACAAAACCTCAAATCGGGCAAGTTTCCTGTGATCATTGGATTTTATTATGAATAGTCTTAGCTCTGCTTTTTTGCTAGTCACAGCCATTCCCCCAGTTAACTGAAATTTATGCTAATACTGTCCTAATTAAGCAGCAATCATTGCCATTCACTATCATTAGTTTCAATTGATTCCTTGGGAGGTATCCTGATAAAATAGTCACGCTCATTAAGAAGAGTTCACTGTAATAGGATCTGTATGAAAAGAGGTAAGTGACAATCATTTACTAGACCTGAGTACAGCATTTCCTCACTAGTTAGTAAAAACTAGTTTAGTTTAATATTTCTTCCCAGACTGAGAGATTTCACAGCAGCTTTCAAAAAGGATATCCTTCTCAATTTCCTTGTGATGTGTATTATTTATATTTATATTATGTTAACATCCGGCAGCCAGGGCCCCATTCTGCTAGAGCTTTACATGGAACTGTATCCCTCTGAAAATGAGGTTAAGCGTTTTCGTGCGAGGACAGGGAGCAAGAAGGACACATGGCCTTAGAAATAGCTGTGGAGAAATATGAGGGGTAGCTGCGCACAGGAAGGACTGGCTGGGAAATAGGTTGTATGAAGGGGAAACAGAAAAATTGTAGTTATCCTTCTGGAAAACTGCTATTTTTATTGTCTCCCTTGCCTTGCAGATAGCAAACTCTGTGAGGCAAAGACTCTCCTGTTTGCACAGCGCATGGTGCAGCAGGATCTCAAACCTGGCTGGGGCTGATGCTGGAATACAAAAAATAATATAGCACAGACATTGTCCTGGCCCTGAAGGCACCTACAATCTAACTGTATGACAACACAGCAAAAGCAGTGCACTGGCTAGCCAACCTGAGCTGGCTGCATCTAGCTGGCGCAGATCTTAACAGAAGTGAGGAAAGTGCAGGATGACCTTCAGAGTACGCTAGCGAGACAAGTACATACCTGGGGTCAGAGCATGTGGCACAACCCCAGCACAGAGGCCTCCACCATTGCCTGTGCTAACTGGATTCAAACTAGTTTGGTTAGGCTAGCCCAGGCACAGCTTTTGCTGTGGAGATGTATGCTAGGTGGATTAGTTTATAGATGACTAGTGGCTAAAACAGATGGGGGAGCACAAGGTAACAACGAGATGTGGTGCTCAGCATTAACACCACAAACCAACTGCCTAAGCATTGGTGAGTGCTCTTCTAATGGGTTTTTAATGTCAGTCTAATATGATTGAGAGTCAGATCTTGCTCCCATTAACTGGTAAATCAGTGTATAAGTCATTGATTTCAATGGGAGTAGGAGTAGTTCCTTTATTTAGTGCCTTCATCATTCTTATTGAAATGGGCAAGTAGGCACCATGCATTAGGAGGGTGGTGCCTAAGGCCAGTGTTTGCCATAGCTTGTACTAGTGCCGGTGGCTGGCTGTATGCTGTCCAGTCAGGGGACTGTGTGGCCTTGTGTGCTCAGGAGATTATAAAAACCGCTTGTGAGTCATGCCAAAGCCCTCTGCACGTTCTGAGGCTGAGTGTGACAAGATGGTGGTGCTGTGCCAGCAGCTAAGGGGCTTTGAACTCAACTGAGATTTTCAGAAATGCACTGAAGCCCCCATGTACTCAACCAGGCTGCAGACTTAGCTGTGTCATGGGCATGATTTGGGCGCCAGTAACTTTGCAGGTCACTGTGCAAACACAACTGGGTACCGCACTCCAAACTGAGTTGAACATACACACACACACACACACACACAAGACACAGATAGCTGGAAAGAGAGTAAGCAGTAGGTAGAGGGAGCTTAGGGTGTAGGGCAGGACAATTGTAGGGAACATGACGGGGGGGGACAGGTGCAAGTAGGGCAATGCAGTTCAGGGGAGAACTGGCTGCGGCACAGTCACCGCATGAGCATGGCTGGGATATAAAGAGTCAAAGGAGTGATGGGTCATGGCCGGTCTCTGCTCAGTTAGGATAACATGAACTTGCACTCAACAGAATCTACACGCCAAGGAGAACCTCATGGGTCTGGCAGGTTATCCAAAGTACATGCTCAGCCCCCAAACCATCCTACACTTCCCCGATGAGCTGGGGGAGAGGGGAGTCAGCAGAGCTGGCAAACAGGAGCTACAGCCACTCAGTTTCTGTCAGCGTAATGGCCTCATTAGTCTCTTGCTAGCTTGCCTGTGGGCTCCCAGTGCTGGTGTGTGAGAGCTTTTATTTATAATGTGGTCTTAATAGCTTAGTGCAGATTATTTTGTGTGGAGGGCTGTATTTTTCAGAGCATTGATTCTGCCTGTTGGGCAGCTGTGTGTGGCAGCATTTGAGGGATTGTGTGAATGTTTGGGAAGGGTCAGAGAAGTGGTAAATCCGCTGCCAAAGGTCCTTGAGAGTTTTACATCTGGTGTTAGTAGCCTGAGGGTGGTGTACCCAGCAGGTGCTTACCTCCTGTGATTCCCTGTCCCTGCACATATGGAATTGCATTCAGCTAAGGGATGAGTTAGAATCAGACACTCCCTCAGATGTTTCCTGTCAGATGGCCTTGCATGCTGGTAAACTACTGGAGGGGAAGATTAATCTTAAATTAGCAGCAGAAGCAACCTGTGTCTCTGATTTTGAGGATAACATTTCTTCTTTGGAAAAGGAACTGCAGACTGACTTGGAATTGTATTGTCAGCTGAGAAGAGGAAATGCTTAAACAGTTACAGCCCAATAAAAGAAAGTGGCTCTTACTAACAGAATGAAAATGAAGGAAGTCAGAGGACCCAGTCCTGCTCCTGCCCCCTTGAACTCACTGACGACTTCCACTGAAGTCAATGGGGACAGGATTGGGAACTAACAGCAAGAATGAGATTTTTCCAGGATTGAGCAGCCAGTCCTGCTCCCATGCATGTACATGTGACCAGGAACTTGCAGTCTAATCCTGGGAGCTGCTACTCCCTCCAGCACACATTGACTCTAGTGTGTGTTGAAGGGTCCCATTGTCTCAAAGGTGATACACCTAGCATGGTCAGCCCCTAGAGGAGGTGGCCGCACCACTGACACTTTGGATGGAATGAGGGCGTTCCTTGAACTCTGATTTGGATGTATCTCTTCCAAAATGGAGCTGGGCCAGAAAAGGTTTTCCTGCCCAATAAACATCTTTGGGATGGTGAAGTTTATCAATATCTCAATCTGGTATGAAAAGTAAATCTCTCAAATCTTCACAAATTGCAACATTTTGTTTTGATGATTTTGAAATGTGGTGGTTTTTAATTAGAATAGCTTGTATTTCAAAGCAATGTTGTTTCAATCTAGAAAAGTGATTGGAAATGGAAGGTTCCCAAAACCTTTAAGATCTTTTGTCAGACCATTTTTTAATTAAAACTGACTTTCCCATAAAGTTTGTTTTGACAAATTAATTTTTTCCAGTGTAAAAATGTTTTGGCAAAAATTCCTAATTGGCTTCATTCCAAGCCCCCTGTACATCCTAAAGTAACAGTGAAAGGAAACTCTTTGGAGATTTGTAGAACCACGTATGGATTTTCTCATCTCTTCTTTCAACACTGATTTTGTGTTGACTTAATCAAAGGGTTTTTAAACAAAGTCTTATCTGGCATTCCTAGCTCATCTTTCTAAATCCCAAATCACCATACAAATCTTCTTACAATGGCATGTTCTCAAATATATGGAAAATATCCTAGTGTTTCACCCATGAAACTCCAAGTCATTTTAGCTGTGGCCAGATTTGAGTGAATGTTTGTTTTTAATACTCTCAAGTTATGATTTTTTTTCTTTGTACTAAAAGGATTACACTTCAAAATCTGGGAACCGGGCTATATGCTTCCACAACAGGAGATGCTGGTAGGTGATTTTCTTTGCAAGATTTTATATAATGTAGTAGAAAATGTTTGGCTTTCATTGACTTGGTTTTTTATCTGCTGATGGACTGTTTTTTCTGGTAATGACCATAAACACAAAGGCACAGTCCTTGCCCCAAGAGTTGACTTCTGTAATGCCTGAGTGTGTGTGGCTTTTTTGTTTCACTAAATGTTGTCACTTCCTCTGACTTAGCACTGACTGCAAAGTCTTAATTTTATTTCTTCTCTGACTTCAGCTTTACAAAGTCTTTAGAGACTTCTCTCCTGGTTCTGGGAGAGACTGAGCTCTGTAAATTCCTATTCAAGTTAATAAGGGAAAGAATGGTATTGATCTTAAGGCACTGAACTGGGAGTCAAGTGATCTCCTAGTTCAATTCCCAGTACTGCCACAGCTTCCTGAGTGACCTCAGGTAAATCTCTTAATCTTCCCAGTTCCTCCTTTGTAAAATAAGAATAATAGTAACTGAGTAAAACTCAGAGGCCTGTGATATACAGGAGATCAGAATAGGTAATTGAATTGCCTTCAATTCAGTGAATTAATATTGCCTTTCTCCCATTCTTGATCTTGCATTCTAAATGGAGAAGACAATCAGTGCCAGGGCTGTTTCTCATTCTGTGCTTGTACAGCATGTAAGCACAATGGAATGCTGATCTCAGTTAAGCAGTACTGTAATACAAATAGCAGTGATTTGGGGTCAGGCCCTTAGCAAGTAATATTGGAGGTCTCTTTTTATTAAACGGAGGTCTTTGTTCTGAGAGTGGGGCTCTGTTTTACATTTTTCACGTGATACCTTGCATTGACTGCTGTTCTCTGTTCCAAAGCACACAATCAAAGAGGAAAAACTTGGTACCAACGCCTTACCAAGAAAGAATTTAGTGACTACGAACAAAATAGGAAGACTTGTGAACAATGCTGCCATTAAATGACACAAGGGAGGCATCCAGAGGTGGAGAAAATGGTAATGTGCAATAGGTAGCTAGGAATAGCCTCCAGTATTAAAAATTTAAGTCTGCAACTTGTTTATAGCTGCCACTGTGTGCACTTGGAGAGAAATAGCACAAGCACAGGGTAGATCAGCAAAAGTTTGCCAGACTAGGCAGGATGAAGAGAAAATTTAACCCTGTGTTTCCCTAATGAAAGTTGGCATTTTTTCCAGTAACTTAAAGAGAGGAGGAAAGTGTAAAATCCCTCCAGAGCTTACAATCTAATTTGAAAACCTGATACCTCCTTGTTGCGTCTTGAATGAGGGGGTGGGGGGTGGCACAGGGGAAGGAAAAAGTAGGGCAGCAGGAAGAATAGATTTTCAAAACCTGTTAATACACCTGTTCTCCTGCCTAGCCACTAGCAGCTGGCAGTTCACTGCAGGCCCTGCTGGGCAAGCAGGTATTGAGGGCTTTGGAGAAGACAGGATAATGGCTTTATGGACTAACACAGGGAGAGCATTGCACCTGGAGGTCATGGACTGGAGTGGGTGGAAAGCAGCAGACAGAAGGGTGATTATCACATTCTGAGGTGCAGTTCAGACTAGAGAGGCATTGTCACCAACTACCTGCAATGTTGATGCCTCACAGTGTTTTTGCTGTTATAGCTCCCAGCCTGGGGTGCTCAAACAGCATGCAGGTCACACCTGGAGTGTCTGTATCACACCCTGCATGTCTGTATCTCTGCAGTCCTGGTCCAGCAGCTTATGAGCAATAGTCTGGCCACACACTGGTTTCCAGCAGCCTAGGTTATTGCTTCCAGGGTGACCCCAACACATGCCTAGTTGCAAATTCTCTCCCTCCATGTGTTCTGAACTGCCCAGGAAAGGGCTGTACAGTGCAGATAGTAACAGACCCTGTAACAGGTCAATAAGCAACAATTTGCTGCTTTAACTAGAGTAGCTTTGATTTAAAAAATAAAAGTTTAACTACAAAGAGGCTTTAAGTGATTACATGTATAATGCATTAGTCAGAAATGGTCATAAGAAAAATAAAGATGGGAAAAAGCTTTCTGGTTACTAAAGCTTAACAAGCTAGATGTGGTTCAAGGTACAATGCTTATCACGTGTTCTCGCAATATCAAGACAAGATCCTTCCCCAAAGTCAGAGGGCAGGTTCCTTTGTCATCTTAGGTGAAAGTGTGTGTCAGAGGGAGGGAAAGAAGACTGGGGTGCTTTTGCCTCTCACTTTTATAGTCGTCACCCTTTGAAATGCATTTTCCTTAAGGTTACCCCTAGTTAAAATTCCTTCCCACTGAGGATGGAGACATGGAACCTTTCACCACAAGCCTCCATGTTTGTCAAAGTGCAAATTGACCTGTTCCTGCCTGCCTTCTTGCCAAAGAATCACCACTTGACTAATGAATGTCCATCTTTGACACCTGTCTAGAGGTGTCAACTTGTCCTTTGTCTTTGAGAAACACATTTAACCCTCACTAGATTTTCCCAGTAAACATGTGCTGAAATTTTGACTGATATATTTTCCATAGCTTTACTTCGGTTGCTACACACATTTCACTATATTGACCAGCTAGTTATTAGTTCTCAAATGATCCTTCAAGGCATATTTTGTACAAATATTAATAGAGTGTGACTACAGGGTGCATTTGATCACAGTGACTCAGGTTGGAAGCTTTGATGAGGGGGGCACTGTCACTCCTGTTTTACAGTTGAGGAAGCTGTCAGAGAAATCACTTATCTAAGGTCACAGGAGAAGTCTGTGGTGGAGCCTTGACAAGGTAATCAAACCTCCCTGTATATTACACAGCAAAAAAGTTCATTAACTCAAGGCTGTTCAAAAGGTTTGCAAAGCTTTGTACTGCATGAGACTTGCCCATCTCTTATTTCCTCTGTCTTTTAGACCAAAATGCTGTGAAAAGTAAATATTGTCTGGCCACATTCTGCAATTCTTTGTTCTGTTGTATCCTGTAAAGGTGAAGCCCTTTTTTGCTGGGTGGACATCAGCATTCAATTCTCTGGTTACAATCTGCACTTTAACAATAGCAGAAGCTATTGAGGTGTGGCTGGTTCTGTGGCTCATATCTCACATACATGTACCTGTCATGATTATCGAGGCCAATGGGTTTAATAGGATTCCATAGTTAACTCATGTTTAAGATAAACATAAAGGCTTGCAGCTCAGCCATAAGGGTCTTTATATCCAGCCACTAACTTCCTATGTTAGCAGAAACAGGATCCTCTGAAACATCTAGTATTGGCCATTGTCATACACAGAATAGCAGATGACAGGCCATTCCTGTGGACTTACTCTGCCTTTTTGGAGTAGCGGAGACAGAAGGAGACCCATCCGAGGAGAAGCATGGCATGCCTGGGAGATTGTTGGATCCATTTGGGGTTGTAGTAAATGACACTTCGATTAATACCTGTTCAAAATTTTCCTTGAGCACACTATATTTTTTGCATCCAGAACATCACCATAAATTGCTACAACTTGCTGTAGTGTTCCACTGCCGTCTCTGAATGTCTTGTAGCTTGTGATACTTTCAATAAAATATTCTGAGCATGCAGAGAGACATTGTTAGTGACTTTTGTCACAAGATGGATGCACTTCACTCAACAGAGCAGTCAGTCTTTGAAGGAAATATATCAAAACCAGGCAAGGCGGAGACAGGCATCTGAATGCATCAGGGAAAGAAGAATTGCCTCCTCCAGTTTCCAGACAGTCCCTCAGTTTAACAGAAAAGTCACTGAAACAGAAGCAAATCACACACCGCGGCTGTCTATGTTTAGAAACCAATACACGATGTAAACTCTCACAGACTGTTAAGCAGGTGGCAACCATTTAGCTTCAGTATTGCATGCTCTCTAAGGAAAAGAAATATACCTGACAGATGCCCACTATTCAGAGTGTACCTGAATAGACAGAGGGCAGACACTGGGCAACATCCTGTTCTCTTGGGTGATGTCTACACTGGCAACTGAGTGACACAACTTTTTTGTCTTTTGGGGGGCGAGGGGAGGATGGTGTGTGTTGTGTTTTTTTTGGTGTTTTTTTTTTAAAACACTTCTGTCAGCAAAACTTATGTCTTTCAGAAGTGCTCTCTGCCAACAAAGCTACCCTCCGCTTGGTGGGAATGGAAATATTTTGTCAACAGGGGCAGCACACAGTGTAGCCGCTGTCTGCTTTTAGCAGCATGACTGTAGTGACATAGCCATGATGCTAAAAGCGGCATAGTGTAGACAGCCTTACTCTGGATTAAACTGATCAAACTCAGCTGGAGTTAGTGGAAGAGCACTGTTTTAAATGAAATGAAAATCAGACCCACTAGTCTCCAGTTGAATTTGCCTCCCAAATATACATGCTGCTAGCGAGTGAATCAAAGGTAGCTGAAATGAAGCCTGAAACAAGCATAGATGGAATGCTGTATGCATTGCTTCCCTGTGATTAGTAGCAGCTGATGACATTAGTGTTCTCAGGGCTATTTTAGGGGCCTATCCTCCAAATGCCAAGTACACTCCCTTTTAATTCAATTGGTGAGTTGAGTGCTTATACAATCAAGTCCTTTATTTGCCCTTTTCTTTGAGTGCCCATTCCTGGAATCTTAGTCACAGGAGCAGGTCTTTCGTTTTAACTTTAATGGCTTTAAAATACCTGGATGTCAACGTTATCAAGTTAGGTTTTAGGCTGAAATTCTCAAAAGCTGATTAGGAGATATGGGTATAAAATTTCCATTAACTCTTAAATGGGATAAGGATGTCCGAATTCCTTATGAGGCTCTGGGCAATCTCAACCTTATTTATGAATAAAAAATAAAAAGCAGTGTTTGGCATATGTACACTTTTGGGTAAGGATCCCAAGGTCACTCATCTAGATGTTGGCTAATTAAGCCTCACAGCACCTTTTGTAAGGATTAGTATATCAATGTTAGATAGCTAAGCTAAGGCACTTAGCAATTTTTATTTCTCATGCCGCTTTTTATCAGATCTCAAAGCACTTCCTAGAGGAGGTCAGCATTGCTATTCCCAAGGGGCAAGTGAGGGACAGATAAGTGACTTGCCCAAGGTCACCCAGCAGACCAGTGGCAGAGCCAGGAACAGACCCAAAGTCTCCCAAAGCCTGGTCTGGCATGTTAGCTAAGCCACACTGCCTGAGCCCATGGTGCTAAATGTTCTGATCCCGTTCTCAATGAAGCCAATGAAAGTTTTGCTCTTGATCTCAATGAGAGCAAGCCTGGGCCTTAAAGCTGATCTGCAAAGGACTTCTAAGAAGTTGGGCTTGTGCCCTTTTTTGCTTCTTCCCGATGTTTAAAGAACCTCCTTTTTAAACATTTTTCCTGCTTGTTTTTTTAACTTTGAAAAATCAGGCATGCCAAAGCTGTTGTCCCTGGCCTTCTAGAGCTCTCTGAGCATCTACAGGGTGAATTTTAACACCTTAATTGAATAGACAGAAGTTCTTAATCTAACTAAGATATGCCTTTCTCCAAAAGTTTTGTTAGGCATTGAGGCTAGAGCAATGAAAACAAAAAGTGTCAAGAGTTAGCTTCCCAACTCCATATTAAGAGCCTAAATTAATTTATTGATTATCAGAGGTGCTGGGCATGTTCAGCTGCCATTGTCTTAACATTTTTCCCCTATGTTAGTCACCTCTTAAATGACTTACCCAAGGTCACACCTGGAGCTGAGTTGTGGCAACAGAACACCAGAATTTGGGCCTCTAGCCATGCGTTGCAAAATCAGACTCCCTCTGAAGTCAAAGGCAAAACTCCTCCTGACTTTTCTGGATCCAGGGTTTCATCCGAGATCGCTGTAAGGCCTTGTCTGTACTAGGGGAAGTATTACATTTTAACTACCACAGCATTAAACATGATTTTGCCCTTAGTTTGGACAAGGGCAGTTGGGTTTAAAATCATACTACCTGATTGTGGTGCACCTTGGTGTGGAACTGGACAATGTTCCTTAAACATGACTGTTCTTGCCCACACTTAGGGCACAGTCATGTTAGTTAACACACTTTCTAATGTGTTTCTCTGAGTATAAACCAGACATAACTTTTAACCTTTCAATGAGTGGAAAATCTCCCTAGTGTAGAGACCCCATCAGATACTCTTGAATCAGGAGGGCATTTGGAACCTGATTCACATGTTTTGGCTCAACACACCTCAATTTTTCTTAGGTGAAATTCACCCCAGTTTAGAGGGCCAATGCAAAGCTCTCTGGGTCACTTTAGCCTCACACTGAGCACTTAAGTGCTGCATAAGGCCATGTGCCATCCGTGTACGTTGAAATGAATTTCACCCAACAGCCTGGTGGAGATGGACAAGCCATCCAAATGCGATCCAACTCTAGCCCCAAAAGTTGGGGAGTATTTAGATCCTGGGTTTTGATTCAAGCTCAGCTCTAAATAACACTCCACAAGGGTGCTTGGGGGCGCTGCACAAGCAGTTAAGAGTGAGTCAGATTCTGGCTGACTGCTCTAGCAGCCAGGGGTGGCTCTAGCTTTTTTGCTGTCCTAAGCGCGGCACTCAGGCAGGCTTAGGTGGCTTGCCTGCAGGAGGTCCCTGGTCCTGCAGATTCGGCGTACCCACTGTGGGACTGGTGGACCTCCCGCAGGCAAGCTACCGAAGGCTGCCTGACTGCTGCCTTCACAGAGACTGGCAGGGCGCCCCCCGCGGCTTGCCACCCCAGGCACGTGCTTGGAGCGCTGGTGCCTGGAGCCGCCGCTGCTAGCAGCTTTGCACTGCAAATGGTACAAAACAGTGTGAAAGCCAGTTTGCCTAAGCAAAGTCTTTGATCTAGATCCATTCCAGGAGGCATTAGTAGGGGAAAGGGACAATGGGTGGGAAAATTCTATGGTGTGCAGCTAGAACAATCCTGTCAGGTCACGAGCAGCTAGTAGTAAAACAAAGCATCCTTTGGACTGTGCGTTACGCTAGGGACCAGAACAGTCCCCAGTTGACGTGAGGATTCAGAGAGCTGCAAAGGTGATGTAAAACCACCTCTACTTCTCTACTTCATGGTTCTGCACCAGCACAGCTCTTGTGTAGGAGAGTCTAGCCCATGGTCTCTAAAATAACAGTAATAACATTTCAGAAGGAAGCCGGGCTCTGACAAATCAAACAGAAGTAGCAGAAGCAGCAAATGGAAGATGGTGGTCCAAGGAATAGCTATTTTTAAGTATTAATTTGAGGCTTGCTCACCTATTAAATGAGGCATGAACCTTTAAAAAGGTCTAAAGGACTTGACTCACTAACTCGTGAGTGATGTTCTAAATCTATTTTCTTAGAGTCTGTCAGATCTTGCAGGATTGGCTCAGATTCTGAACTCTGTTCCCTCATGCCAATAAACTCTCAGAAATCAGCAAAGGAAATAAATTCTTTTCTCTCTTCAAAGTCTGATTTCTGAATAGGGTATGTGTACATCATATGCCTGGCATGCAAAATCTGTATTGCATTTTAAATTAAATATTTAGGTGGACTGGATAAAACCAAAGAAAAATAGGCCCTTTGTAAGAAGGGTCTGAATGAGCTCTCCGTTAACATCTAGTGATGCACTGGGGAAAAGACTTCGGGAGCAGACTCTTTGCGCAGACACTCCTACTCTGCCTAAGTGCACAGCATGGTGGAGCTATTTTGCCAAAATGATCAATTCTGGCTGGTTTTTTTGGGTTACATATCACTCTAGTATATGACTGCGGTCATAATGAAATGTTGGAATAAAGCACTTCAGAACTGTGCTTTACATGCCCTGATTGGGGGCTCATCTGAAACTGAACCTCACTTGCTTAGCAGGGGGTAGGGATGCCAAATCCCTGTGATGATGAGTGGGTGGGGACCAGTTTCTACCTAGAGATGTGGACTCTGCCTACAGAACCACATGCACCCTTTGACCTGCCCCTCTCAGCATTTAATGACAGAGCTGCTTAAACTCAATTAAGAGTCCTGGTTTCCAGTTGCTACTTTCCTAGAGCTGTCCTCACTTCGGGGTGAGTCTGGGGCCTAAGCCTTAGGCCTTGTGTGGGAACAGTGAAAGGCAACAGAAACTGCACTGGCAGTGAGGTTCTCCACTTGTGAAATCACTGAGCTCTAGGTTAAGCAATGGGACCTCAGAATGTGATATCACAGCAGAAGGGAGATACAGCAGTAGCAGGATGGTGGCCAGTGTAGCAGACACGCAGCAGCACCTGTGTGCCAGTTGCAGAGGCATCACTTCCCCTTCTTCCCCCCTACCCCCCGAGTTGGGAGGTGAACCCCATGAATGCACCTCTGAACCCTGGTTCTTTGCTGACTGAAAACAGCCAGCCATGAGTGGAATGCAGCAGAGGAAGAGGAGTGATGTGCTAAAGGGACACTTGTTTGTGAGACTTTCCCACTACCAGGTAGGAAAATGAGGCAAAGGACACTTCCCAACACATTGCAGGGTTGGATTTGCTTCTGGTTACATGCTCTTGAATGTGGTTGTGTTTTCCCACATTAACGTTGAGTTTCCTTTCCCTTTTTTATTAAACATCTGCTTGATAACTGAGTGTGCACAGACTCAATGCTTGTGAGTGGGGAAGTAATACCCCCTAACAGTGCCCAGATTACCAGAGACAGACTGGGTGGAGGCTCAAGCCAGTTCTGTTTTCTATTGTTCAGTATCTAGGCATTCTGCTTAACTTGGCTCTTGCTGCTGCTGTCTCCACCTGACAGAAGGGCTGCGCGTGTGCGCACACACACAAATGGGTCGAATTCTGCTGTTGGTGGCACTAGTGCAAATCTGAAAGTAGTGACTTCAGTCAAGCTATTTCTTGATTTACAGTGCTGTAAAGCCCCCCAACTTTAACATGCTCTGACAACTCAAAGGAACAATTCTATGAAGATCTCAACAGACTGATCAAGGCCACACCTGTAACAGAGAAACTACTCCTACTTGAAGATTTCAATGCCCGAGTCAGGACTGACAGCGAGAACTGGAAAGGAGTAACCAGGCCACATGGTGTAGGCAAAAAGAACAGCAATGGACTACTCCTTTTGAGCCTTTGTTCTGAAAATGACCTGACCATTACCAACACTCTGTTCCGACAAGCGGACAAATACAGAACGACGTGGATGTACCCTAGGTCCAAACAGTGGCATCTGATAGATTATGCCATTGTCAGAAGGCAAGACATCTGAGACGTACTGATCACCAGAGTAATACGAGGAGCAGAGTGCTGGACAGACCACAGATTAGCCAGGACGTCTCTTCAACTTTACATCGCTCCCTCTCGGCACAAATGCCCTAAGCATGTGCTACTTGCTTTCAATATAGCCAAACTGAAGGATGCTCAGTGTTTCAACAATTTCCAGAAGAGTTTTGATGACAAACTGACATCCCATGGACAATTGATCGGTACTGTAACTGAAAAGTGGGACCAGTTCAAGCAGATAGTGACTGACACAGAAATAACATCTCTTGGACCAAAGAAAAGAACACATCAGGATTGGTTTGATGAGAACCAAGAAGAAATATCCTCAGCACTGGAAGTAAAGAGAAAAGCCTTTATCGAATGGCAGAATGACCCCTCCTCAGTCTCTAAACGGGACCATTTCAAGTACCTTTAGAGCAGAACACAGAAAGACCTCGGTCAGATACAAGACAACTGGTGGGGAGCAAAGCCAAAGAAACCGAGCGCTGTGCTGAGACCCACAACTCAAAGATGTTCTTCAGTGCTATTAAGACTGTCTATGGACCTTCTACACCAAGGACCACCCCACTGCTCTCATCAGACAACACAACGCTGGTTAAAGATAAAGAAGGCATCAGTGAAAGATGGCGAGAACACTTTAGCAACCTTCTCAATAGACCATCAACCGTGAATAATAACGTCCTCAATGACATTCCACAACCTGCTCTGACAGTTCTTGACTTTCCGCCCACTATAGATGAGATTAAGAAAGCTGTTAGCCAGATGAGTTCAGGAAAAGCTCCTGGAAAAGATGAGATACCAGCAGAGATATACAAAGCAGCAGGTCCAGCAGCACTAGCAGCGTTCCACAGCGTGATCATCAACATCTGGGAGGATGAAAACATACCACAGGACCTCCACAACGATACTATTGTCTCTCTTTTCAAGAACAAAGGCAGCAAAGCAGAATGTGGAAACTATAAAGACATATCCCTCCTCTCCGTTGGAGGGAAGATCATTGCCTGCATCATCTTGAACTATCTAATAGCCAGTATGTCCGAGGCAAATCTACCTGAAAGTCAATGTGGTTTTCAGCCTGGCCGGAGCACAGTCGACATGGTGTTTACTGTCAGACAAATACAAGAGAAGTGCATTGAACAGAACATGCACTTGTATGCCATCTTCATAGATCTGACAAAGGCGTTTGATACCGTTAACAGGGAAGCCTTTTGGACAATTCTAACATGACTTGGATGCCCAAGAAAATTTGTCCAGATTATACGCCTTTTTCATGACAGCATGACAGGTGAAGTATTGTCTGATGGAGCCACATCAGCCCCCTTTAACATCATCAACGGCGTGAAACAAGGATGTATTCTCGCTCCTGTCCTGTTTAACCTGTTCTTTGCGTGTGTCCTTAACCATGCAATGAAAGATCTGGACCGAGGTATATACTTGAAATACCGGCATGATGGTTCACTTTTTGACCTCCGTCGCCTGAATGCAAAGACTAAGACAGTGCAGAAATTCCTTCTTGAGGCACTCTTTGCTGACAACTGTGCCCTCATGGCTCACACTGAAAATGATCTTCAGCACATTGTCAAGAAATTTGCTTTTCAGACTATCAGCCTTGGAAAGACAGAAGTTCTCCATCAACCTGCACCTGGATCAAATGCTTGTCCCGAGTATCTCCATTGACGGCACTCAGCTGAAAGTAGTGGAGAACTTTAAATACCTGGGTAGTGTCATAACCAGTGATGGATCACTGGATAATGAGATCAACGCATGAAACTACAAAGCAAGCCAGGCACTTGGTTGTCTGCGTGTCAAAGTTTTAAATCACCACAACATCCGGATGTCAATAAAACTGCTTGTGTACAGAGCTGTTGTTCTTTCATCTTTTTTGTACGGGTGAGAAATATGGACACTATATAGACGTCACATCAAGCAGCTCAAAGCATTCCACATGCACTGCCTCTGCAACATCATGAAGATCCGCTGGCAAGACAAAGTGCCCAATCTCGAGGTCTTCAAGAAAGCCCAGATGACAAGTATTGAGATGATGATCATGAAGTCACAGCTACATTGAACCGGTCATGTCAGCCGCATGGATGCCAACATAATCCCCCACCAGCTTCTGTATGGTGAGCTCTCCCAGGGCATTCGGTATATAGGTCATCCACAGAAAGTTACAAAGACACCATCAAAGCCAATCTGTAGTATAGCAGTATTAAACCTAGGGACCTTGAGGACGCCGCCAGCGACAGAACACAGTGGCGTGCAACAGTCAAATACCTGCATCGCCTTTGAGGCAGACCACTGCTGGCATCTACAAGAGGCATGCTAATGCCATCACAGAGCATCAGCAGTGCACAATCCACTGACTGCGAACTTCCCATGCACCATCTTCCACAAAATGTGCACCTCTAGAATTGACTTGTACAGTCATCAGAGGGCACACCATGAGACCAACAATAGATGATCTGCACAGATTTGTCATCATCGGATCGATGGACTACTAAGACCTTAAAGCCAGAATTGGCTGAAAATAAACTTTCTCATGGATCCAAAAGTTTCATCATATGGGTCTGACTCTCATTTTTTGCACACCAATTTTTATGCAGATGTAGCTTCTTTAGTGAAGCTGATCCTGGTTTAATCTGGTGGTGATGAGTGTTTGCCAGGCTAGAAAGACTCCTATCCTATCCTCTAAGGTGTATTCCACTTCCAAATAGATCACTTCCTCACCTAGCCTATAGTTTAATGTTGCACTGTTTGCACAGTCAACTAGTTATTACAGATCTATTCTACCATAGAGATGGCTGCATGTCAATAGAGTATGATGGAATTCCTGACTAGCTTGTACATTGAGACAAAGGCCTTCATGCCTTACTAGGGCAAAATGACTGAAGTCTGAGAGGGTGTTTGGTCTGAGTATTGCATGCAGTATCCAGTCCTCCTTTTGTTGCATTTATTAAAAAAAAAAAGACTTTCAAAAAAAGAACTAGAAGTGCCTGATGGGTGAATTTCACCTTAAGGATTGAGCACCACTTAACCCTCAAAACAGGGTTAAAAGCCTTTTAGCAGCTAGCTGGTGTGCCAGTGTGCCTTTGTTTTTGAGAAAATGTCTTTGAGAAAATGGTCTGAGAGCATTACCCAGAACTACAGCGTATTTCAGTAACAATCATATAGCAAGATCCCATGATTTTATATGCGGTGACGTTGAACATTTCAGCAGATTGAGTTTTCAAATGATGCCTACAAGGCATACTTTGTACTCAATATATCATGTAAAAGTGGTGAACTTGGGGTACAGGGTATCACATGGAGTACAATGTGTCAGAGCTTCCTCAGAGGAAAGTCTTCATAAAGACCTTGGCATATGGCTCTGAGAGTGAGGACCAGTAGGGTCTTTTGCTTGAGATGACGATAGGTTTCTTTTCTGATTCCCTGTGTTCATGACCTGAGTTGAATTCCTGTACTACAAAAATGAGGTGAGTATTTCTTGGGCTGCATTTCTTTATGCAGAGAGAGGAACTCGATCACAGAAATTGTGGCCTGGACAGAGAGTGGATAGGGTAGTGGGGGAAATTGTGTGGTGTTATCCCCATCTTACAGGTGAGAAATGAGGCAGAAAAATTAAAGGTGATGTTTGAATATTTGTGTAAAGCTGTTTGTCGTGTCCATTTCGTTTCCAAGCTCTTTGGGGCAGCGACTATGTTTCCTCTAAGTTCTGTGGGCCATCTGGCAGACTTTTGGGGGCCAGACAGATAATAAAACTGAAGAACAGCTAAAATTGGCGGTAGGTCTACAGATCTGAACACTAAATTTGTGGCCATCTTTCCTAGATTATGCAAACATGATGTGATTATTTATTTTTAAATAACTACTTCCCTATTACAGGGATACCATCAGTTTTAAAATCGAGTATATATATTTTAAAAGGGTTGCAAGTAGCATCAGGAATTGTACCTTAGAGTCTCTGACAGTAGAGATACTGCAATCACATGTTCCTGTGTTTAAAATGGGTTCTCTCCCTTTTTTCGGTGTGTGCATGCAAAAGACTGACACAAGTGGCGTTTTGGAAGGGATCTAAAACATCATGCTTCAGTGTCTAAACTAGTATAAGAGATTAGGATGAGACCTGCATAAGGTGCAGATCAACATCTACCTACCGTGAGATCTCTTGCACATTGCTCTGAAGCTTCTGTTGCTGGCTGCTGTCAGCCATGGGACATAGAACAAGATGGTCCTTGGATCTGATCCTGTAGGGCAAAGCCCATGTTCCACACAAATGGGAAACTGACTCTCTAGGGGAACTGTAAAATTGACTATGAGCAAAATACCTAATCCTAGCACCCACTGAAGTCAATGTGAGTCTTTCCATTGACTTCAGTGGGTACTGGATTGGACCCCAAAGTGCTGTGAAATGCACAAAACCTGTGATCCTGCACCCATAGACATGAACAGCAAAGATCCCCTAGAGTTCATTTGTGCCAGGTCAGAACCAGAATAATGAATCTGAGAAAGATCAGATGTCAGTCCTGCCAAAAAACAATTTGTATAATGGGGGGTTTGAGAGACATTGCACCCAATTGTAAACCCTGTATATGATGGAAACCCCTTCAAGCCAGGTAGTGCGGCAGCACCCCTTGTTTCAACCCCTATGTGCACAGATGTCTGCATGGAGCCCTAGTGACCAGACTAGGGACTTCAGGGGTGTAGAAGTCTGCCTGCATGGATCCCCTTGAAGGATTGGGTCACTGATGTGCCTTTTTTACCTTTATTATAACAGGTGTTTGGATTTAAAAAGCATATCAAGGTAAAAATCAACATGAATGGCACTCACTGGTGGCTCTCTGTACATCAGAAAGGGCAGGCAAATGTAATCGGAATGCCTGGTTATTATAACATTACATATTAATCATATTTTTATAATAAGTATGCACAGACCTACACCTCAGATCCATTGTAGTATCTCAGGCTTTCTACTCCCCGGTTACATGGACACAATGAAAGTGAGTCTCCTGATACCAGGTCCTCGTAGTTTGACAAGATAAACACATTGCACAGACAACATCCCAAACCCTTTTGTTTGTGACCGTAGCTTTTCACACCATTTAGTTTGGTCTGTGTGAAATAATGCTGCAGGTGGCTCCTTGCAGGCGTCTGACAGTGACAGATTAAGAGCTTTGGTATCAAATGAGCCTTGGACATGCCTCCTGTTAAACATGAGCCTAAACTACAGGATTAAGAAGAGCAGCAATTGGGACAGCTAGCTGTGGATGACTTCATTTAACTCACGATCCTGCTATTGCTAAAGTGAATGAGAGATGACTGCTAAACCAGTCTAAAAATCAAGGCACTTGTTTAGTAGCCTAAATATGGATTTAAAAGCCTGACTTTAGCCCCCACTCACCCCCCAAATTCTGGCTAAAGTACTTGTGTCTGCGCAGTGAGTCTGTGGCAGAAGAATGGAACTCAGAAGCCCGGACCCTCATGGCTAAGCTCCTAACCAGTGCCTCCGGGGACAGGCATGGAACAGACCAGGAAAAGCCTTTGTGGGCCTGAAGGACATATTGCATGAGTAATACAACTCCAGCCTGAGCCTGATGGAAGAGATGCTGCTACTTCTTCCCCTCTTCCACCCGCCCTGCCCCTCAAATTCACCAGAAACACAGTAGGCACATTGAATGCATCTTATCAGGCCAATGTAACAGTGGCTAGTTTCAAGTATTACAACTCCTTGCATTAAGCCTGGGGATAGAGAGAGCTAACAGAAGTTACAAATTCTATCAAGCAGTTGATGGTTGAGTCAGTTAACATAAACCAGGAAGCACTTGAGCTGATCAGATGAAACAGCGAGATAGAATGATCCCAAGATTCTTTCAGAATAAAGACTGAACTGAAGGGACTGCTGAGTCAGGGGAAAGAGCTTAATGTTGACATAATCACATTTAATATTCCTCTGCTGTAGGTAAATGTGATTAGTTCTTCTATAAACCAGGCCAGGTACTAAGAAACTTCAACAGGACTTTATTTTTAAAGTGGAAACCTCTTTACCAAGCTGCTGCTATACCCTCTGTAACTCTCACTCTACCTCCTCAACTCCTCCCCCTCCTTCCTGTTTCCTGACCTTTCAGATTTCCAACAGACAGTGCTCCCAGTTCTAATAATTTCAAGCAACATCTAAACACCACAATTTAGTAAGCAGTACAACAACTAACTTGTAGCATTGCTGCGTGCTGTTAATTAGCTGCTGCACTGCAACCCAAAAAGACGCAAATAATGTATAGTGTTGTAGCATAGAAAAGCACATGGCACTGGGCTGGGACTCTGGATATCTGGAGTCTAATATGGTTCTGCCACTGACCTGCTGTGTGACTTTGGGCGAGTCACTTCCTCTCTCTGTTCCCTTACACCATTTGCCTTGTCTTGTCTTTGCTTCACACAGCTTACAATATAAATAAACTTTCTTATTGCACATCTGTACTGCAGCTGGCACAGCAACTGATCTCAGTTGCTAGATACTACTGTAACATTGTAACAATCAAGGGGTTGTTGAGCACAAAGTCTGCAAAGTGCTTTGGGATCAGGGGTGTGCACAAGGAGGGGTCAGCAAGGGTACCCCCCAAAAATCTCATCTCCCCCTGCAGCCTGGACAGGGAGGAAGCAGCAGGACTGCTGGATGTCAGCTGAGCTCTTCCTCCCCACTACCCCTACAGCTGAAGCCTGCTGCTTCTCCTTCCCTGCTGTTGGAGGGTGCGGGGAGGACCCTGCAGCCAGCCACCCTGCTGCTTCCTCCTTGTCCGGGCTGCAGGACACAGAGTGCTGCTGCAGTGGGAGCTGCTGCCTCCTTGCTGCTGGGTGTCCCTGCTAGAGTGACCAGATGTCCTGATTTTATAGGGACAGCTCTGATTTTGGGGTCTTTCCTATATAGGCTCCTATTGCACCCCACTCCTCCTGTCCCAATTTTTCACATTTGCTGTCTGGTCACCCTAGTCCTTGCTAGAGGTGTCCTGAGAAGTGAGGGTGTCCTGCAAGCCTGACATTTGTGTGTGTTTACTGCCCCTCCAAAAGTTTTCACACTTAAATTCCTGAAGATGACCCTCTTTGGGAACTTTTAGGATGTAGCAAGCTGAGGAAATATGTGTGGGAGGTGGTGGTAAAAACCATCTTAGCAGAGACCCATTTTACTATGGTGGCTGTTGACATGTTGTTTTGAGTGTGTTTTTTTTGTAAACTTAAACAAAAGCAAAATATTTAAGTATAAATCCAAGTATTATGAAAAGACATTAAGATTCATCTCCTCTTAGAAGTGCCTTTGTGCTCTCTTCTTCTTCTCCCTTAAGGCTACATAATTTAGTCCTTGCCCAGTCAAAACTCCCACTGAAGTTCACTGGGAACTTGAGATATTCCCCAGAGTGTAAACTGAACTGTGGTGTCCCCTTAGCTCTCTAGCCGGGGATCTCTCTTACACTGCTTTGTTAGTGAACAGCAGACCTCTCCAGACTCTGTTCACTCTCAACCACCAGCATGTAAAGTCACTCCCAGCTGAATACATGAATACTACGCCTTGTCATCTATAAATAGATATAGGGCAACACCCACATATCAATCAGTACCAGCTTCATACCCCAGAAATGTGCATGTTGGACCACTCAGTACCCCACTGGCCCGTACAAGCTCATAAATTAGTTAGTCATTCCAAAAAAGGGTAATAAATATCCACCAGCCCCATTGACCTAAGTAGAGATTTCCCAAACACTTCAACCAAACACACTGGTTTAGAGACAACAATCTTTCTCTAGTTAATACATTTGTTTATTAAGTGATTAGAAGGTGTAAGAACTAAAAGTCAGAACCGGTTACAAAAGAAACAAAAAACACATAAGCTAATTCTTAAGTTTACCAAGCTAAAGGATCTTCAAAACCAAAAAAAAAACCAAAATCTTTCCTCACCCAAAAAGATTATACCAGTCTGTGCTAGCTGGAAAGCCTTCTAGGTAGGACTCCTCCCCCTGGTCCTAAAGGCTTCCTTTGTTCTTTCAAAAAACAGGAGTATTTGTGGCACCTTAGAGACTAACAAATGTATTTCAGCATGAGCTTTCACGAGCTACAGCTCACTTCTTTGGATGCATAGAATGGATCCATTGTATGCATCCAAAGAAGTGAGCTGTAGCTCACGAAACCTCATGCTGAAATACATTTGTTAGTCTCTAAGGTGCCACAAGTACTCCTGTTCTTTTTGCGGATACAGAGTAACACGGCTGCTACTCTGAAATTTGTTCTTTCAAGCATTGTAGGTTCTGTGGATGGAGATGGGAGAGAAGAGGTGATGAGGAGGTCACTGTCTCTGCATTTTATACTCTGACCCTTTGTACTGGAAAAAATCTTTCTGGATCATGAGTCAGGCAGTTTCATGGCATATGTGAGCTGTCAACTGTCCTTCAGGAGAATTGTAACGTTCTTGTTTCAACTCCCCTGCAGCGAATCTCCGATGAAGCAGTCTTAAGCCTTTTAGCAGCTAGGTGGTGTGCCAGTGTGCCTTTGTCTTTGAGAAAATGGTCTGAGAGCATTACCCAGAACTATAGTGTATTTCAGTAACAATCATATAGCAAGATCTCATGATTTTATATGCAGTGACGTTGCACATTTCAGCAGGATAATATTCAGCAGATTGAATTTTCAAATGATGCCTACAAGGCATACTTTGTACTCAATATATCATGTAAAAGTGGTGAACTTGGGGTACAGAGTATCACATGGGGTACAATGTGTCAGAGTTCCTCAGAGGAAAGTCTTCATAAAGACCTTGGCATATGGCTCTGAGAGTGAGGACTTGTATCAGGACCTGTCATGGTATAAATCCTCACTCTGAACCTTAGCATCCAAAGGATGGGGTACCAGCATGAATTCCTCTAAGCTCAATTACCAGCTTAGTACTTGTAGTGCTGCCACCAACCAGGAATTCCAGTGCCTGGTACACTCTGGTCCCCCCAAAACCTTGCCTGGGGACCCTCAAGACCCAGTCCTTCTGGATCTTAACGCAAGGAAAGTAAACCCTTTCCCTCACCGTTGCATCTCCCAGGCTTCCCCTCCCTGGGTTACCCCGGAAGATCACTGTGATTCAAACTCCTTGAATCTTAAAACAGAGAAGAAAATCCACCTTCCCCCCTCCTTCTTCCTTCCCCTCCCAGACTCTCCCTGAGAGAGAAAGTAATCCTAACACAGAGAGAAAATTAACCTTTCTCTCCCCCTTCCCTCCTTTCTCCCCACCAATTCCCTGGTGAGTCCAGACCCAGTCCCCTGGGGTCTCACCAGAATAAAAAACAATCAGGTTCTTAAACAAGAAAAGCTTTTAATTAAAGAAAGAAAAAACAGTAAAAATTATCTTTGTAAATTTAAGATGGAATATGTTACAGGGTCTTTCAGCTATAGACACTGGGAATACCCTCCCAGCCTAAGTATACAAGTACAAATTAAAATCCTTACAGCAAAATACAAATTTGAACTCCTCCCAGCCAAATACACATTTGCAAAGAAAGAAAACAAACATAAGCCTAACTCGCCTTATCATCTAGTACTTACTATTTTGAATCTATAAGAACCTGTATCAGGGAGATTGGAGAGAAACCTGGTTGCACGTCTGGTCACTCTCAGAACCCAGAGAGATCAACAACCAAACACTAACAGCAAACACACACACACGTCCCTCCCTCAAGATTTGAAAATATCCTGTCCCCTGATTGGTCCTCTGTGTCAGCCAGGCTCACTGAACTTGTTAACCCTTTACAGGCAAAAGAGACATGAAGTACTCCTGTTCTATTAACCCTTAACTATCTGTTTATGACAGGACCAGTAGGGTCTTTTGCTTGAGATGATGATAGGTTTGTTTTCTGATTCACTGTGTTCATGACCTGAGTTGAATTCCTGTACTACAAAAATGAGGTGAGTATTTCTTGGGCTGCATTTCTTTATGCAGACAGAGGAACTCAATCACAGAAATTATGGCCTGGACAGAGAGTGGATAGGGTAGTGGGGGAGATTGCATTTCAGGGAATTAAGGAGAGAATGAAACATCTTGCATTTTCTCTCTTTTTTTGCTTCCACAAAATATACATGTTCCAAAGATGGGGAAACTTCATTCACTGAAAGAGAATAATCTGGGGAAATTTCTGCAAAGGGAGCCTCTCTGCTCTTCTCCTGCACCCAGGCATCAAAACTGGCCCACCATTTTCTCCTAAGAGAAGTTGTCTACTCTGCAACACTTTGTCCTGAACACAATTTGCAGCTATTGGTGAAAAACTCACATCTTGCTTGATGAATAAATCACGACCTGAAGTTTGGGATTTTTCTCATGGAGCTGGTGGTGAATGTTCACCGTGATGGTGTTAACTCTTGTGGGAGAGCAAACTAATAGTGTCATGGTTGTAGCATAGTCAGAGTCAAGATTCCTGTGCCCAGTTCCTGAAGAAGATGGGCAGAGAAGGGTGTCAGGTCAAGATTATTTTTTAAAAATGTGCTGTGGGTTTCAGATTCAACAGCCTGAAATGTAGAGCGCTATGATCATAAGACTGACCCCCAAAGGCAGAAATCTCACAAGATCAGTTTTTTTTCATTCAATTCGTACCATCCTACTCTAAATCCCATGAAAATGGCTATGCTCACAATTCCAGAAACACATCCTACTCACTCAGCCTGGAATATAGACCACTTCTAGATTTTAATCACAACCACCTATCAAGCTGAATTCCCCGAGAGTCCAGTCCCAAGCCCCAGTGCACTCAAAATGATCTGGATTCAAGGTTCTGAATTGCTCCCCCTAATCATCACTGATCATAAATTCTGCCATTAATTTGCTGGATGACTAGGCTGGGGTAAATCACAAAGGCCAGATTATGAACCACTAATTCCCATTAATAAAAATCTCCTCACATGAGTGGTCCCAAGAAAGTCAGTGGCACTACACAGGTGCATAAGTGCCTAACACTGGTGACCAGCACACCCACGGTAGGCCTTAAAGGAAGCCAAGTCCAGTAGCTAGGGAACTAGTTGGGATTCAGGAATCCTAGAGTTGTGAATTGCTCCTTACTATGGCTGTCTAGCCCTAATGTAGGCCCAATCCTGCCATTCTTACACATGTAGTACCACCATGCAAGTTAAGGTTGCCAGGTGTCCAGTTTTCGACTGGAATGCCCGGCCAAAAAGGGACCCTGGCGGCAGGGCTGGCTTTGACAAGTGCAGGGCCCAATTCGTACTCACCCAGTGGTGCGCTGGGTCTTTGGCGGCACTTTGGCAGCGGGTCCTTCACTCGTTCCGGGGCTTCCGCTGCATTCAAGGACCTGCCGCCGAAGACCCGGAGCGAGTGAAGGGCCCGCCGCTGAAAAAACCACCGAAGACCCCCGGAGCGCTGCCAGGTAAGTAAAAATTAAAAAGGCGGGTGCCAGGCCTGATTCATGGGAATGGGGTGAATCTGCCTAAAGCCGGCCCTGCCTGACAGCTGTTAAAAGTCCAGTCAGAGGTGCAGCAGGTCTAAGGCAAGCTCCCTGCCAACTCTGGCTCCATGCAGCTCCTGGAAGCAGCTAGCATGTATGGCTCCTAGGCAGAGGGACCACGGAGCTCTGTGCGATGCCCTTGCCTCGAGTGGTAGGTTTGCAGCTCCTGTTGACTGGAAACCAAAGCCAATGGGGAGCTGTGGGATGGCGCTTGAGAGCATGGGCAGCATACAGAGCCTCCTGCACCTAGGAACTGGAGGGATATGTTGCCACTTCTGGGAGCTGCCTGAGGTAAGCACTGCCCGGCTGGAGCCCACACCCTGAATCTCCTCCCTCACCACAATCACCTCCCCCCCTTCCATGTCCACAACCCAAGCTCTTGCCCCAGCCCAGAGCCCCCTCCGATGCTCCGAATCCCTTGGCCCCAACCCAGAGCCTGCTCCTGCACCCCAGAGCCCATACCCCCAGCCAGAGCATGCACCTCCTCCTGCACCCCAACCCCTGCCCATGAAAGTGAGTGAGAGTGTGAGGGGAAGGGAGAGGGGATGGAGCGAGCAAGGTGGGGCCTTGGAGAAGGGCTGAGGCAGGGCAAGAGTGCTAGGTTTTGTGGGATTAGAAAGTTGGCAGCCCTAATGCAAGTTGTCTCATTGAAATCAATGGCACTAATTACGTACTAAGGTCCCTCTCTCCATGTGATTAAAGGAGACAGACTCAGGCCCTGTATGTTTTAAAGAAGTTCTTGGTCCATCTGTTTCCATTCTCTGTCCCAAGGCTGTGCTCCTGCATGGGGTTCCCATTTTGTATGGTGCCTATCACGATAGGGCTCTGGTCCATGACTGGGCCACCTAGGCGCTATGATAACAAATAACACCACAGTCAGCTGAGTGCTGGGAAAGCTGACTGACAGTTAAGTGACGTTTGCTACTTGACTAACAGGTCCAGAGGTTTTGGAACCAGACTGATAGCTGGGGTGAAAGCTGAATGATCAGACTATAACTTGTTGGATAGGAACCTTGTAGGTGTGGAAGCTGGTCCTAGGTGGGAATGAAGTGACTTTCAGTGGGGGAGTGGAACTCAGGGGATTGGCAGAGGCACACAAATGGTCTGGTCCTGATTTCACTCCAGTTTTACACCAATATAATGCAGTGGAGTTAAGCTTGACTTGTACACCAGTGTAAATAGTATCAGGATAGCCATGTCAGTCTGTATCCACAAAAACAACAAGGAGTCTAGTGGCACCTTAAAGACTAACAGATTTATTTGGGCATAAGCTTTTGTGGGTAAAAAACCTCATTTCTTCAGATGTATGGAGTGAAAATTACAGATGCAGGCATTATATAATGTCACATGAATAGAAGGGAGTTACTTCACAAGTGGAGAACCAGTGTTGACAGGGCCAATTTGATCAGTGTGGATGGAGTCCACTCCCAAGAATAGATGAGGAGGTCTCAATTCCAGAAGAGGCAAAGCTGCTTTTGTAATGAGCCAGCAACTCCCAGTCCCTATTCAAGTCCAAGTTATAGCGTTAAATTTGCAAATGAATTCTAGTTCTGCTGTTTCTGAAGTTTTGTTCAAGTATAGCTACTTTTAAATCTGTTATAGAATGTCCAGGAAGATTGAAGTGTTCAGCTACTGGCTTTTGTATGTTACCATTCCTGATATCCGATTTGTGTCCATTCATTCTTTTATGTAGGGACTGTCGGGTATGGCCAATGTACACGGCAGAGGGGCATTGCTGGCACATGACGGCATATATAACATTAGTAGACGTGCAGGTGAATGAGCCCCGATGGTATGGCTGATGTGGTTGGGTCCTCGGTCGCTAGAGTAGATATGGGGACAGAGTAGGCAACGGGGTTAGCTACAGGGACTGATTATCGGGTTGGTGTTTCTGTGGTGGGGTGTGTAGTTGCTGGTGAGTATTTCCTTCAGGGTGGGGGGCTGTCTGTAAGCAAAGACTGGCCTGCCTCCCAAAGTCTGTGAGAGTGAGGGATCATTTTCCAGCATAGATTGTAGATCACTTATAATGTGTTGGAGAGGTTTTAGCTGGGGCTGTGCATGATGGCCAGTGGTGGTCTGTTGTTTTGCTTGTTGGGCCTGTCTTGTAGTAGGTGATTTCTGAGTACCCGTCTCAGTCTGTCAATCTGTTTCCTCCCTTCCCCAGCTGGGTATTGTAGTTTTAAGAATGCTTGATAAAGATCTTGTAGGTTTGTCTCTGTCTGAGGGATTGGAGCAAATTTGGTTGCATCTTTTTGAATTTGCTCCAATGTAAATAAACTCTGACCCAGGCTCAGAGTTTCATTCAGCAGATCAATAGGTTTTTACTGATGGGGAAAGGCTGTTATCCCTCCCACTATCATTTTTCCCCCTCCCTCTCCTCCCTTTCCACACTATGGTCTGTAGTCACACTTGTTGTGCCTTGGTTTTACTTGAGGCAGGGAGGCTGTCATGTTGGTTAACCACAAAGAGCCATGCATGTCTAGGATGCTATATAAATTACATAAAAGTAATGTAATGAGGCTGTGGGCCCCTATGTTAAACTCCCAGTTCAACAAAAATCATCCTTCTGGAGGCCGAGGATCCGCCTGTCCTCTGGCCCCCATGCCCCTCCCTGGACCCAGTGCCCCTTTATCTGGGGTGCTACCTCCCTTGGTAGTGTAAGCAGAGTCAGGATGAGCTCTACTCTGACATCTGGTGGTGAATTATGGGAAGTGCAGAAAGAATGTCAGGAATGTGAAATCTCAACTATTTGCATGGGCACACCCAGCAAGGCAGCCTGGGATGGTTATTTGACAGCTGAGATCCCCAATTTCTTTGTTATTGGGGCAGGAGGAAAAGAAAAGTGCTGTCACCCTAATCATGTGAATGAGGAACTATTAGACTGCTTTATGACAGAAATGACTCAACCTAAATTAAGTAGTACTTGCTAGACAAGGGACACGGGTTCCAAAAAACCCAGTGAATAGAGAGAGGTTGGGAACTGGTGTGTATAGCTGATGGTGTGGGCCCCTTTTGAGGGCCTGGAACCCAATTGTACATTCTTCTCTCTCCACTGTTAAAGAGTAGAGCTAATTTTGATTCTATTAGGAGTCCATCTAGAGACTGCTGAGCTGAATTCATGTTGGGCCAATGATGTACCAGCACCAGGGCTCCCCTACTACTAGCTGAGCTGAGTATCACTGAGTGCTGTGTTAACCAGTGGGAGAGCCTGAAGACCTACCATTAAGCAGCTGGCAGAGTGGAGCAGTTTGCAGTGTGTTGGAGCAGCCCATGGAACAGTGAGCAGAGTGAAGTGGTTTGCAGGGACAGCTGGAGGCATGGCACAGCTGGTCATGGTGAAGGCTGCAGCAGAACTCCACAGAGAGGTGAAGCAGTTTGCCCTAGCCCACATAAGGTGCCCCTTAACACCCTGTGTGGCTCCCAGCCTCTTTATACAGGCCAGCTGTGGCCTGATTAGGGCATGGCCCAGCTGCAGACACTTCCCAATCAGCCCAGCTTAGTAGCTCCCAGCCACAACCTTCCCCCAGGGCTGTTTTAAGCCCTTCAGGGCAGGAGCAGGATAAGCACCCTGCTACAAGCCCCGAGCCAGACTATTGGGACAAATGGCATCCCAACCATGTATCCGTCAGGATGCGGGACAAACGACTGAATATTGGGACATCTGGTCACCCTATTAAAGTGACACCAGACTCCTCATTGTTTTTGTGGATACGGACTAACAGCTACCCCTCTGATACTTGATCCCATTCAACATTCATCCAGCAGAGGCCTCCATAACCTCCAGAGCACGGGAAAGAGAAGTACAACCTGAGCTCAGAGGGGAGAACTAAAGCTGGAGGCAGCATTCTGGGAGCTGGCTGTGGAGGAGAGGCCAGATAGCCTGCAGCTTAAGCATTGGACACGTACACCCAGTTTCTAGCAAAGAGCCGGTGATAACCACAGCAGGACTCAGGGCTGCAACCTGCCAGGAACAGGAGACGCAGAGGAGTTATACCAGAACCATATTACCTTCTGACCTCTGGCCTGCACTGCCCCTAGGGGCTGAGTTAGGAATAGTTTGTTTGCAGCTGTTAAAGCGATTGTGCCTAAGACATTTCACCTTTGGCTTCTGGAAATAAAGACTTCCTTATCTGAAGTGTGGGATTATTCTTGAGAACCCAACAAGGGCTGCAGCTAGAAGAGGCTACACCTAGAAGAGGCTAGGTGCACCTAGAAGAGGTGCACCTAGAAGAGGCTAGTGTTTGGAGTTCCTCCTTGCTGAACCCCTGGATTAAGTATGGGCTTTTGCCCTGCCATCGCCCCAGAGGCCTGTGAATCTACAGGAGAAGATTGTTGCCCTCCAGGCAGAAAACCAGAAGCTGAGGGACCAAGTACTGCAGCTACAGAACAAAAATTGCTCCTTGCAGGACAAGGAGAGAGATGATGGCACCCACAGTAAGTTTTGCAGTTTCATTATGCAGCGCAGACTTCTGTTTATGCTCCAGCCCCAGGAGTATGTTGCAGATAGTTAGGTGGGACTAGTACTGAGCCTGCTTATCAGAGAGGAACTGAACTTCTAATAAGACAAACTAGAGACATCCTGGAGTGAATATTTGAACACAGCCACACTGTGTTCTCAACCCTAGCTTCCAGGGCACATCTCTGAAATCCTATATTCACAATTCCCTTATGAGGGAACATTTCTAAATTATCTTCTTCCACAAACACCTCCTACAGGACTCTCCCTTTCTAGCACACGATCACCTGGCATTGACCAATGGGGACTCATTCTTACAAGCCTTTGCCACCATTTTCAATGACCGTCACAAAGCCTGCACAGCAGACTGCCTTACAAGAGCATTGGCAAACGCCGGATTCACCCTCCACCACTTATGTCACCCATTTCACATGTTTGGCCATAGCGACTGCCTGGAATGACACCACATGCCATCAGTTTCAGTGAGATTGAGAAGATGGGAGCTCCTGTGTTTCCTGCTGTGGAGGAGCAGGGCATGCAGTGTCCAGTCAAAACTGCTGCTAACCCAATGGTAGTGGAAAGACTACACTTACTAGGGGTTCTGAGTCTGGGAGAGAAACCCTAAAATTGTTAAATCAGGGCTTTGTTATTGCATCTCCCCTTGTACAGATTCTCCTGTAACTGTGGATCCCAGAGTTCGACTAGGCCTTTCCTATACAATGTGCCTTGATTGTACCCCACACTTGTAAATCAATGTTATGGATTTTTTTTCATGGTCTGTCCTTAGTCTTCCAGTACAACCCCAGTTTACCCCAGCTCTAGCAGAAACAGACTGGTCTCCACCAGCTTGGGGTCTGGTTACACAGGAGACCACACCCCTGGAAATGGTGACTGGGAAATAACAGGAAGTCCTACAGTTCCCCCTTATTTTAGGGGAACCCTGGTTAATCCATCATAACCCCATATTCTATGGTCCCAGAACACCATTTCCTTCCCTTGAACTTCTGTAGGAAGAACTGTCTTCCCATTCCAGAAGTTGGAGCCCTGGAATCCAAGGTAGAGGCACCCCTTTATACAGCCCAGGTGTTCCCCTAAATGGCAGTAACCCTGCCAGACCCAGACATGCTAATGCACAATGAATCATGTCTTCCTGTGAAATACCAAGACCAGTGGGATTTCTTTGAAAAATTTAACACAGACTCACTACCCTTATATCATTGTATGATCCCCGCCCCCCATCCTTTGACCAAGAGCCTGGAGCCACAGTTCTGTTCAGGTGTGTATATCTTATGTCTGAACCAGAGCTAGCAGGATTAAGAGAATACTTTCCAGCCAGAGCTGAGTGTGGAGATCCCAGAAATCTGATTACTGTACCTGTTTCACATGAGTTTTTATGGTTGCCAGAGTTTCAGATGCAAAATCAAAGCAGAACCCAAACCCAAATTCTTTTGAAATGTACCCATTGCCTAACCATAAATAACTCATTCACTTGTTCACAACTTACCCTAAAGCTTTTCAATTGGAAAGACCATGAGATCCCATTTCTTACATGATATGCCCTTGTTGCCGTCTCATTGTTTCCAGTTGAAAAATGTTCCATATACAATCACAGGCCTCCTGCCACGTGGCCACATAATTATTTCTAGGCCCCAACCCTGCATTTTGGATTCATGCATAAATCCCTGCATAGTCTTTGAGGGGGGCTACATTCAAGGTAGCACTATCTGCGTGGATGCAGGATTGGGATCTGAATTATTATTAGTGGTAGGTAGGATGACCCAGATGTCCCGATTTTATAGAGACAGTCCTGATTTTTGGGTCTTTTTCTTATATAGGCTCCTATCACCCCCCACACACCTCAACCCTCTGTCCTGATTTTTCACACTTGCTCTCTGGTCATCTTAGTGGTAGGTGCTTTGAGTTGTGTGAACAAGAAGCCAAGAGCAAGGAATTGTACTAAGGACAAGCTTTAATTTGGTGAATGATAGAAATAAATGTCAGTTTTGGATTCTGCTTCATTGTATGCTCTTTCTGACAGGAAGAGGAGGAAAAAGGGTAATACAAGAGCACAGAAATATAGTGGGTGGGTAGATAGAGCTGATATGTGCCTCCTAATTTCCTTAGAGAGAATGTTTTCCTTTATTCACCAGGCTGCCACTTGACCCTTTGTGCCAAGAATAATTTTCAGCATGTCACAGCCACATTGTTATAATGAATGTGGATGTACAAAAATACCAGAGACTTACCCAGTACACTTTGCTCTGCAGTGAAAAGGAAACATTATATTTTCTGAGGAAAGGGTGTGTGTGAGTTATGGTACTGCAAAACAATCAGGCACTTACATTTTAAATAAAAATCTGAAGTGCCTTTTTTAGAACTGGGATGCCAGGTAGAACACAAACCATTGAAGTGCACCCAATAATTCCTGCATCAAGACAGTCACTTCTGTTTGAGGGGGATGGGGTGGATAAACCCTACAATGGTTAACAGGACCTTGAATCCAGTTAGGTCACTGGGTGGCACCTGAAGGGCTGCTAAGCATGTTGTCCCTTTCCCACCTGAGCGGCTAGTCAAACTTTGGGGCCCTGGGAATGTTCCAGTTGGAAAAAGAAATTGACAACTGGAGGGTTTTTTTAATGCAATCTTGCTTATTTACAAGGAATCTGCAAATAAGGTGACCAGATAGCAAATGTGAAAAATCGGGACAGGGGGTGCGGGGTAATATAAGAAAAAGCCCCAAATATCAGGACTGTCCCTATAAAATTGGGACATCTGGTCACCCTATGTGCAAAGCCCTACTTCTCTGTATGCAGGAGGAACCAAAGCCAGGGTATAGCTTCTTCCTTACAGCCAGACTTCCTTTCGCCAGCACCCCGACCCACAAAGAACCGCCCTCTAGTCTTATCCCAGGGTCACACTGTGCATAGAGGTTGATGTTCAGAGACATTCGCTCCTCTTCCTCCCCCCTTCAAAAAAAAACTCAGCAGAAATCTCTACCTATACAGTCCAAAACCCTTGAGCAGGTTCACATAACCTTTTCCTTAGATGGGGGCTTTTGATTAACTTACCTTTACAGTCATGTTAATTAGAGGGTGTGTTCACACCCATCAATCTCAATGAAGTTTTAACTCACCCCATAATAAGTTTTCACCCAGTTTATACGGGCATAATTGGAGGAGGTGGGTCTTCCTAAAGGAAAGAGCACAGGGCAGTGTAATAAGGCCAGGGAGGAGATTCAGGGGAAGCAGTAGCTGGGTGTCCTCTGTTCAGAGAAGCCTGAAGCTTGGAGTCAGAGCTAGGGGGTCCTGAGCAAGGAGGAAGCCTGGAGTCTGGGGGCAATGAAACCTGAGGCAAAAGGCAGATTGTCCTGAGCCCGGAGGAAGCCAGAGGCAGTGACACCTAAGAGGCAGTGATGGTAAAGCCCAAGGGGCATTTGGACTGGAATTTGAAGTGCGGCAAGGAGAAAGTGAAGTAGGCGGCAGTCCCACTCGGGGCATTAGAAAGTGGAGATATCCGGAAGACACAGGCTTGGAGAAAACTCCTCAGGTTGACCATCACAGAAAGGTTGGAACCAGACTTCAGAGGAGAAGCCTTGGGATGTGTTGCTCATTATTAAGAGTCTAGGAAGGGGCTAGGACAAAGGCCTGAGGAAAAGTTCATGGTAGGAAGGAGTCCCAGAAGGCAGCGATAAGGTGTCCAGCAGAGCAGACATTGGTTGTTCATTTTAGGGTCTCTGGTCTGGAACCCAGTGTAGAGGGCAGGCCTGGGTCCTCCTAGCAGCCACTGCAAAGGTGGCAAGAAGCTCCCTGATGCTACACTCAGCCTCAAGGAGATGGGAACCAGCAGTGACACAATTCTTCTACAATGAGCAACTAGATATCTTTTACAGAAACCTCCAGGCTTGATTTATAGTAATAATACTCTATCTACCTCAATGGTGTTGAGGCTTAAGAAACCTTTGTAAAGTGCTCTGAGATCCTCAGAAGGCAATGTCTGAAGTATTTAAACAAACAAGCTGGTTCTTAGCTACTCGCTATTTACTTTCCTGTGGGTTTTGGTTCATTCATTGTACTTAATTTGAATCAGTCTGGAATTCTAATACCCAAACCACAACAAGTGTGCCACTGATGCAATAGTACTCACTCTTCACTAGGCTTTTAATTTCATTTGGCCACATTCTGTCCTTCATTACACCAGAGTAAATATAGAGCAAATGCACTGAAGTCAGATTTACTCTGGATTTTAGCTGGTTTTTAGCAAGGACAGAATTTAAATTGTAGCCAATACTACCAAGTCACCAGAGCATACAAGTGCTATCCGCTAACACTTCAAAGTTTGCTCCACCCTCAGGTGTGTTTTAGAGTGACCGGATGTCCTGATTTTATAGGGACAGGCCCGATTTTTGGTTCTTTTTCTTATATAGACCCCTATTACCACCCCCACACCCTCATCCCAGTTTTTCACATTTGCTGTCTGGTCACCCTAGGCATTTTAGTATCACTGCCTGATTGTTCTGCTAGCAAAAATGCTCAAAACTACTTATCACCACTGCCTGGGTGGGATGTGATAGAATTGCAGACAAAAGATGCCGCTTCTTACAGCCACTAATCCCAGGGAATGTAAACTAGACATAGAGAAATACATCTAACAAAGGGCTTTTTTTTTTAAAAAGGCCCCATTCCTTCTATCATCAAGCACTGCACTATCACACAATGAAATGAGTATGTTTCCATCAGCAGCGCACAAGGGCCAAGCAGTTTGGAAATGTCTATGACGCAATCACAGGGTGTCCAAACTGATGGAATTATTAAATTTCAGGGGAATCCCCTGTTCCATCCTTGGTCAGGGGGACTTATCTGGGAAGAGCATGATGCATTAATCTAAACATCCATAATATTGCACCTTCTGGCAGAAGTTTCCTCCAAACACCTCCATAAGGCATAGTATCCGTTTTACAGATGGGTGAAGTGAAGCATCCAGAAATTAAATGACTTGTTTATGCTTCAGAACTAATCAATGGTGGAGTCAGTAACAGAAGCCTAGCATCCCAACCAGGGCCGGCTCTAGGCACCAGCGCCCCAAGCTTGGGATGCAAAAAGACGGGAGCCGGCCCTGAGTGGAGGTGAGCTGTGGTGGTGGGGGGTGCGGGGAGGGCTGCAGGAAGTAACCTGAGGGGAGCAGAGGAACTGCTTCCCCCCACCAACTTACCTCTGCTCTACTGCTGCCTGCTCCCCTGAGCGCGTTGCCACTCTGCTTCTCCCCCCTTCCTCAAAGGCTTGCCGTGTGAATCAGCTCTAGGTGTTTTGCTGCCCCAAGCGGAAAAAAAATTTTGGCACCCCCCCACCCCCCTTACTTTTTTTTGGCTTTTACACATGTTTGCACTTTGCAGTTTTGTTCTGACTGTTTAAAATTTAAAAAAAAAGGAAATCAGAGAATTTGTAGTTAGTGAAATAAGACAAGGACACATCACACTATCCATTGTCTACAGCCAAACTCTAAGATACAACCGTATTTGCTCCAATCCCTCAGACAGAGATAAACACCTACAAGATCTCTATCAAGCATTCTTAAAACTACAATACCCACCTACTGAAGTGAAAAAACAGATTGACAGAGCCAGAAGAGTACCCAGAAGCCACCTACTACAGGACAGGCCCAACAAAGAAAATAACAGAACACCGCTAGTCCCCAGCTAAAACTTCTCCAGTGCATCATCAAAGATCTACAACCTTCAATAATTGTTCTTAAGTTTTAGATTTGGATAACAGTTCTTTGTTTCTGGACTCTTCAGCTGAAGTAGTAAATCTTTGGATGGATTGTGATTGTTCATCTTTATCATTTAGCAAAGATAATCTTTGGTCAGATTGTTGTTCATCTTTATCAGTTGATAAAGGTAATGTTTAGTTCGACTGGACTTCGTCAATTGATGAATAATCACCTTCAATGCATTGCTTAGAGCTTTCTTCTTGATTGTCAACTTTTTTAAAATACTTTTTTGAAGTACAAGAGAGAAATGGCAAAAAGAATTAGAAAAACTATCTTTGTTGCTGGTAGGCAGCACCAGAAAGTCGTTTTTGTTTTTGTCTCGGCATTTCAGCCCTATAACCACTGGCACCACGAAACGGAAATTAGCACAAATGGTGCCGATAGAGCAGCACAGTACACGCACGTAATTGCAATTTGAGTGACCGTGTCACAACGTGACACAATGTTTTTCGTAAAAAGAACAGGAGTACTTGTGGCACCTTAGAGACTAACAAATTTATTTCAGCCTGAGCTTTCATGAGCTACAGCTCACTGCTTCGGATGCATAGAATTTTTCATGTCATGCTCCTCTTGCACTGCTGTACTTGCTGTAGGTAAGGTGCTAGTCATTAGGGTGAGAGAGCTCCCCATGAGCTCGGATACACACTGGACCCAGTCCTGCTGGCATTTTTCCAGCGCTGAGATCGCCCAGCTGGGAGCCCAAGGGGCATGCAGTGGAGAGAGCTCTAGGGCTGGAAGAGCCAAGGAAGAGCTGCTGGGCTTGCTGGACAGATGCTGCCCCTCTCTGCCAGATCGCTCTCCCCCTGCAGTGGGGAAGGCAGAAGGAAACTCCAGGCACCAGCGCACTGTTCTGGGCTGGGGAGGGAGGTGGCAGCCTCTGGGACTCCAGCAGGTAGAAGCTCTCTAGGAGTCCTGGGGACCCTCCCACTGGCCCAACTCTTACCTTACTGCAGATCTGGCCCAAGGTGGATTCATCTCCCATCGCCGCCATTCCCATGGCTGAGGGTTGGGGCTGCTGCTGGATCCCAGCCCCGCTCATCCTTGGTCTTCGCCTTAGCCCCGGCAGGAGTTTGGCTCAGCCCAGGCTGCCGCTCTGCTTCCCTCTCTCCTCCTCTGGCAGAAAGCGGCACAGAGGGGAGGAGGAAGCAGAGGCGGGGACAAGCCGAGGAGGAGCAGCCTGCCCGGGCACCATGTTCCACCTGTCCTTTGCAGCCAGGGCAGGGCTGCCTGGGGAGGGGTGGCCTCTGCCCATGGGAGAGTGGCGGTGACATGCTCCCCACTTAGCTGGCTCCCTGCCCTACTGCCATACCCTGGTGGCAGAACAACAAGCTGTTTACCCCCCCCCAAGGGCGGTCAGGATCCAGCCCAAGACACTGCCTTAGGTTTGAGCTGGGGCCCCAGCATTATGCCGCTGCATATATTTTGCCACCTCAAGCACTTGCTTGTTTAGCTGGTGCCTAGAGCTGCCCCTGGTCAGGGAGACTTGATAGAAACCAGACCTGAATTTCTCCATATTTTTGGAGGAATGAAGGCAGGGAGCATTTCCATCTCTGTTTAGTGTTTTGGCCCATAATCAATTTTCAAGTTAAACAGTTCGTTTGCTTCTTATATTTAAACTGCACAGCAATAACAGCTGAACAAACTGCTTGCAACCTGATTGATAAGGAGATAATGCACCAGTTATCTCCATATAATCTTACCAAATGGCATACAGTAGTTTCTCTAGTGTTTTTAGACATGCATGGAAGAACTGAGATTGGGTTATAAACCGAATATATTGTGAAGTGGTGGTAGTTAAGTACCTAATCAATACATGAGCTGTTAGCCCAGCTGATCGAGAAGTTGGCTAAATCATTTGGTAATGAATTAAATTAGGTTCTTAAATCAACCCTATCTAAAGAATATTTCTTTGCCTTTTTAAAAAGAAAATCATAAAGGAATTAACTCAATAAACAAATTGTAATCTTAGAATATTTTAGTGTTCATGAACCTTTTTTTAAAAGGCCAGTAATCCATCCCTGCATGCTAGTCTCTGGAGGAACTGTTGTCTTGCAGCTGCACAGTGACTGGCACAGCTTGAAGGGGGCAAGATGTAAAGATGGCTTCAAGTCATTTTTGTGCTCCCCTAATTCTGAGGCCATAAGGGTCATTTTGGGGCCAGGAGAGTCCACATGAAGGTACTGGTCTGGCTCTAGTTTGAATTACAGCACGTTGAAGGCTACTCTAATTTACCATACATGTAGAGCAGGCTGGGAAAAAATAGAAGAATGCTCATTGTTTTCCCTTTTGGTCAAAATGTGATATTTTGACCAAAAAATGTTGAAATTTCAAATCCAGAAAACCTAAACAAGTCAAAAACACTAAGCCTGTTTGGTAGCTGTAGAGCAGAGATTCTCAAACTGTGGTCCGTGAGCTCCATTAGGGTGGTCCGCGGATAGTTCCCTCTAAGATGCACACCTGGGTGGCCACATACAAGAAAATGAAGGGACACTCACCTAATTAGTGGGGTTGTGCCTGGACAAGACGCACATGTAAGGTGAGGCGGTGGATTTGAGGGGGATGTAGGGGGTTTGTGGGAGGGGGCAGTGGGGTGAGAAGAGGGGGTGGGGAGAATTTGGGATGTGCAGGGCTGCGGCAGCCAGAGAAAGAGGCAACTTTTCGCAGCTCCAGGGCTCTGGCTGCCAGGGAGAGATGGCCCTTCTTCCCAACCTAGCTCTGTGGGTGCTATGGCAGGGAAGAGACTTCCCCCAACCCCCTTCCCAATCCCAACTTGGGGATTGCTGCAGCCGGGGAGAGAGGGCACAGCTTTCTCATTAGAAAGGTAAGACTACTGATATTAAAATGAGTTGTGTGCTTTTATCTGCAGAACAAAAAAAGTTAATTAAGGGTTTTTATATAGTGTTTTTACCCAAAGCACTTTATAACAGTTAGCTAACAGTACAAACAATATTTGGAAAGATCATTAACTGGTCTGCTGAGACTCTCAGCAATTTTCAAGTGGTTCATGGAAAAAAAAATATTTAAGAATCACTGTTCTAGAAGGTATGCCACACCTCTTTCCCTAAACCACACCCTTACACCCACACCCAGCTGTGGCCAAAAACAGTTTCAATTAGTCCCAGCTGTGATGAGGGTTTTGTTTGAGAGGAGGATACCCACCCACTAGAACCCAGACCTCCAAGGTGTTTCTTAGAAGTACCGATAATCAGCCACATGGATTATATTTTGGTCTCTGCCCATCTGGGTATGCTTCTAACAGGCAGTTTAGGTAGCTGGTCTCAATTCCATGAGACATCTAGTCCCAAGCCAGCAATGTATTAAACAATCATTTTTAAAAATGCGTTCTGAGGAGAACACCGTTTGTATCAGCTTAAAACAAACTGGGAAGGTGCTAACATGACAAACACTTCCAACAGGATCAATGCAGAACAAGTCCAGAGGGCCTGCAGCCCATTTTTAGCCTGACCCCCCAAAAGGATAAAGAATGCAGAGTGCGCATGGCAGGGAAACTTGATTTAGAACAAGCGTCTGTTGCTGATTTGACAGTGTGGCTGAGGGATGCTGCTCGAATGTGGTAAGTGTGCAGCAAAGATCCCATCGCAAGAGCCCTGTATGCAGGGCCAGCGCTACCATTTAGGCAGCCTAGGCAATCGCCTAGAGCGCCAGAATAATTGGTGGGTGCCATTTTGCCGAAGGGGGCAGCAGGCGGCTCCGGTGGAGCTGCCGCAGTGGTGCCTGCGGAGGGTCCGCTGGTCCGCGGCTCCGGTGGAGCTGCCGCAGTCGTGCCTGTGGGCGGACGGTCGGCTGCTCGCGTGGCTCTGGTGGACCTCCCGCAGGCACCACTGTGGCAGCTCCACCAGAGCCGCAGGACCAGTGCGCGGGGTGGCAAAATTGCCGTCCGCCTAGGGCGCTCAAATCCCTAGCGCTGGTCCTGCCTGTATGCAGTACTGGGGTTTCTTTAAAAGGCCATCCCTGGTGTAGGTCCACTACCTTTGACACGAACTCAATGTATTTTATGCTAGTAGTTCAAGGCATTTCCCTGGGCACATTCTTACTGAGTTCATAGCGGAGCTCTTTGCAAAGTCTAACTCAGCAGGCTCTCTTAGCCAATTAGGCTCCAATCCTGAAAGGAATGCCCGGTGGGCAGACCCTCTTGCAGAATTGAGGCCTTAAATTAGCAGCAGAAGAGACCCACAACACTGCTAAAGTCATACACTATGTGCTATATGTAGCTGCGCAGTTCACCAGGGGCTCTATTGTGGCTTCGCCTGTGTAAGGGGCAGCATATTGCAGTTGTGCACCAGGGCTGACCAGGAACCATTCTGTTACTCCTATAGTCACAATTGTGTCCCTGGTTTCCTCCCCTTGCCAATCTGTGCTAACGTTCTTCCTGCCTCAGTAGCAGGTGCAGACTCTTGTGCCACACCTCGTAACTTAAACATTTCAAGGCTCTTTTTCTAAAAAAAGTTGAGGTTTAAGGTATTGGCCACCTTCTAGTTAGTAAGTGGCACATTCTCCCCCTCCTTGTAGCAATGCAGCAGCGCAGTTCTAACCTGTAGAGATGGGGGGAGGGGAAGTGGATTTGGGGAGTTGCCTGGGGCCTGTGTGGAGTTGGGGGATGGACAAATGTGAGTGGATGTGGGGCACTGCTAAAAGATCCACCACACAGAAAAGTACTACATCAGGCAGTAGGGTCTGGATTCAATGTTCTAGTTTTGGCCCATCTCGAATATCTGTATAGATGATGTGACTCTTTGAATGTGTTGGGGATATGTGAACTGATACGAGGACCCTCATTCTGTTCTCAGAGGTGGATGTCTGAGGATTATTCATGTGTATTATGATAGAGGCCCCAACCAAGATTAGCATCCCATTGTGCTAGGTGCCGCATAAGTACATATTTGGAGCAAGGACTGTCTCTTACTAACTTTCAATCCAAATAGACAAGACAGAAAAGGGCACCCTAGGGGTGGGGATGGAAGAGAACAGAGGAAGAGAGATAAAGTAACTTGCCAAAGGTTGCATAATGGGCCTATGGCAGAGCTCTAAATAGATCCAAGTTGCCTTACTCCCAGTCCAGTGTCTTATTAACTAGACAATGCTGCCTTTTCAAATGATTCCTGTATGACCTTGATAGAACTTGTGTGTTCAGGGACAGAATTTTACCCCACAGCATGTCTCTCTCAACTGATTTATAATCTTGTTCTTCTGAAAGTCACTATTATAAATAAAATGTAGTAGTAGTATTAGCAGTAAACAAGTCTGCAAAGTTTACTGCCTGTTTTATTTCACACTTCACTCCAAGGAAACAAAGTAATCCACTTTTTGAATATTTCTAAATAAAAGCACAGGAATGTCATATTTATGACTAATTGCAGTGCACTTTATTATGCAGCCCTGATTGGACGGGGGCAGTTTAAGTCTCAAGTGAGAATTGCTTCATTAAGTAAGTAAATGCATCTCCAGGAATGTATCTATAACTAAAATTTACCGGGAAAAGCAATTAAAGATCTGCCCAAGTCAGGCACTTTGGGATACATAGGAAGCCTAGGCCAAATGAACCCTTCCTGTTTCCTGGGAAGGTGCACCAGCAAATGCAGAATAGTGGCTCAGTGCATCCCCATCACATGTATCCCCTGCAGAACATCCTCCAGAACAGGAGGAAGCCCCTCTGCTCTGACAGGGCTCCAAGAGGTTCTGGGAGGAAGGAAGGAAGGAATTGAGTAGGGAATGCTCAACATTATGTGGGTCCACCTTTGCAGGCCTGCTGGATTTTACACAGCTGTGTTAACATTTTCTGGTTCCCCACAGGCAGATGTGTCCAGTGGACATGCACAACTCCTGCAAGAACCGTGCAACCAGGTGGGAGGGGAGCCAGAAGGGCAGCAGCGGCAAGGCACACACATCTATGTGGATGGCTTATGCCTCCATGGCTCTGCTGTAGTGGGTTCTCTTCCTCATAGTTTTTTAGTGATCCACATTGTTTAGGAGGCCTTGCACACTCCAAACTCCATTGGCTACCAAAGCCCTTCTACTTGCAAGGATGCTTCACAGCAGACCCCTTGTAAAGTATCCCTGCCCCTCTGGGACCCCACTGATGCTTTCTGTATGGGAGAGTGCATGGTCTGGCCCAGTATTTGCAAGTGTGCATTCATCCTAGCCTTTAATTCCTTTACCCTTGCAGACTCTGCTGTTTCACTTGGCAGAATGCTCTGCAAGCCACTGATCCTGCAATTAGTAATTAATTATTTACAGTGCATTTGTGACACATGGTTTTGCTTCAAACAAGCAAACAGAGCGTGGCTTGTTCCTAGAGGATTTCCTTATTCAGTCCCATGTCACGTTATTAGTAGTAATCTGCTGGTTGCTAGAACTATACAGTTGCCTCTGCAAAGTAGACCGAGACCCTGATGTATCCCTGGTGGGAATAATTAGAACCCTAAATCTTATTAAGCAGTGTAAGTAAAACAGTAAGATGCTGGGTTTTAAATTGAGACTTTCTGGAAGAGTTTCAATATTCTTCAGTAACCCACATTCTAAGAAGCTTAAAAAACCCTTTTAATGCTCTATCTTTGACTTCTGGTATCTCACACCTTTTCTTCAGAAAGCTCCCCAAAGTGTGGTTCAAAGTATATAGTCAGTCAGATCCTACTCTCTTACCGTATACTAATTTTGATGGAATATATGGACCCAAGGAGTTAAAGATGTTTCTTGGGTCATAGTAACATGAAGCAGGTTTAAAGCAGATTCAGGGTTTGGCATACAGAGCCCTCAGCCTGCTTAGTACCATGGTGCAAACACCATTAAACATCTTTAAAACCTGCTATTAAAAGATTCAGAAAGAGAGGGAAGAACAGAGCACTTGAAATGTAAAGTATTAACTAAGGCTTTCATTTTAACCATATCCCACGTTCCCTTTAGCTGTAAAGAGGTTTCATAAGAAGAAACTCCTTGTTTGGCAGTCTTCAGATCGTATTAACGTTGGTAATAACTGTCCTTTTGAAGAAAAGAGAAGTTAGTTGAGATGGGCCGGAGCTATTGGTATTAGTCCGATCGCATTTCCTAAAAGACAAAACACAAACACACAGGGGAGGGGAGAGAAAAGAACAGCAAAGATAGAAAATGGAGCTTCTGTCTCTGGTGTTGACTTTCAGCTAGAACCTCAGTACGAGAAAAACGCAGTCACGGAGATAGTTTGATCAGCTGCTCTGAGACCTGGCAAACTTGTACCAGCATCAGACTGTTTAAGGCATTGCTTCTATCTGCCTTTGGTCGCCGACTTACAGCAGTGTTGCAAAATATAGTCTTGGCTGGCTGAGTTAGATACAGTCACCACACCTGTAGTGCAGAAAGTAGCAGGAGCCATGTAACAGTGCACAAGAATGTTACACAACAATTTGGGATAAGAAGTGGAGTGTAATTCAGTTGACACTATAGGGGGTATGTCACAGGGTTCACTCACCTTTGGGCACCTCCTGATGGCTGCATCTGGGTATTAGCTGCACTCCAGGTCCGATATTCGAGGATATCAAAGTCCCTCCATGCCATCTATCCAGTTGGCATTTCTCACCAGCCACTGGGAAGTGCCATGAGATTGTAAGGAACCCAGGCCCACCCTCTAGACTGGGTTCCACCCCAGGAACCCTACAACAAACAACTCAGTCCTACTCCTTGCTGCTTTTTCCCTGGGCTTCTCCCTACTCAGTGCTCTCAGGCTTTTTTTCTCCACAGTTCCTCTGGGGTTGACTCTTCTTCCAGGGCCAGGACCTGCTTGGGTTTTCTCTTCCCCTTCTCTTTGCTCCCAGAGATTGACTGCAGACTCTCTCCCTGCAGCTTCCTTCTGCTCTCAACTTACTGGCTTTATACAAAGCAGCCTGCTCCTGCCCAGCTGGGCATCATGTCTTGTTAAGCCTAGCTTTACCTCCAGGTTCAGCCAAATACCATTATTGGCCCCTGGGTCCCACATTAACCCCTTAAGAGCCTGTGTAAGGTCCACACTCCATCAGAGGGTACTACAGGAAGACTCTGTTTACTCAAATTAAAATTTGTTCTGGACTAATTGTTTGGTGCATGGATTTTCCCTCAAAAAAGGAATTGGACCTTCCCTGCTTAATTCAGGATGGGCTCATCACTTTATAAATACCATAAATTCTTGGGTTCAGTGTTGGTATGTGCCTACCAGTGATTTTCACCTCAAGGATCCTGAATACCTTGTACACTGAAAACACCTATTGACTTCAGGGCAGGTTGGTCCTCTTGGATGGTTTAATTATTCTTATGTGTACTTAGCTAAGTTGGTGAGAGAGAGAGAAATAAAGGTTGAGAGTCAGAAGCACTTTGGATAATGAAAGGCAACCTCTTAGCTCATGAAACCATTCCTGTTCTATCCATATGAGAAGAGCACACAGGTCACTCTGTCATGGGAGCAGCAGGCAGGATACTTGTTCTGGAGGATGGTATACCTCATATGTACCTGTTCCACCAAAGCAAAGGGAAATTAAGTAAAGGATTCATAATTCAAAAGGAAGGACTGGTGCTTTGAAAAGGAAACATGGACAACTTCCAAATCAAGCAAATATGCTGGTTGGTACATTCCATTTTTAGCCTAGTGGCTATCTCAGTGGCATATGGCTATTCTCAAGCATAGAAAACTGCCTGTTGGTTTATTTTGTCTTGTTCATCTGGACTGCGATGGATGAAGACAACATGGCCACCTGTTATGCTGTCTTGTTTTTTAAAGTTCAGATAGCGTCTCTTCCCTTTTACATAATCCCTACTGCCTCGGTGCAGAAAACTAGGTGCCACATACACTCGGGGTAAGGGGGTTGTCTCAGTGCTCTCTGTTCAGTGCTCATGAAATGTCTCTTGCCATTAATACATTGCACCAATTTCCAGTAGTAGTAAATAATTATCTGCAGTAGTGTCCATGACACTGTAGTTCACTCTTCCATGATCTAATTACCCCATGCCTCCTACACTGCCATTAACCTTGCATGTAGAACGTCATCTAATGGATTTTTTGAGCTGAAAGCAATTTTATCTTTCTATATGAAAATATGCAGTTGTGCTCCTGAAAAATTTCTCATGTTAGTCCTCTGGTTAGGGGCTTTATTCCCTCTATAAGTATTTAATTTCAGATGGAGGCTAACAGAAGTTCCTCCTGCTGTCAATTCTGGTGTATAAAGACTTTGACAGCTTCCTGCCTCTCCCCCCAAACTAGAGACAGTCCTAATTTTTATGAACAGTGAAGAAATTCATTTAGCAGATAAGATGTATAAGATATACAAAGCACAGATGGAACCGGAGATATATATATTATTTATTTAAAGAGCCCAAGGTATAGATCAGGGGTAGGCAACCTATGGAATGGGTGCTGAAGGCAGCACACGAGCTGATTTTCAGTGGCACTCACACTGCCCGGGTTCTGGCCACCAGTCAGGGGGGCTCTGCATTTTAATTTAATTTTAAATGAAGCTTCTTAACCATTTTAAAAACCTTATTTACTTTACATACAGCAATAGTTTAGTTATATATTATAGACTTATAGAAAGAGACCTTCTAAAAATGTTAAAATGTATTACTGGCACACAAAACCTTAAATTAGAGTGAATAAATAAAAGACTCGGCGCACCGCTTCTGAAAGGTTGCCGACCCCTGGTATAGATGCTGATGGGGCCAGAATATTCGTCCTATCAGAAGATGTCTGTATAATTTTCTGTGCTGTACTGCACTGCTGACAATTATCCATGGTGATTACTCACCTGAAATCTGAAGTGAATTTTCATAGAGATGCAGATTTGTGCTGTTAATTTACCTTAGTATCAGGTGTGAGGAACAGCCACAGAGATACACATTTTTTCTACCAGTTGACTTTGTCAGCAGGGTCAGGTGAGCTTTATTAGTTCCAACACAAGAGTATCTCTCTGAGGCAGGGATCTAGGGGTTGGTACAGAGAAAGGAGGGTACTGCAGGGGTCAACCTGGGAACAGCCAAACTCATGGTAAAGCTTGAGAGCACTCTTATTTAATTAATAATTAAAGCTGATTGAGAATTTTCCCTAAAAATAACATTGCATTTTCCATCGAAAGGTTAGCAACACTGACATTTTCTGCAGGAAAATGTCGGTTTTATGATTTTTTTTTCTCCATCCAGTTGTGTTGAGCTGAATGGTTAGAACAAATTGAAACATTTTGTTTCAGGTCAGTTTGACATAATCTGTGTCCACCTGAGTTGTTGTTGTGCCTGATTGGAACTGTAGTTAGGATGTCACATGCCCCTGTACTACTGTATGGGTTGGGATCCCTGCCTGGTCTATATCTCCCATGTTGCACCATGATCTACCCTCTAGCTGAGCCTCCAGAATGTACTGGGGAGTCCCCTGACCACAGTGCCATCTTCTGGCTGAAAGTTTCTGGCCTATAAAGGAGAATGGGGGCATGATATACTTGAACTACAACTGCCATGATGCACAGCAGCAGCTTAGGTGGGTGCATTTCAACAGTTAATTAAGCCAAAATGAATTTTTTTAACGTTTCCAAATTGAAATTTTTTGGAACTTTCCCTTTCTCAAAAATATATATATATATATATATATATATTTCAACTTTTTGTTCTGATATAGAATGGAAACAAATGTCAAAATATCAGAATTTCTTATGGGACAGAAACTGTGATTTTTGACCATCTGTACTAACAGTAGGGGAAACACCAGGAAGGGCATAAGTTTGGACTCTCTGTAATGTGCATGTACTGTGTTAGGAGCAGGGTGGGAATGGAAGCTGCTAACAGAACTACAGCTACAATTTTTGGTCTGCCTCTATGCTTAAACAGACCACATATGGACACACTGACTTCCACTGAATATGGCTAATTAAAATATATCCTCTCAGCTCCGAATTGGTTACTAATATTAACACTGACTGCAAGGACCTGAGAGTTTTCCAGGGAGCACTGAGAACAGCTGGTTGAAATTTTTCACACAAGGTTTTTTCATTAAAAAATGGCTTTTTCAAAACCAAAACATTTCATGAAAAATTGACACTCAATGTCCCATTTTTCATGACATTTTCTGTAATAGTGTAATCAACATTTTTTTCTGAAAATTGTTGCATTTTGTTTTGAAATTGTGATCAAAATACTTAGAATTGATGATTTTCCAGAAGCTGGGAATGAGTGACAGGGGATGGATCACTTAACTACCTGTTCTGCTCATTCTCTCTGAAGCACCAGGCATTGACCACTGTTGGAAGACAGGACACTGGCTAGAAGGACCTTTGATCTAACCCAGTATGGCCGTACTTATGATTTCAGTAAATCACAACTTTCTATAAACAGTTTTTTACTGAAACCAGAGGTTTTCGAAAATGAAATATTTAATAAATCCTATACATAATTTTAATACACATTTTGGTGAAGATTTTGTGAAAAACAGAAAATGCATCTATTTTGAACCCTGCTAGATGGGAACTGAACCTGATCACATTGCCCAAGCATAGGCCCATCCTTCATCTCCTGTTCCTTGGTAAATCTTATATTGATTTAAATGGAGGCAAAGTTACTCAGACACTGAGCACTTTTGGATATCCCTCCATTTGTATTTATGTCTAATATTTTTCTTTAAATACAAGGGGCTAATTGATTTCACCAGACACTGGACTAACCAGACAATTCCCTTTTAACAGGAAGTAAAGAGAGAGGCAATACTGAATCACACCGACATGTCTTTCTTTCTCTGATTCATCTGATGTTGAGGGAAGGTTTCAAGTGAACAGTACCATAGCTTTTCTGAGTCTGTCTGACAGCTATACACCTAACATGAGTTGTGAAGTCATCTTTACTTATATTGAACGTTTCTTCTCTCTTCTTGGAATTCACACTTCTCACTTGTGTTTCTGACCATTGTTTTGATACAGTGACTCAGATTACATAAGAATAATATCTGGCTTCAGGAAAACCCTTTCTTCCACCCATCCCAAAGCATTCAGCTACTGCTACAACCCATGGGCCAGATTCGGCATGCTACTTTTGAGTATGTCTGCATTCCAAGTGACGTTGTGATTCCGGCATGGATTGGCAGATCAATGCCAGCTTTAATCTAGCTAGCATGGGTAACAATGGTAGTGAAGAGGTGACAGTACAGATTTTTAGCACAGGCTATCAACTAGAATATTGGTGAGATTGTTCTCTAAACTAGCTTTAATTTAGCTAGCATGGGTAACAATAGTAGTGAAGACATGTCAGCACTGGCTAGCAACCAGGTATGCCTACCCGTGCTACAATATCACCTTCAGTAACGTGTAGCCATACCCCCTCATGGGGAAAGAGAGTGTAACAAGCTGTTTCTTCCTCTCCTTTGTCCCTCATGGCCCAGACAGCTTCATCTATACCTGGACTCAATTTGATCTCTCCAAAGAGTGCTAGGGGGTAGAATAATTCATGCTCAGGGTGGTCCACTATAGTGTCTGGGGAAACGGCGTGATAGCTGGCAGCATGCTCATCTCTCAACAGGTTACCACCAACCAAAACAAGTACAAGCCAAATATCCTTTTGAAAGGAACAGCCCCAGTTGGTCACCCCTTTAAAACAGGATTGGAATCTTGACCCAGCAGGCAGGGTTTATAGCAGAGAGGATGCCTTCTGCCCCTTTCATCACTATCCAGGAATGAATTTTTCCTTATATAAAAATGTATCCACTCACCCACTGAAATACAGCCTACTCTGCAGAGGAAAGCAAAGGCCTTTAAACAGAGCACAGCAACATTACCTCACCAGTAAAGTATAGGCAATGAACTCAGCAGGCCAAATTCTGCTCCCACTGCAAATCACACTTAAATAGGTTGAACGTATGGAGTTCAGTGAAATAAAAGCAGAATTCAACCCAATTGGTTTAGCTTAGGTTTAACTAAGATAATTTGGGTTATTTTATACAATTTAGGATAATATTGGAAAGATCAAAAGTTTTTCCTGAGTGCATTTTAAAAAAAAACCTGAGTAATTTAAATCCTTTTCAAATCAAGAAGCCCAATTCCATTTCTCTTTTCTTCTCAAACACCAACAGAGCTATGACTTGTGGTGATATACTCTAAGTCTTTAGAGCCAGATTCTACTCTCTGTAACACTGATGCGATTCCACTGAAACCAACAGGTTGATCGTGGCGTAATTGAGAGCAGAATCTGGTCCTTGGCCTTTCCCTTCCTGTTGGACAGCGAATAGGGTAATCCCACAGAGTCAGATTCGTGACAGTAATTTAATTTCTGTTCAGCCACAAATCAGCAAAGCTTCTGCTCGATAAAGATGCACGTAAGTGTTACCTGGCAAATTGAGGATTGCTTGAGAAATACTGGTTTGCCTTTTTTTTTTCTCCTCTGGGGAAGAAGTAGAGCAGTTAAACTCCCGTTACAACAAAAGATAATTCCTCCTTCATTCTGGGTATGAAGAAGGGCAGAGCAGGCACTTGGAGTTTAAGGATTCCCTTTAGATCTCTACTTTTCTGCTTTGTCAGAAAACTTCTATCTTCTGCTCTCCAAAGTTTATGAAGATATTTTTTTACTTAAAAGGGAGTCCTTGAATCTGCGTGTGATCTTTTCACAGTCAGACTCAAAGAAGATAACAACCCTTCTCCATTCTCATCTTCCCAGCCAATTTTTCCCTCTTAAATACGTATGGGCAGATAATTGCCAAGGAAGGTCCCTGCCTGCAAGTTGGAGGTTTGCTTTCTATAATTTGCTATGACAACTCCTATGGACTGTATTCGCCACAAGCTGTCAGATGTTCTCTGGAGAGATGCCTGTTTGGTAAGATGTAAATCAGGAGCTCCAGGCCTTCAAAGGTCAAAAGAGTCCAGATCCAGGTTATGGCTCATTATAGGAAAAAGGAATTAGCTATCTGAATTTTGTGTCTATGTGGGCTCATGATTGGAAACACAACCCCTCTTCCCCTCTAAAATTCAGTGGGGGTTGGATCTTGGGGGGGTTTGACTTTGAGTCCAACCCTATTATTAACTCTTAATGATGATGGGTGAATCTTAATAAACTTGTAGTTTAGAGAAGAAAGATGGTTCAGTGGCTAAGATTTTAGTTTGGGACTTGAAAGATGCAGCTTCAATTCCCTGCTTTGTTACAGAATTTGTGTGTGACACCATGTGCAAATCACTCACTCTTTCTTCAATTCCCCATCTGTCAAATTAAAATAATAATTCTTTCCTACTCATACTGTGTCATGTAGAAAAGTATATTAAAGATTGTGAGACACTCGAGTACTGTGGTATGGAGAGGGGGATATATAAGTACCATAGATAAATAGGTTTGATTCACTTCACATAAGTAATCCAAAATCTGGAAGTGACATCTTGGTCCCATTGAAGTCAATGGCAAAACTCTTACTGACTTAATTGGATCAGGATTTCACCCGGGACATTTATCCAAATCTCTTGGGTAAGAAAGCTCAAGAGAGCAGATATTCTCCTGAGGTTGAGTAGCGTGTTTCAATTTGTATAATGTGGATAAAAATTCATAATGCAGTGGGTATTGTGAGCCCACTGATTAGTTAATAGCTCTAAAGTACTTTGAGGATTAAAAGTGCTATACAGTGTTGATGCTACTATTGCTATTCCACGGGGGAAAAGAAACAGCAACCTTTAGGAGAATCTGACAGCTGCAAAAGTAAGCACTCAGATATAAAAGTTAAGATGTGCCCTTTCTGCTCCTTTTATGATGCCATGTGGCTTAGAGAATATTACAAAAGTTATTTGAGAAATAATATTTGATCATATAAAAATTCTGTATTCAAATTCACATGCATAAAGGGACACAAAGTTGTGTGTTCAACCTTAAAGGTATAAAAGATTATTTAAAGACTGGACTTGTGCCCTTTTTAGTTTCTTACAGTGAACAGAGAAGGTGTGGAAGGGGTGTGTGTGTGTGTGTGTGTGTAAGTAACCTTTTACCTGAGACAGATCGGATGTGTAAAGTCTGGTCTTCTCTGTTCTTTTAACATCCACTGGGTGGGCTAAGGAACGTTTAGTATTTGCTCTTAACACCTTAATTGAATAGGTTGAAGCTGATTCTTTAGCAAGGTTTCCTTTATTCACAATGGTACTTAGACATTCAGGTTTAATAGATATTAACAAAACCAGAGTGTTTAACTTTCCGACTGAAATCCCTTCCCCTGGTAGCAGCTCAGTTTACACGCTCTTGGCTTTTCGGATGTCACTGTTCTTTTATGTCCCTTAGTTCTCGAGCCACCAGACAGTCTTCCAGACATGTCCTGAATTTCTCATTTAAATTATATTCTCTTTCCCCTTTGAGGTAGGTATGTGTCCACTTTGTGTCCCTGCCTGCAGGTATATGGGATCTTGGGGAGCAATTACCACACAGGTGGAGTGCCAATTAATTTCTTTATTAAAGGAAAAAGGAAGTGGTGGGAATTTAACAATGAAATACGATGGGATGGGGTGTATAGGGTGTTTACAATAGACAATGATGGGGGGGTTCTTCTTATTGAACAGTGTAGGGAGTTCTAACAGTGGGGCACAGTAAGTGCGGTTCAGCACTTATTAAATACAGTACAGTCAATAAGCGTATCAAAAGAAATGCAAAATAAAATGGTAGCTTCTATATAAAATGGTCAACAATCTTAGATAGAATGTATTAAGTGGTTAGTGGCCTTATACACAATGTAACACAATGGTATCAATGCAAATACAAAGTATATCAGAAAAGTGCAAGCAATCAATGGGGTGTTATAATTACAAGTAAAATGTGACTCACAATACAATAATACCATATGGGTGATAAGTGAAATTATGCAGTGTAATGGTATAAAGCTCAGTGGTTTGAGCAGTGGCCTGCTAAACCCAGGGTTGTGAGTTCAATCCTTGATGGGGCCACTTAGGGATCAGGGCAAAAAAAATTGGTCCTGCTAATGAAGGCAGGGGACTGGATTTGATGACCTTTCAAGGTCCCTTCCAGCTCTAGGAGATTGGTGTACCTCCTATTATTATAAAAAAGAAAAGTAATGACTTAATTTGTGAGGCTGGGATAGCAGATAATCTGTCAAGGAACAGGAGGGGGGAGGGGAGTGAATGATTAGTGGCAACTGATGAGAGGAGAGTGCGGCTGGAGGCAGCGAGAAACTCTGAAGCCCTGCAGGGTAAGGACAATGGAGCAGCGTGATGGTGATCTTGGGTAGGGGAGGGGCAGCGGAGAAGTGTAAAGAAGGGCTAGAGAGAGGTTTAAGCAACAAGCGGACACCAAAAACAAAGGAAAAAAAGCGGCAAAGGTTTTGGGAAGTTTCACAGGGGGAGAAGCAGCAAGGGGTTTGGGAAGTTCGGAGAGTGCAGATGCGGGGGAAAAAGCAGCAAAGGGTTATAACAGGGAGACACGGAGACGCACACAGAGGGGGAGATTGGAGCGGGGGAAAAACAGACACGGGAAAGTTCAGGGAGAGATCGGGACAGCGGGAAGATGAATTTAAGCAGCAAAAACCTTATCTATCTTAACCAACGACTAGGCAAAACAACAAATATCACAATTCTAAGCAAAACTATAACAAGCAACTATACGGAGCAACAAAACAGTAAACTATAACAAGGCAGGTGAACTTACAAGCTCTACAATCTTAACAAACTATGACGTATTAAACTAAAAAAAACAAAACCTGTGGTGCACCTTATGCTATGGGGAAGTCACAGAGGGCAGAGTGGTATGTGCCCAGGATACAGCTCCCAAGGAAGCCAAGGGATGGTAGCTGAAGCCAAGGGATACTGCTGAAAGCAGGGAGCCCCAAGGCAAAGCCCACAGGAGCAGAGCTTAGCAGCGGCACAAACTTATTTTTAGCAGCAAAGCCCCGCGGAGTTTAAGAGAGGTTTTAAGACACAGACCAAGGTTTAGCTTGAGTCTGTGTGCTGGGGAAACAGAGCCAGCAGCTAAAATAATAAAATAAAGGTAGGGAAAGTTTCACAGAGGGATTCTTACCAGTCCCCAAGGCAGCAGCAAAGGCAGAAGCAGCAAGAACATCAGAAGAAGCAAGGAGGGCTAGGTACAGTCTCAATAATCAGGAGATCTCTCAGGTAGCAATTCGTTCTTCGGGAGGGGGGGGTTAAAAAACCGGGGGTACGCTCAAAAATAAAACGAGAGCAGAGAAAGGACCCCCCAAAACCCCTGGCTGATCAGACCAGGCAGCAATGCAGGAACCTTTCTGATGTTTGTTTCAAAAATGTCTGTTTTTAAAGGCAAACTCAGGCAGTTTCCCGGCAGTAATCCTGATAGGCTCCCTCTGTCACAGGGGAGGAGGCACAGGGAAAAGACTGCAGGTGAGCACAGAAACATGTCTGGGCAGAGTTCTGTGCAATAGGTGACTCAAAAGCACATGAGGCCTATGACTCATGCCCAGGATCTTAAAAACACAATAGGTCTTGCAGCTCTGGACATTGCCTGCCCTACACCGAGCCCAGGTTCAACAAGGTGATAACAGGACTCACCCTTTGAACAGGGCAGTGGTCCCATTTAGCATGCAGCACAAGTGACCATCCCTTTGAGAAGGGCAATGGCTCTTGTTAAACAACTCAAGGGGCCCTCCCTTTGGGAAGGGCAGTGGCCCTGGTAAACAACTTAACAGCCAGGGAAGGGTGGCCACAGGAGGAGAACAAAAACAAAATGGAGTATGGGGACAGCTGTAAGAAACAAAATGGAATAGGGGGATAGCTGTAATAGACACTTTGCAGCTGGGGAAATTCAGGGAAGGAGAAGTTAAGCGCTTAAGCGCTTTGCCGGATCATGGCCTCAGTGATCTGCTCAAGTTCCCACATCAAGCCTGTTGCATAGCCAAGAGCAGACTCCAGCATTCCTGACTCTCAGTCCTTGGCTGTAACCACTAGACAAGGTTCCTTCCAAACTTTATGCTACATTGACAGAACACACCAGCATAGACCCCCATTGCTTCCCCCACATACTCTATGTGCTCTAGTGGTTAAAAAAAAATCTGCCAGTCAGCAAATTTCTGGCATTTATTTTCATTCTGCAGATGCTGTGATGCATGTTAGACCGTACCCTAACCCTGTTATGATTCTGCTGTGTATGGTACTCAACAACCATGCTTTAGTTAATGCTAATACCGCTGAAGTATTTCTTGTGCCTGCAGGTATTGAATCTAATCGGTGTGACACACTGCTGGGGGCACCCAGAACTGTGAGACATTGTTATCGCTCTGCCTCAGCAAGGATGAGCTTTGCTAGAGATTAGACTGTCAGCACTCTGCCACACCAGTCTGTCTTCCTCACCAGTAAACTCCTCAAGGTTCTCCCAGCCCAAACCTACCTAGCAGGTACCAATCAGTGAATGCCAGCTCTTGAGGTCTTTAGAGATATTTCTCTGCAATTTTAGCCCATTAGCCACACTCTGGCTTCAAAATAGTGGTGATGTCCAGTTTTCCCATGGTACTTACATTACTCTTTAACATGGTATCTCCCCTATTTGCATTCATGAAGCCGCATATCTAATGATTAATGCAGGGAGCTAACAGTAAGGACATCTGGATTCTATTCCCAACTCTGCTGCTTATTCACTGTATAACATAGGGCAGGTCACGTGACATTGGTTTTGGAATTTACCCATCAATAAATGAGCATAATATTTACCTTCTGTTTTTATAGCAAAGCCAGTGTATCCAGTGCTGTATGGGAGCTGAACTTTGTTAATCAAGAAACAGGCTCCTGCTGCAAAGAGTTTACAAACTAAAGACATGACTGTTGAATGGACATGTATAAAGACACCCTAATGCAGTAGAATACACTGTGTCATATGAACAGTATACTCTGAATGCTCCCTGTAATACGTGCTGCGACAGATATGGCAATTTCCTGCCATATCCTTGAAAAACTTCATTGAATTAAGATTAAGTATTTCTGAAATCCATTTACTAAATTAATGGTTTATATATTATTGTGGGTTGGAATTATGTGGAACCTGTCTCTAGGGAGAAGATGGGATGTATACCCTCAGAAGTATTACACACTCCAAAGAATTCTAGTGAACAACGTGACAGATACTAATAGACTTTTGAGTTAAGCAGTGTCCAGTGGTTTACCTGGGCAATCTTTAAGGTAAGGTGAACATGAATTCTCCATCTCTGGTGATGCAAAATCCAGCCTTTTGAAGCTATGACCTGAGGAGGGGACCCTTGTCTGCTGAATATCTGTTCCCAGAGTCTCAAGATCAAAGGTCCATGCCACATAAAAGAAAGACTAACCAGTTCATGGGGGCAATAGTTCTGAGCTAAAGCTGTTATGAATTTATAACAGACACCCCCACTGGTGGGGCTTCAAGGACTGATTCCTACCAGAACCCTTCTAGGAGTTGGGGCTAATCTCTGGGAGGTTTGTTGGCATATGTGTAAATTCTGCTCCTGTTTTTAATATGTTTCTCTAATGCTTTTGTCTTAAGAATAAATGTGCTTGCTTAGCAAGACCTGAGTGGTAACTTATAACAGGAAGCAATTACAGCTGTTCATAGCCTCTGGAGCAAGAGCAAAAGGCAGACGCTGGCTTATTTAGGCAGTTTGGCTTGCTGGGGCTACCATAACAAATATAAGCAGAGAACTGTGCAGCCTAGAAAAAACCTAGTCAGGAGGCAGAGGCATCTGGGTCTCCGCCAAAAAGAGGTGATGTCTGAGGAGCCAGGAGCCTTCAGTGGGTGCTTTTGGTGGATCTCTCAGTGAGAAATACAGGTGCATTTGCCCTGAAGAGTGACACCTGGGTTTGTAGAAGTCCTTTGAACTATATGAGGAAGTAGTGACTCCGATGCTCTTGGACTTGCATGCAACCAGTGGGAAAATGGCTTGATATGTGACAGAGCCAGTTCTCTGAGCTGTCAGGATTGCCATTGATGGCACTAAAGGGGGTGAAGAGCATTGTGGAACTACACTGGGAGGACTAATGTCATCACTACAACTGTTATTAATACCTGCTGTCTACACTGGCATTGCAACACTTCAGAATGACAAGTTGGTGGATAGTACAATAATTAGTTTTTACACAGAGAAAGTATAATCCCAGTGTTGGTGTAATCCCAATGCTAATGTGATGGTAGCAATTTTGTGCACAACTGCCTGGGAATTCAATGAAGCTTGCGACATCAACATTATTTTCTACAGACAAAGCTGCACAGGAAGAAGCAGCAAGGTTTAACAATGGGTCGGATGGGTGAGGAAATGGAAAGAGTGATCAAAAATAATAAATTTAAGGGTGTGGAGAAGAGAAAGACTAGATTGAGAATAACAGAGAAAAAGAGGGTAGTGAGGCTTAATTAATTGAGTGTAAATTAAAGTGCTTTGATCTCAGCTGAGAGGAACTCTAGGTACAAACTTTTATTAAGGCAAAAATGACAAAGATGGATAACTCATATGTTTATTACAATGCCATGTCAGAAATGGAAAGATGCCTTTAATCAGAAAGAGACTGCAGGCCAAGCCAGATGCACATCCAGTTGAATTAACAGTGTACTTAAGAATATTGGGTGATGTTTCAAGCTTGATGAGCAGTTAGTCATGGATGCTTTAGCCTTTGTGCTGGAGAAGGTGGGCTTCTTTTGGGACTGCAAAGCAGATAGAGGAAAACAGTCCAACCATCCAGACTTTGGACATATCCAGGCACCTTTTGGTTCAACTCAAGTGTGGCTCTGATGGACATATGAGGTCATCTGAATCCACTCCCTAGCCTAAAGTTACAGTGATTCTATAAACTTTTCACAGGTATAACACAGATTATGTGGATAATTAGGGTTTGCCTACACTGCAGCGGGGAGCATCCCTCTCAGCTGGGGTGCACAGACTCATGCTACTTTGGCTCAAGCTAGTTCACAAAAAATAGCAGTGTGGATGTTGCAGCACCAGCAGAGGCACAGGCTTGCCACCTGAGCTGGGACACACCAGACCCCTTGGATCTGAGTTTGGATGGCTAGGCCAAGCCTCCAGCAGCAGAACAACATACGTCTATTTTTAGTGCACTAGCTCAAGTCGAGGTAGTGTGTGGTCCCAGTTGCAGTGTAAATGTACCTTTAAGTTTTAAAAACTGTCATAATTTCATATTCAAGAATTGAAATAGTTCTATTTTCCCTGGCTAACAAGGGCTTTCTCTCCTTTGTAAACATGAAAATATGCATCTGGCGAAAGAACACAAACTTTAAAACATATTGGTGTTTTTCTGATTAAGTCACAAATTTAATTCTAATTAAGGATAATTTCAGAATCTCTTAAGGACTGAAATTCAGGCATTATTAGGTATTTTCCTACCTCAGCAGCTTGTTAGTGGCTTCTGGTTTTATTCAAAGAGTAATTGCAAGCTAAACACAATCTGCTTTAAATATGAAACTGTAACAAGTCATTTGTTAACCTAATTTTTAGAAGAATTTAAACACAGAGATAATGTTTCCTGAGGGAAATTTTATAATAAATACAAACAAAATAGTTTGTTTTTAATTAGAAAAGCACTTCAAATACATTTTACATTTCCAAATATCATCTTTAAAAAAAAAAAAGATTTACAGTATAAAATGGTCTGGTTATTCATCCAAAGCATAAACTAGTTATTTTGCTAGTTTTGGAAAGAGGTGAATTACATGGCTTTTTAATGCTGTGGATGTATTAGAACTTTATGATGCTGATAAATTTGGCATGACAGTTTGATGGTGTGCGCAGTATTTTGTAGCTGTGTCGGTCCGAAGTCATTAGGACCAACTTCTGTTGATAAGAAAGACAAACTTTCGAGCTACACAGAGCATCACTGTTAATGATGACACTGGATTTATGGCCTGTTACAACAATCTGTAACCTATTAACCCCCCTTTGCATTCCTATGTATTAATGGACAACTTCACCTTGAGAAGTCCCATAGAATATGTTGTAACTACTTATGCTAAACTATCTGTTTGGTCTTGTACCTGAAGAAGAGCTCTGTGCAGCTCGAAAGCTTGTCTCTTTCACCAACAGAAGTTGGTCCAATAAAAGATATTACCTCACCCAGCCTGTCTCTCTCATTTGATGGTGAGCAGATGTAAACTGATTTTTAATGAATGACACCAGTGTTATCTGAAGCACCATGGAAAGGCAGAAAATGATAGGATGACATGAGGAATGGGAGATTAACAGGCTCATGCTGAAGGAACCCTTGAAATGTGGTGAAAATGATTGTTTAGGTGGATTTATGGAGGCTGTAAATTAATATAACAGCAGCACCAGATCCTGCATCCCTTGCGCCTCACGGAAGCTGAAGTCATGTGAATCAAAGTCCTGAAATCCAACCCAGATGTGTAAATACAAGCAGCGTTTCCTGGGAGTAAACTGGCCGTTTGTGTGAAAGGTTGAGATGTTTTGCTGTCTGTGTTTGTTTTCTTGTTGGACCTATGTGATTATACTAATGAGAGGGTTTATCTGAATCTCCTGTTTGCACAGTTTGGCTGTATCCTCCCTAATACTTTTAATCAAGTTTTTTTTTCCTCCCACTAGTTCATGTATTTTAAAGCGAGAAGGGACTTGTCACAGGGTGAGTTGGCCCTTGAAGGGGATTAGGATCTGTGCCAGGCTTAGCTGAACTCCCCAGGTGAAAAGAATGAATGCAAGGGTCACGTGATGGGGAGCAGATGACTAAAAACCAGGCTTGCTGAGATATAAAAATAGCCTGTGTGCTAAGGGAGACCAGAGCTGAGCGAGATGCTGTGGAGATCTAACAGTGAATGCGCCATCAAGAGTGGGAGGGATTCTAGGAGGATTAGACCTTGCAATGAATGTTCTATCAAGAGGGAGAGGGCCAGCCAGGAACAGGTCAGTGAGGAGGTCTGGCTGGCAGTGCATAGGAAGAGGCCCAGGGAAGAGGAGACAGGGTAATTTAGGTTGTGTGGCAGACAACCTGGTGGTTTAGAGTCCTCAAGGCTGGGAACTCAGAGTAGAGGGTGGGTGTTCCCCCTACACTGCTCCCTGTGGGTATGTCCACACTGCACACTCCTTACAGCTGCACCTAGAAAACATACACCGCACACACCCCTAGCACAGGTATATATAACAGTGCAGACAGCGAGGCACTGCTTAGATGAGACCCTGCACCAGACCCTTACAGCATATACCCTACGCAAACTCTCTGCGGTGCTCCCCCATGTGTTTTTAGCAGTGTAGTGTCCTGCTGCTAGTGTCTTTCCCTGTCTCAGGGAAAGAATCCAGCAACGAGGAAAGGCTCCAGCAGCTCCCTGTGGTGTAGAAAGGCTCTGGCTGCTCCTTGCTACCGGAGTGTTTCCCCGCTGCCTCCTGCCTTCCAGAGTCTTTCCTTGCTGCAGTGAAAGGTTCTGACAGTGGGCAGATGCCAGAGTCTGTCCCAACTGCCTTCCCTGTCCCAGAGTCTTTCACTGCCATCTGTAACTACGCACCACAATGTGGACATGACCTGCTTTACACTGTGTTGTGTAGCTACATATATCTTACCTGTCACTGCCATGAGTGTGCAGTGTAAACACCTTGTGAGAGAGGGGGCTGTAGTTATGCAAAGGGAAGAAACTGATTAGAACCCCGAAAGGCTGGCAGCTGGACCCAGGAGAAGGGCTGAATAGAAGGTGAAAGAGGCAACACCTGCACTGTGCTCTCAGTAGGGCAGTGGGGCAGAAGATTTGGGGCAGAAGATTTGGTTTGGGGTTTATGTTGAGTTAAAACCCAAAAGGGTGTGCTTTGGGGATTAGCTAGAGAGCTAAGACATTGCAGTGACCTGACAAAGTGGGGTTGCTAGGAGTTGGTGAATGACTGATATAAAAGGGAAACTGAGGCAGACAGGCTCTGGTGCTGAGTTTGACGAGACTTTTGCTAAGCGACCATTAGCTCATCTAGTTTGTGCCAAAGGCCATAGAATTTCATCCAGTTAACCAGCCAAGTTGTTCATTTGGTTGGTTGTAAACATTGTTAGTGTCTACACTCCACATGGCTAGGACACAGCAAGCAAGGCAACTCCCCTGGAATCTGTCCGACTGATTAGCTCTCCTTCTATCCTAGGCGGCTGTATATGTGACAGGGACATAGGATTTGCCAGACTAGATCAAATCATTGGCCCATCAAATTGGCACCTTCTAACTTTGGCAGTGGCCAATACCTAATGCTTAAGAAGAAAGGTGGTTTGTTTGGTTTTTTTGTTTTGTGTTCAGTGCCGGTGCAAGGATGTTTTGTGCCCCTGGCGCAACTTCCACTTTGCACCCTCCCCCCGCCCCACGCTCCCGCCCTGAGGCACCTCCCCCACATGGCAGCTCTCCCCTCTGCCCTGAGGCACCCCTGTTGCGGCAGCTCCCCACCCTCTGCCCTGAGGTGCCCCCCCTTGCGGCAGCTCACCCCTGCTCCATCTCCACCCCAAGCACGCCATCGCTGCTTCACTTCTCCTGCCTCCCAGACTTGCGGCACCTAAGCTGATAGGTGCTGCAAATCTGGGAGGCGGGAGAAGTGAAGCAGCTCACCTCTGCCCCACCTCCTCCCTGAGCACGCCGTCACTGCTTCATTTCTCCCGCCTCCCAGGCTCGCGGAGCCAATCAGCTTAGGCGCTGCAAGCCTAGGAGGATGGAGAAGTGAAGCAGCCACGGTGTGCTCAGAGAAGGCGGGGGGCAGGGATGAGCTGGGGCGGGGAGTTCCCCTGCGTACCGCCCCCCACCTTCCTTGCTGCAGGCAGCCCTCCCTGCGCTCCCCTGCCCCAGCTCCCTCTGCCTAAATGCCAGTGGCGACCAGGGTGGCCGAAGCCGAAGAAAATGGTGCCCCCCAAATCCTAGCGCCCTAGGCGACCGCCTAGGTCACCTAAATGGTTGCACCAGCCCTGTTTGTGTTGTGTTTTTTTTGCACTAACACACAGGGGACCAAGAGTAAAAATAACAGAGAGAGGACTTCAGTTAATTGTGCACTGCTATAAGGTGGGGAAATTTGATCTGTATCTTTACCTAATGCCATGAAGAAATCTGATGAGATTCAACAAGGACAAGTGTAGAGTTCTGCACTTGGGACGGAAGAATCCCATGCACCGCTACAGACTAGGGACTGAGTGGCTAGGCAGCAGTTCTGCAGAAAAGGACCTAGGGGTTACAGTGGACGAGAACATCTAGTCTGACCTCCTGTATATGAAGCATGACATTTGACAGCCTTTCTCTTTGCATCCATCACTAATGATCTCAATCATGACCATACAGTTATGAAGTACCCTCATTATTAACAAAAAAAAGGGCTGAGAGATGGAGGTGTTAGTGTTGTGGTCATGAAAGCTGCTGGATGGACAGTCCTTGGGACTGACCTCCTTAATTTATCCACACCACAGATATACCTGCAGATCACAGCTGCCTGTCTCCACAACCATTGTGCCTCCATGCAAACTCGCAGAGACCACCATAAAAGATAAGGAAGTCTCTGTGCCCATTTATTGCTTAGTTTCTCTGCTGCATCTGCAAACAGGAACGTGTTCTTCATTAAGTGAAGAAAAGTCTGCTGGGACGTGCACAGAGACGATTGGTCAGAGAGATTTAGCAAACCCTTCTAATAAACCTGCTGTAGCATTTGATTCAGTGACCTCTTGTAGTAGTAATAGTGAATCCTATGTGATGACTGTATGCCACGGTAAGCCATATTTCTTTACATATTTGCTGCCCATTCACTTCAAGTGTCCCCTTGTGCTCCTTAAATACAGGAGAGAGACATAAAGGGACTTCTAGGTTTTTATCACAGCCACTTTAATGTCAAACACCTCTATAAGGTCCCCTCTAATTCTTTTTAATCACGCGCCTGCTGCTGTATGTCAGCTTAGTTTACCCACTCCTATGGGTCACCAGTCACCAACAATTTCATCTGAAAAAGTATGTTATCTGGGCAACTTCATTTTTTGTATGGGGACCAGACTTACTCCTGTCAAAATTAATAGGAGTTTTGCCATTGACTTCAGTGGGAGCATGGTTAAGCTGTTAAACATCTGAAAACCCTTAAGTGCTATATAAGGTAGCTTTAGCTTTTAATTCTATACTAGTGCACAGTTTTGTATATTCCCTTTCTCACCGCCACCTCAAAGTCTGTCTATCTAAGTATCTTAGAAGGTGAGTCAAGGAACATTTCATTCCATCAGCACATAAAGCTTTTACCTTGGGATATATGGTATTCTCCTTTGAATACATGTGAATCAAAAAAAGAAGAACTTGCTCAAATAACACATAATTTCAGCATTTTCCAATTAAATATGTTTTAAAGCTTTTGGCTAGCAATGCCCTACTCAACCCACTTGTTGATCGATTACACTTTGAAACGAAATAACTTTCCATTAAAAATGTACCCACTTCTCTCCCTCACATAACTTCACAACATTTCTTGCTTCCGGGAATGACTTTAGTAATTACCGCCAATAAATGCGGTTTGCCACTTTGTTGTTCTTGCCCAAAAGCAAAACATGCATATAAAAAAATCTTTAAAAAAAGTCATCTGCAGCACAATCTGTCCTGTGATTCCTTTCGGTATCATCAACAAACTGCAGATTACTTATTATCCCCTCTGAGTCATCTAAGGAGATAAGAAACAGCTAGCATCCCAGAACTCATTTCTGCACATCCCTTGGTTACTAATCCTCTCCCATTTGGTCTTTTTTATATCACCATCTATTTTTGTTTTGTGTTTCTCAGCCTCATTTTCATGTACTTGTCTATTTGCTCTGCTTTCGTGCTAGGCTCTGATAATTTCCTGCAAACAACTCTATTACTTGCTTTTTAATTATCAGCTGTGGCTGTGGGGCATTTGGTGCAACCAAGGAGCTTATAAGCCATCTATGTGCTCCCCAATACCTTGTAGCCTCTCTGCAATGGGCCAGCTGTCAGCACAAGTTTAAAGCAGCCTGAAGCCCATGTGGGCAGTTGCAGCATTTGGAGATCACTGGGACATAGACATGCTTTAGCAACACTCCCTTTCCCTCAGCCACTCCCCTTATGACGACTGCAGGGGACTGTAGGAGTCAGTATGGGAAACTGCACAAGGCAGCCCCAGAACTCACATCCCCTCTTGTCTTACAGAACCCAGATCTTGTTAACCTTCAGAATATGGGGCAGTACTCATCTGCACTCTAGAGCATTCTGGAAGTGATGGACTGAGAGATTTGTGGTGGCTGGTTGTGGGGTGTTGTGATTTATGGTAGGCTTTTAACTGTCCCATTGGCTATTATGCCGTGAAATGTCTTGGGCAATAGAAATGTTTGAATTAAGGATATTTATACTTCGGTTTTTAACACTTGGACAAGCACCAAAAACTTGGGCAGGCGGATTTAATACTTTTAGTTTATAATATGTTTATAACATATTGTAACAGCTTCAGTTAAGGGTGGGGGAGGGGACTGCAGGGACTGTTTAGGAAGACAGAATATTGTCACCCAAAGTGATGTTTGAGCAGGAAATGCAAGACCCTCCCATTCTCCTCAGTTTCCTATAACAGTGCCCCAAGGTGGTCACTGCAGTCGGATCTGAAGCCTGGACCTCTATATCTAGATCTAAAAAAAAAGCCCTCAGCCTCTTCTGACAGAGCTATAAGACTCAGCTCCGCAATTCAAAGCCGGTCGCAGACTCATAAACCTCTATGTGGTCCAGCCACTTGAGGGAGCCAGAAAGCGCATCATTATAAGTGGGGTTTACACTTGCAGAAGGTCCCATGGAGTATTTTATGACCACAAGTGGTCAGGTTCTGTTATATGTCTCACTCACAAGATGACACTTCCAATAGAACATTACATCTTGGTGCGTCATTAACCCACTAATGGCATAGAAGAAAGAGTGCTGCTTCGCGAGGGACTTCAGTGTGCTTTGGACCAGGCCTTGAATCATCAATACAACCGAGGTTTCTCCTTGGAGGTGCCCTCTACAGATACTAATTAGGCCCAACTGTGAAATCCGATGAACTCACAGCCCTGTCTATTGGTCTACAGCTAGAACCTCTCAAAGAAAATATTTTTATTGAAAATCAGGTATTTTGTGGTGTATATGGTACTGCTCTGAACCTGTATATGGTAGAGTGCCCTTTTTAGAAGCAATGTGGGAGGGGACATGTACATGTAAGTCCAATTACTTCCTTCCCCATGGGTGCTGCAGGGTGTGTCTTTCTAGCGGGCTGGTGCTCAACCCTCTGGCAAGGCCTCTTGGCTGTTTTGTCCCCTCTCGGGGTCTCAGATGAAGCAGTGAAACAGCCCACAATCAGCAAATGAGGTTAAACAACAGAGGGGAAAAGAAAAACCTACAGGCAGCTCCCACAAGGCTATGGCACTCTCTTACTTTAGACAGCCATGGGAGGATCACTGTCCATATCAGAGTTCACTGGGGCTCCAGTGTAAGTCTCCGCTTTTCTCCCTCTTTCAGCTTAGGGAATCTGCACTCTCCTTCTGCAAGGCCAGGGGCTCTGCAGCCTGCCAGCCCTCTCTTCAGGGCTGGAGAAATTCAGCAGCCTGTTCCCTTCCCAGGGGCACCCCCATCTCACTGGAGTTCCCTCCTTTTAACTCCTCCTCCAATCCTGGCATGATTTAGAGGGGCGGGGCCACTCCAACCCAAAGCAGCTCCTTTGGCCCTTCTGTGCCAGTGCGTGCTTTATATTTCTCGTCACAGGTACATCCTATACTAAAAGGTCTCATGATACCTGTCCACTTCATCTTCTGTAAATATTAGCTAATTTAACATCATACAAACTTGCTTCTAGTATAGATTGAGTAAAATTGTCAAAAGTCACTTAGTCCCAGATTTTTAAAGATATTTAGGCATTGTTCCACTCAACATTGCTACCCCTAACTGCCTTAGGATCCGAAGACACATTATCAAAAGGAGCTAAATCAGTTAGCTCTTGCAAAGATGGGCAGAACAATACAGAGGTACCTTTTAAAAATCTGAGAGTAAGTGATTTAGATGGCTAAATCACTTATTATACAATTTTTAAAAGGTATTTAGGCACCTAAAGATGCAGATAGGTACCTAGTGGGATTTTCAGAAGCACCCAGGTGCCTAATGTGACTTGACCAAAGCCTAAATATCTTTAAAAATCTGAGAATAAATCACTTTTGAAAATGGGTCTTAGATGCCTTTTAAAACCTTACTCTTCTTGTATATAGATAGCAGGCGTAGGAGCAGCGCATAATCACTGATTATGATGCCCCTGTTTCCCCAAGGGTAACACATTAGGAATCTGAAGCCAAGTGATTCCGAAATTTGGTTTCATGAATGCTTTTGCTTTCATGTCATTTGCTTCAAAATACCGTTATTTTTTTTCTTAAGTAAATTCACAGATTTCTGTTTACACTCTTATCTCATCATGTTTATATACCACTTAAAATGTGATAATTATTGTCAATTATAATTAAGAAGTAACTGTCTTATTACCATCTTCACTGACATTAACATTACAGATAAATTATAACTACTCATTCCAATTTAGAAGAAGCATTCCTGGAATTCTAAGTTATTTATCCTATAATTTACTGGGGGAACAAACCCAGAAGAATTATCAGACTTATTTTCTTTTAATATGTCTGCAGTTCTGTCCCCTTGTGATCTTGTTTTTCACAATGTGGGCCCTTGTCTGCTGCAAACAGGATAGAGACCACTAATTAATTTTACACAGGCCACTGAACAGGTGTCAGATGGTAATTGCTTAAATCAAATCTGCACTGGATTATACTTAAACTATTGAACTAAGTCCACTGTCAGTAGCATATATATCACAATTCAGCCTGGGCAAATGGTGCTATTAAGATGCCAGGCAATGTACCGTAATTTTATTCTGTATATGATATCTTTAATAGAAATTAGAATATATATCTCAGAACACTTCATAGAGGAGGAAAATCACTCCAATGCATTTAGGATCTGGTCCAAATCCCATGAAGTCAATTGACTCCCCATTCACTTCAGTAGATCGTGCTCCTACACCTGCACAAAGCCTGTGCACCTCTATGTCTTTAATATAAGACTTAAGTAGTGCATAGGCATTATGCTGGCCCTGTACACAAGGGGAAACTTTACATGAATTAAATACATAAAGGCCTCGATAATTTACCCTAACATCTGGGAGACCCATTGCAGTCTACTGAATTTTGCAAATTGGTAATACACAAATAAACACCAAAAGCAAGAATTTGGCATGAAATGTACTTTATTTATTTATTCTGACAACTGCAAGTTAATAATTATCTGATTCTCTTAGATGTACTAACAATACATAGGATATTCCTAAATGGACTTAGTATATTTTATAAAAATAAGGAAGTCATTGAAATAGAGAAGAGAAATTCTTAGAAAGAGGCTGCATGACAATCCCCTGCTATTAAATAATTGATAAAAAGTGAGGAGAAGCAAAATATTTTTGTGACGGTTATAAAATGTAGCAGAGCGCAGATTAGTGAGGTTCTGCCATTTCTATCTATTTAACTAACCGGTAAGAAAGCTGCACTCTGCACATGTTGGAATCTGGAGACCTGGAACTTAAGGAAGCCACAGAGAAGGGTGTTCGAAGAGATGAATAAGGTTTTAAGCAGAGATAGAATCAAAGTAGTGAGATGCAACGCCAATATGCTGCAGATATAGATAATGATATAGGAGGTCTGAAACAAGAAGGGATACAAACAAAAGAATGGCTATAGTGGGTCAGACCAATGGTCCATCTAGCACAGTATCCTGTCTTCCAGAGTAGCCAGTTCAAGATGCTTCACAGGGAATGACTAGAACATGGCAATTTACAGGGAGATCGATCCCCTGTTGTCCAGTCCCAGCTGCTAGCAGTCAGAGGTTTAGGGACACCCAGAGTATGGGGTTGTATCTCTGACCATCTTAGTTAATAGCCATTGATGAATTTATCCTCCATGAAATGATCTAATTCTTTGTTGAACCAGTCATAGTTTTGGCCTTTACAGCATCCCCTGGCAAAGAGTTCCAGAGGTTGACAATGCATTCTGTGAATGAGAACCTTCCTATGTTAGTTTTAAACCTGCTGCCTATTAATTTCATTAGGTGGGCCCTGGTTCTTGTGTTATGTGAAGGGGTAAATAACACTTCCTTACTTACTTTCTCCACACCATTCACAATTTCATAGACCTCCATCATAATCCCCTTAAAGTTAGTTGTTGGATGCAAGTGTGTGATCCCAGTGTATGCTGTCCCAGCTCTGCACAGATAGCTGACACCTCGATCGAACTGCCCCCAAAGACCACAAAGTTGGTTTGTAACAAAGGCATCCAGCCAGGTTTATTGACGACGAAGCATAGTCCTAGTATCCTGTAGACCCTATGGGACCACTAATGCATGTATGCCCATAACAGTGGACCAGCACAGTAAACGGCAAGACTTTCCATTTCCCCCTTGGCTGGACAAATATACTTCCTCTGAGACCCCTGTTTTATACACTGCTACACACAAGTTACGTATTGCCTCTCTTGTTACACTAAGATTTTAGACAATTAAATTACCTACAAATCTGTCTAATTTAACAAAGGGGTAACAAGAATGTGGCCCGCCCTAAAGGAATTGCCAGGATCTTGTCTCTGACCAGCAGAGGGCTCCCCAGAGCACACTAGTCTTGCTAACCCTTGAAAGGACACTGATACAGCCTTCTGCTCAAGAATGGACACACAAGCAGTAATTCTTGGAAAGCAAAAGATTTATTTAAAGAAATAAGTGGTTACAATGTATTTTAGAAAAGCAAGAAAGAGCATATATAGAACAGAGCAAAATGCGATAGATTTACTATTGAAAGAATTAAAGTGGTGCAGCAAATACAAGACACACACTACATAACATATAACAATGTAATCATTCACTTTACACTTGCATTTACTATTTGACTTTTAACATTTAACATCCAGTAAGTGCTGGCCAAGTGACTACGGATGGGTAGCAGAAGATTTCATTCAGACCACAGGCATCTGTCTTTATTTACAAGCGAAACCCCTACATTCCTTGATAGTGAATAGAAGACTACACTTACTTCTATTATTCTTAAATTCCTCTGATTTATCAATAGAGTCCTTCTGATCAGTCAAAAGGGAAGTGCTGTCTGCTGGTGTTTGACATGCTCTCCCACAGCAGACAAATTGCTACTGCTGCTTCTCAGGTCCACAGCTTTTGTTTCTCTGCAGGCATCTTGCAACATCTATTCACCACCAAACCCACAAGTTCAGCCTGTTAGCTGCCAGCCTTATATACTGGTTGCTCTCTCAGGCTCAGCCAATCGGTTTCCAGCCTTTCAGCCCCTCCCCTATGACATCATCCCTATTTTTAGGTAGCGCAGCCCCACCTCTTTGATGTCATACCTATTTTTAGGTGGGAAAGCCCCACTCCTGACACCATCCTGGATTCTAGAAGGTTCTAGAAGACTCTGCTGAGTCATTCCCCATTACTGCAGCATCCCTATATCTGCCATTTTGATCTGCCATATTGGATTTTCTAAGTTTAGACTGTCATTAATGTCTATTTATTTAAAGCCTTACAAGTAATTACTGTTTTATGCAGACCAATGTACCCTGATAGTGTCACCATTCTTTTTATGTCCAACTGAGAGAAATAATTTTATGAAATTTTAAGCACTTTCCAAGGTTTTTCTGCAAGCCTCTATTCAGAACATTCAAGGCAAAAATCTCACTACACTCTGATGTGGTGAGTTACCCCCTTTTACCTTCTACATGTTGGTTTGATCAAAACATCTCTATCCATGATCCTGTCATCCTGACCTCATCTTTAAGAGGGCTCAGTGTGTCCTTGCATCATCTTTGGGGAGTGAGTGTGTACCATACTTTGTATTCTGGTACCACCCTTATGGAATGTGCTTACATGAGTGTAGTGTGCCTAGCACTTCTTACAGTTGTGTGTGTTTTTGCAATTCCAGCCCCAATCTTGCCAGATACTGTGAACTTAAAAGCAGGCATGTTTTATAACAGGCCCTGAGTTCTGCTCATAGCCTGACTTTTGCTAACGTTGCTTTATGTTAGCAGGGCTTGATTGCTACTTTAGTTCAGGCCTCATACCAGGTCTCTTACACCAGGCCTCATGTTTCAGGCTCGATCTTTCTACTACACCCCTCAGTCATCTCTTTTTAAAAGGAACAATCCCCATCTTTTTCTCTGTTCTCATATGGAAGCTGGTCAATGCACCTAATCATTTTTGTTGCCCTTCTCTGTACTTTTTTTCATTTCAAATTTAAGTTTTTTTAGGTGCAGTGACCAGCACTGCACGCTGTATTCATCAAGTGAGCATACCATGGATTTATGTACTGGAATTATATTTTCTGTCTTATTTGCTATTCCTTTCCTAATAGTTACTAATCTTCTGTTAGTGTTTTTGACTGCTGCAGCACATTGAGCAGATGTTTCCAGAGAACTGTCCACAATGACTCCAAGATTTTTCTTGAGTGGTTACAGCTATTTTAGACGCCATCTATTTGTATGGATAGTTGGGATTATGGTCTCTAATGTACAATAATTTGCACATATCCTCACTGAATTTCATCTGCCATTTTGTTGTCCAGTCACCCAGTTTTGTGAGATCCCTTTGTAACTCTCCGCAGTCTGCTTTGAATTCAGTATCCTGAGTATTTTGCATCATCTGCAAATTTTGCCACATTACTGCTTACCCCCTTTTCCAGATTTATGAATAGGCTGAACAGCGCAGGTGCTGGTACAGGTCCTTGGAGGATCCCAGTGTTTACCTCTCTCCACTGTGAAAACAGACCATTTATTCCTTCCCTTTTTTTCCTGTCTTTTAACCATTTATAGATCCATGAGAGGATCTTCCCTCTTATCTCACGACTGCTTACTTTGCTTTAGAGCCTTTGGTGAGGGACCTTGTCCAAACGCCTTCTGGAAGACCAAGTATACTATATCCACTGAATCACTCTTATCCACTTGCTTGATGCCCTCAAAAAATTCTAGTAGATTGGTGAGGCACGGTTTTCCTTTACAAAAGCCATGTTGACTCTTCCCTACCATATTGTGTCTAATAATTCTGGTTTTTTACCATAGTTACAACCAATTTGCCTGGTACTGAAGTTAGACTTAGAAGCCTGAAATTTCCAGGATTGCCACTGGAACCTTAAAAAATCAGAGTCACATTAGCTATCCATGAGCCTTCTGGTACAGAGGCTGATTTAAGCGGCAGGTTACATACCACAGTTTTGCATTTTAATATATGAGTTCCTTCAAAACTTTTGGGTGAATACCATCTGGTCCTGGTGACTTATTATTGTTTAATTTCCCAATTTGTTCCAAAACCTGCTCTATTGATCCCTCAGATTTGCTGCTTAAAAAGAATGGCTCAAGTGTGGGAGTCTCCCTCACATCCTTGACAGTGAAGACCAATGCAAAGAATTCATTTAGTCTCTTCAGAATGGCCTTGTCTACCTTGAGTGCTCCTTTGACATCTCAGTTGTCCAGTGGCCCAACTGATTGTTTGGCAGACTTCCTGCTTCTGATGTTTTTAAAACATTTTTTGCTGTTAGTTTTTGTGTCTTTTGCTAGTTGCTTTTCAAATTCTTTCTTGGCCTGCCTAATTATACTTTTACACTTTATTTGCCAGAGTTTATGTTCCTTTCTATTTTCCTTGGTAGGATTTAATTTCCTATTTTTTGTGATGTCTTTTTGTCTCTAACCACCTCTTTTACTCTTTGTTTAGCTATGGTGGCATTTTTGTTGTTTTCCTATTAATTTTTTTTTTAATATTTGGGGTATGCATATATTATGTTGTTTTAAAAAAGGTTTCCATGAAGCTTCTAGGCATTTTACTCTTTTGACTCTTCTTTTTAATTTCCATTTCACTAGTCTCATATTTTTGTAGTTTCCCTCTTTGAAGTTAAATACTACTTTGGTATATTTCTTTTGTATTTTCCCCCCATATAAGTATATTACATTTAATTCCATTTTGGTCGCTATTGCCAAGCAGTTCAGCTATATTCACCTCTTGGACCAGATCCTGTGTTGCCACTTAGTACTAAATCAAGAATTGAGAGTTCCAGGACTAGCTGCTCCAAGACACGATCATTAATGATGTCTAGAAAATTTATCTCTGCATCCTGTCCTGAGGTGACACATTCCCAGTCAATATGGGGATAGTTGAAATAGACAAATTACTATTGAATTTTTTGGTTTTATAGCCTTTCTAATCTCCTTGAGCATTTTATGATCACTGTCACCATACTGGTCAGGTGGTTGGTAGTATATTTCTACTGCTATACTTAAGGCCCTACTTGAAACGCAGGATCATCTTCAAATAATTGCAGCTAAGTTGCAGACAAGGGGAAAATCATGGAAAAGTAATAATGGACCTTTATTAATAGTGGTAATCTGGAAAAACTAGAGTAGAACATTTTGTTGAAAACATTGTTGGAATGATATAGACTCATAGACTCATAGACTTATAGGTCAGAAGGGACCAATATGATCATCTAGTCTGACCTCTTGCACAAGGCAGACCACAGAACCCTACCCATCCACTTTTATAACAACCCCTAACCCAGGACTGAGTTATTGAAATCCTCAAAATTGGTTTGAAGACCTCAAGCTGCAGAGAATCCACCAGCAAGCGACCCATGCCCCACGCTGCAGGGGAAGGCGAAAAACCTCCAGGGCCCCTGCCAATCCGCCCTGGAGGAAAATTCCTTCCCAACCCCAAATATAGCGATCAACTAAACCCTGAGCATGTGGGCAAGACTCACCAGCCAGCACCCAAGAAGGAATTCTCTGCAGTAACTCAGTTCCCATCCCATCCAACATCTCCCCGCAGACCATTGAAACTCAAGCATTATGTTATGCCTCTGGGGTCCTAAAGTGGCATAGCTCCTGCTGGCGTGGTCCCTTCTGCAGGCTTGTCAGGCAGCCTGGAGTCCGTCTGGAGCTCTGTGTGTCATGGCTCTGTAACCAGGGCCTATAACAGCTCCCTAGAGAGAGCCTGCAGTCTGCATCCTCCCACTTCAGCAGCCTGCCCAGACTGAGTTGGGCTGCATCCTTTTATACTCTGTTTCCAGGATGAGCATGCACAGCAGAGTCAGAGGGGCAGGGTTTCCTCAGCCTGCAAAGCACAGTTAACCCTTTCAGGGCTGTTGTGGGGTAGGTATACCCTGTCACATTCCTGCTATGTCAATATCCTCATTTAATACCAGGCACTCAAGTTCACCTACCTTAGTATTTAGACTTCTTGTATTTGTATAAAAACACTTATAAAAACTGTCAATATTTAGCTGTCTGCCTTCAGATGATATCATTGAATGGGACTCTTTCATTTGACTGTTTCTCTTAAGTTCCTACCTGTACCTTATCAGTTTCTATCCCCTTGTCTTTACTAGGATATAGAGTATCCCATTAAATAAATACTCCCTTGCAGGATGTCTCTGTCTGAATCATGTGCTCCTCTGCTCCTGTCGGCTTCCCCTAGTCCTTAGTACTTTTGTTTTAGCTTGTGAATTTTCCCTATGCTAAGAGGTCATTTCATTCCTGTTTTGTAACTGGGAAGCAAAGTCAGAGGGGAATCCTCTGTGTTTTAAATCTTTTTATTTACCCTGTAAAGTTACTTTCCATACTGATTTTGCAGGTGTGATTCTCTTACTATTTTTTATAAATAAAATTCTTCTTTTCAGAACCTGATTGATTTCCAGTGTCCTAAAAACCAAGGGGTTTGGTCTGTGCTCACATTGTAACCAATCGGTTAGTATATTATTCTCAAGCCTCCCAAGGAAAGGGGGTGAAGGGACTTGGGGGAATATTTTGGTGAAATGGGGATTCCAAGTGACCCTTTTCCTGAATTTTTGTCTAAATCTCTTGGTGGTGGCAGCAATACTGTCCAAGGACAAGGAAAGAATTTGTGCCTTGGGGAAGTTTTTAACCTAAGCTGCTAGAAAGAAGCTTAGGGGGTCTTTTGTGAGGATCCCCCACATCTGTACCCCAGAGTTCAGAGTGGGGAGGGAACCCTGACAAACAGAATGAATAGAACATGGCAATCATCAAGTGATCCATCCCCCGTTGTCCAGTTCCAGCATCTGGCAGTCAGAGGCTTAAAGAAACACAGAGCATAGGGTTGCATGTTTGACCATCTTGGCTAAAAGTCATTGATGAACCTATCCTCCATGAACTTATCTAATTCTCTTTTGAACCCAGTTATAGTTTTGAGCTTCACAACATCCCCTGGTAACTGTGCATTGTGTGAATGAGTACTTCCTTATATTAGTTTTAAACCTGCCACCTATTAATTTCATTGGGTGACCCCTGGTTCTTACGTGAAGGGGTAAATAACATTTCTGTATTCACTTTCTCCACACCATTCATAATTTTATACACCTCCTTAGTTGTCTCTTTTTTAAGCTGAACAGTCCCAGTTGTCTAAATCTTTCCTCATATGGAAGCTATTCCATACCCCTAATCACTGTTGATCTTCTCTGTACCTTTTCCATTTCTAATACATCTTTTCTGAGATGGGGCAACTAGAAATTCACACAGAATTGGAGGTGTGGGCATACCGTGGATTTATATAGTGGCATTATGATATTTACTATCTTATCATCTATCCTTTTTCTAATGGTTCCTAACATTTTATTAGCTTTTTTGACTGCCGCTGCACACTGAGCAGATGTTTTTGCAAAACTATCCACAATGACTCCAAGATCCCTGTCTTGATTGGTAGCAGCTAATTTAGACCCCATCATTTTCTATTTATAGTTGAGATTATGTTTTCCAGTATGCATTACTTTGCATTTATGAACACTGAATTTCATCTGCCATTTTGTTGCCCAGTCAGCCAGTTTTGTGAGATCCCTTTATAACTCTTCACAGTTAGCTTTAGACTTAACTATTTTGGGTAATTTTATATAATCTGAGAACTTCGTCACCTCACTGTTTACCCCTTTTTCCAGATCATTTATGAATATGTTGAACAGCACTGGTCCCAGTACAGATCCTTGGGGCACCCTGCTATTTAGCTCTCTCCATTGTGAAAACTGACCATTTATTCCTACCATTTGTTTCCTATCTTTTAACCAGTTACTGATCCATGAGAGGACCTTCCCTCTTAACCCATGATTGCTTATTTTGCCTAAGAGCCTTTAGAGAGAGACTTTGTCAAAGGCTTTCTGAAAATTCAAGTACACTAGATCCACTGGATCACCGTAGTCCACATGTTTGTTAACCCCCTCAGAGAATTCTCATAGAATGGTGGGGCATGATTTCTGTTCCCATGTTTACTCTTCCCCAACAAATTGTGTTCCTCTATGTGTCTGATCATTCTTTTCTTTACTATAATTTCAAGCAATTTGCATGGTGCTGAAATTGGGCTTACAGGCCTATATTTTGGAGCTTTTCTTAAAAATTGGTATCACGTTAGCTATCCTTCAGTCATCTGGTACAGAATCTGATTTAAATGATTCACTACTGCTCTCTTATTCCTACAGTTTTTGTTGTCCTGATGTAACAGAGTGCCGGGAGCTAGTAGGTGAGCCAGGACTCTGATCACTCTTGTGCTAATTAATTCCCTCAGAGAGGTATGATGAGTGAATAGAATATAATTATCTAATCAGGCTGACAGGCCAGGTAAACTAAAGGCTTAATTAGCTAATCAACAGTGGGTTATAAAATGTGTAAGCAAGGTCTGCATGAGTTCACTGCTGACATCTAGTGATGCATTGGGGGAAAAGACCTCAGGAGCAGATTGTATTTACATAGTCACACCTATTCTGACTTGGCATTCAGCAGATTGACCTGATTTTCTACAGTGATCAGTTTTGGCTGGTTTGGGGTTATAATTCACCCTGATCAGAAAAATTATCTGATGAGAGATCAGTGAATTTCCTTCTTCCCTAAAAGCCAATACGGTTGCTACCACAATCCTGAAGAAGGTATTCTAGAAACCAAATAAAATAGAAATTATCAAAGTTGGGGAAAATAAAAAAGGCTGTCATCCATCTGCAAAACATAAGAATTGTAAGGATAGTAAAATGGGAGTGCTTTGATGGTAAGCCTCCATTAGGAGCTTATTTGGATGTTTTAGGGAGGGTCCTGCTATACTTATCCTCAATTCTCTGATGATAGAAATAGGAGGAGTGGGTTATAACGCTCCAGTCTGAAGTAGACAATGGGTGATTTCATACATGTTTTGGCTTTCCCTTAACTGCTCAGACTGGCAATGGGACAAAGCTGTTCCTAAAATTCTTGCACTGCTCCACAAGGTATCCCCTCTGGACAATGTCTAATGACCTCATTTGGTCAAAGCTGCAGGTGGCTCTTTTGCTAATAAATTGAGAGATCCTGCCACCATCTGGGGGTCTAACTCCAGATGGGCTGGTTATGAGATCTTCAGATAGCTGTGAGGCAAAAGGGACAGCTACTGATTCAGCACTTGTTCTAGTTACCACTTGTAGGATGTATTTTCTCCTCTTGTACTTCACAGATGGCAGGAGTCAGGACTGCATGTTGAGCCAGTTGGGAATTTTTTGACAAAAAAGGTTTCCCAATGGAAAATGCTGATTTGTTGTAACTGAAACTTTTAATGGGAGCATAATGGTTTTGATGCAAGTTTCTCAGGTCCAGGAAGTAGTTGCTGGTTAAACAGAGAAAGAGAGTGAGAAAAACCAAAATACCCTATAGACTGGTGATTAGGGCTCTCTTCCGCCCTCCCCCTCCCATCTTGCTCTGCCTGATTTGGAGCCTTCATTCCCTAAGTAAATTCAACAAATATTCCTGCTTCTGTTATATATCATAGTCCACTTCTTCGGAGTGCTGACAATCTCAGTGCAGAGTAGTCATGTCACCATTGTTGTGAAGTGCTAGATGGCCATTAGTTCACCAAATTCTTCGTATTGGTCACCTTAGCCAATGCTAATGCCATTTCCTTTCCTTTGCTAGAAGTCTTCCCTATACATTAGTGTCTGGGAGAAGATGGAAAAATATTTATATATAATCTGTCTCATTTTGGATATCCATGTTTAAGAGATGAGCCTACTTCCCACCTTGGAGGCACACTACCATGAAAATCCCATTGTAATGGATCTGTGCATCATAGCATGAATAGGAAAATTTATCCATTCTTATGTTAAAAGTTTCCTTTTTTCAAGTAATAAAGTTCACAGAGCCAGTTCACCCTGGAGAAATGGAGACAAATGTTTTAAACCTTGGCCCTCACTTTTAAACTTGGGGCAATCCCACTGTATAAAGAGAAGCTTGTCAGCAGACCTGCAGGCCTTCCAGCACTGCTCAGAGGAGCATATCCATTCTCTCCCCTGCCCCATCTCTGACTGCAAGGCTCTGCGAGCAGTGGTATTGGTGTGGAGCTGAATGTGTGGTGCTGGGGGGGGGGGTTGTGCAGCAGGTGCACATACTGTTCAGCCCCTGCTCTGAGAGAGCTCACTGCAGGGCAGCATGCCAGGGAGGGGATCTGGGAGCGGGGATGGAGGAGCCACCACCATGTGGATCTTTTATCCTCACCTTCATTAGAGGGAAATCATATAGGGGGCTACAGAGCCTACTTCAGCCATGTATGTGGAGTGTCCTCTCTCTTACAGTAGTGTAAGTTGGGATTAATTGAATTGACATCAAAGAAAATGCACTGAGAAGAGAATAGTCCAAGAAGTTTGGATAAACTTTTTCCAAACTCCTAGGTTCTTAATCAGAACTGAATGCCACGCCATGGTGTTCTCCTGTCTCTAGCTACTGGTACATATCTTTATGATTGGCTTTCTTTGCCCTCAGGCAAATGAGAACCATGTGTCTCCTCTCCTTTTGATTTCACTTTGTTTCTTTTGTTATTCTTTTCTTCCTCAATAGCAATGATAGGCATATTTATTCAGAATCCCTAATAGGCAAATGCATTCCCGCATGTGTGCTAATGTGTTTTCTGTCATGGTATTCATTATTACTTCAGACTTTAATAATGTTCTCAGCTTGATATGGTTAAGAATAATGAAGCATTTATTCTCATTCAGGCAACTAATTAAAAGGCTCAGTTTTATTTCTGTGAGGTGTGTTGATGGCTTAATTATAGCCATAACGTTCAAACCACTTCTATTTTTTGGTGTCCCTCTGTAACTGTGCAGTGTCTGTACTTTTCATTTTCTCCATGACAGCATGTATTAAAGTGTGGCAGTGGAGAACAATATAATGCAAGTTAGAAGAACATTGTTTATGCAAGCAAGCTGTGATGTTATGATGTGTGATTATTATTGCGAAGCTTAGACTGAAAGCCCTATGCAGCAAGATGAGAGAGAGAGAGAGAGAGAGAGAGTGTGTGTGTGTGTGTGTGTGTGTGTGTGTGTGTGCGCGCGCGTGTAAAATGGGGCTGTGATTGGGGCCTGTAGGTGGTACCCTCAATACAAACAATAAATAATGACACATGAATGATAAATAGCTAAATGCCCACACAGGGTCTTATTCTTCAAAGTAGTGGAGACTGTGATGCTGTGTAAAAAAAAGGAACAACTAGTTACATTAGTACAGTCACTACTGTTACATAATTGCAATACATCTTGTACAAAGTATGTCATGTAAGGTATAAATGGAAAAGTTATAATCTGTTAAGTATGATTATCCTGTTTAAATCCATATATAATCATTATATATGAAGTTACAAATATTTTCTATGTGTTTCTATCTCAAACATATTGTTTTATTGAGTGACGCCCCAAGACAGATTTTCATCTAGATGAGCCAGCCTGATTGACGACCCATTAAGGACAATCAGCTGGCCTAATGAGTTCCTTCTGGAGACGTTTCAGAGAGCACTGAGGCAATAGCTGCTCTGTGATTCAGCGAAGCATGTAAGGACAGGTGCTCTGAGGCTCCATCGTTTGCCAGTAACTTTCCATGCACTGGGGCTGAAAGTATAAAAGGAGACTGACATAATTTTGTTCTCTTCAGTCCTCTGGACTGTGATTTTTCTAACAAAAGGAAGCTTTGTTAGGACTGGGACTGATGACCTCCAATCTTTTTGGGTGATTCAGGGAGACTTTTTGCAAGCTAGCAGACTTACCATCACTGCAATGAACCTGATCCATAGACTCTGAAATCACCTGTAATGTATATGATTCCTTTAAGCATTTAATAACTTTCTTTTCTTTTTTTATTAATACACCTTTAGTTACAGTGTTGCTAAAGGAATTGGCTGCACCATGGTATTTAGTGAGATCTAAAGTATATATATATATATATTGACCTGCTGGAGTGACTGATCCTTTGGGATTAGAAGACCCTCATGGATGATTAATCTGGTTTTCAGTAATGTCTCATCACAAAGACCAGATGTCTGAGTGCTGATAGGGGCTTGATTGCCTGAAAGAGACTGTGTTTGCCCTTCGTTAACTATGTAGTGATACAAGGGCTCATTTTGTTACTGGTTTGGTGAAGTCTAATTTTAGAATAAGCAACAGTTTGGGGGTGTGACTGCCCTGTTTTTATTAATCAGTCTGTCCTGAATTTGCCATTCTCAGCTGTGACCCATAGCAGGCACTTTGACAGAGACAATGAGAGTTAAGGGCATTCAACACCCCATGCGATTGTATCCTTACAGTACAGTGCTTCAGAGTAATCCTGGAGCTACATTAGGATGCCTTACATGGCATGGCCTTGCACAGAACCTTACTGACATTTGGCACATTTTGTCTCTTTTTATAACTTCAGTGTAATAGAGTCGATGTCTTGAAGTGCCCGGTAAAGGCTTAAAAGTGTCTGAGACCATCAGAGTCGTGTGGTCACGATCCCGTTGGGGACAATCTCAACTGTAGGAGTCCCATTCACGAAGAGCACACCTATGTCTTAGGTCCTGATGAGGTCTGTCATAAACAGATAGCTAAGAGTTAATGTCTCTTTCACCTATAAAGGGTTAACAAACAGTGACCTGCAAACACCTGACCAGAGGACCAATCAGGAGACAAAATACTTTCAAATCTCGTGGAGGGAAGCCTTTGTTTGTGGATTTGGGGTTTGGCTTTGTTCTCTCTGGGTCCTGGACGGGACTAGAGGTGCAACCAGGTTTCTGCCAATCTCCCTGCTACAGTCTCTTATCTATTCAGAATTGTAAGTAAGAAAAGGCGGTCATAGTCTTTTTCTTTCTTTTTTTTTTATTAAAAGTTTTGCTTTTAAGACCTGTTTGATTTTTTCTCCTAGTTAAGGTTCAAGGGAATTGGTGGGGAGAAGGGAAGGATAAATTTTCTCTTTGTGTTAGATTCACGCAGCTTGTATTGCCTCTGGGTGAGGGGGAAGGTAACACTCTTCTCCGTGTGGTGATTCAAGAAGTTGAATCAGGCGATCTCCTAGTGTTCCCAGGGCGGGAAGGAGCTGGGAGGAAGAAGAGAGGTGGGAGGGAATAGTTTATTTCCCTTTGTTGTGAGACTCAAGGAATTTGGGTCTTGGGACCCCCAGGGAAGGTTTTTGGGGGAGACCAGAGTCTATCAGGCGCTCTACTCTAAGTCCTGATTGGTGGCAGCCTATCAGATCTAAGCTGGTAATTAAGCTTAGGGGAATTCATGCTAGTACCCATATTTTGGACGCTAAGGTCCAGATTTGGGAATTATACTTGACATGGTGCTTTTAAAAAAAAAGAAAAGAAAAAAGTAAAAGGTTTATCTGTGCACTTTAGATGGTAAACAGTTACAGGGTCTTTCAACTTATAAACAATAGAAACTTTCTCCAGCAGAAACACAATTTAAGCTACTTCCAGCAAGTACACATATGCAAATGGAAAAAAACAAATTAAAAGACTATGACCGCCTTTTCTTACTTACAATTCTGAATAGATAAGAGACTGTAGCAGGGAGATTGGCAGAAACCTGGTTGTACCTCTAGTCCCATCCAGGACCCAGAGAGAACAAAGCCAAACCCCAAACCCACAAACAAAGGCTTCCCTCCACGAGATTTGAAAGTATTTTGTCTCCTGATTGGTCCTCTAGTCAGGTGTTTGCAGGTCACTGTTTGTTAACCCTTTATAGGTGAAAGAGACATTAACCCTTAGCTATCTGTTTATGACAAGGTCACTTGATGTTTGGCAGCCTGGAGGGAGTGCCGGGTTTGGGACATTTATCACCATATGTTGTGTGAGGGACTGGAAGCAAGGAGGAAGGCAAAGGCACGGTGCTGGGGGAATCCATTCATCCCTTCCTCATCCATGCTACACCCACTGCAGCAACCGCCAGCTGTGCAATGCTCTCTCCCTGCCATTGAAAGAACTCAGGGCACAGGTGCCTCTGTCCTAGCCTGAGGATTCCACTCAGTTGTGTGTTTTGACCCAGTGGAATCAGGATTCTCAAGCAGACTGGGCATCAACTTATGCAGTCTGGTTCATGGTTCAGAGTGCCCTGACAGAACTGCACATCAGAAGTAGCACAGTGCATTGGCCTAGCAATAGGAAAATTCATCTGTGCTTACCTGAATGTTTCCTTTTTCTGAGTAATAAAATCCATAGATTCCTTCCAAGGGATACTTTGGCCTATTTGCAGCATGGGGGCAGAACCAGTAGCTGAAGACTGCCCCCACCTTGTGAAGTTATCTCCAGCTGAGATAACCTCCATAGCCAGGATAATTCAAATCTTATTTCCTAAATTACAGATTGTGTTAAATATACTTTGAGGAGAAAAAAAAAGCCAGCTTGGTCAATTCCACTTGATGATCACAATCTCCATCTGAAACTTGATTCTGCGTCATTAAAGTCAATGGGAGTTTTTCCATTGACTTGAAAGGGAATGGGCCTTAGTAGCCCCTCTTCCCTAAAAGGCATCTGATGAAGTGGGTATTCACCCACGAAAGCTCATGCTCCAAAAACGTCTGTTAGTTTATAAGGTGCCACAGGATTCTTTGCTGCTTTTACAGATCCAGACTAACACGGCTACCCCTCTGATACTTGACACCATGCAAGGCACTGCATTTAGCCATATGGAGTGGAAATCCATCAACCTCATGAAGAAACTTGCACAAATACAGACAGATATCATCTTCCTTTCCAATTGCAAATGGATGGACATCATACCAAATGGACGAAAGGTAAAAAATCCACTGCTATCTACATACTACACAGACCACAGTGAGAGATTATGCCATACTCTATCAAAGAAACTGAGGAACCACCTGATCAGCATCCTATAGAGCAAACAGGAAAATGTCAAAATAGAGCTTTCCAACCTGGAGACTCTCATTAATAACCAAACTTCCATACAAACGGACTTCACTAAAATAAGACAGGAGATCTACATTACTCACTTCACCTCTCTACAAAGGAAAAAGGACTGTAAGCTGTTTAAACTCCTACCTGCCGCATGGGGCCACAACCATAGTATACCAACAAATAGGGAGGAACTTCTTGAGAATTTGAAAGTAGAAGGAAGCTTGGGTGAAAGTGATCATGAAATCATAGAATTTGCAATTCTAAGGAAGGGTAGAAGGGAGTACAGCAGAATAGAGACAATGGATTTCAGGAAGGCGGATTTTGGTAAGCTCAGAGAGCTGATAGGTAAGGTCCCATGGGAATCAAGACTGAGGGGAAAAACAACTGAGGAGAGTTGGCAGTTTTTCAAAGGGACACTATTAAGGGCCCAAAAGCAAGTTATTCCGATGGTTAGGAAAGATAGAAAATGTGGCAAAAGACCACCTTGGCTTAACCACGAGATCTTGCGTGACCTACAAAATAAAATAAAAAGGCGTCATATAAAAAATGGAAACTAGGTCAGATTACAAAGGATGAATATAGGCAAATAACACAGGAATGCAGAGGCAAGATTAGAAAGGCAAAGGCACAAAATGAACTCAAACTAGCTATGGGAATAAAGGGAAACAAGAAGACTTTTTATCAATACATTAGAAGCAAGAGGAAGACCAAGGACAGGGTAGGCCCACTGCTCAGTGAGGAGGGGGAACAGTAACGGGAGACTTAGAAATGGCAGAGATGCTTAATGACTTCTTTGTTTCGGTCTTCACTGAGAAGTCTGAAGGAATGTCTAATATAGTGAATGCTTACGGGAAGAGGGTAGGTTTAGAAGATAAAATAAAAAAAGAGCAAGTAAAAAATCACTTAGAAAAGTTAGATGCCTGCAAGTCACCAGGGCCTGATGAAATGCATCCTAGAATACTCAAGGAGTTAATAGAAGAGGTATCTGAGCCTCTAGCTATTATCTTTGGGAAATCATGGGAGACGGGGGAGATTCCAGAAGACTGGAAAGGGGCAAATATAGTGCCCATCTATAAAAAGGGAAATAAAAACAACCCAGGAAACTACAGACCAGTTAGTTTAACTTCTGTGCCAGGGAAGATAATGGAGCAGGTAATTAAAGAAATCATCTGCAAACACTTGGAAGGTGGTAAGGTGATAGGGAATAGTCAGCATGGATTTGTAAAGAACAAATCGTGTCAAACTAATCTGATAGCGTTCTTTGATAGGATAACGAGCCTTGTGGATAAGGGAGAAGCGGTGGATGTGATATACCTAGACTTTAGTAAGGCATTTGTTACAGTCTTGCATGATATTCTTATAGATAAACTAGGAAAGTACAATTTAGATGGGGCTACTATAAGGTGGGTGCATAACTGGCTGGATAACCATACTCAGAAAGTAGTTGTTAATGGCTCCCAATCCTGCTGGAAAGGTATAACAAGTGGGGTTCCGCAGGAGTCTGTTTTGGGACCGGCTCTGTTCAATATCTTCATCAACGATTTAGATGTTGGCATAGAAAGTACACTTATTAAGTTTGCGGACGATACCAAACTGGAAGGGATTGCAACTGCTTTGGAGGACAGGGTCAAAATTCAAAATGATCTGGACAAATTGGAGAAATGGTCTGAGGTAAACAGGATGAAGTTCAATAAAGATAAATGCAAAGTGCTCCACTTAGGAAGGAACAATCAGTTTCACACATACAGAATGGGAAGAGACTGTCTAGGAAGGAGTATGGCAGAAAGAGATCTAGGGGTCATAGTAGACCACAAGCTTAATATGAGTCAACTGTGTGATACTGTTGCAAAAAAATCAAACGTGATTCTGGGATGCATTAACTGGTGTGTTGTAAACAAGACAGGAGAAGTCATTCTTCCGCTTTACTCTGCGCTGGTCAGGCCTCAGCTGGAGTATTGTGTCCAGTTCTGGGCACCGCATTTCAAGAAAGATGTGGAAAAATTGGAGAGGGTCCAGAGAAGAGCAACAAGAATGATTAAAGGTCTTGAGAACATGACCTATGAAGGAAGGCTGAAGGAATTGGGTTTGTTTAGTTTGGAAAAGAGAAGACTGAGAGGGGACATGATAGCAGTTTTCAGGTATCTAAAAGGGTGTCATCAGGAGGAGGGAGAAAACTTATTCACCTTAGCCTCCAATGATAGAACAAGAAACAATGGGCTTAAACTGCAGGAAGGGAGATTTAGGTTGGACATTAGGAAAAAGTTCCTAACTGTCAGGGTAGTTAAACACTGGAATAGATTGCCTAGGGAAGTTGTGGAATCTCCATCTCTGGAGATATTTAAGAGTAGGTTAGATAAATGTCTCTCTGGGATGGTCTAGACAGTATTTGGTTCTGCCATGAGGGCAGGGGACTGGACTCGATGACCTCTCGAGGTCCCTTCCAGTCCTATGAATCTATGAGTCTATGAGTCTACCCCTAACCCACCCAGCAACATTGTCAATCTATCCAACTACACACTCAGCCCAGAAGAAAAGTCTGTCCTACCTCAGGGACTCTCTTTCTGCCTGCCATCCCAACCAACATGATACAGTTCTGCGGCGATCTGGAAGCCTACTTTCACTGTCTCCGACTCAAAGAATACTTTCAGGACAACACTGAACTGTGCACTGATACACAGGTACCCTCCCACCAACAGCACAAGAAGAACTCCACATGGACTCTTCCTGAGGGTTGAAATGACAGTCTGGACCTATACATTGAATGCTTCCGCCGACGTGCATGGGCAGAAATTGTGGAAAAACAACATCACTTGCCTCATAACCTAAGTCGTGCAGAACGCAATGCCATCCACAGCCTCAGAAACCACCCTGACATTATCATCAAAGAGGCAGATAAAGGAGGTGCTGTTGTCATCATGAACAGGTCTGACTACCAAAAGGAGACTGCCAGACAACTCTCCTATACCAAATTCTACAGGCCACTTCCCTCAGATCCCACTGAGGAATACACTAAGAAACTGCACCATCTACTCAGGACACTCCCTACACTAACACCAGAACAAATCAACATACCCTCAGAGCCCCAAGCAGGGATATTCTGTCTACTACCCAAGATCCACAAACCCGGAAATCCTGGACGCCCCATCATCTCGGGCATTGGCACTCTCACTGAAGGACTGTCTGGATATGTGGACTCTCTACTCAGACCCTATGCCATCAGCACTCCCAGCTATCTCCGTGACACCACTGATTTCCTGAGGAAACTGCAATGCATTGGTGACCTTCCAGAAAACACCATCCTAGCCACCATGGATGTAGAGGCTCTCTACACAAACATCCCACACACAGATGGAATACAAGCTGTCAGGAACACTATCCCTGATGATGCCACAGCACAACTGGCTGCTGAGCTCTGTGCCTTTATCCTCACATACAACTATTTCAAATTTGATGACAATATATATCTCCAGATCAGTGGCACCACTATGGGCACCCGCATGGCCCCACAATATGCCAATATTTTTATGGCCGACCTGGAACAAAGCTTCCTAGACACCACAGTGCAAATAAGTGATGGTCACATAAACACCACCCTATATCGAAAACCTACCGACCGCTATGCCTACCTTCATGCCTCCAGCTTCCATCCCGGGCACATCACACGATCCATTGTCTACAGCCATGCACTAAGGTACAACTGCATCTACTCTAACCCCTCTGACAGAGACCAACACCTACAAAATCTCCACCAAGCATTCTCAAAACTACAGTACCAACACGAGGAAATAAGGAAATAGATCAACAGAGTGAGACGTGTACCCAGAAACCTCCTACTGCAAGACAAACCCAAGAAAGAAACCAACAGGACGCCACTGGCCATCACATACAGTCCCCAGCTAAAACCCCTCCAACGCATCATCAGAGATCTACAACCCATCCTGGACAATGATCCCACACTTTCACAGGCCTTGGGTGGCAGGCCAGTCCTCGCCCACAGACAACCTGCCAACCTGAAACATATCCTCACCAGTAACTGCACACCGCACCATAGTAACGGCATCTGACGAAGTGGGTATTCACCCACGAAAGCTCATGCTCCAAAAACATCTGTTAGTCTATAAGGTGCCACAGGATTCTTTGCTGCTTTTACCGATCCAGACTAACACGGCTACCCCTCTGATACTTCCCTAAAAGGAGCACTTATTTGTAGACACCAGCTGGAATGCCCCAGGGGCTATGCCCCGCATTGTCATCACGAACATTATGTTCCATTTGCTTGGGAAGTTTTTTGAATTAAGGCACTGAGACATACACAGGGGGAAATCCTTGCCCCATTAAAATCACTGGGCATTTTCAACCACAAACTTTAAGCCTGATCCAAAGTCCACTAAGGTCAAAGGCAAGACTCTCATTGACTTCAGTGAGCCTTGGATTAGATTCCATGGGCTTTCTTAACCATATCTCCACTGCATGAGTTATCACAGAACGCTTCAGTTAAACTCCTGCAGTGCTGTCCCAGAATGCATTGGGTGCAGTTTAAAACCTGATGTGGATTCTCTGGGGCACAGTCTCTTTAGTTGTTCCAAAGTCCTAGTCAGAAAACTGAATGGAATATTCCCTAAAATATTATCCCCAGTCTCTTTAAAGTATCTCCCACTAGGAACTCAACTAAAAAACACCTCTCTAAAGTCACTGTTAGTGTTCAACCATGTCAGTCTGACTTTTGTCCTTTGCTCCAATATACTACTTCTTCTGTGTATTGGATTTTTGATTGAGAGGATCTGCAATAATTATTTAAAAAGCTATGTTTTTAATAAATGCTTTGTGAGGAGCAAGCCACTTTTTCAGAAAATGAGCTTTATCCCTAATTAAAGTAATGGGATAGAACAGCTAATGTATCAAATTTCATGCATTTGAGCCCAGAGGGGATCAAGAGGTAGAGCTCTGGAAACAAAGACATGATTCATTATATGAAGTGGAAAATGGAAATAATCACATTTGTGAAAATGAATTGTGAAGAAGATTGAGGCTGAAAAAAACAAACTGGAATAAAAAGCAAGAAATGCACCTGTTCTTAACAAAGAGAAGAGTCAAAGCCTGGAAAAAAATATTCTCTGGTTTCATCTGTTGCTCTCCAGTAATTCCTATCCAAAAAACCCTGATAAAAACTGGAAAAGGAAAAAACCCATCTAGCAGCATGAATCAGAAAATGCTGAATTTCTTGCCATTTTAATAGTTGTGATCCTTTTTTCTGAACCTACCAGGTGTCTGTGTTCTTTTTTTCTCCATGGTAAAATAAAATAAAAAACCATTTCCTGCAGGAAAAACCCACACAACAATCAAATTAAATGCTACTGTGTTCCTGGAATTTCCTACTCCTTCGCCTTCCAGCTTCTTTTTCTCTCCTGTTGTCCATTAGTCTCTGAGATGACTGGCTGATTCAGGGGCTGTGGAGCACTATTTAAAGTGGGGAGACCATTGAATTGCCTCCCCCAACCCTCCTCTTCCCCTCTCAGGTGTTTCTCATCCATGCAGCCTGACTCCCCTGGCCCATGAGCCCCTACACTCACCCCTCCTAATTTGAGTAAGTGGTGGTGTGACCTGGTGCACAAAGTGCCACTCAGGTTTGACCCAGCCAAAAAGTGGGTAAGCCATGGCTGGATTCCATCCCCACCCCATCTTCATGGCCAAGTTCAAGTTTTGTAAACAACATAAGTTTATGTATGCAGTGTAGTTGTAGGCATGTTGGTCCCAGGATATTTGAGAGACAAGGCACGTGAGGGAATCTCTTTTATTGGACCAACTTCTGTTGGTGAGAAACAAGCTTTTGAGCTACACTGAGCTCTTCCTGAGCCCCCACTTCTAGCTGTCAAAACAACCCTCCAACCTCTCCGAGCTCATCATCAGACACAAGAGCCACACCAACCAGGACACATCAACTCAAAGCAGCATCAGATCCTGCCAGAACTCAGGTGCAAAACCTGCAGACTTACCTCCACTGCTATGATAATCAACACCCCCGAAAACACACCTTTCAAGATCTATGGGTCTTACACACGCCTGTCACAACATGTGGTGTACCTCATCCAGGTCACAAAATGCCCCCAAAACAACTATGTGGATGAAAGCAAACAATCACTTGTTCTCAAGTGAACTCAAACAGAAAAATGATAAAAGACAATAACACCACATCCCCTGTGGGTGAACACTTTTCACAAAGCAGTCACTCTATACCTGACCTATCGTCCTCGCCCTCAAAGGAAACCTGCACAATGCTTTCAAAAGATGAGCCTGGGAGCTTAAATTCATTAATCTGCTAGACACTAAAAATCATGGTCTCAACAGAGACACTGGATTTATGAGTTATTACAACAATCTATAACCACCAAACTCGTTTTTTTGTCTTGTTAATGGGCCACTCAACCTTGAATGGTCCCTATGGGTATGTCTACACTGCAGCTAGGAACCCGCGACTGACCCATGCCAGCCGACTTGCACTCACAGGGCTCGGGCTGCAGGGCTGTTTCATTACAGTGTAGAATTCCCATCTCAGCCCACCTCACAGGATCTAAGAACCCAGGCTCTAGCCCAAACCCAGAAGTCTACACTGCAATGAAACATCCCTGTAGCCCAAGTCCTGCTAGCCTGAGTCAGCTGCCATGGGTCAGCCGCAGGTTTTTCATTGCAGTGTAGACATTCCTTTAGAATATGTGCTTACTACTTATGCTAAACTACCTCTTCCACCTTGCATTTAGCTGTGACACTGGGATTACCTTTCTCAGACCTGAAGAAGAGCTCTGTGTGGCTTGAAAGCTTGTCTCTCTCACCAACAGAAGTTGGTCCAATAAAAGAGATTATCTCACACATCTTGTCTCTCTAATATGTTTTACATGTCCTTTATTTGCTGCTGTTGTACAGCTCCTCTTTCCCTGTCCTCATCTGCTGTCCTTGTTTCCTGTGTTTCTCTATTTGTAGACTGTAAGCTTTCAAGGCAGGGACAGTCTGTCTTTTCTGTAAAGCGTGATGAATAAACTGAGTTACTTCCTTAATAGAACACACAGACTCCGAGTTAATGCCTAAACACACATCCTTTACTAGTAACTCACAACAATAATGCGCCATAAACCTCTTCTCAATCTTCCTGTCTGAGACTGATTGTCCCGAGGGTTTACCAGCAGGACTTTCTGGCCAAGATTTTCAAAAGTGACTAGTGATTTTGGGTACCCACTTTGAGATGTCTTAAAGGGGGTCTGATTTTTCAGAAAATGCTGAGCATATTCTCTCCCAAAATCAAATTCTGTTTACATATCTCAAAATGGGCATGCAAAAATTGAGGCAATTGAATGCATTGGTCATCTTTGAGAATCAAGGTCAGGGATTCCTTGCTGTTCAGTTTAATTTTCTAACAAAGCCATTTTTATCTCCAGGATGTCCAGGGTAGAGTTCTGTCTATCTAAGGAATTTATATGGCCCCTTCATCAGAGTATCTGAGTACTTCACAATTGCCTGGTGAGGTAAGGGAGCTCTATTATCACCATTTCACAGATGGGGAACTGAGACCCAGAGAGACTAATGGACTTGCCCAGGTCACCCATGAAGTCTGTGGCAGAGCAGGAAATTGAACTCAAGTCTCTCAGGTCCTAGGCTAGTCCTATGCCAAAACCATTTGACCATCCTACCTAGGGTGCTGCCATTGTACTAAATTAGCAGATTTATGCTGGTTTCTAACACCTAATGACAGCTTGGATCATTAGAATACATGCTTCATACACATTTTTGTCACCTTATCTATGTTAACTAGCAAAATAATTATTACATGTCAGTTACTGATACAAAAATGGTATGGAGAGTTCTGAATACAACTTGTGGTGGTGAGCAATGAGCTATGCACACATGTTGTGTTGTGATTTGTGGCAACAAGAGAAAAAGGAAGGTCATGAATTAGAAGTTCTCTAAGACTACTAAAGAGTTGTTTCCTTTTCCATAAGAACACAGGGCCTGTGATGTGAGAATTAAGTCTTCTATGAAAACTGAGGTGAAGGATTAGTTTGTGGGATGGAAACATTATGTTCAAACACTTTTGGAATTAGAATTGCACATTACCAGTGTGAAAGTGGCTGTGTAATATAGTGCAGTGTGTTATCTGTCAGGAGAGAGAGTTATCGCAGATGACTTGAGTCAGCACTGCATCCACTAGCAATTTTGTGTAGCTAGCATTGATTTGGAAGAGAAGGGGGGAAAACACACAAAAAAGATAGGAGAGGGTTTTTAATGTCTGAGTTGGAACAGCAGAGAAGGAAATGTAATACTCAGTGGGTATTTGAAATACATAAATGTTGTAAAACTTGAATTATTCAGTACTCAGAGATTTGGATTTTTGGAAGGAGTCATGGGGGAAGAAAGTTAAACATTGTTTGGATTCATTGTTTTAATTTTCTCTGTGTTAAAATTGGACGTTTGCTATGCAATTGATCTTGTCCATCCCATCCCTTCTGTCATTACCAGGGACAGAGTAACTGTGGCCTGGATCTATTAAAATTTCCTCTTTCCCCAAACTAAAACTGCTGATTTCCATCCTGCTACACCCAAGGGCAAAACTGGAAGTGCAAAAAGAATGGCTGTTCCCGTTGTATTTCTAGCCAGAAACAAGCACTACTGCAAACCTCATATGAACTATTATTTACTAATTATATCAAGGTCAAGTCCTGGACCCGGCCCCATTGTGCTAGGTGCTGTACAAACACAACACAAGGCAATCCCTACCCCAAAGATCTTACAATATATGCAATCCTTGATCTTGTGATCAGTCTAGTTGAATTTTCTGATATTTGCGATTTCAATGAGATTTTTCATTCAAAATTTGATGTTTTTCCAACAACAACGAAACAAAACCCAAAAATATTCATATACATTTTTCAGGCTTTTTGACCAGCTACAGAGCTGGCAACATTTGGCCTTTTATGCTGAATTCTTTCATGCTTTTTATTCAGTTGTGTGTTCTCTAAACAGCAGTGGAGCTTTGCTTGCTTTAAGTTCCATTCTCAACATAAGCTACAACGCAGGTAAGAGAGCGTGCGCTTGAATGGGAGACAGGTAGCAGCAGCACATCCAGAACCAGCATGACTGCTGAGCTCATCATTAAGGCAAGAATGGGAGAAGGGGGCCGATGGCAGGGTAGGGAGTCACTGAGAGTGCTGCCTGCAAGAGGATCATAGCAAAGGGGTCTTCACTTAGTAACCTTCCTCTAGTGAAATGAAGGTATGTCTACACTGGAGTCACTGAGTGTGATTGCAGCTTGAGCTGACGGACCAGAGCTAGCTCTAATCTAGCTAGGTTGGGTTCCCAGCTAACGCTGTAGCAGAGCAAGCTTCAGTGCAGGCCCTGAAAGTCATTACCCAGGGTTCTGGGTAGGTTTGTACAACCCACATTGAAGCTCGTGCTGCTATGGCTTCGCTGCTCTGGGACCCAAGCTAGCTAGATTCAAGCTAGTTCAGGTATGTCAGCCTGAGCTGCAAACACAGTGCGACTGCAGTCTAGACACATCCTAAGACACTTTCCACTAAATGTTGGAAGTTACTGTATTTAAGACTTCCAGGATCCAGAGATAAAGCAGCTTTCATAAATATTGCTACGTAGACATTTCTTCTTTGGGCTGACTGTTGATCTCACTTACATAAGACAATGCAGTTACCCCACTGGAAAATCAGTGCAAACGAGATGAGAATCAGGCCCTTTGTTTTAAACCTAAATATCTCATGTGCTATGCTTCTTATTTGCCTGTCAGCAGGAGAATCATACTTGGTATTGTAGCCTGAATGACAAGATTCACCCTCAAACAGCAAATATTGCTCTTGGTTACACCATTGTAAATGTGCAGGAATCCCACGGATCTCTAGGGATTTGCTCAGCATTTACATCAGAGTAACAAAGGGTAGAAATTGTGCCTCTGTCTTTAACATAAGCGAGAAGTATTTCAGAAAATGCTTTCAAGAAGAAAACCCCTTCGATAACAAAGCAAATGAGAAATGTAAATCTCGATGCGGTCTTTTTCCTCAGGAAAAACATATATTAAAGGATGCCTGCATTTTATTGCTGTAGATGTGTGATTTACTATACAACAAGCACTGTGTGTCATCTTTGCATTCAGCTCCACTGATCAAGAAAATAAATTAGATCCTGAAATCTTTGTGCCCATGATAGTGACTTAGTATGAGAAGTCATTAAAGCAGTAAATTATACGCACAGCTGTTAGCAACATGTAAGTATCTTGTTTTCCTTCTTTTGGTTCAGAGGAACATCAATTAGTTCAGTGATATTTACACTAATATCTTTATTTATTCGGTGCAGTTGTCCATCTGTTTCATCGAGGACTGGAATTACAATGATTCTGCCAGGAGTGAAGGCATTAGACTTGCTGATTGTTAACCTTTCCCAGGAGATAAGAAGACTCATGTTTACATTTTTCCTACATATAGGAGATAACAGAATGGCAACATGGCAGCTCTGAGAGAAGGGATTTGAGAAATAATCCTAAACAAGGGGGGGGGGAATTAACAAATTTGCACTTGCAAGTATTCTATCTGAAAACCACTGTTAAAAGGAAAAACCACAACAAAATGTGGAACATCTAGTTAAAACTCAAATGGATTGAAACAAGTGCAGAGCAGTGCTGCATGCTATATCGTATGTCCTCTCGCTAGGTTATGGAGGAGGAGAGTAGTGCTTAACATGAATGTATATTGCTTGCACCTGATCAAAATGTCTCTTTCTCTGACATCTCATCCCAGTATCTCACTGTCAGTTTAAACTTATCCTGGGCAAATATGAGGTCCTGAACATCCCTGCCAAACTCTCAACTTGTACGTCATTGTTGACAATACACCAACCTCCCTGTCACCTACCAGGAGGTAGAATTTGACTCCTCCTTCTTTCAGGCTGCATCCAAGGCTTGATTCAGAGCTCTGCCCTTCCCTACTCATTTGGTCTTGTCTCCTCTTAAGATGACATTGCCCTTTTCTCCATCACCAATAGCATCAATTTGTGCACATTGCTAACCTATGGACCTGCACAGTGGTCCTTCAGTGGGGACTCTGAGTGCTGTCAGATTATGAATAATAAATAATTCACATTTTTTAGGGTTTTAACACAAACACAAAGGCTAAAAACTTAACAGAAAAATTTAAATTTTGCAGATACTTTATGGATCCACCAGACAAGTCCTGTAATGGCCATAGTATGGGTTTAAACCATGAATTTCTGACCTGAATGTGAAGTTTGAGGGAGATTTGGATCTGATGTTTGGACCGGGATATCCTACAGGAAGATCTGGATGATCTTGTAATCTGGAATAATAGTAATAGGATGAAATTTAATAGTGAAAAGTGCAAGGTCAAAGAATTTTAGTTATAAATTGGGGACACATCAGCTGGAAGTAACGGAGGAGGAGAAGGACCTCAGAGTATTGGTTGACCACAGAATGACTATGAGCTGCCAATGTGATATGGCTGTTAAAAAGGCTAATGGAGTTTTAGGATGCATCAGGCGAAGTATTTCCAGCTATGATAAGGAGGTGTTAGTACCGTTATACAAAGCACTGGTGAGACCTCATCTGGAATACTGTGTGCAGTTCTGGTCTCCCATGTTTAAGAAGGATGAATTCAAACTGGAACAGGTTCAGAGACGGGCTACTAGGAGGAGCCGAGGAATGGAAAACCTGTCTTATGAAAGGAGACTCAAAGAGCTTGGCTTGTTTAGTCTAACCAAAAGAAGGTTGAGGGGGGATATGATTGCTCTTTATAAATATATCAGAGGGATAAATATTAGGGAGGGAGAGGAATTATTTAAGCTTAGTACCAATGTGGACACAAGAACAAATGGATATAAACTGGACACTAGGAAGTTTAGACTTGAAATTAGACAAAGGTTTCTAACCATTAGAGGAGTGAAGTTCTGGAATAGCCTTCCAAGGGGAGTAGTGGGGGCAAAATACCTATCTGGATTTAAGGCTAAGCTTGATAAGTTTATGGAGAGGATGGTATGATGGGATAGCCTAATTTTGGCAATTAATTTGGCAATTGACCTTTGATTATCAGCAGGTAACTCTGCCCAGTGGTCTGTGATGGGATGTTAGATGGGATGGGATCTGAGTTACTACAGAGAATTCTTTCCTGGATGCTGGCTGGTGAGTCTTGCCCACATGCTCAGGGTTTAACTGATCGCCATATTTGGGATCGGGAAGGAATTTTCCTCCAGGGCTGTCATAAACAGATAGCTAAGGGTTAACATCTCTTTCACCTGGAAAGAAGTATCTGAAACACCTGACCAGAGGACCAATCAGGAAACCACATTTTGTATGTATCTTCTTGACTCCCTGTACTAGCTGACTCACACTGAGGACAAGGGACCAATAGCCAAGGCTAGCCAGGAGAGATCTCCTTTCATCTAAATGATAAAGGCCTTTGTTTCTGGAGCTGTCAGATCAGGGTTCTAGTTTCTTTTCCTCATCTGTATCATTTATTTAGTGATTGTGTTTTTTGCTTGCAACACATGGTTTTGTTCCATCTCTAACCAGACTCTGATCCATAACATACACCTAGTACCTGATTTTACTCTCTTCCAGAGTAATTCTATTAAATCAGGAGCAATGCCATTAAGGTCAGTGGAGTTGCTCTGATGTAAAATTGGTGTACATGACAAGAGAATCAGGCCCCTAATCTGGATTCAGAGCTGAACACCACATCTGTGAGCAATTTCTGGCTAAAATAAAAATGAGCTGTAACAAACACTCAGCTTGTCCATAAAAAGTGCTCAACATTGTCCCTTTTCTGAGTTGTTTCCACAAAAAAACAGGATTTTCTGCGGGATTTTTTAATATCAGCGCAAGTTTGGTCTAAGTTTGCAATCACCAGCCCTCCCTCCCTGGATATCGGTGAAAATTTCAGTGCAACTGTTCATGGTGTTGTGATGGGGTATACCTCCCCCACACTGAGCAAGTCAGGGTGACACTGTGGGCCGAAGAAGCCATACCCCCTCACCCCTGCTGTGCATGCTCCCATCGGGTCCGAGTACAAAAGAGATCAGCTCAGCTCAGTCAGGGCTGACTGGCAAGCAGGGAGGACACACCTTGCCAGCTCCAGCCAGGGAGCTGCTGAAGCCCCAGATTGCAGAAGCCAGACCAGTCAAGACCCAGGCAGACACCTGACTACCTGAAGACATTCAAATGAGGGTGGTGCCACTGAGAGCTGAACAGGCTGAGGAACCTTGAGATGCCCAGACCACCTGTAATAACCTTAGTCCCAGATTTGGACCTTAGCGTCCAAAATATGGGGGTTAGCATGAAAACCTCCAAGCTTAGTTACCAGCTTGGACCTGGTACCTGCTGCCACCACCCAAAAAATTAGAGTGTTTTGGGGCACTCTGGTCCCTCTGAAAAACCTTCCCTGGGGACCCCAAGACCCAAATCCCTTGAGTCTCACAACAAAGGGAAATAATCCTTTTTCCCTTCCCCCCTCCAGGTGCTCCTGGAGAGATACACAGACACAAGCTCTGTGAATTCAAACAGAGTGAATCTCCCTCTCTGTTCCCAATCCTGGAAACAAAAAGTACTTTCCTATTCCCCCAGAGGGAATGCAAAGTCAGGCTAGCAATCCAACACACAAATCTCCCCGATTCCTTCCTCCCACCAATTCCCTGGTGAGTACAGACTCAATTTCCCTGAAGTAAAGAAAACTCCAACAGGTCTTAAAAGAAAGCTTTATATAAAAAGAAAGAAAAATAAGTACAAATGTTCTCTCTGTATTAGATGATACAACACAGGGTCAATTGCTTAAAAGAATATTGAATAAACAGCCTTATTCAAAAAGAATACAAATCAAAGCACTCCAGCACTTATATTCATGCAAATACCAAAGAAAAGAAAACCATAGAACTTACTATCTGATCTCTTTGTCCTTACACTTAGAAACAGAAGACTAGAAAGTAGAGCTACTTCTCCAAAGCTCAGAGAAGGCAGGCAGACGGAAAACAAAGACCATAGACACTCAATTCCCTCCACCCAAAGTTGAAAAAATCCGGTTTCCTGATTGGTCCTCTGGTCAGGTGCTTCAGGTGAAAGAGACATTAACCCTTAGCTATCTGTTTATGACACCACCACTTCAGGAGAAAGGGTAGGAAGTAGTCATGGAGGACTATACATCTATGGTTGCAGAGCCGAAAGAAGTCAGCATATTTTGGTCGGATCTCAGCTGATGAAATGTCTAGTACACTCACCACTGACAGGGCCCTGGGCTGGGACCTAGGGAACAGGCAAGGCCCAGGTTCCTCTACCCTGGCCATCCCTCTACAGCCATTAAATCATACCTATACTGACTCTGGCCATTGGGCCACAGATCTCTGAGGGAGATGGCACCTATATTGACTCCAGCCACTAGACAAGGCTGCCCTGAGGTTAAGGGCAGTCAGATGGACTTGGCCACAGGGCTGCAACACCCTTGCCCCTCTCAAGAGGGGGATGGGGTGTACTCATCCCACAACAGGTTTATTTTTGAATGGTGAGCTGAGTTTGCTGGTGTGTTGTCATTGGTGCAAGTCCCTGATTGGCTGAACCCATTGTACATGAATAGGAGAGTCTGCAGAAGCTATTTTTATTTCTTTGCACAAGTGTTTTCTGAAGAGAGGAAAGATGCCCCTCACAGACATTAAATTGGGAAGGAGAATGTCATCTGCTGAAGACTGGATGGGAGTGATTGCCAACCCCAAAGTAACAAGATGCCCTTCACTTCACATAGTTGTAAGTGATACCATGAAAAAATGTAGACAGAAAAAAATAAATCAAGAGCACTTCACTACATTTCCAATATGTTTCCAGATGCAAGTACAAAAGCAAGAGATTAATAAAGAAGGAAATGGCTAAAGTAACATAGGGATGGTGCGGGGGGCGGGGGGGGGGACAGAAAATCAGAGAATATCAGAAGCTTCTGTATAACACAATTTTTTTTCAGTCAACATACTGGCAACTGCTACTGCTGAGGGTTACCCAGGATTTCTATTATAAATGCTTGTTTCTAAATATTATAACTCAGCTGCAAAAGCAGAGCATTCATGGATGTTGCAAATATGGTTATAAGACCATATTTGCAACAGAGAGGAATCAAAGGGGATCTAGAGAAGTTCTCAGATGGTGTACTTCACACTTTTTTGGCTCCTTTAATATGGGATTCACCAATGTAGATTCATTCAACCAAATTCTGCTGTCAATTACATGGGGTTAACTCAAGAGGAACCCATGGATTTCATAGGAATTCCTCTTGATTTGCATCAGTGTAAATGAGAGCAAAATTTGGCTTCCTGATTGCAGGCAAAATTCATTCCTCACTTATCCCATGATGACTCATGGCTCTTACTTAGACTCATAACCATTTAGCAATATGTAATTTATACACACACAATTATGCATCACCTCAGAATTTGTTCCTCAGGCTGATATGAGGGGAGGACCTGCTATCCACAAATACAGGTCAATAGGCTGGAAAACTGAGTTTGAGAGAGTAGATTACATTTAGGGAAAAATCTGTTAACTCATCAAATCATGTTATGGAAGCATCCCTGCTTCTCCCCGTCTCCAGCAGCAACATAGTGTACGTGAAATGTATCTGCTCACAGAGGCTATAGGGAAGTTACTAAGACCAGTTCTACAAATACAAAAAGGATGCTTAGCCCTCTTTTCCTGGTATCAGAGTGTTATGCATCTTGTTTTAATGTATTTACTTCTTCTATCTTGTAGTGAGTCGATGACTCACCGCTGCGGCACCTCCTGCTGGTAGTCTTGGGAAATAGCTCTGTCCACTCAGGAGCACCCTCTGCAGGCCAGTGTCTCGCTTGCCACTGGCCCCGGTGCCCCTTCTCTTGGGGTTCTGCCCCCTGCAGTCTCACTGGGTCTCCCCTCCCCAAGGAACCCACAACCCTCCTATGCCCACCTTGCCTCAGTCTTTGGCTACTGTCAGACACCATCTAGCCCCCGCTCACTGGGGAAGACTGCAGTGTAATTGCCCCTCATCATCGGCAAGGAAGGTTTGGACCTGCTGCCTCTGCCTGCCCTTGGGCTGCCCCTTTGCAACCCCACTACCTTCTCGGCCTTTAGCAAGGCCTGCAGCCTGGGGGTTTTCCAGGCTGGAGCTCCCCGAGCTCCTTTGGCCCTTCCCTAGCCCTGCTTCAGTCTAGGTACCCTGCTCAGCAGCCAGGCCCTTCTTTCTCTATGGTGAGAGAGAGACTGCCTAGCTCCAGCCTAGCAGCCCCTTTATAGGGCCAGCTGCAGCCTGATTGGGGCGTGGCCCCAGCTGAGGCTGCTTCCCCAATCAGCCTTTTCCAAGCCACAGCCCTCTCCAGGGCTGTTTTTAACCCCTCCGGGCGGGAGCAAAGTGACCACCATGCTACATATCCCTCTACACATGTTGGATTAGCTCAGCCAACAAAGTACTTCAGTACCAAACGAAATGACAACTTGCCTTTATTTCAGATCCCCTAGATTCCTGGAAATGCTAGCTTTTAACATACTGCCCCTATTCTTGTGATGGCTCTGTTGATCCTATCATCTCTGTCTTCAGAATGTCTGTTGTCATTTCCTGCCAAGATCATGGCCTGCTTTTGCGAGCAAGCAAGAATTCTAAAAGGCAATTAGCATTCCAATGGGTCAGCGACTTTTATATTTCTGGTTACAATCTGTTTTCTCTAAATTGAAGCGGGAATTAAGATTGTTCATTCTCATCTTTAATCAAGAGAGATTAAAGCTACTTATATTACCAGCGGGTTAGGAATTGAATTGATTGATTGGTTAATGTTGGCAAAGTGCCTTGAAAATATAAAGCACTATGTCCCAGATCCTCAATGGTATTTAGGTATTTAAATCTGAACCTTTGAGAATCTGGACCCATAAACGTACAAAATATTGTTGTAATTGTGATGGGCTCAGTCACAGAGACTCCCCTTGAGACTGTCACTTGATGAGCCCACAGGCAACCTGCCAACCTGAAACATATCCTCACCAGTAACTGCACACTGCATCATAGGAACTCTAGCTCAGGAACCAATCCATGCAACAAACCTCGATGCCAACTCTGCCCACATATCTACACCAGCGACACCATCACAGGACCTAACCAGATCAGCCATACCATCACCGGTTCATTCACCTGCATGTCCACCAATGTAATATATGCCATCATATGCCAGCAATGCCCCTCTGCTATGTACATCGGCCAAACTGGACAGTCTCTACGGAAAAGGATAAATGGACACAAATCAGATATTAGGAATGGCAATATATAAAAACCTGTAGGAGAACACTTCAACCTTCCTGGCCACACTATAGCAGACCTTAAGGTGGCCATCCTCCAGCAAAAAAACTTCAGGACCAGACTTCAAAGAGAAACTGCTGAGCTTCAGTTCATCTGCAAATTTGAACCATCAGCTCAGGATTAAACAAAGACTGTGAATGGCTAGCCAACTACAAAACCAGTTTCTCCTCCCTTGGTTTTCACACCTCAGCTGCTAACACAGGGCTTCATCCTCCCTGATTGAACTAACCTCATTATCTCTAGCTTGCCTGCATATATATACCTGCCCCTGGAAATTTCCATTACATGCATCTGACGAAGTGGGTATTCACCCATGAAAGCTCATGCTCCAAAACGTCTGTTAGTCTATAAGGTGCCACAGGATTCTTTGCTGCTTTCACTGAGAACAATTCTCCTGCCAGGACAGGCACCCCAACACTCCTGTCTTGCTGAGTCAGACACTCCAGTCAGCTCCAGCACAGACCCAGAGGTTGGGCCACACCTCTCTTCAGTTCACTGAAACTGTGAAATTCACTCAGCCCAGGGGCTTCTCAGTTAACTGGGACTTTCCCAGCACCCAGTGTTCAGCCCTTCTGGGAGCCTGAACCCCAAATAAATCCACTTCACTCTGTATAAAGCGTATACAGGGTAAATTAATAAATTGTCCACCCTCTATAACACTGATAGAGAGATATGCACAGCTGTTTTCTTCCCCAGGTATTAATCACTTACTCTGGGTTTACTAATAAATGGAAGTGATTTTATTAAGTATAAAAATTAGGATTTAAGTGGTCTCAAGTAATAACAGACAGAACAAAGTAAGTCACCAAGTAAAATAAAGCAAAAAATACGCAGGTCTAAACCTTATACATTAAGAACTGATTATAGGTAAAATCTCACCCTCAGAGATGTTCCAATAAGTTTCTTTCAGAGACTAGACTTCTTCCTAGTCTAGGCCCAATCCTTTCCCCTGGTACAGTCCTTGTTAGTTCCAGCAGACATCTCAGGCAGTAAGCAGAGGATTTCTCATGACTGGGAGCCCCTCTCTTGTGCTCCACTCTCTTTTTATAACTTTTGCACAAAGCAGGGGTCCTTTGTCTGCTCTTGGCCCCCACCCCTCCTTCTGAATGGAAAAGTACAAGAATTAAGATGGATTCCAGTATGAGGTGGGTGACATGATCACATATCCTGTGAGACCCCAGCCTCCATTCTTCCTGGGCTGGCCCAAACATACACAGGAAGGTTTGCAAGTAAATAGAGCCTTTTACAGTTCATTGATTTTGAAGCACCCTTAATGGCTTCCACTTAATATGTTTACATCAGTAATGCAAGTTTATATCTAATTCTCCTAACTTGAGACATAGAAATAATATATGCAAAGAAATAGAATAAACACAGTAGATTATAAGCTTTGTAATGATACCTTACAGGAGACCTTTTGCATAAAGCATATTCCAGTTACATCATATTCATATTCATAATCTTATTTTCATAAATCTTAACAGCATTTATATGCTCACTGCTTGGCTGTATAGAAGCAACCTTTACAAATCCTGTGTGGTAAAAGGCAGTAGCCTGGGATACCCCTGTGCTCTGAGAAGCAATAGTTCCCCTCTTAAGGCTCCTGAATTTAATCCTGTAGGTTTCAGGTGTAATCTGAAAATGTTTCAAAACCAGTTCCTTAAGTATACCATAGTTTGAATCATCAGCAATAGGCATCTTACTGAATATGTCCAGAACTCTTCCAGTCAATTTTGCAACCAATGTAGTCACCTTCTGATCCTCAGGTATTGCATGGAGAGTGCACAGTCTCTCAAAGGTGATAAAATACTCGGCAATATCACTGGCTTCATCATATGGTGGACATAACCGCTCCCATTTATGGATTTTTGGGGAAATGAAGCCAGCTGCTGAAGGGTTCTCTCTCTTCCATACCATTACAACCAGTTCATGCTTTTGGGGCTCAATTTTGGCTTCAATTTCTTTGTCTTTTAAGTCCAGGGCTTACTGGTGGGCAGCCTTTTCTTTGTCAGCCTACAGCTGCCTGAGTTCCAGGTCAGCTTTTTATTCTTCAATTTGAGCCTGTTTCTGGGCCTCAAGTTCTTTGTCTTTTAACTCCATGGCTCTTTCACGAGCAGCTTTCTCCCTGGCAATTTGTGCATCAATTTCTATTTGTCTTAATTCCATCTGCCTTTTGTGTTCATTTTCCTTCTCAGCAATCTGCAACCTATGCAGTTCTAGCTTCTTCTGAGCTTCACTCTTGCTCATTTTGCTTACTTTTCTGTCCCTATTTCCCTTACCTGAAATAAGCAAACAGAAAATAGACAGAGGAGTTACTGGTTTGTTGTTCTCCAGCCACCACACTTAAAACTCACTTAAAATCATTACTAGTGTCTCAAAGCAATCAGCTATGCACATATCCTGTTTGACTATGCCACTGTGACAGGTTCAGTCACAGTGATGATTACAATAAATTTATTCAAGATCTTGTTCTTATCAATTTTAATTTCAAGTTCCATTCTTAAACTGGCAAAATTGGCAACATTTTGGGTGAAATGGGAGAGAGAATCTTATTGTATCCCAGCTATTTCTCCTATCCTCAATTGTCTACACACAATTTTTGCACTGATTAACTTAAAATATTTCAAACCCTTGTGTGGACACTCTTATTGACAATTTACTTTCTATCAATTGGGATTGGTTAAATCTGATTAAAAATTGATTTAAGTGAAACCACTGCAACTTTCTCATGAAAATAAATGAAAATAAGAGGCCTTATCTTAAACCTTTCCATAAGGAATTTAAGACTCCAAAACAAGCCTGTTTAAACCCAAATAACAGTGTTTACATGGCCTTTTTTTATCAGTCATCCCTTTAAGTAAATAAGTTTAAAATCACAGCTTCAAACCTACTCTATGCCGAAAAATTAGGTCAACTTAGTTATGTGGCTCAGAGCTGTGAAAAAATGTCACACCTGTGTGATTTAGCTAGGTTAAACTAATTCCCACTGTAGATCACTGGAAGAATTCTCCCATTGACCCATCTCTCAGGGAGGTAAATTACCTGTATTGATGGGAAAACTGTTGTGTATTTGGTTGTTGTGGTAATAGAATCTTGTGTCGCTATGGCAACTGAGTTTGATTATTAGGGGATAGCCCAGCCAGTTTTGGCTAGCTGTTGGTTAGTTCTGTGAGTGGCAATAAAATGGCTTCTTCAAGGTTTACAGCTCTCTGTGTCTCCAGTGATTTCTTCTCTCTGTTAGTGTAGCCACTGTAGTATAGACATACCATAAGTTAAATGGCTGTATCTCTGCATGTAAACAGGATGTTAAACAATGGTTCTACTGCTCACAGCTGGTTATTATAACTCAGGCTACTAAAGTTTGAGTACATTTTTGTATCCATAAAAAAAAGTGAATTGGGGGGAAAAAGGTTAATTGTGCATTTGAGGCCTCTTTCAACTGAATTCAATGGGTCAAACCCGCAACCTTAAGAACGTTGGCATGAACTGAATGCCATCCAAATAAATCAATACAGTAGAACTCAATATAATCTCTGTAGCTATAAAATGTTTTCTTGTTCCCAGTCTCCCAATTGTTAATATGCACTTCATTGCCAAACTCGGTACTGACTTAAACACCATGTAATCCCACTGGGCCACATCCTTAGCTGATGTAATTTAATGTAACTCCATTGAAGTCAACAGGGTTACACTGATTATCCCCAGCTGGGGATCTGGCCTAAAATGACTTTAGTGTGGCTGCACGGGATGTAAGTCAGTGCAACAATTTGGCATTTGGGTGCTAGGAAATGTCATGGAGAGTTGTGCCCAACTCAGTGGGCTTGGTTCACAAAGATATGTAACACTCTTCTCTAGAGGCCTGTGATTTCACAACATGAATTCAAAAAACTCAGCCAAAGCCTGCAAGTTTCAGATAATTTCTCATGGAAAAGCTACAGTTTCATATGATTGTATACATCATAAAGCCAAAAGGGACCACTGTGATCAGCTAGTCTGACCTCTTGCATAGCACAGGCCATAAAACTTCCCTGAATTAATTCCTGTTGGAACTGTTGGGGACCCCGGTGCCCCAATAATGGCAAGGTTTGTTGTCTGACCACGAGAGTGACAGGCAACACCAGCAAAGTCTGAACAAAAGCTCTTTATTGAAGAGTGCACATGACAACAAAGAGCAAGCTCGTCTTCCAAAAGGAACCAGCTTGCTTCTTTACAACTAGCATATAATTTTTATAGACAGTTCCGTCGCATCACAAATTATTCATTTGGCAGTCCAATCCCCTTTTACTAATTACTAAAACCCAAACCTTTATTATGTTTAAAACTAATTGATTAAGATACATAATACTGCCTAAACAATTACTACAAACAAGAATGATATAATTTATATGAGTCAGAAAGAAACAGAGAACAGAAACAGGGAGTTTTTCCATTGTTCCTAACACAGTGCATCTGGTATCATGCCAGGAATGCCGTTCCTTTTGTCTTATGGATGCCTAAGTCTGTGAGAGACAGGCAACTTCCGGGCATTTTCCACTTATGAATTACCCAGAAGCCTCTGTTAGCCTGACTTTATTCAGGTTGACATAACTGGCTTTGTCTGCAATATCTTTATTCAGGCACAGAACTACAACAGATCTTTTAGAGAAACATCCCATCTTAATTTTGAAATTGCCAGTGCTGGAGAATCCACCACATCCCTACATGTGTTGTTCCAGTGGTTAATTGCTCTTGCAGTTAAAAATATACACCTTACTTCTAGTCTAAATTGTCTAGTTGCTTCTTCCAGCCATTTGATAGTCTGATAGACTGAAGAACCCGTTATCATTTGTTTTGTTTTGTTTTGGGTTTTTTTGTTTCTCAAGGAGTACTTAGGAACATGGGCAAACTGTAAGCCTCAGAGAGGCACAGAATTTGCCCCCCAGCAGCCCTATTGGCTATCTGGAGCTGCCCCCCAAACACACAAGTCAAGCTACGCCTATGCTAATAACCTGTGCTCGTCACCCCTTAAACCTCTCCTTTGTTAAGCTAAATAGGCTGAGCTCCTTGAGTCTATGCACTTCTCTTTGCTGATATAAAAAGAGGTGATTTTTTTTTTTACCTCAGGGTAACTAAAATGCATGAGGTAAAAACAGACTGAAGATCAGGCAATTTAGTTTTACCATGAGGTAAACTCACTGAGGTCAAGCCCTGGAGGGGGGATAGTGTTGTTTACCTTGTAGTAACACTAAAATGTACAGGCTTCACTGTGTTTTAACCTCGTGATAGCACATGAATGTTAGTTACCCTGAGGCAAAACACACTTTTTTCAGCCGTGAGGACAAGCCCTATCACTAAGGCTTGTTTTCCAATCTTTTAGTCATTCTTTTGGCTCTTCTCTGAACCCTCTCCAGTTTATCAACATCCTTCTTGAACTGTTGACAGCAGAATTGGACACAGATTCCAGTTGCAGTCACTCCAGTGCCAAATACAGAGGTAATATAACCTCTTACTCAAGTTTCCCTAGTTGTGAATACATAAAGAACAAATAATGCCAGATTAATTAGGAATTAGGCTCACATTTGCTCCACAAACTTTGTGAGCCCTTCCGCAAATCTGAGTTATCAATCTTTCTCCAAATTTTTTGTGCACTTGTCCCCACGGTGCCTGTCACAAGAATTAAAGTCTCAGTATCAGCCTAGTGGACGGAGTTTTGAGTCTCATTGCAAATGTTTCATGCAGCTCTTATGTTATGTTGCATGCTATGGATATGGATTAAAATACATCATAAAATATGCCATTAAATGCACCCCGGTGTAATTCCACTGATTTCAGTGGATGTATGCCAGGGATGAACTTGGCCCAGTGTATTTTATGGCTCTATTCTTCTTCATGCACAATCCAAGATAATAGCCTATGAGTCCCCAAAGTACTGTATGAACGTGTGTCATGAATGCACACTCAAAATAATAATGCACAAACCCCAATGAAACAGTCACAGATTGACTGACAAGATACCATGTCTGAAGGGGCTTTGAATTCCAGAGTCTTTAAAATACCTAGATACAATGAAGTTGATAGCGAAGGACAGCGCTATCTCTGAAAGCTTTTTAGTTTAAATCAAGTATCTCTCTGTGTTAGTTTTCCATTATTTGTAGGCCATTTTGAAACAAAGCTTGCCATTGTAGGTGAGTTGTCCTTGTTTGTATCTACATGAAATATAAACACTTTAACAATTTCCTTACCAGTTTGCTTTATAGAATACTTGTTTTCTCATTATTTTCCTAATCTTTTCTATCAGTAGCGTAGACAGCAGAAATACTGATACGTGTTGTGAAGTGCTGTAAAGTATTGTATGTGAACAGCTGTATCGAGCTGCATCAACTCTCCACTTCCTGTGCTTCATCAAAACCAAGCACTTGCTCACCCATAGTTAAATACCATGAATTTCTAAGGGTATGTCTACACTGCCCGCCGATCTGCCGGGTAGCGATTGATATATTGGGGATCAATTTATCACATTAGTGTAGATGCGATAAAATTGATCCTCGATCGCTTTGCCGTTGACTCCGGAACTCCACGGCATGCAAGAGACCTTCCTTTCTTAGGGTCCCCTCACCATAAGCAGCTGCTGGAATCCCCAGTTCCATGGGGGTTCCCAGAGAAGAAGAGATGATACACATTGCCCCCAGCTTCATCCCCGCATACACCCGGCTGAGCTGTGGATTTCTAGACCTGTCGACGGGGGAGAGGCAGCAGTCGACTTGCCGCCATCCTCACGGCCAGGTAAATCGACCTAAGACGCGCTCACTTCAGCTACGCTATTTGTGTAGCTGAAGTTGCGTATCTTAGGTCAACTCCCGCCCCTAGTGTAGACCTAGCCTAAGACTAGATCCTCAATTGATGTAAATTGCTCCATTGAAGTCAATGGAACTATGCCAATTTGTACCAGTTAAGAGTTTCGCTCTAAGTATCAAGATTTTCCTCTTTAATGACAGTACATGACATTTGCATCTGCCACTGAGGAAAAACAGGATATCTGTCCTCTTACTTTGTGTAGTCTCCAAGATCTGTATGGAACTTCAGATGTCCCCTGGAGGTCAGGATCATCCATACATTGATCCTGTGCCTTTATGCCAGCTCTAGAGGCCCTTTGTTCCTTTCTTAGGGTCCCCTCACCATTAGCAGCTGCTGGAATCCCCGGTTCCATGGGGGTTCCCAGAGAAGAAGAGATGATGCATATTGCCCCCAGCTTCATCTCCAGCATACACCCGACTGAGCTGTGGATTTTTAGACTGGCATAGAGTCCTGCAGGTACAAGGACAAGGATGCTGGAGAGGTGACTGCCATTCTTGGCCTACACACCTGGGCAAAGACTCTTGTGCACAGCATGCTCTGGCCTACTGTTAGGAAACTGTTTGTTATCCAACCTAAATATTCCTTGTACACTATTATTGCTAGTCAGCCCCTGTCAGAGCAACCCAAACAGTCTCTCCTTTCTTTAGTTTCCCTAATTCCTAACTATCCATTTACAGATAGGGGAACTGTATTGCCAACCTCAAGAGATCAAAAATCATGAGATTGGCCCCCAAAATCATGAGATTAAAAAAAAATTAGGTTTTCCAGGCTGTCTTTTGACCTTCAGTGCATACAGAAATTCACCCCCGTTCCCTAGATGCTTAGATGGAGATTTCACTTACCGTCTCCTCACCCCTACGACAAGGAAACTACCATCTATATTTGATTGGTGCCTTGACTAGCAGCCTTCTCTGCCTCCTGCTGCCTGGGACTTCCCTACCCAGGACCCAGCAGAACCTCTTCCCTTCTCATGCCTCCTTCTGCCCCGGACCTTCTCTCTCCAATATGGCCCCAGGGTTCAGTGACAGGGCAGGCCTATGGCCTTAGCCCTAAGGGTCTTGCAAAGGGATCTGCTCACATGCCCACCCCTGAAAATGGCAGGATCAGAGGAGTTTCTCATGTCACCTCAACAGCTCCTCCTGCAGGTGCCAGAATCCAGTGATTCATGATCAGTTTGCAAGAGTTGGCAACACTGTGACACTGCTTTCCCCGGGCTGCTCAGAGAGGACTCCCCTTCCCCACCACTGCCCTCATGCTGGGGTACTGCTATTCTATCCCTTCCATCTCCTACCCCCATCACTGTCTTCTGCTCCTGCTTAGTCTCCCCAATTCCTTGCACCTCATTCCCTTGGAACCCCTAAATCTGCCTCCTCCTCCCCCATGACTAGTTCCCCTCACTCCCCTCATCCACCTTTCATAGTGACTCGTCACAGCCTCTGTGTCCTGTCTACCCTCTTGAACTACAGCATGGCAGCCACAATTTATGATTATGTTTCCCCTTGGTTATTGCTTAGCCAATGTTAAGTATGAGTTCATGTTCAGTTCTTTCAATTTCACCTCTTGAAAAGATCATTACAGCCACTAAATCATTTTGGTGGCTCTTTACTAAATTCCCCAAAGCGTAATAGCACCTTTCCCTCCTTCAGGCACTAGAAAGATTTTAGCAGACTGGGGACACAAAGCACAGGCAACATAGAGAAGCCCTAAGTTCAACATCTGGATAGCAATGGCAACTACAAGCCCTGAAACAAGTTGTATGTAAAGGTGTTGCAAAGCCACCGTTCCACTCCCCACTGAACCAATTGGAAGGTCAAATCCCAGGAGCTGGCCCAGTATACTTACTCCAGATTTGCACAGGTATAAGCGAGAGCATAATTTGGCACAGTGGGAGTAATCATGTGATAAAAGAGATCCAGTCTTGTCACCAAGAACCCAAGAATGGCCATACTGGGTCAGATCAATGATCCATGTAACCCAGTATCCCATCTTCTGACAGTGGACAGTGTGAGATGCTTCAGAGAGAACTACAGTGCCTCCTCACTTAAAGTCATCCCGGTTAATGTTGTTTCATTGTTACATTGCTGATCATTTAGGGAACATGCTCATTTAAAGTGCAATGCTCCACTCTTACGTTGTTTGGCTGCCTGCTTTCACCACAGCTGGCTGCCTTCCTATCCCCCCCACTCCCCACAGCACCTCCCGCCCACCGCCAGACCCCCTGGATCAGCGCCTTCCCCCTACCTCCCCTGCCTCCTGCCTGGGGCAATCAGCTGGCTTGCAGCGCTTAGGAGGCAGGAGGGAGGAGTGAGGACTCGGCATGCAGGCTCCCCTTCACTCCCCTGCCTCCTGAACAATGCAAACCAGCTGATTGCCCTGGGCAGGAGACAGGATGGGGAGGGAGGGGGAGCCTGTGCGCCAAGTCCTCACTCCTCCCTCCTGCCTTGCAGGAGGGAGGGGGTCAGAGTGAAGACTTGGCATGCCTCCCCACTCCCTCCTCTGCCTCCTGCCCGCGGCAATCAGCTGGCTTGCAGCATTCAGAAGGGAGGGAGAGGAGCAAGGATGCAGCATGTAAAGGGGGAGGAGGTTGTGGGGGAGAAGCGGCGGGTCAAGGGTGGGGGCTTGGGGAAAGAGGTGGAGTGGATGGGCCGAGGATTGAGCCCCCTGCCTGCCAACAGCAAAGTCAGTGCCTGTGCTTGCACAAACAGCAAGAGGAGCAGCCAGACAATCTGTCCTCTTCCACTCTCTGACTCCACCACCTCAACAAAGCTTCATACTCAGCAGTGATGATTGTAGTATTAAATTGCTTGTTTAAAAAGTATATAATGCCTTTTGTCTGGCAAAAAATCCCTGGAACCTAACCCCTTCATTTACATTAATTCTCATGGGGAAATTGGATTCACTTAACATCGTTTCACTTGAAGTCGCATTTTTCAGGAACAGAACTACATTAAGTGAGGAGTTACTGTACCAGAACCCAATAGTTATCCAGTGATTCGTCCCCTGTCATCCTTAGTTCCAACTTCTGGGATTCAGAGATTTAGCAACACCCGGAGCAAGGGCTATGTCCTTAACCTATCCTCCTTGAATTTATCAAATTCTTTTTTGAACCCAGTTATACTTTTGGCCTTCACAACATCCCATGGCAACAAATTCCACAGGTTGCCTGTGTTGTGTAAAGAAGTACTTCCTTATGTTTGTTCTCTGCCTGCTGCCTATTCATTTCTTTGGGGGACCCCTGGTTTTTGTGTTACCCAAAGGGGTAAATTACACTTTCACTTTCTCCACACCACTAATGACTTTATACACATCTATCATATATCCCCCCCACACTCTTAATCACCTCTTTTCTAAACTGAACTGTCCCAGTCATCTTAATCTCTTTTCATATGGAAGCTGTTCCATACCCCTAATCTTTTTTATTTTTTGCTCTTTTCTGTACTCTTTCCAAATGTAAGATATCTTTTTTTGAGATGGGGCAATCAGAACTGCACACAGTGTTCAAGGTGTGGGCGTACCATTAATTTATATCATGGCATTATGATATTTTATTTTACTTTCCCAGTGGTTCCTAACATTTTGTTAGTTTTTTTGCTGCCGCTGCACACTGAGCAGATATTTTCATAGAACTATCCACAATGACTCCAAGATCTCTTTCTTGAGTAGTAACAGCTAATTTAGACTCAGTCATTTTGAATGGATAGTTAGGATTATTTTTTCCAATGGACATTACTTTGCATTTAGCAACACTGAATTTTATCTGCCATTTTGTTGACCAGTCACCCAGTTTTGTGAGATCCCTTTGTAACTCATCGCAGTTTGCTTTGAACTTAACTATCTTAAGTAATTTGGATCATCTGCAAACATTGCCACCTCAGTGTTTACCCCTTTTTCCAGATCATTTATGAATATATTGAACAGCACTAGTTCCAGTACAGATCCTTGGGGAACCCTACTATTTACCTCTCTCTATTGTGAAAACTATTTATTCCTATCCTTTGTTTCCTATCTTTTAACCAGTCACTGATCCATAAGAGGACCTTCCCTCATATCCCCATGACTGCTTACTTTGCTTAAGGACCTTTGGTGAGGGACCTTGTCAAAGGCTTTCTGAAAATCTATGTACACTATATCCATTGGATCACCCTTATCCACTTGCTTGACACCCTCAAAGAATTCTAGTAGATTGGTGAGGCATAATTTTCCTTCACAAAATCTGTTTTGACTCTTCCCCAACATATCTGGTTCATCTGTGTGTCTGATAATTCTGTTCTTTACTATAATTTCAACCAATTTGCTTGGTATTGAAGGTAGGCTTACTGATCTGTATTTGCCAGTAGTGCCACTGAGGTCTTTTTAAAAAAAAACAGTATCACATTCACTATCCTCCAGTCATCTGGTACAGAGGCTGATTTAAGTGACCGGTTACATACCACAGTTCTTCAATTTAATATTTGAGTTCCTTCAAAACTCTTGGGTGAATCTGGTCCTGATAACTTATTACTGTTTAATTTCTCAATTTGTTCCAAAACAGTCTCTATTGACACCTCAGTCTGGAACAATTCCTCAGACTTGTCACCTAAAAAGAATGGCTCACATGTGGTAATATCCCTCATATTCTCTGCATAAACTGATGCAAAGAATTCATTAAGCTTCTCTGAAATGGCCTTGTCTTTCTTGAGTGCTCCTTTAGCACCTCAGTTGTCCAGTTGCCTTACTGATTTTTTGGCAGGCTTCCTGCTTCTGATGTACTTAAAACTTTTTTTTTTTTTTTGCTGTTAATTTTTGTGTCTTTTGCTAGTTGCTCTTCAAATTCTTTTTTGGCCTGCCTAATTATACTTTTAAACTTGGCTTGCCAGAATTCATGCTCTTTTCTATTTTCCTCGCTAGGATTTGACTTCCAGTTTTTAAAGGATACCTTTTTCATAGAATCATAGAAAATGAGTGTTGGAAAAGACCTGAGGAAGTCATCTAGTCCAACCTCCTGCTCAAAGCAGGACCAACACCAACTAAATCATCCAGCCAGGGCTTTGTCAAGCTGGGCCTTTTTGTCTCTAACCACGTCTTTTACTCTGCTGTTTAGCCCTTGTGGCATTTTTTTTTGGTCCTCTTACTGTTTCTTTTTTAACTGATTTTCTTTTCATTTACATCAATGTAACTTGATTGACTTCAGTAGACTACTAATGTACAACTGTGTAAACAAGAGAAGAATTAGACCCTCAGTCTCCTAGTCTAACTTGTAAGCTTTCATTGGCTGGGCAGTTATTGAACAGGTAGAGGCAGGGAAGAAATGCAGATTGATATTAATGTAAATTTATAATTTATTCTCTGTAACTTTTGAAGATTTCCCTGGTTTTATTATGCTATGGTATTTCCTTTATACATCTTGACACCTAAATCAGAGAAGCTACATAATTATTAGGCTTTTATACGCATTACTGTTATCTAAAGAGAACCAGCAGTGCATTATCAAAATTACCATTCTAAGACTGTGTTTGGAAGTCTGAATATCTCAGGCCAGCAGACACACTGAAGGGAAAAGAACAGCAATTTTGTTGTATTTTCTTCTTATACCTAGATTCGGTGCCATTTGAAAGAACTCATTCAGCTAAGAAAATGACACAAAATTGATATGATAAAGGAAAGTATGGCAGAGTCAGAAATATTTCCCTTGTGTTTGATTTATTTCTGAAATTAATTCCCAGGAGACCATGGCTCCCATTTTGTGGCAGGATGTTGCCATTCTCACCAATGGACTGAGGAAATTAGCATGTACATGCACACAGCATTGTTTGTACACAACAGGCTAGATTGTGACTTGAGCAAGCAATAAGGTGTGATCTGGAACCCCCCCGCAGGCACTCTTGGAGAAATGCTTTCAGAGACACTTCTCTCAGTCATAATTTCTTCCCTGCTTCAGGAGCTATGGAGGATACCCATGGCTGTTTGCCAACTGCAGCAGCGCCTATGGCTTTTCTCCATTCCCCACCCTTCTCTTCCATACCCAAAGGGAATGCCTACTTCCTCTTTCACAGCCAGAACTAGGCAGCCCATTCAGGGGCATAGGGGAATGGGAGGGGTTTACTTCCTTGCATGGGAAGGTAGTTCAAGTCAGTCTAGCCCAGTGTTTGTGTGTGTCTATACATACACCCTACCTTTTCTTCTACTTTGTCTTCCTGAATCAGCTATGACAGCGTCACTCACGAGTGAGGGGGTTAGGTGAAGAAATATCTCACCAAGAAGCTCACTCCAATGACTAAAAGTAAAGTAAATACCCTCCTACTGCTCCTCCACCTCCCACCTGACTACAGAAATAGGACGTTTCATTTGCTGTATAACTGCCTGGGGCATGGGGTTCTCATTATTGCTTTTTCAATGGGGTTCCTGGCTAAGCACTTCAGGCTTCGGCCAGTGGGAGAAGAAGGCATTCACCATCTTGCAAGATTAAGGCTCAAATGAGTAAATTTGAATGGCAAAATTATGCTGTGTTTAAATATCAGTTAATCCAGAGTTGCTCAGGGTCTCACAGGAGTGAGCCCTTCCTTGGCTAAGTTTTAGGCCGAAGGGGCGAGTCCAGGGCAGGCTAATGAGTCGGGATCTGCCCCGTTTTTTTGGGTGTCTGTACAGACTGCAGAGTGAAACAGAAAGAAAGCAGGATCTGTGTCCCTCAAAGCTCCATTCTGTTCCCTCCTCTTTGTCTGCTTCTGCATCTCATCCTTGTCTGACCTCATGCCTTCACACACACTCCGCTGTTGTCTCTCTGCTGCTGACTCTTTATGTAGTCCAACATCTCTAGCTCTCTTTGACAGTGTCCTGCATGAGCCACTATCCATTCAAGTTCAACATGCCTAAACTTAACAGGTGGAGGGATAGCTCAGTGGTTTGAGCATTGGCCTACTAAACCCAGGGTTTGGAATTCAATCCTTTTGAGGGGGCCATTTAGGGATCTAGGACAAAAATCTGTCTGGGGATTGGTTCTCCTTTGAGCATAGGGTTCAACTAGATGACCTCCTGAGGTCCCTTCCAACTGTCTCATATTCTATGACCTTTATTCCACCCCTACCTTTCTTTAGTGCTTTAGACAAAATCACACATCCCCACTTCCTTCATGCTCCTAATCTGGGGACAATTTTTGTCTCCTCCCTTTCCTTTTCCCCACACAGTCAGGTTGTTACCAAGTTATGCTGCTGTTTCCTCAGGAACATACCAAAATTCTGACCTTTCCTTTCTGTCCTGACAAGTAAAAGGGTGTCCCACACCCTAGATTACTGCAACCTCCAATTTATTGGCCTCCCTGATTGCTCCTCTTTGGTCTGTCTGGAATGCAGTTGCTAAAATTACCTTCCCTCACTGTCACTGTAGCCACTTCACTCTCACCTTCAAATCCACCAGTCACGGTATCAAACTTCTTGTCCTTGCCTTCAAAGCACTGTGCAGCTCTGCCCCTGCCTATGTCTCAGATACTGTTTATTAGCAGCTTCCAGTTTGCCCCCTTCCTGATGCCAGCTGCTATTATTTGTATTATCGTAGCCCTTAGGAATCCTAGTCATGGACCAGGGCCCCATCATGAAAGATTTTTCAGACCAAATTAGACAAACACCTGTCAGGGATGGTCTAAGTTTACTTAGTCCTGCCTCAGTGCAGGGGGCTGGACCTGATGACCTCTCAAGGCCCTGTCCAGCCCTACATTTCTATGATTCTATCATTCTGTAATTGTGCTGGGCGCTGCACAAACACAGAACAAAAAGACAGTCCTTAAGCAGCCTCTTCACCATCTACACTCCCTCCTGTCATTCCCATATCTGTGTCTCTGGCCATGCTGCCTCAATGCATGGAATCGCCTCCCAAGCCCATTATATCAGGTCCCCACCTTCTTCTCATTCAACTCACTGCTAAAAAGACTTCTTCCATGAGGCTTCCAATCACCTCTCCTCTCCATCCAACCATTATTCAGCAAAGGGGGGAGAGCAGGGGAGGTGTCCCAATGCATCTGGTCTCATTTCTGTCTGTTGTTTCACTGGAAGCTCTTTGGTGAAAGGGCTGTCTTTATTTGTGTCCTATGCCATGTTATGCACATTGGGCCTGATCTAAAGCCCACTGAGGTCAGTGGAAGTCTTATAATTGATCTCAATAGACTTTGAATCCAGACCACTCTAAAGTGCTTGGTAAAAAAGAAATAAGTAATAAAAGGGACTGATCCCAGAGAAAATAGCCATCCTGGGCCAGGTTTGCCTCCCCAGTCTCAGCTGGTACCAGCCACTCTTGCTTTTAGAGATACATTTTCCAGGATAGGTATGGTGCAAAGCACATATTTTACATATTCAACCTGAGGGATGGGTTTTGAATATTTGAGGTCATAAGAACATAAGAACAACCATACTGGGTGAGGCCAAAGGTCCATCCTGCCTATTGGTCTGATCCAAAGCCCATTGAAGTCAATATAAAGACTCCTATTGATTTCAGGGGCCACTTGGTCCTGCGTTTGGCCCAATCTTGCATTGTGCTGAGCAATGTCTGCATGGTGCTGAGTGCCCTCAACAACCATTGAAGTCTATGAGAGAATAGGGCACACAATGCCACTCAGGAGGCACTCACAAGATTAATCCCTCCTTGTTAACAATACAATTCTGTATTTTGTTAGTGAGAAACATAAACTGGCATCACCACAATTTTTTCAAATGCTTCTGCTGCCTCAGAGTGAAGACCTTCTGACTAGTGGAGGGGAAAAAAATTAGTGATTCATCCTCAATAAATTTATCATCATTTAGCAGATATGTTTTGATTTGATAGTAAGTGTGCGGCATGCAGCCTTCTTTGAATTCCTACCGAGGTTTTAAGATCAGCAGCCGATTAAAGCCATTACAGGTTAACACTTCCCTTCTATGAAAAATCCAAGAACCTCCTGCAGGAAAGACTCTTCATTCAGCACCTTTTCTTATCCCATTGTGACAATGTTCCTTTGTTGTGCTTTCTGTGTTTAGACAAACATTTAATGGCTTTTGCTAGGCACCTCAAACTGGATCTTTTGATTCACTTTGTGATTCACATTTTTTTCTTCCCTTTTCTATTTTATTACCAAAAGGGTGGGAAAAATTGCTTCCTGTCAAGTTTGAGAATACTTATAAGCCCCTGAATTCCTTTACAGCAGATATGACTGCACTAACAGCAACACCAATCATTCATTCTGATTTTTATATTCCCCTTTCAGTGTTTCTGATCCATTCAGCGCAGGGCTTCATGGACACATTTGGTGAAATAAAAAAGAAAGAAGCAAGAGCAAATAAATCACACTCAAAAAATGTGTCTTTGCTGCTGATAATTCCATGCCCTTTTTTCTAATGATTTTTGACATTTCAACCATAGCTTTTCTCCGAGCATAAAATACTCCCTCCACTGAGATTTTTTTTTCCTGTGAAAACAAAGACCATGTACGTAACATGGAAACTCTACTCTGTCTCTGGAGATGCTGCCACCAAATATTAATTTATTTGATGAATCAGTGACATATTCAAACTCAAAGAGGAGCAAATCCATCCCCCTGCCAGGCAGCCATGGACACTCTAGTGCTTTCCATTGTACAAGAGGAGACTGAATGCAGAGGGCAGGGGTGCTGGGGGGATACCACCTGTGTGACATAGAGCTCACTTTTGCCAGGGTCTCCCTGGACAACAGTACACACAGGTTGAGTTGGGGATGGCATTGACATGTTGAGGGTGGAGCCAAAGAGACTTCTGCTAAACCAATCCTCCCATTCTCTCCCCATCTGCATGGATTCCTTCTACCCCAGCTCCTGATGACATTACTCCTTGCACAGCCTGGCATTCGAGCTGTGCACTGGATCACTGGATTTGGGCCAGGCTGCACATTAGCTACTAAGTATTATTATTATTTATTTATCATTTGTATTACTGTAGTCACTAGGAGTGCCAGTCATGGACCAGAGCCCCATTGTGCTAGGGCAGGGGTTGGCAACCTTTCAGAAGCAGTGTGCCAAGTCTTCATTTATTCACTCTAATTTGAGGTTTTGTGTGCCGGTAATACATTTTAACATTTTTAGAAGGTCTCTTTCTATAAGTCTATAATATATAACTAAACTATTGTTGTATATCAAGTAAATAAGGTTTTAAAATGTTCAAGAAGCTTAATTTAAAATTCAATTAAAATGCAGAGCCCCCCAGACTAGTGGCCAGGACCTGGGCAGTGTGAGTGCCACTGAAAATCAGCTCGTGTGCCGCCTTCGGCACGCATGCTATAGGTTGCCTACCCCTGTGCTAGGGGCTGTACAAACACAGAACACAAAGACAATTGAAGTATAAAACAAGAGACAACAGACAAGTACAGACAGACAGATGGGGGACTACAAGGAAACAATGAGACAATATTGGTCGCTAGAGCAGGGAGTGGTCTCAGTTCACCGGAAGCCTGGCCACTGTTGAGTTCTTTGTAAACCTCACAGCAAAGGAGAGCTTTAAGGAGGTGTGATTTGCCATGATCTGTCTCTAGCATCTTGTGGCAATAAGGTGCAGTGCCCTTTTCCCCTAGGAGTGAAAGTGCTTGAAATGCCCACGAACACCTCACCATGTTATATATTCTGTTTAGCAAGTATAAATTGAATGTGATTTCTGGCATATGATTGTGTGATTGATAGCAAGTATGATTGATATTATCTGTCTGGCAGGGAAGGCAGTGGATCTACAGACAGAGCTGTATAATCAGCATTTTTAACAGCTCTAAGCACTTGATTATTTTTCAGCTAAGTCTGGAGATTTTTATTATTTTATCTTGAGGAACCTGTTTATATTTAATTATCCAGACAGTTCTCTTCAATTTACTATTGTATTCTTCACAGTATTCAAGGGTCCAGGAGCAGGTAGTATGGTCTAGTGAATAGGACATGGGTCTAGGACTCAGGAGACATGGGTGTTATTCTTGTCTCTGCCACAGATTTCTTGTGTGGCTTGGGCAAGTCACTTAATCTCTCTGTGTCTCAGTTCTCAGTATCTATGATGAGATAACTGGCTTTGTGGATGAGGGGAAAGCAATGGACGTGTTATTCCTTGACTTTAGCAAAGCTTTTGATATGGTCTCCCACAGTATTCTTGCCCGCAAGTTAAAGAAGTATGGTCTGGATGAATGGACTATAAGGTGGATAGAAAGCTGGCTAAATCTTTGGGCTCAATGGATAGTGATCAATGGTTCCATGTCTAGCTGGCGGTCAGTATCAAATGGAGTGCCCCAAGGGTTGGTTCTGGGGCCGGTTTTGTTCAATATCATTAATGATCTGGAGGATGGCATGGATTGCACCCTCAGCAAGTTTGCAGATGACACTAAACTGGGAGGAGAAGTAGATTTGCTGGAAGGTAGGGATAGGATACAGAGGGATCTAGACAAATTAAGAGGACTGGGTCAAAAGAAATCTGATGAGGTTCAACAAGGACAAGTGCAAAGTCTTGCACTTAGGACAGAAGAATCCTATTCACTGCTACAGACTATGGACTGAATGGCTAGGCAGCAGTTCTGCAGAAAAGGATCTAGGGGTTACAGTGGACGAGAAGCTGGATATGAGTCAACAGTGTGCCCTTGTTGCCAAGAAGGCTAACAGTATTTTGGGCTGGATAAGTAGGGGCACTGCCAGAAGATCGAGGGACGTGATCATTCCCCTCTATTCAACATTGGTGAGGCCTCATCTGGAGTACTGTGTCCAGTTTTGGGCCCCACACTACAAGAAGGACGTGGAAAAATTGGAAAGAGTTCAGCAGAGGGCAACAAAAATTATTAGGGGCTGGAGCACATGACTTATGAGGAGAGGCTGAGGAAACTGGGATTGTTTAGTCTGCAGAAGAAAAGAATGAGGGGGAATTTGATAGCTGCTTTCAACTACCTGAAAGGGAGTTCCAAGGAGGCTGAATTTAGACTGTTCTTAGTGGTACCAGATGACAGAACAAGGAGTAACAGTCTCAAGTTGCAGTAGGGGATCTTTAGGTTGGATATTAGGAAAAACTTTTTCACTAGGAGGGTGGTGAAGCACTGGAATAGGTTACCTAGGGAGGTAGTGGAATCTCCTTCCATAGAGGTTTTTAAGGTCAGGCTTGACAAATCTCTGGCTGAGATGATTTAGTTGGGGCTTGGTTCTGCTTTGAGCAGGGGGTTGGACTAGATGACCTCCTGAGGTTCCTTACAACCCTGATATTCTATGACTTTATGTTCTATGATTCTCCCTCTGTAAAATGGGGATAATATCTCCCTACCACACAGTGGTGTGGTGGGCAAAACATTCATAGTGACTGTGAGATGCTCAGATACTATGGTGATCAGATCTTATAAGTACCTGGATAGACAGGGTAACTTCAAGAAAGATGGATTGGAGCTGCAAAATTTAGATCTGGATTTTCAACATCCCCGTGATGTTCAGATGTATTTGGATCCAGAGTCTTGGTTTATCTTTTTATTGAGGTAGGACCTAGCCTCAAAATTCAGATCTGGTTCTGGCTCAGATTCTAAAACCTCTTCCAGCACCATCTCCAACCCTGCCAAAGCTGAGGGAAACTCAGACTCATGGAGTTTGGTTCAAGTATCTCCCTAATTTTCAACAAACCATCACACCCACTTTCCGTCAGACAGACAAGTGAATAAATGATTACTATCATCAGCATTTAATTAAGAACCTGGAATTTCATGCACTTAAAGTTAAAATATCTTTTCAGAGAAAATCATGACATGCAAAGAAAAAATCTGTCTTTTTCCAATACGTCGCCCTTCATTTTAGTGCTCATAAAAAGGTGCCAAATTAGCAGCACTAGAGATTGAACTCTTCTGTTTGTCCACCCATACAGCAAGGGCAGCCATAGTGTAAGCTGTGCCTCCCATGACCCTGTCAATATGCCTGTCACCTCTGGGGTACTCACTGGAAAGTCTCTGTTTGCTGCTATGGCTCTCTCTCACCCGAACTATTGTGACATCCTCTCAGTCCTCTGTGACCCTCCCTTCTCCAGTCCTTCCAGCATTCAGCAAGTGCAATAATATGCCTCTCCCTCTGCCACGCCATCCCTCTGGTTGAGTCCCTATCTCTTGTTTCATAAAGTTCAAACTCCTCATCCCCACCTTTGGCCTCTGCTCAGCTGTTCCCTGTGACTTCTGTCACATCTGCTCTCCATGGTCTGCAATTTGCCCACCTCGTCTTCCCTTATTCACTCCTTCCTGCCTTTTTTCCTGCTGCCCCCTCCACATAGAATGACACCCTTATTCTGAGCATCCTCACTCTCCTCTTCAAAACCCTCTTCTCTCTCCTTTCTTTCCAGCATTTACTTCCTCTCCTGTGCTAACTTCCCTGCCTCTCACACCCATCTCAGTTTCAGCTTAAAAAATAGCAGCTGCTCAGGAAATATTTTGCCCCCAAGAAAAACTTTGATGAAAATACTTTCATTTTCACCAAAATTTTCCTACAACATTTTACGGGTTTCTAGCAAAAAAAACAAAAAAACAAAAAAAACAGCCAACCCTCATAATCATTTTTTCCCCCACTTTTGGCAACCAAATCCAAAAATTTCTGCTGACCTAGCAAAAATGTTTAGTTTTACATGAAAATTTTCAGCAGCTCAAAAACAAAACTAATCAATGATTTTGGGTTTTTTTCAGCTTTTCAATTAAAAAAAACTGCAAAAATATCAAAATCAGACATTTCTCATAGACATTTCAATTTGGACCAAAAATCCCCCCAATTTTTGGCCAAAACAACATTTCAAATGAAAAATTTCAACCAGCTTTAATCAACACTAATAAGATTTGTTCTCTCAGCAGTATGGCTCACATTACTGTTATTTGGTATATCCATTGTCCCTCCTTTCTCAACTAATGTTTAATTTAGACTGTAAAATCCAAGGGACAGCGGCTGCCTTTTTTAATCTCTATAAATTGTCATGTGTTTTTGTTTATTCCACATTTAAATGTGCGTTAATTCCTAATTCTCCCTGCTGAGACTGCTACCAAGAAAGCCAAACAATTCCAGTTGAAGTGATGTGAGTATGTGTCCACTAGGAACTAGACTGAAACTATCAGCTCTTATCACATTTGTTACTGGCTTTCTGATTCTACAAAGGACTTCAGCCACATGCTTAATTTTAAGTATAAGTCAATGGGACTAACCGTGTTTAAAGTTTAAACATATACTTAAATGCATTGCTGAAATGAGACCCACGTTGTCCTCAAATATTAAATAACTAACCCAGGCTGGATTCAGTGCAGTGACCTAGAGGTGAAAAGCTCAGTAACCAAGTGCCCGACACTTGAATCACATGGTCCTCTTAAAAATGATTCTTTAGGGAAAAGAGGGAAAAAAACCAAGTGGTTATTTTCAGAGCTGCATAGTAAAGATCCCTGGATTTGCTGCAGTTGTGACTGGATTTGCAAGAGTTGCTCAGGCAAAGTAATAGTAAGCAACCTCACATGGATTAAGCACAGGCTACATGTCCGTCTGCATCAGACATAATGAAAACAGCATATCTAAGGGTATGTCTCCACTATCCACTGGATTGGCGGGCAGCGATCGATCCAGGGGGGATTGATTTATCGCGTCGAGTCTAGACCCTCAAGCGCTCTCCCATCGACTGCTGTACTCCAGTGCTGTGAGAGGCGCAGGCAGAGTCGACGGAGGAGCGGCAGCAATCGACTCACCACAGTGAAGACAGCACGGTAAGTCGATCTAAGTACATCGACTTCAGCTACGTTATTCACCTAGCTGAAGTTGCGTAACTTAGATCGATTCCCCGTCCCAGTTGTAGACCAGGGCTAAGAAGGCAAATCTAATAAGTTTCTGCTTTGGCAGCTGGAGCTTTTCCTTAGCCTCACGTGTTTTGCAAAATAACAAGTGTAAGGATCAGAGAAAGTTATGATATAAACTGTCATAAGAAAGGTCATATGATCACTAAACAGCAGACCTAATACAACATCAGTGTTCCTTGACGGTGGAGATCCAACGATCTATGGTTTCATTTCCTTGATTCCCAAGAGGCATGACCTCCCTTTCCCTCCTCATCCTAATGATGGGCAGTTGGGTTAATTTGTCAAAGTTCTGCTTTGTTTGATCTTATGAGAATAATCTATGTGTTTGGAAAAGCTTTTTCTACAGCCTAAGGGCATGTCTAAACTTACCTCTTCCGCAATCGATCCAGCGGGGTTGATTTATCACGGCTAGTGAAGACCCGATAAATCGACTGTTGAACGCTTTCCCTTCTACTCCAGTACTCCACCAGAGTGAGAAGCGTAGGCGGAGTCGACGGGGAAATGTCAGCAGTCGACCTACCTCAGTGAAGACACCGTGGTAAGTAGTTCTAAGTGTGTCGACTTCAGCTACACTATTTTCATAGCTGAAGTTGCGTAACTTAGACTTAGGTTGCCCATTCCCTCCTCCTCTCCCCCAGTGTAGACCAGGCCTAAAAGTCCTGCACCACTGGGTCAAAGAAAGAGTATATTTCAGTTTCTGTGTTTTGCTAAACAGCATTTTGGACATACTTAAGAGATGGTCTAAAAGGAGCCTGAAACTTCGCAGAACTTTGGATATGTCTACACTATGGGATTATTCCGATTTTACAGAAACCGGTTTTTAAAAACAGATTATATAAAGTCGAGTGCACATGGCCACACTAAGCACATTAATTCGGCGGTGTGCGTCCATCTACCGAGACTAGCGTCGATTTCCAGAGCGTTGCACTGTGGGTAGCTATCCCATAGCTATCCCATAGTTCCCACGGTCTCCCCCACCCATTGGAATTCAGGGTTGAGATCCCAGTGCCTGATGGGGCAAAAAACATTGCTGCTGGTGGTTCTGGGTACAGCCTCACCCCTCCCTCTGTGAAAGCAGCGGCAGACAACCGTTTCGCACCTTTTTTCTTGGGTGAGCTGTGCAGATGCCATACCATGGCAAGCATGAACCCTGCTCAGCTCAAGACAGCAATCATGGACGTTGTAAACACCTTGCACATTCTTGTGCAGTCTATGCTTAACCAGGACCTGCAAAACGAGGCGAGGAGGAAGCGGCTACGGCAGAGCGGCGAGGAGAGTGATGAGGACATGGACACAGAATTCTCTCAAACTGCAGGCCCCAGCGTGTTGGAGATCCTGCTGGCAATGGGGCAGGTTCTAGCCTGGAATGCTGATTTTGGGCCCGGGAAACAAGCACAGACTGGTGGGACCATATAGTGTTACAGGTGTGGGACGATTCCCAGTGGCTGCGAAACTTTCGCATGCATAAAGGCACTTTCATGGAACTTTGTAACTTGCTTTCCCCTGCCCTGAAACACCAGAATACCAAGATAAGAGCAGCCCTCACAGTTGAGAAGCAAGTGGCAATAGCCCTCTGGAAGCTTGCAACGCCAGACAGCTACCAGTCAGTCGGGAATCAATTCGGAGTGGGCAAATCTACCGTGGGGGCTGCTGTGATGCAAGTAGCCAAAGCAATCACTAAGCTGCTGCTATGACAGTTTGTGACTCTTGGAAATGTGCAGGTCATAAATGGATGGCTTTGCTTCAATGGGATTCCCTAACTGTGGTGGGGCGATAGATGGAACCCATATCCCTATCTTAGCACCACAGCACCAGGGCACCCAGTACATAAACCGCAAGGGATACTTTTCCATGGTGCTGCAAGCACTGGTGGATCACAAGGGACGTTTCACCAACATCCACGTGGGATGGCCAGGAAGGGTTCATGACGCTCATGTCTTCAGGAATTACTTCCCAGACCAGAAAATAACAGTTGGGGATGTTGAAATGCCTGTAGTTATCCTGGGGGACCCAGCCTACCCCTTGATGCCATGGCTCATGAAGCCATACACAGGCAGCCTGGACAGTAGTCAGGAATTGTTCAACTACAGGCTGAGCAAGTGCAGAATGGTGATAGAATGTGCATTTGGCTGTTTAAAGGCACGCTGGCGCACATTACTGACTCGCTCAGACCTCAGCCAAACCAATGTCCCCATTGTTATCACTGCTTGCTGTGTGCTCCACAATCTCTGTGAGAGTAAGGGGGAGACCTTTATGGCGGGCTAGGAGGCTGAGGCAACACACCTTGCCGCTGATTACGCGTAGCCAGACACCAGGGCGATTAGAAGAGCACACCAGGAAGAGGTGCACATTAGAGAAGCTTTGAAAACCAGTTTCATCACTGGCCAGGGTACGGTGTGACTGCTATGTTTGTTTCTCCTTGATGAAATCTGCCCCTCCTTGATTGACTCATTCCCTGTAAGCCACCCACCCTCCCCCTTCGATTACAGCTTGCTTTCTAAGGAAATAAAGTCACTCTCGTTTAAAAATCATGTATTCTTTATTAATTAATTATAAATAGAGGCAGAGAACTGACAAGGTAGCCCGGGTAGGGTTTGGGAGGAGGATAGAAGGGAAGGAAAAGGCAACTAAAAGAATTTCAAAATAATAACAGCCTTTTGGTTGGGCTGTTCACTGGGGTGGAATGGGCGGGTGCATGGAGCCTCACCCCACACATTCTTAGTCGTCTGGTGGGTGAGGAGGCTAAGGAACATGGTGAGGGGGGAGGGTGATTATACAAGGGCTGCAGCGGCACTCTGTGATCCTGCTGCCATTCCTGAAGCTCCACCAGACGGTGGAGCATGTCCGTTTGATCATGCAGCAGCCCCAGAGTTGCATCCCGCCACCACTGATCTTTCTGCTGCCACCTCTCATCTTGAGCATCTCTCCTCTTATCTCGAGCATCTCTCCTCTCTTCACGTTCGTCCCTCCTCTCCTCGCGTTCGTCACTCCTGTCCTCACGGTCACTGGCATCTTTCCTGTAATTTGATACCACGTCCTTCCACTCATTCAGATGAGCTCTTTCATTGTTGGGTCACTTCCATGATTTCCGAGACCATTTCGTCTCGCGTCTTTTTTTCCACCGCCTTATCTGAGATAGCCTTCGGGAAGGAGGAGGGAGATTTGAAAAATTTGCAGCTGCAGGAGGGAGGGAAAAAAGGGAGAGAAGTATTTTAAAAGATACATTTTACAGAACAATGGTTATACTGTTTCACAGTGAACGCTATTCACCTTACATAGCACATGTTATTTCTGTACAAGGTCGCATTTTGCATCTTAATACTGAGTGCTTGCAGCTTTGGTGTTAGAGATCACAGATGCAGGTTCAGGAAGCAGAATTCGGCTTGCATGCAGCCATGGTAAGCCATTGTCTTTCGGCTTCTGCAGCCTTCATGTATCCAGCGCCCTCCTTTCCCAAATACCAAGCAAAGCCCGTTCAGTGCTGCTTCTTTCCTGTTAACATGCAGCATCAGCCCCCCCCCATCCAATTCTCTGGGATGATTGCTTTACCCCTCCCTGCACCGCGTAGCTGGTATCATGGAAGATTGCTGCTAGCCCCCTCCCCCGCCACAACATGGCTGGTAGCAGGGAACATCCCTGCTAGCCAAACGCGAAAAAGCTCAGCGCCAATAAGCCCCTCCTCTTCCCCCTGCTTGGCTAACTGCAGGAAAGGATTTCTTTGAAGCCACAGGCAAACAGCCCAGTAGGAATGGCCATCTCTGTCCCCTTAATTAAATTCCAGTATTTCAACCAGGTTACCATGAACGATATCACTCTCCTGAGGATAACACAGCGAGAAAAAGAACGGATGTTGCTTGAATGCCAGCGAACAACGGGACCGTACGCAGCTAGGCTTTGTCATGCAATGATACCAGATTATTTGCTACATGCATGGCGTGGTCAAGTGTCCTACCATGGAGGATGGAATAAGGCTGGCCTGCCCAGAAACCTTCTGCAAAGATTTTTGGAGTACATCCAGGAGAGTTTCATGGAGGTGTCCCTGGAGGATTTCCGCTCCATCCCCAGACATATAAACAGACTTTTCCAGTAACTGTACTGGCCGCGAATGCATCCCAAGTCCTCAGGACAAATTAATCATTAAAAAAAGCTTACTTTTAAACCATGTTTTATATTTACAAAGGTACACTCACCAGAGGTCCCTTCCATGGCTTCATTGTCTGGGATAGTGGCTTGGGAGGGCTGGAAGGGTAATTCCGTCAGGGTGAGAAAAAGCTCCTGGCTGTTGGGGAGAACGGAGTGCTGTGTGCTCTCTGCAAGCTCGTCCTCCTCTTCCTCATCCTCATCTTTTCCATCTGCAGACTCCTCAGCCATGGCTGAGATTGCCACCCCCACCTCGGAATCAATGGCCAGGGGTGGGATAGTGGTGGCGGACCCCCCTAGAATTGCATGCAGCTAAGCGTAGAAGCCGCATGTTTTTGAACTTGCCCCGGGCCTTCTGTTTGTTTCTTTGGTTTTCTGGCAGGCTTGTCTGAGCTCCTTAACTTTCACACGGCACTGTACTGAGTCCCTGGTGTGGCCGTTCTCCATCATGGCCTTGGAAATTTTTTCAAATGTTTTTTCATTTCGTCTTTTGGAACGAAGTTCTGTTAGCACGTGTCATAAACAGATAGCTAAGGGTTAATGTCTCTTTCACCTGGAAAGGAGTGACCTGAAACACCTGACCAGAGGACCAATCAGGAAACAAGGCTTTTTCAAATCTGGGTGGAGGGAAGTTTGTGTCTGAGTCCTTTGTTTTTGTGTTCTGCCTGTACTCTCTCGGCCATGAGAGGATTTTTCTGCCTCCTGCTTTTCTAATCTTCTGTTTCCAAGTTGTAAGTACAAAGATAGGAAGACCATAGGTTTGGTTTTTTTTTGTATTTACATGTGTGTAGTTGCTGGAATGTGTTAAATTGTATTCTTTGTGGATAAGGCTGTTTATTCATATTTCTTTTAAGCAATTGACCCTGTATTTGTCACCTTAATACAGAGAGACCATTTTATGTATTTTTTCTTTCTTTTTACATAAAGCTTTCTTTTTAAGACCTGTTGGAGTTTTTCTTTAGTGGGGAACTCCAGGGAATTGAGTCTGTGCTCACCAGGGAATTGGTGGGAGGAAGAAGTCAGGGGGAAATCTGTGTGTGTTAGATTTACTAGCCTGACTTTGCATTCCCTCTGGGTGAAGGGGGGGTGGAAGAGAGATTAGCTATATCGGTACTTGTGTTTTCCAGGACTGGAAATAGGGAGGGTGGAATCCCTCTGTTTAGATTCACGGAGCTTGCTTCTGTGTATCTCTCCAGGAACCCAGGGAGGGAACACCTGGAAGGGAGAAGGGGGAAGGGAAATGGTTTATTCTCCTTTGTTGTGAGACTCAAGGAATTTGGGTCTTGGGGTCCCCAGGGAAGGTTGCTGGGGGGACCAGAGTGTCCCAAAACACTCTAATTTTTTGGGTGGTGGCAGCTTTACCAGGTCCAAGCTGGTAACTAAGCTTGGAGGTTTTCATGCTAACCCCCATATTTTGGACGCTAAGGTCCAAATCTGGGAATATGTTATGACAGCACGGAATCCTCTCCCCATATAGCAATCAGATCCAGTACCTCCTATGCGGTCCATGCTGGAGCTCTTTTTCAATTCTCAGACAGCATGGTCACCTGTGCTGATGAGCTCTGCATGGTGACTTGTGCTGATCAGAGCTCCACGCTGGGCAAACAGGAAATGAAATTCAAAAGTTCGCGGGGCTTTTCCTGTCTACCTGGCCAGTGCAACCGACTCCAGATTGCTGTCCAGAGCTTTCACAATGGTGCACTGTGGGATAGCTCCTGGAGGCCAATACCGTTGAATTGCAGCCACACTAACCCTAATCCGAAATGGCAATACCGATTTCCACGCTACTCCCCTCGTCAGGGAGGAGTACAGATATCGGTATTAAGAGCTTTTTATATCGAAATAAAGGGCTTCGTTGTGTGGACTGGTGCAGGGTTAATTCAATTTAATGCTGCTAAATTCGATATAAACTTGTAGTGTAGACCAGGCCTTTGTGAACCAGTCAGAGATGAAGTCATTTGATCAATTGCTATGAAGGCAAGATATAGCTGTGTGTAATTCAGTGCACATTCAGATTACATAAAGTAGCAATATCCTGTTGGTAGGGACACTCACGCTTCTTTGAGGTCCCCATATATGGCTCTCACATACTCCACTATTTTGATCAGAGAGTTCCTAGCAAATGTGAAGCAGGGAAGATAGCGACAGTGAAGAGCACTCAGGCCCCTGCCTCTTTCTCCAAGCAGACAGGAAACAAGAAGAAAAAGCAAGAAGAGAAACATCCACTGTCTCTTAGCAGTCAGAGGAGAGGCGGGGGAAATTGAAATGTTCATATAACCTGAGAATTCATTTTAAATATTATCAGAGAGTGGGGGTCAGTGAAAGAAGATGGAACTGAATCCAAAATGATTATTTATTAGGGCTGGTTGAAATTTTTCCATTAAAACTGTTTGGGGGGGGGGGTTGCAGAAAATTTGATTTTTGACTAAAGAATTTTCACAGGAAGCATTTGTTTTTCTCATTTTTTTTTCAGAGAACCAAAAATATTCAGCCAAAACCCAGAAAAAATTCAGTTTTCAGCAGAAAATATTTTAGTTTTTGGCAGCTATTAGGCAAAATTTTCACTTTCCTGAAGACCCAAAAAACATCGGCTTTCAGGTTTTCATGTTTTTGATGGAAAGTCAAAATTTTCCACTGATGAATTTCATCAACAATTAACTTTTTTTCATTCTAATCTAATTTTTTTAGTTCTAGAATTTATACATAATTGTACATAACAAAAGAAACAACTTGTTTAACAGACTGCAGATCTTTTCAAGAAAAAAATACTGAAAATTATTCTTATTGATCTAGCTGTGTCCAATCTTCCACAGGAATTGATAATCAGCAAGAAATAAATAATAAAACAGAAAAATGGGGATTCTGTTTCCAGTTCTGTGTTTTTTTTAAAGAGGACCACAGCATGCCGATGATGGTAAAGGCCATTGAGATCTTCAAAGAAAACTCCTAGAATCCTAGAATTTAGTGATGACAAAAACAACAGAGAAAGCACAGTTAACTAGGTCGCAATCCCTTCCCTTTTCTGTACGGAATTGTTCTCTGTGGTCAGCAGCTTTCCCTGGTCTATCATGTTATCCAGATATTTACTTTAAATTGTCTTTTCCTTAATATAGACCTATTATTCTTAGTTAGACTGTATACTGGATGTCACAGGGTGAGCTGGCCCTTTAAAGAGAGTTGAGGATTCAACCTCACCTGCACCAGGTGTAACCTCCCTCCCCAGGTAGACAGAATGAGGTCTATGGGGGTCAGGTGACAGGAGCAGGTGTCTCAGAACCAGGCCTTCTGGGAGATATAAATGGCAGCCTGAGCTCAAGGAGGCAGGTAAATGACCTTGGTTCAGGTGAAGGAACTTGGGTTTTTGGTTGATTTAGGAAACAACACTTCCACTTTGCAGAAGAAATTGAAATCCTGCTACTGTGAGTGTCATTTGATGCGCTGTCTGCTGAGTCTGGCTGCTGCCTTACACTGAGTTATTAGGCTGTGTCCTTTCCCAGTGGCCCAATATAGCAGCCATTCTCAGGCTATTGGAGCAGGTATGTGAGTAGCATTTATAGGCTTGTAATGGTAGCCAGATTCTCTTCCCTGCTCATTACAAACCAGGGCAGTGGAGGCATGACAAGGATTATAATGAAGGCATTTTAGATTAAACTGATCTTTTAAAGATGAGGAGTGGTGGGGAGCTGTCTGTGTTTTTTTTTTTTTTTTTTTTTTTTTTTTTAAATCTTATGATTTTTTTTTCTCCAACAAAAAAAGGGGGAAAGTGGTGGTGTTTTTTAATTTAAGAAAGTGGGGAGAAGAAAAATGCCCCAAAAAGAAATATTTAGAAATGATGTGAAAAGTTTTTTGTTCAGTTTTCTGAATTTTTCTATGTTAAAAATTTTTTTAAACTAACAAACCACTGACTAGCTGAATTTGAGGCTTGTGGTAATTATAATCTAGCCCAATGAGAATAGCACATGTAACATGATAATTGGAATGGTTTTGTATCATAAACATATCAATCTTAATTGAGTAAGAGCTGTGTATTTAAATGTGTCAGTCATATAGAAGCATAAAGACCTCTTTTTGATATTATACTGACATACTTGTGTTGAGTGCATAGAGACATATTAGCTAGGATATGTGATGTGGCTGCTAGACACTTTGTGTCGAGGTACTGTGCATGTAACATTAAACTGTCTTCCTTTTAGTGGGAGGGGAAAAAAGAGTTAAGATAAAGGGACAGGTTGTTACAAGAGTGCTTTATGAAATGGATATCTGTATATCTGTAAAGACATAAAGGGCCAGTAGATGGCACTCATGAATAAGCAGCATTGTTCCTACAAAACCCGGGAACAATCAAACTTGTTGGGCCCTGCAAGATGGCTTCTTGTGCCCTTCCTTACATGTAGTTTTTAACACGGGTAACTGATGCTGCTACATCTTTACATAGTCTTAAGGGATCCTTATTGTTTCTCTTCCTGTTAAAACAGGGCTGCCAAATTTTTCCCCCACAAAGGGCTACATTAGCAGTTTGCTAGGAGCACAAGGGAGGCATGTAACATGCCTAAAATGAACCAGAATTCATGTGCCTTTATCTCTAATACCAAGGTGTGGTCCGTGGAATCTGCAGCTCTCGGCATGCAATGATCCATCAGAAGCTGAGCAGCCTTCCTCTCTGCTCAAGATGGAACATTGCATGTTGGATTTGCAATCTCCATGGGACATTCCCCTGGAATAACAGTGAGGGAGGCCACTATGTAACTTCACATTTGAGGCCATTTGAGATGGATGGGGTGCAGTTGAGTCATCCCCCGATAGAGTGAACAAATGTACTCACTATATATAGTGAATTCCCTTCTGATCTTCTAATCTAGGCTTGTAATAAGGGATGGCACTGATATTTGTAACTCAGCATGGATGCCTATCAGTTAGGCTGCTTTAAACCAAGAAATCACGCCACTAGTTTTCTCAAAAGTGTTTATACACCCTTATGGTACCATTTCAGTAAAGTTGCCATCTAAGTGGATTGCAACATTCATGATCTTCAATTCCTTCCTGATTGCTTCTTCTAAGTTTGCAGGCCCTCCATGGGCCACTGCCTAATGTCTAGAACCACCTCCATGAGAGGAGCAATCAAGGGTGTTTTTGTTCCTGGCTGATTGATAAATACTTCTCAAGACTTGCATGACAGCTGAATCACTTTGTCTAAGTGAAACTCTATTGACTGAGCAATACACTAAATTTCACCTAAAGTCAAATCAGCTATAGCAGGTGCAAAGCCCCTTTTCTTTTTTCATCTGCCTAAATTAAGCCTCCTGGTTTTTCCAATTTATTTGACTTCAGGATTCATTCAGGCCTCCTTTTCTCTTTTCTTGGTGGTGACTTGAAAATGATGATAAAGAGGCTTTTTTTTCCAGTGGGTTTCTCTTATCTGCCTACCCTTTTGGAAACATAACGGGATGTGCTTTCTTTATCTCCGTGTCAAGACCACATCTCTTGTCATGTAACTTGTATTCAGGAGACAGGAATGGTAATACTATGATGTTTTATCACCAGGCTGATAGTGAACTGTTCCATCTCTTGTCATACTAAGCTTTTTTTGTTTCCATTGTGCCTCTTGTTGGCTTCCTCTTGTCTATTCACTTGCCTTATTTAAATGCAGGAACATTCAGATTCTATACTGTGCTGTTTTCTGCTGAAGAATTGTTTGCCTCCCACTGATATTTTTCCACTCTGTGCACAGTCCACTTCAACTGTTCTCCTAGTTTCTATCTCAAAAACAGAACAAGGTGAATTGGTTTAGGTATTTCCTTACTAGCAAATATTGTGGGGAAAAAAACAAGCTGCTATCATGCCTACTTCACCCTTAACAAAAATGAGCATCTCTTCACAAGTGCCTTTGTCAGGTTCAATGCCTTAACAAATCTCTGCCTAGAACTATTTGTATACTCCATTAGCACTTAGCAGCCCCAACTGAGATCAGGATCACATTGTACCAGGCACTGTAGATCTGTAAGGTAAGCAACAGTCTTTCCTGAAGCACTTACATTGTAAGTACACAAAGTGGGAGGGCAGCAGCGGAGTGACTTGCTGATGGTCACATAGGCAGAGCCAGTCCATAGCAGGTCTTCTGGCTCAGTCCAATGCCTTATCTACCAGGCCATGCTGTCAGCTGTTCTGTGAATGGGAAGGACTGCAATGTCCCCGGGGATATGCCCTTCTCATTCCACATTGTCACTAAAAACCTTTCAAATGTTTTTGTGAAAACAAAATTGCATTTAGTGTACGGGAAGACTTTGGCAAACCAGTAAAGTGCCTAAAACCACTATGGCTTATTGTTAAAAAGCAACCTAGTCAGCAAGCTGTAAATTGATCATTCAGCAAACTCAGCTTGACCAAGGCAGGAGGGGAGGGGGAGTTAGGGTGCCACCGAAAGGGCGGCTTGACCCCGCATCCTTCCTGATAAGAATTAGTTTGAAGTTGCTGATACATGAGTTTTAAAAGAGTAGGATATGCCCCAAGAATGTCTATTGAGGTCTCAAGGCTGCAGGCTCTGGAAAGACCCACACCTGGTTAATCAATAATCAGAAGGAACCTCTTGCTTGAAACTGCTGACTTAACAAGGTTTCTTTAATTACTAATGTATAAATAAGAGGAAAAAGCTTGACACTGGTGGGACTCGTTTCAGGACTGGCCTCTCCCTCTGGATGCATCTTGTGTTCCCCAATGGCAGATGGGCTGCTGCTGTATCACTTGAAAGCCACACTCAGCTTTGGTAATTATCAAGGGTGAGGGTGTTTTACTAACTTGTTGCAGATGTGTGTAAGTGTTTGAGACTAGTAAAGTTTAGCTTTAAGTGAAAGCACTCTTGTGTTGTCCTGTTTGTGCCAGCCATCTATCGGTCAGACAGCCGTGTCTCCCCTGATTTATTTGCTGACACCTCCTCACACAGAGTAAAGTTACCAAGAGCTTTGGGTTAAAAGAACTCAAGGTAACATTGGGGGTGGGGCATATGTGCCTTGTCATTTAGGGTGCCAGCCTGGGATTTGTGAACCCAAGGTTCAAATCTTCCCTCTGTCTGATGCAAAGCAGCATTTTTCATCCCAGATCTCTCTGATTCAGGCAGAGCAGGGATTTGAACCTGTCTCCCACGTCCCAGGGTAGTGCCCTAACCACAAGGCTATCAAGTGTGAGTCTGACAGATTTGACCAAAAAAGTTTCAAGACAGTCATCAAAACATGCCTGTCTGTGAAATGTGATCTTGATGAAACAGCATATTTTTAACTACTTCATTTTGTTGAAAATGTTCAACCTGTTCTACTCAGTGTCTGAATATAAGCAGTTTCACATGAACCTGGGACACAACTCAACCAGAAGCTTTTCTCCCCTCCTCCCCTGCCCCCAACAGCTAGTGCTATATAGTTCATTAAGCAAGCAAAACCTCGCTCTTATTTTTAAGCAAGCACAAAGGGGAATATTGGTAGCTGGAGTAAGAACAAAATCAAAGCCCACCCTTTGGCTTCAGCAGTTCTAGCCAGGGGCTGAATTCCTGATCCTGAGAGGATGGTGTCTGACCGTGCTCCAGCAGGAACAGAGCCATATGCTCTGCGAGCTCTGAGTGTTCGTCAGTATAAATATGCAGTAAAAGATCTTTCCGGCTTTACTATCAGGCTGGGTTTCAAATAACTAGACCATAAAAGGATCTTTCACTAAACAGTCATCCATGGTCCCCCTACCAGTCCAACTTTTCACCACACCCCAACCAGAGCTGCTCAGATGTTAGATAACCAGCTGTTTGATCAGACAGCACCAATGCCAGTTTATCCTGTTTCCTCCAGCTCCTTGCCACATCCTGCACAGCATACAGAGGAGGAGAGGGAGGGAAACTGAAGGGACTGCCGCTGTCCCTGGCAAACACAGACAATAGTGCAAGAAGGACCCATGTTCAGTATAGAGAGGCAGATGGTGTGGGCCTTGAAAGGAGAGTGACGATGTGGTTCTGGCGGGACCCAACTGAGTGCCAATTCAGGACAAATCGCTTAAGACAGGGCAGTTACAGCCCAAGGCTGGGGTTTTTCCACCTCTAAGGCAAACCAAACCAACCAGACAAAGAGGACTTTGGTCTCACCCCACTGGCTAACCACAAGTCACACAAGCAATTCCCTTAGACACTCCAGTATCACCACCAGTCCCACTCGTCCTGGGGATGATTGGTTATGAAAACTAACACCCCAATAAAAGAAAAGTTTCCTCAATCCCAAAGAATCAAGTCCCAGACCCAGGTCAATATACAAATCAGATCTTACCCATAAATCATGCTGTTGCCAATCCTTTAGAATCTAAAGGTTTATTCATAAAAGGAAAAAGATAAAGATGAGAGTTAGAATTGGTTAAATGGAATTAATTACATGCTGTAATGGCAAAGTTCTTAGTTCAGGCTTGTAGCAGTGATGGAGTAAACTGCAGGTTCAAATCAAGTCTCTAGAATACATCCACAGCTGGGATGGGTCATTCAGTCCTTTGTTCAGAGCATCAGTTTGTAACAAAGTTCCTCCAGAGGTAAGAAGCAGGATTGAAGACAAGATGGAGATGAGGCACCAGCCTTTTATAGGCTTTTTCCAGGTGTAAGAACATGTCTTTGTTCTTGCTGTGGAAAATTACAGCAAAATGGAGTTTGGAGTCACATGGGTGAATCCCTGCATACTTTGCTGAGTTACAGGCGTATCTGCCTTCTCTCAATGGTTCAATTGTATAGCTGATGGTCTTTAATGGGCCATCAAGCAGGCTAGGTAGAGCTAACACCAACTTGTCTGGGGTATCACCCAGAAGCACAGCACAAAATTGAAATACAGACTGTATAGAGCCAATACTCATAACTTTAACTACAAAATGATACATACATATAGACAGCATAATCATAACCAGCAACCTATAACCTGGTCTTAGACACCTTATATAACCCCCTTTACATAAGATTTGGTGCCACTATAGACCTTGGTTGCAACTATGTTCTATATGGTCCCAGAATATATTAATAACATCACAAGGAGAAAGGCCTTTTCCCTGCAAGCCTGAAAATATAGAGGTTGCAGCAGAGGCTGGCACAGGAGTGATGAAGAAAGCGAGGGCAGGGAAAGAGTTTGAGAGCAGAGGTGAAGAGCAAGTTTTTTTTTGAGGCAGGTAGGGAGGAATCTCAGGATACAGATAAAGCTGAGGTACAGTGAAAGGCTCAGGAGGTTGGCAAACCTTGACTCTTTATGCTGATGGATCTGTTTTTAATTTGAACCCATCTAGGACCTTTCCTTAAAGATACTTTACATTATATTTATATGAAACATACTACAGTCCAGGTCACCAACAGGTCAGTGAATCTGGGCCAAGAGTCAACCGAACGTGGCCATTCCATACCCAATAGCAGAAAAAGGGGTATTATTCTTCCTAAAATTTCTCCCTCCATTTCATCTGTGCTAAGCCCCTCCTTGAAGACTGTTTGTCTGGTGAATAATCACATTGGATTGATTAAGTAAAACAAACATCCTATATTATGGCATATCTTAAATGGAAAACTGTTTGAATCATATGCTTTTTATTCCTTTTCATGGTAATTTACTACTTAAACTGCACAAATCAACTGAATGCTGCCTTATATCCATAACTAGAATTGTTACTTAGAATCATAGAACATTAGCATTGGAAGAGACTTCAGGAGGTCATCTAGTCCAACCCCCTGCTCAAAGCAGGACCAATCCCCAGATTTTTTACCCCAGTTCCCCAAATGGCCCCCTCAAGGATTGAACTCACAACCCTGGGTTTAGCAGGCCAATGCTTAAACTGCTGAGCTATCCCTCCTCCTGATTTGTCCATTCTTGCCCTTAATCATTTCTATATGACTTCATTGACTGCAGCTAATAACTTTCCTATTATACTCCATGCTTCTCTGCCTGTCCCAAAGTAAAACATTCCTAACGTTAGCCTGGGGTCAAAGGAACTCTTGTTTGTGCTTTCCAGATGAAATAACTTGTTGCATGCTTGTTTGCAGTCTACCACTATGATCTAGTTTGGAAGAGTCACTGGGGTATCAGTTCCCAAATAATTCAGTGCACCTGGATCTTCTCTAAAGTATAGGGCAATTCAACTATAGATATGACCTCACAATGAAATATAGCCAGTTTTGGGATGTAGGGTTGTAGCCAGGATGAAGATCAGCATGGAGCATAATGAAAGGATACTTCTTAGCTAAGGAGGAAAAAAACAAACTTATTACAAGTGCCATGGGATCTCTAGTGTTCACACAGAGAGCACCTCTATTAAGTGTTGATCAAAATACCAATACTGTGCCTAATGCAAAGCTACATACACTGGACCTAACTCATGGCTCCCTTTGAAATGCCAAATGACATCCTAGATAGCACAGAGTCGCTTCCCACATCACCAAACAATCCCACCTAGTGATGAGGAGTGGGTTTTTCATTACCCACAACAGGAATGATGATAGTTGGGGGATTGTATCTTTGAGATGCAAAATCTATTGTCCAAGAATTCTGGAAGAAAACAGCAAATACATTTCAAAAAACACAATTGCAGCATATGATCCAATCAAAAAAAAATCAATGAATTGATTCCACTGTGGAGTCTGTAGGGGCAAATGCTGGAATTTTTTTCTTTGTAATAAGTGACCTGGTGGAGAATTTTTTTTTCCCCTTACACAGAAAGCATGACTGCTAATTGGTATGGGAATAGACTGCAAAAGCTATGTTTCCAAATTATTTCAGATGACTTTTGGACTATTAAACTAATATGTATTGCTCTTCTTTCAGTCACAGAGCATGAGCTACATGTTCTGCCTGTTTTGTCTTTGACTTTGGTAGTCTAGTGAAACTAGTAACTAAAAGCCTTATAAATAAAAACTAGCCCATCTCCGAATGTTATAAATAAATAGATGGGGAGACCCAATATGCCTAGCCTCAATGGAGACACAAAATTTGTGCTTAGTATATTGAAGAAAGCATACAGGAGTTATTAATGTTAACAGAGGGATATTACCCATGTCGTACTAAAAGGTCAGAGACTTTAGCCTTGTATATAGAGTAGGGTAATGCATTCCACATGGGCGGGAATTCTAAAGCACACTAATGTGTTGTGCATTAATTGGTCCATGTAGCTGCTGCTGGTGACGTGTTTTAATGTAGGGTTATTTGAAACAGTACTAACAAACCTTTACTGTATCAGAGGGGTAGCTGTGTTAGTCTAGATCTGTAAAAGCAGCAAAGAATCCTGTGGCACCTTATAGACTAACAGACGTTTTGGAGCATGAGCTTTCGTGGGTGAATACCCACTTCCTCAGATGCATGTAGTGGAAATTTCCAGAGGCAGGTATATATATGCTATCAAGCAAGCTAGAGATAACGAGGTCAGCTCAATCAGGGAGGATGAGGCCCTGTTCTAGCAGTTGAGGTGTGAAAACCAAGAGAGGAGAAACTGGTTCTGTAGTTGGCAAGCCATTCACAGTCTTTGTTCAATCCTGAGCTGATGGTGTCAAATTTGCAGATGAACTGAAGCTCAGCAGTTTCTCTTTGAAGTCTGGTCCTGAAGATTTTTTGCTGCAGGATGGCCACCTTAAGGTCAGCTATAGTGTGGCCAGGGAGGTTGAAGTGCTCTCCTACAGGTTTTTGTATATTGCCATTCCTAATGTCTGATTTGTGTCCATTTATCCTTTTCCGTAGAGACTGTCCAGTTTGGCCGATGTACATAGCAGAGGGGCATTGCTGGCATATGATGGCGTATATTACATTGGTGGATGTGCAGGTGAATGAACCAGTGATGGCTGATCTGGTTAGGTCCTGTGATGGTGTCGCTGGTGTAGATATGTGGGCAGAGTTGGCATCGAGGTTTGTTGCATGGATTGGTTCCTGAGCTAGAGTTATTATGGTGCGGTGTGCAGTTACTGGTGAGAATATGTTTCAGGTTGGCAGGTTGTCTGTGGACAAGGACTGGCCTGCCACCCAAGGCCTGTGAAAGTGTGGGATCATTGTCCAGGATGGGTTGTAGATCCTTGATGATGCGTTGGAGGGGTTTTAGCTGGGGGCTGTATGTGATGGCCAGTGGAGTCCTGTTGGTTTCTTTCTTGGGTTTGTCTTGCAGTAGGAGGCTTCTGGGTACACGTCTGGCTCTGTTGATCTGTTTCTTTATTTCCTCGTGTGGGTATTGTAGTTTTGAGAATGCTTTACTGGTCACCTTCAGGGTCTGCATGGACCAATTAATGCTCAACACGTTGGTGCACTTCAGAAATCACAGCCCTGTTGAGTGCAATACCCCACTGTGCTGACAATCCCTTTGTCAGTTTCTGCTGCAAATAACTACCGGTCATACCATTACAACTGTGAATACAAATTACATTAATTCTGTAGGCCGAGAGACTAGCTGGACGTCTTCAGTTAGGGCCTGCCATTTCATTGGCTTCAATAGGGTTTGGGCCAGGTGTGGAGCTGGAGATCTGGAATCTACCTCTAGCTCTGCTACAGGTTTCCTGTTACTCTGTGATTCCAGGATCGTATGTCCACTGCAATTAAAAACCCATGGCTGGTCCATGTCAGCTGACCCAGGCTTGGATTAAGGGGTTTTTTAACTGTAGATATTCAGGCTCAGGCTGGAGCCTGGGTTCTAGGATCCTCCAAGGTGGGAGGTTCCTAGAGCTTAGGCTCCAGCCCAAACATCTACACAGCTATTAAACAGCCCTGTAGCTCAAGCCCCATGAACATGAATCAGCTGGTACAGGCCAGCTGTGGGTGTCAATTGCAGTGTACACATACCCACGGAGGGATTATGAGACTTGTTCACTTTTCCCATCTATAAAATGGAGATTTGAGTTCATCCCAAAGTGTTATCATGGTGCATTTAAACCGAAAGGTTTGCTGACAGTGTTTCATTTGGATTTACAATGGAGAGGGGTTATCAATGGACGGCTGAACTGTAACTTCCAAACCCATCAGATGAGAAAAGCTGGGTACAAGTGAAGCAGCCTCAAGTATTTCCTTCATTTCTGGTTGCTTGTAAGGGCTTATGTAACAGGGCACTGCATGCATATGGCCCAGTGCCAAGTATCAAGGCTCTTGAGTGTCTGCATCAGGTGACCAAAGATCATGTGATAGCAGGCCTCTTTAAGGCCTGGTCTACACTGGGGCAGGGGTAGGGGACGAGCTAAATCAGTCTTACTTACACAACTTCAGCTATGAAAATAGCATAGCTGAAGTCGATGTACTTAGAGCTACTTACCTTGGAGTCTTCACTGCAGTAGATTGACTGCTGCTGCTCCCCCATCAACTCTGCCTAAGCTTCTCGCTCCAATGGAGTACTGGAGTCGACAGGAGAGCACTCAGCAGTCTAGATCGATCACTCCAGAGGTAATTGTAGACATGCCCTTAGGAAGTACTGTCTCCAAGCTAAGTCATAAAGAAAGATGCAGGGTCAGAGGGAGGATCCAAGAGGAGCTCTTTGTACCAACCATATGGGAGAGTGGTAAGAGAGCTACACTCCTGCAGGTAAGTGGTAATAGGGAAAAGTTATAGGAAAGGCCAGACAGCAGGTCATGGGCTCAGGAAGGAACCAGAGTCAGATTTGTGTGGAGTATGAAGTGGTTTGTTAAATGAAGAGTGGGACTGAGATTCTGCCTCTGGGGGAGATTTATGTGATGTACTGGCTAGTGAGTTGGCCTACTAACTTTCAGCTCTTTCTTCCCTCCCCCGTGATAGTGGCACCACCACCACGCTGGGTCCCGGCATCTGCAAGAAGTGTGCAAGCGCCTGTAGATGGAGATTATTTCCAAAGCTACACACAATGGGGTGAAAAACTCACTTCTCAGGAATAGGCTGATGGTTCTTAGTGACTCTTTCAAAAAAGTTGGTGGCTGGGAGAAAAGGACAGGGTGACCATTCTTTTCTCCTTATATCTAATTATAACAAAATGTCATCTCACAAGCCAAAGATCTAGACTACTGCTGGACTGGAACCAAATTGACAGTAGATGAGTTTGAACAGCTTGTACGGAACCTTGAAACCCTCTGGCAGCAGGTCCCTCTCTCTCCCGTTGTAGCTGAACAAATAATATTTTTATTTTGATGGGGGTTCACAAGTCCTTAGGTTAGAGGCTGTGACCCTGAGATCCCTTGGCAAAGGGTCGCCTGTTCCATGCAAACAACTCTCATCTCAGACCTAACAAACTCACACTAGCAGAGCAAGATGCAACACGATCCAATAGCTGAAAGTTGAAATTAGACAAATTCGGACCAGAGATTAGGTGTGAAATTGACAGTGAAGATAGCTACCATTGCAACAACTTATCAAAGGTCGTGGTGATTCTCCATCACTGGCAATCTTTAAATCAAGCCTGGATGTTCTTTTCTGAAAGACATGCTTTAGGAACTGTTTTGGGGAAGCTCTATGGCTGTTATACAGGAAGTCAGATTGGATGATCATGAGGGTCCCTTCTGGCCTTAGAATCTATGAACTAAGAATCATAGGACTGGAAGGGACCTCAAGAGGTCATCTAGTCCAGTCCCCTGCACTCGTTGCAGGACTAAGTATAGACCATCCCTGACAGGTGCACCAAGGCTGCAATCCCTATCCTCTGCTGGGCATAGGGCCTGTGATTTTTTGCCTTCGTTTTTGTACCTTCTTTCCTGTTGCACACACCTACAAGGGCCAGAGTGTCCCAAGCCAATAGGGAGGTGGCCTAAGAGTACAGGAGACCTGGGCTGTATTCACAACTCTGCCTCTGACCTGCTGTGTGACCTTAGACAAGTCAGTTCCCCTTGGTCTTGTCTATTTAGATAGGGAGCTCTTGAGAGGAGTCTCTCTTTGTTCATTACCTGGGCAATGGGGATCTGATATTGACTCAGGGCTTTGTGGTTAATAAACAAGAGCCTTAAAATAAACATACTATGTTTATGTAACTATTCCTGCCAAATAGTCCTAAATCACTTGGGATAATCTGATTGTTTCACAAAGAACTGGGATTCTCTCTTATGCTATAATCTCAAATATTTAAAATCCAGCAAAGCTGGCCACCTTCCAATGAATTAGCCAAACGCTAAAGGAAGTAATGAAAAACAAAGTGTAAGCTCTTCAATTTCCAGTCAATTCACTTCCTCACTGAAAAATAATAGTGTAGCCTCTGTCATTACTCAACAGGAAAAGCTACTCTCATATGCCCCTATAAACCCTCTTGAGTTTTTTATTGCTGTTCCCTGCCCTCACCCCAAAGAAAGTGGTTAACTGATTTCAGACAAAGAAATAATACAGGAAACTAACTCACTGAAAAGCTTCTGGCCCAGATAATTCTTTTATTGAAACTCTCAGAGAATATAGAGACTTCTCTAAGCACCCAGATTCACCGCTTGCATCCAGATACAGCACTAACAACATTTCTAAAAACCTGTTCCCCAACTTACATACCTGAGCAGCACCACCGAAGTCCAGGGGACTGCTCACATGCATAAAACTGAAAGAAATTTTTGCAGGACCTGAGGCATTAATTATCATCTGACGTCTTGATCACTTGACTCCAGTATTGCAGCTAAAAGTCTTTTTCTTCCCCAATATTTTATTATCTCCAAGTCAGTTTTAATGAACACGAATTTAGGGACCGATAACAAGAACTCTATTTTTATTTTAGCTAGAAATCTAATTTTTCCTAAGACTGAAGCATTGTAAAATGAGAATATCTGCTTCATACTCTGAAAATTGTTTGAAAATCTGCTTCTATAAAATAAATCTCTTTTGTGCAGAAATCTGCCTTCTAGAATTTCTGTCAGTGACTCCCCTTCCCCCCCATCCAGCCTTTGGCTCGCCACTGAAAGGCAGGAGGAATGAAAACTAACTGTCCACGATTTATTGGAAGGATGTAAACGTCAATGAAGAGTCAGACTTGTTTAGCATGTTACAATGGTTTATAGCCAGGAGTATTTTCATGAAATTAAGAGGGGGAAAATTTAGCCTGAATATGAGGAAAAATGTCTCTCATTAGCTCTGTAACACAGTAAGATGGCTCCTAGAACTTCTGAGAGAGTTTGCTATTACATTCTTATTCTTGGCTTGTTTACTAAGTGATTGATTGTAATCTAAAACAAATTTCATTATAGCTCAATGTTTGTGCCCAGTGAATTCCCTGGGCAAAGCCCTCTGTTTCCAGAAGATAATACAGTGCTTATATTGTCAGCTCTTTGGGGCAAGGGCTGTCTTTTTGTTCTCTGTTCTTAATACAGTATCTAGCACAATAGGGGTTCTGGTCCATGACTGGGGCTCCCAGGCACTACAATAATACAAATAATTAATAATAGTATCTACAGGCCAAGCTACTTTGCAATATATAATCTGGTTTGTTGATGCACAATAGATGGAATATTGAGTCCTTACTCATTTTCTACTCAGTCTCGGCTCCCTCCCAATGAAGCTGATGAGAGTTTGGCAAGATCAATCTTTAAAGCCACCTGATGTTTGTGGGTTTTGTTTTGTTTTACTATGACTTTGTGGCCTCTTTCCACATCACTACACATTCCCAGTGAAGTAGCTCAATATGGAGAACTGAGCACAAGAGCTAGCAGTCAGGAAGTCCTCTAGTTTTGTTTAAACCTAGCTCTGCTCTGATTTACTGTGTAGCTTTGGATGTGGTACTTCACTTCTCTGCCTCAGTTTCCTCATCTGTAAAATTGGGATAGGACTTACCTGCTTCACAGGGGTATTGGTGGGGGGATTAGTCAATGTTTGTGCAATGCTATGCGGATGTATAGTGTTGAGAGAGCCCTCTTATTCATTAGTAGTTTGCCATGGGTGGTTCCCAGGGTATGCCTTGTGCTCCACCATCCTGTAGTGGTGCTAAGAGAACACTCCAGTGTTAATGCTTCACAAATAATTAAACTCCTGCAGGAAAAATCAATATTACATTAAATGGCATATATAAAGAGCTTTCCAGAGTCAACACTAAGCCTGCCTGATGAGCTATGGGATCAGCTCACCTGTGCTAGTTAATGCAATAAGAAATGTTCTTCTCTGCATACAGGTCACAGATATGATGCCTTCTCATTATTTCTTTGAGGTTTTTAATTTAAATCCTCTTTCTTGTACTTCCTGTGCTTGAGGCCTCTCTGTTCTGCAGAAGCAAATAAGACTGTCTCTTGTCCTTTACCTGTCTCCTTGAAAATCTGTTAGAATGACATTGGGGGTGGTGGTGGCACCCAGTCCTGCACCCTTTGATGTCAATGGGTGCAGCCTCAGGCGCACCTTGCAGAAAGTTTTCTTAAATGTAATTAAATCCCAATGAACTTTGGGCTCTCCCCTGCAAGGTTCTGAGCCCCCTCAATGCAAGGGACTTCAGCAGAGTGGAGGAAGTTTGGCACCTCACATGAGGTTCTCATCACTCTGCAGGATCAGGCCTTGGTAGTGGTGGAAGACCAATTTCCCAATAACAAGTCAGACTAGGTGCTGCTTTGCTCCATCCTTGAGTATTCTGAACCCTTATGTTCAACAGGAGATGCTATCCTGTGTGATCAAAGATGGGAGACCCTCAATAATTGGGGCATGTGGTGGGAGGGAGCCAGAAGGCATCTAGATACTATGGTGACAGGCACACTAGAAAAATACACATACTTTTAGCTCTGGAGGTCCCTGGTTCAGCCCCTGGTGTCTGCCAAAATGGCAGGTTTCACATAAGGTCCTGTATATTCCTTCAGAAAGAATAGGTAAGGAAGGCTAAGGAGGTCTGGTTTGGATTGTGTTCCTCTGAGCAAAAGTGTTCTGACTTCCCTAGGTACCTTGGTTGTCTTGTGTGCCTAATCTAAACTCAGACCTCGTGGACTACAGCTATGCTGGCCTATAGGATTTTTAGGACTGCCCCTCACTTCACAAAGGTAGCTTGTCAGTGGATGCTGTGCAGGGCAGACAGGATCAACTTGTTTATCCTCATTTGAGTCTTGCAGCATGACCTTTAGTCACTGCTGTAAAGAGGCTGTTAGGACACCTTTATGTATGAGTTTTGCCTAAGCAGAAAACAGCCTCTGCTGCTGCTGACCTGTTGCTGTACTACATGGCATCATGCCTGGGATAATGTGTTCAGTTTTTCCACTGAAAAATCCAATGTTTAATTGCCCAGGTCAACATTCATTAAGAGGAAGTTCATTATGTATTTAACAGCTCATCTGGTGACCCTCAGTGTGAAATCACTATCTGGTGTATTATAACTACCAGGGCCAAATATCCTACAACTTAGCTCATCTCTGAAAAATTATGGTTGATTTTTTTTTTCCCCTTGTGAAACTTCTTAATGATGGAGCATAAGATGTGCTGGAATGGGGCAGTATGTAGCATATGCACATCTTTAAGAGGAACATTTTCTCTGGTCCTGGAGAAATGTGTTTATTGAAACTATTCTGTGAATAGAAAGATGTATCTCTGACCATTACCCATATACCATTTCTCTTCACTCAAAAGATGCAACTCAAAATAAATCCCCAGGGAGCAAGGACCGTGTTTCTTGGAGATGAGCCGTTTTGCAATAATATCCATTTCTACTAAAATGGCATATAAGCATAATCACAGAAGCATCTTTCATGGTGGGTAAAATGAACATTATTACTAAATTATACTAACCCAGTGGAAACCTGCTAGCATTACACAGGGCACCTCCTAATATACTCTGCCTTTAACTTTCCAGTGCTCTTTAAAGAATGATTTGCAGCTCTAACAGTGAAATGACTGGAAAAAGCACTTTAGCAGCAGAGCTAGCTGTTATTTCAGCTCCTGTAATCATTCTGCAGTTACAATTTAGCCACATTGGCATTTCCTAGGAATGGATGCAATTAACATCCATTTGTACAGAAAAAACCTTGGATTTACAAGTGCATTACAGAAATGACTGTTATAAAAACAAGCAAGCCATTTTGCAGCTTTTCATAATCATCTCCAAAATGCAAGACAGGATGCATTATTATAGAAGGTGGGCAGGGACATGGTGGAATCTGCTTTGATGTAATCCCTAGTGTTTGAATGGAGACATTAGGGGACTTCTAAAGTATTTCAGTTTCTGACCAGTTAATTTAACTCCTTGCACCTTGAGTGGTCCTTTAAACCTGTGCAAAATGGGTCTAAATGAATGAAGAATTCAAAGCTGATAGTCTGCATGGATATAAATGACTGCAACAAGTGCAAGTCAGTGAAAAATATCTCCTATGTTTCTGGGATTGAGTGGCTCTTTGCTATGTGATCTACTCATAGAGGCAGAAGACAGACACTGGATAGAAGCCAAAAGGTCACATCCTTAGCTGATGTTAATTGGCCCTAATGGAGCTATACCAACTTACATCAATGGAGAATCCAGCTTAAAATCTCCCACTAAGGTGAACTAGACAAAGCAAGAAGGGACAGAATGCAATTGAAGGTAACCCTTACTGAGACATTTGTTTAGTTCTCACTTCTTTCTTGGTCGGGTTGGGGGACGAAGAGTTTCATTATCACTAAAGCTGTAATAAGTGACCTTCTCAAACTTCTTTGAAACAAATTGCAACAGACAAAGGACTTAAACAGATTTCAGTTCTCTTCCAAATTTGGCTGTGATGGATTGTACACCAGTGCATTCAATAGACTCAGAGCTCGTAGGACTGGTGAAATATCTGCAGCAATCAGAGTGGAAGGAACAAATCAGGTCAGGAGAAGACCACCAGTGAGGGTAGACGCACCATGTGCTCATGCAGGCAAACTAGTCAAGAGTTGATGGTTCAACTTCTTGACTTTATTTCCCCCATGGCTCACCCCTTCCCCCCAAAAACCCAACACTTTTCATTAATAGAGTAATCTAAGCACATATATGGCCTCATCGTCATAGTAACTTCACTATGTGTGATGCAAAAAAACTTTGTTTTTGTATTTAAGTTGACTCTCAGGAAAATTTCACCATCTGCTCCCAATCCACACAGATTTGGCTTGTAGGTGTGATGAAAATGGTCCTAATGAGCTAGATTCAAAAGAGAATTTAGGTGCATAACTACCACATTAGGAACCTATGTCTAAAATTTAGATCCTCAAACCCCAACTGCCTTATCCTGGAGGTGCCTAAAGATCCTAGGTGCCCAAGTTTACATCAGTAAAGCCCCATAGGCACCTAGATATCTGTTGCTGAGCATGGCCACAGCCACATAAGTCCCAGTAGGATCCTAAAACTAGATGTTCCCCATTTGTGTCACCTACTACACCCAATCTATTAGGCCTTCTCAGAGGCTTCCTAAGAGTTGATCTAGGGGATTGGCCCCACATAGAAGGTGGTTGTCGTTCTGCTATTGCTTTTTATACTCAGTAGCCCAGAGAATTAGGACCTTATCACAGGACACAGTTCCAGGTTCAGATCCCCACTCTGCCTGAATCAGGCTATTGGATATTCTGGGGTGGGTCTCAAGGATTCCTGTTGAAGCTGTTCCACTCTGTACAAATTCATTGAAGTAGAGCTAGAACCTGAGTCTTTCATGTCAGTGACCTAACCATTGGGATACAGAGTCACATTATCTCTCTGGGCCACTGGAGACCTCAGTATTTCATACAACCTCTGTTTGAGTGGTGCTTAAGCCAGGTCAGCCCCTAACACCAGGTGTGGGTTTGCAGCAATGAGTCCTGAGTGGAGGGAGGCATCCCCTAAGGAGGGTGAGATTTAGCATTTCCTATAGCAGCGGCTCTCAGCCTTTCCAGATGACTGTACCCCTTTCAGGAGTCTGATTTGTCTAGTGTACCCCCAAGTTTCACCTCACTTAAAAATGACTTGCTTATGAAATCAGACAAAAGTACAAAAATGTCACTTTGCACACTATTACTGAAATTGCTTAATGTCTCATTTTACCATATAACATAAATCAACTGGAATATAAATATTGTACTTACATTTCAGTGTCTCATATATAGAGCAGTACAAACAAGTCATTGTCTGTATGAAATTTTAGTTTGTACTGATTTCACTCATGCTTTTTATGTAGTCTGTTGTAAAACTAGTCAAATACCTAGAGGAGTTGATGTACCCTTTGGAAAACTTCTGCATACCCTTAGTTATATATAATTTGAGAGATACCTATCTCATAGAACTGGAAGGGAGCCTGAAAGGTCATTCAGTCCAGCCCCCTCCCTTCACCAGCAGGACCAAGCACTGATTTTGCCCCAGATCCCTAAGTAGCCCCCTCAAGGACTGACCTCACAACCCTGGGTTTAGCAGGCCAATGCTCAAACCACTGAGTATCCCTCCTTATTTGAGAATGACTGACTGTCCTATAGCTTAGACGGCTCAGCACACTGGCTTTTGTGAAACCCATTCTTAGGGACCTAACTCTCCTCATGAATCGAACCAGGAGCCTAGGTGCTCTGCTGAGGATTCTGCTAGATAGCTGGATGCCCCGTGTTAGACCTTGCAATACAGAGTTTAAATCCCCATTGTGGTTTTAGCTCATTGTAAATATTGACAAATGGTCAAAATAGCAAATTTTCCCAAATTTACCTGAGTGGAAACTGTGTTTCATTTTTATTTCTTTTAGGAAATGTCACTTTTTTTAAAATTCCTGCAGATATAGTATTTCAGGGCCATTTGAAAAAACACTTATCTCTTGCTAAGAGTTCAAAGTAAAATTCTGAGAGATACTGAATCAATTGGTTTCTTCCTAGTAATTGGCTTCCACTAGCCAGACCTGGGCTGAGTAAGGCTACTTAAAGACTTTGCTGATTTACATATGGCTATACTACTAGCTGCTGTCAGAGCATCAATATAATTGGATGCATGTAACTCATATTCATTTTGCTTTAGGTTAGTAATAAGCATTTATTTTATGTATTTTACTTCCACTTTCATAGAGATACTACTCTCCAGCACTGTGAGACTGTTTACCGCTGCAAGAGCTCATTGCAGGAGCAGGGCCATCAATGGACTTTTATATGTGGAGCTCACTATACAACTGGGGCTTGAGAGAGAGAAGACATTCACTGGTATGTTTTGTCTCCTTTGTACCATTCTGGTGATGCAAAGTAGCCACAAAAGCAGCTTGATTGGCCACCTAGAATCCACACCTGCTGTGTCCTGACAGCTTCCGCTCCTACTTTCTTGAAGAGGTGCAACATGTAAGTGCACCAAGTAGGAAGAGAAGTTCTGTTTCCATAAAAGAGTCAGTTGAAAAAGACCATTTGCAGTACAATGTAGTTCCATATTTGGAGACCGTAACCCAACTTTCAGTTTCAGCTTCTATTCTTCCTAGTTTAACTCTTAGACTTTTCATACCAATAAAAATACTTTTAATTAGAGGCTTAATTCTCTTCATAGTAAACTATGTGGGATTTTTAATGGTATATACTAGATAAACAATGTAGTAGTTGGCTTGCTGTTAGTCTGAGTTCCATCTCATAATGAGAGCACTAAACTGCTTCAATTAGTGAAATAGTTTATTGGGTTAATATTCTTTCTGAACATATTTTCTAATCTCTGTTTAACAAAATGGCCAAATATTTTTGGCTGCCATCAGAAATGAAGTGGGGGAGAACTGGAACAGTAGAGAAACTTCACTTTTTTTCAGATTTAATCTATACCCAGACAACTTTGAAAATTCATAATTATCAGCCAATGAAGTATGGATTTCTCTGGATGATTCCACCAATATAGAAGAATGCTTCATGCCCTGTTCCCCCTCATCATCAAATCAGAAAATTGTAAATGTCTTGTTTAAAAATCAATATTTGTGATAACTGACAGTCTGTCTGGTACGTCTTCTATACCTGAAGGATTACAGTATTACTCAATTACAGACAAGTTATGTAGTTGTCTTTGAATATAGCAGTCTTATCCTCTTAATTGCTTTTTGTTTTAAAGAAGGCTTTAATATACAAGACAGATATTACCATTCCAACCTGTTAAATGTCTTCTCTCTAGCCATTGACATAGAGGCAGCAAGTGCATTGCAGACGCTCCATATTAAATTTTAATAAAGGCCTTGTTTTTCATTGATTTTCTTCTTCTCATTAAACCAGACTATGAAGCTGCAGCTATTTTTATCCAGCCTTAATACAATGACTACGGCATAGTATTTAGTAGTGATATAGGCAAATAATCCTTTTGTACTCTAGTAAGTTGCTGACTTTCTTTAGCATTAAGGAAGTCTTAGGTGAGATTCAAACATCTCCTTCTCATTGGAAAAAAGAACGAGGAGTACTTGTGGCACCTTAGATACTAACAAATTTATTTGAGCATAAACTTTCATGGGCTAAAACCCACTTCATCAGATGCATGCAGTGGAAAATACGGTAGGAAGATATACACAGAGGATATGAAAAATGGGTGTTGCCATACTAACTATAACAAGAGTAATCAGTTAAGGTGGGCTATTAGCAGGAGAAAAAAAACTTTTGTAGTGATAATCAGGATGACCCATTTCCAACAGTTGACAAGAAGGTGTGAGTAATAGTAATGGGGGGGGGAAATTAGCATGGGGAAATAGGTTTTACTTTGTGTAATAACCCATCCACTCCCAGTCTTTATTCAAGCCTAATTTAATGGTGTCCAGTTTGCAAATTAATTCCAATTCTGCAGTTTCTCGTTGGAGTCTGTTTTTGATTTTTTTTTTTTTTTTTTTTTTTTTTTTTTTTTTTTTTGTTGTTGTTAGTGGTGTATTGTGACTTTGAGGTCTGTAATCAAGTGACCAGGGAGGTTGAAGTGTTCTCTGGCTGGTTTTTGATTGTTATAATTGTTGACATCTGATTTGTGTCCATTTATTCTTTTGTGTAGAGACTGTCAGGTTTGGCCAATGTAAATGACAGAGGGGCATTGCTGGCACATGATGGCATATATCACAGTGGTAGGTGAATGAGCCTCTGATGGTGTGGTTGATGTGATTAGGTCCTATGATGGTGTCCCCTGAATAGATATGTGGACAGTTGGCAACGGGCTTTGTTGCAAGGATAGGTTCCTGGGTTAGTGTTTTTTGTTGACAGTCTCTACGCAAAAGAATAAATGGTGACAAATCAGACGTCAAGAATTATAAAGCTCAGGTCCTGTGGGTTGTAACCTAGTGGAACCTACATGGATTCTCACTGATGCCAAACTGAGGCCTGGTCTACATGGCAAAGTTAGGTCATAAGCCACCTTGCATTGACTTCGTTGTACACGAGTCTACACTTAAATTTATCTCCCACTGATGTAAATGCCCCATTACGGTGACACAGTAACACCATCTCTCCCAGCAGCATTGAGCCATGGTCAATCATACAGAGATTGATGTTTAAAGGGCCCAGACTCCCTACAGGGACCAGAGCCCTGGCCCCTTAAATCACCGCTGAAGCCCTGCCCCTACCGCTACCCCGGGGCTGTGGCAGCGCTTTAAAGGGCTCAGAGCTCTGGCCGCTGTGAGGAGCCTTGGGCTCTGACAATGATTTAAAGGGCCCTGCCTCTGCTACCCCAAGGCTCCTGCAGCGGGGTTCCAGTGGCGCTTTAAAGGGCTTGGAGCTCTGGCCGCTGTGGGGATTCCTGGGCCCTTTAAATCACTGTTGGAGCCCTGCCGCTACTATCCCGAGGCTCCAGCATCAGCTCAGGTGGTGAGTTAAAGGGCCCGGGCGGCCAGAACCATGGGCTCTTTAAATCACTGCTGGACCCTTGCCGCCACTACCTCAATATAATGGTGTTTCACCTATAACGCAGTAGGGATTTTTGGCTTCCGAGGACCACGTTATATTGGGGTAGAGGTGTATTTAGTCACCAACTCCCATGGAGTTCAGCATTGATCTCAGCTGGGGCTCTCAGTAGTACTGAAACCCAAATAACAAACAGCACAAGTTTCCTTTGGAATCAGTGAGGCCATAGTACGGATCCTTGACCCTCAGGAGTACTTAGCTATAGAAATAGGCCTTACCAGCCACTGGTATCTTTAGTAATCTCAAGCTGTTATAGTTTAAAATGGTGCTTTAAATGTAGAGGGTTGGATCTTCCAGGCACACACACACTGAACCTCCCCTCCCTGCAATCTCTCCTCTGGGGAACACAGTCTCAAAATGAAGTTATGTCCTTCTGGGTTACAAACATTGTGTCCCAAATAAAGAGAGACCTTCCTCTTTGATAGTATGAGAGGGGTAGCCATGTTAGTCCGGATCTCTAAAAGCAGCAAAGAGCCCTGTGGCACCTTATAGACTAACAGACGTTTTGGGACATGAGCTTTTGTGGGTGAATACCCACTTCATCATGGGTATTCACCCACAAAAGCTCATGCTGCAATATGTCTGTTAGTCTATAAGGTGCCACAGGGCTCTTTGCTGCTTCCTCTCTGAGGGCTTGTCTGCACTTGACTAAATTGGTACTGCTGCAATCTATGCAATGGTGTTGATTTCGCATGTCTGGTGAAGACTTGCTAAGTCAAAGGGAGAGCACTCTCCCGTCAATGTCTGTGCTCCAGCTCCCAAGATGTGTAAAGTAAGTCCACAAGAGAGTGTTTCCCATCGACACAACATGGTGTAGACACTGCTGTGAGTTGACCTAAGTTACATCAACTTCAGTTAACTTACAGCTTTAGTGTAGACCAGCCCTGAGCTTCTGACCTACACTTTGCTTCTGCCTGGTATAGAAAGAATTTTAGCCTGGTTTACTAGTTCCAGTTGCCTTGACACTCCCACCCCCACCTCCTGGAACTTCAACCAGGCCGAACAAGCAGCATAGGTGGGGGAGAGGCTTTTGGGTTGGAGCCCCCTAATTGTCCCAATATCAGCATCTAGAGGCCTCAAGATTCAGACAAACTGTGCATGCTTTCACACTGCCTGCTTAATAGAAAATTAACACACAGTAATATCAAAGTAAATATTTGCTGTACCAGCTTCAGCCCTGGCTGAAACAGGTGCAATGCCCATTGCTACGGCTGCCTCACATTAAATCTCTGTGCAGCTGTATTTAGTGGGTGCGAAAACAGTTATGTTGCTATTTTAGAAACAGCACTTTGAATTAGTCTTGGCTCTTCTGTAATCTGATTATATAAAGCATTGCTAATGAATGCCTTGCTAATCTGCTGATCAGGCACTTTCACAACATTCATAGAATAAATTTACTTAGCTCAAATGAATTGTTGGCTAAATGTCTCCAATGTTATTTTGGAAACCTTTGTGAATTTACACTAAAAGGAAGCCTGGTACACCTTGGTATCTCAGATCCCATAGCAAGGAGTTTAGAAAAATTAAGTGCGGACTGGCTTCTCTTAGAAGGCTCCCACAAACAAAGATTCCTTCTTAGCGTGTTAAATAGCCATAGTCCAATATTCAAGTCATTCCCGTGAATTTTGTTAGCAAGAATGGTCATTGCAGAAAACTGATGGTGATTTTGTGCTCATGTTAGTTTTTTAGAGTTGCTGTTTGGGTTAAACTTGTGGAACTTTACTGAACAGGATGGATTTTTAAAAACAGCTAGCAGAAGCAACCTCTATCCACTGCTGAGCTTCCTGTATATAGGATCAGGGTCTGTTAGCTTTTGGGATGAGCATGTCTTCATGGGGGGGAATGATGGTCCTGTGGCCATGGTACAAGCCTGGTACTTGGGAGATCCAGGTTCAATCTGTGCTCTACCATGACTGTAGATTGGCATAGCTCACATTGACTTGCATAGAGCTCTGCTGCCACTTCTGCAACTCCTACTGCAAACAACTTGTCCAAGGTTGCACAGGAAGTCTGTGGCAGAGCAGAGATTGAACCCAGGTCTCCAATTCCCATGGATTTCAATAGGAGTTAAGTGCTCAATAACCTTTGTGACCTGCAGTTTCTGTTCCTCATCTGTAAAATAGGGATAACGTCTCTTCCCTACCTCACAGGTTTGTGGTGAAGATAAATATGTTAAAGAGTAAGACACTTATGTGAGGTGATCAGATACTATGGTAATGAGGGTTGTATGCGGGAAAGGATCCTTTTTTTTTTTTGTTGTTTTTTTTTAACTTGTTAATATCCACCCTGTGCTAGGAATAGGAAGAACATGTGTACTTGGCTGTAGAAGCGAATTGGCACTATCATACGGTTAGAGTTATTGATGTCTCACTCTCCAAATTGATTTATATGCACACAGCGGGTAAATCTTGTGGAGGAATGCCTGAAAAAGCAAGCTCACATCTAGGAAAACCTCTGATACACTGGTCATGCTGCTGAGCCTCCAACATCTTCCTTCCATAGGTGGGCGTAAACGGAAGTTAGAGATACAGACGTTTAGACATTGTGACATGATTATATTAAAGTTCTGAAGAACAGATGGAAACTGACTTGAGCAGGGATGCAGCAATTGCCACTGTCATGTAGGGATTATGGACACAATCTAAAAAGCTGTTATTTACTGTTTTAAGTACAGGAAACTAATCAATCTCTCAGATACCACAGCGTTGCAGATGTTGACTCTTTAATGGAAACTATAGTATGTGTGGACAAATTGGAGAGAGTCCAGTGGAGGGCAATGAAAATTATTAGGGGCCTGGGGCACATGACTTATGAGGAGAGGCTATGAGAACTGGGGTTATTTGGTCTGCAGAAAAGAAGAGTAAGGGGGAATTTAATAACAGCCTTCAATTACTTGAAGGCGGATACCAATGAGGATGTAGTTCTGCTGTTCTCATTGGTGGCAGATGATAGAACAAGGAGTAATGGTCTCAAGTTGCAGTGGGGGAGGTCTAGGTTGGATATTAGGAAAAAGTTTCCCACTAGGAGGTTGATGAAGTCCTGGAGTGAGTTGCCAAGGGAAGTGATGGACAGCGGCGGCTCCAGGCACCAGCGCTCCAAGCGCCCTGTGAGGGCGGCAGTCAGGCGGCCTTCAGCGGTTTGCCTGCAGGAGGTCCGCCGGTCCCGCGGATTTGGCAGCAATTTGGCGGAGGGTATGCCAAAGGCGCAGGACTGACAGACCTCCCGCAGGCAAGCCACTGAATCCGCGGGACTGGGGACCTCCCACAGGCAAGCCACCGAAAACTGCCTGACTGCCATGCTTGGGGCAGCAAAAAAGCTAGAGCCACCTCTGGTGATGGAATCTCCATCCTTAGAGGTTTTTAAGACCTGGCTTGACAAAGCCTTGGCTGGGATGATTTAGTTGGTGTTTGGTCCTGCTTTGAACAGGGGGTTGGACTAGATGACCTCCTGAGGTCTTTTCCAACCCTAATCTTCTATGATTCTATATGGTGGTCAGATTTAAACAATGCATTTGTTGGTAGTATTGGTTCTAGTGATAGGTCCCCTTTTAACTGCAGGGAACACTGCTCAGACAAGTAGCTCCTTTTAAGACAGAATGAACTCTCTGGGTCAGAGCCTCAGTTCATTTAAACTGTTAAACCTCACGTTGTATACAGTGTTCTCGTAGCTGTGTCTGTCCCAGTATATTAGAGAGATAAGGTGGCTGAAGTAATATCTTTTATTGGGCCAACTTCTGTTGGTTAACTGTCACTCTCAGTACCTTGCCAGACCTGAAGGGGAGCTCTGTGTGTGCTGGAAAGTTGTCTCTCTCACTAACAGAAGTTGGTTCAATAAAAATATTACCTCACCCACCTTATAGCTCATAGTGACTTGAATGGAGCTATGCTGATTTATACCGAGAATTGAGCCCTTTCATTACAATCATTGTCTCATTTTTCCATGGCAGCCGCCTCTTTCAAGATCATCCAGTAGGCACTGGAAAAATTCAGAGTTGCCAAGGAATGGAGCTTCCAGGAAAGTTCAAAAAGCTCATGAGCAATGTCAGTTCTGGAGGAACCATATTCACATAAGTTTCCTGGAAGAGTGAACCCAGTTTGAATGTTTTGGGTTTTTTTTTTACATCTTCGCTCATGGGACACTTCTTTACATGCAGAAAATAGGTACAGCTGGGCTTTTTAAAAAAAAAACTGAAGCTATTTAAGGGGTCAAATGTAATCATTTATATTTATATTTATATTTATATATATATATATATAAATAATAGCCCTGAACACAAGCCTCCAGTAGGTGCTTCCTTTCTCACCTGATTAATTTTGAACAACTTGTGAAGGCCCTTTTTTTATACTTGTGTAACAAATCTATATTTAAAATGAGGGGGAAACAATCTTTACTGTGGAAGAGGTAAGAATGGATAATTGCAGTCAAGCAGCAAAAAATCTCTGAGAAAATAGAAACCATTGGAATGATTTACTGTTTGGAAACATCAAACTAGGAGAAAAATCACTCAGCAAGATAATTAACTCAGAATGCAAAGTTACTCATGGGATCTGAACTCATATTTATTTATGGGATATATATCACCTCAATATCTAGGTGTCAAGATACAGAAATAAATACCAATTAACCTAAAATTGGATGAATGTGGAAATTGCTCTTGCACACCTGAGTTTAGCCTCTTAGCTTTGGTTTTAGATTTTGCTTTTATTATTATCTTCTATCTCCTTTTTATAGTTCTTTATCTTCAGTTACTATGGAAAGACTTGCCAGAAAATGTGAGGTTTGCAAGAGGATCAGAAGTTGTTTTCAGACTGCATCTGGTAGGGAGGGCCATAAATATCTTTTCTCTGTGTCCCAAAAGTTTCTCTCTAGACCTCAGTAACTTCATCTTCCTTGACAAGAACATCTGTGTCTATGGGTCATGAAGAAGAAGCTTTTGCAAAGAAGCTCATTCCAGTCCATGGAACACTTTAAAGATCATGACCAGCACCTTAGACTGGATCAGGAAGTCTACTGGTGGCCAATGAAGAGCACAAATGCAATAGTAGCTTCTCACTGGATCCAGAATTTCAGAGTAGTCCATCTAGATAAAGGGTTAAAATAGTCCAGTTCTGAGGTGATGAATGTGTGATAATGGTAGCTAGGTTGATGTCTTTGGATGCAATTGTCTGGCAAGTCAGATGTGGTAGACACATTTTGCTACCTGTATCTCTCAATAGCAATTATTAATGTCATAGTACCCTGTCACAGTGTATGCACACCCCATCCCCCCTTGGGCAGGACAGGGTGGTGAAATATCACCGCAGTTAGTCTCCCTGGCAGCCCTTGGGGCAGCCGTGGTATGGCCCAGATGCTGGAGTTATAACCTAATATTGACTCTAGCCATGGCAGCCCTCAGACACAAGGCAGCACAGCCTAATGGCTAGAGTCAATACAGAGGGGAAAGGTGGGGGCCGCCACCGGGTGGTGGTGGTGACAGCCTGGGTAGAGGGGCCCAGGCCCACCAAACTCCACTGGGCCTGCCCCAACTCCACCAGGTCCCAACCTAGGGCCCTAACAGTGACAGAGCAGTCCATCACTGGGTCAGCAGGGAATCCCACCGAAACACGCTGACCTCACTTGGATGGGAGGTACCACTAGCTCACCCTCCCTAGATCACTTCCTACTGTAGTTCCAGAAGCTGCTGTCCATGGAGCATTGGGGTCTTCGAGCTCCTCAATGCAGATGGTCCTCCAGGGCTCCTGGCCTCCGATCTGGCTGGCAGGGTCTCTAGCTCTTGCAGACAAGGGCTGTGGTAGCACTTCGGCTGAGGGTCCCTCCCCTCCAGCAGTCAGCCCAGAATGTGCTGGGCTGCTCCCTTTTATACAGAGGCAGCAGTTGGAGCATGGCCTAAGGGGCAGGACTTTCGCTGCCCATAGTGTGAGGTTAACCATTTCTTCTCCAGTGTGGGATATGCACACCCTGTCACATACCCCTTTGTGATACGTTAACTTGGCAATTGGAGAACTAATTCTTAACGCTCACTAGTGGTCTCTTTCTCCACATTTCCTAGGTTAAGCTTGAGTCAGCTGTTTTTCCTTCAGGTGCTCATCCCTTGCTAGCACAACAAATTCTATGTGACTGTTTACAGTAAAGCTGGTTAGAAAATGGGTAAGTGTTTTGTGGGGGAAAAGGTTGAGGTTTTGCTTTTTGTTTTGGGGGGGTTGTGCAAAATTTCAGAAGAAACAAAACCATGTGGTTGCTTTTTTTAATTATTTGCAGATTTTTTTCTGGTTTTTGTTTGTCTTTTTTAATGAAAAACATTTTGTCAGTTTCTGGAAACCAAAGAATCTCAGTAAACACTGGCAGTGGGTGGGTGCAGGGGGGTTGAAACAATATCAAAGGAAAATGTCAAGCAAAATGAATGTTTTTCCAAAGTAATTTTTCATGTGCTGGGGGAGGGAAATGATGTTTGTTTTGGGGGTTTTTGGTCAATGTTAGTTTACTGTATGTGGAAGAGTTATAAAGCATAGTGGTTTCATTTGCGCCTGTGCCGTTTCCCAGAAGTTTCATGGATGAGGGTACCTGTAAGCTCCGTAATGTGAGCCACTCAAAAGGGCAGTAGTTTACAATGAGCGTGGCCTCCTCAGCAGATATCTATTGCCCTTCCCGTAAGCAACAAATCTCTAGATGAAGGCTTCAGTAGGACTGGAAAAAGTGGGACTGGGATTAATGCCATAGAAGAGGGACTTCTTTCTCACACATCATCCAGATGTTCCTGATCTTTGTGGATTAGCTGGCCCATTATTATTAAACTTAAGTAGTTTAACAGCTGCTCTGAAGTCCAAATGTGATCATTCCAAGAACTAGCAAGTAGAGATTCCTCATCTGTTGTACTATGGAGCAAACTGGGTGAAAAAGGTCCTTATCCCTTAAAGCATGAGGCACTGTGTAACATTTGATAGTCCTACAGCATCTGTATCAAAAAACACTTCACTGTTTACATGCAGAACTTCTGAATGCTATGGGTTTGGTGCAGATATCATAGGGTGAGGGGTTTTGGCCTATGCTATGCAGAAGGTCAGACTAGATGATCATAATGGTCCCTTTGGGGCTTAAAATCTATGAATTGCAGCATCCTCTGGGATGGATGGCAGCAAATACCTGTATCACAGCATATTGTACAGTAGTGATGGGAGGAAAAGAAATCTTAGCCAAAGACCCTGGACCAAAGACTTAATCTTGGTAAGTGATATGTCCATGAGTGCAGTCAGGCCTTCAGTGCAGACTGGGACAGGACCTTGTTTTAAGGACTAATCTTACAAACCCAAACACACTGAAGTGATTGATATTCAGTTTCCTATATAATATATTCTTCAGATTTCCAAAGTACTTCTTGCTGATTTCAAACTTGTAGTACCTGTCCATCTTAAGTACCTATGTGGCTCCCATTGCCATAGTATCTGAGCACTGTACAAATCTTCCACATGGTGTCCAGTTGACTGGTCAGTCCATAATGCTGGTGTTTGTATCTCTGAGGTTCTACTGTACTGTGACATCTTTTTATTTATTTTATTTATTACTACTACTACTATTGTATTATTTTCTCTGGAGTCTCAACCGTGACTATACCTGGACCAAGAAATGTGAACCTTGACAAAAAATAATTGATTACTCCTGCATTAGACAGTGCTTCCTCAATGTTTAGATAGGCTGCAACAATCCTACCAGAGGTTTAGACAACTAAGCCAATTCCCTTGGCAGACAGCATTGTAAATCCATATGCATAAAAGAAAGGTAGCCATCCTTCTCCTTTGGGAAAAGCTGAAGAGGAGTTTTTTGGTTTGTTATCCCAAAACAAGGGAATATTAGGTTACAATTGTTTGCCTTTTATAACATGGCATTTCTTTATTATTCACAGAATGGGCTATAGCTAATATTTATAACTCTCATAGAAGCAATTGAGACAGGAAGCAAAACTTTAATTGGCTTCCCTGCTGGATTTGAATTTTCTTGATCTCCCCATTACAGCGGTGCTAGCATTGTCCCCCAGTTCTCCAAAGCTATACAACATTGTCACATGAAGAGAAGGAAAAATTTAAGCAATTTTAATTTTGCTTAATAAAAGACAAATGGGTTACTATTCATAATAAGGTTGTGTCCAGTGCACATCTTGGAGAGTTAATTATCTGGTTGGGGTTATTGGCCTGAGACAAATGCTTAGTGACGTCTCCCATCCTTGATTGTTACTGGCTAATTAGAACTCAGAGACTAGTGCTCCATTCCATCCCAAAGAGAACATCAAAGTCTGGGAACCGTGTTTAGTGAACTTTGGCAAAAGTTGATAAATGTTTGTTCCTATCAGTCACTGTTTGTACTGAAGTCTAATAGGACTTAGCTAGCTCCTACACACTATGTCCAAGTATTTATCTTAACTCAGCCTTTTATTCCATTAGCAAGGACATAAGTTTCCTGTTGATTAAAGTATTTTCTTCTGTGTTGTAGATGTTACTATGGGGTTCTGCACAGGGCCGGCTCCAGGCCCCAACACGCCAAGCGTGTGCTTGGGACGGCATGCTGCGGGGGGCACTCTGCTGGTTGCTGGGAGGGTGACAGGCAGCTCTGGAGGGTCCACTGGTCCCGCGGCTCCGGCAGAGCATCCGCAGGCAAGCCTGCGGGAGGTCCACCGGAGCCATGGGACCAGCGGACCCTCAGCAGCCACGTCTGCGGGAGATCCACCGGAGCTGTGGGACCGGCGAGTGGCAGAGCACTCCCTGCGGCGTGCCACCATGCTTGGGGCGGCAAAATGGCTAGAGCCGGCCCTGGTTCTGCACTGTCATTGTTTGAGTCCAACATAAGTCATGTCATCAGGGGAGCGATGGTGCACTCCAGGCTTCTGAGAAGTTCTGAAAAAAATGATTTAACACTGAGTACTTAGATTCTGGAACTTATCCAGGTGCCATGTCATCTCCTATTCCAAGCAAAGCTTTCAAGCCTACTCCAGAATGGCATGTTTTCATACATGGGTGGTTAATAAATCCTAGCACTTGGCATTTATTGATTAAAGCTCCTGAGAAAATTGGTCAGTTGCTGTCTAGTGTTGGTGGGTTATTAACATAATAAGTTGGAGGGACATCAATGTCGCAATTTGAGGGTTTTGTGTTCTACCAGCTACAGCAAGCCGCTAAGAATAGGACTGGTCACAATTTTTCCCTTTAAATTTGTTTTTTTTGACAGCAAATTGGGTTTTCAGCAAAAGGATGGGGCTCCCTGGAGGGACTTAGTCCGAAACTTAGATCCTGAAAGCCCTGCTCAGCTACCGCCTAATCCTATAACCACGTAAACTAAACTAAATAAATTTGTTAGTCTCTAAGGTGCCACAAGGACTCCTTATTGTTTCTGCTGATACAGACTAACACAGCTGCCACTCTGAAACCTAAACTCCCTAGGTGCCATAATTTCCCCGGTAAAGTTCCCTAATATCTACATTTTTGCCTGTGGGCATGCTCACAGCTGCCTCAGTCCTGACACCAAACAGCTCAGCATCTAATTCATGCCTAAGCCTCAACAGGATTCATTTTCCCACGTATCTCACCTGCAGGGCCCAATGTGGTAGCTCTGAGCATGTCTATTATATTGGATCCCACACAAAACAAAGGACATGGTGGTTGTTATGCCAATCCTGCCTTTCTAGCATACACCCCTCTTGTGTGGGACTCAGGTTCAAATCCCGCCCCCTGCCTGCTGTGGAGCAACGACCTGAACTCAGATCTTCTACCTCTACCATGAGTACCCAAATCACTAGGCTATAGACAGTTTCTCACTTGCTGGTAACACTCATCTTAAGTCCCACTGGTGAATCCGTCCTAAAGTGTTTGCTTTCCATGGAAAACTCCAACTTTTTGAGGGGGAGGGTTCGTTTTTGACAAATAGAAAAAATATTTTCCTTCAAGGGAAATAGTTTGTTGTTTTTTTTAAATTTTTTTTCCACTGAAATTTTCCATGGATGGGTGTAGGGGGGGACAATTTCTGGCCAGTGCTGTGACTCGGGAGCACAGAGTACAATTTGAAACTGTGCCACTGACTCTCTCTGTGATGTTGGCAAGCTGCTTATCTTTGCAATTCCCCTCTCTGAAAATGGGGCTAATACTCACCCACCTTAAAAGTAATAATGGCTACTTGCTTTTGAAGTGTGAGATATGGAAAATGTTACATACATGCAAATTACGATTGTAAAATTGCAGACTATAAGTATGATAGACCAAACTCTTGCGTTACCTGTATTATTAACAATGAAATTATTGGAGTTAGTTCTAAATGTGACTGCAATATAAAAATCTGAACAGCAGGAATCAGGAGTGCTTAGCTCAGCAATTTTAGGGCCTGTTCCTGTAAAGCCCAAGAGAGTTGAGGGTGGTCCCTACCTCCATTTTCGGAGTTTGGATGCCATTAAAGATCTTAAGAATGCAGCAGTAAACTGGGGTTGAGGTGTGAACTGTAAGACCCCAGATGAGTTAAGATCCAAAAACAACACTGATTTTTATTCTACCATCCTGGAGTGGCCATCGGTAAACACAGGCAGCAGGGTGCACACACATCTACTGAATTTTGAAAGGCTGCAGAGTTTATTTTGAATGTGCTCCTGTTTTTGTTTTTTGTTTTAAATTTTTTTCTGCATGTCCCTTTAAAATTCACCCGAGGCTACTGTGGGATTGAATATTCATTTTGCTACTCCTACATCTTTTCCTTTCTATTGGAAGACACCACCCTCCCCTCTATTTTTCTATGGGTGAACCTCCAAATTAAGGGCATGAGCCTGCCAAGACCCTGTGCTGTGGTGTGGGAGGACGGGCAGCTGGCCGGACAGAAGGTGGAAGAAGTGGGGTGGAGGGGTTGTGTCTCTGTGTAGAGCTTGAGCACAAAAGCTTTCAGAGAAAAGGAGGGGTGCATAGACCTAGCATCACATCAAGTAGCCAGAGATGCTTTCTTTCTGAAAACTCAGTAAAAGATTCAATCAGCCCACAAGTCCAGCTCTAGCCAAATATTTCTATTTCTCTCTCCCCACTTCTAGGGGCACTCCATGTAACAACACTCCTGGAGGGGTCCCCTACACAGACTGAATCAGGATTCTCTGCTAACATAGCAGTTCCAATCAGCAATGCCCCAACAGGCAGGAATACAGGAAAGAGAGAAGAGTGCCATCTCTCTCTGTATAATTTACCTACACTTCACCATAGCAGTTAGGTGCTGAGAGCGAGCTTAAAACCTCTCCATCTCTTGCCTTGGACTAAGTACCCTGGCACGTGAATAAATTTATTCTAAGCAAACTGTACAACTGCTGCCAAAGACTCTCCTTCCTCTTCTAGTCATAACTGGCAGACACTCTGAAGTTTCTTAGGCCCCACTGGTCTAAACATCACTGTCATCCAATGGCTTCGCTTTGGGATTTTAATGTGGATTTGGTCCTTATCAGAGCGGCTTGTTAATCTTTATCATGTTCCATCAGCACAAATATCATATGAAATAGTGTATCATGGAACCACAAACAGGCTATTGTGGAAGAGCTGAATAAAATGGTATTTTGTAGCTTGTCAGTTTTCTGGCAGTTTCTCACCGTTTGTCCTTTTCTGTCTTTGTTCTGAAAGCTCAGGAGTTAAAAGGCAGTTTTTCAAAGTGTGTGCGCACACAGTAACAGTGCACATTAGAAATCAGTTCAATTTCTAAGGAGTAAACTTGGAGAGATCAACAGCTGCTGCTGTATCCCACTCGTTCACCTCTCCCTAAGCCACTGAGGGTATGTCTACACTGCAATAAACCCCATGGCTGGCCTGTGTCAGCTGACAGACTCAGGTTATGGAGCTGTAAAACTGCAGTGTAGACATTCAGGCTCAGGCTGGAGACCGAGCTCTGAGACCCTCCCTTATATGGAGTTCCAGTATTGCACTGGATTTGAGGAGTGTGTATACCCCGGAATGTGATCAAGCTAATTGCAACCATATTATGTGCACTTAGCCACTATGAATTAATAAAATAGCACACCACATAGTTAAGGGTTAAACTGGAGACAGGCGTTCAGAAGCAAGGTTAAAACTACTGGCAGTTTTGCTAATCAGACTGAGAAGAGAAGAAAAGTAAATAACTGAGAATGAAGTAAGATATGAGGATGGACAGACTTGAGTCTAGATGCCTCTGATATCACTGCTCTACAGCCAAAATGCTTCTGAAATAAATTTAGTCCAACTTTACTAATTCTGGGTCACTGAGAATGAAAATGATGCTTAAAATTGTTAGTTGGCTCTAGTTTTCAAGATATGCTATTGGGTCAGTATATACCACCCTTGACTTGGGAATGGCGGAGGATAAGTGAGTTATAAAGGGAAGGGATCTCAATTTAAACCAGAAATGACTAAAATACATCTTTGACTGGATCTATGAATAAATCTATGACTGGGTTTGGACAGTACTTGCTTTTTAGGAAAAACAATGAATGATGCAATCTGAAGCTGGTATTGCATCATACATGATATGAATTGCATCATGTTATTCCTAGAAGTCATGGATGATGCAATCATAACGAAGCTTACATCACTCTGCTGAACAAATTGCCCTAGATCAGCTCTAGAAATCATACAGTGTCATGCTCTCTTCTTTGTCAGTGTTTGATTTTGCAAAGGGACACATTTCTATTTATCCAAAGTGAGCAGAGATGCCTCGTACTTGTGTGAACAGTGCAGATAACTTCTGCTATGTTTGTGGTGAAGTGATTTTTGCATCACGAAAGCACAGTATAACCACTATGGTTAAGAAAGCCTATCACCTTTATTTTGGCTGCAAAATTGGAGATCAGGACAAGAGGTGGGCCCCACACATATGCTGCAACACTTGTGCAACAAATCTTTGCCAGTGGTTGAACAGGAAAAAGAAATCTATGCCTTTTGCAGTGCAAATGATTTGGAGAAAGCCAACAGATCATACCAGCAATTGTTACTTCTGCATGGTGCCTCCAGTTGGGAAAGATGTGTCAAAGAAGAAAAAGTGGACTGTGCATTATCCAACCATTCCATCAGCTATACGCCCAATACCCCACGGAGAAGGACTGCCAGTTCCTGATGCACCAGAATCATTCTCACTTGAGTCAGATGAGGAAGAGGATGAAACTTCTGGTCCTGAACCATCAATGTCACAGGACCCACATTTTCTCCCATCCTCCTCCTCTGAACCACACCTCATAACACAAGGTGAACTGAATGACCTTGTCAGGGATTTGGAACTACCCAAGAGTAAGGCAGAGCTGTTGGGTTCCAGACTACAGCAGTGGAATCTCCTGGCAAGCTATCAGGGCAAATGGAGCCCATCAATGCTTGCAGACTATTGCTGGACAGTGACAAGAGATGCTCCATTTAATGAATACAAGAGACAAGCCAAGAAGCGCTGAGTAGACACTGAATAGGACTAAACTATGTACATAATAGTTTTTTGCCTTTTGTTTCATAATAAATTTTATTTATATAACCCTTTTGCTGATTTTTAAAGTGTTACATAAACAGGACAAGTGAACTATTATCATGTAAAGCAACCATAAACACATGAAAAGACCTAGGTTTACAATTTATGATTAAAACTCTATCTACACAATATACATAGACATAAAATGTAAAAACTTAAATATCTTAGAAACAGTAGCCAATCAGTTGTGTTAATTGTCATATTTGAATTCAGCACATCAAAATACATAATAAATATCACATTTTATCTCTGAAAGAGACGACTTCTCAAAAATTGTAGACCAGTGTATTCAAAGTTTATTGAAAAAAGTGACAAAGAGTCCTGTGGCACCTTATGGACTAACAGACGTACTGGAGCATAAGCTTTTGTGGGTGAGCACCCACTTCATCAGACGTCTGACGAAGTGGGTATTCACCCACAAAAGCTCATGCTCCAATACATCTGTTAGTCCATAAGGTGCCACAGGACTCTTTGTCACTTTTTACAGATCTAGACTAACATGGCTGCCCCTCTAAACGTTTATTGCAAGTTAGGAAAAGTGATGACCCAGTAAGGGTCATTATGACTATGTGTTTTGTAGAAGTTAGTTATAAAAAGTTTAGATACAAGAGAGTACTTGGGAGCAGTCCTCTGGATTTCTTTGGGAGAGGTTTTTTCCTGATCTCTTTACTCCCCAGCAGAGAGGCATTTGGCGAGCGCTGACCCGTCATTGATTACTCATTACCATCTCAGAATATAGGTAAATATCTGGGATGTTCTAAACCTATTGCTTGTGCCTGTGTGTGCTTAAATCTAATAAACTGCAGTGTTAGACAAAAGCACGCTCACTTGCATTTAATCCTTGATCAGACAACATTGCTGTGTTCCTATTGACTTATTGCTGACATTGCCTAGAGGGAAGTAGTTAAGTTGCCTCTGCTGGGGGTTCTGAAAAACCCATGTAACACCAGAGTGCAGGCTTCAGCCCAAGACCAAATGTCTACACAGCAATTTTCAAGCCCCGCAACCCAAGCCCTGGGTGCCCAAGTCAGCTGACACGGGCCAGCTGCTAGTGTTTAATTGCAGTATAGACACACCCTGTGTTGCTTTTTATCAATTCACTTTGTTTATAATTCTTAGTGAATCTAATCACCTGAGTTCATAGCCAAACTAATTTGGAACTAAGTCCAGTTTTCCTTTGTCTGCTCATTTTGTAATTCTGTTTTTGATTTAAAAGAAAAAAAACCAATAAGCTTTGTCTGGCAAGGTTCATTCTTCATGAATTATTTTGTCCTATTGCTCATGACTTTGTTATCTAGATCACAAGCATAAGGGACTGACACAGGATCAGTTAAAGCCATTCATAGTGTTGGATGAGCTTCCCCCACACATCTCTGCCAATCCACGTAAATGCTCATTTGCAATGCTCCTGCTATTCCAGTCCTTGCCTTGGAGACTGATGGACTGGAAACTGTCAGTCACATTTTACTGTGCCCGATTACACAATGGGTTGGAAAACTGATGAATTGTCTGCTAGGATCTGGAATGACACTACCATTTTTTTCAGCTCTCCTGGCTGTCCCTCATTTCAGACTCACGTCTACCCCATCCCCCCCATCTCACTTGTATGTTATTGATATTTGATATGCTGAAACATGAAACTGAGGCCAGAGAAAACATTGATCTGAAAAACAATTCAGTATCATCCTAATCTTCCAGTGCTATTATTGCTTTTCCTTCTCTCCTTTTTGTTTTGAGTTTTTGTCCTGCAGCATTTCTCAGGTGGATCACAGCTGGAGGTTTCTTTTCCAAGCTGAATTCATTCACTGGCTGTGATTCATTGTGCTGCTTCTTTACACCATTTGACTTTCATGTTATTTTCTGGTCACAAAACTGAAATAGCAATAGCTGGAGTTTCACATAAGCCACTTTGCAATGAAACCAGAACCTCAGACAAAACACTGTCATCCTGCACATTATCACACCGTGAATGTACATACTTGGGACTACATTCCCTTACAGCCAAGCATCTAGGGTGTGGAGAGGGAGCAGAGATGTATCACTCAAGTAGTAATACCCTGAGGTCATTTGCCTGTGCAAAGCAGATGCATTCAAAATTACTCCTGGAGTACTAGAGAGTTTGAGGGTAGGAAAACACCCAGCATCCCCTCCCCAACCCATGCTAACTCTATAGGCAGCTGCTGTCCACAATAATCTTGCTTTTGATCACCTGTTGCTGTGAAAATGTGGACTGTGTTAAAAATATTAATCTGGTTGATGGACAACTACTTTGAGTTTTTTAATCCTTGCCTAACTATGCTTTTGGAGCTATCAGCTGAAAAGTCAGAACTTCCCCTTAAAATTTCCTCTCCAGCTATATTGTTTGTACTTCAGAAAAATCTGTTTTCCCTACTTCCATTCAGGTGCCCAAGAATAACTGAATGAAAGAGATGCTATTTTTAAAGCATCAAGCTGTAATATTTCCACCATCACAATTATATTTCAAGGATATATTTTTGGACAGCATCCTGCAGTTAAAATCTTGCAGTCGACGGTGGATATTTGCACAGAGGAAAAACATTTAATTTCAGGGGAAAATTTTCTGGAACTTTTCTTAGAGTTTTAGATTGTCTGTCTGTCTGTCTGTCTGTCTGATTTATTTCTTCTTTTTGTTTTCTCAGTTGCTTAGGGTCTGATTCTGCAACCCTTATTGAAACTGGTCCAGATCCTCAGTTGGTGGAAACTGGTCTGGGTCCACTGAAGTCAATGGAGCTACACTGAATTTATACAAGCTAAAGATCTAGCCCACTGAGCAGTGCCTTTGATCTCAAGAAGCAATTCACTTCCTGCACACCCATACAGGACAGTTCTTTGACGGCTCCTTGCAGGTGAGCATGTAGTAGGTATTGTGGGCAGGATGGAAGAGGAGTAGGACAGGAGGCAGGGTTGACTGACCTACTACATGGACGCCCCACATAGGGAGCATGAGTGTCTTTTGCACCTGAAGCTGAAGAGGCAGCCGTGGAGAAGTTCTACACCCACCCTATGGCCTTGGGGGGACTCTTTCCACCCTACTGATTTCCACACCCTTTCTCAGTTCAGAAACCTTTTACTCAGGCAGTGTGCTGGTGTTATGGCAAAAGTGACCTGTAATTCAGAAGCTACATCCGGGTAATCTCCTGTTGATGATGCACAAGTCAGCCCAGAATCCAACTCCTTCTCCCACAGTTGTGTTAGCTCTGCAGGATGGACAGATGTAAAAATTTATTTTTGATATTAAAGCAAGCAGCTGTGACCCTGCAAACGCACATGGAGCAGACCTGCTGAGTAAGAAGATGCTAGTGTTACATAGGCATTTGTCGGAATGGAACTGCACTTTAAGGTCAAAGCTAGAATCACTGAAAAGGCTGTAGAAATCAAGACAATTCTGATAAGTCGTTTTCTCCCAGCTATTTGATTAGAACTGAAGAGCTCAATCTTGCTCTGATAGAAGTCAATGGCCAAACTCAATGGGCCCTTAAGCTTGCTAGCCTTTTGTTAATATAACTGTAACAGTCTTTGGGTTTATTAAATAACAAACCAGTGAATGAGAAGGGAATAAAACAAATTCTGGAGAGAATCTCTGGTGAACTGCTGCAAATTGCCATGGGGTGTTCCTAACTCCCACCTCCGGGGCACATCTCCAAATTCCTATGATCATAATGTCCCTTATGAGGGAATGTCTCCAAATTATAATCTTCTACAAACATATCATAAAACAGCTAACAACTATCTAAAACCACATGCATTAAATTCACAATCCATGTAGTACATTTCCATAAACCATGTGTCAAGTACCTAGGGAGGAGCGGTTACCAGCACATTACTCTCCAGTGAGTCTTTACTGCTCACTTTCTTCAAATGCCCCTTCTCCAGGCAGGTTACCAAATCTGTGAGTCTTTCAGGATGTTTAATCTCCTGCTCTGATCTTCTCAGTATCAGTATCAGCCTTTCATTAGAGTCTGAGTTGTTCTCTTGTTCCTTTACAAGAGTGACCACCATTGCTTAGTGACCACCATACAACACAATTCTCATAACTTCATATACATCAATGATACACATATGGATAGAGAAATGACTTTCAGCAGATCATAACCTTTCTCCTGATACCTAACAAGGCATGGGTTATATGTGAGATCATGATTATATGAAAATGAGGAATATGGGGGTTACAGTACACTCCCCCAAGATATAGAATCTTACAGTTATCAAAGAATAAGTATGCATTACTAGCATCCACACTAACCAATAAGTGACCATAAGACTCGGTCAGTATTTTACTTAACTTCATGTTTTCACCTTCTTCTAACTTAAAGTTGTTATAAATATCCAATGCTTCCTCCCCAACAACATGCAAAAATATAGAGGATTTCACTGTATCATTTTTCTCCTCTGCCCCTATGACTGCTCAATACAATTCAAATCTCTGAATTTTTTCCAGTTCTCTGCAACATCGTCTGACAATTGCAGACTGGATGGATGTTGCAACACATCCATGTTTGGCTTTTTTTCTCTTCTTAACCTAGGCAAGCTATACTGTTCTCACCAAATGCATGCAAAAGCCTTGGTGCCTGGTGCTCCACATGCTTCTCTGGAGCCTCCCCTTGTCTCTGCTTTCAGCTGCAAAGCCAGGATTTAGTTTCAAAATGAGGAAGGTTTCCTTCTCATTCAGCACTTCTGACACTATGTAACAATCTTGGGGTTCATGAAATAACAAATCAGTGAATGAGAAAGAAATAAAACTTTAATAAAACAAACTCTAGAGAGCCTCTCTGGTGAACTGCTGCACATAGCCATGTGGTGTTCCCAAGCCCCCCTGTGCTTCCCCTTCAGGACACAGCTCCAGTTCCTATGTTCATAATAACATCCTTTATGAGGGAGCATCTCTAAATTATAATCTCTACAAACACATCTCTGCAATAGCACTGCTGTTTTTCAAACTGAACATTATAAAGAAGAAATGTTTATGCTGAGATTATTAAAAAAAAAAACTCCCCAGAAGTTCTTTCAAAGACACTTTCACAAGCCTCTCTGGGGAGTAAAAATTAGCTAAGCTTGTCTCCATTTCTCAGTCTGTCAACAAATCCTTTGCATTTTAATTGTGCCATCTGTGCTTTTGAGTATTTCCAACTGAATTTAACTGTTCCAGAGATTCAATCCTGCTCTTTAATTCAATGAAGGAAAGTACTGGGCAGGAAGCACATTTAGGACAGGTGAAAGGAAACATAAAAATGTTTCCAAAATATAAACATCTGGTGAGAGAGAATTCCCTTTAAAGTATTCCAAAAGTACCATGCACTAATGGGTCACTGTGATTTTCTACTCTTAGAAAAATGATGTTGATGTGATTCAAATTCAGTCTGGGTAAGATCAAAATGATACAAGGAAGCATCTCGAGGATCGATCCTGGAACACAACTGCTCTTTGCCTTGGGCATGTGTGTGAGACACAATTGCCATATGGCTTACAGTTTGCATATACTGCAACTGTTGCTGCTTTCTTACACTCAGGTGACAGAAGTGCCCTTTGCATATTGGACATTCTTTGCTACAGTAATCCCAGCTTTTGTAACCGCAGGGCTAGACGATTGCTAAATGGTACACAGGGTTCCTCCTGAGAAGAGCTAGTTCAGTGTTTCTCAAACTGGGGTCGCTGCTTGTGTAAGGAAAGCCCCGGGCGTGCCGGGCCAGTTTGTTTACCTGCTGTGTCCACAGGTCCGGCCGATAGCTGCTCCCAGTGGCCACGGTTCGCCTCTGCAGGCGAATGAGGGCTGCTGGAAGCAGCGGGCCAGTAAGTCCCTCAGCCCACGCCTCTTCAAGCAGCTCCTATTGGCCTGGAGCAGCGAACAGCATCCAGTGGGAGCTGCGATTGGCTAGACCTGTGGACAGGACAGGTAAACACACCAGCCTGGCCCACCAGGGGCTTTCCCTGCACAAGCGGTGACCCCAGTTTGAGAAATACCGAGCTAGCAGAATCCAGCAGTTTGCCTCTTGAGTAGGGTGAGCTTCTCTTGGTATGGAACACCAGCATCCTGTGCACAGCACTAGATATCTATCTGCTCCAGGGTGCAGGTGTAAAGTTGTTAATGGCCTGGGGCACAATTATTTGAAGGATCACCATTCCCCTTATGTCCTGTCACCATGACAGTGATCTGCTGGTATGTCCTTGCTGTTGGTTTCTAGGATTGATCTATTCTCAGTGGAGATCACATAGGTGAAGAGTTAGCACAGATTTAGTGCACTGGGAAAAATCACCCTATTCTGACAGACCTTTAATTCACCTTGGACCATTCACATCCAGCAGTAATTGTTTGCTACAGTACTTGTTTTTCAGAGTCCTATATTTAGTATGTCAATGTTTCTTCCCAACTCTGAACTTTAGCATACAGATGTGAGGACCTGCATGGACACTTCTAAGCTTAACTACCAGCTTAGATTTGGTATTGCTGCCACCATTCACAAGCACTCCCTTCCTTGGGTAGCCTTGAGAAACTTCCCCAATTCCCTGGTGAACACAGATCCAAACCCCTTGGATCTAAAAAACAAGGAAAAATTAATTAGATATTAAGAAAAAAGGCTTTTAATTGAAGAAAAGAAAGGTAAAAGAAAACCCTCTGGGAGAGATTAGCATACCAGCTACTCTCACAGACAACAGATTCAAAACAGAGGATGTTCCCCTGGGCAAAAACTTTAATACACACAAGAATACCCAAATTTGATAATTCCCTTAATGGTACCAAGACAAGTTACAAAGAAAACAAACATAAACCTATTATCCCTTTCTAAAACTTACTACTCTGATAAGAGGCTGGTTCCTTGATCTTTTTCACTCCGGCTGAAACTGAAACTGACTAAACAAAGGAAAACTTCCTTCCTTCCTTTTGAAACATCCTGTCCCCGCATTGGTTCCTCTGGTCAGGTATCAGGTAGGCTAGGTGAACTTCTTAACCCTTTACAGGTAAAAGAGGCATTAACCCTTAACCATCTGTTTATGACATGGTAAATGCTTTATTTTCTTTTTGAGTGCAAAGTCCCTGGGTTGCTCAGTGAAGGGCATTTCATTTGTATATGTAGGCCTAGCTAGTGACTTCCAGCGCAGCTGTGAATAAGGGGTGGGATGGAATTTGCACCTAGCTCAGCAGGTTTTGTGAGTCATAACTCCTTCCCTAATTTCCCCCTGGCTCCAGGAGAGAAACAATCTCCTGCTGGCCTATTTCAACAATAAATTATTACCTCCTCTGCAGGACAGAGCCAAGTATTCATCTATTCCTCGTCCCTCTCTGCTCACTCCCTGTCCACCTGCTTCAGGAAATGGGTCAGAGGAGTGTAGCCACACTTATTCTGATGTGCCCAGACTCAAGAGCCAGCTAGCCCACACAGGAATGTAAAATGGGTTCTGATTTCTCATAAGAACATAAGAACGGCCATACTGGGTCAGACCAAGGTCCAGCTAGTCCAGTATCCTGTCTACCAACAGTGGCCAATGCCAGATGCCCCAGGGGAGTGAACTTAACAGGTAATGATCAAGTGGTCACTCTCCTGCCATCCATCTCCACCCTCTGACAAACAGAGGCTAGGGACACCATTCCTTACCCATCCTGGCTAATAGCCATCAATGGACTTAACCTCCATGAATTTATCCAGTTCTCTTTTAAACGCTGTTATAGTCCTAGCCTTCAAAACCTCAGGCAAGGAGTTCCACCAGTTGACTGTGCGCTGAACTTCCTTTTATTTATTTTAAACCTGCTGCCTAGTACTCCTTGCTCCACTGTGTGAGTGTGTAGTCCAAGTCCCAATCTAGTCTGTAATTTCTATTCTATCTATTTGTATTGGTTCTCCCCATGTGGGAAATTTGATAGAAGTGCAGGAGGAGGGAGGCAGGAACCTGGGGGAGGTTAGATGGGGCAGGGGGGCAGAAACAGGCTGGGGGCATGGAGCAGAAGGATTTATAAACACTAGAGAACACTCCCCTTCAGAGCCTGGAATTGAACCCAGAAGTTCCAACTCCGTACATTTGTGTGCTGCCAGCAAATAGCTGTGAAACCCACTAGCAAGGTGTGTGACTCATTCCCCCGATCCAGTGGATTGGCCTATGTAGAGGATAGCAGCCTATATTGCCACTAGTAGCTCAAGTGGTAATGTCCTGAGCTGCCCATCTAAAGGTCTGAACCCTGCTGATAACTCAAGTTTGGAATCAATATGATTCCACAGTGACTGAAATTCTGTTGAGGATTTTTCAGATAGTTTAAAAATAAATAGGAAATTACAGTAAAAAAAATCTACATTAAATGAATGGTTAGATTGCAAAGTCAAGCACTCAATAGTTGGAAGATGACAGAATTAAGCTTGTGCATGAAGAGTCATAGAGTCCAATGCCATAACGGACCATTTTGATCATTTAGTCTGACCTCTCTGTATAACACAGACCACAGAACTTCCCCCAAAATAATTTCTAGAACATATATTTTAGAAAAACATCTGACCGTGATTTAAAGATTGTCAGTGCTAGAGAATCCACCACGACCCTTAGTAAATTGTTCCAAGAACTCATTGTCAAAAACTTATGCCTTATTTCTAGTATGAGTTTGTCTAACTTCAGCTTCCAGCCAAGTTACACCTTTCTCTGCCAGATTGAAGAGCCCATTGTTAAATATCTGTTCCCCATGTAGGTATTTATATTCTGTAACCAAGTCATCCCTTTGACTTTCTCTTTGTTAAGCTAAAAAGATTGAGCTCTTTGAGTCTCTCACTGGAAGGAATGTTTTCTAAACCTTTAAACAGTCTCACGGCTCTTCTCTGAACCATCTCCAATTTATCAACATCCTTCTTAAACTGCAGGCATCAGAACTGGACATCGTATCCCAGAAGTGGGCTCACCAGTGGCAAATACAAAGGTATTTGGAGAGTACCTTTCTGCTCCTACTCAAGATTCCCCTGTTTATGCATCCCAGGATCACTGAAGCAATTTTTGGCCACAACATCACACTGGAAGGTCATGTTCAGCTGAGTATCCACCACCACCTCCAAATCTTTTTCAAAGTCACTGTTTCCCAGGATAGAGTCCCCAATCCTGTAAGTATGGCCCACATTCTTTGTTCCTAAATGTATATATTTACACTTAGACATATTAAAATACATACCATTTGCTTGAGCCTTGTTTAAGTGATCCAGATTGCACCGAATCAGTGAATCATTCTTTATCATTTCCTCAGTTTTTGTGTCATTTGCAAACCTTAGCACTGATGATCTAGGTTTTCTTCCAGGTCATTGATAAAAATGTTAAATGATGTAGGGCCAAGATCGATCCCTGATGGACCCCATTGGAAACATAACTGCTTGATGATGAGTCCCCGTTTACAATTTAATGTTGAACCCTATCACTTACCAGTTTTAAATCCATTTAATGTGTGCTTTGATTTTATATTTCTTTAGTTTCTTAATCAAAATGTCTCACAATACTAAGTCAAAGTATATTATGTCAACACTATTATCTTTATCAAACTTATGATTAAGGCTATGTTTATGTCACAGAGGTCATGGAAGTTGGAATCTGTGATTTCCAGAGACCTCCATGACATTCGCTGCTTCAGCCCCTGGGGCTGCAGGACCCTGGAGCTGACAGCCAGTGGGGCCTTGGCAGGGCTCCAGTGACAGGTGACAGCAGCAACAGGAAGCTCCCAGCAAGGTTCTAGTGGCAGGTGACAGACTCCTATGGGGACCCTCCTCAGGGTTCCGGTGATGGGCAACAGCCTCATGTGGGGGCAAGGGAGGCCTCGGGCAAGTGGCTGGGGGTGTCCCATTTTCTCTTTGGGAAGTAACTCCCAGCTGCCATGGGCGGAGGGGAGCCCCCCAGCAGCTCCCAGCCGCTGCGGGCGGAGGGAGAACCCCACAGCTCTGAGCCACCATGATCATGGGGAAAACCATGGAGCCGCAGCAGCAAAAGTCACAGACAGGTCACGGCGTCCGTGAATTTTTGTTTATTGCCTGTGACCCGTCCATGATACAATCTTAACCTTACTTATGGTCTCATAAAAAAAGAGAGAAAGTGAGTTTGACAGCCTCTATTTTCCATAAGCTCATGTTGCTTTTCATTAATTGCATTACCTTCCTTTAATTCTTTATTAATTGAGTTCCATATCAGTTGCTCCATTATCTTGCCTGGAATCTATGTAAGACTGACAGGCCTATAATTAACCGGGTTATCCCATTTACCCTTCTTAAAGATTCAGACACCATTAGCTTTGTCTTTAGGGAGTTGTCTTTAATAACCTACCATTTTACCTGTAACTCAGTGCTTTTATAGTGGTTCAGTGACACTTAGAAATTTGGGGATTGTTTTTTTGATGTTGCCAACTATTGGCAGGATGCTGCTGTCGAGTCACAGAAGATAGAGATGGAGAAGTCCTTTTTGGTCAAATGTTCCTTCTCATTGCCAGTGCAGGATTATTCCCCATTATTGCACGTTTGTTAGTGGTTCATACAGTCCAGTTTTAAATGTGCCAAACAATGGGCTTTCACAAATTCTCCTAGGAGACTATTATTCTGGCTAATAAAGCTGTTAATTAAATTTTAAACTGAGGCTTTTACATTTTGAATAATTATGTTTTTAATGATGTGCCCAAAGGCTTAAGGAATAGATATATGGCATTTTTATAAATCTGTTTTTGAAATATGCCTTTAAAAGGAACCAGAAACCATTGGATATGGGCATATGGCAATCTCTGACCATCAACTAGGCCAGGCATGTGCAGTTCGTACCTGGACTGATGGCACGTTTAGGGAGAAAAGAGGTCCTGAGCATTAGTTTTGTGCTGATCACACAAATGCTTTACTCTTATGAGAACTCATAGAAACCATCCTCAAATCACTCACTACACAAAGGGTCAGATTCCTTCGGGACACAAACAACTTCCTCCAGAAACTCTGCAACATTAACAATCTCCCTCAGAACATCATTCTTGCCAGCATGGATGTCACCTTCCTATATACCAACATCCCTCACAATGACAGCATAGCTGCCTGTTTCAAATATTTACAAGATAATGGACAACCCTAAGATATCCACTCCAAACACCTCACCAAACTCATTCACTTCATTCTCACCCATAACAATTTTACATGTAACAAGAAACACTTTGTGGGTACTAAGGTGGCTCCCATATATGCCAACCTCTTCGTGGGCCTCCTTGAAGAATTTCTGGACAAATGCACCATGAAACCAATGATCTACCTGAGATACCTCAATGCACTACAATCTGTAACCCACTTAATCCCTCCCCATGCAGCTATCCCACCCCCTTTCCTCTGTGTGACTCGAAATGTATTAACTGGCCACTTCACCTTGAATGGTTCCTTGAAATATGTATTAAAGACTTATGCTCAGCAACTGGTTCCACCTTGTATTTAGCTGTGTCACTCTAAGTACTTTTCCCAGACTGGAAGAAGAGCTCCAGCTTCAAAGCTTGTCCTTCTCACCAGCAGAAGTTGGTCCAATAGTATTACCTCACCCACCTTGTCTCTATAATATCCTGGGACCAACAGGGCTACAACAACGTTTCGTAAAATAATTGATTAATCAGCTGGTGCTTAATCTGTTAACAAGGTGATTCAGCTTGCTAGCTGAGAACCAAGGGCAGCTCCAGGCCCCAGCATGCCAAGCGCGTGCTTGGTTCAGCAAGCCGCAGGGGGCGCTCTGCCGGTTGCCTCAAGGGTGGCAGGCAGGCTGCCTTCAGCGGCTTGCCTGCAGAGGGTTAGCTGGTCCCGCGGCTTTGGTGGACCTCCCACAGGCATGCCTGTGGAGGGTCTGCTGGTCCCACGGCTTTGGTGGACCTCCCACAGGCACGCCTGCGGGAGGTCCCCCGAAGCCGCGAGACTAGTGGACCCTCCACAGGCAAGCCGCCGAAGGCAGCCTGCCTACCATGCTTGGAGCTGCAAAATGCCTGGAGCCACCCCTGCTGAGAACAGTTAAAAGACAGAAAGAAGTGGGGAAGGCTGGAAGGACAGGCCAGAGAAGCCCAGGATCTCAGGGCTTGTCTTTACTACAGAGCTAAATCAGCACTGTGGCAATTGATGCAGCAGCATCAATTTAGGGGGCTAGTGAAGAGCGCTCTCCCATCGATTTCTGTACTCCACTTCAATGAGAGGAGGAAGCAATGTTGTCAGAAGAGCATGGAAGACATAGCATAGTGTTGACCCCACAATAAGTAGATCTAAGGCATGTAGACTTGATTAACACTGCTAGCGTAACTCAAATTGCGTACCTTAGATTGACCGGCAGCGGTAGTGTAGACCTGCCCTCAGGAAGTTGAGATCTCTCCCAACTCTTACCTGATGTTTAACACTGTGGGAAACAAGCACCTTTATAGCACCCTGTAAATGGTGTTGAACTTGCCCTGGGAGTGTGTGAGGACTGTCTGCAGTGAAGAATCCAGGCTGAGATAACTCTGCCTTGTGACAGGCTGTTAAAATAATGACCAAAAGAAAAGTCACAGAAGGGGCTATATTACTTAATGTGCAGAACACAGAAAGGGTGTAAATAGTTTAATCAACAAATCGTATGAATATTAAAATGCAGACACTCATTTAAAAAGCAATTACTGGTGAATAAAGTTCGTGATCTTCAGGGCATGATGCAAAGCATTTTAGTTTAATCAGGCTTTTAATTGGTTTATTAGTTAGAGCTCCCCATCTATGCGTTGGTGAAACTACCTAAATAGTGGGGTTGAGATTTAAATGAGTCACCCACTGGAAAGGCTGTAGCATTGTGCTGTCTTTGTGTTAACTGTAAGGAATTTACATGGTTATGGCACTGCTCACTTAGCTGTTTATCTGTATTACTGTAGCATTTAGGAGCCCTAGTCATAGATCAGGAATCCACTGTGCTAGGTGCTGTGCAATTTCTAAATAGCAGGAAAAATTACCTAGTAGTGAATTATGGTAGATGCCCATGATTCATTTGAGGTTTGCCCATCACTATTTGAAATACCAACAGCAATACTAAAATGCTAGCTACATATTGAATGCAGTAGATCAAGCGCATAATGAATTAAATAGATGGAGTGCAAAGGAGACTGGAACATGAAATATGAAAGGAACTGCCTTTGGTACGAACACACACCCTGGACTCATAAGGGAATTTATATACCTGTCTATTTCAAACAAACATGCATATAAACATCACAGAGCCTTGCACTGGTTTTTACTGCGTGATATATCAATGTTAGGAACGATTTTGTTCTAAACAATGTGGCAGGGATTTTATTAAATCATTGAAATGGAAGCCTTGGAGCAGCACAAGTTTGAAGCCAATGCTTTTAAAACTAGGCACTGGTTTCACCAAAGGACTTAGGTATCAGAGGGGTAGCCGTGTTGGTCTGGATCTGTAAAAGCAGCAAAGAGTCCTGTGGCACCTTATAGACTAACAGACGTTTTGGAGCATGAGCTTTTGTGGGTGCATGCATCCGACGAAGTGGGCATTCACCCACAAAAGCTCATGCTTCGAAACGTCTGTTAGTCTATAAGGTGCCACAAGATTCTTCGCTCCTTTTACAAAGGACTTTGGCAGCTAACTGCCCCTTAAACACATACATTCCAGAACTAAGCCCCACTGGGATTCGCAAAACCCCCACTCTAGCATCCCCCACAACCTTCTAGATGCCTAAAATCATTTGGGGCCTATATTTTTGCAGTAAAAGTTCCCTAGGCACAGGGCTGGTGCAACCACTAGGCAAACTAGGCGGCCACCTAGGGTGCCGAGATCAGGGGGCACCGCCGCCAATCAAGACGCTGGCTGCAGATCTGCAGACTGTAGGGAGGACGTTATATGATAAGAACCATGCTCCCAATGAATTGCTCTCCTGCCATTTAGAAAGCCAGCGACGTTCTTTGACTGTGAATGGATAACTGTACAGATATTGCTGTGTTGGTAGGTACATTACAGTAATAGCATAGCAGCCAGAAGGAGAATGGAGCAGCTTGCTGGGACTGAGTTGTGCTGTCAGTGCAGTGCAGGCCGGGGTCAGCTTGCACATGGCATGCTCAGAGAGTGGGCTGCAGGATTTCCAGGCAGAGGCTCTGCTCCCTGGGGAGAGAAGGGAGGGACGCCTCAGGCAGCTCTGCGGGCTCTCTCGCGTGGAGGGGCAGCTAAGCCACTTTAACCCACCTCCCTGCGTCCCAGCTTTCTACCCTCCCGACCCTGCTTTGGCATGAGGGCTGCACACTCTCTGCCTCACAGTCCTGCCTGCCCCATGCCCCCGCTACTGGAGCAAGAACCCAGCATTCAACTCCCCAGCCTGGGAGCCGGACGGACTTGTGAAGGCAAAGCAGGCAACATGCTCCCATTGCCCTGTTGCAATTGCACTTGGCCCACTGCTGCATGCCAGGGACTGGAGAGGGGAATGCCCATTTCACCTTGCGGCTCTTTGAATCCTACTCTGCCAGCCGCCTCCTGGCCAAACCCAGATTGCACCCTCTCCCTACTCCACACCTAAACCTGGTCTGCTCCCCTTCCCCTCCCAGTCAAACCTGAACCCACAATGACCGAATCCAGTCTGCTTCCCTTCCCCACCTAACCCAATACCCCACTGACTGAACCTGGTCTGCTCTCCTTCCCCTCCCAGCCAAACCCAATCCCCCACTGACCCAAACCCAGTCTGCTTCCTTCTCCTCCCGGCCAAACTCGAATCGTCACGGACCGGACCCAGTCTGCTTCCCTTCCCCACCAAACCCGATCCCCGAGTATGACGGAGTATCCGCCATTCTAATTTTATAAAAACAAAACAGAGTCTAGTAGCACCTTAAAGACTAACAGATCTATTTAGACATAAGCTTTTGTGGGTAAAAAACCCACTTCTTCAGATGCATGGAGTGAAAATTACAGATGCAGGCATTATATAATGAATAGAAGGGAGCTACCTCACAAGTGGAGAACCAGTGTTGACAGGGCCAATTCGATCAGGGTGGATGTGGTCAACTCCCAATAGTAGATAAGGAGGTGTCAATTCCAGGAGAGGCAACGCTGCTTTTGTAATGAGCCAGCCACTCCCAGTACCTATTCAAGCCCAAATGAATGGTGTTAAATTTGCAAATGAATTTTAGTTCTGCAGTTTCTCTTTGAAGTCTGTTTCTGAAGTTTCTTTGTTCAAGAATAGTGACTTTTAAATCTGTTATAGAATGTCCAGGGAGATTGAAGTGTTCACTTTACTGGCTTTTGTATGTTACCATTCCTGATGTCTGATTTGCGTCCATTTATTCTTTTACGTAGAGACTGGCCAATGTACATGGCAGAGGGGCTTTGCTGGCACATGATGGCATATATAACATTAGTAGATGAGCAGGTGAATGAGTCCTTGATGGTGTGGCTGATGTGGTTGGGTCCTCTAATGGTGTCGCCAGAGTAGATATGGGGTCCAATAACATGTATTAATTCTGATGAACAATGCCATATTATGCAGTATTCGTTTTTGATAGTTTATAATAAGCGATGCTCCAGGAGGAGGGGCAGGGGTGAGAGGGCACAAGGTGGAAGTTTCGCCTAGGGTGCAAACTTATCCTTGCACCAGCCCTGACTAGGTGCCTGTTTCTGTCTCTGGGCATGTGCACTGCTGCCCCACACTAGGCATCCTGATGCCTAAGCACCAGATCACTTCACAAACCAAGAAAAGATAGAAGTTCCTCCACCTAACTCTTCTGTAGGGCCCAATCCACTAAGTGTTCATACCTTGCCTACCAGAGTGGGGCCCCTATAGACAAGCTTCCACAAAACAGTGGTGGGGAAGGAAGAGCTCCTTAAACTTTTAAACCAGTGCCTACGGTGCTCACCTAAGTTGTGGGAGACCCCCAGTTCAACTCTCCCCACCACCTGAGGGGAAGAAGGGGTTTGCACAAGGATCTGCAACCTCGCAGGTGAGTACTCTAATCACTGGACTGATGTGGGGCTCCCTCAGTCTCTCCCTGTTGAAGCTGTTTCACTGTGGATAAATAATTTTTAAAAGGCACTTGTAATGCTTCTTGGCACATGCAGGGCAGATAGTATTTTTGTTATCACCTGCCTGTGGCCTGAGGGAGTCTTGCCTGTACTATCTGGATGTTAGCTCCCTACCACATCAGCCTATCAGCCACTCAAGCACTTTGCTCTGGGCTAAATCAGTCCTCTCTTTGCCTAGCAGGTTGACAACAGATACACCCCAGCCCCCAAGTCCCTTTGAAGTGTCCCCCTGTGGTATCAAGTCCCCAATCACTGGGTGCCAACAAACTTCATATCCTCCATTCCAAACGGATTGTGTACCACTGTTTACCAGTTTTACCTTAGCCCACCACTCCTGTACTACACACAGCACTTGAGTTCAGTTATAAAGCCAAAGGACATTTATTTAAGAAAGAATAAAGATTCAAAACAAAAATCGATGTGAGATGGAAACAAATGGTTACAAATAAAACAAAAACATAACACAATTTCTAGAGATTAAATTTAGGGGACTGTCTTGTTAATTATCTTGTTAGCCAGGATGGGCAGGGATGGTGTCCTTAGCCTCTATATGCCAGAAGCTGGGAATGGGTAACAGGGGATGGATCACTTGATGATTACTGGTTCTGTTCATTCCCTCTGGGGCACTGGCATTGGCCACTGTTGGAAGACAGGATATCTGTCTTTAACTCTCAGGCCTACAGAACATAATTTTTAGTATATACACGACTCCTTAAATATCACCTGTACGTACATCTTACAATGATTGAGGACAAGTATAACACAGCCTTTCATTAGAGACCTTACGTGACATTTGTTGATGAAAGTAAATACAAGGTGCAGAGGATTTCTGTAACACTTATGCCATTGTCAGCTGGCATCAAGAGATCCCTGTGTCACAAAACTGAAACAGGAGGATTAGATTCTGGGTCTCCAGTGTGAGTGCTTTAACCACCAGCATACAGAGTTGATTCATGCTGCTTTCTCTGGCCTAATGAGTCTTTCATTATTTATCCACAGTGCAACAGCTTCAACACTGGGCCAGAGAAAACAAGCGAACACAAATGACTGTGCAGTCTGTTGGTTAGAGCACTCATGTAGTAGATTCAGGATCCAGTCCCTACTGCTCCAATGACATTTTTAATTCTTTATCCACAGTGGAGCATCTTCAACAGGAGAAACTGAGGGAGCTGAGCATCACCTTGCCTAAATTTCTTTATGAATCTAGCCCCAGATGCCTAAAGTTGAACTCCTGAATTCTTATTCAGACACCTAAATAAATGACCAGATCTTCAGATGTACAACAATGGAAGGTCAACTTCAGTATTTCTTATGGGACTCGGTTGTAATGATGGCTGTTCAGCACTTAGAAAAATCAGGCCATGTATTTGACACCAGAATAGTAAGAATTCAGGCACCCAGTTCTGAAATCCTTGGCCTGAGTTAAGAAGAATGAATGTTGCTGAACTTTTAAGTTTAAAAAAAATGAAGTTTTAATATTGGGCTGGATCTTAAGAAGTGTTGCTGAATATACCTGGCATCCACTAAGGTCAGCAGGAGTTGTGAATAGGACTCAATGCATCCCAAGATTTCATCCTCAATTTGGCACTAATCTGTAAAGAAACAAGAGGTTCTCTTATGAAAATCACATTCTATACTTAATTCCAGAGTATGATGCTAAGTAGAAAACTTCAGATGCCCAACACGTCCTTAGTGATTCCATTTATAAAATGAGAGAGCTGGGAATGAAACTGCTGTTAAACATAGACTATATGCCTGAAGAAAGGGCTTGAGAGGTTGTATTTATATACTGTAACACCCTTTGTGCTGAAAAAGTGAGAAGGTCTTCATTTTTATAAGCACGGGGGATAGTATAGTAATAGTATACATCTGAGTTAGACTGAGCAGGCTTGAACCAAAATCTATTGAAGACAACAGGCATCTTTCTATTGACTTCATTTGGTTCTGGATCAAGCCCAGTTTGGACTAATGGGAAACCAGTGTTGTTGGTAACAACTAGAGAATAGCACAACAGGATTTTTCAGTATTCTAGGAGCACTAAAGGCCAGTTACAAAGATGAGAGTTGGATGATCTTGAAAGAGAAATGTTCAAAGGTCTAGTAGAAAAATGTATAGATGGATGAAAAGTAAATGTGCATTTCTATTGAACAGGACTCTATTAGATGAAATAGAAGATGTACTGGCAATAAATTGGAAGACTTGCTTTATATGCAGAGGCTTTATGGAACCTCTGTAAAACAAAAACAAAAAAAGGCAAAACAAAGGAAAGTATTCTATTTTTTCCATAGAATTCAAGTGTTAAAACAATTTACGTAACCCAAATTTGGATTGGGAATCATGATACTGAGAGAATTGTTACTTAAAGTTTTAGAGGGCACATTTTTTAAAGATAATTTACTAGTGAGGATTTGAGAACTCCAATAGTGGGGTTCTGAGAGAGAAAACTGGGAATGGTGGGGATTGTAGTGATATGAGGTTGGAGATGTCTCAGGGATTAAACTGATTTTATTATGCTATAGATCACTTGTGCAGGGTAATGGGATTGGGAAATAATTTCCCAAATGAAAAAGGCACATAATTAGTAAGGTAATAATGAGAGTTTTAATTACCTAGGCCTACACTGAGTTATGTTCATGGAAGGTAATGATATTACTACTGTGTTTTGCAAATCCATTGTGGGATTGAATCTTAATGTTCTGTTATTAATGAGCCAGAATGGGGAATGATGAAGGGGAGAAATTGGCTTTCCACTTTTAAGAGCCGTACATTAAAGAGAAGAAAAAGCTGGTGCATGGAAGGCTGACCTGAAAAAGTCAGAGAGGCTTATTAAAAATTGGTTTGGAAAATAACAGGGTTGTTTGTAGAAGAGTTGACTCATGGATGGTATTTCCCTCATGGCTGGGGGTGGCATAATTCCTCTTTCCTTCCCTAGCGCCGCCTGTCAATAGGCACTCGGATGTGAAGGATTTTGCACTGCTCTATTTTCTTTCTTAAGCATACCACTGGAAAGCATTATTCTGCCACCATTAACTGAAAAAAGAGGGAAAACCAAAATAAAATTAATTAAACTGGTAAGAAATGGGGTGGCGACACTAGACCTTAACATTAAGATGCATAACTTAGCAATTAATTACATATTAAAAAATAAGGTGATGGTAAATTTAGTAATTTTAGTTAAATTACATCTAAATTTAATTAATTTAATTTTAATTAAATGTAATTCTTGTAATTTTGAGTGCGCATACAATGTTGGCACATAGCCAAGGAGGGTGAATTGGCAGTTTAAGCAGGTTAGCCAATGTTTGGTGTGTTGCTGGGCAGGATGTGGACTGAGGTCAGGTAAAGGTCACTCCAAAACTGTGGGAAGAGGTCAGTCAGGCATGCTCAGTCGAAAACTAGGTAGGGTCACCATCCCATAATAGTCAACTTCCCATAATATTAAGGCTTGTTGTGTAACAGCTTTGATTGACAGATTTAGCCGTTATCATTGTCCAATAAGTATGAACCAAGCGGAGAGGGTCTGAAAGTGATTGGAGGATAGGTATGCTAATGCTAGGATTGAAAAATAAGCCAATCAGATAAGTCCAAAAACAGTATATAAGGCAGAGAGGAGTCAGGCAAAAGTTAGTCAAGTTAGGAGTAGGAGAAGAAGAACGAGCAAAAGATCAGAAGAAACCTAAAAGAACAAAGGAATCAGAAACAACTGCAGGATGATAGTAAGCAATGATGTTGCTAGGACAGAGCAAAAGGACCCTGGCAGAACAGAAGCCTACAGAGAGTAAGCATGCCAGCCATAGCATAGGATATAGAATAGAAATAGAGTTCATAAGTATGTGTGCTTGGGCTAATAAAAATGATTATCTGTGTTGTGTATATTTATGTTAATATGTATAAAGTTTAGGGTTTATTAAGATTCCTGTCAGTGTCCTGCGTATGACTGATCACCATATGCAGAATATAATCACTTACACCTTTCCAACTGCATGACATTATGGTCTTTGGTACTTTAACGTGTATACCTGTGCTAAGGGATTTATGTTTGTTTTAATTTAGGTTTAGATTAATTGTATCAGGAAAGGTTGATTATGCTAAATAAAGAAAACACTTTGTTATGGAAAAATACTGCCTGGGTGTCAGCCTTTTGAGCAGAGGGCTGTATCCATGTCCTCCCAGGGGTGAACAGATCTAGTCTCTTCTGGGGGCATTTCCTGAAGGGTTTGGGAAATCCTGGGTAAACCCTGGCAATTTCGCTAGGGCGAGCCCCCTCCTCTCACCTTGCAGTATTTGAGGATCCTGGAAATAAGCAATAGGAGGGCTACTCTGGGATCCCCTGAGTCTGTTCTTGGGATAGCAACTCCGGTCCCATGGGGGTGTGCCTGTTCTCATGACTCAGCTCTCTGGCCAGATCAAAGTAAAGTCTCTAAACTAAAACCAAATAAATATAACTCTTCACCCCTACTCAGGTTCACATTTCTACAGACTCTTTGCCCTTTCCTGTGCTCTGCAAGGTTGTCCTCCTGCTCTTGTATGGAGTGGCACCTCCCAGGACTTTCTTCCTGGAGGCCTGGTCCCAAATTCAATAGTCCTTCCCATGGTCTGCAGAGCACCATTTAAAGTTGGGGGAAACATAGATTTCCCCCACACCTGACCCTCTTAGGCACACCCCCAGCCACCATCAGCCTGATCCTCCTGGCCCAAAAGTGCTTACATCCACCCCTGCCCAATTTGAGTTAACGGTGTGGTGACCTGGCACGCAGTTGCAGCACCACTTAGGTTTGGCCTGGCTGCCCAGCGTCATGGTCTATGCATCTCCTTCTTGTGTCAGGGTCTTCCATGCCACCTTTTCCAGTGGACAGGAAACAGAACCCAGGCCTTCCCTCTCCTCTTGGTTCCAGTTCAGTGACCCTGTGGCAAGCAGCTAAGGTCCGCTCCCTCAAATTCCTTGCTGTCTCCTGGGTTTTCTTTCTACCTTGCCCTTCCTTTCCCACAGCTCCTCCCTGGCCTCACTGTATATCTGCCTTTTTCTAGGCCTTTTCTCCATTCTTGAACAAGAAAGGAACTACAGATTTCTTCCCCTTTCTCCCTGCAGTCTCCTCCTTCAGTTTTGTGGTGTGGCAGACTTGCTCCCTGAGTCTATGATCACTGGGCACTGTACCTAGTATCTTTTTCACAACTTAGATAGTCGCACCTTTGCTAGCCTTCTTAAAGAATTGCAGAAGAGCTTTTTTTTTATTGGGCCCCATTTTCCATATATTTTGGTAGATGTTGCAAGGAAAACTTTGTTACTTTAAGGTTTCTGAATTTTCTATATAAACACCTCCCTTCATTGGCACAGACAGTGCAATACCAAAGGACATGGTCTATTGTTTCGTGGACCTTATATATTACATATAATCCATCTTTGTACACGTTAATTAGAAATAAATTACTATTTAATCCACAGTGCCTTGTTAGAATTCTAAATAGAGCCACTTCACTCTTCTTCTCAGGGCCTTGGATTATGTCAGCATTGTCAACTGTAGGGCATATGTCTCTGATTTCCCCCCCCCCCCTTTGTTTCATTTCCTCACAGTTCTTGCCATTCTTTCCTTGGCTCATATTTTATTAGGTATTCAAATTCCAATTTGCTTAAGGGAGTTCCTACGTCAGCTTGTTCATGATTAATAGCACTTTTTGCCAGTTCGTTGCCTGCTGTCCCTATATGCACCACGGTCCATGCTTATTACTATGGTTATATCCAATTGCACCAGTTCAGTTGTTAGCAGTAATATTTCATTAAGAATGTCATTTCTGCTGTCAGCCTTACCCCTGTAAACTGCCTGCTGCCCTGATAAGGAGTCAGACAGGATGGCCACAGCAGCTGGCTGCAAATCTAAAGCCTAATTTAGTGCTAGCAATAATCCCTGTTAGCTCAGCTATAAAGACACCTACAAACTTAGTTAGCCTCACGAGTTTCTTGAGGGAGGGCATGCCGAAAGCTGTTCCCACTCCTTCTGTTTCTTCCTCTTTGGAGCCATCTGTATATATTTGTCAACAGTGTCCCACTTATCACAAATATTTTGATTTACTTTATCTTGTATATCTATCAGTCTCCTTTTATTTATTGTATTTATATAATTCCTTGTCTATGTCGGGGAGATGGCTCTCCTAGTGATTGAGTATTTCCCCATAATTATAGATTTTGGTCTCTTTCAATCCTTTCTTTTCATTAAGATCTTTTATCTGCTTCTATACCCTAAGAAATGGGGAAATTTTGATTTTTTTTTGTCCTACCCACCCTCCACTTAATTCCTGGCAATTGTTATATACTAGCTTCATGTTGGCGTCGTCATTATTATGTAGTACCTTGTCCCACAAGGATAAGTCTTGGAGCTTCATTCTAAGAGTGACAGGCATTTCACTGGCTGCTATCTGTAATGCACACAGGGGCATATTAATGAAGAAACCACATCCAATACGTAATGCCTGTGCTTGGATATAGCAGAAAGCCTGCTAAACAACCAGTGGGGCCCCTTGACGATCAAAATACAAAAGGAGCGTTTAAAGACAATAAAGTCATTGCGGAGAAACTAAATGGATTCTTTGCTTCAGTTTTCACAGCTGAGGATGTTAGGGAGATTCCCAAACCTGAGCTGGCTTTTGTAGGTGACAAATCTGAAGAACTGTCACAGATTGAAGTGTCACTAGAGGAGGTTTTGGAATTAATTGATAAACTCAACATTAACAAGTCACTGGGACCCGATGGCATTCACCCAAGAGTTCTGAAAGAACTCAAATGTGAAGTTGCGGAACTATTAACTAAGATTTGTAACCTGTCCTTTAAATCGGCTTCATTACCCAACTATTGGAAGTTAGCTAATGTAACGCCAATATTTAAAAAGGGCTCTAGAGGTGATCCCAGCAATTACAGACCGGTAAGTCTAACGTCGGTACCGGGCAAATTAGTCGAAACAATAGTTAACAGTAAAATTGTCAGACACATAAAAAAACATAAACTGTTGAGCAATAGTCAACATGGTTTCTGTAAAGGGAAATTGTGTCTTACTAATCTATTAGAATTCTTTGAAGGGGTCAACAAACATGTGGACAAGGGGGATCCAGTGGACATAGTGTATTTAGATTTTCAGAAAGCCTTTGACAAGGTCCCTCACCAAAGGCTCTTGCTTAAATTAAGCTGTCATGGGATAAAAGGGAAGGTCCTTTCATGGACTGAGAACTGGTTAAAAGACAGGGAACAAAGGGTAGGAATTAATGGTAAATTCTTAGAATGGAGAGGGGTAACTAGTGGTGTTCCCCAAGGGTCAGTCCTAGGACCAATCCTATTCAATTTATTTATAAATGATCTGGAGAAAGGTGTAAACAGTGAGGTGGCAAAATTTGCAGATGATACTAAGCTACTCAAGATAGTTAAGACCAAAGCAGATTGTGAAGAACTTCAAAAAGATCTCACAAAACTAAGTGATTGGGCAACAAAATGGCAAATGAAATTTAATGTGGATAAATGTAAAGTAATGCACATTGGAAAAAATAACCCCAACTATACATACAATATGATGGGGGCTAATTTAGCTACAACGAGTCAGGAAAAAGATCTTGGGGTCATCGTGGATAGTTCTCTGAAGGTGTCCAGTGTGCAGAGGCGATCAAAAAAAGCAAACAGGATGTTAGGAATCATTAAAAAGGGGATAGACAATAAGACTGAGAATATATTATTGCCCTCATATAAATCCATGGTACGCCCACATCTCGAATACTGTGTACAGATGTGGTCTCCTCACCTCAAAAAAGATATTCTAGCACTAGAAAAGTTTCAGGAAAAGGCAATTAAAATGATTAGTGGTTTGGAGAGGGTCCCATATGAGGAAAGATTAAAGAGGCTAGGCCTCTTCAGCTTGGAAAAAAGGAGACTAAGGGGGGATATGACAGAGGTATATAAAATCATGAGTGATGTGGAGAAAGTGGATAAGGAAAAGTTATTTACTTATTCCCATAATACAAGAACTAGTGGTCACCAAATGAAATTAATAGGTAGCAGGTTTAAAACAAATAAAAGGAAGTTCTTCTTCACACAGCGCACAGTCGACTTGTGGAACTCCTTACCTGAGGAGATTGTGAAGGCTGGGACTATAACAATGTTTAAAAGGGAACTGGATAAATTCATGGTGGCTAAGTCCATAAATGGCTATTAGCCAGGAAGGGTAAAGAATGGTGTCCCTAGCCTCTGTTCATCAGAGGATGGAGATGGATGGCAGGAGGGAGATCACTTGATCGTTGCCTGTTAGCTTCACTCCCTCTGGGGCACCTGGCATTGGCCACTGTCGGTAAACAGGATATTGGACTAGATGGATCTTTGGTCTGACCCAATACGGCCGTTCTTATGTTATGTTCTTAGTCTAGTTTTCTCAGATTTGTATTCACTGCTGATCCAGTAAGTGGTTTAATTAGCATTCTGTATAGAATTACCACTGTTTTCTTATCCATTCCCCAGGATTTTGCAGAAATACTTTTAAGGAAATGAATTCTACCTTTGCACTTATCTTCAATATTTTCAATATGGTCTCTCCAAGTGAGAGGTTGTTATCAAATATCACACCTAAGAATTTATAATTTTTCACTATATTAATGTGTTGGTCATATAGATGTCACTTTACATCTTTTGGGATTTTCCTTGTTGTGAAGATAATTTCCTTAGTTGTGTTTATGGAGAGTTTGAAGCCCACATGTTTCCCATTTCTGCACTTTTCTTAAGTGAATCATTGCTTCTTTTGGTGGCATTTTCAAGGTTTCTGCTTTTGGTCCATATGGCACAGTTATCAGCAAATAATACGATCCCAATTCCTGTACTCATCTCCTTACAGAGGTCATTTATCATGAGGATTAGACTGATTACACTCCCCTATGGAGTTCCATTTGCAACTGAATGTACATTGGAAAAAGCTTTCCCTATTTGGACTTGTATAGCTTTAGGGGAGGAGGGTTGCTTAAGAAGTCCCTTATCCATCTGCACATTTTCCTATAACACCCATGGAGTCCACTTTATGAAGTAGTCCCTCTCTCCATAACATATCATAAGCTTTGTCTATGTCCAGGAATGTTGTTATCCTGAATTCTTTGGTTCTTGTGCTTTGTTGTGTTTCTTTTTCTACCCTTACAATGTGGTCAATAGTACTTCTACCTCTTCTGAACCTACTTTGTGTTCCATCTATGAACCTATTTTTTTCTAGGCATGCTACTTATCTCTGTTGCCATTCTTTCCATGGTTTTACTTTGACATGGTGGGAGGGCAATTAGTCTGTATGCCTCAGGTCTTAAGCACAACTTATCTGGCTTCCTCACTGGGATAGTAATCACATGTTTCCAGTCCTTAAGTGTTTCACCTTTTCAGCTTATGTTATTATATCATTTCAGTACAACCCTCAAACTTCCTTCATGTAGGTGTTTAAGAATTTCAAGCTCATTTTGTCCTTGCTTGGTGCAGTGGTTTTGCTCCTTATCACTTTTTGGAGTTCTCTGATACTAAAGTTTTCATTTAAAATAATATCCACGTCCTCCTCCTACCCCTTCATCATCTTATAATTATCTCTAACAGATGTTTTTTCTTCTAACTAATTTCTGTCCTCTGACAGAACATGGTGGCCAGAATTTCCACTTTTTCTTTGTTACAGCTTATTACTTCATGCCCTGCAACAATAAGGCTTGGTAGCATGTGGTTCTTACTTTTTAGTCCATTCATTTTCCTACTTTTTTTATATACCTCTGCTGTTTTGCTCTCTTTGTGTACTTTCCCTCAATGTTCTCCAACTTTCTCTTTTTGCCCTTTTTATAGCTCTTTGTGCAGTATTTCAAAGTCCTCACTATTTAAGGAATTTTTTGCTGCCTTCTATGCCTTATTCCTTTCCCTAATTATCATTTTATGGTACTTGTTCCATCAAGGAAGACTTTTCCTATCTTTAAGGACAGGAGTAGCTAGGCTGGCTGTCTTAATGGTTTCCTTAGTAACATTGCTACAGTGTTCCTCAGTATCTTCATTTGTACATTGTTCAGTCACATGACTCACTTTTCTTTCTAAAGAGTTTCCAATTTGCTTTTTTTAGATTCCAAGTAGGGCTATTATTCTCATCTTCAGTATTTCCTTTTCCGTGAAATGTCATTAATGTCAGGGAAGCAGTCACTATCCATTCTCTCTTCTCTGTAAATTTCCCAGCTGCAATTACTTGCTATGGTGCTAGAAGCAATTCCCAGATCCAGGCATGAGAAGCTTCCATTAACTGTATTGAACCTGGCAGGTGCTCCATCATTTAATATTACTAAATTATCCTCTTCAAAGAATTGCTCTAAACAGTTTCCATTTTTATCATTTTTCTGACATTCCCACAATCAGTTGTGACTATTCAGATCATCACAGATAATGAACTGGCAAGTGACATATGCAGTTAATTTTTTCAGGTCCTTTGCCTTGAAAACTAGAGGCTATGTAAAGACCTAGACTTGCTTTGTATCGGTATCTCAACAGCACTATATTCAATATTTAGCTTTTTAACCTGTACTTCAAGGTAGTTCAGGTTCTCCTTAATGAAGGTTCAGATACCCCTACCCTTTCCTATTTCTCTATCATGTCTATATATATCCCATATCCTGGGATTTTATAGTTGATTAGCCAAGTCTCCTGTGTGCATATTATATCAGACTTTGTTGTCAGATCAATAATATTTTTCTTTAAATACTGCCTATGCACTATTAGGCTGTTGACCTATTCCAGATGAAAATAGTCAGCATTAACCTTCAATATTTCCTTCACTTAGGAAAGCATGAAGTTGCTCAACTGATAAGTTGATAACCCATAAGTATTTTTCAGCAGCTTTAATTACAATTCTCATTTTCTGTTTTCTTTCCTGTTTACAACGTACAATTTATTACTTCAATCATAAATGCAATCAGTCTCTCTGTTTCTATAAGTAGTATGTCATCTAATTTTACCCCAATGTCACTCATTACTTCCTTCCCATTAATTTGTTGCTGGCTATTCCCTTTCCATATATCAGGTTTCCTTTTTTCCTCTTTATTTTTTTTTCCTTTTAGATCTCTGCTAGCAGCTTCTGCATATGAGATGTTATTAGTATGAGAAGTTGTTAGATGTTTTGGGTTTTTTGAATTTCTTTTGCTCACTTTGCCTCAATACAGCCTCCATCTGTTGAGCTATGTTTTCCACCAAAGCAGCAAGATTTTTGCTCTGTTCTTTCCTCACAATTATCATATGAGTATTCACCTCAACACTTAACTGCACTCTATTTTTCCCTTTGTAATTATTTGCTATGTGACCAAATCTTTGCCACCTATAGCATCTCACAGGAGAAGGAATATAGGGTTGAGTCCAGAATATCTGATATCCTAAAATTATTCATTCTGGTAGCATCCTTTCTTTAAATGTGACCAGCACGCCTGTCAAGGGCTTGCAATCACCTTCTCTTCTGCTGATTAGACTCTTAGCAGTTACCCCCTTATCTTCACCTATTCCTTGCTTTATTTTTTCTACTGACGTATTCTACTCATCTTTTTTCTGTGAGGAATTTGGGGAGCTGACAGCTTATTTTTATTTTACCTAACCGCTTTGTCTTAAGGAGCTTCCCTGCATATTCTTTGTTTCTACATTCCACTAGCCAAGTCTCCACCAGATAGCTATAGTAAGAGCTAAGAAACTCCTGCACTTTCTGAGACCCAGCCTGCAACGCTCAAGGTATGTCTAGACTGCAATTAGATACCCACAGCAAGCTGGTGCCAGCTGACTTGGGCTCAGGTTTAGGGGCTGTTTAACTGCAGTGTAGACATTAGGACTCGGGCAGCAGCCCAAGCTTTGAGACCCTCCCACCTTGCAGCATCCCAGAGCCTGGTTCCAGCCTGAGCCCAAATGTCTCTACTGCAAATAAACAGCCCATTAGCCCAAGCTCCTGGAAACCAAATCAGCTGGCACAGGCCAGCTTTGGGTGCTTAGTTGCAGTGTAGATATGCTGTCAGAGGATTGATATCCTCGTCCAACGTCTTCTTAACTGGGCTTCCTCCCCTTTCGTTCACCACCCACCTCCTCCCACAGCTGGGCTTCATCTTCATTTGGGCCTGGTCCACCCTCCAGGTTCAACCAGATGCCATAATTGGCTCTAGAGCTCCAGTTGACCCTTTTAGTACCAGTGTGGGCTATAGACTCATTTGTCGATGTTTTAATGTTATCTCTTTTTGTGGATTCTGCAGTGATTCTGAAGTCTAAAGCATGACGTGCATGCCCATGAGCAGTTCGGGCAGACAAAATCATCGGTGAGCATCTTGGTAGCTATAGGAGTGTTATGACGCTTTTCCCTTGCAGCTAACAATCGATTATTTCTGTCCTCTACAAAGGCTTGGAAAGATCAGTGCTGTGTGTTGCCATGCTGATCTATTTGATGTAGCCTTCTCGAGGTCATCTGGTTTTATTGCACCAAAGTGAATGCTGTTCTTGATGCTGATGCTGTCCTTGTAGCTTGGGCCGGCTCCAGCTTTTCTGCCACCCCAAGCAGCAAAAAAAAAAAAAGACAAGCGGCGGCACTTCGGCGGCAGCTCAACTGCACCGCTTCTTCTGCGGCACTTCAGTGGCAGCTCAGAGAGGAAAAGAGGGAATGAGGGACCTGCCGCCGAATTTCCGCCAAAGACCCAGACTTGCCACCTCGATACCGGATGGAGTGCCGCCCCTTTGAATTGGCCGCCCCAAGCACCTGCTTGCTACGCTGGTGCCTGAAGCCAGTCCTGCTTGTAGCACTTTCTGGGGCTGTCTTGATTCCAGTGTCTTTGTGCCAATTCTCCATAGAAAATTTTTCGGGGGAGTCAATGTTCAGGCATCCTAATGACGTGTCCAACCCAGTGTAGTTGGGCTTTTATCAGCATGGCCTCGATGCTTATGGCATTTAACTTTTGGAGAACCTCCAGGCTGGTAATTTTGTCTTGCCAGCAGATCCCCATAATGGTGCGCAGAGAGCACCTATGGAAGGCCTCTAGCTGTTTGATATGTCATTTATATGGTGTCCAGGTCTCAGAGCCATAGAAGAGAGATGTGAGCACAAATGCATTGTAAAGTTTTATTTTTGCTGAGAGGGTTATATTGTGGGATTTCAGGACTTCGTTCCTAGTGACTGAGAAGCTTTCTGTATCCTGTTTGTGATCTCTTTGTCAAGAGATCCATCATTGGAGATATTGCTGCTGAGATAGGTAAAATTACCAACTTGCTTTAGTTGGATTCCACTGATGGGTATACTAGGGAATGTGGCATGGAGTGATTAATATGACTGATGCAAGTTTCTCCAGGCTGATTGTGAGACCAAACAATTTTGATGCTTCAGCAAAGTAATCTAGATGTACTGGAGATCTCCCTCTGTGCTAGGAGGTCACTCTCATCCACAAAAAGTGCTTCTCTTATTAGTAGTTCTGTTGCTCTTATTTTTGCTTTAAGCCTTATAAGATTGAAGACTGAGCGATCATGTCTATATCTGATATATATGCCTCTGTTGAGCTCGTTTGTAGCATGGTTGAGAACTTGGATGAAGAAGAGGTTGAACAGTACAGGGGCAAGGACACAGCCTTGTTTGATTCCATTTGAAATGGGAAAGGAGTCAGTGAGATCTCTGTTAAAAAGTACCTGACCTGGCATCCCCTCATGGAATAAACAAATGATCCTTACCAGTTTTGGTGGGCAACCAAGTTTGCTGAAGATCATCCATAATCCTTCTCTACTGACCGTATCAGATGCTTTTGTCAGATGAATAAAGATGCTGAACAGACCTATGCCAGACCTCATCACGGGATTAATAAAAGGCAATGGCTCTAGATGCATAATACAAAATGAAAGGACAGTTATTGCTGAAAGGATAAGCACCACTGCACAAGGCAAAATCCTTTCCCTCAAGTGTCTTTGAATTATGGGACCATGGTAAAGTGATCCAAAAATAGTAATACTTTCTTTCAAGAAAACATCACTGGCTATAGATTTTGCTAAATCCAGTATTTTTCAATAGTTAAAATATCAGGTACTTAATAAAGCAAGTTTCTTGTTACTGTGTATAGTTTGTACCTCTATTTATTAGGCATATAATTGCATAACTGAGTCAAAAAACACTGTATGCTTTACAGTAAGCCTTGAAACTCCTGGTGAGTTATAATATAACCAACACATTTATTAATAAATATTCTGTAAAGAATGGACTAATAGGGCCTTGGTCAATACATACAGTCCTTCATTTCTAAGTTGTATCTATCTCAGTCTTTGAGCATTCCTAATGAGGTTAACACTGCAGTCTCTAGGTACTGGTTCAGATCCAGCTCATGTCAAAAGTGACCCAGAGTTAGGGCTGTTAGAACATAACATTAAATTTCACAATGCACATCTGTGTTTAGTTTTTAGTGGACAAGCAGTTTGCATCATAAAATTGGAAATACTAATCCTCATTAGCAACTGTCCTTGCAATTGGCAGCATTGTTGGCAGCCTCAGCAGAGGCAAAAGGCTTGAATCAGCCACAGAGGTAGCCTTGCAGGTCAAGGTAGGGCCAAAATGAGAGAATGCAAAGGGGAAGACCCTGCATTGTAGCAGCTAGTGCTATCGATAGACTTCAATTTCCAGGGCTGTCAATATTCTACCTTTATATCGATAGACCTCAAATATTGCAGACCTTACCTAGGATCCAGTCCAAATTCCTGACTTCCTGGGCTTTGGATTTAGGGTGACCAGAGGTCTCGATTTTATAGGGACAGTCCCGATTTTTGGGTCTTTTTCTTATATAGGCTTCTATTACCCCCCACCCCCATCCGATTTTTCACACTTGCTGTCTGGTTATCTTATTTGGATTAGGGCTGTAGTTCATGTTCCCTTGAAGCAATTTGGATCAGCTAAATAAAGTCAATGAAAGTGTTGCTTGGATTTGGCCTATTCTGAAAGTTTGAGGAGATGAGTAAAATTTTCTGAAACATTTAAGTCACATGGGAACCTAAATCCCATTGAATTTCAGTGGGGCTTAGGGCTCCTCAGTTAATTAGATGCTTTTGAAAATTTTAACTGATCTACATTTGTCTGGTAGTAAACCACTGAAGGCAAATTGAGTTCAAGGTCAGCCATTCAAATACGTCTGAGAGCAATCATGGAGCTGAAGTATCCACTGCACATTACACAAACTTAATGATGAAACACTTTTAATATCATATAGGTTTAAATATATCCACAAACATTTCATTTTCATCAAATGGAGTAAATTACCCACAGTGGTGACAGTGAATTCAGTCATCACAAGATTGATTAGGAACTCTCCGAAAATGCCATTACATCAAATGAGGCTCTCTTATGTGTACACTACTCATCTCTGAGTAACCACATGACTTTCTTGATATAGACCCTATCCTTTATCCTGTACCCAACCTTGTCACATTACTTCTATCATATCATGTGTGATACTGAAGCTCTTTGGAGTAAGGGGTTTGTATTCTATATTGGGAGGCATCTAGCGATGTTATTAATGAGAATGTTGTAGGGATCTCACACCCTAATGTTGAAACAATTGTGTATCAGCACAGTATGCGTAATGCAAATGCTAACAAAAATGAACCCGAATATTGCAAACTCAAGTAAAATGAATTCATCAGGTAACCCGAGATTGTGTTTGCCACTATCCAGCTAGGGTGGACATGATCTTTTCTGAAGTGGTCAGGGAAGAGAGAGACGTCACAGAGTAGGAAAAGGGCTGATTGAGACTCACTGAGTGAGAGAGTGGAATGAAACTGTATGGAAAGTTAATTTAGTCTGGAGGGAAAAAAAGAGTTTTCAGCCCACTTCCTTCCTCCACAGTAAAGTCTATGATACAATACGTACATACTACCTCACTGCAACACAACTGTTCTTGCTCTTTCTCTCTACCAAACTTGTATTTTACAGTGTATGTTTTGCTTTATTTGACCTTCTTTATTGCTACTCTGCAAACAAAGTGGCTGGTTATGCTCACAATGAGATTATAAACTTTCTACTTCTATTCTATTAAGCATGGCCTGTAACAATGCACACACTGTACCACGTTATACAAATACATGTAATCCATCAAACAAGTCACAACACAGAATTCTTTAAAATGGCTATAACCAATCTATAACCCATTTTCACATTGTTAATTATGCATAGAAAGCAAATTAAGTGAACGGCTGGAACTAAAACCTATGTTATGCATGAATCAAAACAGATACGGAAACAGAGAACAAAGCAAAGGGGGGTTGTAATGCGAAACATCCAACAGTCCATACTTGTTAAAGGTTTGGGAAATTAAGGTAACTGAAAGAAAAGGTTTGGGGATAAATGGATCCAGATGATCCTTTTTTATCATTAGTCTCCCAATGGCATTCTTCCAACAGAAGACTAACACTCAGTGCCCACTTAGACAGCTGTCTAGAAAATGCATCTTCTAATTCTTTTCTCTCTATGATTATAAAAAGTACCAGACCTAAAACTTCATTGATGGAAGTCCTCTGTGTACTCACTGAACAAATGCAGTCCAGTCCTTTTCCACCTCAGTTCTTGATCTCTCTGAGACTGACAGAAACAATGACAACTGGATTTATTATTTGCTTGACATAGACACCCCTTCCAGTAGGACTGAAACTGAAGCTACCTGTCCTTTTACATAGACCATCCACAGCTGCTGCGGTAACAGATTTGTGCACTAATATCCTCGATTTGGATTCATAGAAAAGTAAAACAGTTTGTCCTATTAACAATTCCCTGAGACATCTAATTCCCCTGCAACATTACTTTCTAATGGGCTGATCCTTTGAAGTGTTGAGTACATTTTATGAGGAGGTACATCTTCAACTCCCATTGACTTCGGTGGGAATTGAGGGCACTCGGTATCTAACAGGATGGGGCCTTAATTTTTTAAGTTAGTGTTTTGCATCCCTTCAGGACAGACTGTCCCGACAATGTTTTCTGTCATTTTATGACTTACCTTGAAATATCCTCATTATTTGTAGTGCAGTAGCACCTAGAGGCTCCAATGAGCGACCCCACTGTTCTAGGCATCTACGATGTTATTACAATGCTATGTTATACACACAACACAAAGATAGATTATAGACTATTTGGGCAGGGGCTAACATATGATACAGTATGTACACCCACACACACACACACTGTATGTATATATATATATACTCTGTGTGTGTGTGAGAGAGAGAGAGAGAGAGAGAAACAGCCTAGACAAAGCACATTAACATAAGAATTACCATATTACAAAGTAGATTGTGGGAATGTATATCTGAAAACCATTTTTATTCTTTGGCTGGGTGAGGAGGGTGTCATTCACTGGGATTAATTAGTATTGCAGAAGTCACTAAGTACCCCCTACAATAAACAGAAAAGTACTTGTACCTCTACCTGCCAGATAACACGTAAGGGTTATTTGGTGACTATTTGCACAAGCCAGAATAAGGAAAAGAAAGATAGAAGGATTCCGCAATAGAGGAAAAGTCACAATCGAGAAGTTAGGCTCAGGGAGTAACTCTAATCAAAGCCCAGTAATTATAAACCTGATCCTGCAAGGTGCTAAATGCCCTCAGTTCCAGTTGAATTCCATGGGAACTGAAGGATCTCAGTACATTACAGTAGCTGCTCAGCATCTTGCAGGATTGAAGCCCTCTGATTGTATAAAGTACCTGTTATGATCCAGTTTTTGCCACCCTTGTCGGTCACAAGTAGTTCTACTGTTTTCAGTGGTGGTACTTGTAGACTAAGGTACTACTTAGTGTAAGTGTGGCAAAATCTAGCCCTATTATTTGGTAAGTGAAGATATGAACGAGACAGGGAAATATTCTCTTAGCAATAAGGTTTATATGTATAATGAAATTTGTATTAAAGATCACCTCCAAAAGGCAATCTCTTCTTTAGCAACAACTTTGAAGTATCCCTATGCAGTTTTCTTTTATCTGTATTTTCCTCGTCCTTGGATGGATTGCTCAAAACAGGTTTCCCTTTTTAAAATATGCACAAAAAAAGCCATCAGAATGAGGATACGTCTCTCTTTAAATGTATCGGTGATGTGACGACAAATTGAAAATTGCTGATTGCTCCGTGTTCTCAGTTCTTCAAAGCAACTAAAGAGCCTGTCAATTACAAGCTATTGAGCTTGACCTTAAAAACTGTCACTGAAAATGAAAAACTCTCTAACAAATCATGTCCCACAATATTTCTTGTTGAGTAATAAGTGGTGGCATCTTCACCAAAGGAAGGATACACATGACTGGATCATTGACTGTTCAGGTGCCCCACACTCGGCTTCTTAAAAATCTTGTAGCAATTATGCTAAGTTTAAAGTCTAAAAGCTTCCCTACATCCTTTCCTTTATCCCAAATTAATGGCCATGGAAATCTCATTGCACCACTGCACTTGGATATATTTGTCTTTCTCCTCTCTTTAATAGGAGACACGCAGTAAGTCTCTTGCCTTTCTTATCACAGCAATAATTACTGTCTACCATCCTCCAAAATAACAGCCTTCATTAATACTTGAATTTAAAGCCACTGAACACTTAGCATTCTCAGTACTCAACAGATATAATAGTGAGCCAAGTTAGAATAAGGAGATCCCTGTTAATATCTGTGGGTTTGACCGTGTCATGTACACATAGCCCTGAGTTGGGGATTAGGTAGAGTTGCACTTTGCCATGGATTCTCCTGGCCACATACTATTATACCTCTTCATGGGGTGCACCTTATCCCTGCCTAAGCTCAAGCCGTGTGACGCCACATGAGTTAGAGGAAGGGAACAGCTTGTTCTACATATGAAATGTTTAAAGAAAAATGAAAGCATCACTTACCCTTAACTTTCCTTTGCCACTATCTTCTTTTTAATGGCTGCCTGAACTTAGGCTCCTAAATGCTTAGTTCGGTGCCTGGGGGTAACATTTTCAAAAGTATCTAAGTGACCTAAAAGCCTAAGTCCTGTTTTCAAAAGTGATTAGGCACTTATGGCCATATTTGTAAAGGTATTTAGGTGCCTAAGATTCAGCTAGGTACTAAGTGAAATGATCAGAATTACCTATAGCTCGAATCTGACACCTTCAATGTACATTGACAAGTACCTGACTCCACAAGTAGGTCCACTGAAACCAATGAGACAAGATATAGAGTGAGGTCCTATCCCACTTGAGTAAGGGTCTCATCTGGCCAAATTAGAGCAAGATCCATGTTAATCGTGGTAGGCGATTTCAGTGGCCTAGGCAATCACAGTTTGGAAGACTTTACTCTCTTCTCTTGAAGAGTTAAATCACTGACACACTGGGAAACTTCTTCCAGAACTGAGGGAAAAAATATGTAAATTGCCCTTTCCAGGATCCTTTCTATAATTTTTCCCCACTTCACCATTTTGAATTTGGGGTCACATTTTGCCACCCTTACGCATGCTGAGTGGTACCTAATTCTGCAAGTAGTCCAATTTTGGGCTAAGGTCCTCAGGGTCCTCTAGCCAGTCAATGACACAGTTAGGAATTACAGTGGCCAACTCCCTGTACCTAGCAAAAGGGGGCCCTAACCCATGACAAGGGTTCCTAAGCACTAGGGCAATACAAATATATTATTATAGAAGGGCTGCAGAATATGATTATTTTAAAATTCTATTTTAATTTGTAACCAGGCATCTTATCTTAAAAATGACCCACAGGACAGAAGCAGAAGAGGCCAGAAAACATTTCTCTAATCTAGCACAAAATGAGGACAGGATGCTCTCAATTCATGCAGACAGATTGGTCCCTGCTCTGACTCCATTGATTTCCTTGGTGTTACCCCAGGGATGAACTTGTTTCTGCTCTTCAATGCCCTAGAGTCGAATTGAGTTTCTGGCTCTGGCTTCTCTCCCTTGCCCGAAATCTTTCTGGCTGTGGACCAGCATGCAGTTTAAGCACCCGAATTCCACGTTTAATTACAGTGTTTAAATAACGATGTAGAGCATTGATTTCATTTACTTACAATAAAGCAAACTGGCTTTATGTATTTAACATCTAGGGCTCTTCCTGTCTCTATTAGACTTGGTTCCATTTGCTATTTAATCATCTTCTGTCGATTATAAATTCCTAAAGAGGTTGGTCTCCTTTTTACCATTAGAGAAACTGAATACCCCTGGCATTTTAGCAGCTTTTAGTTAATGTCCTGGAGACAGAAATTTGATTGACATGAAATAGATTGCTTATTTGACTATTTTTTTAATATTATGCTTTTACAGCTCTGTTTGAACAACTATGATATGTGGACAGTCTGGCCTGAATGGTCAGTGACATTAAGGACCCCTTTATACCACTCTGCAGCATAAAAGGACTTTGAAGTGGGTGTAAATGTAATTTATATCCACAGAGCAGTGTAAATGGGTCTTAGTATAACGGAGAATCGGCCTCTGTTAAGTAGTCCCCTTGCTGCCTTCAGAATCTGACTGTAGAATGCCATAGCAACAATTAAAAACTATTAAAAACTAGGAATCCTGAGGTTTAGAAAGGCACCAAGGGCCAGATTGAAATCTATGGCAAAGCTCTCACTGAAACTGAGGATAGTGGGATCACACTCCTTGTTGTTGCGTTTTGTCTGTATTTTCTTTGTGTTCTGGTGCTGCAGTAGTTTTTGAAAAGTAAACACCATTGTGGGGTTGGGAATAGCCTGAGGGGCTACAAGAGGGCAAACAAGACAGCCACAGGTTTGTTTGAGTTTTGGTGACCTCTTGACTTGGAAAGGAAATCAAATTCAAAGCCTTTCTAGTCCCAAAGCAAATTCTCCAGAGTGGCTTGTGGGTTGACCACGCTCTCTGTTTTCATTGTACACCTTTTGTTCAGTGTTTATACCACTGGGGAAGCTCATTTAGCAGCTTTCTTGCGCTGGTTAGGAGCAGCTTTATATTAGTAATAATAATAATAGCTTCTTGACTGTTCTTAATGCTGATCTGCAATGCCGATGCTGCGACTGTACCAGTGTAAATGGATGAGATGCAAATTCCTACTGCTGCCTGCAGCTGGACCAGAAACACTGCATTTGTTTACTCCCTAGACCCTTTCCTACTGAGGACTGCTAGAAAGTTGTTGAGTTTTCTTCCTGTCATCCTTTGTAGAGTTGCCAGAACGTTGTGTTCAAGTTTACAGAATCCCATCAGTTCTGCACAGAGTCCATTATAAACTCACCTAAGAGACTTTTACCCTGTTTCTTAATATTCCATCTACCACTTGTCAACTTTGACTTCAGCACAGTTTCACTATCAATCTGATTCGTTAGTTTACCTTCCAGGGAGAGTTTTAATGTCCAGATACAGCCAGGAACTCTGTCTCCTCTGAAAGATAATCAGTGGTTATAATAATATGGGGGTGGAGGGAATGGAGAAAAGAGGTCTAGGATCATGATTAGGGGAGAACAAATGCTCGTTATTAGATTCTGACATAGCCATAAACATAGTGGCAGTGTGCTACCCAATGCTTTGAAAGAGGGAAATGAACAGGAAGTTTAGGGCAGGGCAATTTCTAAGACTGAAGAAAAAGAACTAAAATTGATATGATACCTTTCTGGGAGCTGCCGAACAATTTCAGATGAGACAGACCTCCTGACTATATCCGGGCATTAAAACTCTCCTACCACGTTCTGCAAGAGTAGTGGCGGTGTATGTCCCATGTAATGTCCGCAAGCCATTCATGGAATTACATTTTAAATGCCTAAAATCCCTTAATTTGGATGTGGCAGTTCTCTCTTCCTATTCTGGAATTATGTGTAGCATCCCTGAGACCTGTTCCATGCCTGCTGGGTTCCACCCCAGAGATGGATGTGTTTCATGTGTATTGAAAGTACTTTGTAAAGAACGTTTGGATCTTTAGCAATACAAGACACTATGTCAGGGTGGAGGGGGATTGTATTCCTGGCCTGCTAAATGCGTTTATCCAGCCCCCCTTCACAGATTCACAACTTTGATCTTAGAAAGGGTTTTACTCTCCACCGCCTCTTTTGCAGTCACTTACACCGATGCAAAGGGGCTGTAAATTCTCCCATTCTGCACTATCATTTTATACCCACTTTGCTCTCTCTTTAGTCGGGTGTAAATGACCACACAAGGGGCAAAGCCATGGTGAGCCAGGCCCTATATCCTTAGCCCTTATGCTTGGAAAGGTAGCTTTCTGAGGCTTGGCTACACTTGCGAATTACAGTGCATTAAAGGAGCCCCAGGCACACTAGCTCGCTACCCGTCCACACTGGCAAGGCACACAGAGCGCTCTGACGCCACAACTAGAGCGTTCCTGGTACTCCATCTCAGAAAGTAGAATAACATTTGATGTGCCCCCACTGGAGCACCCCAGCATCAGTGTGAACCAGGTGTTGCATTACTGCGCTCTGATCAGTTTCTGGAAATGTCCCATAATCCCCTTAAGTCAAGTGGCCACTCTTACCATTGTTTTGGCTATGCCCTTTGAAAGCTCCATTTCTGACAGCCAGCTGCTTATCTGCTCCGAGACAAAGCAACTATTACTGTGGAATGCTGTATGTGAGAGAGAGAGAGGCGGGGGGAGGGGGGCAGGATGAGGTCTGCTGCCGTCTGAACTTACAAGACAGCATGCTGTCATCTCAGTCCCCCCAAAACCCACTCTCTCTCCCCTCCACAACACACTCCCTGTCACACTCCACCTCTCACCCCCCCATTTGAAAAGAATGTTGCAGCCACTTGCATGCTGGGATAGCTACCACAATGCACTGCTCTCTGTGGCCATTGCAAGAGTTGCTAATGTGGCCATGCCAATGCGCTGGCAGCTGTCTGTGTGGACAGACGACAGCGCTTTCCCTACTGCGTTCTACGAAGGCTGGTTTAACTCAAAGCGCTCTACATCTGCAAGTGTAGCCATGCCCTAAATGTGAACAGATAGAGCAAAGCCACAGACAGCCTGAAGCAACAGATAGATGTGAACAGACCCATTCAGTTCAGTGGCCTGTTAACTCTTATGTGTGATGTTGGTGGTATAAGGACTAGATTTTCAAAAGGCATTTGCTCACCCAATTTGTAGATGCAGTCACTGCAATGGATGCTCAATGTGGGTACCATAATTGCATGTGCAAGTGGCCTAGAGTTAGTGGAGGCAAATCAGCTGTGGGTTGAGGGTAGTATGTGGCCACAACTTCATAACTTTGGTCCATGGGCCATAATTAAAATTGTAATTTGGCCTTCTCCACAAAGTGGGTTTGATTCCCACTGGGCTTATTCTCTTCAGGGAGACAGTTACAGCTCCTTGATGTTGTGGGCCAGCCTGCAATGGCTCTGTCCTGTCCTGAGTTAGAGCAGACATGGGGGGACCATCAGCTAGCTGAGGATTGGCAGAATGAAGCTTACCCCATGCCTAGCCTTTCTCTGACATTCCCCCTTACAGTGGTGGGGATCCAGTTGGCACAAGCCCAGCTCATCTGTCTTTTTCCCAGCTGAAAACTCCTCTCTGCTGAGGGAATTCTCAGCTGGCCAGTTACAGCCAGAGCAGGCTAACAAATAAAAACCGAGAATGCTAAAAGTAAGGCTTTATCCACTTTCATTATGATTACAGTCTTCTGCAATACAGCTAGGAGCAAGTCATTATGTTTCCAGAATACGTAGTTTCAAATGCATATTTGAGTTTTGTAAACATCACCAAGAACTACTGTGTCCACACTATAAGTATTGGAGATCCACCACTGAAGCTCTATAGTGTAGACCTTGCCTGCATTGACAGAAGGGGTTTTTTCCCATCACAGGACTAAACCCACCCCTTTGAGAGGTGGTAGCTAGGTGGATGGAAGAATTCTTCCATCCACCTAACAATGCCTATATACCAGGTCTTAGGTGGGCTTAACTACATCTTTCAAGAATGTGAATGTTCCACACCTCTGAGTGACTTGGCTAGGTCAAACTGTAGACTAGGCAGAGTCTCCTGGCTTTTGCGATGGAAATGGCACTGCTAGCAGCAGCAGCAGGCACTGTTTTAATGTGAATCCCCAAACTCAAAAACAAAAGGATTATGGAGGTTGTGTTCATAAAACAAAAGGAGGTGGTAAACCAAAATGAAGCATTTCCAAAAGTTGGTTAGTTTGTTTCCCATCCTGCTGGCATCGACCCCCACAGAACGACATACTTATTTGCCATTGAAATCTTTGGCTGATAATAAATAGGATTGGAGCCACACACTGCAATTGTTTGATCCGTCCTAGTAGGCAGAAAAACAACTCACCCTCCTGGATTATTTTAAAAAGAAGAGCTACTTGCTATTGTACAGTATCTAGTGCTAACTGCTTTGAGCATCTATCAGCCCTGCAGAGCTTCCTTGTGGAATGAGGGAACCAGGCTGAAGTGCCTGCTCTAATGAATAGCTAAGTATGTTATAGACCAGGGGTCGGCAACCTTTCAGAAGTGGTGTGTTGAGTCTTCATTTAGTCACTCTAATTTAAGGTTTTGTGTGCCAGTAATACATTTTAACATTTTTAGAAGGTCTCTTTCTAGAAGTCTATAATATATAACTAAACTATTGTTGTATGTAAAGTAAATAAGGTTTTCAAATTGTTTAAGAAACTTTATTTAAAATTAAATTAAAATGCAGAGCCCCCTGGACCGGTGGCCAGGCCCAGGCAGTGTGAGTGCCACTGAAAATTAGCTCACGTGCCGCCTTCGGCACGTGTGCCATATGTTGCCTACCCCTGTTATAGACAGTGAAATAGCTTCACTAGGAGCGAGGAAAAGAGTCACCCTAGTGTATCTCATAGCCCGATCGACAGAACACTTATAGGGAGGGGGGAATGCTGCGTTAAAATCCTTGCTCCTCCAGATCGTGCACAGGTCACAATGCCACCCATGTAATTTTGGCTCCATGGCCCCCACTGTCATGATGTCACAGTGGGGCAGCCAGTGCTGGTCCTCTACGCCACTGGCATGGGGCCAGCTCCTGCACGAGGGCTCCCTTTCAGGGGTCTGCAAGTCCTCGCCCCCACTTCCAGCACTCCATGTCTCCTCTCAGGGATGGAGAGTGACACTACACCTGAGCGGACCAGGCTGGAAGGCAAGGGCTCAATGTAGTGCCGAGCTGGTGGGCAAGGTGCTGGCCAGGAGCTGCAGCAGGATGGCTCCATGGGGATTGACATCGTATACCAGCTCAAACATTTCTGGGGGTGTCCTTGTTTGTTTCCCGCCTTGCCTGGGGCTATCTTCAGGAGGCTGCCAATGAGCTATTAGCCTACAGCACCTCCAGATATTTTGGAGGGAAGTGGCTAAGCCTCTTCTGGACCTTCAGGATGAGTGCACTTCCACCCCAGCCCCAACTGGAGTCTCTGAAGCAGAGTAGGCCACTGGGACCCCCTGAGCCTCCTCTTCACAGGAAAGTGGGCGCCAAACAAGAGAGGGAGGAGGAACTGCTTTTGGTGGGAGGTTGTCTTGCAAGGATGGAACTAGGCCAACCAGTGGCCCAGCACTGGTGCTACCCGGCCCCAGCATCAGCCCCAGCACCAGGACACCCACCGGCCCCAGCATCAGCCCCAGTGCTAGGCCACCCACTGGCCTCAGCATCGGCCCCAGCACTGGGCTGCCGGCCACGCCCAGTGCCATCCCCAGTCGCCTGTTGGCCTCCAATGGGAGCTGAGCTCCCACTGGCTTGGGAGAGAGGGAAGAGGTTTAGCCTCCTCTGGCCTATTATACCCGCTGCCCATGATTTTAAAATCAAGCAGTTCTTAGAGTTTGTCACAGATAGAAGAGTTCAGACTTCATTTGTAATTTTAAAAACAACCTTTTTGGTTCACTTTTAACCTGATGTGAGGAACTCCCTTTTCTTCCTCTAGTTAAAATTAATGCCCCTTCATGCCAACAAAAGTTACTGTTCGAGGGGGAAAAGGTTAATCTATTTACAATTTTGTAAAAGACCCCCCACAGCTATCTAAGACCTCACAGATGTCTCTATTCTGTGCCCAAAGCCCATTCAAAACTTCATGTCAGAAGCAGGGAGACACCTCTGCTCCTAAAGAACAGGGCTAAGCTCCTCAAAGGTATTTAGATATTTCAGTTGGAGTTAGACACCTATTATCTTTGAGGATCTGGGCCCAGGTACTGATTACTTCAGCTCTAGGGAAACAGTTACCATTAGTACTAGGTCTATGTATTTCTGGCTCCATCCAACAGAGGGCAGTGGTGCAGGTTTACATACACTGGGCAGTATATTGTAGTAGTGTAACAGAGGGAGACTGATGAAGAAAGGAGGGGTATTCAAATACCGATATGTGAGATCTGCTACATATTATTTGGTTTATTCCCATTGAATCCCCATCTTGCAACTTGTCTGCATGATGACTTTGCTGATATGAATCATTAAGGTTTATATTATCTTTATATGAGCCTTGCATCAACAGTGAACTTTATACTAGCCCTGCATGAAGAGTGAATTGAATGAAGAGGTTTTCTTATCTCATTAACTACCACTTTGTAGTTTTATGCCCAGAAAACATTTCAGAGCATTGTTGGATGCCCTTAAGCCAGCCACTGTTAGTCCACATTAATGTTATCCCCATTCTTTCTCAGAGTAGCCTCTTGGGGACAGAAACATCAGCATCTGCCCAGACCCCAAGCCACTATTTAGTACATGCTTGAGAATAAAGGAGTCATTATAAAGTGTCATCTGGGAATGGCACAAGTAATACCATTATCAGTAACTGGCAATACATACAGGGATCAAAGGGAGACTCCCAATGTGTCCCCCTCATTTTCCACTGGAAATGGAAGGAAATTGGGTTTTTTGTTTGTTTGTTTGTTTGTTTGTTTGTTTGTTTGCTCCAACCTGTGGAAGTGAGCCTCGATTTTTTGCTTACATAGATCTTTTCCCAAAAAGTGAGTATAATGTAAACAAGCAAAGAACCTTACAGACTGGGTTGAATTTTGTGTGATTGTGCTTATATATATGTATGTAATTAAGGTTGCATTGTAAGTTACAGCTTGGCCAACCGATTGCATAGCCTCCCTATTTTTTATTAGTGTAAATTCATTTGTTACTGTTCGTAACTTTTCCCTCCATAGAGTAGGCGGACAACCCCACCTCCTCTGAACCATAATACCAAAGAGGAAGGGACTGTAACACTAAGTGGGGAGAGCCGAGTGTGGTTTACAAATACCTCTGTATGAAAAAAAAGTGATTCTCTCAAACTAAGTTTAGTTAGCACAGGCATAGAATCATCCACTAAATAATGCAACATATAATCTTAATGGCTGTTAATTAAGAAAAAAACATTAACATGCAGAAATCTAATTTACCATATGTCCTGCCTGGTAATTGAAGGGCAGGAAAAGGGTAAATGTGGATTAGATTGTAGAAATAATGATACCTATCCCTAATAAAGTGCATTAGTGTCATCAGAACCACTCAATATATTTACAACCAGTATAGCCATCATCCCATTGCATCTGCTGAGATTTAATTATGAAAGTAGCACTGGTCTGTTAATATTGTTTTGACCTGACTTAATTTGCATTTTGTAATTTATGCAAATTTCACAAGGTGAGAGGGGATGAAAGAGAAACTTTGTCAGTGAAAAACTCTTTGAATGCAGATTAAGTGAAGATTAGATACAGAAAATAATGTAGAGTAGTCAAGAGGAAAACCACCAAAATTGCTTGCTATTAAGAAAAAAATTTAACTTACTTGACATCCATGTTATAATCAATGTTTATTATTTGCTTTTGCCCACCCTAGTCTGGTATTTTGTTGCTATCATAGCAAATGGATATCACAAGTAATGTGACCTTACCCAACAACCATTATAGGTCTTTATGGTACCATAGAGAAGCTTTCCTAAAATAAAAGCCTCATGCTTGCAAAAATTGTTTGTATTCCATTTATACATAATTATTTTTTCCATTGAAAAAGCAGCTTTTGTTTATAGATCTGATTCTTCTTTCACTCGCAGAATGTATATCAGGAGTGATTTCTTTAAAAGCTATGTGATTACACTCGTGTAAAATTAGTATGGGAGGAGAATCAGGTGCATGTTTTCTGCCTAAGATCATAGAGCCAATGGACCCAATTCTTCCTTCAGTTACACCAATGGAAGCAGCAGCTACACAGTTCAGGAAGAATCAGGTCCAGTACATCTCTGATTATTCTTTGGTGCTTTGCCCTCTTTCCACCAGAAGTCCCAGTCTATGCTATTGAATTAGTCATTATGTCTTGATTGATTTTATTTCTTCAAACATGCATATTTATGTGCTTTGCAATTCCTGTAAAAGAAAGATAAAAGGTGTCACAAAACATTAGCCCCCAACTTTTCAAAGCAAAAAGTTACCCTTGAGATTCCCATCAAAGGAAAACTGCAGTGACTAGCACCGTTGACACCTTAGTAAATCCTAGATGAGAATTTTCAGTATCATTTTTCAAACTATGCCACTGTTTTATCAGTGTTTCTCACAGTTGTGACTGATAGTGGCCTCTCTCACTAAAGGGTGATTCAAAGCCAACTGAGGTCTTTCCATTGACTTCAATGGATTTTGAATCAGGCCTAAGAGTTGCATGGGATCCCTGAATGCATAGGGCTAGTTCTGGTGTGCAATATCTCTCTCGTCTCAGACTTCAGCGCAAAGTAACCAGATTTCACGCCACTGCTGGTTGGGAAAAGGGTGCAGTTTTTCCCAAGGAAAATTTCAATGTTTGGACAGATATTTAAAAACTGAAATATTTCATTCGCAAACCAAAGTATTTCAATTTGGAAACACTGCTGCGTGCCTCAGGGGAGTTGTAGTTTGAGTGCCTAAACCTCCTCTTCTGTGCTCCCTGCTCAGACACCTCTCCCATGATGCACCACAATTTTCCCTCTTGCAGACAGGAGGTGATGGGCACATTATGGAAATGCCTGCCTATGATGCATCATAGGAGACGTAGTCTGGCTGGGGCTCTCAGTCCACAGAGGAGCATAGGGATATGAGGCAGAAGAACTACAACTCCCATGAGGTCTGTTGTGGTTATTGGACCAAAAAGTTACCCAAACTCGGTTGTAAAAAGTATGTGAAAGTTCATAAGATGTTACAATAACCATGAAAAAATAAGTCCATTATTTATGAAGATGAATGTTATAATAGGCACAAGAAAACCAGACAAAGAAACTATATTAGTCCAAGTAACCAGGGCCAACTGATATAATTTCAGAACTATGTGAGCTCATACTTTATAAACAACAAAATGTGGGAACAAAGTTACCTATGCCAAGTTATCTTATGGCTTGAATTGGTGGACTAAATAATGAGAACCTTTACTCCTTTTGTGGGGGCTTAAAAAGAGATGTTGGGTTTTGGGGGGGAAGAATCAGCTTCTCCCAGTTCATCTCCCATGTCACCTTGCATCCCAGCTATCTCAGCTCATCTTATCTTCCCTGACCCCAAGACTGAAGGCACAAACTATACCGGAAGACTTCATTTCAAGAGGCAGACCAGCTTTTAAGTTTAAGGAACTTGTTTTTAACCTGTGAGTGCTGAAAACCTCCATCATGACTTCTAGCCCTCAGGCCATCAGTGGAAATACCTAATTGCCAGCATGTCAGAGACATGTAAGATGCTGTTTTGCCTCCCTTCCCTGTTGTGTTACTTTCTGCCCTGCTATTTCTTTGCTCCTCTCTCTCTTGGCTTTATGTCAAATCCTGAAATCAACTGCATTGCATCAGCACAACAAGATGAGATTACCACAATCCTGCCCTGTGTAAGGGGAGAAGACCCAACCAGATGATGTCCCTGACTGGAATGTGAACCAGGGACCAAGCAACAGGTGCCATGGTTGACCTGCCAACCAATGCACCCATTTATGACTGACCAGCAATCCAGTGTTCCAAAGACATCAACAAATGTTGTATTTCCCCCCAGCTTTCGTATCCTCTCTCTCCTTCACCTCGTGTCCTTCTGTTTGCTAGAAATGAGAAGTGATTGTCCTTTACAGAACTGAAAGTAAAATTAACCATTAATTAATCATCAAAGAAAGTTGTTCTGAAAATAAGAGACTCTAATATTTTGCCTCCGAAAGGACAAAGGTTTTGATTGGTTTGCATAATCCCTCAATTTCAGTTTCAGCATAAATGTTTGTTTTAATTGTGTTTGATCAAGAAATTTTCGAATGAATGCTTTTGAGTGTTTGCCAAGTAACCTGAGGTTTTTGCAGGGGGAAAAACAACAACCCCTGAATCTCTCTATCACTATTTAATGTTGTACAGTGAAAGAGTTTATAAACACCTTGGATTCTTAGGCCTTTGAGATTTGTATCAATACAATAGGTCTCAGGGTAGAATTTCCAAACTGAAATATTTCAGGTTATTTGCAGAAATATTTTGGGGTTTGGGCATTCTGTTTTTCAACAAAAAAGTAACAATTTTCCATGGAAATCAACCATTGTGCACATTTAATCAAAAACTCCATTTTCTGTTAAACATTTTCAACATTTTTAACTGGCCCTATTTTCCAACCAGGAAACTAACAGTGAGAGGACCCAGAACTGAATGTCTGTGCTCGTTTATGTTCTGAAGTCATGAGATTTACTCCAAAGACCACTGAAATCAATGGAAGTCTGTCTGTCGACTTCCGTAGGCTACAGAAAAGGTGCTATAAAATACTATTATGACATGTAGGCTGTGTTGTTGTAGCCGTGTCTGTCCCAGGATATTAGCAAGATGAGGTGGAGGAGGCAATATCTTTTACTGGATCAACTTCTGCTGGTGAGAGAGACAAGCTTTTGAACTTATGTAGATCTGCAGAAGAGCTCTGTGTAAGCGCAAAAGCGTGTCTCTCTCACCAACAGATGGTCCAATAAAAGGTATGACTTCAACCCACCTTGTTGCTGTATTATGCTTTGTGACAGAGTACTATGGAAGTGCAATGGAACAGACATGAGTAAGGAGCATATCAAAATTCTAAATCAGATGGTGAATTAATGCTCATTATCTTGTAGGAGGAGGGATAGCTGAGTGGTTTGAGCACTGGCCTGCTAAACTCAGAGTTGTGAGCTCAATCCTTGAGGGAGCCATTTAGGCATATGGGGCAAAAATCTGTCCGGTGAGTGATCCTGCTTTGAGCAGGGGATTGGACTAGATGACCTCCTGAGGTCCCTGATAGTCTATCACTGTTCCCTGTGTATTTCTTGGCAAATGGCCTTTTCTGCATGTTCACCCTGAGCTGATGTTCTCTTAGGGGAGAGTTTGGGAGTGGGAAATCACAGAAAGAGACAGGAGTAGGACCCTGCTCTATTACTGTTTCACCTGTAACTTGCCCAAGGTTACTTAACCTCTGTCTCCCATCTTTAAAATGGGAATGATAATATTTAATATCCATACAGCTCACAAGGATGTTGGGAGAATAAATTAATGCTCATAAAATGCTCTAAGGGCCTTGGCTGAAAGGTGCTAGATAAGCAGGTGTTTATGTGAACTACTGCCCTCTCCTGGATGAAATCAAACTGATCATTGGCTGGTCTGAGGCCCTGTAGATTCTGTGGTAGCATGGGTGTAGACAAGAAAGGGCTTTGGCGGGGTGTTAAAAATTGCATTATAAAGAAAGGAATCACTGAGTTTGGAACAGACACTCATATCTCACTTTATTAAAAGTGGGAAGATGTAGTTATGGTACAAAATGACTCATTGAAGTGATATTCAAGAGCTATTGCATTGTTTTTTTAACTCTAGCCCTTCACCCAAACCAGAAAGTTGTCTACCCTCCTGTTTAGCTCCAATGGCCAATTGCTGTGGCTCTGGAGTAAGAGGATTTGAGCTGCATGCTGGCTTCTCTGTGCCGTGCCCAGTGGTCCTGTTGTTCAGTGTGCGATAGTTAAATAATCAGGCTCTGGGTACACAGCAAGAGTAATGCACAAAATCCCATCTGGAAATTTACCAGCCAACTGCTGCCTTATTCAACAGAATCCTCACATCTGCCTTCTCCTACCTTTGCATCTTAACGCTGGAAGGAAAGATCCATCCAGGGATCTCAGGATCAGTTGGACATGACTCCCTTATCAGTTCTGCCCTTGCCCATGCTGCCTCTTTGCTGCTCTGGAGGAAGAATTTCAATCTGCTCCTGTCACATTTACCACCCTGTGTTTAGTGGGGAGACAAAGGCTATGTCCCTCTGAAATCATGATTTCCTACAACTTCATGGGTAATCACCACTCCTAGAAGCAGAAGATAGCTGGGTCTCCTGGAACATGCTGGGCTCCCGCGGCCCCTTACTTTGTTCCTGCCATCTTACCCATTTCACAAGCAGTATTTTACAAGATATGTGGTGTAACTTTCCAAAGAGAAGCCTGGGAGACAGGACTCCTGAGTTCTACTACCACTTCTGCCACTGACTCACTTAGTAAACTGGGAAAGTCATTTCATCTGTGTCCGTTTCCCCATCTCTAAAAATGGGAATAATCCTATTTCACTTGGCCACAGACTGTCTGGTTCCAAAAAAAGCACATTTGTCTAAACGAGGTGAAGAATTAATAGGTACCATAGTCCTTGTCCTATTTTGGGGCATACATACACCCCCAAGATATGAGGTTTATCAGACACCAAGGAGGGAAAATTTCCCTTTGATTAGTATTTGCAGACTCAGATATGCATCAAGATTTTAACACAAAACACTTAAGAAACCCCTTCCCTTCTGTCCCAGATGTAACTCATGGTTGGATTCCATTACCACACAGTTTTACAGGGATTTGACTCCTTCTCCTGTCTAGGTTTGCTCAGTTTAAGTACAGCTAAAAGCTCAGTCACTTCTGTTTGACTTAGGAAAAGTCACTTGCTCAGACCTCTCTCTGAGAAATTGACCTAAAGGCCATTGAGGGCAACCAGAATGTTTTCCATTGATATCAGTGGACTTTGGATCAGTCCCTAAGAGAAGAAATTCCCTCTCTCCCACCCCCCAGACACACACATACACCTTTGGTCAACACCTTCCGTCTTCACAAATCCCATTTAGAACAAATAAGTTCCCTTCAATCAGAAACTTCCCTTTTTTTAGTTTAAAATACCTTGACTTGCTGCATGGAACCTAACCAACAACTGCACAGGAGATTCATCAAAACATTACAGGAATGTTGTAATTTTCTCCCCCTAAAAAATAAATATTACCCAGGAAATTCAGAGTTAAGGTTACATTTTAAAGTAGTCCAAACTTGTTAAGGAATTGATATGCACAAACAACCTTAACTCTGCCCTTTAGGGTTGCCATGCAGTGTCCAGGCAATTAGGATTTATACACGTAAAAAATCTGTGGTCCCAGATTAGATTACATTGATTTTTAAAGACAGAGAAAGAGAGACAAGGTGGCTGAGGTACTGTCCACTGTCAAGCTAAAACTTGCCACTTTCACCAACAAAAGTTGGTCTAATAAAAGATATTACTTCATCCACCTTGTCTCTCTAATATCCTGGGACCAACACAGTTACAGCATCACTACAAATTTTAAAGAGAGTCGATGTATTCATCTTTTTTCCCCTCCATGGTGTCATGGTAACATTTACAAGTTGAAGAATGTATTATTTCTGCAGAAAATGGAAAGCTATTTCCTTTGAGTTTTATTCCCTTATTTTGTTCTGAGTAGTGTTTCCCCATAGGATTTTAGCATACAGGTGTGCTCCCTTCCATACTGCACAAACAATATTTGCTTGAGACCAGGGCAACAAATACAGATTGACTAGATTCATGCATGAATGAACCTTCTTTTTAATGATTCAATGCCTGAATAAATTATCTTATCTATATCTCTTGCCTTTCAGTTGATAAGCTACTGCAATGATATTAAAGATAGTTAAGAATTACCCTCCATGGTATAAATCATCTCGTTGCTATGAGGGATGTCATCTTGTATGACAAAAATGGGAGCGTAGAAAATTAGAAAGGAGATTAATGTCATGATCTGATGCTTTTGCTCATAATATTTTACATGGTTTGCATCTTTCCTGCTTGATCTTCCCATACCTAAAGGTAAATTAGCTTATGAAACACCCAAATGCACTTAATGAGTGATTAGATACAGTAAACATTTAAATTACTCTGTCTATCAAGTGTTTCTAGACCCAATACCTGGGTGTAGAGTTTTAACATATTGAGCTATAGTCTTCTCTAATGAGAAGCTTATTTTTTCATTTCAATTCTACTCTTCTGAAAGGCAACTGCTTGCCATGAGCATGGCAAATTGACCTTCCCTTTGTATTTGACTTGACAGAGTTTAATTCAGAATCCCCTCTTAATAGTGCCAGGAGAAGACACTTGACAAATGTACAAGGCACCTTGTGGCGTGAGACATTGTGTCATAGTAGGCAGTGAGGCCGCAATGCACAAGCTGGCGACTAAGCAAAATTGAAGTAGGACACTTTTTTTTAAATAAAAGTGTCCACACAGAGAGTTGCACTGAAATGAGAAAAGATGTTAATTAAAAGTAATTTAGGTGCAAGTTTGTGTGTAATTAAGGGCTTGTCTACACTAGAAAGATTATTAGTATCTCTAAAGCAGTACAACCCTGCTGGAGTACCATTAAAAGCAGCTAAATACCAAGACCCTAAAATTGAGATACCCCCTCAAAATGCATTCACAATAAAATTTCTAATGCTGTTTCCTTGTAATGATTCACAAAAAAAAACTGGACTTTGAAAGAAAAACCCATGTTTAAAGAAGATTAAGAAATGTTGAACATTAAAGAATCATCATATATTCCATAAATCTTCCTCCCCTTTCTGATAGATTAAGGGTAGCACAGAATAACATATACTGACATATAACATTGAAATATAAAAATGAAGGATTGTTAAAAGGTAAAATTAAAGCTTGCTATTTTAATTTAACGATTTGTAACTATGTATAATGAACGAGTACAGATAAGGTAACAGGCCAAATCCTTGCAGGCCTAAGTGTGGTTTTGCCAATTCTTCTTTTACATGGAATTGTTAATCTTCTTGAAATGATATTGCTGATAGAACAAAGGTAACGTGTTGTAAGATGTAAGTAAAAGATCACAAATTTGCTAAGTTAAAACCCACTTTTCTAGGAAGACCTAAGGCAGGGTGACACAAAAACAACATGACCTGGAAACTGCAAACCCAGCAGGAAAAATACAGAAGTTAAATAATTGAAGCTTGCACATGCATATGTACAGGTTACCTAAAATCCAAAGGGTTGGTGTGCTAAAAGCCAATTAGATAAAAATGAATTAATCTGTAATGTAGAAATGTATAAAAGCCCTAAGTGAACATAGGCTAAAACTGGAGAAACAGTAGCCCAGAAACTGAAGAACTGACACAGGGCTGGCTCTAGGTTTTTTGCTGCCCCAAGCAAAAAACATTTTTGCTCCCCCCTGAACCCCCCTACCACCCCAGCTCTGGGCCTCCCCCCTGACCACACACCCCCTGCCGCCCCAGCCCTGGGCTCTCCCCCGCAACCCGCAGCCCCCTGCCGTCCCAGCCCTGGGCTCTCCCCCACACACACACCGTGTTGCCCAAGCTCTGGGCTCCCCCTTCCCCCTCACCGGTGCCCCACCACCCACACACCCCCTGCTGCCCCAGACCTGGGGTTCCCCCCCCCACCTGCACCCTCCTTCCGCCACAGCCCTGGGTCACTGGTAACTTGCTCCCAGGGCAAGTCATTCAGCAGGAATTTTGGATGTGCACAGAACACACAGGATTGATTTCTATATGGTTACAGAACTGGAGTAAAGTGGAACAATTTTCAGCTTGTGTGATTGGAGGATATGTGGATGCATATTATAAGACTGTTCTCCATAAATGAGAAAAAGTTGAGGTGCCTTTATTATTCTTTTGTTCCACTCTTTCTTTCTATGGGGAATTTCCAATGCAATATCACTGTCTTCCTTTTAAACAAATAAAACTAAACAAACAAAAAAAAGGCAATGGCTGTTGAAAATAGCAATTCCAGTCCTAATAACCACTGGGCAGCATTTCTTGCTTAATTTTATCCTATTTTTTCTACAGCAAGTTACAGTGGATCAGTATATTTGATTTGGGAGAAATGAAGTAACAGCTGCCCAAACTGAGCTTGAGCACGCCTGAATTTGGAGGTGTTCAAATCTGGAAGGCTGGTGCTAGATTCCCTTTCTGAAAATTAGCTAAATCTGGAAAGGAAAAGTCAATTTCTGATTCCATGGCTCAGAAGTGGAAATCCTCCTATGTGCCTGGTACTGTATCTAAAGTTGCCAAAGTCCCCTAGCAGAGCCTCCCCTCCCTTACTTTTCATTTCAAATTCTAGTGGGATCCACCTACCTCCCTCGCTAGGCTTCAGATAGAGAGGGGCACTGTCCATTTAGTCCACCCAATTCCTTCTTTGGGGGCTGCAAGGTGAGGTCACACCAGTATCCCCAATCCAGTCTGGGGATGTCTTCTGAAGGGGATATCTGGGCCAAAGCCTTCTACTCCTAGGGCATGCTTGTTCCCCATTCATAGTGCCACCCCGCTCTAGCAGTGAGCTCTCCATTCACAGCAATCTGCAATATGAAGTTTCAGCTACCATACTCTCCCCTCTCCCTTTCCAGTTGATAGCAGCCAAGGGAATGCTGGGAGATGTAGTTTTTTCCCTACTCCAGGGCTGGCTCAATAGGCAGGTAGCTAACCAAGGAACTACAGCTCCCAGGGCCCCCTGTTGGTTCTCAGCTCCCAGGCTGGATCCCTGTGGGCTGCCATCCCTGCAAATAGGATGCCCCAAGCACCTACTTGCTTTGCTGGTGCCTAGAGCGGCCCCTGAACTGATAGATGGAGCAGACCAAGGGATCAGAGAAGGCGATAACTTTCATGGAAGGTGAAAGAACTTCCCGGTGCCCCAGTGTGACATTACTCACAGTACAATCTGGACTGCTGAACAGCTATATCCTCTTATTTCTACAACCTGGAGTGCCTTTTACACTGCTTTGTTGTGAGAGCAACCACCCCTGGTCTGCTCACACAGAGCCTGCAGCACGTAAATTACTCCCAGCTATACTGTATGAGTGCTAGGACCAGCCATCCTTGAATTATACTGCAGAGCAACATCAGCAAATTCCCAGTCCCAGCCTTTCCCCCAGAAATGTACATCTTGTACTCCTCAGCCCTTTCCTAGACAACACAAGCTCGTATAAAATCCATCATTTATTAATAGAAAAGTATATGCACAGATCCTGTTATGTCAAATGGAGTTTCTGAAACACTTCAATCCAAACACACTGGTTTAGATAAACAATAAAACAAGTTTATTAACTTCAGAAAAAGAGATCTGAAGTGATTGAGGCATAAAAATCACAACTGGTTACAAGTAAATAAAAATTAAAAGGCAACTAATATGTAACAGCAACTTACAGTGAATTCAAAGCAAAGGCGTCTCTCAGCACATGTTCTAGCAGTCTTAGTGGCTGGATTTCTTTCTTCCAGAATCTTTCCCCAGTCCAATGATGCTTCCTTTGTCTTTTGAGTGTTGATGATGCCATGAGTAGAGATGAAGGGAGAGATAACTTTGGGAGTCTGTTCCCCATTCTTATTCCTTTTCCTCTTCTCTCAGCATCATCTCCAGCTTGGGTTCAGGTGACAGAAAGTCAGTGGGGAACGGCAATCTCCAGTTGTTTCATTGCCAAGATGTAACTTTCTCACTCACACCCTTTTTCCTGCCAAGGAATGGCCACTTAGGTGATAGTTCATTTGATTTTGTTGACACCTGGCCAAGGCATTGATTAGCCTTTTGTATCTGAGGAATTAGTCTGTGGGTGCTTCCCTAGACTTGGAATATGTCTTAATAACCTCATACAGTGGAAGCTTATAACTTTATATACAAGGTTGCCACATATATTTTACCAGGACAATAAAGCTCAGTAAATCATGAGTTTTGAGATGATACCTTACAAGGCATAACTTATACAAAATGTATCATAGTCTTGAAAAAGCAGTGAATATGGGGATATAGTTCCATCCTCAGCACATTCACCCCACAGCACACAGCAAAGTGGTACCAGCCAGCAAGAGGAGGGTATGCTGTCACTGCCAACCCCACAGACTGGAGGAGGAGATCCAACCCAACCCAAGCCTAGGAGGGGCTGGTTGTTTTCCTATCCGACAACACTTGTAGTTAGGTCCCCTCAGGTTTGGGTTGTGTTCCAAGGCTTTACTGGTGATGGTGTTTAATGCCTGGAATGATCTTTCTAGGATCTAGGATGCCTGCCAACCAATTGGAAAGCTCTTGTTATTGCACATGTTATACTGAGACCACTTAAATCACCAACCTCTTATAGATTGGATGTGAACGCGCCCTTCAAATAACATAACTGTCAGGATGAGTTAATCAGAAGCCCCCCTACCTAAGACAAAAGGGGTTGTGAACCAACCCAGGAATCTGGACTGAATAGGCAGAGGAGTTAGAGAATAGACAAAAACAGAGAGAGAGGCTGAGGCAAAAAGCAAGAAATCCAAGCAACAGCTGGTACGCAGCTTTTAGGTCTGATGCTGGTTAAAGAGGTTGGGGACTGTAAGCTAAGAAGCTGCTCTTTTTATATTTGATTCCTTGTGTGTACAGAGACACTAGACTTTGTACCTACTTTGTAAATAAACAAAATTTCATCAAAGAAAATACCAGACTCCATCCATTTATACCTCTCACCCCAGGGCAATGACTTTGACTAGCCACCTGGGTCAAAGAGATGCAACAGATACTAAGGTATGGTCTACACTTAAAATTCTTCTCAGCCAAGATCTGTTGCTAATTTCTCACACCCCTGAGCACCTTAGTTAAGCCAACTTAATCCATAGTGTAGCTGTGGCTAGGCTGACAGAAGACTTCCTCTATTGACTTAGCTACCTCCCCTTGGGGAGGTGGTTTAACTACATTGACATATAATACTCCTACCTGTTGATGCAGGAACAATCTACACCACAACGCTACAGAGGTGTAACTGCAGCGCTGGAGCTGCGCTGCTTTAGTGCCCATAGTGAAGAGATGTCTAAGCACAACTTGTCTGACAGCCAGGCTCTTTCAAGTGAGGGACTCCATCTTTGGAATCCACTCCCCTGGGCTGGCCGCTAGAGTATAAGCTTATAGCAACCTTCTGCAACACAAGATATGTAAATCATAGGAACTCATCTAGGATTCCCCATCTCCTGTTCTGTAGCATATTCAAACAGGCTGGCTATTTTTTGCTATTGAAATGCTGTGTCAAAAAGAAAAAAAAATCAGCCAATAAACTTTACCTTTGTAATTAGAATTTGACTATTAAATAAAAGGAGTTGTACTCCAGCTGGCCGTGTTGTGCCATCTGCCAGCCACTGCCTCTGGGAAAGAGAGAGAAGCTGCAGCATAAAGCAAAAAGTTCATTTTCTATAACAGTTTTACTGTCTGTTCCTTAGCTGTATTTAAATGAAAAGAAATTCTAGTGAATGTCCATAAAGAACTGTTATGGAAACAAATGCTTTCAAATTCTCTCTGTCACTCTGAATTCCACACATTTTGACTGGTTCAGTCTGCTGACTAAATCTATTTGTAATAGCACGTGATCTGATATGACAGCTAGTGCCTAGAAGGCTAGTATAAATTGGAAGTTATTTTAGAATTATCATATCATGGCCTTGTCTGGCTTAGATCTGCACAGATTTGTAGTTTGAAATAAATTGTGCCATTAGAATGCATAATATGGCTAATGCTAATGAGCTGGTTGGTTTAATTACTTAAGAAAACAGCTCTAAACGTCTGAGGGGGTGTTTTTTAAACTAGGAGCAGCGAGGCTGCTAATGTTCTCTGTACCACACGTCTTTTGATAGCACATTTACTACTTATCATGTCTGATTATACAACCATCAAATGTTAAAAAGAAGACAGTAAAATCATGTTGAAAAGCACTGACTGATGCTGATATTCTGAACACAGGCAGGTTTTCTTATCCTTGTGAGAGATGTTGTAACGACTAACATCTTCCATGGCAGGCAGAATAATGGGGAAAAGAGCTAATATCCCCAGTACATTACTAACTAAGGAGGGTGTTTAGCAGCAGCATCTACTAGGGATAAACATTTTTCAGCCAGCAGGCCCTGATAACCTGTAGATGTAATATACTCACATTCTGTAATGTGGTTGACTTAATATTGCACGATATTCTGACCAAAGAATTAGCACTATTCAGTCAGAAAAGGACCACGTGAAAAGGATTAAGAACTGGCTAACTGACAGATCTTAATAAGTCAAGGGGAATCTTCATCAAATAGGGGTGTTTCTGGTGGCATTCCACAAGAATCAGACCCAGGCTACATGCTATTCAATATTATCATCAATGATCTGGAAGTAATCATTTCTAATAAAAATTGAGGCTAACACAAAGATCGTTTCAATGGTAAATATGAGGAAGACTGGGTAGTTACACAGAGCAATCTGGATTGCTTGGTAAACTGGGGCCATTCAAACAAAACACATTTTAATAAAGCCAAACGCGAGGTGAAATATCTAGAAACAAAGACTACCAGGCCAGGCTTTAGGAACTGGGGAGTGTATCCTGCAAAGCAGCAGTTCTGGAAAGGTTTTAGGGGTCGGTGTGGACAAGCAATTCAATCTGAGCTCCCACTTCAATGCCGTGACAAAAGGACTAATTCAATCCTAGTACAAACAGGCAAGTAGTGAGTAGGAGTAGGGTGGTGGCTTGACTATTGTACATGGCACTGGAGATACCAATATTGGAAGATCAGTTCTACCATCCATATTTTAAAAAGGAAGTTGAAAAATTGGAGAGGAGGAAGAAAAGGTTCATAAAAAGCTCTGGAAAATATGCATTACAATGAAAGACTAAAGATCACTCTGCTTATCTTAACAAAAAGATCTTGAACAAAATGACTAGATTATGGTGTATAAGTACCTTCACAGGGACATAAAACCAGGCACAAAAGAGCTTGTTAACTTTCAGCCACTGGTTCTTGGTATGCCTTTCTATGATAGATTAAAGTCAGACAAATTCAAATTAAAAATAAGGCAGATTTTTTTTAACAATCAGAGTGATAACCATTGGAGCAAACTACCAAGGACACTGGTAGAATCGCCATCTCTTGAAGTCTTTAAATAAAGACTTGATGCTTCTGGAGGATGTGTTTTAGTCAGATACATGGTTACCTGGGGTTTTCTGACCTCAAAGCTCTTGGTAACTTTTACTCTTGGCATGGCAATGGCAGGAAATAAATCAGTGGAGACATGGCTGTCCGACTGACAGACGATTGATACAGGCAGTACAATGCAAGAGTGCCTTAACCTTAAAGCTACACTCTATTTAGTCTCAAGCACTTACACATGTCCACAACAAGTTGCTAAAACACCCCCAATCCTCAGTAATTATCAAAGTCTGGGGTGGCTCTCGAGTGGGACAGCAGCAACCTTCCAATGGCCAGCCTTCTGTCTGCCAGTGGGAACCCCAAGATATGTCCACAGAGTGATCCAACTAGCCCAAACTGCTCCCCCCTTATTTATTGTGGTAGTACAACAATAACATATCATGCAAAAAGACTTGTTAAGCAAACAATTTCAAAGGTTAAGCAAGAGGTCTCCTCAGATGCTAAATTAGACAGATGTGGTTTTGCAAAGTCCATGTGCTTGAGGGTCCTGACAAACACATCTCAGAGAGCAAATAGAGATAAGTTTCCTGTTTTGTAAAAACACATTCCTCAGCCATTTCAACAGAGATCTTATCATGAAGGATGCAGGGAAAAGCTCCCTTCTTGTGGTCACTCAAACCCTCCTTCCCTCCTGACTGTCTTATGCTAAGGCTGCTACACAGGCCCACTAAAGCCTACTGCAGGGGTCGGCAACCTTTCAGCAATGGTGTGCTGAGTCTTCATGTATACACTCTAATTTAAGGCTTCGTGTGCTGGTAATACATTTGAATGTTTTTTAGAAGGTGTCTCTATAAGTCTATAATATATAACCAAACTACTGTTATATATAAAGTAAACAAGGTTTTCAAAATGTTTCAGAAGCTTTATTTAAAATTAAATTAAAATGCAGATCTTATTAGTTTAGTGTGATCCTTGCCCTTGCTTTTCCTTGCTGAGTTTTCCAATGTCTGGTGGCATCTATTTAGCTACTTTAAGCTGCACACAGGCTTCTGCGTTATAAGTTGATAACCGGCTGGCAGGAGGTCAACAGCTGGAACCCCAGATTGGCAGCTGAGGTGAGTGGAGCTGGCGACTGGTAGGGCTGTGCAGGGCTGGAAGCCTGGATCCTGTCTGGCAGGGGGCCTGCCCTGGAACTCCAACTGGAAGCAAGGTGAGTGGGGCTGAGGGGACCCCAGCTGGCAAGAGGCCAGCAGCCAGAACCCCAGAGCATCAGGGGGCTGACCGCCACCTCTCTGGGATTTCCACCACCGGCTAGGGTCTCAGCCCGCTGCCAGCCTGGGGTTCCTTCCCCCAGGCTGGCAGTGGGTGCTAAGTAGCACCGGGCGCGACCCCGGCTGGTAAGGGACCAGCAGTGGGAACCCCAGAGCGGCGGTGGGCTGAGCAGCTCAGCCCGCCCCGCATGCCATCAAAAATCAACTCATGTGCCACCTTTGGCACAGGTGCCGTACGTTGCCAACCCCTGGCCTACTGACTCGCCTGTTTTTGGCAATAAACATGATAATCGATATTCCAACTAGCGGCAGTGGTCCAGGCAGTTTACTGTCAATTTCTGCAAAGCATCTTTTCCTAGGATTCCTTTTGCAAACTACATATAAACTATAAACCTCTCCAACCCATCAGTGTATAATCATGCCACAAGTGGGAGGTGGGGGACTCGGGATGTCTGGCCTCCATATAGGGTGCAGGTGCTGCAGAAGTTCCCTAAAAGTGGGGGTCCACCAGCGCCCGAACTGTGGCCCCACCCCCATGCCACTCCTTCCCCCAAGTTCCTGCCCCCACACCATCCATTCCCCCTGAACTGCCACCCTCCCACCAGCACTTTCCCCGAGGCCCCACCTTTATGCCACTTCTTCGCCCCAAAGCCCTGCTCCCACACCGCCTCTTCCCCCCCAAACCCCATCCCCTGTTCACTCCTCTCCGCTCCCTCCTCCATGTCACTCACCCTTATGTCCAGAAAAAAGTGATGGGGCCATGGCCCACTGATCCTCCCTGTTCCCGTACCCCAGATAGGGTGACAATCACTGGTGCACTAGGGCTTTTTCCTTTTATGCTTGACCAGTTCATGTTCTGCCAGCTTCACTAGGAGTTTGGGGCTGGACAGCCAGTGTATCTTTTCCTTTGGCTCATATTTTAAGAGCCATTTCCAAATTTCCCCACACAATGGGTCAGGAGGCCTGCCCCAACCCTTACAGAGTCCATCTCCCCTCTCTCTTCCTCTGTGGCCTTCCCCAGGAGTGTTACTTGCAGGGGCTATGGTCATAGAATTGTAGAATCATAGAATATCAGAGTTGGAAGGGACCTCAAGAGGTCATCTAGTCCAACCCCCTGCCCAAAGCAGGGCCAATCCCCAGATTGGCCATCTTGACAGGTTTCCTCTTAGGTGGGGGAATATCTTTTTGGACCTCATAGGCCTTTTTCTCCCTATCCTCAATATCTCTTGTTTGAGTCACTACCAGGTCCGTACCCACTAGGGGCATATGAATCATGGGGAGGAATCCTTTGATCAAGCTATGTCTAAAGGGAAGGGCTGAAAAATCTGGGTTAATGACATGTGTCAGCCCAGAGTGCCTCCATGCCAACTGTTTCCTGGCTATATGACTTTCTGCTCTCTCCCCTGCTTGCTGCTTCTCTTGGTGAAATATGACTGTGGGGCTCTCTCCTGGGAAAAGGGTTTGTATTACTTCCTTCTGCACGTGTTTGTGTTTTTCTGCATCTTCAACTCCAAGAGGAGCTCCAAATTTAATATCATACTGGAGCTCTGCAAAATCCTTGGGGGGGGAAATACACTCCCTGCGCATACCTGCCACATCAGCTGGAGTAAATCCAGCCATGCCAAATACTCTGACCATCCACCCCAAAGCTGTATTCCTATGCAACAGGCCCATCTGATTTCCCTACTGCCATAACCTTGTCAGGAGAGAAGGGTCTAGTCTCCACCGCGCCTTCATTCCTCCCTGACTTCTCTGAGGACCCCTCTTCATGACTGTGATGTTGATGATGGGGGCTACTGAGGGGGTCTATGCTGCTCTTCCAGAGATCTCCACAGGGTACTATATGGAGACTGCCCAATAGAATCCAAGGGGAATTCACCAGGGCCCTTTCTCTCATAATTGCAGCAAGCAGGGGTGCAGATCGGGGTCCTTTTCCTACTCTACATCTTCCTCCCAGCTACGATTCCCTCTGATCATTGCCACGATCCCCCTTTGGTCTCCCAAATGAGCCTTAAGGACACAAATATGTTTCCAGCAATCCCTGTGGTCTGCCTGGGTGTTGCTTTGGGAATCTTTCAAAAGGGCTCTCACAGCTGCTTTGCTCTCTGTTGTCTGCTGGCTTAACTCAGACACTTTCTTCTGCGACCTACCGCTGACCCTTTTGCTGTCACATACTTGTTTCTGCATTCATACACTCACCACTGCTTGTGTCAGGGAAGCAGTTCTGAGAAACTCTGATTCCATCTGCAGATTAATTAATTCCCTCTCTCCTTTTCAGTTATAATTCTTTCTAATTCCTGTATCGCTTTTTCAACTGATTTATCCCGATTCAGTGCTGCCGCTACCATCCACAATCCCTGCAAGGCCGCCCCCTTCTTTGCCCTAACTTTTTAGCCTCCGCATTTCCCTGCACTAACCCAGACTTCCCATTGCTTATGGAGTTGCAGGAAAGCTCCAGGGCTAATGAAGGGTCCTTTACCCACAGCTTCCTGTACAAAATCAGTCAAGCTGTTTCCCAACATAATTTTCAAATTGTTCTCCATTTCCAAGTGCTTCCTATCCTTTGGACATAATTCCTCACTCGAGCAGGCTATCAGCCTGAGTTCTAAGTCCCAGGAATGGAATTTATCCAGAAATTGACTCATGAACTGGGACAATGGCACTTGTAGGGAGCTACCCCACCCCACCATCTTTTACCTCTTATTTGAATAGACCAACTGTCTGTGCCAAACATCCCCTTCCTCTCCACCAGATCCTCTCTGGGGCCTCCAATTCTGTTACCATAGTTCTAAAACCCCCAAACTCTTGGTAACTATTATTCTTGCAGCGTACTGTTTGTACTAGCCATCTGTCCATCGGATGGCCATGTCTCCACTGATTTATTTCCTGCCACCGTTTTGCCAAGAGTAATAGTTACCAAGAGCTTTGGATTTTTAGAACCACAGTAAAGACAGGTTACTGATCTCAGTATAGGTGTAAATGGATGAAATGCTATGGCTTGTGATATATAGGAGGTCAGACTAGATGATCTAATAGTCCCTTCTGCCTTAAAATCTATGAATCTATTCAAATATCTTAGCAATGATAATATTAGGGAGAAAGCATGGTCCTATGACTAAAGCACAAGTCTGTGGATCAGGAAATCTCATCTATACCTGACAGCCATAGCTCTCCTCTGTGACTTAGGCCCACATTTTCTATGCCTACCATCGGGCAGGTACGGGCCTGATTTTCAGAGGTGCTGCGCTCCTGAAGCTGCCATGGTCAACAGTTGGAGTTGTGGGGCTTGGTGTCGCTGAAAACCAGGTTGTAGCAAGCTCCAATTGGGCTCCCCAAAATTGGATACCTAAAATTAGTGAAAATTTGGCCTCAGTTTTCCCAGCTATAAAGTGGGAGAGAATAAGTTTAACTCATATTGAAGATTTAAAGTTCTTTGAGATCTTTCAACAGAAGGCGCCATGGAAACATGAAGTATTGTTATATATGTAGAGTTGCTTTCCAAAATTTTAACGTTATTATTTATGTAATGCCTGGCCAACCTAATAATGGGTCCCTGTCCCAAGTCTAAACTGTAATAGTAAATACTTTGTATTACAGAATGCCACATTTTGACCTGTGTTACACTCATCAGAATATAACAAACTCGATTACGTCAGGGAGATTCAACCTTGGGCTCTTTATTGTTGAAAGCGTAAGCCCCTGCCAGCTGAGCTAAAGCAGTAACTCTCTTTGCTCTGCATTAGCAGCTGACTCTTATCCTTAGCATGGGCCAATCACATGGTCTGATCACAGGTAATACGCCACTGAATTAAATGCACAATCATAACTGATATCAGTGGGAGCTTCCTTTGTTTTAAATGAAGGCAGTATTTGACCCAGAGTGTGCTGTGAACGTATGAGCTGGAATGCTTCAGTAGTTTTTTTGGTTTTAATATTTTGGAGATCAGGTAAGGGACTTGGAACAAATGAGACAATGAACCATTTTGAATAAACGCGAAAAATATTCTCTTTATAGTATATTTACTGCGTATAGGACATATGTGTGTCTGATTCTATTTTCAGTGAAATGGAATGTGTACCTGCCATATATTTCATTGTTTTAGTCAAATTTAGTTAGATAGTCTGCTACAGTGTTCAACAAATCTAAGCAACTCCTACACAAGGAACACTCTTTAATGATACACTTGCTTTCAAACAGGACTATTTCCTCTCCACCAGCGTGCAAAACAGAATGAATGCTAACCATTTCCAGAAATTGTGACTAGAACAAAACCTAATGAACTGACATTACACCCATACACATACCTCCCCTATAGAGCAACAAAAGCATTTCTTTACAAATGAGAATCCCTTGCTTTTTACTGGAATGGCATAAATAACATATATATCTTTGATGGACAGCATGTACATTTATGTCTTACTTTTCTCAATGACTGTTTCATTCACTTCTCTTTCAAATACAATTCTTGCTAACAAGAAAAAAATGGGAACATTTATTTCCCCCATGTCTGTTTAAAAGTAATGGACTTGTGCCACTTATTTTCAACAAACTGTAGCTAACAGCTGAATAGATACTGAAAGGCCATTTCTGACTTCAGATTACAGTCATGAAATTGCCAATGGAATCAGTGGGAGTTGTGTTGCATATAACTTTAGTTATTAAGATTTGTAACCTAGGAGACAAATGGGTCCTCATCAGTATTCCAGTCCTAAAAGAAGAAGTGCTGGAATGCACTTCCATTAAGTGATAGTACCAGAGGTACCAGGATGCCATTACAGCTCCCACCCCAAAAAAGTGTTCCTGAGCATTCCCGCACCATTTGAACCTGGGTCCTCATGTGATTTTTGGATGATGAGATACTAGCAATATCCAAGAGGCTGACGTTTCTCTTTGCGTATGGGCTTTGCCACAGTTATCCATGCCATTATCCCTCCAGATTTGATAACTGCAACCATGAGCCAACATCTGAACCCACTCAGAAACTTCATGTTGAGGACAGGGAAGATGCCCACTTACTCATCTGTGATTACTCCTGTCATCAGTCCCTTGCCTGGACTTATGTGAAGTTTTTGGGTGCAATGCAGAGTATTGATCTATGAAATCCAATGAACTAGATCCAAAGCTGGTATAGACTGGCATAGCTCTATGGAAGTCAATCTCAGAAATTGCCTCCCTCCTTGTATTGATTGTTAGGGGGGTTATTCCTTCACCCTCTCACTTCTCTGGTCCTTCGCACATGAACAGAGAGCAATACCCAAAGTCCAAAGGTGCAAACAATTTGATGTTTATTGGGGTGAACTTCCAGCAAGCATGATTCCAGTTTCCTTCCTCAGTATCCCTCTTTCCAGCTCTGACACCACATAACCTTGCCTGTGTCCCTGTTCCCATTCCCTGTTCCCATTCCCCTCCCTTAGTGAAACATGATTCCAATTCCCCCTCCCCCAGTCCCTGTTCCCATTCACCCCTTTACTTCTTGATTGACTGCAGACTATATAGTAAAACTTGAGTTCTGCTTAGCTATACCTTAACCAATCATTTTACTGAAATTTAACTAACCAATCCTAACATATTGTAACATGATTATTTAACCAATTATATCCCACCACCTTAATTAGTTTACACCCAACAAAATTAATTATACAGCAAACAGAAACAATCACAGAACCAGACAGAAATTATACAGATAGACAATAGGAAAGTAAAGACTACAGTGCTAGAACAATACAGAAATGAGGATTTCACATCCCAGCTATTGATAAGTGAGTTATTGCCAGACAGGATGCTATCAAACTAAGTTTCCTTTTACATCTTCTAGGCTCTTCCCTTTCTCTGGAGGTGATAGGAATATCAGGACAGGATTATATTCCTAACAGCCCAATAGCACCTTATTTCAAGGTGATTAGTTTGGGATGTGAGGATGTGACCATACACTTCCCAGGTTATGGCTGGCTTCTGCTGCTTAGGCGAAGGCCTCAGCCTAAGAACCAGGCCTCAGACTGTCACAGTAAGAGAAGGCCTTTACAATGACAGATGATGATTTTGATTCTTTCTTTTATATCTCTATAACAAGCTAAGTGATAAGAATATACCTAAATTCTTAAAGTATAGGCCTTTGCAGACAAGCCAGAATATCTATATCCTAACATTGATCACAAAGGCCTACAAACTCAAGCTCTGTTAGGCCTGTGCATAAGAAAAGTCCTCAGCTCTGGAACTTGCACCAAGAATTTCCCTTACTCCAGATTTTATAAGTGAGAGGATTATTAATTTATACCTCTCTACTGAGCTCAGCTGTCAGGATGGAGCACAGAGACAACCCCACTCAACTTGGGCTTGAGTTTTCAGAACCCTTTCTCTCTAGGCTACTCAGCTTGGCCACCTTGGCAGGCCTTGACATATACATGGGAAGCAGGCCAAGTACTTCCCCTCTCCTCCTCCATTCATATCTCTTTGTTAACTGTACTTGTTAGTACTAGTGACCCATATGCCAAAATGTGTAGCCAAATAAGCCAAATACTTTGGCCCTATAACAGCGACCTAGTGGGTTTCTGTGCTGGGGCTGGATACTGAAAGTGATTAGGTAGCAGTATATATTGCACCTTTTGTCTCGCACATCTCTCCTTACTGAAAAGCTGGAGAAAGGTGGTCCATTTGCATAACTCCCTCACCAATTGTGGCTAAACACTTTTCAAAAAGCGTTCAGCAAATCAGGCTCCTTTAAGGCACTCAAAATCACTACTGACTTCTGAAATCCTGGCCATAATTTCATATTTGGGTGCCTAAATAAGCAGCCATTTTTCCAAACAGGACCACCACATGCTACCTTCAATAAGATCTGCTGTGTATTCAGCACTTCTGAATACACTTATTTATCTGCCTATAGGTGGATTTAGTAGCCTACTTTAGATACCAATTTTTTTAACTCTCAGGCTAAGAAATCAACTTTTAGACACCAAAGATGGGGCTCCTATTCTCAATATACATAATTCCAAAAGATTCTGAGCAAAGTCAATGATCCAGACAAATGATTATACTTAAAGGCCTTACATAGAAGTTCATATTTGAAGGTGCTGTGTTACTAATATGTTCTCACTGTTGCTTTTAGACATTTTAGTTGCCTGCAAGATTAGTTTCATTAGCTGAGTCTTAATAAAACATTATATTAGTCTTAGTCTGCGTTTTTTCACATTAGCCATAAACTATTGGTGTTCATTTGTGCATTTCCATTTCTTGCAATAATGATATCAACTGATGCTGTGTGTTGGCATTTTCCCTCCTTTGGAGTTGATATCAACATTCAGAATGAAGATTAAACAATATTTGAAGACCAAAAAATGTGAGAATAACTGGTGGGACAGAAATAACTTTAAAGGTTAGGTTATAGCTATCAAGTTTCCAGATGTGCTTCACAGATTGCTGATGTCAAGCTTCCAAAGGTTTTTCCCTTCATGTGTCAGATCTCCTTTATGCTTTAGACATTGCCATAAAAGGCAAACAGATCTTACTTTCCAGTCTAGAAAATCATTTTAATATGAGTAATATCAACAAAGTCACATCACTTAATGCCATCTCACAGTACCATACAGCTGTTCTGGCAGCTGATTACAATATACTCACAGAAGGAGGGGCAAAATAAGCGGACGTCTTTCCATGCTTCATTAAAATGAGCTTAGCAAAGTTAGGCTGATAGGGTAAATGGGGAAAGCTCTAGTTTGAACAGAAGCTTTGACGGCATTCGCCGTTTCCGCTATTCTCAACAGCAATGATCATGCCAGATGTTGCACTCCTTGTATAAATGATATGCCTGGTGTTTGTGGACGAGGAATAAACTCGGTGCAGCCAGTTTTCATTTCACAGCAAGCTGGTAAGCAGAATAAAGCTGAATTCCTACAGATCAAGACAGTTTAATTTTAGCTAAATTTAAAAAAAAATGACAAAGCTTATCCTTTACTGCTGAAAAGACATCTGATGTTGGGATGTTCTTGTTAATCAGCTACAACAACCTAGACATGAGGTAGCTGGCATGAAGTAAGTTATTTTTATCTTACAGTGTCTGCAGACATTCTGCTTCCTTCCTCACACCTGAAGAAGAGTTCTGCATAGGTCAGAAGCTGATACCTTCCACCAGCTGAAGTTGGTACAATACAAGCTATTACTGCAAGCACCTTGTCTCTCACATATCCTGGGACCAACATGGCTTCAACAACACTGCATACAATTTTTATCTTAGTAATATCAAGTAGGAAATGTCCTTCCAATCATGCTTTTGAAGTACACAAGCTTAAGACATGGAAACCAGGGCCATTAGGTAACCACAGTGAAAAATTACACACAAAGGAGTTTCAGAAACATGTTTCTGTTCACCTCCGTCAATAAATTGTATAGTCCATTGCTCAATCATGCTTTGGTTCATTATAAATTAAATCCAAGAGACCAAATAACCAATATCAGTCTGAATTATTGCTATAAACCATAGATTCATAGATTCTAGGACTGGAAGGGACTTCGAGAGGTCATTGAGTCCAGTCCCCTGCCCTCATGGCAGGACCAAATACTGTCTAGACCATCCCTGATAGACATTTATCTAACCTACTCTTAAATATCTCCAGAGATGGAGAATCCACAACCTCCCTAGGCAATTTATTCCAGTGTTTAACCACCCTGACAGTTAGGAACTTTTTCCTAATGTCCAACCTAAACCTCCCTTGCTGCAGTTTAAGCCCATTGCTTCTTGTTCTATCATTAGAGGCTAAGATGAACAAGTTTTCTCTCTCCTCCTGATGACACCCTTTTAAATACCTGAAAACTGCTATCATGTCCCCTCTCAGTCTTCTCTTTTCCAAACTAAACAAACCCAATTCCTTCAGCCTTCCTTCATAGGTCATGTTCTCAAGACCTTTAATCATTCTTGTTGCTCTTCTCTGGACCCTCTCCAGTTTCTTCACATCTTTCTTGAAATGCGGTGCCCAGAACTGGACACAATACTCCAGTTGAGGCCTAACCAGCGCAGAGTAGAACGGAAGAATGACTTCTTGTGTCTTGCTCACAACACACTTGTTAATGCATCCCAGAAACCAATAATAGTATAATACAGGAAAAAGGTTCTGTTTGATACTAGTTTCCAGGAAGCCATCTCGTGCAGCATTGTTACATTTACCTTGCATAGATGGTGTGCTCCCAAACTTACCCATTTCAGGTAGGAGTATTTATAGAATGGTTTTACAAGTTAGAAAACTCTTTGCATGTCACTAAAATCCAACTCATCATTTAATCCCATTTCCTTAGCTTGTTGTTTTGTTCCTTTCCTTAGCTTTGCTTTAGATACTAGCATTCCAGGTACTGGTCTGTGATGGTCACTCCCCTGCACTAATCCTCTAAGAAAAGTCTTCCCAGGATGGTCTACTACGCAGCGTTTTTCGATAAAGCTCCTAGAGGAATGAGTTTTTAAAAATGTCATATTTATACAGACACACACAGTGTAACAAACCTGATTCTTATCACATGCATCCGACAAAGTGGGTATTCACCCACGAAAGCTCATGCTCCAAAACGTCTGTCAGTCTATAAGGTGCCACAGGACTCTTTGCTGCTTTTACAGATCCAGACTAACAGGGCTCCTCCTCTGATACCTTTTTCTTATGTGCAATTTAAAGTTCCTGTTTTTGAGTATGATGCCAGCATGTCTAAATGCTCAGCCCAACAGTTACCAAGCTCATGTGTTAATAACATAATGACACAGGATAGCACTGAGAGGTGCTTAGGATCAACGTTCACATCCTATGGTCAGTCGTGGAAGAATATCTATTGTTTATTTGCATCTTTAAAAGAAAACCCAAAGCAACATGCAAACTTATCAATAGCTAGCCTGTATAACTATGAATTCCTGTCTCCATTACTTTTGTCTTTCCTCCTCCACTCCCTCTGCTTGTTTGCTATACCCACTGGCTGCCTCCCGTCTTAGCATGTAAACTTTCCAGAGCAGGGACCGTCTCTTACTGGTTATGTGTAAGTGCCCAATCTGATGGTGGCCTCTGGGCATTATCGTCATTATTTGTATTTCAGTAAATGTTGGTGTGAACTGAGCCAGCTTTTCTTGACTAGAAGATTGGGTTATTCCAATGCCCACTGAGAATTTTCTGCTGGAGAAATAATGAAGGAAAATGAATAGTATAGCATCCCCCAAAATAACCAAACAAGGTAACATGTTAGCCCAATTCTGATGTGATTATATAGATCCATAATCATACCAAAAGTTCCCTGAGTTAGTATTGTTATAAAGCAGACTATTCAGCTTTTAGATTTTACAAATACTATAATCAGATCTATATATGCTTGATGGGTCCACAGGTTTATTCTGGGGAACGGAGCAGCAAAATCAAGACTAGGAGGTTTTGTTCTAAGGACATATATTTTTATATCTGTTCTAGTAAGGTCAGTATTAACTCTTCATTTGAACAAATAGTTTGGCTTTGTTTGGATTATGCCTTTTGATTAGTGTCTAGGAATTCAGTTGGAGACACATGCTGAATGCATTCTGTTGATTGTGATCTGAAATATCCTCTTGGATGAGAAATGCAAAATACATTTGTTCTGTTTTAATTAGAACTCTAGCATATCCTCAGCCTTGTAAAGCAATTGATAGCTCTGAAGAGAAGACAAGAAAGCTGTTTTCTCTAGGTTTTCAGCACGCCATGATAGATATGGAATATGACAGAAAGGACTAAAAGTTAATAGGAATCATTAATCAAAATATGCCCTTGTAGCAAATAGCTGTTCGGCCGCTGTATCATATGTCTTTCATTTCATGACACACAGTTCTAGACCTTTACAATTGTTCCTGTCCCACAGGGTGAATGCAATTGAATAACAGTGAGTTCCCTTTTTTTTTTTTTTTCCAAACGCAGACAGGATACATTGCAAAGGGTTGTATCATCCCTTATTTAAAATACTACAGTGTTTGACAGTGATGGCACAACACATTGCAGTAATACTAAACTGTAGTGACTTGGACCATTACTCTAATACACGTAAGGGATATAGACCTCCATGTTGTGCCAACACAAACATGTCATGTTGATTGCCAACGTGATGTGACATAACACAATGTGATTGGGCACAGGCAGGTTAGGGACCTCCTAATTTTCAACTTTCATATTCAGGGTCTTAAAGAAAGAATGTGAGCAGAGGAAAGGCACCTGAGGAGACAGTGTTTTATTCCCAGCTCTCTCCCATGTTTCCTGTATGGCCTTGGGCAGGTCACCACTTCTGTTTTCTTTCCCACCATTTGTCTGTCACAGCTATTCAGTGTAAGCTGCTCAGGGCAGAAACTATGAATTTGTACAGCACCTAACACCATTGGGCGCTCCAGGTGTTACTATAATATAACTAATACTAATAATTAGTCCAGACAACAGCAGAGTGTAGGGACCTGTGCTTCCCATGGTTTGACTGCTTCGCTATTTAAAAGTGTGTAGACTTGCAAATATTAAAATAGAGAAACAATCCAAAGTCAGACTACATGCATCTGACGAAGTGGGTATTCACCCACGAAAGCTCATGCTCCAAAACGTCTGTTAGTCTATAAGGTGCCACAGGACTCTTTGCTGCTTTTACAGATCCAGATTAACACGGCTACCCCTCTGATACCAATCCAAAGTGTGTGTGTGTGTTGTGGAGAATCCAAACACAAAAGGACCATGATAAATCATTTGGCACTTCATCATCTGGCCTCTTCAGGATTAAAAAAGTACTGATAAGGGACATTAAGAGCAATTACGTCCTAGCTTATGATGTGACTCGGGCTGTGCTCAAACCTTCACTTTCAATTCTATACAGTTTGCATCTACTGTGCATTGTCTCATCCATGAATAATGAATCCCACTGGCATTATTACTTATTGTTATTAGGGCTGTCAATCTATTAAAAAAAGTAATCGCAATTAATCGCACAATTACAAAAATTAATCACGATTAATTGCACTGTTAAACAATAATAGAATATCATTTATTTAAATCTTTGTGGATGTTTTCTACATTTTAAAATAGATTGATTTCAATTACAATCCAAAATACAAAGTGTACAGTGCTCACTTTATTTTTGATTACCAAGTATTTGCACTGGAAAAAAAAGAAACAGTATTTTTCAATTCCCCTAATACAAGTACTGTAGTGCAGTCTCTTTATCATGAAAGATGAACTTACAAATGTATAATTATGTACTAAAACAACTGCATTCAAAAATAAAACAATGTAAAATTTCAGCGCCTGCAAGTCCGCTCAGTCCTACTCCCTGCTCAGCTAATTGCTCAGACAAACAAGTTTGTTTATATTTGCAGTAGATAAGGCTGCCCACTTCTTGTTTACAATGTCACCTGAAAAAGAGAACAGGTGTTCTCTTGGCACTGTTGTGGCAGGTGTTGCAAGATATTTACATGCCAGATGCGCTGAAGATTCATATGTCCCTGGATACTTCAACCACCATTCCAGGGGACATGTGTCCATGCTGATCACAGGTTCTGCCTGATAACAATCCAAAGCAGTGAGGCCTGACACATGTTCATTTTCATTATCTGAGGCAGATGCTACCAGCAGAAGGTTGATTTTCTTTTTGGTGGTTCGGATTCTGTAGTTTCTGCATCGGAGTGTTGCTCTTTTAAGACTTCTGAAAGCATGCTCCATACCTCGCCCCTCTCAGATTTTGGAAGGCACTTCAGATTCTTAAACCTTGAGTCAAGTGCTGTAGTTATCTTTAGAAATCACTTCGTTACCTTCTTTGTGTTTTGTAAAATCTGCAGCGAAAGTGTTCTTAAAATGAACAACATGTGCTGTGTCATCATCTGAGACTACTATAACATGAAATATATGGCAGAATGCGGGTAAAATAGAGAAGGGGACATATAATTCTCTCCCAAGGAGTTCAGTCACAAATTTAACTAACGCATTATTTTTTTAACTAGTGTCATCAGCGTGGAAGCATGTCCCCTGAAATGGAGGCTGAAACATGAAGGGGCATACAAATGTTTAACATATCTGGCACATAAATACCTTGCAATGCCAGCTACAAAAAGCGTCATGCATATACCTGTTCTCACTTTCTGGTGACATTATAAGTAAGAAGAGGGCAGCGTTATCTCCTGTAAATGTAAACAAACTTGTTTCTCTTAGCGATTGGTTGAACAAGAAGTAGGACTGAGTGGACTTGTAGGCTCTGAAGTTTTACTTTGTTTTGGTTTTTAGTACAGTTATGTAACAAGAAAACTACATTTGTAAGTTGCACTTTCATGATAGAGATTGCACTACTACTTGTATGAAGTGAACTGAAAAATACTATTTCTTTTGTTTATCATTTTACAGTATAAATATTTGTAATAAAAATTATATACTCTGATTTAAATTACAACACAGAATACTATATATATAAAAATGTAGAAAAACATCCAAAATATTTAATAAATTTCAATTGGCATTCTATTGTTTAACAGTGTAGTTAAAACTGTGATTAATCACAATTAATTTTTTTAATTGTGATTGTTTTGAGTTAATCACATAAGTTAACTGCAATTAATCACCAGCCCTAATTATTATCGTTATGATATTTATTAGGTGCTTAAGTGTACAAGGCGTAGCTGAGAAGTGACCTGGTTGCAGTTGGAGCACATATCTGACTTCAGGGGGCTCTTTAGTCTAGCAGACAAAGTCATAGTAAAATCAGATGGCTGAAGCTTGAAAAATCCAGATCAGAAATATGATGCAACTTTTTAACAGTGGGAGCAATTAACCATTGGAACATCTTGCCAAGAGAATTGGTTGATTCATCACCATCTGGATTCTTTAAATCCAGACTGGATGTCTTCCTAAATGATATGCTGTAGTTCAGTGGTTCCCAAACTGGTGTTACTGAACTCCTGGGAGTTCGTGAAATATTACAGGGGGTTCTCAGGCAAAAATTCCCTAATGGCGGACAGAACTGTCCCTGGGACTCTGGGCAGCACAGGGCTAGCAGCCCGGAGCCCTGGGGACTTCCAAGAGCTAAGCAGATCAAAGCAAGCATATCTATCAAGACTCCTTATAAGAAATGGAAAGAGAGGTGGATATTTTTGTTGTTTTTAAAATTAAATAGGCAGCTAGTATTGTTTGTAAAATTATGATGAAGAAGAAGTTTAAGCTTTGTTGCAATATGCATTGTTTGCCCGGACTGCTCAAGACCTGAATGCTTGTGTAGGAGGAACTCTGTCAGTTGGCTTCTTAAATAACTTCATGCTGTTTCACATCTCATACTCCTTGATGAAACATAGGAGCCTTGTCTTATAACAGGCTTATTTAAAGTGATACAAGCGACGAAAGTGAGATCTTGGAAGATTATTGCCATTTTCATAATCTCATCAAATTACTGTAATGATATATAATAATTAACAATAAATAGTGTTTAATAAGCATGTCATAAAAACACATTTATATTTCCAAAACCACTGCTTTTATAATTTATGCTCAGGTAAGGGAGAAAATCCCTGGAAATATTCACTTTTAGGAGGAGCTTCGCAAGACTTGACATTTTAGTGAAAGGGGTTCGTGGGTTGTTAAAGTTTGGGAACCACTGCTCTAGTTCAACCACAAATTATTGAGCCTGACATCTTTCATTTTGAGAGGAATAATACCTCTCTCCATTGCAAGTGGTGTCCTACTGGTCTGTGTTATGCAGGAGTAAGACTGTATAAACATAGTGATTCCTTCTAGACAGTCCCTGCCTGGAGAGCTTCAATCTAGAAGGCAAACAAGAGCTCATGAAAGAAGTGAGTCTAGGGGAGAGTGAAATGGGGAGGGGAACCTGCCACAATGGGACTGGGGGGAGGGCAACCTGCACGTGGACTTCACAGCAGAAGGCTCAAACTGGTAGGAAGAAGAAAAAAAGGGAAGCAGCAACGCTGACATTATTTACAAATCAAAATGGTTGCACATCAGACGGTATTTATTTAATTTATTTCTATTATTGTAGCACTTGGGAATCCCAGTGATGGCCCAAGGCTCCATTGCACTAGATGCGGTACAAACACAGAACAAAACAACAGTCCCTACCCCAAAGAGTTTACAAAGAGCTGATCTATGTAGGACAAGGAGACAAGAGGTGGACACAGACCGATGGGGAAGCACAAGGAAATGATATTGGTCAGTGTGATCAGCAGAGGGGTTTCACACCACTCCCGGCCAGCCGCCTAACTCTTGTCAAGTTTTTTGTAGGTCTCACCGCAAAGAAGGGTGCTGAAGATAAAGCTTTCATTTTATCGATGTTTCCAGGGGCCTCCTTCCAAACAACAAGGGCAGCCTGGCAGAAAGCCCCAAAGCGCCTGTTTGAAAATGAAATAAGCAGGCAATGGAGCCTGGAACCAGGGTCAATCAGAGATGGAGTTGACATCTCAATGCTGAATGAAAGAGAGGATAGATAGGGGTGGGGTGAGGCTGTGAAGGACCTTGAAAGTGAAGACAAGCAGCTCATATTTCACGCAACAGAGGAGGGAGAGTCACTGTACGGATCAAAGAGAGGGGGGGATGTAGCAGGGCGAGACTCACCCCTGCAGTGCCTCCTGTCGGTCGTCCTGGGAATTAGCTCTTTTGACCCAGAGCACCCTTTGCAGGCTGCTGTCCCGCTTGCCGCTGGCCCCTGTGTCCCTCCTGGACCCAGTGCCCCTTGTCCTCAGGCACTGCCCCCTGGCAGTACACCTGCTCTCAGGGTCTCCTCACCCAGGCGAACCCCCACCCACTATCCCCACCTCACCTCAGTCTTGGGCTACTGACAGTCACCATCTAGCCCTCGCTCACTGGGACAGGCTGCAGTGTAAAAGCCACTCATCATAGCAAGAGGGGTTTGGACTAGCTGTCTCTTCCTACCCTGGGCTCCACCCTTGCACCCTAGTACCTTTCTGGCCTTTGACAAGGCCACAGCCTGGGGCTTTTCCAGGCAGGAGCTCCCCAGGTCCCTTGCCCTATTCCCCAGCCCTGCTCCCCTCTGGTACTCTGGTCAGCTTCCCAGCAGCCAGGCCCTTCTCCCTCTAGAGACAGAGAGGGACTGACTCTGCTCCTGGCCCACTGCCTTCTTATAAGGGCCAGCTGAGCCCTGATTGCAGCATGGCCGCATCTGAGCCTGCTTCTCCTAACAGCCTGGGAACTGCTTGCTCCCAGCCACAGCCCTTTCCTGGGCTGTTTTAAGCCCTTTAAGGCCAGAGTGGGTGACCACCCCGCTACAGGAGACATGGTGAAAATGACAGGAGAGGGGACTACTCTTTGTAGCAGCGCTCGGAAGGACTGAGTGAGACAAGGCTGCATTAGGTAGGACAGAGAAAGGGATGTTTCAGTAATTGAGATGAGATGATGAGAGCCTGGATAAGAGTTTGTGTGTTTGGACAGGAACGGTTGTTTCTCAGGGGATGTCTACACTCGAGCTGGAGGTGTAATTTCCAGCTTGCTTAGATGAACGTGCACTAGCTTTGATCGATCTAGTACTTTAGGTGCAACCGCAGCAGCGTGGGTGGCAGAATAGGCTAGTCTCAGTGAGTGCAACCTTGCCTGGGACAGTTCCTTGGGCAGCTAGCCCATGCTGCCGTCCGCACAGTGGCTACACGTCTATTTGTATCACCTTTGAAATTCTATAGCAAACCAACTGTTCTAACTTCAGCAATCCATAGGTGGGCTTCTGGCACATCATAACTAGCAAAGGGAATGCCATCGATTCAAGAGTGTGTGAGCCTTCTGCCAGGAAATCATTACAAACAATGAGGAAGCCACTGAATACAATATGTGCACAAGTCAAATGATTTTTTTTTCCCAGAGAGAAAACTTAATGAACGCACTGAAGGAGAGAGTTGTTTTTAAATGAGCCTGTACAATGGAAGAAACCTTTGGTGACAAGAAAGGCCACTTTGTACGTCTGACTGCCCTGACTGCTCTTCCCCATCTGTTTGTCTATGTACTCCCACACCTCATGACCTGAACCAGGATTAACAACGTGTGTCTCCTTGAGACCATAGGTGATCTTGTTTCAGTATTTTTACTTAACAAAGTATTCCATAATGTAAGGTCCTCCCTTGCAATAGCTAGGCAAGGAAGGGCTCCATACCCAGGATGACTGGGATAGGATCAGTCAGATCAGGGAAAGGATATGCTAGTCATAACCCAGGAGGATCTGATCACTTGAAGTATGACCCAAGGTGTAGCCTCCTCAGTACAAATAGGCAAGTATCTCAGGAACAAGGGGAAGACCATAATGGAAAATGAATGGAGGATAAGTGAACCAGTGGAAACTGACCGAAGACCCTGGAGCTGACAAATTGTCAGAATAGGCCCTGCAGTACAAGCATAGCATGTGCTGCCTAGGTTGGCAGACCTGATGGGGCGACATAAACAAAATTTTAGACGAAAGTGACTAAAAATTCTGTAGCAAAACCAAGACTTGGAAGCCAAGAGTCCTGGCTGCCATTCCTCCTGCTATAATCAGCAAATCCTGTATTGGTTGGGCAGCAAACTGGAAAGAGTAGAGAGAGAGAAATGTGCAGATACTGTAAAGCAGAGGTAGGCAACCTATGGCACAGGTGCCGAAGGCGGTACAAGAGCTGATTTTCAGTGGCACTCACACTGCCTGGGTCCTGGCCACCGGTCCAGGGGGCTCTGCATTTTAATTTAATTTTAAATTAAGCTTCTTAAACAGTTTAAAAACCTTATTTACTTTACAAACCACAATAATTTAGTTATATTTTATAGCCTTATAGAAAGAGACCTTCTAAAAACATTAAAATGTATTACTGGCACGTGAAACCTTAAATTAGAGTGAATAAATTAAGACTCGGCACACCACTTCTGAAAGGTTGCTGACCCCTGCTGTAAAGATTAGTGGCTGAATCCACATACAGACACCACACTCATCTTGTTCGCTGGGCTAATGCTTGAAGAACAGGCTGCATGTTAAAAGCAGGTAAACATAATTTTGGTAATGATTAGAGCTGGTCGGAAAACAGAATTTCTGTCCCCTAGGAAATTCTGACATTTCAAAATATGTTTTCATTCCAACTTGGGCCAAAAAAGTACAAACTTCAAAATTTTGCAAATGTCATAATGTTTTGTTTTGAGTGAAATGAAACAGCTGAACTTTACTAACATTGAAATGTTTTGTTTTCATTTGTTGAAATGACCTGAAACACTTCATATTCCTACCATGCACACAGTGTCTTATGGGAACTGTAGTTCCAGTGCCCACTCTCCCTATGGGTCAGGCTTCCTGGTTGGTCGACGCTTCTCATAACGCATCACAGTCACATGACTTCAGTGATGCACCACACAGCTTGGTCCCCATGTTGCATCTGGGAGATGTATCCTCCAAGGATCCTGGCCCAAAGGGAGAATGGAGACCAGAATTACAAATCCCATAAGGCAGTGTGTGAACAATATGGAAATACTGTTTAATGTTGAAATGACAGCATTTATCTAAAAGACAAACTGACCAGTTCTAACCATGACCTACATTTCTGTAGAATCTACTTGCTTATTCTTTCTGAGCCAGAAAAAGATTCACAAATTAGAAGGAATTTAGAGAGACCCAATAAAAATGTGTAAGAAGCTGGAGGAACTTATTTATTAGTAATAATAAAAAAACCCTAATAATATAAAACTTGTCTATGTGGCAACTAATGCAGAACAGAACAGAACGCCAAGTTTTAATGACCAGAGGCCCACTTGCATGTATAAAATATACATTGCAATATACTCTCTGTGTAGCTTTCTATGACTCAGCCTGTGTATGGCTGTTTAGGTTTCTGAATATCCATTTCCCCAGGCTTTTGTGGTAACTGCACAATTGCACTTGTATTTCTGAGCACACAAATGGGCTTCTCGCCATTCAAAAGGTGACCCTGAGAATCTGCAAGTGACTACAAGCACCAAAGAGGGGGAGGAATTGTTTAGGGTAGTCCAAGAGATTAACAGAATGCAATTGTGCCAAGGAATTTGTAGACTGACTGTTAAGAAGAATTTCAAACAATGAAGTCTGCTAAAATGTGGGACTGTTTCTCGGAAAGGAAGTCGTAGAAGCCCATTCTACGAGGCTAATTACAGGGCATGATATACCACTTTGTCATTCCAGTATTACACTGGTTACGCAACTGAAAAAGAATGGAGCTATTCTGTCATAAAACTAGGGTATCACAGTGGTGAATCCTGCCGCACTACAAGGAATAATTCTGCATTGGCACAAGATAAATTTTCTCCATTTCCAGTTATTCACCACTGTGCACCAGCTCAAAATGACTCGCACAGACCAACTGCTGCCTCAGAGGCCTCTTTATTGAAAGATCCAGACACCGGCTTCATCCTCAATCAGCACACGCTGACAGCAGCTTGCCATACGTGACGAATAACAGTTTGAATCTCAACCAAGGCACAGCCACAATATGCCAGCATCTTAACTGCCAGATTTCCCTCAGCAGGGCCGGTGCAAGGATGTTTCGTGCCCTAGGTGAAACTTCCACCTTGCGCCGCCCTAAGGTGCCCAACCTCCACCCTGAGGCATCCCCACCTGCGACCCCAGCTCACCCTTGCTCCATGCACGAGCACCCCGAGCACGCCGTCGCTGTTTCACTTCTCCCGCCTCCCAGGCTTGTGGTGCCAATCAGCTTAGGCACCGCAAGCCTGGGAGGGGGGAGAAGTGAAGCAGCCACGGCGTGCTCGGGGAGGAGGCGGGGCAGGGGTGAGCTGGGGCGGGGAGTTCCCCTGCGTGCCGCCTCGCACCCTTACTTGCTGCAGGCGGCCCTTCCCGCGCTCCCCTGCCCCAGGTCCCTTTGTCTAAATACCGGTGGCGACCAGGGTGGCCCAAGATCCGGCCGCCACGGTTGCTGCTGAAGAAAATGCCGCCCCCCCAAATCCCAGCACCTTAGGTGACCGCCTAGGTCGCCTAAATGGTTGCACCGGCCCTGCCCCTCAGCCCCTGCTCAGGCACAGAATGGTCATCAACAATCAGATGCACATTGGAAAAACGCTTGAATGGTTGGGGGAGAGGGCTCTGTTTCCTGCTTTCCACAAACGTTCTAGGCCAGATCTTCAGCTAGTGTTAAGTCCGCAAAACTCCACTGAGGTCCATGGGGCCCTATGAGAGGTTTTAAAAAGGTTCTGGTTAGGTATAGCCACGTGGTAATGTGGCTCAGTGAACTGAAGAGGAGCGGTAGAAGAGACCTATTACATCCTCAGGCTCATTTCCCAATGCAGTAGAATTCTCGACAATATATTGGTTAGTGCTTTATTCGGTCTTCTTTTAAGTAGCCCATATGTAGCCCATAAGTAGCCCGTTTGATATGGTTTCCCATATTACCCTTGAGAAATTATTTCACAGGCTAACACAAGCTTTACGCCTAAATTTCTCTTTTTTCAATAGCCCTCCTAAATTTCTCTGTTCTTAATTTCATCCCTTTACTCCTACAGCAGTTACATAGACACACTCTGTTGTTATGCTACAAAAATACCTCCTCTTTGGTTTCACCCTGAAAATGTGTTGACTGTTATCTCCCCATTTAGAGGCAGATTCTGACACACTTGCTCACACTGAATATTACCTTACTCCACAAGTAATCCCCTTAGTTTCAGTGGGATTACCTCACAGAGTAAGCTACTATTCAATGTACAAAAAGCAGAATCTAGCTCTTAGTCATCATTGACCAAGCTCTATTTATTTACCATTTTTGGGCACCGTGGACAAGTTTGAGTCCTTAATTTTCTTCATAATTTGACACTACCAGCTTCATAATAGTTGTTCTGTGTTTCTGAGAACTTACTCCCATCTTTACTTCCTCCATCTCTTAAAATTTATGCTACTGAGGTTATCAGACCATGACACAGAATTCAAGGTTGTGGAGGGGGGGTCTCACCAGAGTTGTATGGAGACAAGCTTTTCCAACTCCTTGCTGCAAGATGCAATGATGTCTCTACATAGGCAGCTCCAACTTACTACAGTGACTGGACAGAAAGAAAATGGATGAAGTCTACTAGCAGCCAAATTACCAGGCTACAAGCAGCATCCAGAGTTATGCTTTCCAGCCCCAAACCCCACACTCCAGTCCTGTGACCATGAGTTGAAAGAATAAATGAGGAGGAGGTGATTTTACAGTCAGATGATTCTAAACATGTTAGGCAGATTTCACTGCTAGTCCAGCTGTCCTGTCACTTTTATTATTATATTATATTATTTATTATTAATTTGTATTATTATTCTTCAATTTTATTTTGGTAGTAGAAGGTCCTCGAAAGACAGAGCCTTTAGAAATTGGTTATTGCTGTTTACAGCAGTAACAATTTTGAATATTTATCATTGTATTTGTATTATATGTATTTGCTATTTTTGTGAATAGCTAAATAAATTTTATAATCAGAGAAAAGAGGGATGTCCCTTTAAGATAGAGTGGGGCACTTGGAGGCTGCTCTTGTACGGCCCAGCATGTGTGTGCTGCTGTGCAAGGAGGTTGGCTTGCAGCTGGGAGCTAGGAAGGTCTCAATCTGTAAGAAGCTTCCAAAAATGGTTTTGGATTCCCAGAATAAATAAAAATCTCCTTCCAAAGCTACATCTTGTCCTGGAAGCAGTGACAGTAGCACCTAGTCCGATACAAACATACAAGAGTAGGGGATGAGGATACAATATGCAAATGAATGAACCTGATGAAGAACTGGCACAACTTTGTTAGATACCTGCATTGTAGGGTGTTGTGTTTGTTTGTTTTTATTACTGTTGGAGAGGGGAGAGGAAGGGAAAAGGGAAAGGAAATGGGAGGAGGAGTCACAGCTTGTCACTTTTCTAACCATGATTCAAAGATTATAAAGCAGGAGGGACCATTGTGATCAGCTAGTCTGACCTGTATAACATCAGCCAGAGAACTTTCCTGAATTAATTTCTCTTTGAACGAGAGCAGATCTTCTAGGAAAACCTCTAATCTTGATTTTAAAATGTCTAATGATGCAGAATCCCCCACAACCCTTGGTATGTTGTTCCAAAGGATAATTTTGCCTTATCTATAGACTCAATTTGTCTGGCTTCAACTTGTGTTGACTAGACTGAAAAGCCCTCAGTTACCATATTTCTGTTCTTTTGTAGGTATTTATAGACTCTGATTAAATCACCCCTTAATCTTCTCTTTCATAAAATAAAGAGATTGACTCTCGAAGTTTTTCACTATAAGGCAGGTTTTCTAATCCTTTAATCATTTTCATGGCTCTTCTCTGAACCCTCTCCAATTTATCAACATCTTTTTTGAACTGTGGACACCAGAACTGGATACAATGTTTCAGAAGCAGTCGCAACAGGACAAATATGGAGGTAAAATAACCTCCCTACTCCTACCCAGTATTCTCCTGTTCATATAGCCATGAGCAGAAGGCTGGGTTTTGTAGACATCAAGGCAGAGGTGAGACTTTACAGCGGGATTTGAAAGAGGGTAAGGAAGTGGTGTTTCAGATTTCACTGAGGAGTTTTCCCCAGGCTGCCATATGAGGCGAGATTAATAAGACTGGGACTTTTCAGCTTGGAAAAGAGACAACTAATGGGGGGATATGATAGAGGTCTATAAAATTATGACTACTGTGGAGAAAGTAAGTAAAGAAGTGTTATTTACTCCTTCTCGTAACACAAGAACTAGGGGTCACCAAATGAAATGAATAGGCAGCCGGTTTAAAACAAACAAAAGAGAGTATTTTTTCCACACAACACAGTCAACCTGTGGAACTGTTTGCCAGCGGATGTTCTGAAAGCCAAGACTATAACGGGGTTAAAAAAAGAACTAGATAAGTTCATGGAGGATAGGTCCATCTATGGCTATTAGCCAGGATGGGATGGGATTGTGTCCCTAGCCTCTGTTTGCCAGAAGCTGGGAATGGGCAACAGGGAATGGATCTCTTGATGATTACCTGTTCTGTTCATTCCCTCTGGGGCATCTGACATTGGCCACTGTCAGAAGACAGGCTACTGAGCTAGGTAGACCTTTAGTCTAACCCAGTATGGCTGTTCTTATGTTCTTGTAAGGGGCAGCACAGCAGAAAGCACAGAGATGTTTAAAGGAGAGAGGTGGTTAGTAAAAGCTAACAGAGCAAAGGTGAGAGTTCGCATCACAATAGGTTACCAGACCACCTAGGTACAGTGGGGCTCAGTTATTAAGAGCCTTAAAATAAAAATAAGATGTTTGTATTTGGTGTGGAGGTGAGTGGAAGCCAATGAAGAGACCGAAAGATGGCTTAGGTCTTTCTTGGCACCCTCAGCACAGAGGTGAGTTTCATAAATATAAAGCTCCTCAAATTTGCAGGAGTTTGATCCAAATAACATCTATTTCTCCTGAGAAGGCCAAGTGGCAAAAGCATACATGACTTTCAGGAACAATCATACAGGCAGTTTCTGAAATGAGTGAGTCCCCAGAACAAGTGGATTTCATAAGTAAATGTGAATTTTTTAAAAATCTATTTTCCCTTGACTGAGTTAAAGGTGTATTTTATAGACTTCTACATGCAGACATATGGTAAATCTTCTTTCCCACTGACAATACAAATAAACAATTTCATTTTTCAGGTGACAGATTACTTGGCAGTTGATTAAATTTGTTTTGTGGCTAGTAAAAAAAAATTTTGTGCTGCAGTTCACTGATACAGAAACAATTAAAATAGATTAGTTTTGCTGATGCAATTCCAGATGTGATAATTATCCTCTTATGGGATCACTTCTGCAAAAGGATAAGTGATTGGAATGAGCACAATATTTCACAAAGAAGGGAATATCTTCATCCTATTTTCTACCACTACAAAATTATTTTATGAGCCTTAAGAAATTGGTGCTTAGTGTATCTTGGGGGCTTCTTTCATTTGGTGAGGTTTTTCATAGATGTATATTTGACCGAGGGATCCCTGGGTGCTAATTGGCAGAGGGCACAGGAGTGCATAAGTCTGAGCAAGGATCCCTTGGGTCGGCTGTATGTATAATAGTTCACTGAAGGGTGGCATGTGAAGTCTCTACTGGGAGCCTGTAGCCCACGGGTCATCATAATCATTGCAAAATGTATGTACAGATAATAACTAAGGAGTTATGTATCTGTACTTAAAATTATATTCTTGAGGTCTTGGAGTTAAGACAGGTCATCAGGAGGTGACATATCTCTGAGATGTTCCTTTCAGGTAGAAGGTAACAGACACTGCCCACCCCCCACCCCCAGGGAGTGTCCTGTTTATAAATAAAGAGAAAGGATCATTCTTGTATATCTTGGTGTGCAAAGAAACACACTGGGTCCTTCACCTAGGAGGCAAACTGACAGTGGGCTTGTGTCATGAAAAGAGGGTCAAAGCCAACCTGGCTATAAAGGGCTGCAAGGATTTGGGGTGAGTAATACTCTACTAGACATCTATTTTACTTGTTTTTTGTTAATTAAGTCTAAGCTCTAGAATGCATGTTATGATTGTATTTTATATATAACAATTTGTTTCCAACACTTCTTCTTGCTACCACTTGAATCTTTATGCTTTGTTAAATAAACTTAGACTTGATTTCACTATAAACATATCTCAGTGCTATATGTTCAGGGGAGTGGTGATCTGAGGTAGAACGGGTAAGCTGGGGGTAGAGATTCTTTGGAAGCAGAGAACCTGTGAATACTGCAAGTTTCCAGCGGACCAGGGACTGGATACTGCAGGAAGTTGCTCAGAGAGCTTAAGGGTTGGAGTGGGCCATTCGTCAACCTGTAGAGCGAGACCAGCGCCTCTGAAGCCTAGGGAGGAGAGCTTGTGTTGCCTGTGGCCAGCAGAGTTGGGGAGCTGACCTCCATCAGGCAGACAAGGCTTCCTGTCATTATGGGCAGGCAATATCAAGCTGCCTCACAACACTGCCACCCCCAGGAAGCATCAAAGTATTTTTTGAAGTGGAATTTGGGGTTCCTAAAAGGCACCAGTTTAACACAGTCCATTGTGGGGGAAAGGCCCCCTATTGAAAAGATGAGATAGCTTTGGCAGCCTTCAGTTTAGTTTTCTTGCTTCCACAAATTGGCCCAAGAGTTCAAATAAAGTTAAGTGAAATATTTGAACTGCTAGGTACTTACCTAAAATGACATGACCCTCCAAAACTCAGCCTTCTTATGCAGCCTTGATTGGGGCAAACATGGAGCATAGTGTAGGATACTGCACAGTGCAATGGTTGACTCTCACAGACTCCATAAAACACACAGCCAGGCTTCTCACCGTAAAATGAGAGCGAATGAAACTGGAAGGAATCCAAAGAAGGGTCACAAATCTGAGAGGATTAGCAAGGAAAACATGAAAAATTATTAAGGGAGTTTAACATGCACAGTCTAGAAAAAAGACAACAGAGTATGTGGCAGCATACAGCAGTTAAGGGGAGGCCACGATAAAATAATGATATTAAGAAAGGATATAGTAAGTGAAATATTGGAAGTAGAGCTGGACAAAACTTTTCAGAAAAATGGTTTATTGGACAAAACATGCAGTTTCGGTCAACCCAAAACTATTTGCAAATTTGATGTGAATAGTTTTGTCCTTTCACAAAATGTGTAGAAGAGGAGATGAAAGTTACAGTAGTGCTACTACCACCTTCCTCTGCCCACTTTTAGTGCCAGGGTACGGGCACTCAGCTGGGATATGGGAGACCCAGGTTCAAACACCTGTTCTGGAACAGAACCAAAGCAGATTTTTTTGATTCATTTAAACTTCCAAAACATTTTAGATTTGGTTCAACCTCAACCTCTTTTTTGTTTACTTCAGAACTGCCAACGAACCAAAACATCAGTTATTTGCCCAGCTCTACTTGGGAGGGAATCAGTGGAATTTAACAATAAGGGCAATTAGACACTGGAATAATTTGCTGAGCATGGTAACCAAGGCTTGGTAAAACAGTTGGGGCACGATCCTTGGAGGTACCAAGTATAGTACTTAGGCCACAATTTAGGAAAGCATCCTTTCTTCAGTACTGCACTTAAGCAGGTGCTCAATATATGCATATGCTTACGTGCTGTCCTGAACTGGAGCCTTAGTGGTGACAGAGGCAGATTTTAGGATAATCTACTTAATTAACAAAAAATAACTTTTACAATGCAGCATTGTGTTGTTTATACAAAAATCTTTGACATATTGAATGGTGATCAGGAACACGTGATAAGGAACAGTCAGCATGGATTTACCAAGGGCAAATCATGCCTGACCAACCTGATTGCCTTTTATGATGAGATAACTGGCTCTGTGGATATGGGGAAAGTGGTAGACATAATATACTTTGACTTTAGCAAAGCTTTTGATATGGTCTCCCACAGTATTTTTGCCAGCAAGTTAAGGATGCATGGACTGGATGAATGGACTATAAGGTGGATAGAAAGCTGGCTAGATCATAGGGCTCAGTGGGTAGTGATTAATGGATCGATTTCTGGTTGGCAGCTAGTAGCAAGCAGAGTGCCCCAGGACCAACTCCTGGGGCACTCTGCTTGCTACTAGCTGCCAACCAGAACCGGTTTTGTTCAACATTTCCACTAAGGGATGGATTGCACCCTCAGCAAGTTCACGGATGACACTAAACTGAGGGGAGAGGTAGATATGCTGGAGGGTAGGGATAGGATACAGAGTGACTGAGACAAATTGGAGGATTGAGTCAAAAGAAATCGGATGAGGTTCAACAAGGACAAGTGTAGAGTCCTGCACTTAGGGTGGCAGAACCCCATGCACTGCCACAGTCTGGGACCGACTGACTAAGCAGCAGTTCTGCAGAAAAGGACCTGGGGATTACAGTGGACGAGAAGCTGGATATGAGTCAACAGAGTGCCCTTGTTGCCAAGGCCAACGGTATATTGGGCTGCATTAGTAGGAGCATTGCCAGCAGATTGAGGGAAGTGATTATTCCCCTCTATTTGGTACTGGTGAGGCCACACCTGGAGTATTGCATCCAGTTTTGGGATTCCCACTACAGAAAGATGTGGACAAATTAGAGAGAGTCCAGTGGAGGGTAGCAAAAATGATTAAGGGACTGGGGCACATGACTTATGAGGAGAGGCTGAGGGAATTGGGCTTGTTTAATCTGCTGAAAAGAGTGAGGGGGAATTTGACAGTAGCCTTCAACTACCTGAAGGGGGGTTCCAAAGAAGATGGAGCTAGGCTGTTCTCAGTGGTGGCAGATGACAGAACAAGAAGTAATGGTTTCAAGTTGCAGTGCGGGAGGGTCTAGCTTAGATATTAGAAAAAATTATTTCACTAGGAGGGTGGTGAAGCACTGGAATGGGTTATCTAGGGAGGTGGTAGAATCTCTATCCTTATTGGTTTTTAAGGCCCAGTTTGACAAAGCCGTGGCTGGGATGAGTTAGTTGTGGTTGGTCCTGCTTTGAACAGGACAGTGGATTAGATGACCTCTGGAGATTTCGTCCAGCCCTAATCTTCTGTGATTCTATCATTCTAAGGCTAAAAATATGGGAACAGCATAAAATAAATTGATTTTAAGATCCAAAAAAGTAACGAGGCTGTAGAACAGGTTGTATTATTCAGACTAGAAGTTATGCGGCAGCTTCATGTAAATTGTCAAAAAGCAGGGTTTTAGTTAATTAAATATGAAACAGAACAAAATAAAAAGGACAATAGGCCCTGCGTTACTTATTTTGATCTTAGATACTATTTACTTTATGCTGTCCCCATGTCTTCAGTTTTGAATATGCAGTGAATAAGATGAGCAAGATCTGGCCCTTTGATAGGCTCAGTATTGGGTGGAATATAGTACCAGAGTGATAAAGAGCTACATCAGCTACCCCACCTAACGAGGACCCTTCAAAATATCTGGGTGGGGGGAATAATATACCGAAACAACCTACAAATCGATTGAACTTCCATGGGATTAAATGTCATTTAAAGTCTTCTGCAGGGCTGATGAGCTGCTCACCCTGGCTGTTTAGCAGAGGTTTGGCCCATGCTACTGGCCACGGTTTGCTAACAGGTATGGAATACATAAAAAACTACAGCTCTTTGTAAAATGCCTTATTCCCTGTGTATGGGATGTGCCAAAACGACAACAAATGAAAGAGAGAAAGCATTCTGATTTCACTCAGTTCACCAACCAAGCTGATTCTTTCCTTTTTTAAAACATGAACTGTACAGTTAGTCTATAGAGTTATTAACTTCAAGATCAAAAGAATGTCTTGAAAGAATTAAAGATGTTCAGTCTCATGCTGTTTTGCATGGCCGCATCGCTATAGTTATTGTAGTTATTTCTTATAGGCAAGTGCAGTCAAGTTAAAGCAATGAATATTTTATAAATACCTGTAGTTCTGCATCTTGGAAATAAGATGAAACTCAGTTTATGTTTCACAATAGTTAACAGGTGAGAGCTGGGAACATAAGTTAGGTTTAAATATTGGATATGCTCAGATATTCTCTAGTAACCAAGTACATTCAATAGCATCTGAACAGCTGTGCGCCAATAATCTTTGATGCTTCATTTTCAAATGGTTTACTTTCAAATGGTTGACCAATAATTTCCACTGATGCTGTGGAGACACTGGCTGTCAAAGGTTAAATGGGAGAAATACAGGTTCTGATATCAGAGCTATATTGGTTGTGGCAGGAAGAAAAAAGATCTTGACCCACACCGTTCATTTATTACGTTTGACTTGCTCTGTGGTGTAGCCTCCTGTTTTGCCCTGGGAGACTTCCATGTGGCTGCTTGAATCTCCCACCCACAGCAGAAACCAAAGTACTGCAGGGACCACAGAGATTCAGTAAGCTGCCTAGAGTGTCATTGCTCAGTCAAGAGAGAACCAGTTCCCTAGAATGGTCACCCTAATGGTATTTCCCATGTAAACAGCAGTACTCTAGACAGATGGGTACATCGCTCAGTTCTGTAGTCACTGGGCATCCCTCTGTGATCTGATAGATTCAGGCAGTTGCTCACAGCTGCCATTAGTTCTGTGAGGGAGAACTGCCAACCCCAGTGTTTTCGGGTCCCACCTTTGAGTTTCCCACATCATATCCACAATAAGTTTCAGCTCTCTTGAGGGAAGGATAGCTCAGGAGGCTGAGAAGGCGCTTCAGTCCAGTGCTGTATCCCCACTTCCCCTTCACAACACCCCAGGCCTAATCCCTTCCAGATGCACGACAATTGTTTTCCCAAGCCTTCCAGCCTAACCCACCCCATCCAATGCCTCTCAGCCCCATTCCAATGCCCTCGGTCTCACATGCCAGGCCTTACCCCATCCAGCCCTTCTGTTCTCCCCACACCGTAATCCTACCCCATCCCAGCCCTCAAGCCACATGCCCCCACTTTACCCATCCATTCTAGCTCTCTTCTCCCTACTAAACATCCTAACTTCCAGCCTGAACCTCATGCAAAGTTCATTGTACCCCACTTCCTCATCTGAATTTTATATGTGGGAAAGGCCTGTGGGGTAAAATGGCTCCTCAAAATGAGGCAGGTCTGAGGGGGGTGGGTGTTATTGATCCAACTGATGGGGATAAGGTCGCTTTTGTGTTGCATATATGCATATTTGTGTCATTTATGTAAATAAGAAAAATGAATATTAATCAAATATGCAAAAAGACATATAATTTGCATATAATCTTCAAATTTTGAGACCTTCAACCTTAACGTGTATGGGAGTTACTTTAGATTTACAGCTGTGTTAGCAGACATTCAGGTCTATTTTGCCTTTCTCTGCTCCTAACGTTCTTATGATAATATTGCATTTACTGCTCAGTTAGCATGCCACACCACAGTGAGTTAATCAAGTATTTCTATTGCAGAACCAAAATATTCATATATATAGGTAATTAAGTTAATCAGCATCATTTGGAACATTTTGTCTTCATAGTCATCAGCTCCCACTGAACGGCATGAGACTCCCATTCGTGGTAGTTTAGGGAAGGCCAAGAAATCAAGAGCAAGCCAATTAATTTAAATATTATTTCACAGAAAAATGGTGAAACAAAGAAAAGCACCACTACTGTAGGAAAAAAGTAAGTAAAAGAGCCACGATCAAATCCTAATGGGGACACATTTCTAATTACGTTTGGCTTCAGATGCTAAACTATTCATATGGCAGATTGCTTCCTTTGCCAAAAGCATTTCAGAAGTCTAGTAAATTAAAGCAGGAGTCTCTAAAGTTTAAACCTTGTAATATACAAAGCCATATTTCAGGCACATCAAGTGCTTTTTAAAATCAATGCCAACCATCTCGGGTAGAGGAGATATCATTTTAAAACTTGGTAACAGCTGTGATGGATTTATTAGCTCAAAAGCACACTGATAGGGAAATAATGTTTGATGTGGGGTAATACATTCCATCAGTTCCATTTCCAGTGGAATTTATTGTTTAAGCTCCTCTAGCTAAATATGAAAGAACAAAATTATAGGGAAATTGCTGCGGTTCAACTCAGAATATATTGAGACAACTATGGCTTTTTGTCTAGGATTAAAATGGCATGTAGGAAGATGTATTAAATGCTAGGGCAGCAGATTCTAATCCCTACCAAAAATAGGCCTTTTTTCAGAGCATTTTCCACTTCTAAGGACTAGAGAATCCCACTTTTCTTTCAGCTTGGACCTTAGAAGCAGAAAGATCTCAAGAGCAACCTCAAAGAATGTCACAGATATAAGGGTAGGAGCAGTAATATTAATAAAATAAAATCTTTGAGCAGACTTGAAAAATATCAGCTCTTTTTAGATACTAAACCTATCTCTCTCTTGCTGGAAACAGATACATGAACTTCGAAGATGTGATCAAACCTTGTCCTAAACAGATGGTTAAGGGTTAATGTCTCTTTTACCTGTAAAGGGTTAACTAGCTCAGTAAACCTGGAACACCTGACCAGAGGACCAATCAGGAGATAAGATACTTTCAAATCTCGGTGGAGGGAAGCCTTTGTCTGTGCTTTTCAGGTTTTTTCTTTGTTTTCTCTGGGTTCTGAGAGGGACCAGATATGTATATAGACTCTCCAATTTTCTGAAACAGCCTCTTCTGTTCAATTTAGTAAGTACCAGTTAGAAAGGCGGTTTAGTCTTTTGATTGTTTCTTTATTTGCAAATGTGTATTTTGCTGGAAGAATTGTGTCTCTGCTTGCTGCAACTTGTATTTGTGCTGGGGGGAGGATTCTCTCTAGTGTCTATAAGCTGAAAGACCCTGTAACATTTTCCATCTTGATTTTACAGAGACAATTTTTACTTTTTTTCTTTCTTTTATTAAAAGCTTTTCTTATTAAGATACTGATTGATTTTTTTTATTCTGGTGTAAGACCCAAGGGGAGGGGGTCTGCACTCACCAGGGAATTGGTGGGGGAAAGGAGAAAAGGGGGGAGGAAAAGCTTGATTTCTCTCTGTGTTAGGATTACTGTCTCTCTCTCAGGGAGAGTCTGGGAGGGGGAGAGAAGGGAAGGAAGGTGAATTTCCTCTCTGTTTTAAGATTCAAGGAGTTGAATCACAGGGATCTCCCAGTGTTACCCAGGGAGGGGAGAATCTGGGAGGAAGAAAGGAGGGGGGAATGGTTTATTTCCCTTTGTTGTGAGACCCAAGGGGTTTTGGGTCTTGGGGTCCCCAGGGAAGGTTTTGGGGGCCAGAAAGTGTCTCAAAACACTATATTTTTGGGTGGTGGCAGCTCTATCATTTCTAAGCTAGTAATTAAGCTTAGAGGGGTTCATGCAGGTACCCCATTTTTTGGAAGCTAAGGTTCAGAGTGGGGAATCGTACCTTGACAAACCTGAACTTCAGGCTTTGAATTCTGGAGAGGAAGGAAAGGGCTGTAGAGATTAGGTGTGTTACTAAACATATATATATTTAGTAGTATGTCTAGTATGATTATGTTGATAGCCTAAGATGAGAAAACCTTCACCATTTTAAGTAGGGAGGACCATGGGCCTGGTCCAAAACCTATTGAAGACAATGGGAATCTTTCCACTGACTTAAGAACAGCCATGTCAGACCAATAGTCTATCTAGCCCAGTATACCGTCTCTAACACTGGACAGTGGTAGATGTTTCTGGCACTTGGAGGTTTAAAGACACCCGGAGCATGGGATGGCATTCCTAACCATCATCAGCCATTTTGTTACCCTGTTTAGGGAGATCCCATGGTAACTCTTTTCAGTCAGCTTGGACTTAATGATAGTAATTTTGTATTGTTTGCAAATTTTGCCACCTCACTGTTCACTCCCTTTTCCAGAGCATTTGTGAGTATGTTGAACAGCACAGGTCCTGGCACAGATCCTTCGGGGTCCCCATTATTTAATTCTTTCCATTGGGAAAACTGATAATTTATTCCTACCCTTTGTTTCCTATCTTTTACTAGATTACTGACCATGACAGGACCTTCCTCCTTTTCCAATTACTGCTTGCTTTGCTTGAGAGCCTTGTCAAAGGCTTTCTGAAAGTTCAAGTAACCCATATCAATTAGATTACCTTTGTCCACATGTTTGTTGTCTCCCTCAAAGAATTCTAATAGATTGGTAGGGTATGATTTCCCTTTATAAAAGCCATGTTGACTCTTCCCCAAGATATCTTGTTTATATATTTGTCTGCTAATTCTGTTCTTCACTATAGTTTCAACCAATTTGTCTGGTACTGAAGTTCGGCTTATTGGCCTGTGATTGCCAGGATCACCTCTGCATCATTTTAAAAAATTGTCATGACATTAGCTATCTGCCAGTTATCTGGTACAGAAGCTGATTTAAGCGATAGGTTACATGCCACAATTAGTTGCTCTGCAATTTGATATTTGAATTCCTTCAGAACTCTTGAGTGAATACCTCTGGTCCTGGTGATTATCAATCACTTAATCAATTTGTTTTAAAATGTCCTCTCTTGAAAAGTTTACAGTCTTTAAAATAGACAACATGGACAAGGAAAGGATTATTATCTCTATGATACAGCTGAGGAACCAAGGCACAGAGATTAAGCAATTTGCCTAAAGCCACACAAGCTGTGGCAGAGGACAGAACTGAACCCCGATCTCACAGATTCCCATCCAATGCCTTAACCATAACACCATCCTGCCTCTGCTTAAAAAACACATTTTTAATTTTCCAGTGAAAAGTTAATTCCATTTTTATTTTCTTCTGCAGCTTGGTAAAAACAGACTCAACACATTGATCTTGTCTACACTTGTGGCTGGGCGTAGAGAACATGTAGCTATGTGCCGCCGTGGAAGGCAGGCTGTGTCCACGCTGCAGTGTGTAGCTACATGCTGCAGTGAAAGGCTCTGGCAGCTGCAAGGCAGCAGAGAGCTGCCGGAGCCTTTCCCCACGGCCGGAGTGTTTCACTAAGGGTATGTCCAGACTACACGCCATATCAGCAGGTAGCGATTGATTTATCAGGGATCGATATATCGTGTCTTGACGAGACACAATATATCAATCCCTGAACGTGCTCCTTGTCGACTCAGGAACTCCACCGGAGCGAGTGGTGATAGCAGAGTTGACAGGGAAGCCACAGCCATCGATCCTGCGCCGTGAGGACGGGAGGTAAGTAAGTCGACTTCAGCTACGGTATTCCCGTAGCTGAAGTTGCGTATCTTACATCAACCTTCCCACCCCCCATTGTAGACCAGGCCTAAGGCTTGGAAAGGCTCCAACAGCACAGCAGCAGTGGGACACTACACTGCTACAAATAGCAGCGTGGACATGGAAGGCACTACTTGGGCATATTGAGAGCCATGTAGGCTATATACCCTAGGGTTCTGGCATGCCTTGCCCTTTACTCAGGATAGCTGGGCATGCAGTGTCTGTACTTTACACACCAGCTCAAGTGTAAACCTATCCTCAATGGTTCTGCATGAGAACCAGAAAGTGAGCCTAACTAGAAAAAGCCTAGCAGCAACTAAAAAGTGAACGTTTCGCCTCTTTATTCATTGTCCAAGCTGAGTGGAATGAAAATAATAAACAAGCAACATAAAGGATGAAAAGTAAATTATATTTTTAAATCATCTGTACACTTCTAGTAATCTAAGATGTTGTTAATAACATGAGTAAGGACATTTTTTTGCCCAGCAGTAAGCTAGAGATTTAATTTCCTATTGATTTAAGCTGATGTACAGACCACATTTCTATTTACTTGATTGATTCTTACAGCTGGAGGGAGTCAAGTCACTTGTAAATTAGACATTTATTTTCTAGAGGTGCCTATTAGATAAATGTTTCTGTAAACAAAATACCTTTATTTTTAATTAGAGGCAGTAGGTCAAATTCACTGGTGGCATAAGCTGGTGGGACTCCAGGGAAATCAATATGAATGGTGAATTTGGTCCTGTATTAATGTGTATAAGATTATTTGGGTTCAAGGAATTAGATTTGGGCGAGTGGGGGAGGTTATTTTACAGCCCAAAAGTCACATGGCTCTCTGGGGGGCACATATTCTCTCAGGAAATATTGTAAGAGTAGCATTAACCCAGCCACATTACAGGTACTGAATATTTTTATGCCTAAGAGGTCAGTCATTGACAGGGACCAATTCAGCATTCAGGGGATGGGGCACCCACTTTGAATGTGTACTTGGGGGCCCATCTGAGTATTGCTAGGCCCCTTACAGAGTTATGTCGGCCTATGTTTTAAAACAGGAACTAGTGATTTGGGGTGCTTCAATTTCGGAAGCCTTGAAAGGGCCTGTTTTTCAGACAGCACTGAGCACCTGCCGTCTGAAAGCCATTAGTCCTCACCATCACACATAAAAGTAACAAGCTTGAATGTTATAGTCACCTTACTAAGCATGAGTTGGAGGCTCCATTCCCCCCTCTAAAAATAAATCACTTCAGGAATAGGGCTGAAAAGTAGACAACTATTCAAAACTCCAGTGCCACTTTAGTCTCTCAACTCCACATGTTATGGATAGACAGCCCCTTAACCATTCTCTTTAAAAGCTTCCTGTCAAAGTTTCTCCAGACTACTTGATAAATCAACTATTTGCTACACTGAGCCCAGCAGGGGGAAGGTACTGCAGCTTACAAGAAACAGAAGCGAAAAAATTTCTCGTTCATTTCAAACAGCAGCAGCCAGACTTATATAATGGAAATCAAGTTCCTCTCTTCAGATCAGTACTGTTGTAATTCTAAATGATGTTGTCTCAAGCATAAAGGATATAGTTTGATTTATCACATATATTGTACCCCCAGAGAGCTCTGAGATCAGGGGGAAAGTACTTTGACAAGGGAGCTCCACTAACATTGTGTTTGTGTGTTTCGGATTCACATATTTAAGGAACAGGGATGTATCCAAAATATTACAAATGAGTTTATATAGTGGTTCTCAACTACTTAGCTCTTGACTTTGAAGAAAGTAATTCCGTAGATTAATAAAACAAGTAATTTCTTTTCAAATCTAAATTTACCATTTATACTTTCCCCCACCCACCCTTTTTTTTTTCCCTTTTTTTTTTTTGCATTTCGTTCCCTTTCAGCAGTGAAGCTAGACTTAACAGGCTCTTCTGTATTAGCACAATGCCTTGAATTTAATTAATGCCAGGAAATGTCGGCACCTACTGTGAGTGGATCTGTGGTTCTAGGATCAGACTCCTGAGTCATCTCAGGACCCATATATAAATCTGTGGCAGAGATCATCCTCGAATCGAGGGATTGTCAATGATTGCGATGATGTTTGCAGTATACTATTCAGCTCCTAAATACAGTCTCTGTATTCTGTATTAGAGCTCCAGACAAGATGTTATCTCAAATAAAGCTCAGAAACAAAACTGGAATTCAATCTGTGCAGAAATCTGTTTGCTCCTCTATGGTTCAGAGCCTTTTTTAGTTTAGTCTTAGTATGAATGCCCCTTGTCGAGGTCTGTGAGTCCATACATACAACACAATTCTGTCTGGGTTTCCAATACTGCTATAGGATGTTTCAATTCAAACAAAATATAAGGGAGGAGGGAGATCTGCCTCCTGAAAAAAAAATCTTTTCACATAAAATCTTATAAAACCTAAAAATCAATGGCTATTAGCCAGGATGGGCAGGGATGGTGTCCTTAGCCTCTGTTTGCCAGAAGCTGGGAATGGCCGACAGGGGGTGGATCACCTGATGATTACCTGTTCTGTTCATTCCCTCTGGGGCACCTGGCATTGGCCACTGTCGGCAGACAGGATACTGGGGTAGATGGACCTTTGGTCTGACCCAGTATGGCCGTTCTTATGTTTAAATATTATAAACTTGCTTCACCTGGTTAGTGTTAACTAAGGCGTCAGTTACCCCTCCAGGTGCCCATACCCCTGGAATCCGTTGGGTATGTCTGCTCTGGAGCAGAAGATTTAAACTCTAGCTCAGGTAGACATACGTGTGCTAACTTTGATCATGTTAGCATATTAAAAATAAAAGTGTAGCTATGGTGGGAGGGACGGGCTAGCTGCCCGAATACAATCCCATCTGAAACCGTAGGTATATACATGTGTGGCTACAACCACCACAGCTACTCTTTGGTTTTTAGCACATTAGCTCCATCAGAGCTAGCACAAGTATGTCTGCCAAAGCTGGAAATTACAATTCCAGCTCCAGTGTAGACATTCCCTATGTGCCTGCCATTTATCTACTGGCTTGAAGTAACTGAGAACTAACAAAAAGATACATTGTTGCAACTAATTTTCTTGCTGGTTTGTATAATTAAGCTCAGAGGCAGAACTGAGCAGCACAGGAATGTCACAAGATTTGGTCTGGGATGGGTGAGAAGGTTCCATTCTTCAGGATCGAGAAGCAGTGTTCCCTGCATACCACAATTTCAGAAGAGATTAAAAAGTTCCTGCCTGCTCAGGTTAATTCGGCTTCTATATAGGCAGCAGAGAAAAGCTGGTATATACAGCAGGCCTGGATCTGGACAGGGCTGAATCTCCCTTTCCCTGCTGTGGACGTACACATGTGCCAGTGTATACAGCCCATGATTTTGAATTGATAGACACTCCCACTATGTACCTCTTGCTGCTCAGCTATGCTCCCTCCACCTGCCACACACAAATGTAATTGCCATAACAGATACGGAACCAACATACTGTTAAGATTCCAGTCTCCATAGTGTGTTTGACTGGTTCATTAATACATCTCAGCAGTGTGCCCCAGACACCCAAGGCTTGTGTTACTGGATCATTAACACACACCACCTCATATCTAGGTGGTACAGGGAAGCATACTGTTGAATTACAAAGGCACAGCTGTGCTGTTTGCAGATGTGTGCCCTTGCAGGGTAGAGATATCACAAATACAGTGCAGGTGAGTTTGCTTTTCCTCTTTAGGAATTATTGATGGCAGAGCTGGAGAGATTCAAGACTCCACTGGCAGGTTTCCTGCAAGGTTCGGTGGTAAGGAAACTATTTTTGGAAGAATAAAACACTGAAGATGAATCAATTCCTCATCTCTCCTACGGAGCATGACTTTTACTTATTTACTTATCATGAAGTTTAGTTAGACATAGCCCATAGACATAAGTATCGTGGACTGGGATCCCCTTCCAGCTGCACTGTGATCAGAGGTTGATAGATTAGCTATTCTAGATAGGACAAGCGAACCAGGCCTGGAAAAAATAAGCACAACCCTCACACACCCCTTGAACCTATGACCATTTCCAGAACTATGAAGATGCTAAGTATTCAATTAGATTCATCTTCCCCTTGCCCTCAAATAAGCTTTCATTTTTATGCCCCTCTAGGTGTCCAGAGTCTCAGAGGTGCTACACTTCTGTATGAAAAAAAATATTGGTTTTGATTCACACTAGTATTTCAGGTCTAACTGTGCAGTGTTCCTCCCGGTACAAAAGAAATTAGACTATTTAGGAAGAGTTCACACCACCAGGTAGAAACACCTGTCCTCACACTCTCTCATCAGCACTGGGATTTGGCATCCCTACCCACTGCTTAGCAAGCGAGGCTCAGTTTAGGGCAGTGGTCCCCAACCTTTTCGTCTGGTGGACGTTAAGTGATGTCATCGAGAGGCGTTGCCGCCGAAACACCGCAGAAATTAGGCAGCATTTCGGCGGCTGCTCCACCGCCGGCCAGGATGCAGGCGCATTTAGTTGGGGACCCCTGGTTTAGGGCAACCCCGTCAATCAGGGCATGCTAGGCCCAGTTCTGCAGCCTTTTCCTCATACAATAAGGATAACAACATTTCATTACCCTTGCACACAAATACTAGAATGATCTGTAACCTAACACCAGCTAAAACTGATCATATTGGTAAAACTGCTCAGTCATGCTGCACACCTAGGCAGAGTAGGCGTGTCTATGCAAACACAGTCTGTTCCTGAAGTCTGTTCCTCCAGTGCACCACTAGATGTCAGGAGAGAGCTCATTCAGACTCTGCTTACATAAAGAAGGGAGAAATGGGACTAGTTTTAACTAGGGTGACCAGACAGCAAGTGTGAAAAATCGGGGGGTGGGGGGGAATAGGAGCCTATATAAGAAAAAGCCCCAAATATTGGGACTGTCCCTATAAAATCGGGACATCTGGTCACCCTACTTTTAACCCAAGTATGGTTTGATGGTTTGATTTCTGTGAAAAAAAATCAGACCCAGAAGCAACTGTGAAAAAGTAAAGGTTAGCAAAAGCAGAGTGCATCATCAGTTCCAAAAGAAATTATTCGCCGGCCTAGGCTTTGAAGTGGCAATGGTATGAAATAATAGATTACAAATCTCTGATTCACTTTAAAGCACGAAACACAGCCCCTGACATAGCTGTGACAAACACTGACATTCTTTTGCCATTTTTTTTGTGGATGACAGAAACCTGCCACATTTCAATCTGAGTGCTGCACTCCTGTCTCCCAAAGGCGAGGCTGAATCTTAATGCTTCTCCGTGATGTACAGTGTGTTTTCTATTGGACATTTTTCCCCATGGCTACTTATCTGCAGCAAACATGCTTTGAAAATCAGCAGCCTTTAATGGCTGCTTTGGGAAGCAAGATCGAGCTAAAACCTGTGTGATAATGGTCTCCTTCAGGAGCTCTAGGTTACTCTTTTAGCCAAAGAAATAGAACTGGATTCAGAATGTTGGAACAAGGAATTATGATGGAAGGATACAGACAAAAACCATTGTAATTGTTTCCACCATTGCATCTGACTCTGGTCCTAATCCTGGAAGGTGCTGTGCACCCTCACTTCACACAGATGCTGAGGACATTCAGGCATCTGTGCAGGATGCAACCTTGTAAGGTCAGGCCCTCTACACTCATGTACTGTGAACTGCCAAAAAGGTTTCTGCTTGGGTTTGTAAAAAATAAACTCTTCGAAAGTGGGGGTAGCACTGGAGATTCCTGAGTTCTCTCCCTGGCTCTGACACTGATTTGCTAGTAATTCAACTCTCTGTCTGCGTCTGTCAGCAAAATGGGAGTCCATATCTTATAGAGTCAGTCTCCTGGACATAGTTAATCTGTCCTCTTATCATGCATTGCCCATCATAATGGTATCGAAGCACTCATTCACCTAGCTGGCTCCCAGCGTTATCGTGAGTGTTAATGGTTGTTCAGTACTTTGATCTCAACTGAAATGCTCCCTGTAGGTGCAAAACAGTATCACACCATGTTAGAGTTGGAAAAGCCCTACCAGATTACTGAATCCATCCTACCACAAGCGCAGGTCATGGTACCCTTGCAGGGGGCACACCTCGTACTCATCTGAAATGGCACGTGATAGATATTTGCATGATGAACCTATGGGAGTGAAGATGTTACAAAGGTTTAACCAAATAACTTCTTACTGGGCCTTCTCTTTCCCGTGGCCCCATACAATGCTGTTCCCTTTATCCCTACCCATAGCAGTGTCGTTACCAGTTACAATAACTAGAGGGGAATTGCCGAAGCTAATTAGCGAGACCATGTGTGTGCAGTAATATATTTTATTGGACTGACTTCTGTTGGTGAGAGAGTCAAGCTTTTGAGCCACACAGGTCCTGACCCAAAGAAGAGCTCTGTGTGGCTTAAAAGCTTGTCTCCTTAAAAGATATTACCTCACCCATTTTGTCTCTCTAATATCCTGAGACAGCTGTATTATATTGCATAGAAACTTATTAGCGAAAACTGTCTGATCCAAAGCCCATTGAGGTCAATGGAAAGAATCTCCTTGATCTCAGTGGGTGTCAGGTCAGGTCCCAAGAGGCCCTAAGGTTTTTCAGAAGTCTTTTCTCCTCCTTCTCCCCTTCTTTGTCAGTTGTCTTATGTTGGTGACTAGAAAGCCTTATCTCCCAGCCCTGCTTCCAGAGACAGAGTTTGGACATGCCCTGTTGGCTTGGGTCCCTCTCAGCCAAGTCAGTTTACAAAATTAAATTTGTAAATTAAATGGCTGCATGTCAGGCCTGGAGCTTTTGGAAATTTAAAGGGACTGGAATAAGGTAAAACAGCAAACGGGAGTGAATCTTTCATGTGCTTTGCAAAGAATGATTTTTTTCCATTAGAATTCCCAAACGGCTGTTCCATGGACTTCTCTAAGCTCCCAAAGTCTCACAGGAGGACCATGCTGAAAGGTAATAAGCAATCTCCAAGCAAAAGAGTCAATTAACAAGTAATCTTTGATATTGTGAGTCAGCCTCGTATGCCAAATGGATTTCTTTTTTACACAGAGTGTTCAGTGAAACCCGTTGTTGATGTGCTCACAACTTGTGAATTTATGTAACACACTCCAGTTAGCATTTCTGCATTGCTCTGTCTTACAGTGCTATGGATTTAAGCTGCAATTTTTAAAAGAGTTCAGAGTTGGTCTAACTCTGCTCCCACTGAAGTTGTTGGTAAAACAACCAAATTAGACCAACACTCTGAGCTTCTGAAAAATCCGGTGTCTATCGATATTTTCTGTGTTGTCTATTTAGGGCCATATTCTGATACCCTTAGTCATATTGGGTAGCACCTTACTATAAAAATGGTCCCAGTGACTTCAGTGGGAATATAACCTTGGGATTTTTCAATGGGAGTGAGTATATTGGATTCTAACTCTTAGATAGGAAGCTTTTTAAGACAGGGACTATGGTTTCCTGTATGTCTATAAAACAGCTACAACAAAGGACCTCAGTCTGAGTTTGGGCAGCTGTACAAACATTAAATAAATGTACAAACAGCTGTAATGTACAAACATTAAATAAATGTGTGTTGATCATTCCTCCTACAATGCCCCAAAGAAGTGAGGCAGGAGCATTATTTTTGTTGATTAATCATCCAAGATATGCATGTGGCTACATGGAGAAACTCAAATTCAGACTCAGAGACTTTAGGACCAAAAGGGACCATCACGATCATCTAGTCTGAGCACATTGCAGGCCACAGAAGCTCACCCACCCACTCCTGTAAATAGACCCATAACCTCTGGCTGAGTTACTGAAGTCCTCAAATCAGGATTCAAAGACTGCAAGGAAGACTTGTGCTTAATACTTAATTCCTTTGATTTTGGATCATTTATTGTATCTCAGAAAAAGTAGATTACTGGAATAAATTGCCTAGGGAGGTTGTGGAATCTCCAACATTGGAGATTTTTCAGAATAGGTTAGACAAGCACCTGTCAGGAATGGTCTAGATATTATTTAGTCCTGCCTGGAGTGCAGGGAATTGGACTAGATAACCTCTCACGGTCCCTTCTAGTTCTACATTTCTATGATTATTCTTGATGTTGTCAAGGATCACCTGCCAATCAGCTCAGTTTACCATGGTTCAGCCAAGTATTTTCTCTCTTTTCCCATCACCAGGTTGTAGAGAGCACTGTCCCCGCACTGGCAGAGCATAGAAGAATAGGGCAGAGGTTCTTTATACCCTCTTCCCTTCACTGTTGCCCAAGGATCACTGAGAATCAGGCCCAACAAAGTACTTAGGTGTGTGCTCAATGTTAAGCACATAAGTAGTTCCATTGGCTTCAATGACTTCACTGGGACTACTCACATTCTTTAAGGGGAGCACATGTCTAAGTGCTTGGTCACCATGGGAGCCTTGTTTGTATGAACTTCACTTAAGGACAAAGGGACTACATCCAACATTTTCAAATGTAGATCTCTGAATTAGGCACCTCAATACAAATGGCCTTAGTACTGAGCACTTGCAGTTCCCATTGTGGGTGCTCAGCATCTGTGTAAATCATAGTTTGATGCTTTAAACTTGGGCAACCAACATTAGACATCACTTTTGAGGGGCTTCATCTCTCCATGCCTTTGTTTAGCCTTCTTTGAACAGCCACACCTACCAGCTCACTGAGGTGATGTCATTAATATTTTAAAAGTGATTTGTGCTCTTTGGATAGAACAGGTTACATAAAGCATTGCAGTATTTCATTAATACATGTGCTTCACATTAAGTCAATTAAAATTTAATCTTTCCTTAGGGTAGGAACAATGCAATCCCTATGCCATCTATTATCAGATTACGAAGAGAGCCAGGAAGTAAATAGAAGGTGGCCCTTTTCAAAAACAATCATTTCTGTGTCAGTGCAGATAGGTTGTTTTATCTGGGTTACAAAAGGTTTTCAAAGATCCAGGTTTATACAAAGGAAGAAATTAAATATTCAAAGAAAAGAGAAATAGAAGAAAATATTGTAGCCTGATACATAGATTATGTATTAATTATATTGACAATTTAAGAATTCCCAGTAATCACTCTGAGCTTTGACATGTTCTTGTCCCAAGATCAGTTCCAATATTATTAAAATTGCTGTTCATTTGGGAACCCCTAAGTGCAGAGTTGCATCACTCACACGTTAGGAACCCTTCTGTATTTACAATAGTTTATTATACATTTAGCAAAGTTATAAACACTCTAACCCAGCAAGGTAGATAGAGATACTACAGAATGCACATCTGAACATCCATATACACACACATCATCCCTTGCAGAACAACCTGAAATGTTAACCATCATCTTCCTCATCTCTCTTTCCTCCCGCACACAGGGTGAGATATAATTTTTATAATATGTTACGCTGACACCACTATGTCTAATACATATTCAGTAGGGGTTTTCCCCCTCTTCCTTATTTGTATTTCATCACTCTACTAGTGTTGGGGTGCTGTTCTCCTATAGGTTAGTATATTAATGATCTCAACTTATTATCATATATGTCAAATTGTTGCCATGGCACACTTGTGGTCAGACATCCTCAGATGTTCCATCCTACAATATCCAAAAGCTGGTGTTACCTCAAGTTCCTGTGTTTGGCTGGTGTCATTATTAATAAACTTCCTCCTTCCACACACTATTCCAGTTCCCCAAAACTTAGGGGTGACTGCTGGGCCATTGATCTGTGCCAAAATTAATAGGCCTCAAGCCTTATGCTGACTGCTAAAGCCAAAGTCTGACAGGAGACAGACCTGTAGGTTCCTTGTGTTACTGCTAAATAAAAACAATACTAAAGCGAGTTTTATGGGCCACAGTATTATTATTAAGACAAAACCTACAGTAAACCATCTCAAAGGTCACTCTGTCAAGGTCAAAAGATTCATAATTTGCCCTCCTTTAAGAAGTTACATATTTTCTAATCATACATCCATCTTCGTTGCTTAGAAAAACAAGTCAACGTTATCTGTTCTCCAGGAGGAGGGCTACCAGAATATTACAATCCCAACTTCTCTGCTGGGCGACCTACTAACAGCAATGCCATGGGTCAGTTTCTCCCAGGGTCACAAGGATGCCATGCAAATATATGACATCATCCCACAGCTTTGCTTTCCTGGCTCCCACATTCCCATAAGCAAGTAAGATATTAAACCTCAGACAGGAGACTAGCCACCTGCAATGGCAGCTACAGCAGAAAGGCTGAGGATGGAATGGATGTTAGTCTTGGCAAAGGATTTTGCAAGAAAGACTTGGAACAAATGGAGACAGAGATTCAAGGAGGGAGTGATTTGGTGTAATTATCGTAAGTGGAATGGAACTCAAACCTTTTACTCTAAAGCAGAGGTTTCTGCCACTTGATTTATACTAAATTTGGCTGACTCCCATTCCAGTCCCCTATCCACTACTAGACCATGCTACCTGGATTACATAGCTCAAATAAAATTAGATTAGATTGAATGGATCAGGCAGATAGATCTGTTCAGATACAATACAGGATGGGACTAAGCATCATGGAGTGTACAAGATTCTTAGTACAGTGCGCAAAGACATTTCTGCCTTTGTGAGTCCATATAAGCAAAAGCTAAGAAATATATCCATAAATACATATAAATATGGCCTGCACCTTCACTGTTTCCAATTCAGTAAAACTCTGCTATCAAATTCACAGCGCAGTCAATGCTGTTGGGTTTTATTAATTTATTTTAACTGGGCTAATCCAGGTGATAAGAGTTCACAGTCTGTCATGAAAAGCTGATCAAAGTGGTAAAGGTTCCTTCTGGCTAACAAAGAAACTCCTTGTGCTCACTGTGGCCATTATGCAAGAAGAAAGGTCACCCAGCTCAGGAGCGGCAGATGAACAAAATGAAATCTTGATTAGACCGGGTTAGATGGAGTTGCAGCATAATTACTTTTGCAAGCTTGCAGAGGATTAAACTGACTTAATTAAGATGACTTTAGCTTGAACACACTGTATCAGTTGTTTGATAGAAATTAATATGCAGATTAGAAAAAAATAGAGTAGGAGATTTTGCATTAAGGCAAGTATTTCCTTTCAAAATGTCAGTGACATTTCAAGTCTTAGTCCCCACCTACAAATAATTATAGATCGGGTTATCTTTTCCTTAATATACTTAAGCATTAGGAAACTGATTATTTGTTAGGCATTCTTTTTAATTTCCAAAGAGTTTAGTGTGGGTTCAGAAATTAAAGTTCCAGTTTTGCATAACAAGTTTAAAAGGAATTAGTGATAACTTGATTGTTCAAATGACTTAATACTAGAGATGAAGAAATGTAGTGTTGTATACAAATGATTTGGTTTATGTTTGTGGTTTTAAATGATGGAAGCCAGCCGGAGCACTAGATATGCTAAACTGCTAACGCTAATTATTTTTATTAGTAGTAGTAGCACCTAGGAGCCCAGTCATGGACCATACCCCCATTGTGCTAGGCCCTGTGCAAACACAAAACACATGACAGTCCATGTTCTAAACAGCTAAATAAATATACTGGACTTTTGAGAAATTGGTCACTTGATAACAAGTTATAATATCACACTTTCCACCCATAGAGCTCAGTGCCTTTTACAAATGTAAACAAGTATTATCCCCATTTTATGAATGGAGGCACAAAGAGGTTGCAAGACAACATTTTGACGAGTCCACTGATTTTGAATTCCTTAATTTGTGTGCGCCCATTTTGTGTCACTTACAGTTTGATTTGCAGAGAATTCAATGAGAGTTCTAGGTACCACCACTAAAAATCAACCCCTAGGAATCTCAAGCTAGGCGTCTAATATTAGTGGACAGTTTTCAAGACCAAAGCCCTTTCCATTTCCTTGTCAGAAAGACTGAAAATTCAGTTGTAAACAGAAATCATTTTGCAACCTTAACTGTGGTGCATCTACTTGCTGGCCAATACTAGAACCATATTGGTTCCACCTCTGTTAAATTATATAGTCTCCCATCCTCCAACTCCCTATGCGTGGCCCCACAAAGTCGCGGGACCTCCTGGTCAACTTCCTCCTTGCCCTGGCTAAAATGGCCATCTACGCAACCAGGGAGAGGAGGTTGGCCAATGGAGACTCCTGTGACTGAGGGGCTTGTTTCCGATCCTCTGTCCATTCACGTATCTGGGCGGAGTTCCTCTGGGCGGCATACACTGGCTCCCTTGAAGCCTTCGAGGAGCTGTGGGCGCTGTCCGAGGTTCTCCGCTCGGTGTCCCCGTCAGGCTTCCTTCTTATGACCCTCTGATCGCACTCCTGTCCCTGTTCTTTTATTAATTGTCCCCCGAAATCAGTTGGGTTCTGAGGTCCTATAGATCCTCCCCTTAGGCTGCGGGGGGGTATCCTTTAGTATTGGGCGGGCTTCCGCCCACCCAGTTCCCAGAAACCCAATAGGTCCAAATAAAGGAAAAGGCTAATAGCAAGAGCAACCCATTAAGGTTGCAGTGTTACTGAAAGTCAGCAGATGGCACTCCTGAGACAGCCTTAGAAGTTCTGTTTCATAGACTGTACAGGCAGTTAGACCATGGGAGAAATGCTGAATGGATATTTGTGGTGCAGTTCTTTTTAGAACGTGTGCATTTCACTAGTAGAAGTGTGTCATTTCCTCGATCTCGGACTAGAGTGATTTCTTAGGTGCTGAGTTGCTGCCTACAACCACAACACAAAAGAAAAACATTACAAGGGCAGTCAGTTCACACATGGCCAGTTAGCTCAAAAGCAGTACTCCATGCTGGTATCTGTAGCCTTTCTGAATCACATTACAAAGGCAGTGACAATGTTCCAGTTTTATGCAAATAAGGTAATACCTGAGAAGTCGCCAGGGCAGCTCTGTTGGACAAATTCTGAGCATCCTACTCCACTTGCTCAACATCTTTAGAGAGGCTTTATCTTGCCTCCCTGACCCAATGACAGTCCTCTAGCAGTCACTGTGATGTCTGGTGTTGATCACCAGGCTCACGACTCCATCCACTCAGGTGCTGAGCACCCTCAGCTCAAGATCATTACTGTTGCTCAGCACCCTGCAGCATTAGTTCTTTTGTATATATGCAGTTGCTTTACTAACTCCAGCCACACGTGTTGCTTTTAACCAAATGAGCTGATTCTCTACTAAACCTGAAAAATCTCCTGAGAAGTAACATAATCCCTTTAGTTCTCATCTTTAATGTTACATACTGCTAGCACATGGCAATTACTGCATGTATAACTGCCATCTTGCACAGGCTCAGTGATTCGTTTCTACAGCTGACATATTTTTATTTTAAAAAGTGCTTTTCTTCCTTAAATTACCAGGAGAGTGCTTTAATATGAACTAAGACATAATTCTATCTACCCTTGTGCATTAGCTGGGACAAGACAGTGTTAGTTTGTAGGTCTGGTACTCATGACTAGGACTATGATTTTGTCACAGAGGTCATGGATTCTGTGACTTCCAGAGATCTCCATGACTGGAGCCCGCAGCGCTGGGAGCTGCAGGGTTTCCCCATTGCCTGTGATGGCTGGGAACTACGGAACCACGAGTGGCTAGGGAGTCCCGGGAGCTTGGAGCTGCTGCGGGCGGGCGGGTACCTCAGAGGGACAATGGGAGTGTCCCACAGGTGGGAGCCACAGGCGGCAGGGATGACCTGCAGCTCCCAGCCAGGCCCCCAGGAGTGGTGTGGGGACCCCACAGCTCCCCATTTTGTCATGAATATTTTTAGTAAAAATCATGGATAGGTCATGGGCTTCCATGCATATTTCTTTATTGCCTGTGACTTGTCTGTGATTTTTACTAAAAAGATTTGTGACAAAATCTTAGCCTTACTCATGACAATCCCCCAATCTTAGATCCTTTTGTTTTACAAGGCAGGATCTACTGACTTAGAGACAGGACAAAAATCCTTCAGTTATCCTCCATCTTTTAATCTAATGGCTATTTTTTTTCTGGGAAAAGTGAATTATCGATGAAATGTGATTTAGAAAAGGAGCAGCCTAGAAGCTAAGTGGCCACTGCACAGAATGTGTTTAAGAGATCTGAAAGCATTGAGATAGAGCCAAGCACATTCTCTCGTACCTATAAATCAGTAGAATGTGCAGTTCAGCTGGATCTTGGCTTAGTCAGGGAATAGCAGTTAAATTACAAGCTAGCTGTCACCATTGAGGGCAACTGCACCTGTATTCTCCCTTTTGTGATCCACAGGACACTCACATTTCGGTTTCCAGCTCCCCAGCCAACATTTCTCTTGGGCGGAGACCTGCATCTCTTTCTCTTGTGCCAGAGGTATTTCCAGGCTGCACAGTTCCCTGCCTACATTGTGAATTTCCCAGCAAGTCAGACTGCCTCAGCAGGCCTTCTTTGCCGTCCTTCCTCAGAGGCCATACACTGTAATTGCCCACAATTAAGTGACCACGCAGCTCCCTTCTACCAAGCGCATTTATTCTTAAGGTTAAAATAAACAATAAAAGAACCTAAACACAAGCTGATAAGCTTACCAGAGATCACCCCATCTCCAGCCAGGGCTCTGGCAGGTGAGCAGTCCTTCAAACCCCACCAAGGGTTTTCTTCTGTGGTTACATACGTCATAACCACCTGGGCTCCGAACAAGCACAGCCATGAATCTGTGAGTCACTTTTTTAAACCCTTTGAATTTTTGATCTGCCCTTATGTACCAGATGATCAGCAAACAAGGGGTCCCACCTCCTGGCAAGCTTCAAGAGACTGACTTCTTGCATAACCAGAGAGTTTACAGTTGGCTACATCTCCCACCTGCCTTTAAAAAGGTCACATGGTTTCAGCTAGAGAGACAAGGTGGATGAGGTAATATCTTTTATTGGATCAACTTCTGCTGAGAGAGACAAGTTGGTCCAGTAAACATCTCTAACATCCTGGGACCAACCAGGCTACAACTACACTGCATTGTTTCAATTAGTCCTTTGAAGCTCATAGCACTTACCAGGCTTTACATTAGTTATTCCTCCCCCTAGAGACATTCCACACAATCCCACAATAATAGATAAACATTTGCATTTTTAAGGCAATGAACTCCTAAAATACTTACACTTAATTCAATATGATTTTTTCTGGCTATTGCATGAAATTTGCCATACCTGTCACACTAGTTCTGGGCTGGACTTTGATATGACATTTTGAAGGCTGTGCGGACTGATCAAAATAAAGGGAACATGTTCGTGGAAGATTTTGAAAAATTTCAGCTGCTGTATGAGCCATTGTAATAAATAGTCCCCTGTCTTGTGCTGCAAATCTAGAGGTGGCATTATAGATAGGAACGTTTCTGCTGCCAGCTTTCCAGGAGATTATTATATATCTTGCCCGTGGCTTCAAAATAAACTTCAAGTGTCAGTTATACCATCCTTCACCTGGGTTTGGACCCCAAAAGAACCATTATTTTCAGGAGGAGATTATTCTTTGAACTGAAGAAAAAAATAGTTCTTCTATAAATTCACTGAAGGAGGTTGGTTTCCTCCCAAAACACCAAAGGCCCTTTGGTCCCCGTGAATTTACCTAGATTCATAAAGCTATTTCCAGAATTAAAGAAGAATTACAGCATGGCTTAAAGTAAATCAGCCGTTGGTGCAGTGCTTAGAAAGCAATTTCCTTCTCGGTCCATATTTGCCATTGCAAATAAGATCAAAAATAGTAACTATTAGAGAAAGTAAAATGGCCATTTACAACATTGTCTGACCTGTTTATTTTCCTGTGCTCTTAAATTAATGGCAGGATTTGTTCACTTCAAGTTCTGCATTAATTTTAGAAAAGGAAAAACAAAAAAGTAAGTGGCAATCTTACCCTCATTTACAATCCTATCAATACGTCAGGGAACAAACTTTGAAAAGCATCTTCTGTAGGCACATTTCTGACTATAGATCAGCTGTCCTATCATTTTGCTTCCCCTACCTTTTTCTTATTACTAAACTCACGTAAATTAGAGATGGAAGACCGACCTGAGAGGTTCTCTAGCCATCTCTGTGCTGGTGCAAGACTGTGCTGTGCTGGTCCATGTGTCCTCCTGTACTTTGTCCAGGCCAGTAGTAAAATGATGCAAGCAGAGGAGCTTCTCTTATTTGATTTGGGTGACTATCCCATGATACAATAGATCTTCCCAACATGATATTCAGCATATTTCTATTGCTCAGTTGCACCCCTTCATTCCAACTGACAGCTTCTTGACCTACACAAACATTTCCCATTTCTCCTGTGTTTAAATCCTTCAAATACTTTCTGAGTGTGGCTGGTCTTGATTCTGCAAACAGTTTAAACATAATTTAAATAGGTCTTCTCACATGCTTAAATCTTTGCAAGGTTATGACTTTAGAATCTGTCTGAAAATATGGATACAATCTTCCTGGTTCTTCATTCTCCCTACAAGAGTCAGATGGGAGAATTCATAGGAGAGTGAAGTGTTGTTATTTTGTTGCAGTAAGAACTTAAGGCTCAGGCCCCTATTTTATTTAGCACGAGTAAAATACGACTTGTGGATTTTCAGCTGTTCCTAATGTTTAAGAATGATTTAGGAAATGAAGGACTTGAGAGAGATGTTAAACTTCCTGTCATATTTTTTTTTTTAAAAACTAGCTCCCTATAAGAAATTTGCAGAACAGTAAGTCTGTGACTTCTGTCGTTTTAATTAAACCGAGGTTTTAAAAGTGTCTCTTTAAGCGCCTATATCCTAAGAACACAATTGTATTTGATTAAGAATGATAGGTCAGATCATGCCACCCATGAGTCATCTCCTTCCCCTTCCCCTTCTGTGACCTGGAGGGGCCCTCAGTCACCACTGGGATGGGGCCAGTCTGATGTAGTGGTCAAAGCATGAGTCAGGTATCAGGAGACTGGCAGGCTCAGGTTATCAGTAGATCAGAGTCTGAGATAGGCCAGAGGGAAAGGCAGGAGTCAGGAAGCAGGTAGGATGAGGTTACCAGGAGGTCATCCTCAGGCACCAGGAGTAGGGAGGCTGTCCTAAGCAGGAGAAACCCAGAGGCACCAACAACTTCGTTCCTGTTTCTCTGCTTGGTTTAAATAGAAACTAATTAGGATCCCCAGGGCTCCTCCACCTATCACATCCCAGGACTAGAGTCCTCTGTCAGTGCTGAGCTTGTAGTTCTGGCAACTTAACTAGTCTGGGTGGCAGGCTGGCATTTTCTAGCTCCCAAGAACCCCATGGATCTGTAGTCCCTAACACCTTCCTCATACAGGCCACGAGTCACATGGGGGGAGGAGTCTTTCCTGCCCTCCCCCCCCACCTTTCCCAGGAAAGGTAATACAAGTCCAGAAACCACTGTGGCCAAAAGGGAGCCCCCAGTAGTGCAGCTCAGCAGGGGCCAAGATTAGGGGCCCCAGGGTTGGTGCAGGACACAGAATAGATGGGCTTGGTGGTTTCTCATGGATCCCTAGAATGCACCAGGTTTGAGGGCAGGCCCAATTCCCTCTTCCACTGGGAAGAGGCAAACCCTGTGTCCCTGCCAGGATGGTGTGTGTGTGTGGGGGGGATCTTCAGCACTGTCAAAGTAAGGGGGTCACACCCAGGTCACATGCATTTACCAATGCAGCTTTTTTTCAGTCATTCCTAAAATACTTCTGGGGTTCTCAGGACATTACTCACCACTCATTTTTCACCCTTGTGCTTATCAAAGTTATAAGAACCCCTAGCTGTGTTTTTCAGCTTGGCAGGTCAGTTACACAATTCATGCATACAGCAGAAGCCCTAAAGGGTCAACTTTTGCTAACTATTTCCACACAGCACAGATACCTCCTTAATCTAGGGAAAAACCATAGCTATTATAATTTCAGATACCAATACAGTATATGGTAACTGTTGGTAAATGCTGAGAATTTAATGGTGCCCTGTAAGGATGCATCATCTTCTCAGATATAAGAGAAAAGACAAAACCTGGGAACAGCGTACTACAATAGGAGTTAAGAAAAGTTACGATCTGGTAGGGAGGAAAGCACAATCTCCAGAAATCAGGCGCTATATGGCCATTTTTAGAGCTACAGCTGCCTGTTTCTTCCAAATTAGAAAAGTATAATGGGATAAAAGGGGCTGAACCCACATTGAAAAGTTTAGTGATGATTAGGACATCCCAGAGGAAGAACTGGCTAGGGAAAGGAGTGGAGTCTTACCTTTCTGAGGTGCAGGGTTTGATCCCCAGCTGAGGTCTTTCAGAGTTGGTGCCTTGTGTATATGAAATTCTGTCCAATTGCTTTCCTTTTTATAACATGTTTCTATAATAAAAATCTTGGGACATTCACTTCATGTACAATGGTTTACATTAAAAAAAGCACTTACATCATGAGTGCACCATGATAACGCTGCACATTCTAGAAATAAGAATGTACAGTAATTTATGGAGGGAAGAATGTGGTTCAAATCAGTGCGTAATACCTAGAATAGGTCCAATTCTTTCCTGATCTTAAATCCCATGCAACTCCAACAACTTCAGTTCAGGGCCCAATTATCTATAAGGAACACTGGAATTCTAGGTAAAGAAAACACTTGGACACAATGTTTTTAAAACAAGAGAAGAGAAATCAATAAACACTAGTCAAGCTGCATTCAGGTTATGATGTAACCTTTACATATAATTATCCATTTATTTTTCTGTTGTAGAATTCATCATATTTAGTAAGATAAACAGTAATTTCCTTCCCCAAGCTGCAGGAAGTACAAATACTGTTATCTAATACAAAGCAATTCAAGCCTTACATTGCTGTAGGTTTGCCTGACAGTGATATATTAGAATTAAAAAAAAAAAATCTGTCATGGACAGCAGATGTGCAAAATCTATTTGAAAATAATTTACTTGAGAATTTGTAAGTGATGCATGGCAAATTAGTTTTTCCATTTCTTCCCACAGCCAGATATTACTGCAAGCAATGGCTTAATTAATTCAGAAAGGGTTCCTGGTAATAGTGTGAATCTGTTACCATTTAAGATGTTGATGCTCCTCCACATGCGGTCTTAATGGCAAATGGGCCATGAAGTTACTAGTTGAAAAATTTCAAAAAGAAAAATATTTTTGCAACTGCGTTTCCTGCCCTTCATGTAATGGCAAGAGTCATCTCTGCAAATTAACAATGCATTTTAATTGTAAAGCACAATACAAGTTAATTTGATAGATTACCTCAGTTCATATACTAAATGCATCAGTTGCTTTTATATTATGTTAAATGGCTACCAAGCAATTCATGGCTACTTCCATTTAAAGTCAGGTAGATGTTTCTTAAGGAAAAAACCACATCATTTCTGATCAGGTTTAGTTTAACCAAGCATCACACGTAGCTGGTACAGTTACACTGTCCACCAGACAGACCCCAGTCCTGTAAACATGAAGTCAATGGAACTACTTGTCTCCTTGAAGGGAAGAACGTGTGTAAGTGTTTGCAAGATTGGGGCCACATCTACTATAGCTAGCTCCAAGATGCAGGGTTTTTATTCCACTTGAAATGAAGAAGCTACTGTAAATACACAAGGAAAGCATCTAGCTTTAAATTCCAACAAATGCAATGCGGCTCGTAAGGAGCATCCCTCAGTGGCAAGGTCAGGGTTTGACTCCCAGGGAGAAGCAGTCATTGAACATTTGCAATTTAATATAATTTAGGGCAAATGACAAGAGGACAGTAGTAGCAAAGTGCAGGCGCTAACTCAGTGCGTCATCTGTCTCTCTTACTCAATCATATTCAAGTGCTGCTTTCAAACCAGAAAGGTTGGGAATACCGCTAACTCAATGGCTCTCAAAAATTTTTTTTACTGGTGACCTCTTTCACGTAGCAAGTCTCTAAGTGTGACCCCTCCCTTATAAATTAAAAACACTTTTTATATATTTAACACCATTATAAATGCTGGAGGCAAAGTGGGGTTTGGAGTGGAGGCAATCAGCTCGCGACCCCCCATGTAATAGCCTTGTGAATCCCTGAGGGGTCCTGACCCCCAGTTTGAGAACCCTGGCTCTAACTCAAGTGAGCGGTCACACTGACTTCAGTGGCTACTTCCTTGAATAAGGATTACTTGCTGGAATAAAAAGTGTTTGCAGGAGCAGACACTTTTTACTCCATTGGCATGAAGTAGCATCCTCTAGCTCGCTGCAAAAGGAAGTATTTCTTGTAAGATACATATAGAAATTAGCCGCATTTAAAGCAAAGAAGGGTGTGATGCTATATGATTGAAATATGACCATGTATAACATTGATATTGCCACTGTTAAGACAATTGCAACAAATCTTGTACAAAGTATGTCATGTCAATGGAAAAGTTATGATTTGCTAAAGAAGATTATCCCGTTTAAATCCATGTATCACCACTGTAGCTGAAGTTATGAATATTGGCTATATACCTGTATCTCAAATGTGTTTGCTCCTGGAGTAACGCCCACAAGGCAGTTTATATCCAATCTAGCCAGCCAATGTGAATGGACTGTTCAAGCTTGAGGATCCATCAAAGACACTTCACTCTCACAATGGGCCATAGCCCAGCTATCTCTTCTTGCTGATGCATTAGCCTCCAAGGGGCCAGTGGTTACCCCTGTGAGTCAGCAAGCCCTGTAAGGACATGTGATATGCTCATGTGACCTGGACTCCATCTTGTGCCAGTAACCTTCCACAAACAAAGGCTTTGAGCTGTGTTTTGAACCAGTAAATTTCCAGGTACATGGCAAAGGGTATAAAAGATCCCTGAAATAACTCAATTTTGCCTCTTTGCTGCTCTGAATCTTTGGACTTACAACTAAAAGGAGCACACTGGACTATTGACTGAGGGCCTTCCAATCTTCTGGGAGTTAGCAGAGACTTTACAAACCAGCAGTCTATACCATCACTGCCACAAGCCTGCTATAAGAGCATTGCCATTAATGTATGTATATGATCTATTAACCATTTTAAGTCTCCTGTTTCTTTTATGATTAAACCTTTAGATTTTTAGCTGCTGGAATGTGGCTGATTTCTTGAGATCAGGAGAACCCTCTGATGAAATTGGTTTTCAGTAACTACTCATCATAAAGTCTAGTGTCTGGGTGGTGAAACGGGGGCCAGAATGCCTAAGGAGATTGCATTTTTGACTTCTTGTTAACCAGTGTGGTGACAGAAGTTCACTTTTGTTACTGGCTTGATGTAACTCATGACAGAATAACCCCCAGTTTGAGGTGAGTCTGCCCTGTTTGTCAGCAGTTTGTCCTGAATCTGGCATTCTCAGCTGTGACCCACTGAGGCACAGTGACAAATGGAACATGACAATTCTGCATTATTAATAGTTTTTATAGCTTAGATACAAAAACATTTGATCAGAAATAACTGCAAGGCCCAAGCTGAAAATCTGAAGCTATGTACAGGCAGTAACTAAGAATCTTTAAACTCTTCCAGTATACATACATTTCATATTTTTTGTACAAGTTCTTTTACACCATCATAGCAGTATATTTACAAACATGTCTATTTTAATACATATTAACAAAAATCTTTTATGGTATATACATTTAAAACAATGTTTCATTGCGTTGACACAGGGGTTTGGTTTCACTGCATGGTACTTTACAGTCATGATTCAAGGAGATGATGATAGTTCTTATTCTCCAAGTATTTAAATCATAACCAGTTCACTGCCATCCAGAATTAATGTATATTGCTGGCAGTACCTCACAGTACCAAAGCATCATCTCACATGCATATACCAGTGTCAGTCTGTGACATCCTTCTGATTACAGCTCACGGCTTTCAATTTGATTGCCAGGGCCACAATCCTACAAACACGTAAGCACATGCATTACATATGAGTGGTCCCATTTACTTCAGTGAGAGTATTCAGATGGAAGTGAAGCATGCGCCTACATATTTATAAGATTGGAGTCTAATTTTGTTAGCAGTTTTATTTCTAGCATATCTGGACGGTGGGAGTGGTTTATTTTCCCATTTAAACAACATTTCTGAATTTATTATGCCCCTTTAATGCCTTTTTATACAGTTCCATAATTACGCTGTATCCTGTCATCAGACATGAGCTCTTTATTGTTACCAAGGCCAATATTCAGCCACCCTCACTCAGGCTTAGTTTCCAGTGAAATAAATGGGATTACTCAAGAAGTAAGGCACTACTCAATGTGAGCAAAGGGAGGACAATATGGCGCAGAATTATTACAGGTGCCACAGCTCTACCTCATTGCTGTGTCCCCCCTTACCCCTCGTACCTAAGGGAAGGCACAGCACAGCAGGGGGATTAAAGTCATCTAGAATGTTACAGAATCCAAACCATGCAAACCGTTTTTGTATTTCTCATTTGATTACTGTTGCTTTGAAAGAGAGTACAATTTTCATTCCTTGAAACAATGCATCAGGCTCAAGGAGGAAAAGAAAAATCCCAATTTGTGGCTGAAAATAAATCATTATGCCAAATCTGCACTAATTCAGCAGAGACAACAATTCAGACAACTGCTTTTCATGTGTGTACTGTGTTTTTTAAGGCTATTTAGGCCCTGATTCTGCAAGCAGATGGTTAGGTTTATGCATGTGAGTAGTCCCATTGACTTGAAGGGGACTACTCACCTGAATAAAGTTAAACACGTGGAAATGTTTGCAGGTTCACAGGCTTGTATGTTGTAATTTCACATCTAGGATCTAGAATAGGAACATTACTATACACGTAATGTACTTTTTTCTTTGACAATTCATAGCTGAGTAAACATGAGTGGGGAAAAGAACGCCCTTGAACGATAAAAGGTGCTGAAAAAATCCCAGTGAAAGGGTTGAACAACTTCTAAATCCATGTGGTTGAGTTTAGATGTACAATCTTCTTGAAGTGCATATGAAACTAAAGGCGGGTATCAAATAAAAAAATCAAAACCTGGAAGTTTTCCTAGGAAGCTATCCAAAGTCTCCATCAGCCCACTTTTCTTATGCATTCTGGCTTATGTTTTGTAGCAGGATGACATAGATATTGTTTTGTTACCCTGAGGGTAAATGGCTTTGAACTCACCAACTATATTTCTGAGGATTTGCAGGATATAATTTAGATACATTTTTAGAAGTGTCAGAATATTTCCTCTTGAAAGTATAAAAACATGAGCATTTTTCAGCAGCCTATATAAGGCTCAATGTACAGAATGTGTTACTTATTGGTAAAATGCCGGCAGCCTGATCACTAACCAGAGGACTAGGGAGCAGTTGAAAGTTTTGCTAGCACCTAGCTTGTATCCTTCCTTAAGTCGTCATTGAAAATTCAGAGTTTGGCTTCAGCAGTATTGTGCAGCCATTGCCTACAAATATTTTTTCTAGATTTCCTGAACAGATTGTTCCACTGTCTGTTCTTCTACGGGCTGCATAGCTTCCTGCACATAAACTATAAACTCAGAGGCCTCTCCACCCTGCGTGTATACTGTCACTGTCTCAATTCCTTCCACTTCATCTGATGAGACTACCAGGTGATGCTGTTCAGCCAGCTCCACTGATGCCTGCTGCAAAGTTTCTTGAATCATTACAGTATGATTGGCTGATTGCTCCTCTTCTTTCACCTAAAAAGAAATAAAGAGTTTATACAGGCTCCAGCTTTTAAATAAATGAAATGGTTATGTGGTGATCAAAGCCCATGTATTAGGTGAACATGCTAGAAACCAAACAGGTATTGCTTGAAAGCATCTGTCAGATGTATACTGTAAATTTATAGTAAGTACCTTTGACTACATGAATTTATTACAATTCTTTACGTTATCCATTTACATGTAAATCTGGAATAATTCCATTGAAGTCATTGGAATTATTCATGATTTCAAGTGGCATAATTTAAATAAGGATCTGTCCCAGAATGCTCTATCTATGCCATGTATCAGAATAGCCTGTACAATATTTTACACAAAATGCTCAGGACTAGAAATGTTCAAACTTTAACATTTTTGCAAAAGCTCACTTTTTTTTGTCAAAGTTTTGACAAAAAATTAATTGACAAATAAAACTTCAGAGTATTTCAACCAGTTCTGTTTGGGAGTCAGTCACAAAATCACATCAATAACACTGCACATCAATTTAAAGAACAGATCTTCATTCACCACCAGATCCATACAACATGCAGAGCTCATCTGCAGTTCTGAACACAGTGCTCCTGTCCACAGGTGAATGATGCTTCAGTCATTTACAACAAGCATAATCTCTCAAAAAGTAATAATTAAAAAAACAAACAAACCAAGCACGGAGGGAGCAAGAGGATGGAACTGTCATTTTTCTGTATAAAAGAAAAGTGCAGTTTTTTAAAAAACATTCTCTAGATAATACTGCTGTGCTCAATAAAGAGGACAGTTTCATTTGTAAGCAGGATCATAAGTGACAAGTCTGCTGCTCCATGTAATTAATTTAGATTGTCTCCTTTTTTAAAAAAAATGACAGTTTTTATTAAAAAGATTGTTTGTTTCATTTAACCTGGACAAATGTTTTGTAAAATGATTCGCCCCTCCCTCCTTGAGATAAATAATGATTTATTTCACACTGGAAAAATATAACTGACAGAATTTATACAAAGTGATATTCACTCTACAATGAATGCTAGTCTCATATCTCCAACTATATCAATAAATCACCTACTTATAACAAGAACATGGAAAAATGGGAATAATGCTAGCTCAGCTAGATCCCAGGATAGAGAGCAAAAGTCCACAGCATTTCAGGCAAATACACAAAGCATAATAAAAGAGGAGATAACAAATGATTGATACGTTATCATTTTCTTGTATCCCATTGTGTACTATAGCACAAAGTCAGGAGATTCTTCTTTCTCTGAGGATAGAGTCTGGCCCCGTATCTGATGTTAACATTGAACATATACAAAATAACGGCAACTTAGAGGAAGAAAAGAGGTCAGCCAGGTATAAAGCATGTCTTCTACAAAATTAAGCAGATTAGAAAAAGGGTTTGTTATTTAAATTAGCAGAGAAGTGGTGACCTAATTCATTTTTTCCAACTCTAATATATAACACTTCTATAACAGCGTAATAAAAACGAAACAATCAAGTTCAAGGAAACACTTGATGGTCAATACTCTTATCCTCACTAGTTGGGGGAAAAAACTCTACAATGAAGATTTGAAGCATGTGTTTGAGTCCTGGGGGGCAGAGGATGGCAAGGATAGAAGAAGCTCTACATTCACCATGTTTTCTTGACAATCTTTTCTAATTTGATGGTTTTTCTAACTATTCATCCTTGTCTTTATACACTGACTTTTCTTTTAACTTTTTATTCCATATTAAATCCTTTTGGTCAGACAATTTATAGAGACCCACAATCCCTTAGGACTTGAACTCACACCCCTTTAAACTTGCACTCAATTAAGCAGGCTACACAAAGCCCTTGGTCAAACAATAACAAGGAAGTTCAGGTGTTAAATTATCTGGAGGGGGACCACTGTCTGTATGTCTGCGATATACTGGTGGGAATACACTGGGGCTCCATCTGGTAAAGGATTTAACTCCTGAAAATTCTTGCTATTGTCATTTACCTTAATGGAATAGCATAAGGTAACACAGCAGAATTTGGTTCTACGAGTTCAGATGAAGTTTTGCCTGAGGAAGGACAACAAATTGGGTTAGACTGCAGAGTTGGGGATGCAGAGAAGTGCTTCTACTGTACCCAGGTTCTGCTCACATTTCCAGAGTAGCTGAGTGTTACTGCTAAAACAATCAGCTCTAAAACAGTTGAAACTGAGAGCTAAGGCCAAAATTTTAAAGTTTGGGAAGTGATTTTGGATGCCTCGTTTGAACATGTTTAAAGGCTCTGCACCTACTGTCTGAAAATCAGGCCTATTTAAGGTGTCTCATGACAGAGGCACTAGTCACTATTGAAAATCTTGGCCTAAATTTTTGAAAGGTAAAAGACCAAGTCCACTTGCAAAAATATGCACACTATTGGAGGGGAGGGATAGCTCAGTGGTTTGAGCAGTGGCCTGCTAAACCCAGGGTTATGAGTTCAGCCCTTGAGGGGACCACATAGGGATCGGGGGCAAAAATCAGTGCTTGGTCCTGCTAGTGGAGGCAGAGGGCTGGATTCCATGACCTTTCAAGGTCCCTTCCAGTTCTAGGAGATAGGTATATCTCCAGTTATTTATTATTGTTCATTTACCTCCTGCACCCACTTTGGTTTATGTTTGGAAGGATATCCACACAAAGAGAAAGGGTTGACTTTTTAAAAAAAAAAAAAGATGAACGCTTAAATTTTGAAGAGAGAAGTGAATCCAGAGAGAAATCTCCATTCACATGATCATCACCTCCTCTCATGAGACTAATTGCTCCAGTAGCTGATCCAGTGTGAAAGGAAGGGCTCCACACAAAATGCACTATTCAAAAATATAAAGGCCAGACAAACCTCTAATCACTAGAGGATTCAGACAGGGAGCTGAATTTGCAGGGCAATTAAAATCCCACATCTGGCTGTGAAACCTGCACACAAACAGCAATGCTTGACACAAGTTATATTTCGAAAAGGACTCTAGTTCACTCTAACTTGTGCTTTGTTACTGCAGCACACACAATCTTCTAACAATGGGGCTCAGCCCAGGAGAATGTCAATGAATGTAATGCCAGCTGCAAGCAAGCATAATACAATCTGAATGGAAGTTTAGATCGCCTTGTTTTAGTTATACTAAATCAAAACCCATACATAATTTTTAACAAAGTCTTGTGTGTGTACAAAATTAAAGCACAGTTGACTTGAAAATAAAATGAAAAGAACACAGAATCTCATTCAATTCAATGGCAGCAATCTAATACTTATTCAATTACATTATTTGGAAACAAAAATGGCGCATAAAGAATGTTAAATTAACCATCCCACCTGCCTTTGTTTGTGTGTTTTTATAACCCTGGGCATACAGAGTAAAGATGACTTAATGCTCTTATTCTTGTGTTTCTCGCTTTTGGTATCTCTTTGGGACAGCTATCGGTAATCCTTTTAGTTTGACAAATTGCTGTGTTACTTGGGGTATTTACATTTCAAATCAACTCAGTGTTTACAGGCATTCTACTTGGTCCCTATTAGATTGTTCCACAGGGTATAATATTGTAAATTTACATCCCTCAAATGGGAGAGACATTGGGTCTGCTGTCATCAAAATGAATGGAGATGCAACCTTCAATTCTTTTTATTGGCATCTCCATTTTTTCCAAGGCTACCAACCATGACCTCTTTTCTGTTTGAGAGGCAGCTGAAAGGCATCTGGTCCTTTATCATTCCTTAAAGAATGGCAACAGGAATTTGACGATATGCTCTGCTGGCATATTAAATCAATTCAGTAAATAAATAAAATAAATTAATGGAGGTATACCCATCTCATAGAGCTGGAAGGGACTTGAAAGGTCAGAGTCCAGCCCCCTGCCTTCACTAGCAGGACCAAGTACTGATTTTGCCCCAAATCCCTAAGTGGCTCTCTAAAGGATTGAACACATAACCCTGGATTTAGCAGGCTAATGCTCAAACCACTGAGCTATCCTTACTTGCACAGATATGTTTTCTGGACTAAGTTCCAATCTCAAAGGCAAAACTCTCAATGGCTTCAACAGGACCAGGATTTAACTCTAAGTGCAAATATCTGAAAAACTGTTTGTATGTACCTATAAATAACATACAAGTATAGATAGCTGTTGATTAAAGAAATAACAGCCTCTAACACTAGGCAATCATATAGCAAGAAAGTCTATTTTTGCTTTAATTTGAGTAAAAAAGCTATTTAATAATAGACATGAAAATCCCACCACTAAAGAAGGTGGAAAGAAAATGTTAACAACCAAACAGTAACATTGTCTCCTTCTGATGAGAGGGCCTGACCTGAAGAAGTAATGAACATCCAAAAGCTTCCACTGAAGTCAGCAGGACTTGCTCAATATCTAAAGACCTGATCCAAAGCCTACAGTGGTCAATGACAGTCTTTCTATTGATTTCGTGGGGCTTTCGATCAGAACCCCTCAATTTAAGGGAGAGAAGCACGTTTAAGCAGACTGAACTAATAAATTCCAGACCTAACACTGGGTGAAATAGACAAAATATTATGCACATAGTCAGTTAAATAAATCTTAAGACACCACAATAAACACAAAAACAAGAAACTACAAACAAGTAAAAGAAAAGAATATATATCCATCCTTGAACAGCAAATGGCACCAGAATAATAAGAGTGGCCAGTCTGTGGTTGCTTCCTGGCATACAATTTCCTTGTTTTGTTCCATGCACTTTTCAAATGGGTCAAGTAAAATAATTTGAATTAAAAACAAAATCTTAAACAGAATACACACTGAAAAAGATGAATAAAACCAACTCTAGGGTTTGATCACGTGAACCTGATTAATAAAATAAAATAATAATAAGTAAGGCATAATTGACACACAATCTAATCTTTTAAGAAAAACAGAGGTGCAACATTTACTTTTTGAATTTTGTGATTTTAAAGCGGAAGGGAGAATCCCCTAGAACCCCGACAATGATGGGAGGAGGGGAAGAGCCAGCTTCACATTTAAATACCATGGACATGTAAAAAGAAGTTTCCTTAGAAATTAGGTGCTTGGATTAATCCCTCATGGTGCAGAGAGAATGCAGCTTACACACCTTGTGTGCCAGCAGGGACTGCTGCATCCAAAGGTAGACTTCCTTCTGAGAAGGTCAGGTGCTGTTTGCATTGCCATCTTCCCTAGGGATTGCACCAGGTAAGACCAGTCTTGATATATGTGGCTCCACAAGAACCTTGCTGGCAGAGGATACTTGGGGAATGTACAAGTCCTGGCCAAAATCCCTCCACAGCTAGCTCTGCCCACTTATGAGGGACTGCCTGCCTGCTCCATGCCTCAGAGCAGAGGTTTCCTACAACTCCTCTCTTGGTGAGCTTTCCCCCATTGGGAATAATGCACTCTCACTTATGCTGGTGCTAGGGTTGAATTAAGCCCGAAGTGTGTAGATGAGATTAAAGGTATGTCTACACTACAAAGAAAAACCCATGGCACCAAGTCCCAGAGCCCAAGCCAACTGACTGCTAAAAACACCAGTGTAGACATTCCTGCTCAGGCTGGACCCTGGGCTCTGAGACCCTCAACCCTCGCCATGTTTCACAGCCCTGGTTCCAGCCTGAGTGGGAACGTCTATGCTACTATTTTTAACCTTGCTGCCTGAGCCCCATGAACCCAAGTCGACTGACCAGGGCTTTGAACCTCCGTGCTGCAGGTAATTCTTTGAAGCATAGACCCTTAATGTGCAGTAGTTTTAAACATGATGGCCATACTAATACCATCAAGTGCCTATTTTTGAAGACAAGTTACAGTATAAAATTCTATGCTGTGGTTTTCTTCAAACTGACGCATAATCTTTGCTTTGCATTAGTACTTCTGGAACTTAGAAACAGGCTGCTGTTGCCCCAGCAGGACTTTCCTGGAGCCTGAAGTGGCTAGGAAATGAAAGGATGGAGGGAAACAAAATAAAAGGGGAAATGATTGAAAAGCCAATATTTTCTTATGCTTGTTAAAAAATCCAATTTGTAGGACAAGCCAACCCTATGGAAATACTGTAGCATGTATAGTGCTTAGCTAATGATACGGTAAGGGGATACATTTACACTAAAAATCAAGTGTTTGCCATGCTAAGTTACAAAACAGCTAAGCATTTTGTCCAATTTAGATTTAGTTCCACTCTAAAGTTCAGAGATAGTAGGGAGATTAATCTAGCAAGTGGGTTTGGGGTGGGAGGAAGAAGAGCATAGACAATGGAGCAACTTTCTCCTGTTGTTATTATTTATTATTTGTATTACCACAGTATCAAGGAACCCCAGTTAGACACCAGGACCCTGTTGTGCTCTGTGCTGCACAAATAGAGAAGAAAACGACAGTATCTGCGCCAGAGAGCTTACAAGTATAAGACAAGAGCCTACAGATGGATGCAGACAGACTGAGGGAGGAAGTATGAGGAAACAAGACAATACTGGTCAGGATGACAGACAGTGATATCAGCATACCAGCAGCCTAAACCACTGTCAACATTTTTGTAGGCATCAAAGGAAAGTAGAGTTTTAAGGACAAATTTAAAGAAAAATAATGAGTTAGCCTGGACACAAGGAGGCAGGTCTGGAGTACAGAGGTAGACCTATGAGTTGTTACCACAGAGATGGTCTTTGTGAATTTGTGTTTGCAGTTGAGGGTACCAGAGATAAGGTGTAAAGTGAGAAGAGGGGGACCAAACGCAGAGCCCTGTGAGTCCCCCAAAGAATGTTGCAAGAGGTGTATGTAGGACCCATGGATATTGAAAGGTGTGTTGTGGGCAGGGGGAGGGGGTTGATCATTGTAGCAGGAGAGATATGTCTGCAGGTTTTGCATTTGTTGTCATGGCAGGGTCTGGTGCCCCTGTGATTTGGTGGGTCCTAGTCTGTGGGGAGCTTGCTTTTGATGATGATCTTTGTGAGGTTGGGTGGTTGTTTGAAGGACTAAAGAGGAAGTTTGGGAAAGATTTCTTTCAGGATGTGGTTCCCATCAGGTATGGGTTGTAACTGTTTATAATCCATATGGGTTCCAGTGTGGGGTGGTAGGTGACAACTAGGGGTGTACTGTACTAAAGCAGATTTTCTCAGGGTATTTGGGTGGCCCATTCCCTGATGCGATGGGACCAATGTGGCTACAGTAACACTACAAACAACTTTCACATATAGGACAGTTAATATCAAACTTTGAATGGAGGCAGAGTCAATGTCCTGATTAGCACTGGAACTGATGAAACTCTGTGTATGTGTGTGTGTGCGTGGGTGGGGGTGTGAATAATCATAAATAAATAAAAATCATGTAGAAAAGAAGAGCATAAATGAGGCCAGTAGGGCAACTGTTCCTGGGACATTACAATATGTTTACCATATTTCAGACCCAGGAATGAATCAGTATTTCAATAAAAGTAAATTGAAAAGCTGAACAAGAGAATCCATCTGTATTATGTGAATACTAAAATACTAAAATATCCTGAGGTGAAACTTGACATAGGGATGGGAGTCTGAATAGGCTGCTGGTTAAAAAACTGATGGAGAGAATTATTTGAATTTGCACACTAGCTGGAAGTTGTGTTGAGACTTTTTATACACAAATCTGTACAGATAAGAAAATCTGCATCTGAAAATAAGAATGGCCATACTGGGTCAGATCAATGGTCCATCTAGCTCAGTATGTTGTCTTCTGACAGTGGCCAGTGCCATTTGTTTCAGAGGGAATGAGCAGGCTGGGGCAATTTCGAGTGATCCATCCTTTGTTGTCCAATCCCTGCCTCTGGAATTTGGAGATTATGGGACAACTGGAGGATAGGGGTTGTGTCCCTGACCATCTCAGCTAATAACCATTGATGGATCTACCTTCGAAGTATCTACCTTCCATGAATGTGTCTAATTCTGTCTTGACCTTTGGCTCTGGCATTTGGACTCTGACCACCAGGCAGACCGCCTACGATCTGGTCTTCTGACACCAATTAAGATTGCACAGGGGTGTGCATATCCTGATTTGGAGTGCTCATAGGGAAACGTCTTGAAAAAAGAATACATACTACTTGACCCTTTTTCCCTTTAAAAAACAAAACCAACCAATCACCCCACAAGATTACTGAATTTATGCCCTAGAACACTTCATTTGAAAGCTTTGTTAGCCAAGGCACTAACAGTGACCCTACAATGCATGGTATAGAAGTGCCTGGACTTTTAAGATGGATGCTTTGTAAATCTCTCTATAGTATGTGGAAACCTAGAGTTTTTGGGGACATCAGAACTTATGAAAGGAGCTAAAACAGACTATATGTAAATATATCTATGATCATATAGGGAAAAGCTGATGAATTTTCATTAATGACTTGGATAATGGAGTGGGGAGTATGCTTATAAAATTTGTAGATGACATCAAGCTGGGACAGGTTGCAAGCACTTTGAAGGACACAATTAAAATTGAAAATTACCTTGACAAATTAGAGAACTGGTCTGAAATCAACAAGATGGATTTCAATAAAGACAAGTGCAGAGTACTTCACTTGTGAAATAAAAATCAAACGCACAACTACAAAATGGGGAATAGCTGGCTATACGGTAGTACTGGCGAAAGGGACTAGGGGCGAATTCTGGATCCCATGACTAATATAATTCTGGGTGCATTAAAAGGAGTGCTACAGGTAAGATAGAGGAGGTAACTGTCCTGCTGCACTCAGCACCGGTGAGCCTCAGCTGGAGTACCGAGTCCAGGTCTGTGTGCCATTTTTAAAGAAAGATGTGGACAAACTGGAGAGAATCCCAAGGACAGCAACACAAATGATAAAATGTTTAAAAAAATGTGTCCTATTAGAACAGGTTAAAAAATGAAGATGTTCAGTTTGGAGAAAAGACTGATAACATTCTTCGAATACGTTATCAGCTGTTATAAAGATAATGGCGATCAATTGTTTTCCATGTCAGCTGAAGGTAGGACAAGAAGTAATGGGTTTAATCTGCAGCAAGGGAGATTTATCTAAGAGATTAGGAAAAGCTTTCTTACTATAATGGTAGTTAAGCTACGAAATAGGCTTCCAAGGGAGGTTGTAAAATGCCCATGACCAGAGCTCTTTTAAGAAAAGCTTGGACAAACACTTCTCAGGGATGGTTTAGGTTTACTTGGTCCTGCCTCATCAAAGGGAGCTGGACCTGCAGACTTCAGGTGCTTCTGAGGGAATGAACAGAACAGGAAATCGAGTGACCCTTCCTGTCATCCACTCCCAGCATCTGGCAACCAGAGGCTAGGGACACGCACATCATGCGATTGCATGTGAAGGGATAAATAACACTTCTTTATTCACATTCTCCATACCAGTCACAATTTTATAGACCTCTATTGTATCCTCTCTTAGTCCTCTCTTTTCCAAGCTGTCAAGTTCCAGTCTTTTTAATCTCTACTAATACGGAAGCTGTTCCAGACTCTTAATAAATTTTATTGCCCTTCTCTGTACCTTTTCCAGTTCTAACATCTCTTTTTTGAGATAGGGTAACTAAAACTCCACGTAGTATTCAAGGTGTTGGCGTACCATGGATTTTATAGTGGCATTATGATATTTTTGGTCTTACCACCTTTCCCTTTCCTAATGGATCCTAACAGACTGTTGGCTTTTTTACTGCTGCTGCATGTTGTTTTCAAGCGAAAATGAGGCCGCCTGAAAACAACATGGTGAAGAGCTGTGGAAGCCGAACTGAAAAACCTGGGACACAGCTGGGGACCATTGAAAGACTTGCCAGAAACAGACAGGAGTGGAGGAGCTTCATTGCTGCCCTAAATGCCAGAGACATAATGGGAACATGATGATGATAATGATGATGCACATCGAGTGGCTGTTTTCAGAGAACTATCCACACTGACTCCAAGATCTCTTTCTTGAATGGTAATAGCTAATTTAGACCCCATCATTTTGTATATAAAGTTTGGATTACGTTTTCCAATATGCATTACTTTGCATTTATCAACATTGGATTTCATCTGACATTTTGTTGCCAAGTCACTCAGTTTTGTGAGATCCCTTTGCAACTCTTCGCTGTCAGCTTTGGACTTAATTATCTTGGCAAATTTTGCCAGCACGCTGTTTACCTCTTTTTCAAAAACATTTATGAATAGCATTGGTCCCAGTATAGATGCCTGAGGGGCACCTCTGTCTCCATTCTGAAACCTGACCCCTTAATCTGGTCCTGCTTTTGGCTATGTCATAATATACCTCCACCATGTAAAATACATCCTATCAGACTACACATCACAGCTTCATGGAAACAGGGCAGCGTAAAACGGTATGTTCTTTTCCACCTCACCAGAATTAAGAAATGACTACACAATCAAAAAAGGATGATTAGATTTGATATCTAGTACTGTACCTAGTATTGTCAGGACTCAAAACGCTAAGATAAGACTGCTCCTACTTAAGTCAATGGCAAACATCCCATTCCCTTCAAGAGGAGTAGGCATCTGATTGAGCTCATAATGTAGGATTTTGCAAGTACTGAACACTGAATCATTAGGATTGAAATTAAATCATGGTTCGAGGGACAAGGGCAAAAAATGTTCAGGGGTCAAGTATGAAAGACTGAGTTAGTTCCTGGATAAAAGTTGGAAGGAACAATGTACTGGGAGAAGAAGACTCAGGGAGGACAGTGGAAAAAGATTATTCTATTATGTAACAAGGTGTGGGGAAAATTGCAGCAAGAGTTTGTTATTTTTAAAAGCTCCATGTGTTCTAAGCACTTAAGGCTTAGAAGAAAGTTCATAATGCAAATATAGAAATATGAGAACAGCTTTGAAGGACTAACAAATATTCAGGGAAAAGGCTGACAGCACACTTTCAGCGTGCATGAAAAAGAAAAGTGGGTTTCTAAGGAAAAAATTACATAAAAATAATACAGGAAATAGGAGTATCTGAAATAAATGTTGTTTTAGAAAAAGAAGAACAAAACTTTTAAGCAAGGACTCAGTCAGGCCATTAAAGGACCAAGGTGGGAACTTAGTGACAGATGATGCTGATATACTGCTGATACCCTGAATGATTTTTTTGTCCAACAATCCACATGAGAAACTCAAGGTCATAGGATAGAACATGAAATAAAATTTTCAGTGGGAAAGTGAAATATGACCATGTCTTAAAATCACAAAAGGGAGAAGAGTTAGGAATTCAGAGTAATTAAAAGTTGACAAAGCATCAGGCTCAAGCCAGCTATAAAAAAAATTGCTGTCCAAGGCTTTTCTGTTTTCCATGGTAAGACAAGTAGCAGATGACTTAGCAGAGTCATGTTAATGCTGTTTAAAGTTTTTAAAAGATCAAGAAAAATGGACTGGATTATAATCTTAAAAGCAATCCTCTGGCAGGAAGGAAGACAAACAAGAGGCCAGATAATATGACTACACTGAATATACAGAATTTGGTAAAAGATTATCAGCATGAATACAGGGAATAAAGAATATGCTTGTGGACAAGCAGGTAGTTGAACTGGTAGACAAAAAAAAGTAGGTTTCACAGTAGGTCTAGGAAAAGATTGTGAATCTACAACACAAATTACATCAGAATGAATAAACCTGTTACAGAAGAATGCACAGAAATGCTGCTTTAAAAACTGGTATTTGTACTTTCCAAGGATAGAATGAGGCAATTTACCGTGACTCAGTTTCAGGTCCATTTTTCTTCCTGGGCCAATTCTGCCTCTATACGACCTCAATTCAGGACACAATTGGTTTTTTATGTTTGTTGGACAATGGAAATATTGAGAAAGATGCAGGAAAGGAGAAGCAAAAGGTTTCTAGGATTTGATACAAGATCAGCACTTATACTAATTTGGCATCAGGGCTAGCAGAAAAGAAGAACGAGAGATCACACTGAAGTGTAAAAGGGAAGGGAAAAGAACTGATTTACGTCAAGCTGTTTAAGATTGTAAACTCAGTGGCAAGGGGCTGTAGGTTGAAAAGTGAAGGAGTGAATTCCTTTCTAATACAAACTGCCTTTCTCTACTAAGATAGCAAGAAAGTAGGAGTATCCAAGGCACAAGATGTTTGTGTTAAGATGATGAGAAAAAAATTGATTTGGAGGGAGAAAGAGTAATTGAAATAATAATTTATTTTAAAGTTTTGTGGTTTATAGTTGCAGTTTCTTACTGGCAGCATTTCAGGAAAATGTTAATTCTCTCTCTCACTCTTTTACTGAAAAAAAGGTCCCATTACTTAAAACAAAATAATTTTAATTAATATTGTTTGTGATGGGGCCTCTCAACCCTGCACTGGTCAAGTGAGGGTAAACCAATCACTTTGGGCCCAAGAGGACCTGCCCCCTTGTCCCTGCTGCCCATGTTCCCTGTGGAGGGACCAGATAAAAGGAAACTCATCAGCTCAGTTGTGGCTGGCTGAGGAAGAGGATGGATGTGTGCCACAGACTCCTGCTGAAGAACTGTCAGCTCTCCAGACTGCCAAGGGGGGTATCCCGGACTATGCTATGGAAAGTCCACCAGCTACTGACGCCAAGCTATGCTATGGAAAGTCCACCAGACAGAGACGCCAAGCTGCTGCCTATGGAGGACAGCTCCAAAGTGGGCTCAAGGGTAGGAAGTGACCCAGGGAATGCACTGGGAACCAACACTTGAATCCTGAATAAGGAGGTTACCGGTTTCCCAGGGCCCTGGGTCGGAACCCAGTGGAGTAGGGTGGGCCGGGGTTTCTCTATCCTTACCCCACGCTTGCCACTAGGTGTTACCACAGGGGATCTGTTTTTTTTGCCCCTCCCCCCTCCCCCTGAGATACTGTAGCCAAGTTAGGACTGGCCAGCAAGGACAACGTCAAGGACTCTTTGCCATGAGGCCTGAAACTGCAAGAAGATGTGATGTTGTGACGCCATATGGGGGCAACCCCTCCTTTTTAGACAGCACTCCATGACCTGGATATAAAGTATGGAGACCCAGTTACGGGTAATTCTTAGCCACTTCATTCCTATTTTATATATATAGGTATAGATTATGGGGATGTTGGCAGTGACTCCATTGTTATAGTTGTTTTGTAATTTGCACTTGAAGCAGGACTGAAATCCCTGTTTTTCACTTTAAAGATTGAATGTAGTCTCCAAATTTGGCAGAGTAACTCTTCATGAGCCAAATAAATTTCTACCTAATTTTTTAGTAAAATATTTACTAACTTGTGCAAAGGAAACATTTTTGAAGTGATCCTTTTAAAATGAGCCAGAGGATGTTGTGAAGGCCAAGACTATGACAGGGTTCAAAGAAGAACTAGATAAGTTCATGGAGGATAGGTCCATCAATGGTTATTGGCCAGGATGGACACGGATGGTGTCCCTAGTCTCTTTCCCAGAAGCTGGGAATGGATAACAGGGGATGTATCACTTGGTATTTACCTGTTCTGTTCGTTTCCTCTGGGGCACCTGGCATTGGCCACTGTCAGAAGACAGGATACTGGGCTAGATGGACCTTTGGTCTCACCCAGTGTGGCCATTCTTGTGTTCTTTTTGAAATGTTGCCATTTCCATTGCACTTCTTTGGGTTCCCCTGGCTAAACAATCACATTCCCCATAAACGCTGAACTTCACACACACATACTCACGCTGATGACATCTTGGATAATTTGAAAACATAAAAATTAAACATTAAGAATCAGTGCTTGTATTCAAGATAAATAACTGAGTTTGAGCAAGATTAGCCAAAGGAACTTCTTAGATCCTACAGCTACTTCTATCTCCTCAGGCTGCCATCCTGAGTCATCAGCTGTGCTTTAAGGAGCCAAGCTAGGAAGAATGGGGAAGGAGAGATGAGCTGGTATGTAGAGGAGCAGGAGGCAGAATGAGTGTGCTATGTTTACAGAGCACTGTGAGGCCTGGCTCAATCCTACCTCCCCTTGTGTCAACGCACCAATTGTGCTCACCTAGGGTTGGTCCTAGGGTACTAGGACCCTGCACGACTGGAGGGCTGTGTTAATCAGGGACCTAGGGTCCAAGCCCGATTTCTTTCCTGTGTGCACATGGCCTCAGCTTGACTCGGGTCCCAAAAGTCCTCCGGATGTATCTTGCCGTTCCCAGTGGCAGAGGAGCAGTGCTGCAGGGATCCAGCGCAGCGGCCCAAAGCGTCGTTACTGCCTGGCAGAGCACGCTCCGTCTTCCTGCTCCTCTCATGGCAGAAGCAGCTCCTGCTTCTCCTTGCTGCTCTGCAGAGCTTGCATGGAGCAGGGAGCAAAGCTGACAGGCGGGAGGCAGCTCCCAGCTGCCAGGATGTTGGGGGTCATCCCTCCCTCAGCCATGCTGAGCCAGGAGCCCTGCCGCTCCCCATCCTTGCAGGGCAGCTGCTTGGTCCCCTTACTCCTGGGCCTCCCCTGCCCTCCCTGTAGCTCATGTACAGGGGTGCCTGAGCAGCGTGTATTGTGAGGGCAGTGAGTAGTAGCCAGCCCTCAAATTTCCCCACAGCCTCCTGAGGTTCCCATACCTCTGCCTCCTGGGGTGCAGCAGGGTCAGGGATAAGAGCTCCCCAGGGGAGGCTGGAGCACACTGCTCCCCAAGGCCTGGGGATGCACTGCACCCAGCAGCAGCCATTTAAGTGTATGTGTGTGTTTTTCTCTGAAACCTACATTTTATGTCAAACTTCAAAACAAACAGACAAAAATAAATAAAAAGCCAACCAAACAAAAACAGCTTCATTGAATGTCCCATTTTAAAAATTAAGAATTGCAAAATTTCATTTTAATAGTTTGACAGCCCTGGGGATTGATGTCCTAATTATCCTCAGGACAGAAGCACATGGGCATTTTCCTGCCAATGTGATACAGTTTAGAGAGGGACAGCCCAATTCTCAGATTAGGTGGTAGTTCAGTATAAAGCCTTCTCAAATTGCAGTTATTCTACTGAGCCAGCCACCAGAGGAGCTAATTATGTGGTGTATGTAATCATGAGCTCCTTATGGGCACCTGAGTCCCATCAATAACACTCTCAGAGTTAGGAAACAGAGTGGGCAGTAGAGTTTTCCCACAATGCAACACATTCTTAGGGCTAGAGAGTCAACACTTTTTTGGGGGAGGAGAGTGGCAAGCTAGGCACTCCAGGATAGGGTTACTGTGACTCATGTCTGTGCACTGCCAGAGCACTAAATTCGAGCATGGATCAGAAAATCCTTAACCAAGGGTTAAAATGCAAGGTAGACTCTCAAGCCCAGGGTTCCCTGACAGAGGTCAGCTGACTCAAGTTCCACTAACCTTAGTCTTACATTGCTGTGTAGACTAACCCTGGAAGGCATGAGTGATTGCATAGGTCTTTGGGGAAACAGGAGAAGGTGAATAGGGATGTGGGGGACTATGGGGAACCAAGATTTGAGGTCAGTGTGCTGGGAGTGGAGTGGCACCTGTGAGGAGGAGTTTAGTGCTCCTATGCCAAACTGAGTTAAGATTACTAGATTAGCTAGGAGACATTGCTGAACTGTGCAATAACTTGAGTTCTTCAAGATGTTTTGTCCCTATGGGTGCTTAACTGAGTGTCAGTACACTCTCGACCGAAGATTGTAAACAGCAATGTTTGTGGGTTTGTGCCTGTACATAGCAGTGCATCGATAAGGAGTTGCAGACCCGCCACAGCTCCAGTACTTTTTTGGCCATGAAACACAGAAGATTCCACAGCAGAGGGGAAGGACAATGGGAGGTGGAGCACCCATGGAGACAAAACATCTCAAAGAACACAAATTACTGTACAGGTAAACAACTTCTCCTCCTCCTTTGAATATATGTCCCTATGGGTGCTCCACCACAGGGTGTGTGTGCACCCACGCACCCTTGATCGGAGATTATAAATAGCAGGGTCTGCACCTGCACAAAGCACAGTTTCATGATCCCAAGTGAGGCATACAAAGTGATGCAGACCCACCACTGCTCTAGTTCCTTCTCACCCACCTGTGGGCTTGAGATGCAGCAACTGTGGGTGTCTATTGTTTCCAGCTACTTCCCGCCTTATTTATATTCCCTGATTCCCGAAACAGGTGGTGGCTGAAAGCTGACGTTAGACTTCAGGAACTTGAACACCTACATCCTATCGTAGCACTTCAGGATGGTGACACTAGCTACCATAATCCTATCCCAGGATCCATGGGACTGGTTCATCGCATTTGACCTTCAAGACACCTACTTTCATGTGCCTATTTATCCCTCCCACAAATGCATTCTGCATTTTTTCATAGACTCGGATCATTACCAATAATGTGTCCTTCCCTTTGGGCTCTCCATGGCCCTGAGGGTCTTAAGGAAGGTACACTCAGCAGCAGCAGCCCACCTATGTCAGTGGGACATCATGGTCTCTTTTCATATTTGGATGTCTGGCTCCTCAAGGACCACTCCACGGAACAGACCAAGATAGCAGCCACCAAGATCCTGTGTCAGCCTCTTTCCTGTAATTACCCAAGTCATCCCATTTGCCAATCTGATCACTGGCACAACATTATCAATCTTCTAGTGTTCTGGAATTTTCTCAATATTCCAAGATTTATTAAAAATTAATATAATCAGGTCAGAGATTTCTTTTAGGACCAACTCTTTCAGGACTGTTGGGTGCAAGTTATCTGGACCTTCTGCTTTAAAAATATATATCACCATCACTAGTAGATTTTGTTTAACATCCTCCTTAGTTACTAATGGACTGGTAAGTAGTCTATTATCCTTAAGTGATTCGAACACACCATTCAGCTTTTCCCCAAGTACAGAACAGAAATATTTATAGAACACTAATGTCTTTTTTGCATCATTAATAATTTTACCATCTTCCTCTAGTACCAGGCCTATGCTATTGCTAGGATTTCTTTTGTTTCTAATATACTGTAAAAAACTCCGCGTTGTCCTTATCCCTGTCAGTTATAGATTTTCCTTGTCTTAAATTACTTTATCAATTTTCTATTCTTCGTAACTTCTGACTAATTTATGGCAATTACTATCTATTTTCTCACTTCTTCTATTTGTTATAAATAATTTGTTTATTTCTAATTCTTGCCTTCACTTCTCCATTAAACCAGGGCAGGTTTTTAGCCCAAGTTGTCCTCTTTCTTGAATGCAGAATCATGGCTTTTTGGCCAGCTAATAAACTCTTCTTCAAGAATCCCAATTTTAATTTGAAATCTTTGAAATGAGAAGTAGGGCAACAGAAAGCCCCTCAAATATCGTAGTTGTACATCATTAAAGACTTTAACAGTAAGGACTTATGTGCAGTTGCTGAGAACAAGTAACGAATGCATGTTGGCAGAGTGTGGATTTGATTACATCTACCCATAAAAAAAAATAAAAAATTAAGCTCTTCAAAACACCAAGCCGCATTCTAAACCTGGCTGGTAATTAGTTTTTGTCTCCTTGCTTCTGCTGTTACCTCTCAAACTAATGACAACCCTGCACAGTGTATTAGTCCAGAAAGGGAATTCTGCTGTCACCTAATCAACTAGAGTTTGACTTCAACAACAGTATCAGTCATTAAGAGCTTGCGGCAAGCAGAGCTGAGTCCAAATTAAGTTTAGTCCTCATCTGAGGGCTGCCATGCCTCTAATGGAAAGAAAAAGAAGTGGAATGTGGTTAATGAAACTACATCAAGAAGCCATTTCGAAAAAGCACAAGTGGACAGCAATGTAAAGTATATTACATTTTTAGTGCCCTGTTATACATATAAAGAAGCTGTAGCAGCACATTACATGCACCTGAATTCCAGAATTCCAGACTTCCACACCACCAGACAAAACATATGAAAAAAGGAAACTGACCATAGTTACCTTGCTAATTCCACATGGGCTCTGAAAGTCATGCTTGGTTTCTTTTCCTCCCATTTATCACCAACCACCAATTTTTTTAGGCCAAATATGCCCTTAGTGACACCTATGCAACCCTGTTTTGTTCAGGGGATTGCACAGTTATATCTGATTGGAACTTGGTAAAAAATTATGTTAATGATACACACAGAAGATCAGAATCCAGCTCATTTCTCTGTGACTATATCTTTAATACAGTGTAAATTCGAATTATCTATACTCAAGTTAACTTTTGTTGAGTTAGCTCAGCTCAGCTCAGCAGAAAGCAGCCACACTGTGAAATAATTCTCCAGATAAAAAGAATGATTGGATTACTGCACAGTGATTGTGTTAACAGCTGGTGAGGGCCCTGAGGGGCCAGTCATCTTGAGCTACCACCACATTCAAGTTAAGCGGTTTTGTGTGTGGACAGGACTCGAGTTAGGGGTAATGCCTGAGCTACAACTAGAGTTAACTGTTCAGTGAAGACAAACCCTGAGTGGTGTTGGTTCTGTAGCATTAAGAATCTGAAAAGTAGTCAATCTATCAATCAATCAATCAAATAAAAAACAAAACCTTATTTTTATCACAAATATCAGTAGAGCTGATTACATGGGGGAATACAAAATATGCTCCTTTTACAGCCATTTTCCAGGAAAAAATAGCTGTTTAAGAGCTAATGCTATCTTAGCTTAATGCAAAATAAAAACACGATGAATAAATTTACTAACAAACTACTGTTCTAAAAAGCCTGAAATTAATTTTTTTGACATCTTATGTTGAAAAAAAGCTGGACGCTCACACATAGAGAAAGTAATCAAACAACTATTATGCACAAATATCCAACCTTTATGCACACAAGTAAAAAATTCCACCTGCCTACGACAGAATGCGGAATTCTACTGAATGAGTCAATCCTTTAATTCTTATTTGAAAGTTGGCCTTCACTGTACTTTCATTTAGAGAGACAGAAGTTCCTTTGTGAAATAAATACATATTTTATAAAAAAATAATAATAAAATGTATATTTTCTAAGAAACAGAAGTGCTCTTACCTGCTTTACCACTGTAACAGTTCCAGGTGCCATGGTAACTACAGAAGCAACAGCAGCAGCATCATGGGTCTCTGACCCCAACTCAATGATTTGCTGAAGGATGTTTACAGCAGTGGAATCAAGTCTTTCACCTTATCAGAAAGATAATGGGCACAAGACAATTATAGCCAAGACAGCTCTAAAGCTCCATGAATCAAAATGTTCTTCTCTCTCTGGCCTCCACCCCCACATGTAGAACTCTTGCTATACATAACAACAGCTCAATAACATGACATTTTAACAGTGGATCCATGGGAGAAAGTATTCACAAAATAAGTGTCCTTAGGAACAGGATGGGTATTTGCATAGTTCATTTTTACCCATATCTAACAGTGATCTAAAAGAATGTATTGATTAAACAATCAATAGGTAGAGCTTACAGCAGTAACTGTAAACTACAAAGCTGCAAAGCTTTATGACTCCGAATGAGTATTTGCTAAGGGTTCAGCATTAACAGAATCTAGACTCTAAAGTTATAATAATCAGGACAGCTATTTAGTATACTGTTTGTCTACCATTACCATCTGTTTGACAATCTGCAATTCCTCTCAATCCAGAACCACCACCCTTGTCAGTAACGTGCTGAAGGGGAAAATGAATTCTCTTTAGAAAGATCATGCCTGACTATTCTATATGTATAGCTGTTTTGCCACATTTTTTCATGTTTTCAGCGTGTGTGGCTCTGCCGGACAAATAGTCAGTTTACAGAAAATACGGAACTGAGATTATGACCCTATAGCAACATGAAGGGGACAAAACATGGCCATAGCTAGTCAGTGAAAAATTCCTTTTGTGGTGAGGAACTCCTATCCCTGCTGCCCACCTATCCGTGTTTTAGCTGTCTCTGGACGGAAAGAACCTGGCAGAGCTATGTTATGTTGATACTCAGTCTGCATATGTTAGAGCAGTCACTAAGCTGCTTTAACTGATGCTGGGGCAGGGGCAGATGATCCCATAGAAAAAGGGGGCCATAACTGAGTCCCTAACCCCAAACTCCACCCAGGGGAGAACATGGCCAATATAACTTAGTTTCAAATATGAAGAAGTTGACATGCTGTTATTTGTACGAGTCAACATTATTTTATTTAGGGAACTGAAAACTATTTCTGCTTGTTTTAATGTATGTTTTAATTTGTTCTAGTGTGAGACTGTATAACTCTGCCTCTGGATAAGATGTTACTTCTCTTCAAGGAAATATGTCAAACAAATATTTTGAACAAAACTTGAAACACTAAACTAACAAAATATGTTTTGAAAGCTTTATGCTTAAACTTAACCCATATTGTGCTTATTTTAAATTTAAACATATGCATGACTGGGCAAAGATTGCAAAGGATTCCTCCGATTCATTCAGAATTCCCACTGGGGGAAAATGCATAAAATATATATAAATTATCAGTAATACATCCTCATTTAATATGCTTGAAAATTCCATTCTGCTACCAATGTGTTACCCAAAATTATCATCCCTCCAAGTTCAGGTCAAGGGTCAATGGTGAACAATATACAGTTCAAGAATGACTATACTAAGTCATAGCAATGGATCCATTGCAAAAATGGGATCCTATGATAAGTACTCTGTTAGGCAGCATCAGAGAGACACTTGTTTATATCTTTTCATCAAACTCATACTCACATACTCAGTTCTGTTGTTTTAGTATTCTGAGAAGCCTGAAAATAATTTCTTCTTTCCCTCCCAATTTTGTCATTTTCCATTTAGCAAATATTAATTAGTGCTCCCCTGTTTCTTGTCAAACACAAGCCAATACAGCTCTGGCGGTCTTACTTCCTTGTTTGTGTACTATCATAATTAACTGAGAATATGGTAGATTAGCTGTTCAACTGTACATCCTTTGCTGGCTGGTTGACTCTTGCAGCAAGGCAAAAATGTTATCTAGAGGATTGCAATTAAACAGTCAACACTTATTCTGCCATGCTATTTGTCTGTACCATGATATTTTCTATAATTCATGCCGAAAATTCCACTAATACCATAGTAAGGTCAAAAACAGTAGTGTAATAGATGCTGATGATTTATTGATGATCACTGTATATACAGATGTGTGCACATTGTTAATTCTTTGGGTATGCAGTGGTAATTAGTTATAATTTCTTATCAACAGTAAGATGAATGAAAAATGAAGAAAAAAAATTTTGGTCGACATGCCTAATCAGTTTCTAACTGCTTTATGGCAGACCAGAGGTTCTTAACCAGGGATCCAGGGCCCCCTGGGGGTCTGCAAGCAGGTTTTGGGGATCTGCCAAGCACAGCCAGTATTAGACTTGCTGCGGCCTAGGTCAGAAAGCTGAAGCCCGAGGTTTTGAGCCCCACCACCTGGGGTTGAAGCCAAAGCCTGAGCAGCTTAGCTTCACAGGGGCCCCTGTGGCCCCAGGCAACTGCTCTGTCCCCTAGTCCCCCAAGGCAAGGTCCCGGCTTTTATATGCAGAAAACCAGTTGTTGTGGCACCGGTGGGCCATGAAGTTTTTATAGCATGTTGGGAGGGTGTGGGGGCTCAGAAAGAAAAAAGCTTGAGAACCCCTGTAGTAGACCACACTGTGGGCCCAAAAACTTGACACTGTCCTTTTAAAAACTATTATGGATGACCTTACATATAAATGTTTACCACACTATAGTATTAGTACCTCACTACCATATAGAAAATACCCTGGTAAAATCAATACAGAAGAATAAATATTTCCTTTTCAAGTTTTCCACTGTATTCCCAAGAGTTGTGAACTCTGATGAAAAAGATCTAGTCTACCCTTTGAAACTAAAAATATCCCTTACCATTCTCAGAGGTATATCTTAGGTCTTGTAATGCAGCTACAGCAGCCTGAGTTCCTTGAACGTCTTCAGCCTCTGTGATGTGCAGATACTGAGTGGATGATTCCTCAGACATTTCAGTTGTTAGCTAAAAAACAGGTCAATTATCTCATTTTAACTCTTGAGAATTACAGAGGGCACTTGGTACCCCAAATTTAAATAGGGAAAAACTGGATGACAGATTTATAACAGCATATTTTATGGAAGAACATGAGAAATCCTGGCCCTGTGGGAGTCCATGGAAATTTTGCCATTGATTTCAATGGGAGCCAAGATTTCACCACATAAACTTATTTATACTTCTATTAGACTTCCACATAGTTGCATCAAGTTCATTTACAAAATGCCATGTTAATTTGACTTTCTTTTTATTGTGTATGTAATTTATAATTAATAACATAATCACACACTTATTAGACTCTAAGGAAGATATTTTGGGCCAAATTCTCCTTTTAGCTATACTGTCAATATGAATTTGGACAAATTCCTTTGAAGCCAGAAAATGACCTTTTGTGTCAAGAAGACTGGCTACTTACCTTGCAAAAAGAGATAAGTTGCCCACAAGTATTCCAACTTCTGGTTTGCACGTGCCCCATGCACATGAGATCAGATTCTTCTGAAGAGCAGTGTTTGTTGGGACCACACTTGCTCCCAATAGCCAAGGACACAGCCGTTGGGTCAGCCACAATGACCCTTGAGTTTCTTCCCTAAAGCAGAATCCAAGTGATACAGGATTCTGCAGTAGCAGAGCAGGAGGGTGGGTTGTAGAATGCAAGTGGATAACACATCTCGAAGAATCACAGTTACTGCAGACTAAGACACCACTCTTCTTCAAGTGACTGTCCACAAAGATCCCATTTCTGTTCACTCGCGAGCAATAATCTCTTTTCATGGAGGTGGTTTTCAGAATCTGCTGACACAAGGACTGCAGGACAACGCAGCCAAATCAGACATTTGACCTGGAGTCCTCTGTCAAGGAGTCGTGTCGAGTGAAGGTGTGAAATGAACTCCAGGTAGCTCAATGGTTCTCAAACTATTGTACTGGTGACCCCTTTCACACAGCAAGCCTCTGAGTGCGACCCCCCCCCCCCTTATAAATATACAAGTGTTTTTAGTTTAACACTATTATAAATGCTGAAGGCAAAGTGGGGTTTGGAGTAGAGGTTGACTGCTCACAACCACCCATTAATAATCTCGCGACCCCCTGAGGGGTCCCGACTCCCATTAGGGAAGCTGCTTAAACTGTGTGTTAGAATGGGCTCTTATCTATGAAAATGGGTCCAACTGAGCTATTCAAATCGGTTACAATCAGGAACATCATATATATATTATATTAGTTGATTCTTCATCCTGTCAACAAAGGCCAGGAATGTATCAGAGAATTCCTGAACAGTCAATCTTGACTACACCTAAGCTGTGAAAGCTTCCCTTTGACTATTATGAGGCTTGGGAAATAAAACTGGTGAATCACGTGATTCAGGAAAAAGTAACAACTCTGCGAAAGAATTTTAGGTGAAGCCTCAATGTTACCTTGTCCTTATGGAATACTATATACGGTGGTCTTGTTGTGAGGGCTTGGATCTCTCCTACTCTTTGGGCTGAGTTTACTATCACGAAGAAGCAATATTCATAGACAGCTGGTATAAGGAACAGGTTGCTAAATGTTCAAAGGGAGCCCCATCAGCCTTATTACATAATGTTGAGGTCCCAGGAGCTCTGTATGATTGGAGGAAAGACATAGATGAGGCCTTTGAGGAACCTAGCAACTACAAGTGTGCAAAAACTATGCAACCAAAACTGTTACATGCTGGAGCTAGCAGCATATTATGGGCTGCCTCCCACCTTCATCAGTACCCTAAGTATGAGTGAAATGGATGGATAAACATACACGAGTCCCAGTGCTCAGGAGATGAGTAAGGCATCTGACGGGGAGACTGGGCTTGATTCTCCCACTCACTCCCAGAGCAGATAGTTAGCATTCATTATTCAAGTCCGTGGCAAGCAGGTCTTTTCACATTGCAGACGATACTTCACAGAATTGAGTCACTGACAGAGCATTCATGAGTGTGTGAATACTGTCTGCTAAGCTGGTTCACCTGGGTGTTTTTAAAACCTGGAATACGTAGGGCCATTAGAGTGAGGTGATGATAAACACACCATTCCTAGAGATGGACTGATTCCTGGCAAAGAGGCAATGATAGAGCCCCTCCATGCCTGTTGATGTAGTACATAGTGATGTCCATCAGTATTTGGATGGTGGCTCCTCAGAGTGAGAGCAGAAACACCGTGTATGCTAGGCAAAAGGCTCTTAGCTCTAGAATATTTATGTGGAGATTTAGTTCTTGGGGAGGCCTTGTGTCTGAATTTGGTCTAGAGGAGATATTTTCTGCTGTACTGCATCCCTCATGGGGCCCTGCATAGGGAAAAGTTATGATGAAAAAGTGTGCTCTTCCTGAGACTTTCAATGTCATTTCTTGTAGGGATGTCTTCTGGAGAAAATGTGTCACGTTTGTGGCCACCACTACTTCCTGATAAGATCTGCCCCGATCAACAAATCGTCCAGATAGGGTAAAACATTTATATCCAGACAATGTAGGTGGATGGCAACTACTGCCAGAATATTCGAGAATACCCGGGGAGGGGGGGCAGAAGATAGGCTGAAAGGAAGCACCTGGTATTGGAAGATATTATTGTCGATTAGAAAATAAAAGAAATCTCTTGTGTGAAGGGTGAATAGCCACATGGAAATGTGCAGCTTGCAGGTCGAGAATCACAAACCAATCTCCTGAATCTAACAAGGGAATTATTGCTGAAAGGGTCACCAACCTGAATTTGAGCTGTTCCACCTATCTGTTTAGATATCAGAGATCTAAAATTGGCCTCCAACCTCCATTCCACTTGGGATCAGGAAGTACTTTGAATAGCGTACCCTTTTCCTGTGCTGCACAAGAACTGGTTCTATTGCCCCTACACACAGAAGTGAGGCAACCTCATGTCAGCAATTGATCATGAGACAAGTACCTGAACAGGGAAGCAGAGAGAGAATGGGTAGGAGAGAACAGAACTGAAATGGATGGTGCAGGCAAATGTTATGGCTTCCAAACCCCATTTGTCCCATTTTACATTCTCCCATGCAGCTTGAAAATGGGAGAGGTGATACCTGAAAGGAGGTGGGGGTATGATGTTGCAGCTATAAATCCTAGTCAATCAAGTGGTTGAGATTCTTGACTAAGCCATCAAAACTGTCACTTGAAGATTGTGGATGGCTGAGAAGAGGTATCTGTAGCTAAGGGAGGTTTGTTTTTAGAGTATTTTGGTCTCTTGACTTGGGGCTCATATGTTCCCACAATAAGTTAAATATGGGGTTTGGCATGCTCTTTGTGCTGTCTGAGACCAGCTAAATCTCCTTTTATTTACAGCAGTATAGATTCCCAAGGATCTTAACATAGCTCAAGTATTTAGAATGTGGAGAGATGTACTTGTCAAATCTGCAAAGAGCATGTGACTATCAAAGGCAAGGTCCTCAGTGGTGCTCTGATCCTCGCTTGGGAAGCCCAACAGCTGGAGCTAAGAGCTCTTCTCATGAACACTGCATTGAACATGCTGCAGTGTCAGCAGCATCCAAGGAGGCCTGGAGTCATGATCTTGCCAGGAGCTGACCCTCTTGAGTAATGACCTGAAATTGGTCATGATGTTCCTCTGGCAGATGATCAATAAAGAAATAGAATTTGTTGCCATTCAAACAGTCATATTTGGCCATGAGCGCCTGATGGTTTGCTGTTCTAAAGTGAAGTATGGCTGAAGAGTAAGATTTGCAGCCAAAAATATTACGCTTCCTGTGCTCCTTTCTGTACATGGTGGACCTTGAGGTATGTTGTCTGCTTTGTTCATTAACAGTCTCCACTACAGGAGTTTGGATCCAGGTGAGAAAATTAAGACTCCAATTCCCTGGCGCGGACAGGATACTTTTTATCTGTCCTTTTGAAGGTAAGTAGTGTGCTAGCTGGGGCTGCCAAACAGACTTCATGGGTTCCATAAGAGTTTCACTGACCAGAATGGCAATCCTCATGGATGCTAAACTACGTAAAATATTTAGGCATTTATGGTGGGATACTTGAACCTCTTCTAAAGGAATCTGAAGCATTTCAGCAATTCACTTAATCAGTTCCTAGAACTGCCTGAAGTCATCTGCCATAGACAGCAGTGGAGGCATCGCAGCTTCATCAGGCAATGAGGAGGAAATATTTGTAAGGGGCATCAACTCCTTGTCCGCTCTTGATTTTTGCACCTCCAAGGTTTCCTCCTCTAGCATAGATGGTGTCAGAGGTGGTTGAGGGGAATAACCCCTTTTTTGCTCCCTCTGATGGTGTGAAGAATTGTTGCAAATTGCTGACAAAAGAAAGCCCAAGGGTTCCAACAAGGATATGAGTGGAGGCATCCATCTGTGTTCTTGCCATGTGGGTGTCATTTGAGGTCTATTCTCCGCCAACTGATCAGTGTAAGAGACAGAGTTATGTGTTTTAGAGTAGACAGGGAAACCATGTACCAATATCTGAGAGTCTGAGGAGTCCTTCTCAACATACTCCAAGGGGGGGGAATAACTGTTCAACTTGTACGGTAGACAACAGTGAGTAAGGGGGGTGGTAACTGAGTAAGTCTTGGTGTGGATAAACCACTGGTACCAGTTAACAGAGGAGACTCCAGCTCAAATACTAGGAAGTTCCTTGTTTACACTGGCCTCAGCAGCACTACAAAAGTGGTTTCCACTCCTTCTTGTCAACTGTTGAGAATAGCCCACTTTCACCTTAATTGAATTGGCTCGTTAGCACTGAGCCCCCCACTTGGTAAGGCAACTCTCATCTTTTCATACACTGTGTATTTATACCTCCCTATCGTATGTTCCACTCCATGCATCTGATGAAGCCCACAAAAGTTTATGACCAAATAAATTTGTTAGTCTCTAAGGTGCCACAAGACTCCTCCTTGTTTTTGCTGATACAGACTAACACAGCTACCACTCTGAAAGAAAGTCCTTAAAGTATCAAAATTCTTGAGGTAACAATGGCATCAAATAATGGGTTGAGCGAGAACCTATAGAGGATGGCTTTGGTAGCAGGTACCCAGTGTTTGGTATTGGAAAGAATCAACTCCGATTACATCAGTAACATAGGCAGTTGAACAGTCTTTGGTACCACAGACTTCCAGGTTATCAGTACCGACTCTTATTTGGGGACAAGCATAGAATCTTCCTGGAATTGGCTCTGCAGGTATGGGTACCTGAGCTCAGTACCAAGTCTGTCTTTGACAATTGACTCCTTGAATCTGTCTTCACTGTCCTTGCAGTACAGAAATCACTCAGAGCCTGCACAGAATTCCCTTTGGGACCAAGGTCTCCGTATCCTTCTTGTGCATCGGTGACTCAGAGTTTCTCAGAGGTTTTGTCTTTACCTCTTTCTGCATACAGGCAGATGTTGATGCTACCTTTGCTGAAGTCTTCAGTGCTGTAGACGTAACAAGTACAGCCTAGGTCTCAAGTGGCCTCCAAAGACTGAGATCTTGGGGTGGACAGGGTACTAGCCGTACTGGGAGGTCTATGTATTGGGCGGGGTGGGGGGTGGAAAAGAGTCCTCTGCCCCTGGATCTGATGCAGGTCTTAAGGCTTGCTTCATAATCAGGAATTAAAACTTGATCTCCCCATTTTTTCGGGATCTACCTTTGAAAGAAGTGCAGATCCTACACTCACTGGGAACATGAATGTCTCCCAAAGAGTGAAGGCATTGAAAATGCCCATCACTTATTAGGATAGCCTCGCAGCAGGAGAGACACCTTTTAAATCCCAAGAGCCCAGCATCTCCAAGCAAAACAACAAAAATGACCCCTTAATAGGGAAAGATTTTAAATCAATCTATGTCTATCAATAATTTTTTATAAGAAAAAGGTAAAAGGGAACAACTGTTCAACAACTATAAACACTATCAAAGAACTAACTACATACTAACTAACCACTAAATACAGTACTAAAGAGAACAGGCACACACCTGACTCCATCTCAGGCCAAAGGATATTGACAAGGGACTGAGGGCTGTTCGTCTGTGGCCCTTTAGACCTTTGGTACAGGGCATGAGGGTGCGAGCTTGCATGTGTGGACCAAACAGGCATAGGCACCAGAAATCTCTGAACAAAGACGCAGAGCACAGGTGCACCTGCACTGGAGCCTCCACACGGACAGTATCTGAAGAACCATCAATTGTTATCTTGTTAATCCTGTTAGACATTACAGTAGTTTACCTTAGCACTTTATTACTCCTGGGGGTCTTCTGCACTGCTGTGCATGCAGAATTTGAGCAGAAATTAATGTTGTGCATGCTGAATTTCCTCCCCCCGACCCTGAAATGGGCTGCAGAGCTGTTGGCCACCACTAGGGGCTGCTGTACCCAGCAGAGCCCAGCTTGCAAATAGACGACACTGCTGGGGGAGGGAGAGGGAACTGGAGGGTTCCTGGGAATTGCAGTTCTCAACATGCCCTGAAAGAAGGAGGCGGCATGAAGGAAACTCCACATAAGCCCAAGACCCAGCATCAGGATGTTTCTCCTTCTGGGTCCTGAGCTTTGAGGGGGAGGGAATGAAGGGGTGAAGGTGTTTGGGCTGAGGGGTCCATGGCTGGGTTCTTGAGGGGGAGGGGCACAGGTGTCTGGGTGAGGGAGGTGGGGGGACCTGCAACTGGGCTCTGCAGGAAGGGGCGTGAGTGTCTGGGCTGAGGGGGCAACCTGCATCTGGGCTCTGGTGGGGAGGGGGCAGAAAAACAGGAAGTGGGTTATTGTAGGAGTTTCTTTAACTATCTACTCCTGGGGAAAATTTTGTGTGTGTCTGTATTGTTACAGACATACTTGCTGACAGGTATTTTGAAATAAATTAGCAAAATAATTGAAACTGGCATGATTATATAGTGTTATTTTAACAAATAAAATATGCATAATTTTAAGCTATTATGTGCAGAATTTTTTAGTGCAGAATTGCACTCTATGCATTAACTGTATGCATTCAAGCCAGAGATAACGGAGAGAAGACAACTTTCCACCATGTCAGGAAGTCCATAATACACTTTTCACACACATTCTATATTTCAGAGATTTTGGAAATTTTGAGGCAAAGATGTAGCAATTTTGTTTTTACCTCCCACTTTGCTTCCCCATCATGTTCCACTAATTTCAGGCCATGCTTGTTCTTAAGATGTCTGTTGAACTCCCATTTTGTCCCATATACAAAACTGCAAACTGGGCATTTAATGCCACCTGGGGAAAAAAACAAAAACACAAGAAGATATTTCTGCTTTAATTTAACTTCACTGCAATGATCCCAGAGTACCCTCTTACTACAATTACATTTTTGGGATACAAGAAAGCCATATGGGATTATTCAAGTTTGCACATTTTTCTGTCAACCTAAGCAGCAATACCTCAGAAGATTTTGCTTCCTCTGTGTATTGAACACTTATTATTTTAAATATAATCAGATTACAGCAATTCTTTGCCTTTTTTCTTATGAAAGTAATTTGGTCAAATATCAGAACTTAGATGCATGCAGTCGTGCAAACTTGTGCTTGTTTTCACTGGATTTCTCCCCACCCCAAAACCAAAACCAAATAGATTGATTATTATTAGTGTGTTATATCAGATGACTAGACCACACTAAATTAAATATAAATATAAATATTAGGGGAGCGACTTGTGCCTTCTTAAGTACTATACCACCAGATGGCCCTCTAGACATCATCATCCATTACCCTGGCAAACGATGGCTCCTAATAGTGCTATCTAATTAAATGCTTGATGTGTACTCTGGTAGGCTGATTACAAGCTAAGTTCTCATTGCACACAGTATTCCATTAATAAAGTGATTAGATAGAGTATTCATTTGCACAGCAATGGAAAGCCAGCATATGGTATTCTGCAGATGGAATGAAATTAAACTTTATATTCTGATAAAGCAGAATAAAATTTAGTTTCGCTGCCAGGCTCTTTCACTGACACTTATTAATCCTCAGGATGCCACTCCCTCCCTCTCCCTGGCTATTATAATCTTTACCAAACCTCCCTATTACAGCAGAGGCTCACTGCTATGTCTTTATAACGGAAGTGAAATTGCTTCTCTATTAATGGGCGTAATATGCAACAGAGTACAAAAGCCTAACCTTTAGTTCTGGTTAGGACAAAGATACTCTCCATTGCAAAAAAGGGAAATCAAATATTCATTCCACATCACACTTTAATAAAAAAATCATTTGGGAGAAAGACCTTTCTATATTACTTCTAAATTAAAATTACTAGAACACTACACCACACTAATTAAAGCTGCAACTTTTGTCACTGTGACTAATTAAGGAACAACAAATGGAAATACGCAAACTGCTAATGTACAACTGCGTCAGTTAATTGGCATCAAAGCTCAGGAAAATTAATTTTTACTCAATTCATTAAATACTTGGGCCAGATATAGAAAAGGTCAGTGAATGACATACCTTATCCACTTTTGACACCAATATTGGTGTCTATAATATAATGTAATGTAATATATATATACTTCCATAGCACTTTCCATCACAGGATCTCAATGTACTTTTAAAGCAATTTACTGACACAACATCCCCATGAGATAGGTCTTATTGCCGGTCTGTCGCATTTTACGCGCATTTAACATGCGCGATTTCAGTTTTACGCAGTCGGCAAAAACAAAACAAAAAAAGAGAAAAATAATTTTAATACTGTACCTGTAGTGCGGGCGATTCCGCCCGCCATTCAACTCAATGTAATTTTGACTATACGCAGTTTTCGCTTTACGCGCTAACCGCGGAACGGAACCCCTGCGTAAGATGAGACTTGCCTGATCTGTATTGCAGTAGCACCAACAAGCCCCAGCTGTGATCGCAAGATGCTCTACAAACACAGAAATAGAAAGTCCCTGTCCTATAAAGTCTGTAAGCCACATGAACAAGACAGACTATAGATATGAGGGAAACAGGGTGAAGAGAGGGGAAGCGGGTCATCTGTAGTTTAGACAAAGAAAGAATAAGTGATTTGTCTTGGGTCACAAAGAAAGTCTGAGGCAGAACTGGGGACAGAATCCATGCCTGCTGACCCCCAAGATCTGGAGATTATCTCCATATCATGCTTTCCTTTTTGATTACCTAACCAGGCAAGTGACCAAGGTTCCAAAAGCAATTAAAAAGCCCAAAACATTAAAAACAGGGTGTAGAGTGTATCACAAGATATTTTTGCGCCCTATGCCGGCTGGACATACTGTTGGAATATTAATTTTCCATTGTTAAACATTTTTTAAAAATCAATTTTGTTGTAAGTTATATAATTCTATAAAGTTGAGGTGTATGAAATTATCTGCTTTTCTGCCATTCACTGCTGCTATGAATTTCTAATAGCAGTCTAAAAATAAAATACTGCTGTGTGTCACTTGGCTGCGTAATTCCTTGGATGATTAGCATCGCACCTCTTGTACTGTATATGCACTTTCAGAAGGCTTTAGGAAGCATTTAATAGTCTACATGAAAATAACATTTTCAATTAAGGTATTTATACATGTTAAAAGATGGAGTCTCAACTTTTAATTCTGAATGTTTTTCCCTGTGTCACAATTTCAATGTTATTTAAAGGTGGTTTAGCATTTCTGATGGAAAAAGAATAATTTGGAAATGCTTTTTAGAAATAATGACATGTTTGGGAGAATTATATTTTATTCATTATCTAACAGTTTGGCATTAGTCTGGTATCTATTCTGTAATAAAAAGGGAAATTCTAAAGTTTCCAAAAGGCACTTATTTAAAAAAAAAGTTTTGTATGTTCCATTCAAAATAGGAAAAAACAAAAACCTCAGAAATGATCAAAAATAAAATTAGAAATGTGACTCTACCAAACAGCTCAGCACTTTCAACACAATGCAACATAATATTTAATAGAGTTTCCCTTTTATTCCCCTCCAGGAACCAGAACTGTACAAGCTTTGTGCTTCCTGAATCTCTAAATACACTTCATGCTCAGCAAGCTATCAGATTGTTTGCTTGGTCTATCTGCCAAGTGTACAATAGCAAAGCCTCTCTTGGGATATAGTAGATTTATACCTATTTGCTTTAGCAGCATCTGAGTAGGGCTACTCGGCAAAGAAAGAATTATGGTTTCTAAATAAATAATTAAGACCGTGGTGGCTATCAAATGTAAAGAATCAGATAACAGGAACCAGCAGCGCTGTCCACTGTTTTAAAAAAGGATGTAAGAAGTGAAATGAATGAATGAAAGCTTTTAGATTTAGAAAAATCTGCAATGAACAGAATTATTTCATGCTACAAATATATATGTATAAACAAACTTCTCTCTTCCCTTGATTGTTGCTTTGGTTCTGAGGGTTAGTCTTGAATGTCAAGCATTTCCTACATTCTCCAATTTCCAGTTTATTTGATATCCCATAGCAGCTTACATAATGCAAATCAACTGCAGCTGCAAGCAAGAAGCTAAGGTAATCAGTTTTCACTAATATTAGTTGGCCATCTAGGCCAACTAAGATAATTAATTTCCAATCTGGAAACCAAGGCAGTTGTCTGAGAGTGGAAGAGACTTTCAGTTCACGAGTGCAGAGTCCATTTCCAAATGAAAACCAAGCATATTTTTACCCCACCTGCATAGGCAAGAGGGAGAAGTAATTAACCCCAACAGTTTCAAAGCAGCATACTGTGCTTTAGCAATGACATGGCTATTAAAGGGAAAGATATACAAAGATATAATGGGCAGTGAGGCACTCAACTTTGATTGAAAGTGAATGGACCATAGCAACCTAACTCCAATTTGTGTATTTGAAAATCTCCCCTTAAATCAATGGGAGCTGAATGGTTAAAAACCCCATTCAATGCTTTGAATAATTATACTTAAGTGCGAGGCCAAAGCCGTTTCCATTTAAAACAGATCTGCACTTGTTTACCTTTCTTGACTTGACTTGTTTATTGGGGGATTAATCTGGTGCCATTCAGTCTCAGTTCTTATCTCATGATTAGCTCAATCTTTCAAAACTATCATGAAAATTTATCAGCTGATTACTCATTTGAAAAGAGACTGAAAAGATTGGGATTGTTCACCTTAGACAGGAGATGAATAAGTGGGGACCTCATAAAAGTATATAAAATAATGAATGCTGTAGAGAAGACAGATTGAGAACTTCTGTTCACCCTGTCTCATAACATTTGGCACACGGACTGCAAGAGTAAGACCCCTGGAGGGCCGGGCCAATTTATTTACCTGCCATGTCCGCAGGTTCGGCCAATCGCAGCTCTCACTGGCCGTGGTTTACTGCTCCAGGCCAACGGGGGCTGAAGGAAGTGGCACGGGATGAGGGATGTGCTGGCCATGGCTTACTGCAGGCCAATGGGGGCTGCGGGAAGCCACGGCCAGCACACCCCTTATCCCATGCCACTTCCCTCGGCCCCCATTGGCCTGGAGCGGTAAACCTGGGGGCTGAGGGAAGTGGCATGGGATGAGGGATGTGTGGGCCGTGGCTTCCCGCAGCCCCCATTGGCTTGCAGCAAGCCGTGGCCAGCACATCCCTCATCCCCTGCCACTTCCTTCAGACCCCATTGGCCTGGAGCAGTGAACGGTGGCCAGTGGGAGCTGCGACCGGCTGAACTTGCGGACGTGGCAGGTAAACAAATTGGCCAAGGCCACCCGGGGGCTTACCCTGGCGGGCCGCAAGCCAAACGTTGCTGATCCCAGGGACAAGGGGACAGTGAATGAAATCATCATGTTGCCATTTCAAAACCTAGAAAAGGAAACACTTTTTCACACATGTAATTTAACTGTGCAACTCACTCCTCAATGTTCACCTTCAAATCAACTTTGCTTTGACAGTGAAAGTAAACAGACAGATGTGCTGCTTTTAACTGGAAATTTACCTTGTTGGATAAGGGCTTCTGCAGCAAGTTCACCAGTACCAACATTAACATACTCTTCATTAGGATGCTTCCTGTTGTAATGCCTCTTCAGGGAGCCAGATATATTGCAGGAATAATGGCAGTGTGCACAACGGAAAGGCTAGCAAAAAAAATGAGAGTTACAATTGGTCATACACGTCTGCTTTCTGTATAGATGGGTCCAAGCTGCAGTAGTCAGACTCAGACTTCCCCAAACTTGAAGAGGGTTCACATTGGTTAGGGCATATATCTGTCTCATTTATTCCAGGAGCTGACCTTTCAAACCAACGCACAAGTAAGTTTTAGCTAACTCTTACAGAAAATGTGTTGCTTTTTTAATCACTTACTATAAACTATGTATCCTCACAACACTGTTTCACAAGTGCAAACACCTACACTGTGTTTTTAAGTAATTATTTTCCACAATTGATAATTACGGGTCTGAACAGGCAAAGGCATGCTATCGAACATACTGCTTAGCACCTTGAGTAGGATCAGGGTCTCTCACTGCTGTAGCCAATATATAATCTTGATTTGAAAGGGGAAGGGAAGACAGGAGTAACTGAGTACCTGTCAGTAAATAAACATTTGCGGGTTTTGTTCTGGTAATGTCTATAAAATTACAAGTGCATGGTAAAACAGGGTGAAAGCATTAAGAAAGTCATAATGTAGGCATTTTTAGTATTATTAAACTATACAGCAGCGAAATGAATGCTCTGAAAACTTAATGCCATATTTCTTGAGTGTAAATTTAATGTATACTGTCTTGTAATGCTTTACACCTCATGTTTGTTCATGTCTGGATAGTGGGCGATGTATGAGCTGTTATGGCAGTTCTAATTCACCGGGAGATTCCTGCAGATCAGCTGAATCCTCAACTAACCAGATGAGACAGGTTCAGAGCTTCCACAGTAGTGCAAAACAGTGGCGCTGGAATAATTTTTATAGTTGGGGTGCTGAAAGCCATTGAACAAAACTGTAAGCCTTGTATATGACGGAAACCACATCAAGCCAGGGGATAATGCTGCACCCGCAGCACCCACAGTTCCAGCACCCCTGGTACAAAACAGCCTTATGCCAAGGTCTACATGAAATTTCTGCCAGTATAGAAATGGCTATTAGGGGATCAATTCTTTCCAACAATTCTATACTGGCAAAAGCCCTAGCGTAGACACAGTTACATCAGCACAGAAGTTCTTTTGCCAATACAGACTATTTTGCTTGCTCTACAGGCATAAAAAGTACTGCCAAGAAAGTGCTTTTTTGCCAGCATGACCTGTATCTGTACTAGGAGGGTTTTCCTGATAAACTATGCTAGCAACACTTTTAAATGTACATTATGTCTCAGTGAGGCTCAGGATCTGGCCCTCCGTGCCTTGTTTTCCCATCTGTAAAGTGGTTTTGTGAGGCTAAACTAATTAATGTTTGCAAAGTGCTCTAATGACAGATGAGTATAGAAGTATTGTATTCCCACAGTGCTTTATGCATGGGAAAGAGCATTAGGCCCAGTGTTCTAGCAAATTCACTGGATAAATGGTTTTTTCTACCTGCAGTACCCCTGCACTTCCAATTGGATGCAGTATTTTTCTCTTCCTGTCTTTAACTACAGAGCTGTTGTGCTTTTACCTACACCAGAGGTAAAATATTGCCTCATTGTCTAAGGTGAACAATCCCAATCTTTTCAGTCTTTTTTCAAATGAGTAATCAGCTGATAAATTTTCATGTGAGGCTTAATTCTTGCAACGTGTTTTCAGAGCCTGTAGCAGGGACTGTTTGGTCAGCAGGCTTACTGGCAGGGCTTCCTGCTCCAAGATCTATTTTAGGTCAATGTGTCCTGAATGGGGTTCAGTTGGGTCAACCTCCTAGTCAGTAACCCCCAACTTCTGCTCATCCAAGGAATAAGCATAGAGGAATCTTGAGTGGATAGGGAGACTTGGGCTCTCCCTATCCACCAGGACTTGGCCCATGGCCTTGAAAGTGCGATAGCGTGGCAAGGCCTATGTTCAACCCACCTCCTGCTCACATTCCCTTGGGACACTTGCACCACACTGCGGCACCCAGTTGGTAGGATGGCTGCTGTTCTGTTATAGTCCTTTGCTCAAACCCCAGAGTCTCAGAATGGATGCATGTGACTCTCTGGTATCCCTGCACATGGTACTGCCTACCTCTGGGATGATATCAGAAAATAGGAGGAAAGGTCATAGCTGGACCTTCTTGGTAAGAGCTTCTTCTTCTACTGTTGCAGAACAGTGTCCTCCAGGAAATGGCTTCTGTCCACCTCAGTGCCTGGATTTCTGGAGCTCTCTTTATACAGCTCCTTTTCCCAGAAGTATGCTCAGCAGTGACTATGGAGCGGAGCTTTCCTGGCCCAGTACTGCTCCAGTCTTTCCACTATCCCGGCCATAGAGATGTAAACCCCATTAAAGAGCCACAAAAGAAAGACTCTACAGAAGTGTTATTTATCCCAACTTTCAATTATAATACCCTAAAGTTAAGCAGTTAAAATTTTTATTTAGGCATCCAAATCCCATTATTTCGTATGTGCGCACCATGGTGCTTAATATTAAATATTAACCTGACATGTTCACAAAGACAATATATGTGAAGGGTAGAAGAATGCCAGTAACAAACTACTATTATACTTATGCATTTACATAACCGGTGGAGAAATGTCAGTAAAACTTGTAAGTAAACAAACAGAAATACTAAAACTGTACTGTACACTTCATTGTTTAAAACAATATTTAAACAAAGGCAAACAATTTCTAAATGCATCCTCTCTTTCTATGGAGAGGCAGAGTAAAAAATATATGGGGAATCCAGCTGCTTTAGCACACTGCCTGAACTTTGTGTCAACATTTAAAAATTTTAAATAGTACTTAAAACACTGAAATATATTTATGCTCAAGAGGGTCTTCTAATGGGCATCATTACCAGCTCCACCTTGAATATTTCATGTTATTTTGACAGTAAGGCAAATTAAAGTCATTCTCCAACTCTAACTCAGGATATAAGCTTCAAAAGGTTAATTTGTCATTACATACTAATCAGTAGTGGATCAAATCTATTTGATCTATAACACAGTGGCACACACAGAGCAGAGCTTTCACCTGTATTTCTCCATATAATTAAAGAGAGCTCTCTGAACAGTCTGCCCTCTGCAGTTAATGATTTCAATTGTGTATTTGCTGTGCTAATTATGCTACTTAGTCTGTCAAAAGTATTCAGAGTAAACAACTACCTCTTTAAATTTGGGTCAATTATTCCACACTTGTCTAAGGGTAATCAATAGTATGGACAGACTGTGATGTCATCTTCTGAAACTTGATATGCAATTAATTATATGTTTCAGAGTAGCAACCGTGTTAGTCTGTATCCGCAAAAAGAACAGGAGTACTGTTCTTTATTATAATTAATTATAATAAATTACAGTATTCAACTCAGTAGGGAATACGAAAAGCTGGGTTTCTGAAGGGGTAGGAGTGCAAGGAAGAAAGACACATACAGAAAAGCCCTATCTACAGTAGGGAATTTTTCTAAAAACTTCCTCCCGTTGTCAATATCTGTTCACAGCTTCAACAGCGTTAGCAACATTAGGAGCCCAAATATAGAAAGAAGGGCTGCTGGCTGCTACAGGAGTTTATGAACCGAATGTCAATCAATGTGCTCTAGGCAAGGTGTTGTAACACCAGAAGCCCTACTACGCTATGGATTCTAATACTGCAAGCTGTGCTAGGGCTGAGCTGCTGTGAGCAACAGGGCTGCCCAGAGGATTCAGGGGGCCTGGCGTCTTTGGCAGCGGAGGGCCCCCACTTCGGAGGTAATTCGGCGGCGGGGGGTCCTTCCACTCTGGGACCTACTGCCGAAGTGCCCCAAAGAGCCGCGGCGGAGGGCCCACGCTGCCAAAGACCCGGCACTTCGGCGGCTGGTCCCAGGGCGGAAGGACCACCTCCCCTGCCGAATTGCTGCCAAAGACTCGGAGTGGAAGAAGCTCTGAGGGGCCTGGGCCCCACGGGAGTTTTCCGGGGCCACCGGAGCGAGTGAAGGACCCCGCTCCAGGGGCCCCAAAAAACTCTCGTGGGGGCCCCTGCGGGGCCCGGGGCAAATTGCCCCAGTTGCCCTCCCCCAGGCAGCAATGGTGGGAAATTTATTATTTCCTTACCATAGAAAGGCCCAGAGATAGACAGAAGCTTGCAGTATAGCTGGAATAAGATGACTTCTGCTGACTGTGACAAAAGACCAAGAAATCTTGATCTTTAAGAATCAGTTTTGTGTGTGCATCCGAGAGCCTGACTATTCACCAGAGTACAAGATCTGTATGACAGCAGATTAGTAAACCTATGCAAAATAATTCTAATCAATTGGGTAAATATGACTTGCAGGTTATTAAGAGATTGAATAAGTTCACAGAACTGGTCTGAGACAATCATGGTGACACATATCGATTGACTGCTTAAAGGGTCACCATCAACATAAAACCTAATACACCTCTACCTCGATATAACACTGTCTTTGGGAGCCAAAAATTCTTATCACGTTATAGGTGAAACCGTGTTATACTGAACTTGCTTTGATCCACCGGAGTGCACAGCCCCGCCCCCCTGGAGCACTGCTTTACATCCAAATGTGTGTTATATCGGGTGGCATTATATCGAGGTAGCGTTGTATATCCAAATATGAGTTAAAAGTAGTTTCTGGCACATTTGCACCCAAGCCCCTTTGCTAATTGTTTGAGTTTTACAGTCACATTTTTCTACTGCTTTTGCTCTCCAGTTGCTGTGGGAAAAATCCACACAAACAACAGAAGAAACTGACTATGGCTCTGCAACTGGATGCACACAGTATCTCCTGTTAAGTGAAAAAGGTTTGGAAATTTTTTCTAATAGTCCTCTAGACTTCAGTGAAAATGTTCTGTTATTCTATCATTTTAATAAAGATTTGTTGGGGGAAAACCCCTGCAGGAAGTAATAATTAATATTACTGTTCCTTTAATTAAGAGAAGCATTAAGAGATTACAGAGCCACTTGACAAGTACACTGTTAGCATTAATTTTAGTCTTTAATTTTGCAAAAAAGAAACTATTCAGTATAATACAAATTTTGGATACTGGCCTGTGCAGATATCCCAGGTAGCCTTCAAAATATGTCAATGGCTGCTCTAACCAAACACTGATGTGACCAACAGGGAAAATCCACTATTTTTTTTTTTTAAGATCTAATTGTATGTTTTGTTCTGTGTGAACAGATGATGAAAAACAACAGGAACCTATATATTTTTATGTGCCTATTAATGCCTGAATGTATCCTACAATCATAAAACTGTCCAGCACTTAGACATGCTACGTGGAAGTAAATCAATCTGTTCTAAAAGATCTGGCATGAAAACTTCAAAAAGGATATTCTCAACTCAGAGATTTTCTTGCTATTTTACTGGCACACACAATATTTCCTGAGACTGGAGGAAGGAGTGAATAGCCAAGGAATACTTGATGTAAATGTCATATCTTTTCTTTTGAAATGTTGTAAATGTGCCCTAAAAATTCTTGAAAACATACAAAATTATAGTTTTTTTCCTATTTATAAACTACGATTTTGCTACTTCCAAAAGAGAGATTTGGTCCTATCATAATTGGCTCTAAAAAATTACAAAAATATTAGAGAAGGGTTGTGACAAAGTGCTGTGGCCTAACAGCAGGGTCAGTACTCTGATCACAGTAGCCTCAATTAGTTTCTCCAGCGACGGCTGATTGAGGAAATAGGAAGGAATTAGCTATTCAGAGGGGAAGGCTGGGTGAGAGTTATGGAACCAACTGCCCCTTAAGCTGACTATCTTGATAAGAGACAGGAAGGAAGTGTTGGGGGCAGGGAGCTACCCATACCTTGACTGAAGAAGATACGAAGAAAGAAAGGTCTCTTTTCCTCCTAGGGCCCTGATGAACAGGGGCTGAAGGTCATAGGTATTAAATAGCTGTATTGCATTGTACAGTGTTGGTGGACAGGACTTGAAATAAATTATACAAAGTGAACACTAAAAGAAGGAAAGGAATTTGAGTGGTTTCTATGGTGATCAAGGACAAGGCAGACATATGCCCTACTACAAGTGGTGGCTTGTCCAGGATCTTGATTCCTATGCACATGGTGCTTGAAAATTTGTTGAGGAGGAGTGGGAAGGAGCAGTATGAAGATTCAGTGCCTGGACACAGAGCAGACTCTGCACTGATGGCAGAAGAAGCAGCAAAAGATGATGCACACCTTCCAGAATCACACAAACCTGAAAGACAACCCCTTCTGGTGTGGCAGCCGGAGCAGTACAACCTGCAGGAAGTCATCAGGGAGCAGCTGCAATGACAGTTGGTACAGAAGTTGGTGAGTCCCAGTGCAGAGACCTGGAGTCATGTACGGAGAGTTATTCTATGCAAGATGGGGCCCACCTGATGACTTGGCTGTGTTCCTGGTAACATCTGAGAGAGCAGCCACAAGAGGCATATGGGGTAAGGAAACGTGGGCTATCCAGGTGGTACCCTATCTCACCAGGGAAGCTCAGATGGGTTAAGAGGCCCTCAGTGAGAAATAGACCCACGACTATGATGTTATGAAGCAAACCAATTTGGACTGGGGGGAAGGGAGGTCTCTACTGAGAAATACCAGCAGAAATTTTGGGCCACTAGATTGGCTTGAGGGGTACGACCCAGGGCATATGTGCAAAAGCTGATAGTCTGGGTTACCTGCTGGCTGAAGTCAGATATTCTAACTGTGGGGGGAAATTATGGTCCTAGTGATACTGGAACAATTTCTCCAGAGGCCCCTGGAGAATAACAGAGACTGAGTGAGGCACCACTCCAACTGTGGAGGCTGTGATTAAACTCTCCAAAGAGTTCCTAAGAAGCCAATTTTACGAGAAAAGAAGTCCAATCACCTAGCGTGTGGAGCCAGGGAGGGGTGGTGAACTGAAAAGCCCCAAGAAGAAAAGAGACGTGGTGAAAGGAACTCTTGCAGGGAATAGCACGCTATTAGTGTGGAATGCTGTGTCATATAAAACAACATTGTCCTAAGATGGAATGCGAGTTTGCAGAATTCTGCAAATGGATGGGACTTTCTGGGGCAAGATAAAAAGGATATCTCCTACTGTCCCTGTAAAGGTGGGAAGGAGGCGCCTAAGGGGGATTGTGTATACTATCTTGGGATATTCATTGATCCAGGGGATTTAGTGAAGCCTCACTGGAGACTCCTGGAGGAAAAAGCAGAGCTAGAATGCATCCATGGGGAGAAGAGTCTCTACTCAATAGCAGAGGTAACCCTACAATTAAAGGGGAAGTTTAGGTGGGAGTAACGGAGAGGCTACCCTGTTCGGTCATGGTAGGTGCAGAGTGGAGTCCCTTCCCCCACAGAAAGAAAGTAGGCAGCTGGGGCCCTATATGGGTAAAACATGAGCAAATGAGGAAGAAGGGCCTAAGTTAATAGAATCAGACACCCTAGATGGAATGATACAAGCCAGGAGAAAAATAGAACCACTCCAGGGGAAGATGGGGAGAAAAAGGGAAAAGGTAGAATTAGGCTTGAGGGAGAAGAGCAACCCAAGCTCAGTCCCAGGAGTGGGATGATTCCAAGAACCTAGAGTGCAGGAAAGGTGAGGAGGGTTGGAACCCAGAGGTCAGTTTGTGGGACTGGGACAACCAGAGGCTTTAGAGAGGAGGAGAACAAGGGACAACGACAGTTCTTAACCCAAGACAAGGGAGAAGAAGATAAGGAGAATGGGCCTACACGTTTTCAGGGGTGAAGATCTGTGACCTGAGATTGAATTATAGGGCTGTCCTCCACCCCTTAAAACATGATTTATGGATCAAGGATGGAAGGACCCAGAAAGGAAACGCTACAAGACATCCCTTAGGGGAGGACCTATAAATGGAGATTCCCTATGTCCTAATAAGGAGGAGAGGATGGAAAATGATAAAATACAGGGAGGATTTGATGAGAAATAGTCAAATGAAAAAAAGTCTCATTCAATTACATCATGCAATAGGGGACAGCCAAAAATGACAAGTGTTTATATACCAATGCTAGGAGTTTAAATAATCAGATGTGTGAACCAGAGTGCTTAGTATTAAATGAGGATATTTATATAACAGGCATCACAGAAACCTGGTGGAATGAGGATAATCAATGGGACACAGTAATACCAGGGTACGAAATATATCGGAAGGACAGAACAGGTCGTGCTGGTGGGGGAGTGGCACTATATGTGAAAGAAAGTGTAGAATCAAATGAAGTAAAAATCTTAAATGAACTAAATTGTACTATAGAATTTCTATGGATAGTAATTCTATGCTTGAAAAATAAGAATATAGCAGTAGGGCTATATTACAGACCACCTGACCAGGATGGTGTTAGTGACTCTGAAATGCTCAGGGAGATTAGAGAGGCTATTAAAATAAAAAACTCAATCATAATAATAATGAGGGATTTCAATTATCCTCATATTGACTGGGTACATATCACCTCAGGAAGGGATGCTGAGATAAGTTTATTGACACTTTAAATGACTGCTTCTTGGAGCCCACAAGAGGAGAGTCAATTCTTGAGTTAGTCCTAAGCAGAGCACAGGATCAGGTCCAAGCTGGACTGCTTGGTAATAGTGGAAATATAATTAAATTTAACATCCCTGTGGTGAGGAAAACTCCACACTGGCCCATCACTGTAGCATTTAATTTAAGAAAGGGGGAATACACAAAAATGAGGAGGTTAGTGAAACAGAAATTAAAAGAAACAGTACCAAAAGTAAAATCCCTGCAAGCTGCGTGGAAACTTTGTAAAGACATCATAATAGAGACTCAACTTAAATGTATACCCAAATTTAAAAAAACATAGTAAGAGAACCAGAAAAGAGCCACCATGGTTAAACAACAAAGTAAAACAAGCAGAGAGAGGCAAAAAGGCATCCTTTAAAAAGTGGAAGATAAATCCTAATGAGGAAAATAGAAAAGGGCATTAACTCTGGCAAATGAAGTGTAAAAATATAATTAGAAAGACCAAAATATAATCTGAAGAACAGCTAGCCAAAGACTCCAAAAGTAATAGCAATTTTTTAAAAAAATATATCAGAAGCAGAAAGCTTGCTAAACAACCAGTGGGGCCACTGGACGATCGAGATGCTAAAGGAGCACTCAAAGACTTTAATGCCATTGCGGAGAAACTAAATGAATTCTTTGCATCGGTCTTTACTTTTGAGGATGTGAAGGAGATTCACAAACCTGAGCCATTCTTTTTGGGTGACAGATCTGAGGAACTGTCCCAAACTGAGGTGTCATTAGGGAAGTTTTGGAACAAATTGATAAACTAAACAGTAATAAGTCTCCAGGATCCGATGGTATTCAACCAAGAGTTCTGAAGGTACTCAAATGTGAAATTGCAGGACTACTAACTGTCATCCGTAACCTACTATTTAAATCAGCTTCAGTACCAAATGACTGGACGACAGCTAATAATAAATAATAAATAAAGTTCAGAAAAAGCAGCCAAGCTCACCTGATATTTATAGGCAAGTGTCCTGAAAAGTTTAGTAGGTTAGAAAAGCTATACTGGTGACCCAAGGCAGGCCACGATAGTGGTAAATAATTAAAACTACTTCTAAATTTTAGTTTGGTTTAAAAGGGGTTCAAAAGTAAATGAGCCTAAACAAAACAGTCCAAGACTATTGTCTAGATGATATGGTGAGGCACATATTAGAAATATCATATTAGCACAGATCAGTTCATGCTGACTAGACTGTTTTTTTTTCCGCCATACCAGGCTGAGCTGCAGGAACCCTGGAATTCCTTTCAAAACAGATCCACTTGTAACAAGTAGGCTTGACTTGGAACTGCCCAGAACCAGGAACTATCTGCTATATACGCTGCAGAACTCTCTGTTATGTCAATTAGGCAGCAAGCTAAAGATAACAAGGATTAAGTCACTAACAGAGACCAAACTTTGATCATTCCAGATTCCTGCACACTTTTTTTGTAAATTCTTTAATGTCAAAATTACAAAAACCATTTGCCATTCACCACCATTTCCTGGCTCAACTACCATCTCAAAATGCTTAGATACCACTTTGATTTATGATTTAGAAATATAATAGATTAGAATTAAACAAATAGACCACATGACTGTATATTTTCACTTGAGTTTTATGCACATGCAATGATCCCACAAGCAGGAGTGCACTCACTAACACTTTATTTTGTAAGGATCTCTGACAAACTTATCTCTTAACAATTTATTGAATATTCCAATTGCAAGGCAGGCTGACAGCAGGGTGGCAGGCCATGATAATTTAAATTCTATCTTGTGGTCTATTGGGACAAAGCTATATTGCAAGTGCTGCATTTTAAATATTTGTCCCAAAATAAAATATTTATTTTTAAACAATGAAATCAGAATTCAAGCATCTCTCTCAATCTCCTACCAGTCTTGTCAAAGAAACATTTACGAACAAAAAGGGACTTGTTACAAAAGTTTTCATACTTGTGACGTTGCACCTCATAAGGCTTTATGGAAATATGCTTATGAATGTATATATGATATAACTGGAATATGTTTTATGCTTCATATGCCATGAAACATCTTTGTAAAGGTTATGAGCTACTGAATACATTCCTCCTATTTGTATGCATGTATCATTTTTGTACTTGACGTTATGAATATTGGCTGTATACTTGCTTGATTTCTAAGTAGCCTTAGTAGAGCATTTGGTCAGCTTCTTGAGAAAGGAATGTGCAAATTAATTGCCCAATCAAGAAACACTTAAAGGACAATGAATCTTGTAAGGCTCCAATCCACATAAGAAGTCAACCTGAGGAAGTTCAAGGTAGCATGTAAGCAATGGCTGCTGCCTGTAAAAACTGAGTCATGTATGGACATGTGACTTGCTCATGTGACTCCAAAACTCCATCTTGGAGCTGGACGTTGCATAGGAGAGAGGAAGGAATCTCCACACACAAGAGGAAGCCTATTTAAGCCTGTGGGAGACTCCTCCATTTTGTCTTCAGCTGGCTAAAGAGATAGCCTCTCCACCCAAGGATACCTGAAGAAACTGGAACAAGGGACAGTAACTACAGGGGGTGTGAGTGATTGCTGGATCCAGACTAGCAGGACACTAGTCTGTAAAAGGAAGCTTACTGGATGAGGTTTTTATCTCTATTCAGTTTTCTTGCTGTATTAGACATAGACTTGTGTGTTCTATTTTATTTTGCTTGGTAATTCACTTTGTTCTGCCGGTTACTACTTGGAACCACTTAAATCCTACTTTCTGTATTTAATAAAATCACTTTTACTTATTAATTAACCCAGAGTATGTATTAATACCAGGGGAGGGGAGAAACAGCTGTGCATCTCTCTCTCTATCAGTGTTATAGAGGGCGAACAGTTTACGAGTTTACCCTGTATAAGCTTTATACAAGGTAAAACAGATTTATTTGGGGTTTGGAACCCACTGGGAGTTGGGAATCTGAGTGTTAAAGACAGGAACACCTCTTAAGGTGCTTTCAGTTTAAGCCTGCAGTTTTGGGGCACGTGGTTCAGACCTGGGTCTGGGTCTGCAGCAGGCTAGTGGGTCTGGCTCAAACCAGGTTGGGCACTGAAGTCCCAAACTGGGAGGGCAGGAAAAGGAGGGACAGAAGTAGTCTTGGCACATCAGTTGGCAGTTCCGAAGGGGATTCTGTGATCCAACCCATCACTGACTTATTTAGCATCTTGCAGCAGTTTTGCATTCTATTAGAAACAATCAACTTCTCAGATGTGTTACATCACAGTTGAGTGTCTATCATAAAATTAAATCCATCAGAAAATGAAAGTGCTGAACTCCCATCCTACATAAAAAATGCTGGAAATACAAATATAATGCAAAAGGAATGAAATTATTATATATCTAAAATGATGCCTTCCTCTGGATGTCTCTGTTCATTTTCTCTTTCTATGTCTGTCTCTCAGAATTTAAATTCTGGGCCAGGGACTATCTTAATTTCTGCTTTAGACAGGCAGCAAGCATAATGTTGATATAAATGATAAAATATAAATGATATTTTAAAGAAGCAAAATCAGTCATTAGGTATTGAAAGCTGATGAATTCCAAAAAAAAGCATAACATCTTTGTAGAATGGCTTAGAGATTTACTCATTGTCAGGATAAAAGTGTTAAAATATACTGAACATTTTCTTTAAAGATAAAATTTTGGATTTTGCTGAAAATGAAAGGAAATGCCATTTTTCATTCTCTGAATATAGTATCCTCTGTATTCATGACATCATATTCTACCACATTGAGAGTCACTGTAATATTTAGGAATAAATAAGGTATTGCTACATTTTATTAATATAAACTGATCTCCAATCTAAGGGCTTCACAGATACATTAACAAGCTTCCTTCTGAGACACACTTTAGACAGACAGATGTTTTAGATTTCATTGTCCCTAACGTCCTTTGAAAACAAATGAACTCCTCTACTGTAAATAAGTTGGCCACCTTTCAAAGAAAGTTAAAAGGGGCAGTGAACAATAACCTGTGGAAGGAAGACAACTTCTTACTTTACTAGAAAATGTTAACATACAGATTTAAATAGTCATGTTTATTTTGCCGTGAAAAATACATATATTTTTAGAAAAAGAAATTAAATATAAATTTCCATAAACAAAATGATTCCATCATGTTGTTGCACAGTTTGGAGTGTATTCTTCAAGTAATGTCGCTTAATATTTAAATGCAAAGTCAAAATCCCCCTTTTAACATTAGAAACATAAAAATGTCATATGTTATATCACTAGAAATAAGAACATCCCTCTTGAACGTTGTTGTGCAGTCTGAAGACCCCTTTATTGCTACATGAGTATTCATTAATCATGGCTTATTTGCGCTCTTACCTTGAAAGAGACATGTTGTTCCATGTGACGTAGGAGCTGTGGCTTTTGGGCTGCAGTATAGTCACACACTGTACATTTAAACTGCTTTCCTGAAACAGAAATAGAAAATGTTTTCAAATGGCTTTCTGTATTTAAATATGAAGAGGCAATCTATCAATGATATTTCATGATAAAGATGATTCTTAACAGAGTAAGGACAACCAAATATTGTAAACTTATCTGTTAGAATTTAGTATCAATAGAGAGCCACATTTTGCAAATAGGGCTGAACAGTATAGAACGGAAAGAGTCTTTGCCTGCTATTTTTAATTACAAGTGTTAAACAGTGAATATATTACTTGGGATAGCCACTGGGGAAAGAACACTCTTTAGCGTAAATGGCCAGTGGATATCATTGCTGCTTTGCAAAAACATAGCTGCAAGCACATTTATTTGGCTGTAAATAACGTAGCTCTTAAAAGATAGCTGTTCAGACACGCCTGTTGCAGGGTGTTTGTTCCATCTCTGTCCCAATCTTCCAACTGTTATGACTCATGTACATTTTTTTATTTTTGACACTCACTGGATTTATTTTTAGACTACTATAAATTATTGCAGCTCATCTTCAAGAAATGATTTTTAATTGGCATGTTGCACTACAATCTTAAAATAATGACTCAAACAGTCCTGAAAGGGATCCTTGCAAACAAAGACAAAAAACCCCAAAAGCTGCCACACAGAAATAAGCAAAATAAATATAAAATAGTATGTTAGCATGCCAAGTGGTACTGAGGCTTTGTGCTCAGACTTTTCACTTCCGTACGCCTGGGTTCAATGTGTGGGTATGTCTACACTACAGGATTATTCCGATTTTACATAAACCGTTTTTTTAAAACAAATTGTATAAAGTTGAGTGCACGTGGCCACACTAAGCACAATATTTTGGCAGTGTGCGTCCATGCACTATGGGTAGCTATCCCATAGTTCCTGCAGTCTCCCCCACCCACTGGAATTCTGGGTTGAGATCCCAATGCAAAAACAGTGTCGCGGGTGATTCTGGGTAAATGTCGTCACTCAATCCTTCCTCCGTGACAGCAACGGCAGACAATCATTTTGCGCCCTTTTTCCCTGGATTGCCCTGGCAGACGGCATAGCATGAAAACCATGCAGACCATTTAGCGTTTTGTCACTGTCACTGTATGTGTACTGGATGCTGCTGACAGACGCGGTAGTGCAGTTCTACACAGCAGCATTCATTTGCCTTTGCAAGGTAGCACAGATGGTTACCAGCTATAGCATTTTCTGCAACTGGAAACTGGTGATGACATTTATCAGTCATTTTGCATTGTTTGCAATTGGAAATTGATGATGACGGTTATCAGTCCTTTTGTACCGTCTGCTTCTGTCATGGGTGCTCCTGGCTAGCCTCGCTGAGGTCGGCCGGGGACGCAAAGACAAAAATGGGAATGACTCCCCAGGTCATTCCCTTCTTTACATTTTGTCTAAAAATAGAGTCAGTCCTGCCTAGAATATGGGGCAAGTGTACTAGAGAACCAAAGAGCACAGCCGCTCCGGGTCAGAGCCCCAGAGATCCCGCAGAAATGATGATGCCATTCTAGGAGGTGCCCCTGCAACAACTCCACCCGTTGCTTCCCTCCTTCCCCAACCCTCCTGGGCTACTGTAGCAGTGTCCCCCCATTTGTGTGATGAAGTAATAAAAAATGTAGGAATAAGAAACACTGACTTTTTAGTGAGATAAAATGAGGGGGAGGCAGCCTCCCGCTGCTATGATAGTCCAGGCAGCACAGATTCTTCATTAGACATGAAAGGGGGGCGCTGATGGAGCTCAGCCCCCAGTTGCCAGGAGGAGGACAGTTTTCAATCCTTTTGCACCGTCTGCCGGGAATGACCAGGAGTCATTCCCACTGTTGCCCAGGCGACCCCGGCCGACCTTACCAAGGCCAGCCAGGAGCACTCACAGGATGATGAGGACGGTTTTCCACCATTTTGGACCGTCTGCCATCAGGAAAGGAAGGGGAGGGAATGCTGCTGTTCAGCGCCACAGCACCGCATCTACCATCAGCATGCAGTAGACATATGGTGACATTGAAAAAAGGTGAGAAATGATTTTTTTTCCCTTTTCTTTCATGGGGGGGGGAGAGGGTTAAATTGATGAGATATACCCTGAATCACCCAGGACAATGTTTTTGACCCTTCAGGCATTGGGAGCTCAGCCAAGAATGCAAATGCTTTTCGGAGACTGCGGGGACTGTGGGATAGCTGGAGTCCTCAGTCCCCCTCCCTCCCTCCCTCCATGACTGTCCATTTGATTCTTTGGCTTTCCGTTACGCTTGTCACGCAGCACTGTGTTGAGTCCCTGCTGTGGCCTCTGTCTGGAGATTTTTTCAAATGCTTTGGCATTTTGTCTTCTGGAACGGAGCTCTGATAGAACAGATTTGTCTCCCCATAAAGTGATCAGATCCAGTATCTCCCAGCTATCCACCAATCCTTCGTAGACCCCAAATTCATCAACCCAAAGGCCCAAGTGACAATTTACCCCTTCATGTCACAAACTGTAGACTTGCCTACAGCTGAACTGCCTGTCCAGTACAAAGGCTGGTCAGGAATGTGGACTTTTGCAGTCTATGACAATTATCCTATCCCCATGCTACTGGGGGAAGACTTGGCCAACCAGGTGAAGCGGGCCAAGCGAGTGGGAATGGTTACACGTAGCCAAACCAGACAAGCTTCCAGACCCATTCCTGTTCCTGAGCCGTCCACAGACGCCCCGTCTGTGTTACCAGAGACCCAGACAGAGGTAGTGGACCCGGATTCCATGACAACCACTGAAACAGCCACAGCACCTCCAGTCCCAGGCCCGGAACTGGAACAGCAACCAGCACCAGCAATTGCAACCACATCTTCAAACTCAACGCCAGAGGGCGCCAGCGAGCCAAAACTGGCAGAAGCAACAGACAGCCATACCCAAAAGGCTCAGCCAGAGCCTGAAATACCCTCAGGTGCACCAGCGGAGAGCGGTTCACCAGCAACGGAAACCACCCCATCACCTACATCGCTTCCAGAGGGACCAAGCCCAAGTCCACAGTCTGAGGAAAAACTGGTGACCCCAGCCTCAAGGGAACAGTTCCAGACTGAGCAGGAAGCAGATGACAGCCTTCAGAAAGCTTGGGCGGCGGCACGGAGCACCCCACCGCCTCTCAGCTCTTCTAATCGATCCCGGTTTGTTATAGACCAAGAACTTTTATACAAGGAGATTCTTTCTGGTGGACACCGGGAAGAATGGCAGCCGCAAAAACAGTTGGTGGTTCCAACTAAGTACCGGGGGAAGCTCTTAAGCTTAGCCCATGATCATCCCAGTAGCCATGCTGGGGTGAACAGAACCAAGGACCGGTTGGGGAAGTCCTTCCACTGGGAGGGGATGGGCAAGGACGTTGCCAAGTATGTTCGGTCTTGTGAGATATGCCAAAGAGTGGGAAAACCCCAAGACCAGGTCAAGGCCCCTCTCCAGCCACTCCCCATAATTGAGGTTCCATTTCAGCAAGTAGCTGTGGATATTCTGGGTCCTTTCCCAAAAAAGACACCCAGAGGAAAGCAGTACGTACTGACTTTAGTGGACTTTGCTACCCGATGGCCGGAAGCAGTAGCTCTAGGCAACACCAGGGCTAACACTGTGTGCCTGGCCCTAACAGACATCTTTGCCAGGATAGGTTGGCCCTCCGACATCCTTACAGATTCAGGATCTAATTTCCTGGCAGGGACCATGGAAAAACTGTGGAAAACTCATGGGGAGAATCACTTGGTTGCCACCCCGAACCACCATCAAACCAATGGCCTGGTGGAAAGGTTTAATGGAACTTTGGGGGCCATGATACGTAAATTCATCAACAAACACTCCAATAATTGGGACCTAGTGTTGCAGCAGTTGCTGTTTGCCTACAGGGCTGTACCACATCCCAGTTTAGGGTTTTCACCGTTTGAACTTGTGTATGGTCACGAGGTAAAGGGGCCATTACAGTTGGTGAAGCAGCAATGGGAGGGGTTTACGCCTTCTCCAGAAACTAACATTCTGGACTTTGTAAGCAACCTACAAAGCACCCTCCGACACTCTTTAGCCCTTGCTAGAGAAAACCTAAAGGATGCTCAGGAAGAGCAAAAGGCCTGGTATGACAAACATACTAGAGAATGTTCCTTCAAGGTAGGAGACCAGGTTATGGTCTTGAAGGCGCAACAGGCCCATAAGATGGAAGCATCATGGGAAGGGCCATTCACGGTCCAAGAGCGCCTGGGAAATGTGAACTACCTCATAGCATTTCCAAATTCCTCACTAAAGCCTAGAGTGTACCATGTCAATTCTCTCAAGCCTTTCTATTCCAGAGACTTACAGGTTTGTCAGTTTACAGTCCAGGGAGATGATGCTGAGTGGCCTGACGGTGTCTACTACGACGGGAAAAAAAGACGGTGGCGTGGAAGAGGTGAACCTCTCAACCACCCTGGAACGTCTGCAGCGGCGACAAATCAAGGAGCTGTGCACTAGCTTCGCCCCATTGTTCTCAGCCACCCCAGGACGGACTGAACGGGCATACCACTCCATTCACACAGGTAATGCTCACCCAATCAGAACCCCACCCTACCGGGTGTCTCCTCATACCCAAGCTGCTATAGAACGGGAGATCCATAACATGCTACAGATGGGTATAATCCGCTCATCTACCAGTGCATGGGCATCTCCAGTGGTTCTGGTACCCAAACCAGATGGGGAAATACGCTTTTGCGTGCACTACCATAAGCTAAATGCGGTAACTCGTCCGGACAACTATCCAATGCCACGCACCAATGAGCTATTGGAAAAGTTGGGACGGGCCCAGTTCATCTCTACAATAGACTTAACCAAGGGGTACTGGCAAGTACCGCTAGATGAAGCTGCCAAGGAGAGGTCAGCATTCGTCACCCATGCGGGGGTGTATGAATTTAATGTCCTTCCTTTCGGCCTTCGAAATGCACCCGCCACCTTCCAGAGGCTGGTAGATGGTCTACTAGCAGGACTGGGAGAATTTGCAGTTGCCTACCTCGATAATGTCGCCATTTTTTCAGACTCCTGGCCCGAACACCTGCTACACCTGGAAAAGGCTTTGAGTGCATCAGGCAGGCCGGACTAACTGTTAAGGCCAAAAAGCGTCAAATAGGCCAAAACAGAGTGACTTACCTGGGGCACCAGGTGGGTCGAGAAACCATAAACCCCCTACAGGCCAAACTGAATGCTATCCAAAAGTGGCCTATCCCACGGTCAAAGAAACAGGTCCAATCCTTCTTAGGCTTGGCCGGGTACTACAGGCAATTTGTACCACACTACAGCCAAATCGCTGCCCCACTGACCGACCTGACCAAAAACACCCAGCCAAATGCAGTTAAGTGGACTGATTAGTGTCAAAAGGCCTTTACCCAACTTAAGGCAACGCTCATGTCTGACCCTATGCTCAGGGCCCCGGACTTTGACAAGCCATTCCTAGTAACCACGGATGCATCTGAGCGTGGTATAGGAGCAGTTCTCATGCAGGAAGCAACAGATCACAACTTCCATCCTGTCGTGTTTCTCAGCAAGAAACTGTCTGAGAGGGAAAGTCACTGGTCAGTCAGTGAAAAGGAATGCTACGCCATTGTGTACGCCCTGTAAAAGCTACGCCCATATGTTTGGGGACGGCGGTTCCAGCTACAAACTGACCATGCTGCACTAAAGTGGCTTCATACTGCCAAGGGGAACAACAAAAAACTTCTTCGTTGGAGTTTAGCTCTCCAAGATTTTAATTTTGAAATTCAGCACATCTCAGGAGCTTCTAACAAAGTAGCTGATGCACTCTCCCATGAGAGTTTCCCAGAATCCAGTAGTTAAAAAGTGTTCTTAAATTGTAGAAGTCTGTTAGTTATATACTTAGTGGTATATGTAACCGTGCATGTGTTGTATAAATCTGTTTAGTTTAAAGTTCTAGGAGAAAATCGCCGCCAGTGAGCTTCCCCACTGTCTGCAATTTGGGGGGCGTGTCATAAACAGATAGCTAAGGGTTAATGTCTCTTTCTCCTGAAAAAAAAAAGTAACCTGAAGCACCTGACCAGAGGACCAATCAGAAAACCGGATTTTCTCAACTCTTGGTGGAGGGAAGTTTGTGTCTGAGTTCTTTGTCTTCTGCCTCAATCTCTCTCAGCTAGAGAAGGATTTTTCTATTTCCTGCTTTTCTAATCTTCTGTTTCCCAGTTGTAAGTACAAAGAGATCAAATAGTGAGTTATATGGTTTTTTTTCTTTTGTATTTACATGTCTATAGTTGCTGGAGTGTTTTGGATTGTATTCTTTTTGAATAAGGCTGTTTATTCATATTTCTTTTAAGCAATTGACCCTGTATTTGTCACCTTAATACAGAGAGACCAGTTTTATGTATTTTTCTTTTTATATAAAGCTTTCTTTTAAGACCTGTTGGAGATTTTCTTTAGTGGGGAACTTCAGGAAATTGAGTCTGCAGCTCACCAAGGAATTGGTGGGAGGAAGAAGTCGGGGGGAAATCTGGGTGGGTTAGATTTACTAGCCTGACTTTACATTCCCTCTGGGTGAAGAGGGAAGTGCTTTTGTTTCCAGGACTGGAAATAGAGAGGGTGGACTCCCTCTGTTTAGATTCACGGAGGTTGCTTCTGTGTATCTCTCCAGGAGCACCTGGAGGGGGGAAGGAAAAAGGTTTATTTCCCTTTGCTGTGAGACTCAAGGGATTTGGGTCTTGGGGTCCCCAGGGAAGGTTTTTGGGGAGACCAGAGTGCCCCAAAACACTCTAATTTTTTGGGTGGTGGCAGCAGTACCAGGTCCAAGCTGGTAACTAAGCTTGGAGGTTTTCATGCTAACCCCCATATTTTGGACGCTAAGGTCCAAATCTGGGACTAAGTTATGACACCTCTGTCTGGAGATTTTTTCAAATGCTTTGGCATTTTGTCTTCTGGAACGGAGCTCTGATAGAACAGATTTGTCTCCCCATAAAGTGATCAGATCCAGTATCTCCCGTACAGTCCGTGCTGATCAGCGCTCCATGCTGGGCAAACAGGAAATGAACTCCAAAGTTTGCAGGGCTTTTCCTGTCTACCTGGCCAGTGCATCCGAGTTCAGATGGCTTTCCAGAGCGGTCACAATGGTGCACTGTGGGATACCGCCCGGAGGCCAATACCATTGAATTGCACCACACTAACCCTAATCTGACACGGCAATACTGATTTCAGCACTACTGCCCTCGTTGGGGAGGAGTACAGAAATTGGTTTTAAGAATCCTTTAAATCGATATAAAGGGCTTCGTTGTGTGGACGGGTGCAGCGTTAAATCGGTTTAACACTGCTAAATTCGGTATAAACGCGTAGTGTAGACCAGGCCTGTGACTGAGGAAACAAACTATAGTGAATGTGATTTTTTTTACCTTGCCTTGCTAGTCTGTGCTCAAAAGGAGCCCATAACTAAAAGACTAGGTGTGTTGTAGGTAGACTGGAAAAATATCTATTACCTAGAAACCAGGGACGTGTAAAAGTGTTATCTGGTCACCGTATTACTTGGTCACTTAAATGACAGCAACTTCAAGCTATTGTTGATGCCTAGAAGACAACTGAGTTATCTTGGGGACCTCTACCATGTAGTTGGTGACAGGTTTCAGAGTAGTAGCCATGTTAGTCTGTATCAGCAAAAACAACGAGGAGACCTTGTGGCACCTTAGAGACTAATACATTTATGTGGGCATAAGCTTTAGTGACCAAGAAGATATATTTTGCTCACCCACCTGGAACACTGGAGAACGTCGTCATGAATTGACATAGCCTGAATTTCAACAGTTGGAAGCTGAAGCTATGCAAATTCAGACTACAAATAAGGTACAACATTCGTTTTTAACAGTAGCTGTAATTAACTACAGTATTGGAATTTTTTTACTTAGGAACATGATGGAACGTGATGGTCATTTTGAATTTCAATCCTGTTCTCCAGAGTACTTGCAACCCCTCCCATCTTGGCATCATCCACATATTTTATAAGCACACTCTCCATGTCTATATGAGTCTATGAAGTAGGGGCATTCTGAAGGGGATCGAGATAGTCAAATGTGGAAACAATGTATTTCATGACCCTATTCACCTATTGGGACTGAAATCTCTCTTATATTTCAAGGAGAGGATCTCTTGTTTAAGGCTTTGCAAAAGCTAGGAAGTGCTATGCTTGAACTCTCAAACTCATTCTATGACTATCTCCCCACCATTCACTTTTTTTTTTAAATAAAATGTTTGTTTTCTCTCTTTTTTATATACTCTCCTTCCTGTTGATCTGAAAGCAAATCTTTTCTCCTCTCATTCTCTTTCTCCCTTCTCCATGTTCTTCTCTAGGCCTCCATTCTTCATCTTCCTCTCTTAGTTATGAGTTTAGACACCACAAGAATGGGAAATATTGAAATGCAGAAAGAAAGATAAAGAGAGAGATCTATCCACTTCCAGGATTTCCATACCACAGAGCCTTATTTGTTCAAACAATTTTAAAAACTTGTTAGAAAAGCTGTCAAAAACTAAAAGAACCAAGGCAAAAGTGGAAAAGGCAGATTCACTCCAGCTTGTCACGAAACAGGGCAGTTTCTTTACTTTCAGAATCTTGTTAATAAAAGTTGCAAATGTTTTATACTGAAAGTGACAGCTCCAATAAAAACAGCTTAAGAAAAATCTTGACACAATTTTTTTTGCTACCTAATTAAAATAATGAAAGTCAGGTTCTATGCTTCATTTCTAGTCATAAACTGTAATCAGCCTAGATGATTGAATTGTTTTCTGTCATATCACTCTTGAGAGGAATAAAGTAGAGAAAAAAACACCCACTTTATTTTCCAGTGGTTAAACTGACCCTGCAGGGCTGAAGTTTGAACAAAAAATGCCTGAATTCATAAGCCAGGAAGACAAGACAGAAACAGTGAAGCAATTTTCAAACCCATTCTGTTTATTTGTAGAAGCATCAAAGAATCCTGTGGCATCTTATAGACAGACGTTTTGGAGCATGAGCTTTCGTGGGTGAATACCCACTTCATCGGATGCATGTTATTTGTAGAATAACTGAACAACACTGGACTGTGTTAGTAATATTTGAAGGGATGGAGGCACCAAACAATGGAAGGTGTCACCACTCAAGAGGCTGAAAATCCTTTGACAAATCATACAACACATCTCCAACTAGAAATGTTATCCCACTTGCTACCAGTGCTAAAAGTACGTGCAGCATTTGAAGGGGTGGGATTAAGGAGGGGGATAACTGAAAATGCCTGGAAGTTTGACATATAGAGGGTGGAATCCTGATACTGATGAAGACAATGGCAAAACTCCCACCTGATTTCAGTGGGGCAGGATTTGGCACATAGAATTTTGGAAAGGAAATAAAGAGGAAAAAGCAGGCAATGGAAAGGGACGAGACCCAGCACATTTACATCATTGAGAAATAGCAGCAGCTGGAAAAACAAAACTATCTCATATACTCCAGAGGTAGATGGCAGTCTGAGCCCTGACAAAAAGGGCTACTGGGGATATATTTGTTTTTCCTGTACCTAGAGTTGCAAAGATGGTTGGACATATTCTTAGAGGTTTCATCACATGACAATCTTTAATTCCTGGAGGCTCCAGGACAATCCTGGAGGGTTGGCAATCCTACCTGTAGCCAACGCTTACACTCAACCAGCTTGTGTGTTAAAAGACACTGCACCTAGTCCACACTAGAATTTTGGAAGATGTTAGTAAAAACACCTTAGCTAACATGTCCTAACACCACAGCTTTATAGCCTAGTCTAGACAAAGCCTGTGTGACTATAGCCCTATTCTCATTATGGTAAAGTTAAGGTCAACTCAGTCTATAAAGTAGCACAACAATCACTTATTTGCGCACATGAAATAGATCAGACATTGAACTGCCTGATTTACAAACACAAATAACATTTGCATATTCAAATTTTATTATCTGCACATGAAAATAACTATACATGAAAAATTGTGAATGAAAACACAGAAAGTAGTTTTTTTTTAAAAATAAGCAATAAGAGCAAAAGAGAAAATAAGATTTTACTATATTTTCAAAATAAAACCTACTTTACCCACACCCCCTGCCGCCCCAGCTCTGGGCTCTCTCTTCCCCCTCACTGCCCCTCCTATACACCTCCTGCCGCTCCAGTCTTGGGCTCTCCCCTCTCCCCCACCCCCACCCGCACCCTCCTTCCACCACAGCCCTGGGTCACTGGTAACTCGCTCCCAGGGCAGGTCATTCAGCAGGAATTTTGGATGTGCACAGAACACAGACAGGATTGGTTCCCATATGGTTACCAAACTGCAGTAAAGTAGAACAATTTTCAGCTTGTGTGACTAGAGGATATCTGGATGCATATTATAAGACTGTCCTACGTAAATGAGGAAAAGTTGAGGTGCCTTTATCATTCTTTTGTTTCACTCTCTTTCTTTCTACGGGGAATTTGCCAATGCAGTATCACTGTCTTCCTTTTAAACAAACAAACAAAAAAAAGGCAATGGCTGTTGAAAATAGCAATTCCAGTCCTAATAACTACTGGGAAGCATTTCTTGCTCAATTTTATCCTATTTTTTCTACAGCAAGTTACAGTGGATCAGTATATTTGATTTGGGAGAAATGAAGTAACAGCTGCCCAAACTGAACTTGAGCACTCCTGAATTTGGAGGTGTTCAAATCTGGAAGGCAGGTGCTAGATTCCCTTTCTGAATATTAGCTAAATCTGGAAAGGAAAAGTCAATTTCTGCTTCCATGGCTCAGAAGAGGAAATCCTCCTATGCACCTGGTACTGTATCTAAAGTTGCCCAGGTCTTGTAGTAGAGCATTCCCTCCCTTACTCATGATTTTAACTTCTGGTGGGATCCACGTACCTCCTTCGCTAGGCTTCAGATAGAGAGTGAACTGTCCATTTAGTTCACTCAATTCCTTCTTTGGGGGCTGCAAGGTGAAGTCACACCAGTATCCCTAATCCAGTCTGGAGAAGTCTTCTGAAGGGGATATCTGGGCCAAAGTCTACTCCTTGGGCATACTACTAGGGTTATCATATATCTGTTTCTTCATGGACATGTCCGGCTTTTGGGGTTTTGAATAGCCATCTGGGAGGAATCTGTAAAACTCTCAAAAGGTCCAGGATTTCTCTCCCAATGCAGAGCGCGGCATGGCTGACAGGGCAGCTTGGCCGGATTGAGCCGCTCGCATCGGGGCCTCTATAAGCCAGAGCCCCTCCCCTGCAGCCTCAGTGCGTCACGCCGGCAGTGTTCTCGGGGGGGGGGGGGCGCTGTGAGCTCCGCGGGGGAGCACGGTAGCATGTATGCAGCCGTGTGTCTGGCACTGCACAGAGCCAGACACACTGGTCTGAGTGGCACGGTAAAGGGGCTGGGGGTTGGAGAAGGGATAGGGGGTTCTGGGAGGCAGTCAAGGGACAGGGAGCGGGGGGGGGTTGGATGGGGCGGAGATTCGAGGGGCAGTCAGAGGCAGGGTGAAGGGGGGGTTAGATAGGTCAGGGGTTCGAGGGGGGAAATCAGGGGACAGGCAGCGGTTGGATAAGCATGGGACTCCCAGGGGTTTGCTGGGGGACAGGTAGGGGGTGGGGTCCTGGAGGGAAGTTGGGGGGGTCTCAGGAGGGGGCAGTTAGGGACAAGGAGAAGAGAGGCTTAGATAGGGGGTGAGGTCCCAAGAGGCAGGGGTCCCGGGAGGGGGCAAACAGGGGACAAGGGGCAGCAGCGCTTAGATAGGGTCAGGAGTCCTAGGAGGGGGTGACCAGGGGACAAGGAGGGTTGGATGGGTTGGGGTTTCTGTGGGGGGCAGTCAGAAGGAGTGGATGGTGGCAGGGTGAGACTACCCTCCCTCCCCGTGGAGTGTCCTATTTTTTGAATGTTGAAATATGGTATCCCTACCCTTCACAGTGCAGCTCTCCATTCACAGCAGGCTGCAGCATGAGGTCTCAGCTACCTCACCCCTTCCCCCTCCGTTTCCTGTTGGTAATGGCCAAGGGAATGCTGTGAAATGTAGTTCTTTCCCTACTCCAAGGCTGGCTCTATAGGCAGGGACCTAACCAAGGAACTACAGCTCCCAGGGCCCTGTTGGTTCTCAGCTCCCAGGCTGGATCTCTGCCACCCCTGCAAATGGGCTGCCCCAAGCACGTGCTTGCTTTGCTGGTGCCTAGAGCCACCCCTGTCCATTTATACAAATTAATCATGATACATCTTCAATGGCTCCATGCAACAGATATGGCAATTTCCTGCCATATCCTTGCAAGATCTTATTGAATTAAGTTTAAGTATCTTTAAGATGTATTGTATTAACTTAATGGTTTATATATTAATGTGGGCTGGGATTTTACGTAACCACTCAATGAGGGAGATGCAACACATGGGAGACCTGGGAATTCAGAGGATTACCTTGAACAATGTGCCAGAGAAGAATGAACTCTTGGAACAAAAAGTGTCAAGTGTTTTTTCTGGAGACTATCTAGGGGGGAGGTGAATGCAAATCCCCATGTCTGGTTAGGTTAAAAAAACAGCCTTTTGAAGCTATGCCCTCAGGAGTGGGCCTTTGTCTCATTACCTGTTACATGAGGCCAAGATCAAAAACCCAAGCCGTATAAAGGAAAGACTGAACTATTCATGGTGGGTCTGGTTCTGAATCTGAGACAGTTATGAACTTATAACCACAGGGAAACCCAGTTGTGGTTATGAAGGACCGATGTAATTGAGGGTAGAGTGAGGTGACCTCTGGAAAGATTTTTAGCAAGCTATAACATTCTTTTATTGTTTTTAATATGTCTTTCTCTGTAATGCTTTTCACCTTAAGAATATATGTACTAACTTAGAAAGAGCTGTGTGGTAACTTACACAGCTGGAAATTACATTTTTCGTAGCCTTGGGAGGGAAAGCAAAGCACAGACACTGGCCTGTTAGACAGTCTGGCTTCTTGAGAATATTGCCATGTAGGCTGGGAACTCTGCAGCCTGGAAAAGCCCCAGTCAGGAAGGACAGAGACGCAGGTCTGGGCTCAAGAGAGGTGACGGCTGAGGGACCTGGGAGCCTAAAGTGGGTGTCCTTAAGGGACTACAGAGTGAAATACAGGTGTAGTTGCCCTAGACTGTGACACTCCATAGCTCAATTTTTTTCTTGTTAGTAAAGAAAATCTGATACACCTCTACCTCGATATAACGCGACCCGATATAACATGAATTTGGATATAACGCGATAAAGCAGTGCTCCAGGGAAGGGGGGGCAGGGGCTGCACACTCCGGTGGATCAAAGCAAGTTCGATACAACACGGTAAGATTTTTCGGCTCCCGAGGACAGTGTTATGTTGAGGTAGAGGTGTATATGCAGGCTTACTGATCACAGGAAAATTGCATTGCCACTAATGTTCTAAAATTTAGACAACACCTAGCACCCAAATCCATAAGCTTCCATCGGTCAAACATCCACTCACCATCAGCAGTATGGAGGAGTTTATGACTCTTCAAAGTGCCTTTTGATTTGAACTTTTTTCCACACATATCACACAGGTGCGTTTTCTCAGTGCTGTGGCGATTCATATGAGCTTTCAGATTACTCTTGCTGCGAGTGGCATATTCGCAAAGAGAACATTTGAATGGTTTGACACCTACCAACAAAAAAATACATTACTTATGTTATAAAATTTCTGAACTGCATATTTTGGCTGGAGCTAGTGCAGGAAAGGGAGTGGATGATTATTAGAAAGAAAAATTGTTCCAACTGTATAAACAACCTAGGTAATAAGGCTAACATTTTCAAATTTGGATGCCTACATTTAGGAATCTAAATGTATACTTAGATTCAGTAAGCTTGATAAGCGCCCTGATTTTCAGAGATCCTGAGTCCATACAACACCTATTGACTTAACGGCAAGTACTGGGTGCTCGGCACCTCAGAAATTTAGACCACTTATTTAAGTGTCTATGTGTGGATTCAGGTGCCTAATATAGGCATGAGAGTTTGAACATTTTGGCCTGGAGCCTTATTTCCTGCTCATTTTGTTGTTTCAAGATAGATTTCTCCCAGACATGGTTCCCAACCTTTTGGCAGACAAGAGCCTTTGTGGGGTAAAGCAGTGGTTCTCAAAGCCAGTCCACTGCTTGTTCAGGGAAAGCCCTTGGCAGGTCGGGCCAGTTTGTTTACCTGCCACGTCTGCAGGTTCGGCTGATCGCAGCTCCCACTGGCTGTGGTTCGCCACTGCAGGCCAATGGGGGCTGTGGGAAGGGCTGCCAGCACATCCCTCGGCCCACGCCACTTCCCGCAGCCCCCATTGGCCTGGAGCAGCAAACCGCGGCCAGTGGGAGCGGCAATCGGCTGAACCTGTGGATGCGGCTGGTAAACAAACCGGCCCAGCCCGCCCGGGGCTTTCCCTGAACAAGCGGTGGACCGGCTTTGAGAACCACTGGGTTAAAACACACTAGGCTGATGAGAGGCAGGAACTGTAGTTAACAAGGACCAGGCATATCAGCTCATCATTAAGGCAGGGATGGGGACCTACAGTGCTAGTATAAATGCCTAAAATACTGTTGTGAGTCTAGTATTTGGGTACCAATATATCAGCTGGTAAGTCAGTATTCAGTCCATTATACCCTTTATACAGGAAGTAAGGAATATAGTATGGAAAAAATACTCCGCTTCTAGGTCACAAATCAGATGCTCGCACATGATTTATTAATGGGCTGAAGACACTAAAAGCACAGAATGGCTGCCATCCTCCACTAAGTGAATGAGCTTATCAGCCTGAGGATGAGCCAGCTTTCTCCAGACCCAGCTCCATCCGCAGTCCTAAGATCTGTAACTTGTACATTTTTACACTGCTAAATGTTGTCCGCACAAGCCTGGACACACCAGCAGCTTTTTTTCATCATTTTCAACGTTTTCTATATTCACTGTACTCATCTAATATACTCTCCATCTTATTCATTGACTTATGTACGTGATTAACATTCAAAAATGTAAATGGATTTCAATTGTTTTATTAATACATTTCATTTCATGTTTTTCTGGATATGTGAATGGAGTGAATTTATTCTTGAAGAATTACTGCAAATCACTGGCTTTATTTTGACTATAATATGAATTTAGTTCAACTTTCCTTATTTAGATTTATTTGAGCAGGCAACACTTTCTGGATTTACAGCAGTTCATTCATTCGTAAACAAAGAGGGATCAGAAACAAGTTCTGCATTACTTATGACTTGTCTATTGACACAGGGAATCACAAGACACGTACTTCGGTAGGAACTGGAACCCAACAAACAGGTTTACTGAACTTTTACTTTGATTTCAAATAGAAAAAACTTTATTAAGAGACAGCAAGAAACTTCAAATTCTCCTACAGCACTGACCTGTGTACAGAGTACTAAACAAATGTGAACAGGACTGAAATGTCATTCACTTTCAATTTATTATTTACTATATTAATTAAGGGACCATAAGCAAGGAATATAAAATAAATAAATAATGTGGATTAAAGTTTAAACTTGAACATCATTACCTTCATGAGCCCAAATATGACGCTGAAGGTCTGATCCATTCTTCATAAAATAGAAATCACAATAGGGACATTTCACAGCTCGTTTTCCAATTAATCCTTTCAACTGAACCCTCCTGCCGAGAATCTCTGAGATGGTGCTCATTGAGACCTCTGGAAAAATATGCACGAAAACAAAGCATTCCAGACAGGTGTGCACAGAATTTGCTCCAAGATACAGCTTTAGATAATGTTTTCACATATAAAATAAAATATTGCAGATCTAGATTGTTCCTACTTGTGGCTATTTAAGTAGCTTTATTTTTTGTATTAAACTTTCCACACAGACAAGGCCTGCTCACAGAAAACAGCCTTATTAATTTATGTATTTTTCCTGCATTAAACACTGACTTATTCAGTGTGTATCCCCACACAGTGACTTACTGCTTCACGGACAAATTAGTGCCTGCATGCACTACTGGGTCAGAAGTCATTTTCCAGCTATGGATATTCTCAGTACATCAGTAGGTAATAAGGCAACATTTAGACACAAATATTTATAATTTTCAATGTCTTCCAACAGGTTTACAACATTTGTTAAAGGTTTCACTTGAGATTTCCAAACGTGCTGAGCACCTGCAGCTTCTCTACACTTCAGTTTGAGTCAGGGCCACCCAGAGTCTTCAGGAGGTCTGGGATCTTCGGCGGCAGGGGACCCCCGCTTCAGCGGTAATTTGGCGGCTGGGGGTCCTTCCGCCGCCGAAGACCCGGAGTGGAAGAAGCTCCGGGGGCCCTGGCCGCGCGAGTTTTCCGGGGCCGCCGGAGCGAGTGAATGACCCTGCTCCAGGGGCCCCAAAAAACTCTCGTGGGGGCCCCTGCGGGGCCCAGGGCAAACTGGCCCCCCCAGGCGGCCCTGGTTTGAGTTGTGGTCATTTAATCCCTCTGAAAATCTGGTCTTTCATTTAAGAGGAAAAATGAATAGCCTAATACTCTAGAGATGTCAAAATAACTTTAAATAGTTAGGCTTTATTATTTAAAAAATTAAAAATCCTAACCACACATGCTAAGAGACATTACCTAATGTTCTTTAAAAGTTCCAGTTATCAGCAATGGACTTTCAATTCTTTCCTGCTACATGGTACTAAATTATAATAGTTAAATGTTATGTGTATATGACTTATTATGACCAGGAACTTTAAGCATTGAGAACAGGTGAAATCCTAAATAATCTAAAGTGGAATCCTAGCCCCAGTGACGTCAATTGGGCCCGGATTTTACATCTATTTTCCAGAAACTTGGAACAAGCAAAAGTGCTGGCTGGGGAAGCAAAAATATCAGGTTTTCTGCTTGCTGAACAAGAAAAACAGTAAAGACTGAGAGCAGGTTGGCTGACAGAGTCAGAGGGGAGGGAGAAGCTGTCAGAAATATTACTTTATGATAAATAAAAAATGGTTTTGGTTTAAATTAATTTTTGATAAGTTCTTCTAAAACTCAAATCCTTTGAATATTATCTTGTTTTGCCTTTCATCTTTATTCTCCTGCCTCTTCATTTTTTAAAACAATTGCATTCACTCAGTTCCAGCACTTGTCACTTTATGCTATCAGAACCTTTAACACTCCTTAATGTCAATTTTGTTTTGAATGGAAATATGCTTGCGATAAAAAAAAAAAAAAAAACTCTGATGACCACAAAGAGAGGATACATGGGAAAGTGTTATGCAAATATTTTTCTTTTAAAATCTAATTACAAATAGTCTTTTGTTGTATATTAGCTTGCAAAGGTTCTGTGTATCTCAGGCATAACATTTCTTTAATATATCACTGAATTGTCTCTATTAAACATGCTGTGCTTTTTGCAAAGTTCTGATAGAATCCACTCTTCATCTAAAGAAAAAAATTATAGGCCTTAAATACTAATATTGAGCAGATTTTTAACCTTCCTTATTTTTATTAGTTAAGTATGCAACACTGGGCTAGCAGTTTACAGAATGTTTCCTGACCCAACCAGTTCACCCTCCAGTACAGACACAAGCAAAACAATTCAGAAAATAAACAATGACTACGTTTTCAAGCAATTGGGATGGCTTGAATTAATGTATATAGTATACTACCCTTAAAAAAGCAAATGTATATTTGTCTACAATAATATGTATATATATTTGATATACCCACTTCCCTCACTCTTCATGCTTTTTTCTTCTCACTGTGACCTCGTCATTGTAGGAACGATGGATCAAACTGACATTCAGTGGGACTTGGGTGCTTATGAAAATGTTATCCACTCCATGTCTTACTACATCAATGGTTCCCAAACTTGTTCCGCCGCTTATGCAGGGAAAGCCCCTGGTGGGCCAGGCCGGTTTGTTTATCTGCCGCGTCCGTAGGTTTGGCCGATCAGCAGCTCCCATTGGCCTGGCGCAGCGAACTGCGGCCACTGGGAGCTGCAATCGGCTGAATCTGCGGACGCGGCAGGTAAACAAACCGGCCCGGCCTGCCAGGGGCTCTCTCTGCACAAGCGGTGGAACAAGTTTGGGAACCACTGCACTACATGTTTGCACCAGATAGCACATTTGGTCCCCAGTTCTGATTGGGGGCTTCTGGGCACTATCCACAATACAAATTAACAACAGTAATTTAGAGCATGTGTTACTGATATGACTCAGAGGTAGGAAAACATTTTGCAGTGGTCACTGTTGAAAGTAAGCATCCCATACTGACTACGATCAGTAGGATTACACTGGACTATGGCCTGACCTGTGTGCTGTATTTCAGCCAGTGATGCTTAAACTAGCTGGTTCCGTTCATGCCCCCCTTCCCACTGCACACACACACACACACACACACACTAGAGGTTTGGCTATGACCAGCTAACAAGTTACTAAAAGGGGTTAAACAACGTCTATGCTAGGTGCTAAGCAGCACTTAAAAATATGTAAATTAAAATGTGTCAGCTAAGATTTTTTTTTTTAAATGTACCTATTTATCAAGTTTAAACAGGGCCACTGTGATTCACCCTTTTTATTATCAGGGCCCTTTTTGGCTTGAACAGTAGATATTATTGAATAATAAATATCCCTTGATGTATAAATGGAATAGACACTGCATGTAGAATTAATTGTCAAAGAGTAGCACCATGAAAAGCTAGCTTTTTATTTAACAGACAAGAAGGGCTGGATCCTGGAGGATGGTGAGCACTCGTAACCCAATCCAGCAGTAGCTTTTAAGCACACAAATAGTTTAATTTACTTCAGTGGGACAATTCAGATGCTTAAGTGCTATCCTGAACAAGGGACAGAGGGCTCAGCACGTTGCAGTGTAAAGCCCATAAATATCACACAACACACCCTTTTACTCTGTTCCCACTCTACAAGTTAATGTATTGTATGTTTACAATCCAAACTCTAAAGGTCTGAAAACTCTACTGAAGTTCTAATATAACTAGTTTAGAATAAGAATGTAAGTTTTTACACAGAACAATCATGTTATATTGCTTTCTCCAGGACAGTCTTCCTCTGTTGCACTAGATGTACAAATGTTATTGTGGTTTGTCTTACCAGGGTGATTTGTCTTGATATGTGATTTTATAAGTCGATCTTCAGAAAATGACTTCTCACACACAGGACAGGAATAACTCTTTTTGTCCTTAAAGGAAAGGAAGAGATTACATTAGGAGTTCACTGGGCTGATTACTACACTCATTACACACTGAATCATATATGGCTCCCAACAAAGTTACATCCAAAATTCTCAGATGTGAATCTCGCTGAGCATTGTGAAAAGCTAATGCCATTATTATAATGAAATACAATGAAGGTGCAACATAAAATTATTCTAAAAACTCCGTATCATTAATCCTGGGATGATTTAGTGCTTTGATTTGTAGCACATGGGGAAAATGTTAAATAAATTAAAGCATTATGATCTACCTAACTTTACAGAATTGGGAGGTAAAATATTACTGTACAAGTCACACATCAGAAGAAAAGATGAAGGGTTTGATGTGAGCAGGAGTATTCAATTTTCTCATCATTTGATCAACTCATCCTTCCAAAGCCAAAGGAACAGATCCCACTGTGGCCTTAATTCTGCAGGCCTCAGCCAGGACATACCTTTCTACCACAGTTCAATGGGACTTTGCTAGAACATACTGTGATTTCATTAAAAAACCAAAAAAACCCAAACAAGGTCTATGGTTTCTAAGGCCTTGGCTACATATGAGAGTTACAGCGCTGGTGGTGGCTTTATAGCACTGTAACTCACTCCCTGTCCACACTGGCAAGGCACATACAGCGCTGTATCTCCCTGGCTACAGCGCTGCTTGTACTCCACCTCCACGAGAGGAATGAAGAGAATAGCGCTGCTGCTGCAGCGCTGGGGTGCCAGTGTAAACAGGGAATAACCTTAGCACGCTGTAACTGACCTCTGGAAGCTTCCCATAATCCTTTTAAGTAAAGATTACTCTCTTTGTTTTGTTGTGATGCCTCTCTTTATTTTGTTGTCAACTCTGGGCTCCTGAAGCTGCTTATCTAAAAAAACAAACACAGCTACTGTTTGCTGTGAATGAGTAGAGGCAGAGGCTCCCTTTGGAATGCTCATAGCTACTGTTTGCTTGGAGAGAGAAGCAGCGCGGCAGGCGGGCCGGGGGGGGGGGGTGTCCGTTTCGGAGCAGCTGCTTATCTGGTCTGTGAGGAAAAAAAGCTGTTTGCCTTCAGTGAGTGAGACAGGGGTGGGGAGTGGGTCAGAACTTGCAAGGCAGGGAGCTGACACAGTGTCAGCTCCAAAAGTCCACTCTCTCTCTCCCCCACGCTCCCTGTCACACTCCATCCCACCTCGCTCTTTTGAAAAGCACGTTGCAGCCACTTGAACGCTGGGATAGCTGCCCATAATGCACCGCTCCCAATGCCGCTGCAGATGCTGCAAATGTGGCCATGACAGTGCGCTGGTAGCTGTCAGTGTGGCCAGACTGCAGTGCTTTCCCTACACAGCTGTACGAAGACAGGTTTAACTCCCAGCGCTGTACAGCTGCAAGATAAATGCCAGATAAATATTCAGCACTAAATACAAATACATTATTATTCAACTGTTTCAAGTTAAAACAATTTGTCAGAGTTTCATAAGTGTTATAAAAACACTATTGATACTACAGATCAAATGGAATTAGGGAGAGTGTTAGCAAGATCTTTGTTTTCTTTTGCATATGTAACATTATTATTAATTATTATTAATTACTGTAGCACTAGACACCCCAACTAAGACAGGGACCCTTTTGTGCGAGGTATTACATAAACACACAGTAAGAGACTGTTCTTACCCAAGTTCCAGGGGACATAAACAAATGCTTAAGTGCTTTAATAAATCAGGGTCTTGTGACAGATTTTAGTTACCAATCAGCCTGAGGCGTCAGGTGATCAGGCTGAGGCCACACCACCGTTTGGGAGGAGATGACGAAACACACCAAGGGTTTAAATTTTAAAGCTTGATTAATAAAATAATAAAACAGCAGCAGAGAGTGATGGGTGCTCCCCACGTCACTCAGAGGAAGGAAGAGAGTGTTAGTGCCCAAAGCCCCAACCCAATTTCATACTCTCACATGCTCTACCCACAGCTGGCTAAGTCTGGGTGTAACGTAAGAAGAAGAGGGGGAAGGGTGGACAGAAGATCTGTCCTGGACCAGGCCATCTGAGGTCCGCTGTTGATCTCCGCCTTGCTTGGGCTCTCAGGAGGGTTTTTAAGTTCTAGGTTCCTTTGGGGGTATGCCATTCAGGACCTCTGTGCATGGTGCTCTTTGTACCAGTCCCACTCGGCTCGCTGTGGCCTTTTCGGCTGCTCAAAACACACTGGCTCCGGAGACTTTGTTTTCTCTCCTGCTGGCTTTCACTGTCGCTGCCTCATTCGCTTTCACTGCTATTTCTGCAGCTCTGCATCTCATTCGCTCTCACTGTTTTCGCTGCTATTTTTGCAGCTCGGCTTAACTTAGTTCTTCTTTTCTCACGGTGGGGCAGCTGTAGATTTTTCGTCTAGCCCATGACCTTGGGCCAGGGCCAGCATCTTATCGCCACATGGAGCTAGCTGAAGTGCCGAGTTAACCCATTCTCTGCTCTCTTCCTTCTTTTCCCCTCTTGGCCTGTCGCACCCTGCAAGGAATCTTCCATTCCACATTCACACCTTTGGCCTCCCCCGAAATGCCTTGCGATGCTTGCAAACACGTTAGCAACATACAATTCTGATTTTCCTCCCCACGGGACCCCCTGAGGGAGGGAATCTTTGGACCTGTGACAGTCTACATTATGAGTCTATCTTCACTAATACAAACATACACCATTATAAACAAATTATTGGACGTCCCTTATTTGTCAATAGTTGCATAACATTTTTCATTTGTGAGGCGGAGAGGAATTTTGGAAGGGATCTTAGCTGCACTTTATCCCCATGGAACACTCTATAAAGTGGATCCGCAAGTACAGCTGGAATCTCGCTAACCCTTCTTGCTGAGGTGATGGTCACCAGGAAAGCAGTTTTGAGAGAGAATAAAAATAGTAAAAACGAGCAGTCCTTTGTGGGTTCCAAGAGAGATGCCAGTCATGAAGAAGGCGACTCTTGAACTGGTAGGTACGCATGGATCAGGCCTTTGATTGTGGGGAGTGAAAATAGTGTGTAAGCCTGGAAAGATAACATACCAATATTGCACAAAGAACAACACTTAATTGAACAGATAGTCTTCCTGTTTGCTTCAAATAGAGAAACTAGTCCTGGATACTGTGGATAGCAGCCTCTGAAGGATACAGGCCTGCTAAGTATCCAAGATGGAGAATCTTTCCTATTTCATCCTAGAAAGGAATCTGATGGATGGTTTCCTCCTTTCTATTAGAAGGTCCTAAATGCCAGACTTAGCTGACTGAACCTGAAAAGCCTTCTCCAGGGATAGGGACATGAGGCAGCCTTCCTACCTTTGGGAGTTCAGGCAATGCCCATGCTGTACAGGCATCCTCTTCTTTCTTCTTCTACTTAAGAAAAACTAATTAACTGACAATCAACGAAAAACAAAAATATTCCCCAAATGACAAAAGAAAGCATTAAGTATACTGCATACAATCTGAGCGTGCTGTACCTCTGGTAGTTAGAAACTAAAGGCGGCTGGGAACACTCACGCTTTTATATCATCTAAAGCTTCCATAAGGGGAAAAGGAGAGAGGAGTGAATGCTCCCAGTGGACAATGTTCACTAGAAGATGCTAGAAGCTTGTAGTGCAGGTGACTTGATCTCACAAATGGAGAATATGCAGAGGCACCTCAAAGAACTATTAATTTGAGGGGTGGAAATGAGAATAAGAGGCATAGCTCCATTAGATCCCAATCTGCCACAAATGACTTTGCAGCGCCAGATTTCACACTATCTAAAATGATAGACGTTAGTATGTTAACTTTTAATTAGTGTGGAATTGTATGTTTCCAAATGCTGGATTCCTTTTCAGCAGTGTTTTTCAAACTTAGGGTCCCAATCTAAAAGGAGGTCTATTGTAAGGGGGGAGAGGGTCACGAGAGCATTGGCTTCTGGCTGGGTGCCCAACTCTGAAAGTAGTGCTACTGCCAGCAGCAATGCAGAAGTAAGGATGGTATGGTATGGGCGGGGAGGAGGCAGGAGGTCTCACTTTTTGAGGGGCATTTTGAGAGCCTGAAATATTTTCAAAGAGGATCCCAGAAAATAAAGTTTGAGAACCCTTGCTTTTCAGTGTTTGTATTTAAAGTTTTAAAAACATATGCAATGCTAAAATTATTCTGATCTAGTGGCTGTTTACAGTGGCCCATGTGAAATGAGTTGGTGGATCTCAATTTATTCCTGAAATCTCACCACATCTTATTATAAAATTTAAACAAAAAAATAAAATATTTATTAACAGCATAGAGATGTTTAGCTTTTTTTCCAGTTCATTGTACTGTTAAGTATTTTCAGAGGTGTTTGGAGCATTTAGATAGGCACCTCTTATTTTAGAAGTCTAAACAAATTGAAAAAACTCATCAGGAATTACTTTCAAAGAAATGTTATATTCAGGACAGAAAGAAATAGTAAGGATGTTAAAATTAAGTGGAAAAACACACCCACTAATATCAGCGCACAAATGGTTGTACTCATATCTATTTTTCTAGCTCTGAGGAACATATCCACCCAAAATGATCAAAACTGGTTGCCTAACATTAGGCACTTAAATAAGTACTCCGATTTATAAGAGGTGTTGGGCACCCGCAGCTCCCATTAAATTTAGATATCTAAATTTAGGCCCCAAGTTTGAAAATGGCGACCACAGTACATTTCACTCTTGCTTTGCTTTGTGTCACAAAGGGGACATTCTTCTGATGTAGTTTTTGGTAGGTAAATACTGTATTACGTTGAGTTATATGGACTTATATGGATATTTCTGGGCCTGTAAACAGAGAGGTGTTTGTACAGAACATATAGAGACACATATACTTTATACAAATTTACAAATACACACCTATATAGCTGACAGAGAATCTTATTTTCAAATTACCAGTAAATACATGTAGAGCTACAGTACCAAGAATATTTTTTTTCCAGGATGACTGATTTTAACATCAAAGCCTTTAAAAAAATTGTAGTCAAAATCTATTTCCTTGGGCAGTTAGAATGTCATCTTTACTAAGTTCTATAATATAGGCTCTTCAAAAAACTGTGTTCTTTGTAGTCTCACACAGAGATTGTACTTCTTAGCACACAGTGCCTTCAAAGTACGCCTTGTCAACCTCCATAGTCCTATGGAGTGCATCCAGCTGAAGCTGAACCTTTCAGAATTGCTTGTCCAAGTCAGCGCCACAGAGTTTCACAGCGTTGCGTCATCTAGTTCTGAGTCTAAGAATATTCCTGTCACTCTCCTTCTGAGAGCTTGTTACAGCACTAGTCCTTCAGAGTAACCCTGTCACTCTCAGAGCTAGCCCTTAAGAATTCCTCTGTTACAAATTAAGCATTTCAGAACTTACCCAGGTCATAAATGCAGAATCTCAAAGAGGGCCCCCATCACAGCTCTTGCTATTTTGAGTGCCCTTGTCATGGATGATGACAAAGCTGTTAAAAGGACTCAGATGTAGGCTGTAATAATGCCTCCAGCACATTCACATCATCTGATTTTTTTCACCTTTTGTAAGAATAAACATAATTTATCCTATGCCTTATGGGGACACCTGCATTTTAAATGCCTTTGAAGATTTTCTGAAGGACACAAAGAGGCAAAGTGCTCTGTGAGATAGCTCTACCTTGTTATAGATTAGCAGCACAATCCAGTCAGCCACTTCAATTTCAAAATCACAACCGGTTCCTGAGACTTAGGCCAGGTCTACAATAAAAAAAACAGATCGACCCAGCTACATTGCTTAGTTATAGTTAAACGATATAGTTAAACTGACCTAACCCCCAGAGTCAACAGCACTAGGTTGACAGAAGCATTCTTCTCCCAACCTAGCTACCACCTCTTGTGGAGGTGAATTAATTACAGGGATGGGCAAACCTCTCCCATTGCTTTAGTGAGTGTCTACACTGAAGCGCTACAGTGACAAAGCTGCAGCAGTTTAAATGAAGATGGAGCCTTACTTAATGTCTCTATTAACTAACTTAGAGAAAATGCAAGAAGCTTAAAAAGAAAATAATTTCTAAACAAAGAAAAACAGTCCGATTTCTTACTCTGTGAAGACAACAGAATCAGATTCATAAATGCTCTCAAACCTTGCGAATTAAGTAGTCTATTATAAGCAGGTGGAATTTCTTAATTTAACCATGCTATACTTCATTACAAAATAAGGCCATTTACACATATGCCTTTCATTATATGAATGTATTCAAATCTTGCTACAAACGATATATTACGAATTCTACACACAAAGAACAGTCCATTGAACAGTATTGCTTCCCTGAAGCACATGCAAGCTTCAAGATTAATTAAATGGGTAAGTGCACTAGTATACAAGCATTTAAAAAATCCCAGTCTTATGATACACAGCACTTAAAATATGGACAGACTACTGCAAAATTTATTTAATGAAGCAAAAGTGCCAAACCTGATCTTAGCCTGGATACACTAGAAACCAACAATAGTAGGATAGGATATAGCACATGCCAGTGGAGATGCTGTTTGAAGTGGCAAGCAACTATGTGATGTAACAAACCTCTCCTTTGTATACACTGAGTGAAATCCTGATCTGACTGAAGTCTTTGGGAATTTTGCCATTTTGACTTCAATGGGGCCGGATGTTGCCTGCTGTTTTTATTACTAGAACGATTTTGCTAGCAGTTTTCCTAATAACTGACACAGTTCAAGAAATGCATCAGGGTGAACCTGGCATAAATCTCCTTGTGGCCATGAGTACACAGAAATTATTCAGGTCCAAATTAGACAAAGTTGGTACAGAATGAAAAATTAATTTTTATTTCTTTTTTGTTCTAGGGATACTTATTGATTTGGAGGAAAAATCTGCGGAGACTGATATTACTATTCATTACGTGTATTTAGGTAGCACCTAGAGGACTCAGTTAGGAATTAAGGCCCCACTATGGTACTATACAAACACAGAAAAAAATGGCTGATGGCTCCCTCCCTGAAAAGTATACACTAAGTAAATATTAACTATGAAAATGATATGAATATTTGACATCGTTTTCTCTACACTTTGATTCTGAGTGACTCAGAAGTATACACATCAAGATCGCAAAAAGTGACAAGGAGTCCTGTGGCACCTTATAGACTAACAGAAGTATTGGAGCATAAGCTTTCATGGATGAATACCCACTTGGTCAGATGCATGTGGTGGAAATTTCCAGACGCAGGTATTAATATGCAGGCAAGAATCAGTCTAGAGATAACAAGGTTAGTTCAATCAGGGTGGATGAGGCCCTCTTCTAGCAGTTGAGGTGTGAACACCTAGGGAGGAGAAACTGCTTTTGTAGTTGGCTAGCCATTCACAGTCTTTATTTAATCCTGAGCTGATGGTATCAAATTTGCAAATGAACTGAAGTTCAGCAGTTTCTCTTTGGAGTCTGGTCCTGAAGTTTTTTTTGCTGCAGGATGGCTACCTTTAAATCTGCTATTGTGTGTCCAGGGAGGTTGAAGTGTTCTCCTACAGGTTTTTGTATATTGCCATTCCTAATATCGGATATTATGCTTATGCTCCAATACTTCTGTTAGTCTATAAGGCTATAAGGTGCCACAAGACTCCATGTCGCTTTTTACAGATCCAGACTAACACGGCTACCCCTCTGATAATTAAGACTGCAGTAATTTTCAACACAAGTGTCTATTATTCCTTCCATTAATCACCCTAGAACAAATGGGTTCTCTGAAAGGGCTATACAAACCTTTGAGAAATTATCCTCATTTGATCTATATTGCACAGATAAGACTGCTAATCCATACGAATGAATGTCTATTCAATGCCCTGGCCACTATGCAAAACATTAAAAAAAACCATCCCGGTTGTAATATCAACTGGTGCTTCTGCGTACAATTCAAGGTACTGGTGGTTCTTAATGCCTTAAAAGCCCAAGACTGGGGAAGAACAGACAGCAGAACATTTTTGGTAATGAACCCTCAGCCCTGAAATTTGATTCCTCTGAAACTCTACTGAAGTCCAAATTTGGCAACTTTTAGGATACAATGCAAAATAGCTATTCAAGCATGATCCTTAAGGAACCAGAACAGCAATTATTACAGACAGGTGGAGGGTGATTCATGGTTTCTAGCGCAATTGACTGATAATTCCTAATTTATCTTTGGAACATACTACTGAGATACAATGTGATTGGCTGAAAATAATTTTTTAGTATTTTCTCAATGTTTAAAGACCAAATGGTGCATTCCTAATTTGCACAAGTTACAGTAAGTGCCAGTTATGTGACAGAAAATGTTTTGTACTATTGCCCTCCCAGAAGAAAAAACAATCTCACATGCAGGGTCAACTGCCAATGCTGGATATGCAGTGCTCTTGCAGCTGTATCAGTCCCAGGATATTAGAGAGACAAAGCAGATGAAGTAATATCTTTTATTGGACCAACCTCTGTTGGTGAGAGAGAAGCTCTGTGTAAGCTCAAAAGCTTGTCTCTCACCAACAGAAGTTGATCCAATAAAAGATAATACTTCACGCACCTTGTCATGCTGGATATGACAACATTCAACATGATTTCTTGAAAATGATAGTAAATCTGCCGGCCACCATTACATTTCAGTGCTCAAAGCCAAAATTGCAAGCACGCTTGCCTGCCCAATCGGCCAATAGTTGCTTAGGAAACACCTTTGGCTCTCCACCATTTCCTAAAACTCCATAGCCATTGGGAAACCAAGGCTCAGTGTACTCTGCAAGGGAGCCTGATGACAAATTGGCCATAAAGAAGAGGAACTAGGGAAAGAGACAAGTGATTAGGGAAACAGAAGAATGGGTAAGGCACAAAGGAAAGTGTGGCTAGGAGGGCAAGAAGAGATAAAAACACATCAGTAAAATAGACTGATACTGGCTTGCGGCAGGAGGCAACAACAAGTTAAGAATAACCCTCAGGAAAAATAGTTCCCTCCGTTGTGCATATTGCCCTCAGTCTTCAGCTTTGCACAACATAGCACCATTTCCTCCTCACAGAGCAATATGTTTTTTGCTACTTCTCTTGCAGATAGTTATTTTTTTTATCATGCTAATAAAATAAACAAAAAATTAATATAGACGCCTACAAGAAACTTGTACTCATAGCCAGGAGTCTCAATAGTTTTAGACAAGCAGCAGCTTACATAAACAATGTAAAGATATGTCTAAATGCCAACAATGAAGATGAGAGAAGCCAAAAAAGGAAACGGACAGCACTATTTACGCTTGAAATGAATAATGCAAGAAACAGCCCAATGTCACAAAACTCCTGCTCTGGCACAATGGGATTCATTCACCTCATCACCAAGTCAAAGTATTGCTAACATATCACAGCACTTCAAACATTCCATCAAAATTCTACCGTCTCCCTATTTATTTCCTCCCTCCACACATCATCTTCCCTCTCTCATTTCCTTCCCAACCTATTTATAATGTTTTATCCTTGCATCTTACCATTTGAAAAAGAAAAACCTCTTGTATTTTGACAGTTTGACTCATGAAATTTTGTATCATTTTACAGCAATAAAAACAAAAAAGAAAAATGTCTTTAACTCCTCAGTAGAGGATTATTATGACTAATTGGCTAAAGGCCAGTGCTATATGTTGCTGTGCAATCCTTCTCACGTGCATCTACTAATGCATTTCATCCTATCATGCAAACCTCTTCTGTAACAGCCCTCAGTCTTCCTTAAGGAGAACTTATTCAGGACAGATCTACCCTACAGTGCTACATTGGTGCAGCTGCACCACTGTAGTGGGTCTGGTGAAGATGCCCTATGCCAAAGGGAAAGCGTTCTCCCGTCAGCATAAATACTCCACAGCGAGAAGCGGAAGCTACGTTGGCAGGAAAGCGTCTCCTGCCGACATAGTGCCGGTGTGGACAGCGCGAAACTTGCACTGCTCCGGGGGGTGGGGGGGGGGCTTTTCACATCCCTGAGAGACGTATGTTATATCAACTTAGGCTGTAGTGTAGACCTGCCCTCATTTTGCAGAAGTATACTATCCTGGAGCCTTATCCTGTTTCCATTAAACTCAATGGAAATTTTGTTATTGACATCAATGGGAGCAGGATCTGGCCCCTGCACAGAACTTCTGGGATGCGAAGGAGTATCCAGAACAGCCCAACTCACTCATTATCATTGTGACCAAATCAAAATTTTCAGAAGTAAAAGATAAAGATGCCTGCATTAAACCAACATCACATATTCCTGCAGAAAAGGACCATTCTTACGCTGATGATAATTTACTAATTTACATGGAAAGTGCTTGCATATTATGGTGATGGGAGCTATGAAAACCCCCAAATGATAAATTAGATAGGAGCCTAATAGCAGCAATGACTAAAAACATAAAGGTCCCAGTTTCCATAAATAGGAGGAGCAGCAGCAAACCATATAAGGTTTGCAGCAAGAACTTGAAATTTGGCCATCAGATATTGCTCGGGTCAGGAAGGTGACTTTTGCTAGCCCCATGAAAATCTGTTAAGATTTGAGCAAGGTATGAGCTGTTGAACATTGTCATTTTCCAGTCTGTTTTGTTTAGCACAACTTGTTCCTGGCTTGCTGCAAACATTCTACTACCCTTGCACATATACTGCTCCAGCATCTTGGCTCAACTCATCACACATAACTACTCTGAATCGGACGCAAACAAAATGACGGCAATAGCTGCTGCCCCTTTTGCTTGGAATGATGCAAGAGACTGCAGGAAAATAATTAATATTCATATGATTAATGCAATTGAATATCACCCAGGAGAACTGGGTTCTATTCCTGCCTTGTCACAGATTTCCCATGTAGTGCTGGGCACGTTACTGTAACCAAAATGTTCACATCTGGCTACTAATTGTGTCCCCTTCACTTTCTGGAAGGATCCATTAGCTGGATATTTATTTGTTTTTAAAGGTATGTAAGAGTGAGTGTTCCCCTTAGGCAGCTATGCTTGCAAACGTTGGATGAAGTTAGAAATTGTGCTTTATTCAGAACCAGTTTTACTAAACATATTCATCTCAAGGAATTAATAAGAACTGGTATTTTTACCCTTGTAAAATAAATACTGATATTTGTAAAATACTGTATTAAACCAATTATCAATAAAGATGCATATGTCATGGGAGTGTTAGAAATGGTCTTATTACAAATTCTGCACCTCATCAATAAGAAAAATCCTATATTCCTTAGATGCTCATCAAATATTTCTTATGAAATTTAAAACCCTAGCTCATGATATTGAAATACACTTTAAACTCATGCTTGGGATATAAATCTGAACAACCTTATGTAGAAAATATTATTCAGTATATAGTAAAGAATTCAAATAAAAGTATGAACCTTGTGAACGAAGAAAATTTGCTTTCCGCTAACTCTGGCAGTTAAAAAGATTGCCAGTACACATCTATACTACTTGGGTACATATGCACCATTGGGGTCAAATCTGAATCCTCTAGAAAGCAGATACTACTGGAACTGTATATACTTTCCCTCAGTTTGCTAAACTGTCACACCAGAAGGAATAAAAAAAGATATTGCTGTCTCAGTTGTCCTGAGGTGACTTCTATTTACTCAGAAACTATACAAATTATGAAAACATGGGAGGAGAGGGAAGGGATTGTAGATCTATATTGACAGTCTAATCGAAGAACCAGAGTTATTAGATAAATAAGTTCTTATCTTTTTTCAAGAATTGTCAATATAAACCTTCACACTTGTTACTAGCAATAACCACCACCTAACAAGGTGGATCTGAAGAGGGCACAACTGTTCTGAAGTGGGCATCTCCTGAAGCTGTCAAATTAAGACATTATTGTAGTGCAAATACGTGAAGTTAACTCAGGGTTTCTCAAACAGGGGTCGCTGCTTGTGTAGGGAAAAGACCCTGGCGGGCCGAGCCAGGCCGGTGTGTTTACCTGTCCCATTCGCAGGTCTGGCCGATCATGGCCCCACTCGCCACGGATTGCTGCTCCAGGCCAATGGGAGCTGCTGGAAGCAGCAGGCCGAGGGACTTACTGACCTGCAGATGGGGCAAGTGAACACACCGGCTCGGCCTGCCAGGCGCTTTCCCTACACAAGAGGCGACCCCTGTTTGAGAAACCCTGAGTTAACTGAAGATAGCAGCCTTGTATGTCTCATACACGGAAACATCTCTCTCATATGCCACAGAAGCTGCCTTATCTCTGATGAAAGATATTTTTCTAGTACCAACCCTCCACCTCAGGAGAAGAAATCATGTTTTACCAACAAGCAGGTCATCTTTCTAGACTCCTTATCTCAACATCCTTTTCCTCTCTGATCTCTCCTTAGCTGCAGGAACTACAAAAGAATCAGTTACCAGGCAAGTTAAAAAAATTATATTCGAAGCCTTGAGATGTTACCTGGTATATAATGGCAGTCTGGTTAGATGCAGCAGGTGCCACCACAAAGGAATGAAAAAGAGAAGTTGCTTACTTTGTACAGTAACTAGAGTTCTTCAAGATGTGTGGTCTCTATCTGTATTCCATTGTGGGAGCATATGCACTCCACATGCTTGAGACCAGAAGATTTTTGCTAGCAGTGTCTGTTGGTCTGTGCCTGAGCCCTTCCTTCCTCTCCTCACACTCTGAACCGAGGATATAAGGGGTGGTGTGGACCAACGACCACCACCCCAGTTCCTTCTTTATCGTGAATCATATGTAAGGCTCTGAAGCAGAGGGGAAGGAGAGTGGATCATGGAATACAGGAGGGTGGGTAGGAACCACATATCTCGAAGAACTACGTTACTGTACAAGATAAGTAACTTCTTCTTCATGTGATGGTCCTTATTGTATTCCTTTGTGGGTGGCTGAGGGTATGTCTACACTACCCACTGGATCGGCAGGTAGTGATCGATCTATCGGGGACTGATGCATCGCGTCTCATCTAGACGCGATACATTGATCCCCGAATGCGCTTCCCGTCAACTCCGGAACTCCACCAGGGCAAGAGGTGGAAGCGGAGTTGACGGCGGAGCAGAGGCCTTCGATCCCACGCAGCAAGGACGCAAAGTAAGTCGTAGCTGAAGTTGCATAACTTAGATCGATCCCCCTCAGTGTAGATCAGGCCTTAGAGACTAACAAATTTATCTGGGCATAAGCTTTAGTGACCAAAAAGATATAATTTGCTGCCACTCATTTAGAACATTAGAGAATGTCATCAAGGATTGACATAGCCTGAATTTCAATGGTTGGAAGCTGAAGCTATGCAAATTCAAAACTACAAATAAGGCACAACATTTTTAACAGTAGCTGTAATTAACTACATCGACTTCAGCTATGCTGTTCTTGTAGCTGAAGTTGCGTATCTTCGATTGATCCTCCCCTCCCCCCAGTGTAGACCAGGGGTGAGAAGCAGTATTAATTGCAGAGGAGAATGCACTGGCCTCTATGGTATCCATGCCTGCAGGGCTGATGTGGTGAAAGATGTGTCAACTGCAGAAGCTTGCATCCGGGTGTAATGTCATGTGAAGGTATTGATAGAACCCCATATTGCTGCTTTACAGATGTCAGTAACAGAACATCTTGAAGGGAGGCTATCGAAGAGGTCTTGGCGGATGGTTGTCTGTTAACTCATAACACAGCAGAATGAAGCTTGGAATCCACTTTGAAAGGCCTTGGGAAGAGACTGCTTCCCCTCTCATCCATTCAGCAAAGGATATAAACAGTCTAGGCTATTTCCTAAAGATTTTGTTCTTTGTAGGGAGAATGCCAAAGCTCGACAGACATCGAGAGAATGAAGTCTCCTATTCTCACTGGTGATGTGAGGTTTTGGGAAGAAGACTGGTAAGTGAATTGTTTGATTCAGATGGAAAGCTGAGATTACTTTGGGAGTAAATCTGGAGAAACTTTGTCTTTATAGAAGTTTATGTATGGTGGATCAGCCATAAGAGCCCCCAGCTCACTTACCCATCCAGCTGAGGTGATACAGACCAGAAAGACAAGCTTCACAGATAAGTGGGTCAAAGAGCATGAGGCGAGGAGTTCAAACAGAAGCCATTTTAATGTTGAGATGACCAGACTGAGGTCCCATGATGGAGCAGGATTTATCACAGGAAAGAAGGTTCAGACCAGACATTTCAGACATCATGAAGTCACAGGATGGATGTAGATGGAGTGGTTGTCAACAGGAAAATGACAGATGGAAATAGCTATTAAGTGTACCCAGAGGGAGTGAAGGGAAAGACCTGAAGTCTTTAAGGAAAGAAGATATTCTGATACGATGGGGTGCCAAAAGTCATCCAATGTCATCATAGCCAGATAACCCCAAACATGGAACCTTTTCCACTTAGCCGTGTGTTACTCTCTAGTGGATTCCTTCCTACTATTGTTAAGGATAGCCTGAACAGCTTCTGAATGTGTCATGTCTAGGTTCAATGCTCATCAAAATACCCATCTGTCAGGGGGAAGAAAGCCAAATTAGGATGCCTGTCCTTGCCTGGGTCAAAAGGTCTGGGAATGTATGGCATGCTGAGGAACTGTCTGGACCATCTGGGAGCAGTCAGGATGACCACTGCTCTGTCTTGCTCATCAGGAAGGTATACACCAACTGTCTCAACCAAGGGACTAAGAGTCTCTCTCCTCTGGAGCCCTACCCTTGAGCTCCACTGGAGCAGCTGATCACAGATTTTCAGTTCTCTTGAGATGCAAACAGGTCCCAAGATGGAGACCACCACTGACGAAATATGCTCTGTACTACAGGTACATGTTCATTCTGTTGTTATCATATGCCAAGGCTGGGATGAACACATTAGGCGACCACCAAATTGGGTATTGGAACCCTGGATAGATTTCAGCTGGAGTGACTGGCAGTCCTCAAAGGTCGTGACAGAAGTTTCTTATGTGCAGGTGGGAGCTGGAAGGAGGAATGGGGGGAATGTTATGTTTGCTATATTGCGCCGTGGGCTGTTTTTTTGGTGGTTCATAGCCCCTTTGGTTAAAATGTTTGAGGTGTCTATATGGCTGAGGCCTGTGGCACTTACTTTTTGGTGCTGAAATGTAGACTCCCAGTAGACCAACGGTTGCCCTTGTGTTTTTCAGTGAATCTAATGAGTTATCTGTCTTTTCACAGAACAGGTTGTCTGCCTCACAGAATTAATCTTCAACTGTAATTTGTACCTTCCCGGGGAACCCAGAGGATAGTAGCCACAAAGCCCTCCATATGACTATAGCTGTCACCATCGAGCAGGAGGCCATATCCACCACATTGACTGAGGCGTGCCGAGCTAGATATCACCGCAGTCATTGAAGAAGTTCTGTCACAAACTAAGGATGGTAGAAAGGAACTGGAGAGGCAGCCAATCCATCCTTATACCTTCGATTTGGAGCACAAAGAGGAAAAGGGCCCAGGCATGGACCAATGGATGCTGCTAGTAAAAATTTTCCAATCTCGGTCATACAGAGCACATGCATACTCACAGCGGAATACACCTAGGGACCAACACTTGAAGGACCACCTTTATATATCAATGATGGGTGGCTTATAAGAACAGAGGTTAGACAGATTAGATATGTTTTGGAAACAGAGGCAGAGGTCATCATGTAATATTGTCACTTGATTTTGAAAATTATGATGATGACATAGAATTTAGATTAAAAAAATACTATTTTGTTTGTACTTACCAGCTCTGTGTGAACTTTAAGATGTGCCTGGAGCTTGTATTTATCTGGAGTGGAGTAGTCACAGTCTTCGGTGGGACATTTCAGCAAAATGTTACTGTGCTTCTGAATGACATGACGCTTAAGGCAGTTTTTGGTGATGGAAGAGTAATTGCATTGGGAACAGTAATACAAATGCTCTCGAGTGTGGGTACGAACATGCATGTCATAATGCACCTGGTACCAAAACAACTTGCCTAAAAATAAAATTAAACAGTCAAACATGAAAACAAGTTTTTTTCTGAAGAATTTTTTTAAAATTGATATTGTAAAGAATTTAAATACATATTCAATTTCAATTCAAGCCACAACATCTGAATCCTTTCTTTTTGTGGTTCATGAAATGTTAGCTGTTAAAATTATCTTACGACATCTCACCGATGCAAATATATTTAGAAATAACAATTGTGGCACCTCCTTAATGAGTGTTCCTAATGAGGAAGCTCTTTTAAAGATGTGTCCCTAATTAAAACATGAAAATGCAGGAATTCGTAGCAAATATGGTTTAGCTGAACCAATCATAAATAAGTCCTGAGGCCTTGTTGACACTTGCCCCTCTGATCCAAACTGTTCTAAAATAAGGACTTCAGGAAAAAAAAAAGATATTCTAATCTTTGAACATGCATGTAGAAATATGCTGACTTTAACTCTACATTTAAATACTGAATGCCTTCAAATATGAATTCCTTTCCCTTCTCAGCGATGAACACTGTAACAAGACAAGTTCAGAGTTTCTGATTTACTCCATTTTTTAATTATGTAAGCACAAAACTTTCAGTCAGAACACTGGAGACAAGTGTATGCTACTCCTCACTTTTGTAACTTCCACCAAAAACAACAAAATTGGTCTCAGACTAAGTATTGAAAATTTCCACCTCAGAGGAATTTGTTTGAGAAAGTTATAAAAAAGGGAAACCACATCAGTAATTTAACAGTACATTATTTGCTATCAGAAGATGTCATCAGACATGTCTGGTGTATATATACACATCTCTACATACTACAGAAACATGGAAGGCTGAATTCTCCACTATGGCCCACACAGAGCTTAAGCACTATGGAGAGCATGGGCTGATGGTGAGCTGATTGCAACTCCTTGGTTCTGCTCTGCCTGGCCCTGGCAAAAGTTAAAGCAGCAAGGGGCATGGGAGGAGAAGAGAAAACAGCAGCTTTAACTTATGTTGCAAGCATACCATCCCACATGGATGTTACCCCAGCAGAGAATCAGGCATATCAGAACCTCACTTTGCCATGCCTTCTTCCTTTTCCAAGGTTTCCCTGGCAGATTTAAGTTTATTTTTCACTGCCTGTGCAGCACAAAATAATTTCAGTGGATCAGAACCCAGCCCAGAACTTTTGTAATTAAGTCAGAAATTACTATTGCTACAAATGAAAAGATACACAAATGCACCACCTATAAACCAGAATGCAATGAAAAAGTACTGCTATGTGATTTATTTGAACTAAGTCACAGTATTTCACTGCTCCTTACCACAGTATTCACATTCCAAGTCTCCATAAACCTTCCTGATCTTCTCACATAAGTCTGTGTTCATTTGTCTCTTTTGTAAACTGTCCAATATCTGCATAAAGGCAACAGCTCCACTTCGATTATCAGAAGCCATATTATTAGTGTCCAGCTGTGGACTGATGGCTGTATTGGAATCTAATGCTGTAGGAGGGTTTGTGGACTCATCTGTGTTTTGATTTGGTGACTTGCTTGTTTCTAATTCATTAAGACAAAAAGGTTGAACTTTCTCTTTGGAAGCTGAAAGGTTCTCAGTGTCTGTATTTTTCTGACTTATATTAGAGTTTTTGCCTAGAGACAACAGCTGAATTTCTTCACCCTGCATATTCACTGAACTATCATGACTGACTTTCTGTACATTTTCATGAGAAGCCTTTAGCACACTGGAAGCACAGGTAGCATTTTTAAGTAAGAAACTATCTGAAGCCAGGTCTGATTGAGGGTCTGGTGCTGCTAGGTCTGTTGATGGTTGACATGGTGATTCTGGTACATTCTTCACCGGGGAGTTTTCAAATTCTAAAGAGGGGGCAGTCTCAATTTTCAGAAGACCATCAGGCTGATCATTATGGCTTCCATCTATGGTATTTGATTCATCTTTACAAGTAGATTGCTTTGGTACGCTAAGAGCATTAGCATTTAGGGGAGTGAACTCATCTGCAGCCTGTGAAAACTGTTCTCCAAGTGCTTCCTGTTGAATATCACCTCCTGGTTCCAGAAGGCAGAAACTTTGATTGATAGAACTATTAAAAACAGACGTCTCTTGTAAATTTCCATGCAGTTCTTTGATATGTGCACGGAGCCTTACAGAACTGACAAATTTCTTCGAACACACAGAACATACATACACAAATGGATGTTTTCGGACATGAAGTTCGAGTGCTTGATACTTTGTGGCTCCATGGCCGCATAGCTCACAAGCAAAGGGTCTTTCATCACCGTGGACTAGCATGTGCCGATCTCGATCCAGTTCATTTTTGAATTTACGTTCGCAAATATGGCAGTCATAGAGCAGTTGTCTCTTGCCTTCTCGGGTCATCAAGCGGAGCTCATCAAATACATCTTTCACCTTTTTGTCTTGCAAGTCATGTGTTTCCTTGATATGCTTAATTAGATTTTTGACGTCTGAGTATTTCTTTTTGCAGAAGCGGCAATGTTGCTTAATTTTCTTGTGGACTCTCTCAATATGGACCTTGAGATGGCCTTTGCTGAGACAGGTGAATGCACAGTAATCACAACTAAACTTCTCTCCTGTGTGTTTCCGCATGTGGACATTAAGGTTGGCTTTTATAGCACTGGCATAGCTGCAGTATGAACATTTGTAAGGCTTTTCGTTTGTGTGAATCCTCAAATGAGCCTGAAGAGAGTGTTTAAATTTGAACACCTTGTTGCAGTATTCACATGTAAAAATTTTTAGCTGAGTAGGACCTAACCTAGAAAGAAGCCAAATAACCAGAATATAGTTATCTTTAGAATTCTGATATATAGTTGCAAAATATGCCAAAGAAGCCTTCCTGTATATTATGGACTAAGGGCATATAAAAATCCTCATTTTATGGATGGGAGGAGATGCTAACTTTTTAATTAACAGATATGCCTCTCACACCCCACCCACTCTCCCTACACACACAGCTCACACCAACTAACTGCCGTGCATTGCACATCTATTTTAAACCCTGTTTCTATTTTTTTTAAAAAAAGTTCATGACTAACCCATTCTAAAGTTTAAGTTTCCAACATTCTTGTGCTGAACTATTATTATTATTAGAAAAATTAAGGGGGAAATGCTGTAAATATATTTGCAGAAACTCAGTTAAAGTTAGTTTCAGCACTTGTGGAAATACAACATTCGTGAGACTCAGTTTTGGTAGCAGTAATAGTTAACTTCATTGAACTTATAGTTATTCAGTTTATAAAGGCAAGATTGGTTGTCTTGAGAGAAAGCTAACATCTGCCTCACAAAGTTGCTGAAGAATAAGATATTAAACCATTTAAAGATAAAAAAAAAAAGGGGTAAATTCCAATAGACAAAGGTGCTATTTTAGGTTATGATGATTCTTTACCTATTTTTATCTTCTTATATTGTTCTAACTCTTAATATTTGACAGATTCTAACGGTCTAGCTACTCTGACTCACCTGGTCCATAATCTGTTTCTGCCTTCTGAAATAAGGTAAACAAATGGAGGAATTTCCATTTACATGACACTGGATAAGGAAACATGTCACACCCAAGTACTTTAAAATTACCTGCTTGATTTCATTGGCTGCTCATATGGTGTTTGTTGAATGGCATATTCTTGATATCCTCTTCGTTGAGCTGTGTCTGGTACTGCTGTCTCAGGATTTGTTGCTGATTCAATTTCTGGGGGAGCAGCCTCGACTGGAACAATTTTTGTAGCTCCTAAAATTAAAATAAAACATAATAATGCTTATTAAAATAGTGAGATTAAAATGTAATTGTCCTGTGACTATTATGCCATTTTACTTTGGTTTGTTCTACTAATTTGAATGTAATAGTAGAAAGACAGAGTAAAACTATAGTACTTGCACTGCAGATCTTTGTTGTATTGTAGGTGGACAAAGTGATGCCAGTAAAGGTTACCTGACACTTCCATTATAAGATCCTGTTTTCAGTTGCTTAGATCTTTGCCAGACTTTAACCATTTGAACTGATTTTTACATGACAGGGCATCTGCCTTAGGCTGAAGTTTTTGGGAGAATTTCAGCCAAAATGATACACTCATTTCCAAGAATGAGGCTAGAGAAAAATAACTTTAACCAGTATTAAAAACAACATTTTTTTTAAACAGCTCTAAACCCCTCCTGCTTTGAGACAGAGGCTTGAAATGGGGTGCTGAAGGGGGAAAGTGGGGCATTTTGTCAGGGATGTGCCTTTTGTTGTTCCTGCAAATATCTGCCCAAATTTGGCCAAGTTGTAAGCCTTTTCAAAAGATCATATTTTGCACATGTTCAGTACAGACTGAGTTTAGCAGCGGAGACATCTGAATATCCCATCCTTGCTGAGCATGCTCCAGCCTCTTACAGATCCAAAAGCTGATCAGACTGCATATGCACCACCCTCACAGTGCAGCTGAGAATGCTGCAGCTCAGTGCTACAGAAGCGAAGCTGGACTTTCCCTGTAACAACTTCCCAATTAAGGTAGGGTTGGGCACTGAAACTAGGAGCAAGGAGCCTGTCTCTCCTGTGCTCTGGTGCCAGCAGAGGGATAACAGTCAGCAAGGAGGAGGAAGCTGTCCAATTAAAATGCAGAGGGGACAAAAGCTGGACCAGGAATGAGGGAGAGGATAGAAAGTGGAGCCTGGGACTGGCTGTGCAAGGAGACCCAGGACTGGAAGCTGGCGAGGGAAACCATCACATTCTGTCACATTCAGTGCACAGAATGAACCTGCTCTGTGAATGAATCAGGATTGCACAGTAAAGGAGGCTGTTGTCTGTATGATCCTTAACTCGGTTGTTGCGGAAGTTGGAAACTGTGCAGTGAAGGAGGCAAGGAATTGGCATGAAGAGAAATCTCTTTACCTCAGCTTCCCATCTGTAAATTGGGACAATACCACTTCCTCACTTCACAGTGGCATTGGGAAGACAAATAAATGTTTGTTAAGAACTCAGATACAATAGTGATGAGCACCACAGAAAAGCCCATGAGGAATTTAATAGTTCTGTCTTTAGCGGGTTTGAATAGTGGGCAGTAAATAAGACATGGGGACACAGTGTACAATGAGGGCTGGTTCCAGGGTTTTTGCTGCCCTAAGCAGCAAAAAAAAAAAAGCCGCGATCACGATCTGCAGGAGCTCTACTGCCACCGCTTCAGTCTTCGGCCGCAATTCGGCAGCAAGTCCTTTGCTCCAAGAGGGAGTGAGGGACCAGCTGCCGAATTGCCACCAAAGAGCCGGACATGCCGGTCCTTCCCCATGGCCGCCACAAGTACCTGCTTGCTGGGCTGGTGCCTGGAGCCAGCCCTGTGTACAATAAAGAGAAAAGAAAATGTTGAATAGTTGCTCATTCAGTGAGTTCTGTCCATCCTGTGCACTGAATAAGGTAGCGGTCCTATGAAAAAAGTAGCATATGATTATGTAATTAAAGACTGTATCATAATGCATATGCAAAAGAGGGACATATTAAGGTTACCTATGCAACCTTAGGTCTGATATGTCCTAACTTTTGAGTGCTTGACTTTGCAAACTTAATATTCTTTTAACATATTTTGTGTGTGTGTAATCTTAGACCTAAAACAGCTTAGCTGAAATAAGTTACTTCATGCACAATTGGCTGCATTAAGTCTCAAAGATTTTTTGTTTGCTTATGTCAGCATTTGATCACATTTCAGTTTACAGCATAAGAAACTAAGAAAGATCTAACTGAGAAAGATGACAGTAGCTTGTTTCTTTTTGTGTCAAAAGAAAGAACACGGCTGAAATGAAATGTGAAGATGTTTGGGAAATAATAGAATAAAGCGGAGAGAACAAAATTAAAAGGTAAAGTCACATAGGACTGTTTAGATAAAGTAAGAAGAATGATTTTTTTGTAAACCTAGACTCCCACTATGTTATGAGAGAGAGAAAGAAAAGAAACAAAATGATGCATAAGAAATATTCCTTTCATCACAAAGGAACAAAATTAAGGTAAGTATCTTCCCACCCATCAAGCGGATAGTTTTTAAGAAATTATCCTTTACAAAAAATAAGCAATACTTTTAAAAAAAGGGACTTAGTTGAAAAATAAATTGTAAAAAGGCCAAGATTAAACCTTAGATACTCTATGAGTGAAGAGAAAAAAGAACAGGGAGTACTCCTGGCACCTTAGAGACTGACTAAAATTTATTTGGGCATAAGCTATTGGGTTTTAGCCCACGAAAGCTTATGCCCAAATAAATTTGTTAGTCTCTAAGGTGCCACAACTACTCCTCATTCTTTTTGCTGATACAGACTAACATGCTGCCACTCTGAAACCTGTCTATGAGTGAAGAAAAGCTAGTCGGTACGTAAATAATGGACTGGTCAAAAATTTTCCATCAAAACTGTTTTTTAATGGAGGGAGGGTTTGAGGGTTTTTTTGTTTAGTTTTGGGTTTTTTGCAATGTTTGCATTCCACAGGAAAATTTTGACTTTTAACTGAAAAAACAAACTTCTAAAAATCAAAAAAATTGATTTCAACATACCATCACAGCAATTCCTAGGAGTATGAATTCAGGTTCCTTATGCTCATACTTAGATCTCTGCATGGATACAAAATTTGGATGCGGACATCTGCATATATAAAGCAGATATCCACAGATTTGCAGGGCTTTACCCATATTCTCTTCTATGGGCCAGGTTTCCCAGTAGGACTACATGTTCCATGATGTATTGTGGGCAGGAACTCCTATGATGCACTGAGGTTGCTCATGAAGAGGTGAGATGGTAGTGCCCCATGACAGAAGTAGTTTAGCCAGGGAGCCCAGAGCACAGAAAAGAAAAATATTTTCTGACCAAGTCTACAACTAATACCTGCAATGCCTACCACATTTAGAGAATAGTAGCACTCAAAAGCCCTGATCAGAATAGGGGCTCCATTGTGCCAGGTAGTGTATGTTCCCAGTAGACAAAGTCCTTGGCCAAGTTAGCAGGCTATCTGTATCTCGCACTGCCTCCTGATCTCAAGTGCATCCCACTCAGGTCTCAGGCCTTGAAGGAATTATATGATTCTCCCACTCTCAGACCTGGGTTTGAGCTGACATCTCCTGATACAAACCATGATTATCTCTGCAAGTCTGACTTGGATTCAGACCCTGCAGTTCTGTTGCCTGGGAAGCAGTGACCAATGGTTTCAAGTATCAGAGGGGCAGCCATGTTAGTCTGGATCTGTAAAAGCAGCAGAGTCCTGTGGCACCTTATAGACCAACAGACGCATTGGAGCATGAGCTTTTGTCGGATGCATGCAGTGGAAATTTCCAGGGGCAGGTATATATATGCAAGCAAGAAGCACGCTAGAGATAACGAAGTAAGTTCAATCAGGGAGGATGAGGCCCTCTTCTAGCAGTTGAAGTGTGAAAACCAAGGGAGGAGAAACTGCTTTTGTAGTTCAAAGATTTCAAAGAGAAACTGCTAAACTCCAGTTCATCTGCAAATTTGACACCATCAGCTCAGGATTAAACAAAAACTGCTTCTTGCTTACACACACACCCCTTTGCCCCTGGAAATTTCCACTACCTGCATCCGACGAAGTGGGTATTCACCCACGAAAGCTCATGCTCCAAAACGTCTGTTAGTCTATAAGGTGCCACAGGACTCTTTGCTGCTTTGACCAATGGTTAATACAGTGGCTAAATAGCCTTCTTAAAGCAAAATACTACTTATTTAGAACCAAAGAGAAAACAGATCTTACTATCCCCAACTGTGACAACTTGGGGAATCAATCTATATGCAACCAACTTATGAATTTGAGTTGATTTTCTTAAATCGCTGCTTGATTGAATGCCTCAGTATATGAAGAATCCACCATCTACTGTCAGAGCTGTGCCACACATCTCCCAGACCATTCATTCTTCTTACTTTATCTTGATGATCGCCCAATTGAAATGGTAGCACCTTAGCACAATGGGTTGGTTGAAGCTAGGAGAACCAGTTTTTTCCACAATTTCTCTGTAGAGGGCTGGGGTTTGAAGCAGTAGAATTTTCCCAAAAGAAGGAACAAAACGATGAGCCCCTTAAAACAGAGACTGGGTCAATAAGCGGGAGAAAGGAAAATTAGGGCAAGGAGAGGTACAAAAGGCATGCTTTTGTAGCAGAAGGGATTTCTGACTGCAGGACCAGCAAAGGTCAAAGGAACCTGGTTGGGTGGGGGTGCGGGAGAGAAAGAGACATACATTCCATGATTCGGAGAAGAACTATTAGCTGCAGGAGGAGGATCTTGGACCCCCTAAAATAGCCAGGTCCCATTTTCTTCAAGGGGAAACAGACAGAGAGCTTGTGCCCAGGGAATGTGCCAGACAAGCCTAGAATGAAACAGTGCTGGAGCCTACCCATTCAGGAAGTTCAACGTGCATAGGGCTCATTGAGGTAGGACCTAAACACAGAAGCCTGGTGAATGTCCATTAGGCTTTGCCAGGGCTGTGATATCAAGGCTTACCATTGGAGCCTTGCCAATCTGTGGATATACGCTTTCTATCCAGGGATGAGGACATCTGTGGACCATATTTGCGGATAGATGCGGATCCAAATTTTGTATCTGTGCAGAGTTCTACTTACCATTACCGTTCCCTGGATCTGGGAAAGACCCATCTTCCCCAGACTCCCGCGACAGAGCCTCTCTCTGTCAGCTTGTCTCCCTGGAGAGCCCCTGAAAACTGATCCCCCCCCCCTTCCTCTCTTTATAACAGTTTAATGTCCTTATGATCTCTAGGCTCCAGCCACATCATGCTGGAACCTGGCAGTATGTCACTGTCCTGTTATTTCTCCCCAGCATTTGTTGGAGGTTTGCTTATTTATAGCTGTTGTGTTGCTTTTCTGCCCCTGCCCCCTTCATCCGCCCCCCCTTGTATTTTCCAGCCCTCTATTGAGCTAGATCAGGGGTCGGCAAACTATGGCACGCGTGCCAATTTTTAATGGCACGTGGCTGCCTGCTGGGACTCCGCGTGTCATTAAAAATCCTGCCGACGCGGCAAGCCGCGGGGTCCGCGGTCCTGGGCCAGAGTGCCGGCCTGAGTGCAGCAAGCCGCTGCCCCCTCTCCCGCCTTCCACTAGAGCCCTGCTGCCACGCATGCAGCACTCTGGCGGCTGGGGCTAGGCGCTCCCGCGGGGCAGCGTTTGGCTCTGTGGGGAGGAAAGGATGCTCCCCACTCATCTGGAGCCCTGCCACCGTGCGCACAGCGCTCTGAGGGGCCGGGTGGAGCAGGGCTGCGTGTGTGGGGGTGGCGGCGGCAGCAGGGCTCCAGATGAGCGAGGAGCCTCATGGTAAGGGGTCGGGGTCCGGGGCCGGCGGGGGGGGGGGGGATTGGGTAAGGGATGGGGGCAGTCAAGGGACAGGTAGTAGGGTGGGTTGGATGGGGGGGTGGTATATTGGGGAGTGGTTGGGGGCGGGGGTCTCTGGAGGGGGCAGTCAGGGAGCAGGGTGGGTTGGATGGGGCATGGGAGTCCCGGGGTCTGTTTGGGGGGTGGATAGGGGTCAGGGAAGTCAGAGGACAGGGAGCAAAGAGGGTCATGGGGGAGCAGTTAGGGTGAGGAGGGGTCTCTGGAGGGAGTGGTCAGGAGACATGGACCTGCGGGGGCTGGATGAGTCGGGAGTTCTGAGGGGGCTGTCAGGAGGTAGGGGTGTGGAGAGGGGTTGGGGCAGGCAGGGAGGGAGGTTGTATGGGTCCAGAGTTCTGGGGATCCTGTCAGGGGGTGGGGAGCAGTTAGATAGGCATGGGAGTCCAGGGGGTTCTGTCTGGGGGCAGGGGTGTGGATAAGGGTTGGAGCAGTCAGGGGACAGGTAGGGGGTAGGGTTCTAGGGGGGCAGTCAGGGGATAAGGGACAGGGAGGCTTAGATAAGGGGTGGGGTCCCAGGAGAGGGTACTCGGGACAAGGAGTGGGGGGGGTTGGGGGTTCTGGGGGAGCAGTCACCCACCTCTCTGCCCTGAGCCCTGACCCCCCCCCACACACACTCAGCTGTCAGCCCTGAGCCCTGCACCCCCACACACTCCCAGGCCCCTGCCCTGAGCGCTGTACCACCCAGCCCTCTGTTGGCTGGGGTCATGGGGGGTGGGTGAAGGAGTCCTGACTGGCAACCCCCCCACACATATACCCAGCCCCCCTACCCTGACACCTGCACCCCCTTCACATGCCCCCAGCCCTCTGCCCTGACTCTTGCACCCCCCACATCCCCAGCCCCCCCACATCTCATGCACCCTGCACATCCCCAACCCCACCCTGAGCACCAAATGGGAGCCCCTGCACCCCCACACCACATGGGAGCTGCCCAGGTAAGTGCCCCCACACCCAAACCTCCTGAGCTCCCTCCTTCATTCTAGCTCCTGGCCAGACCCTTCACCCCCAGTCCTGTGCTCGGTCCACTCCAACTCTCAGCTCAGTGCAGAGAGAGGAAGAGAATGGGCCAGAACCAGGGAGAAGGTAGGTACCCACTGTATCTGGGCAGGGCCGGGACCCCAGACCGGCACTGGGCTGAGTGGGTCCGGGAGCCGGGATCCCGGCTGGCAGGAGCCGGAGGATGAAACCCCTGAGCGGCAGTGGGCGGAGCCGCTGCCCGCTGCCGGTCTGGGGTTCTGGCTGCCAGATCCTTCCCAGCTGGGGACCCGGTCGCAGGCCCCACTCAGCCCGGGTCCCGGCCTAGGTGAACAGAACCCCAGACCAGCAGCGGGCTGAGTGGGTCGGTGGCGTAAGATCAACATTTTAATTTAATTTTAAATGAAGCTTCTTAAACATTTTGAAAACCTTGTTTATTTTACAATACAACACTAGTTTAGTTATATAATATATAGACTTGTAGAGAGAGACCTTCTAAAAAACATTAAAATGTATGACCGGCATGCAAAACCTTAAATTAGAGTGAATAAATGAAGACTCGGCACACCACTTCTGTCATAAACAGATAGTTAAGGGTTAATGTCTCTCTTACCTGTAAAGGGTTAACAAAACAGGGACCCCAAACACCTGACCACAGGACCATTCAGAAGACAAGATACTTTCAAATCTCATGGGAGGGAAGCCTTTATTTGTGGGTTTTGGGTTTGGCTTTGTTCTCTCTGGGTCCTGGACGGGACTAGAGATGCAACCAGGTTTCTGCCAATCTCCCTGCTACAGTCTCTTATCTATTCAGAATTGTAAGTGAGAAAAGGCGGTCATAGTCTTTTAATTTTTTTTTTCCATTTGCATATGTGTACTTGCTGGAAGTAGCTTAAATGGTGTTTCTGCTGGAGAAAGTTTCTTTCTATTGTTTATAAGTTGAAAGACCCTGTAACTGTTTACCATCTAAAGTGCAGAGATAAACCTTTTACTTTTTTCTTTCTTTTTTATTAAGAGTTTTGCTTTTTAAGACCTGTTTGATTTTTTTTTCTTCTCTTAGTTAAGCTTCAAGGAAATTGTGTCTGTACTCACCAGGAAACTGGTGGGGAGAAGGGAAGGATACATTTTCTCTTTGTGTTATATTCACGCAGCTTGTATTGCCTCTGGGTGAGGGGGAAGGTAACACTCCTCTCGGTGTGGTGATTCAAAAAGTTCAATCAGGCGATCTCCTAGTATTCCCAGGGTGGGAAGGAGCTGGGAGGAAGAAGGGAGGGGGAAGGGAATGGCTTATTTCCCTTTGTTGTGAGACTCAAGGAATCTGGGTCCTGGGGTCTGTCATAAACAGATAGCTAAGGGTTAATGTGTCTTTCACCTGAAGCACCTGACCAGAGGACCAATCAGGAAACCGGATTTTTTCAACTCTGGGTGGAGGGAAGTTGTGTCTGAGTCTTTGTCTGTCTGCCTGCTTTTTCTGAGATTTGGAGAAGTAGTTTCTGTTTTCTAATCTTTTGTTTCTAAGTGTAAGGACAAAGAGATCAGATAGTAAGTTATATGGTTTTTTTTCTTTGGTATTTGCATGAATATAAGTGCTGGAGTGCTTTAATTTGTATTCTTTTTGAATAAGGCTGTTTATTCATATTTCTTTTAAGCAATTAACCCTGTATTTTGTCACCCTAATACAGAAAGACCATTTGTATGTATTTTTCTTTCTTTTTTATATAAAGCTTTTTTTTTAAGACCTGTTGGAGTTTTTTTTTTACTTCAGGAAAATTGAGTCTGCACTCACCAGGGAATTGGTGGGAGGAAGAAATCAGGGGGAGATCTGTGTGTGTTGGATTTGCTAGCCTGATTTGGCATTCCCTCTGGGTGAAGAGGAAAGTGCTTTTGTTTCCAGGACTGGAAACGGAGAGGGGGAGTCACTCTGTTTGGATTCACAGAGCTTGTGTCTGTGTATCTCTCCAGGAGCACCTGGAGGGGGGAAGGGAAAAAGGATTATTTCCCTTTGTTGTGAGACTCAAGGGATTTGGGTCTTGGGGTCCCCAGGGAAGGTTTTTCAGGGGGACCAGAGTGCCCCAAAACACTCTAATTTTTTGGGTGGTGGCAGCAAGTACCAGGTCCAAGCTGGTAACTAACATTGGAGGTTTTCATGCTAACCCCCATATTTTTGACGCTAAGGTCCAAATCTGGGATAAGGTTTATGATATGAGTAGCAGCGGTGGGATGACAGACAGAATCCAGAAGCCAGTAGGAATATTATATTTTTCTTTTCTCTGCTAAGGGCTTTTAAGCAGAGAGAAACAGTTGGTTTTAAAAGGGAACCAAAGAGAATTTTTTTTTCTGCTCTCTCTGGCAGTTTGTGGCTTGCATGTTAAGCAAGAAGCCATTACCAGACTGTTAAGGGTCTTGGTCAGTTTGTAGTTGGAACCGCCGTCCCCAAACACATGGGCGTAGCTTTTCCAGGGCGTACACTATGGCACAGCATTCCTTTTCACTGACTGACCAGTGACTTTCCCTCTCAGACAGTTTCTTGCTGAGAAACACGACAGGATGGAAGTAGTGATCTGTTGCTTCCTGCATGAGCACTGCTCCTATACCACGCTCAGATGCATCCGTGGTTACTAGGAATGGCTTGTCAAAGTCCGGGGCCCTGAGTACAGGGTCAGACATGAGCGTTGCCTTAAGCTGGGTAAAGGCCTTTTGACACTCATTAGTCCACTTAACTGCATTTGGCTGGGTCTTTTTGGTCAGGTCGGTCAGTGGGGCAGCGATTTGGCTGTAGTGTGGTACAAATCGCCTGTAGTATTCGGCCAAGCCTAAGAAGGATTGGACCTGCTTCTTGGACCGTGGGACAGGCCACTTTTGGATAGCATCCACCTTGGCCTGTAGGGGGTTTATGGTTCCTCGACCCACCTGGTGCCCCAGGTAAGTCACTCTGTTTTGGCCTATTTGACACTTTTTGGCCTTAACAGTTAGTGCGGCCTGCCTGATGCGCTGAAAAACCTTTTCCAGGTGTAGTAGGTGTTCGGGCCAGGAGTCTGAAAAAATGGCCACATCATCGAGGTAGGCAACTGCAAACGAGGTGGCCCACAGAAGGAAACAAGAAGAAGAAGAGGCAGCCCACAGAAGACAGATAGAACTCCAGAGGGAAGCCCACCAACAGGCCATGGAATTAGAAAAGGCTAAGCAACAGACTCCAGCCAATCCTAACAACCCATCGCCAATTATTGCTCCACAGCACAGGAAATTTCCCACCTACAAGGCAGGTGATGACACCAAGGCCTTCTTGGAAAATTTTGAAAGAGCCTGTCTTGGGTACAGCATCCCCGAAGACCAGTACATGGAAGAATTGAGGTCACAGCTCAGTGGACCTTTAGCAGAGGTGGCAGCTGAAATGCCTAAGCAGCAAATGAATCACTATAAACTTTTTCAAACCAAGGCCAGATACAGAATGGGGATAACCCCAGATCATGCCCGTCGGCGCTTCAGAACCCAAAAGTGGAAACCAGATGTGTCATTTCCCAAACACGCCTACTACGTTGCAAAAAATTATGAGGCCTGGATATCAGGACACAATGTTAAAACCTTGGAAGAACTGCACCTCCTCATACAAATGGAGCAGTTCTTAGATGGTGTTCCTGAAGATATCACACGGTACATACAAGATGGAAAACCCAAAGATCTCGCTGAGGCGGGGGAGATTGGAGCCAAATGGATGGAAGTGGCAGAAAGCAAGAAAGCTACTGTCAAGGGGAACGATTACCCCAGGGGGCACACCGACCATAAACCCTACAACCGAGGACAGCCAAAGACCCCACATACCACCCAAGTAAAGCCACAGACACCCTACTCTTACACCTCACCAGTCTCCAGTAACTCACCTCGGCCCAGTGACCCATCAGATGGAAGATGCTTTAAGTGTAATGAACTGGGACATATCAAGGCCAACTGTCCAAACAACACCATGCGAGTGCAATTCATTACACCACCATCACCCCAAAGATCCCCAGGCCCAGATGCCTCTCAAATACCCTTGGAGCGAAGGGAAAATTTGAGAGTGGGCAGAAAGAAGGTTACTGCGTGGAGAGACACGGGGGCACAAGTGTCAGCTATCCACCAATCCTTCGTTGACCCCAAATTCATCAACCCAAAGGCCCACGTGACAATTTACCCCTTCATGTCACAAGCTGTAGACTTGCCTACAGCTCAACTGCCTGTCCAGTACAAAGGCTGGTCAGGAATGTGGACTTTTGCAGTCTATGACAATTATCCTATCCCCATGCTACTGGGGGAAGACTTGGCCAACCAGGTGAGGCGGGCCAAGAGAGTGGGAATGGTTACACGTAGCCAAACCAGGCAAGCTTCCAGACCCATTCCTGTTCCTGAACCGTCCACAGATGCCCCGTCTGGGTTACCAGAGACCCAGACAGAGGTAGTGGACCCGGATTCCATGCCAACCACTGAAACAGCCACAACACCTCCAGTCCCCGGCCCAGAACTGGAACAGCAACCAGCACCAGCAAGTGCAACCACATCTTCAAACTCAAAGCCAGAGGGCGCCAGCGAGCCAAAACTGGCAGAAGCAACAGACAGCCATACCCAAAAGGCTCAGCCAGAGCCTGAAATAACCTCAGGTGCACCAGCGGAAAGCGGTTCACCAGCACCAGAAACAACCCCATCACCTACATTGCTTCCAGAGGGACCAAGCCCAAGTCCACAGTCTGAGAAAGAACTGGTGACCCCAGCCTCAAGGGAACAGTTCCAGACTGAGCAGGAAGCAGATGACAGCCTTCAGAAAGCTTGGGCGGCGGCACGGAGCACCCCACTGCCTCTCAGCTCTTCTAATCAATCCCGGTTTGTTATAAACCAAGGACTTTTATACAAGGAAATTCTTTCTGGTGGACACCGGGAAGAATGGCAGCCGCAAAAACAGTTGGTGGTTCCAACTAAGTACCGGGGGAAGCTCTTAAGCTTAGCCCATGATCATCCCAGTGGCCATGCTGGGGTAAACAGAACCAAGGACCGGTTGGGGAAGTCCTTCCACTGGGAGGGGATGGGCAAGGACGTTGCCAAGTATGTCCGGTCTTGTAAGGTATGCCAAAGAGTGGGAAAGCCTCAAGACCAGGTCAAGGCCCCTCTCCAGCCACTCCCCATAATTGAGGTCCCATTTCAGCGAGTAGCTGTGGACATTCTGGGCCCTTTCCCAAAAAAGACGCCCAGAGGAAAGCAGTACATACTGACTTTAGTGGACTTTGCTACCCGATGGCCGGAGGCAGTAGCTCTAGGCAACACCAGGGCTAACTCTGTGTGCCTGGCCCTAACAGACATCTTTGCCAGGGTAGGTTGGCCCTCCGACATCCTTACAGATTCAGGGTCTAATTTCTTGGCAGGGACCATGGAAAAACTGTGGGAAATTCATGGGGTGAATCACTTGGTTGCCACCCCGTACCACCATCAAACCAATGGCCTGGTGGAAAGGTTCAATGAAACTTTGGGGGCCATAATACGAAAATTCATCAACGGATTCTCCAATAATTGGGACCTAGTGTTGCAGCAGTTGCTGTTTGCCTACAGGGCTGTACCACATCCCAGTTTAGGGTTTTCACCATTTGAACTTGTGTATGGTCACGAGGTTAAGGGACCATTACAGTTGGTAAAGCAGCAATGGGAGGGGTTTACGCCTTCTCCAGGAACTAACATTCTGGACTTTGTAAGCAACCTACAAAGCACCCTCCGACACTCTTTAGCCCTTGCTAGAGAGAACCTAAAGGATGCTCAAAAAGAGCAAAAGGCCTGGTATAACAGACATGCCAGAGAACGTTCCTTCAAGGTAGGAGACCAGGTTATGGTCTTGAAGGCGCAACAGGCCCATAAGATGGAAGCATCATGGGAAGGGCAATTCATGGTCCAAGAGCGCCTGGAAACTGTAAACTACCTCATAGCATTTCCCAATTCCTCACTAAAGCCTAAAGTGTACCATGTTAATTCTCTCAAGCCTTTCTATTCCAGAGACTTACAGGTTTGTCAGTTTACAGTCCAGGGAGATGATGCTGAGTGGCCTGACGGTGTCTACTATAACGGAAAAAAAGACGGTGGCGTGGAAGAAGTGAACCTCTCAACCACCCTGGAACGTCTGCAGTGGCGACAAATCAAGGAGCTGTGCACTAGCTTCGCCCCATTGTTCTCAGCCACCCCAGGACGGACTGAACGGGCATACCACTCCATTGATACAGGTAATGCTCACCCAATCAGAACCCCACCCTACCGGGTGTCTCCTCATGCCCAAGCTGCTATAGAACGGGAGATCCAAAACATGCTACAAATGGGTATAATCCGCCTATCTACCAGTGCATGGGCATCTCCAGTGGTTCTGGTACCCAAACCAGATGGGGAAATACGCTTTTGCGTGAACTACCGTAAGCTAAATGCGGTAACTCATCCGAACAACTATCCAGTGCCACGCACCGATTAGCTATTGGAGAAGTTGGAACGTGCCCAGTTCATCTCTACAATAGACTTAACCAAGGGGTACTGGCAAGTACCGCTAGATGAACCTGCCAAGGAGAGGTCAGCATTCGTCACCCATGCGGGGGTGTATGAATTCAATGTCCTTCCTTTCGGCCTTCGAAATGCACCCGCCACCTTCCAGAGGCTGGTAGATGGTCTACTAGCTGGACTGGGAGAATTTGCAGTTGCCTACCTCGATGATGTGGCCATTTTTTCAGATTCCTGGCCCGAACACCTACTACACCTGGAAAAGGTCTTTAAGCGCATCAGGCAGGCCGGACTAACTGTTAAGGCCAAAAAGTGTCAAATAGGCCAAAACAGAGTGACTTACCTGGGGCACCAGGTGGGTCGAGGAACCATAAACCCCCTGCAGGCCAAGGTGAATGCTATCCAAAAGTGGCCTGTCCCAAGGTCAAAGAAACAGGTCCAATCCTTCTTAGGCTTGGCCGGATACTACAGGCGATCTGTACCACACTACAGCCAAATCGCTGCCCCATTGACCGACCTGACCAAAAAGACCCAGCCAAATGCCGTTAAGTGAACTGATGAGTGTCAAAAGGCCTTTACCCAGCTTAAGGCGATGCTCATGTCTGACCCTGTGCTCAGGGCCCCGGACTTTGACAAGCCATTCCTAGTAACCACGGACGCATCTAAGCGTAGTATAGGAGCAGTGCTCATGCAGGAAGCAACAGATCACAACTTCCATCCTGTCGTGTTTCTCAGTAAAAAACTGTCTAAAAGGAAAAGTCACTGGTCAGTCAGTAAAAAGGAATGCTATGCCATTGTGTACGCCCTGAAAAAGCTACGCCCATATGTTTGGGGACGGCGGTTCCAACTACAAACTGACCATGCTGCACTAAAGTGGCTTCATACTGCCAAGGGGAACAACAAGAAACTTCTTCGTTAAAGTTTAGCTCTCCAAAATTTTAATTTTGAAATTCAACACATCACAGGAGCTTCTAACAAAGTTGCTGATGCACTCTCCCGTAAAAGTTTCCCAAAATTCAGTAGTTAAAAAGTCTTCTTAAAATGTAAAAGTCTGTTAGTTATATACTTAGTAGTATATGTAAAGGTGCATGTGTTGTAGTAATCTGTTTATTTTAAAGTTCTAGAAGGAAATCGCCGCCAGTGAGCTTCCCCACTGTCTGCAATTTGGGGGGCGTGTCATAAACAGATACCTAAGAGTTAATGTCTCTTTCACCTGAAGCACCTGACCAGAGAACCAATCAGAAAACCGGATTTTTTCAACTTTGGGTGGAGGGAATTTTGTGTCTGAGGTCTTTGTTTTCTGTCTGCCTGCTGTCTCTGAGCTTTGGAGAAGTAGTTTTACTTTCTAATCTTCTGTTTCTAAGTGTAAGGACAAAGAGATCAGATAGTAAGTTATATGGTTTCTTTTCTTTGGTATTTGCATGAATATAAGTGCTGGAGTGCTTTAATTTGTATTCTTTTTGAATAAGGCTGTTTATTCATATTTCTTTTAAGCAATTAACCCTGTATTTTGTCACCTTAATACAGAAAGACCATTTGTATGTATTTTTCTTTCTTTTTTATATAAAGCTTTCTTTTAAGACCTGTTGGAGTTTTTCTTTACTTCAGGAAAATTGAGTCTGCACTCACCAGGGAATTGGTGGGAGGAAGAAATCAGGGGGAGATCTGTGTGTGTTGGATTTGCTAGCCTGATTTGGCATTCCCTCTGGGTGAAGAGGAAAGTGCTTTTGTTTCCAGAACTGGAAACGGAGAGGGGGAGTCACTCTGTTTGGATTCACAGAGCTTGTGTCTGTGTAACTCTCCAGGAGCACCTGGAGGGGGGAAGGGAAAAAGGATTATTTCCCTTTGTTGTGAGACTCAAGGGATTTGGGTCTTGGGGTCCCCAGGGAAGGTTTTTCAGGGGGACCAGAGTGCCCCAAAACACTCTAATTTTTTGGGTGGTGGCAGCAAGTACCAGGTCCAAGCTGGTAACTAAGCTTGGAGGTTTTCATGCTAACCCCCATATTTTTGACGCTAAGGTCCAAATCTGGGATAAGGTTTATGATAGGGTCCCCTGGGAAGGTTTTGGGGGGACCAGAGGGTATCAGGCCCTAAAAATTCCTGATTGGTGTCAGCCTATCAGATCTAAGCCGGTAATTAAGCTTAGGGGAATTCATGCTAGTACCCATATGTTGGACGCTAAGGTCCAGAATTGGGAATTATACTTGACAACTTCTGAAAAGTTGCCAACCCCTGAGCTAGATTAATAAATTCATATAGAAAAGTCTATAACCAGATATACAAGAACTTCACCACACTGACCAGGTCATATAAAGTGTTCAAAAATTATTATATCTCAGTACTCTTTTAGATTATTATATAGCAGCTCCATGTTTGCCACAATCCTAATCCCAAACACCTTACGATCAAATAAAAGCAGCATATGAAGAAAGTAGAATGACAGACAATCAAACATATTTTATATATGCTTACCATTTAAGAAAAAAAATTGGCATTACATAAAAAATTTCAACATTCCTGTCTCTCAGCTGAACCATCATATATTCGCTGATTTCTTGCAGTTATTGAGCAGATGCTGGTTAACTGCACTAATCAGTATAGTATCTTGGTTCCAAATACAGGAAGTTTAATCTTCATTGGAAGTCTAGTAGGGCTATATTCTCTGCTTCAACCTCAGAAAGGATTTTAGATTCTGAGATTTTATTTACCCCTTCTCCATCTTGCCAGCCAGTGTCACAAGATCTTTTGAGAAAAGTCTAACATAAATAGCAAGTGTGTGGACTGGTTTCTAACAGAGACAAGATTTGAGTTCATCCTGATCTTCTGTGATAGAGAATTCCACAGGCATCCTTCATCTAAAATGATTCTGCTACGGCTCTGACATGTTTTGTAATTTCAAACAGACCATTGAGGTTGGCTCCTAAAAAGAACAGGAGTACTTGTGGCACCTTAGAGACTAACAAATTTATTTGAGCATATGCTTTCGTGGGCTACAGCCCACTTCTTCGGACACACAGAATGGAATATATATTGAGGAGATATATATACACATACAGAGAGCATGAAAAGGTGGGAGTTGTCTTATCAACTAAGAAAGGCCAATTAAGTAAGAAAAAACTTTTGAAGTGATAATCAAGATAGCCCAGTACAGACAGTTTGGTCCCGGTTTCCTTTGCCTGGGTGGGTGTGAAGGATTGGTATTGTATGGTCATGTAGCAAACCTCTAAACAAGTGGCTGTGGCCTTTCCTGATTTGGGATTTTCTTGTCTTATGGCTTCTCAAACCAATTGGAACAGAGATCAAGTAGGGAATAGAGAGTATGAATTTGTTATCTTTTTACTTTATAGATAGTTCCTGTCAGACATCGTATTCTTGGTTCTAGACAGATTTTGACTGCTGGGATATGCTGTTAGTAATATTGTAATTCCTGACACGGGATATATCTACTGTAGCCAATTTCTTGAATACTACATTACCGTTTTGTTTGGCTAGCAGTTCTTGTTTTCAATGGTGATGGGGACTTTTAGACAGTGTGGGGTAATCCAATGAGTTGCCAAGCATGAAAGTTACCTTCTCTGTTTAGATATCTTTCCTGTGACCTGTAAGTCAGATAGTCCCTTGTGCTGAAGGTGCTTTCTACCATCAGCCTAACAGACTGAAACTATGTTGTCAGTTTCAGATCCAGATTACTAAAATAAAAAAAACCAACCCATAGGCATAGAAGATGGACACACTAAGCCTACAGGGCCCAGCATTAGTAGTGGCCAGAGGAACTATACATGCCTGTAGCAATGTGGGACTCACCCTTGCCGCACCTCCTGCTGGTCTTTTCCAGGAATTAGCTCGTCCAGCCTCTGGAGAGCCCTCTGCAGGCTGGTGTCCTGCTGCCACTTGGCCCCCATGTCCTTCCCAGACCTGGTGCCCCGTTATCAAGAGTGCTTCCCCCTGGCCATACACTCCTCAGTCTCAGGGTCTCCCCTTCCCAGGGAACCCCCACTCACTATCCCCACCTTGCCTCAGTATAAGGCTACTGCCAGTCATCACCTAGCTTACTCGTCACCACTAAGGTTGGGTTTGGACCTGCTGCCTTTGCCTACCCCACGGCTGCCCTCTGCAACCCCCAGTACTCGTTGGCCTTGTGCTAGGCAGCAGTCTTGGGATTTCCAGGCTGGAGCCTCCCTGGCTCCTCTGCCTTTCCCCAGTCCTGCTCCACTCAGGTACTGTGCTCAGGTCCCTGCAGCCAGGTCCCTCCCTCTCAGAAGCTAGAGGGAGTCTCTCTCTGGCTTCTGGCCCCAGCCTTCTTATAGGACCAGCTGTGGCCTGATTGGGGCGTGGCACCAGCTGTGGCTGCTTCCCTCAATCAACCTAGCTTTTCCTTCTCTGCCACAGCCCTCTCCCCGGGCTGTTTTATGCCTTTTAAGGCAGGAGCGGGTGACCAACTCGCTACAATGCCACTTCATACTGGAGGGGAAAATGAAATTAACAGAAAATAGAACACTGAGAATTTGACCCTGTATTTACCCAGCAGTGGCCATTAACACATTCGTACACACTATCAAAGAAAAACACCAGTCAGTCACGTTTAAGAGTAAATGCTTTTAACTGAAAGCATAACTGTGTATGGTCAGTGCAATTTCTAGTGGAGATATGTTAATAACAACAAATGCCTACTAGTCAGTTTAATCAGAGGTCAAGGACTGATTAACCTTCCCTCTCACCTCTGGGAGTATGGGGTCCCTCCAACTAACAAATAAGGTCCTTCAGTGCCATGGGAAGAGGTGTTTGCAATGCTGCTGCTCAAGCTATACTTATTCTGCGGGTTAATATAAGCTTTCAAGTTTCTAAGGCTGTCAATCCATTACCTTTCCTGAGCTTTAAATTCATTCTATGAAAGAAAAAATAATCAAACCTTGTCTAGCTGTCCTTGTTGGAAAATTAGAATCCCCCTGATTGGTTTGAAAATCCTTCTAGAAGATCAGTTTAGCTATAATCTACAGTACACACAATATAAAGCAGAGTCCCTGAACCTGACCTAAGTAGTGCACAATAAAAGTTTATTGAACAGCTGCTAGTACAACCATTTGGAAAGCATCTTGCATAAGAAAAAGGAGACATGCTGTCTGAGGCCTGGTCTACACTAAAAGGTTAGGTTGACCCAGCTACATCACTCAGGGGTGTGAAAAATCCACATCCCTGAGCAATGTATTAAGCCAACTTAACCTTAGTGTAGACAGTGCTAGGTCTATGGAAGAATTCTTCCATCTCTCAGGGAGGTGCAATTACATATGTTGACAGGAGAACCCCCCGCACTACTGTAGTGGTATGCACAGTAAGGCATTACAGTGATGCAGCTGCAGAGCTACAGCTGTGCCACTGTAGCGTTTCAAGTGTAGAAAAACCCTGAGTATGATCACTTTCTCAAAATTATAGGTGAAACCCTACTAATTCTTGAGTTTCCGTTTTTCTAATTAATAGAAAGCTTATGTGGCATCTTCAACAAGGATTTTATAACACTCCACATTAAAGAAAAAGGGGTATCTATACAAAGTTCTCAGCTTAGATGACAGGTGGCTATAGAGTGCTAATGCTTGATGAAAATGCTGCAGTGACAGCATTTAAACAGTCTTGAACTTGACATGATCTAGTTCAGTGTTTCTCAACCTGGGGGCACTCAGAGGTGTTCCAGGGGGTTCATCAAACTCATCTAGATCAGTGTTTCTCAACCTGGGGGTTGCAGCTCCCAGTGGGGTCATGGGACAGGTGTGTGGGGGCGGGGGGGTGGCAAGTGCAGGGCTGGCATTAGAGGATGGCAAGTAGGGCAAATGCTTGAGGTTCCATGCTATAGGGGCCCAGTGAATCTACGTTACATGCTTCAGCCCCGCTGTCTGGGGCTCTGGCTTTCGACAAGGCTCACAAGTGAAAAATAGGCTCAAATTATGAAATGTAAGAACAATATCTACATTCCAATCAATTTATTGTTTACTTTCTCATTTTTGCCAAATAATTAAACAACTTTTCAGTAACAGCAGCAAAGAATCCTGTGGCACCTTATAGACTAACAGATGTTTTGGAGCATGAGCTTTCGTGGGTGAATACCCACTTCCTCAGATGCATGTAATGGAAATATCCAGGGGCAGGTATATATATGTGTGCTAGCAAGCAAGCTAGAGATAACGAGGTCAGTTCAATCAGGGAGGATGGGGCCCTGTTCTAGCAGTTGAGGTGTGAAAACCAAGAGAGGAGAAACTGGTTCTGTAATTGGCAAGCCATTCACAGTCTTTGTTCAATCCTGAGCTGATGGTGTCAAATTTGCAGATGAACTGAAGCTCAGCAGTTTCTCTTTGAAGTCTGGTCCTGAAGTTTTTTTGCTGCAGGATGGCCACCTTAAGGTCTGCTATAGTGTGGCCAGGGAGGTTGAAGTGCTCTCCTACAGGTTTTTGTATATTGCCATTCCTAATGTCTGATTTGTGTCCATTTATCCTTTTCCGTAGAGACTGTCCAGTTTGGCCGATGTACATAGCAGAGGGGCATTGCTGGCATATGATGGCGTATATTACATTGGTGGATGTGCAGGTGAATGAACCAGTGATGGTGTGGCTGATCTGGTTAGGTCCTGTGATGGTGTCGCTGGTGTAGATATGTGGGCAGAGTTGGCATCGAGGTTTGTTGCATGGATTGGTTCCTGAGCAAGAGTTATTATGGTGTGGTGTGCAGTTCCTGGTGAGAATATGTTTCAGGTTGGCAGGTTGTCTGTGGGCAAGGATTGGCCTGCCACCCAAGGCCTGTGAAAGTGTGGGATCATTGTCCAGGATGGGTTGTAGATCCTTGATGATGCGTTGGAGGGGTTTTAGCTGGGGGCTGTATGTGATGGCCAGTGGAGTCCTGTTGGTTTCTCTCTTGGGTTTGTCTTGCAGTAGGAGGCTTCTGGGTATACGTCTGGCTCTGTTGATCTGTTTCCTTATTTCCTCGTGCGGGTATTGTAGTTTTGAGAATGCTTGGTGGAGATTTTGTAGGTGTTGGTCTCTGTCTGAGGGGTTAGAGCAGATGCGGTTGTACCTCAGTGCTTGGCTGTAGACAATGGATCGTGTGATGTGCCCGGGGTGGAAGCTGGAGGCATGAAGGTAGGCATGGCGGTTGGTGGGTTTTCGATATAGGGTGGTGTTAATGTGACCATCACTTATTTGCACCGTGGTGTCAAGAAAGTGGACCTCCCGTGTAGATTGATCCAGGCTGAGGTTGATGGTGGGGTGGAAGCTGTTGAAATCATGGTGGAATTTTTCAAGAGTCTCCTTCCCATGGGTCCAGATGATGAAGATGTCATCAATGTAGCGTAGATAGAGAAGGGGTGTGAGTGGACGAGAGCTGAGGAAGCGTTGTTCCAAGTCGGCCATGAAGATATTGGCATATTGTGGGGCCATGCGGGTGCCCATAGCAGTGCCACTGATCTGGAGATATAGATTGTCATCAAATTTGAAATAGTTGTGTGTAAGTATAAAGGCACAGAGCTCAGCAGCCAGTTGTGCTGTGGCATCATCAGGGATAGTGTTCCTGACAGCTTGTATTCCATCTGTGTGTGGGATGTTTGTGTAGAGAGCCTCTACATCCATGGTGGCTAGGATGGTGTTTTCTGGGAGGTCACCAATGCATTGTAGTTTCCTCAGGAAATCAGTGGTGTCGCGGAGATAGCTGGGAGTGCTGGTGGCATAGGGTCTGAGCAGAGAGTCCATATATCCAGATAGTCCTTCAGTGAGAGTGCCAATGCCCGAGATGATGGGGCGTCCAGGATTTCCGGGTTTGTGGATCTTGGGTAGTAGATAGAATAACCCTGGTCGGGGCTCTAGGGGTATGTTGATTTCTTCTGGTGTTAGTGTAGGGAGTGTCCTGAGTAGATGCTGTAGTTTCTTAGTGTATTCCTCAGTGGGATCTGAGGGAAGTGGCCTGTAGAATTTGGTATTGGAGAGTTGTCTGGCTGCCTCCTTTTGATAGTCAGACCTGTTCATGATGACAATGGCACCTCCTTTATCAGCCTCTTTGATGATAATGTCAGGGTGGTTTCTGAGGCTGTGGATGGCATTGCGTTCTGCACGACTTAGGTTGTGAGGCAAGCGATGTTGTTGTTCCACGATTTCTGCCTGTGCACGCCGGCGGAAGCATTCAATGTATAGGTCCAGGCTGTCATTTCGACCCTCAGGAGGAGTCCATGTGGAGTTCTGTTAGTCTATAAGGTGCCACAGGATTCTTTGCTGCTTTTACAGATCCAGACTAACACGGCTACCCTCTGATACTTGACACCATGCAAGGCACTGCATTTAGCCGTATAGAATGGAAATCCATCAACCTCATGAAGAAACTTGCACAAATACAGACAGATATCATCTTCCTTTCCAAATGCAAACGGATGGACATCATACCAAATGGACTAAAGGTAAAAAATCCACTGTTATCTACATACTACACAGACCACAGTGAGAGATTATGTCATACTCTATCAAAAAAACTGAGGAACCACCTGATCAGCATCCTATACAGCAAACAGGAAAACATCAAAAAAGAGCTCTCCAACGTGGAGACTCTCATTAATAACCAAACTTCTATACAAACGGACTTCACTAGAATAAGACAGGAGATCTACATTACTCACTTCACCTCTCTTCAAAGGAAAAAGGACTGTAAGCTGTCTAAACTCCTACCTGCCACATGGGGCCACAACAGTGGTACCCCTAACCCACCCAGCAATATCGTCAATCTATCCAACTACACACTCAGCCCAGAAGAAAAGTCTGTCCTATCTCGGGGACTCTCTTTCTGCCCTGCCACCCCCACCAACATGATACAGTTCTGTGGCGATCTGGAAGCCTACTTTCGCCGTCTCCGACTCAAAGAATACTTCCAGGACAACACTGAACAGTGCACTGATACACGGGTGCCCTCCCACCAACAGCACAAGAAAAAGAACTCCACATGGACTCCTCCTGAGGGTCGAAATGACAGCCTGGACCTATACATTGAATGCTTCCGCCGGCGTGCACAGGCAGAAATCGTGGAACAACAACATCGCTTGCCTCACAACCTAAGTCGTGCAGAACGCAATGCCATCCACAGCCTCAGAAACCACCCTGACATTATCATCAAAGAGGCTGATAAAGGAGGTGCCATTGTCATCATGAACAGGTCTGACTATCAAAAGGAGGCAGCCAGACAACTCTCCAATACCAAATTCTACAGGCCACTTCCCTCAGATCCCACTGAGGAATACACTAAGAAACTACAGCATCTACTCAGGACACTCCCTACACTAACACCAGAAGAAATCAACATACCCCTAGAGCCCCGACCAGGGTTATTCTATCTACTACCCAAGATCCACAAACCCGGAAATCCTGGACGCCCCATCATCTCGGGCATTGGCACTCTCACTGAAGGACTATCTGGATATATGGACTCTCTGCTCAGACCCTATGCCACCAGCACTCCCAGCTATCTCCGCGACACCACTGATTTCCTGAGGAAACTACAATGCATTGGTGACCTCCCAGAAAACACCATCCTAGCCACCATGGATGTAGAGGCTCTCTACACAAACATCCCACACACAGATGGAATACAAGCTGTCAGGAACACTATCCCTGATGATGCCACAGCACAACTGGCTGCTGAGCTCTGTGCCTTTATACTTACACACAACTATTTCAAATTTGATGACAATATATATCTCCAGATCAGTGGCACTGCTATGGGCACCCGCATGGCCCCACAATATGCCAATATCTTCATGGCCGACTTGGAACAACGCTTCCTCAGCTCTCGTCCACTCACACCCCTTCTCTATCTACGCTACATTGATGACATCTTCATCATCTGGACCCATGGGAAGGAGACTCTGGAAAAATTCCACCATGATTTCAACAGCTTCCACCCCACCATCAACCTCAGCCTGGATCAATCTACACGGGAGGTCCACTTTCTTGACACCACGGTGCAAATAAGTGATGGTCACATTAACACCACCCTATATCGAAAACCCACCAACCGCCATGCCTACCTTCATGCCTCCAGCTTCCACCCCGGGCACATCACACGATCCATTGTCTACAGCCAAGCACTGAGGTACAACCGCATCTGCTCTAACCCCTCAGACAGAGACCAACACCTACAAAATCTCCACCAAGCATTCTCAAAACTACAATACCCGCACGAGGAAATAAGGAAACAGATCAACAGAGCCAGACGTATACCCAGAAGCCTCCTACTGCAAGACAAACCCAAGAGAGAAACCAACAGGACTCCACTGGCCATCACATACAGCCCCCAGCTAATTTCCATTACATGCATCTGAGGAAGTGGGTATTCACCCACGAAAGCTCATGCTCCAAAACATCTGTTAGTCTATAAGGTGCCACAGGATTCTTTGCTGCTTTTACAGATCCAGACTAACATGGCTACCCTCTGATACTTTTCAGTAACAGTGTGCTGTGATTCAAAATAAGACATAAAAAGACAAAGTAAGCAAGCAGTTTTTAAGTGAGCTGAAACTTAGGGTACGCAAGACAAATCTGACTCCTGAAAGGGTACAGTAGTCTGGAAAGGTTGAGAACCACTGATTTAGTATAATCAGAGGGAAAAAATATTTTTCTTTATTCTTCAGCAACAGTCTGCAGCAATAAACTAACTTTCTACTAAAGAAAGATCGCCAGGAAATGAAAGGAAAGGTGTTAAAAGCCATCTTTATGATAAGTGTACACATAAAAGAATTTATGAGAAAAGGAATGACCTAAGAATTTTCAGAGACATCAAAATAGCTCAAAACGGTAGATGAATGACCAATATTACTCCTGGGGGGATTCTCCTCTGATGCAGGGGCGCAGAATTCATAGGGCCGGCATTTTAATGTGTCCCCCACGCAACAAAATACCAAAAACCTGTCAGGGGACACGTGCATCTTCCCCAGCAGCACATCTGTTCCAACGTGCCTAGAGCAGCCTCAGAGATGGGAGAGGGTAGCTAGGCATGTGTGCCTGTGTGACATGGGGGTCTGGACTGAGCATACGTGCGTGCCAGTGACTTACTTCTGGGGGGATCCTGCAGGACTGCATGGCCGCAGCAAAAAATGCCCCTGCACCATACACATTTCCCACTTTTCCCTGCAGAAAACAGCAGGGAAGCTGCGCGGGGGTGGCATGTGTGCAGTTTCTTAGGGGGGATTGCCCCCCAAGCAGAAGCAAGGCATGGGAGGGCACACAGGGTTAACAAGCCACTGCCCCCTCCCTCCTGCAAAGGCAGAGCTGCCCAGCTAGGGGGCTGACTCTGCAGCTGAACGTTGGGTCGTAGTGCCAGTTGTGCTCCCCCTTCTGTGTTCTGGCAGCTTTCCTATTTTCTGTGGAACAGTGAGTGCCTGCAGTGGGACTGGGTAAGGGGGGTGGGGGAAATGAGGGAAGAGGGTGGGGGGGAGAGGCAGTGGGATGGGAATGTGGGAGCGGGGGGAGGAGGGTGGCGAAGAAAAGGGGATAGAGGAATCACGGGGGGAAGCAGGATCTCAGCATGCAGCGTCCCCTCAACAGCAGCTGGGGATCACCATTAAGCAGGCCCATCGAACTCTCACCCTGACAAACCCTACCTCCCTATACCTGGACCAATCTGACAAGCCCCCCCACACCCAGACCCCCACTCCACTGAGCCCTAATCAGTTGCACCTGGACCCCCACCCCATCAAGCCACACACCCCCAGCACCCGGACCCGCCGCAAGCTCCCACACCCAGATGCCCCTGCCAAGCCCTGTCTCCCTACACCCAGATCCCCCGCTGAACCCAACCACCATCATCCGGATCCCCTGCAGAGTCCCATTGCCCCTGCACTCGGAACCGCCCAAAGAGCCTCCGTGCATCCAGATCTCCCACTGAGCTGTTCACACCCAGACTGCCCCACAGAGAAACCTATCACCCCACATCTGGATCCTGCCACATTAAGCCCCTCCACACTTGGATCCTGCTGGGCTGAGCCTGCCTACCCACACCTGGTGCACCTGGGTGTTTCTGGGGCAGACCCAGTTCTTGTACTGCGTCAGGGTCAGGTGCAGGCTCACTGCTGAGTCCCTGTACTGGGAAAAGTGAGGGCTTCAGGGTGATCTCCCACCTCAGTGCAGCTAGTGGCCTCTGCTCCCCACTGCCATGCTGGAGCCACATTTATTTATTGACAAATAACATTTGCAGAATTTTGCAGAATTTTAAAATATTGTGCGCATAATTTTTTTGGCACATAATTCCCTCAGGAGTAAAATATAGCAGGAAAGACTATGAATGTAATGCACTGTAAGAAAAATAAAGTCAAAATTCCTGTGAATGTAACAGCTGTAATACTTTTCTAATATCTGCCAAAACTCCCAAATGCTGACAGTTAGAGTCATAGAAGCATAGAACATCAGGGTTGGAAGGGACCTCAGGAGGTCATTTAGTCCAACCCCCTGCTCAAAGCAGGACCAATCTCCAGACAGATTTTTGCCCCAGTTCCCTAAATGGCCCCCTCAAAGACTGAACTCACAACCCAATGCTCAAGCCACTGAGCTATCCCTCCCCGCAACCCGGTGCTGACAGCGATTTCTAAGTTGAAGCCTCACTCGTGATCTCAGGATAGAACTCTCAAATGTTTGAGACACATTTGAGAGTTCTATCATGAGATCACGAGTGAGGCATAATAATGAGTGCGGATCATGAGCGAGGATAATAATAAAAAATTGCCTCCAATGGCATTGATTCTATTTTTATTACATATATTATAGCTGGGAACTTCTATGCTAAATGCTAATTCTCATTCATGTAAATGATGCCTTCAAATCTCTCTTAAGAATAATATATTACCATAACTCCTTTCAATTTATTGAGCTCTTTCTACTTACGGGATATTATACACAAACATCTCGGGTAAGTTGAAGCAAGTTATGTTAAAATTTTATGGATCATTCAAAGGACTATTTATGTTTGCCTTTTTATTTACTGTAAAATGTTGGCATTAAAGTTCATCAAACAAAAATAAAACGGTCAGTCACTCTTGCTTTTCTTACTTACCTCTTCCCTTTTTTGTCCCTCTTTCCGTTCCTTCTACATTGAGTATCATTGCTTTCATCTTTTTAAGTACACTTTCTTTTCCTTTCACTTCTCTTTACTGCTGCACTCCTACTAATTTTTTCATACTTAAAATACTGCCAACTGCAAACCTTAAAAAATCAGTAGTCAGACCTCAAAATACAAATTTGGCTTAAAAATAACGAAATATGAGGTTTGTTTTATTTGCCTCTGGCTTCTGAGCCCTTAGGGTATATTTGTGTCACCTTTTCAGGGTTTTCTCTGCAAACACAAAGCCTAAAAATTACTTTAAAAAACAAAAAAAAACAAAAGAAACCAAAAAAAACCACCACCAGCCCTTCTCCCCCCAAAATTCTCACAAACAATCACTTCACTATAGAAGCTGGGTCATGAAGAAAAATGACAAATATGTTGATACTTGCAATAAAATCATAATTCAGCAACACTACTTTCCCTTCCTAGTCTTCCTTATCCCTAGATTCTCGCTCTCCCATATATCCTATACTCTCATACACCCCGAAGCATGTACACAGTACCACATATGCACACAATCCTAATATTCATATCTAGGGCCCTACCAAATTCACGGCCATGAAAAATGCTTCACGGAACGTGAAATCTTGTCTCTTGCCATAAAATCTGGTCTTTTGTGTGCTTTTACCCTATACTACATAGATTTCATGGGGGAGACCAGGGTTTCTCAAATAGGGGGTCCTGATCCAAAAATGGAGTTGAAGGGGGGTTTATTTTAGGGGGGCTGCAGTATTGCCACCCTTACTTCTGCACTGCCTTCAGAGCTGGGCAGCCAGAGAGCGGCGGCTGCTGACTGAGGGTCCAGCTCTGTTGGCAGCAGTGCAGAAGAAGCTCTCCAGCTGCCCAGCTCTGAAGGTAGCACCGCCACCAGCAGCAGTGCAGAAGTAAGGGTACCAATACCATACCATGCGACCCTTACTTCCGTGCTGCTGCCTTCAGAGCTGGGTGGCCAGAGTTTGGTGGCTGCTGATTGATGGCCCAGCTCTGCACACAGCAGCACTAAAGAAAGAGTGGCAATATCATACCGTGCCATCCTTCTGGTCTGCCGCTGCCACCGCTCTGCCAGCTGCCCAGCTCTGAAGGTAGCACTGTCACAAGCAGCAATGCAGAAGTCAGGGTGGCAATACCACGACCATTCCCCCCCGCAACTCCTTGTTGGATCAGGACCCTTACAATTACACCATGAAATTTCAGATTTAAATAGCTGAAATCATGAAATTTAAGATTTTTAAAATCCTATGACCGTGAAATAGACCAAAATGGACTGCAAATTTGGTAGGGTACTATTCATATCCATTCCCACACTTGCACAGCTGTACAAATTTCTAACTAGTAGTCCATTCCCACTGTCATTGCAATGGCTAGAGGATGGGCATTTCATGAAGATGTTACCTGATCCCCACAGATCTGTGAGGATAGACAGGTGTTGGCTATCACACTGCCCTTACAGACTAGCCTTGTAACCCACTGAAAACGGCCCAAACAAATAAACAAATGCCTATGCTTGGTTGTACGGAGTCAATAATTAACATTTGTAAAGAAGTCTGAAATCCTGTGATGAAAAGATTACTATAAAACTGCAAAGTACTTTGCACACAGCCATAAAATACTCAATTAAATATCAATTCAAGTACTTGATTTACAGAAACATACTTGTTCTTGCACTCCTAATTTGTACACTCATATACTGCATGTGTACACTATCTGTATGCATAAATGTCCAATTAGATACCTAACTAATCATTTGTGCTTGCAAATACCTGATTTGCACTCACATTTAAGGTAGCTAGCTGTACACATAAATCAGGTCCTAAAAATATGATGCCGTTATTAAAGGAAAAAAGAATGATTTTCTACTCTTCTATTGATTTATCATTCATATCTTCAGCTCCTTCTTTAATATCCTTTACATACTTTTATTACTCTATATAAACTCAGTTATTTTTCCTAAGTCCTCAAACTCCTTTTCATACCTTTACATCAGACCTTTAAAGAAAGATGAGGACAGCTTTGAATGTTATGTAACTGCCAGAAGAAGAGAGAGCCTTTGTAAGGAGATGACCAAAGGATGCTAAATATTGCTGATTTTCAGATCACAAATATTCTGAACATTTATTAATCTTATTCCAATTACTTTATTTATATTTTGTGAGCATTAAGTAATACCCGTGAACTAAGAACAATCTGATTATATAGTGAATAATTATGGTTACCTGGAATAGCTTCATGTGCTGTCAAAACCACACTTATAATAGGATTTTTAGCTCCTGAAATCTGGTCGCCTTCCTTTGTGGATAGAGTTTTCTCAGTTTTCTGAATCCGTGGCCTCTTCGGAGTTTTTTCTCGCTCATCTTCCTTCCTGTCAAGGTCAACGTCAGAATCATTACCTAAAGAGCAAACATCAAAAAGAACATAACTATATACAAGTGAAATGTTGTTATATATTTACACCCTGGAAAGAATTGGGAGATACTTAATGTAACTATATGTATTAAGGAAAGTAGATTTAAAAATAAAAGGTGGGATTTTCAAAAGCACATGAGTGATTTAGGAGCATAAGTCCCTCTTAGAGTTATGTGTATTCTTAAATCACACAGGCACTTTTGAAAATCCCACCAAAAGGTTTGTGAAACTTGATGACTTTGTGAGCTAGCGAACAGGGGACCGCAAACAGGGGCGTTTGAGAGAGGGTGAAGGAGATCCCCCTGCTGAACAAACAAGGTGCAAGTACTAACCTTGGGGTGAGTGACTTTGTTTGACTCTTTGTGTTTTTCTTTTTCTATCAGGTTATTTAAGTTACAGGGTCAACTGGGATTGTGTGTTTGAGGACTGTTGGAGCCTTTGTTCTCTTGATCAACCTCAATCAGCCTTGTGATCACCCTCCCCCTGTGTGATTAACGAGGGGGTAGGGCTGACCTAGGAGGGAAGGCCTTAAAAGCAACAGGTTTCAGCATGGTAGCCGTGTTAATCTCTAATAGCAAAACAATGAGGAGCACTTGTGGCACCTTAGAGACTAACACATTTACTTGGGCATAAGCTTTCGTGGGCTAAAACTCACTTCATCAAATGCATGGAGCTGAAAAAAACAGTAGGCAGGTATATACACACAGTACATGAAAAGATGCCTTACTAAGTGGAGGGTCAATGCTAATGAGACAATTGAAAAAGTGGAGTTGGCTATTCTCAGCAATAGAATACCAAGGGAGGAAAAATCACTTTTGCATTGGTAATGAGGCCAAAGTAAACAGGGTGGCCCATTTCAAACAATTGACAAGAAGGTGTGAGTAACAATAGGGTGAAATTAGTTTTTTGTAGTGACCCATCCACTCCCTGTCTCTATGCAAAAGAATAAATGGACACAAATCAGACATCAAGAATTGTAACATTCAAAAACCAGTCGGAGAACACTTCAGTCTCCCTGAACACTCAACAACAGACTTAAAAGTGGCAATTATTCAACAAAAAAACCTTCAAAAACAGATTCCAACGAGAAACTGCAGAACTGGAATTAATTTGAAAACTGGCCACCATCAAATTAGGCCTGAATAAAGACTGGTAGTCAATTGTTTGAAATGGGCCACCCTGTTTACTTTGGCCTTATTATCACTACGACAGTGATTTTTCCTCCTTTGGTATTCTACTGTTGAGGATAGTCCACTTCCACTTTAATTGAATTGTCTCATTAGCACTGACCTCCCCACACTTGGTAAGGCAACTCCCATCTTCTCATATACTGTGTATATATACCTGCCTACTGTTTTTTTCCCACTCCATGCATCTGATGAACTGGGTTTTAGCCCACAAAAGCTTATGCCCAAATATATTTGTTAGTTTCTAAGGTTCCACAAGTACTCCTCGTTGTTAAATGCCAGAGGCTAAGCAACCAAGAGGAGCCAGTGAACAGGGAACCGTAAATAGAAGAGTTTGAGGGAGGGAGTTTGTGAGAGAGAGACATAATAGAATTGCTATGGTTAGGAAGGGCAGCATGGCCAGTGCCAGTGCTGCTCCTGTCTCCTCCACCTGCGCCTGCATCCAGACAGAGAACCTAACCATGGATGCCTCTACGCAGATCCTGGTGTAGATTTGCAGAGACTGTGGCCTGCATTTTCCACTCTCAGAAAGCCAGGCTGGGGGGACCATCCAGTGTGAGAGGTGCCTACTGGTGGAATCTCTCAGGAAGCAGGTGGGAGAGCTACAGGAGGAGGTGGCAAGGCTGAGGAGCATCTGTGCGCATGAGGAATTCATTGACAGTATTCATCTAAAGACTTCCAAGGCTGAGGACACTAACAAGGTAGAGAAGACAACTCTCATGCCACTGGGAGAGGAGGATATGGCTCTCGTACAGAGAGGACACTGGCTGCTGTTTACTTCTGACAGCAGGCAGTGTTCCACCCCTATTCCCAACCCACCTACCATGGTGATGGAGAACCGTTAGGCTGCCCCAGCAACTAGTGATGAGGAATCACTCCCAAAGGTGAAGAGGAGAAGCCATGTATCCCCAATGCTGGAAGGATCACAGCCACCACTCCCAGGAGGAAACACAGGGTCGTGGTGGTTGGAGACTCTCTTCTGAGGGGGACGGAGGCACCCATCTCTCACCCTGATATTGCATCCCAGGAGGTATGCTGCCTGCCAGAGACTCGTATCCGAGACGTTACGGAGGGATTGTTGAGGATCATCCAACCCTCTGACTACTATCCCATGCTACTCATCCATGCAGGCACTAATGATACTGCGAGGTATGACCCTCAGCAGATCAGAAGTGACTACAGGGCTCTGGGAGTAAGGGTGAGGGAGTTGGGTGTGCAGGTGGTGTTCTCTTCAGTTCTTCCAGTCAAGGGTAGGGGCCTCGGCAGAGACAGATGCATCCTGGAGGAGAATGCCTGGCTGTGAGGATGGCGTCGCCAGGAGGGCTTCGGCTTCCTTGACCACAGGATGCTGTTTCAGGAAGAAGGACTGTTAAACAGAGATGGAGACCACCTATTGAGGAAGGGGAAGAGCATATTTGGCTACAGACTGGCTAACCAACAAGGAGGGCTTTACACTAGGTTCGACAGAGGCACGTGACCAAAGCCCACAGCTAAGTCAAAAACATGGAGACCTAGGAGAAGGGTCGGAATCTGGGGGAGCATGGACTATTTTAGCAGAAATAATGGAAGGACAACACAGAACTGGGGAGGCGGGGAGGGGAGAGAATCAAATCAGTATCTTAGATGTCTGTAAACTAATGCGCGAAGTATGGAGAATAAGCAGGAAGAACTTAAAATGCTAGTAAACAAACACAACTATGACATAATTGGCATCATGGAGACTTGGTGGAATAATACGCATGACTGAAATATTTGTACAGAAGGGTACATCTTGCTCAGGAAGGGCAGGCAGGAGAAAAAGGGAGGAGGTGTTACCTTTTATATTAAAGATATATACACTTGGACTGAGGTTGAAATAGACTTTTTGAAAAAGTCTCTGGGTTGGGATAAAATGGGTAAAAAACAAGGGTGGTGTCATGGTAGGGGATCTACTACAGACCACCAAACCAGGAAGAAGAGGTTAGTTAAACAACTAACAAAATCACCCAATGGGGGATTTTAACTACTCAGACATTTACCCTGACATCTGTTGGGAAAAATAAAACAGCAGGGCATAGAGTATGCAACAAGTTCTTGGAATGTATTGGAGACAATTTTTTATTTCAGAAAGTGAAGAAAGCTACTAGGGGAGAGGCTGTTCCAGATTTGATTTGACAAATAGGGAGGAACTGATTGAGAATTTGAAAGTGGAAGGCAACTTGGGGGAAAGTGATCATGAAATGGTAAGAGTTCACGTTTCTAAGGAATGGTAGGAGGGAGAACAGCGCAGAAAAGACAATGGATTTCAAGAAGGCAGACTTTAGCAAACTCAGGAGTTGGTAGGTAAAATCCCATGCGAGCAAGTTTAAGGGGAAAACCAGTTGAAGCCAATTGGCCCTTTTTCAAAGAGATTATTTTCAAAGAGAGAGCAAACTATCCCACTGCGTAGGAAAGATGGGAAGTATGGCTAGAGACGACCCTGGCTTAATTAGGAGATCTTCAATGATGTACAACTCAAAAAATAATAATAAATAATAATAATAATAAAAAGGAGTCCTACAAACAGTGGAAACTCGGTCAAATTACATAGGATGAATATAAACAAATAACACAAGTATGTAGGGACAAAATTAGAAAGGCTAAGGCACAAAACGAGATCAAACTAGCTAGGAACATAAGGGGTAACAAGAAAACATTCTATAAATACATTAGAAGCAAGAGGAAGACCAAGGACAGAGTAGGCCCATTACTCAATGAAGGGGAAAAGACAATAAAAGAAAATGTGGAAATGAGAGAGGTGCTTAATGAATTCTGTTGCAGTTTTCACAAAGAATACTCATGCTTCTCTGGCAATTCAGGATACTTTACTTAAAGCTTTATCTGTCAAAAGGCATTCAAAGAAGTGGACAGCCACACACAAAAAGGTAAGAGACCTAAATGATTATTATTATTACTGAAAGGAAAGTAAACATTTAAAGGGACATCAAGTTAAAATTCAGGACTCTGTGTGGAATTTATTATTATTAATTATTATTATTATTATTTGTATTGCAGTAGCATTTAGGAGCCCTAGCCCTGGACCTGGACCCCATCATGGTAGGTGCTACACACACACAGCACAAACAATTAACAACCAAGATTATGATATCTAATAGGTAAGTCATCATTTTAAAATTTACTTTGTGCTAGAACTGTCGATTAATCGCAGTTAACTCCTGTGTTTAACTGAAAAAAAATGAATCAGGATTTAAAAAATTAACCGCAATTAATCACACTGTTAAACAATAAAATACCAATTGAAATTTATTAAATGTATTTGGATATCCTTCTACATTTTCAGATATATTTATTTCTATTACAACGCAGAATACAAAGTGTACAAAGCACACTTTCCATTATTTTTAATTCCAAATATTTGCACTGTAAAAATGATTAAAAAAAGAAATGTATATACTCATTCATAAGCTGAATATTTTTGGTAAAAATGTAGCCCATCAAAGAGTAGGGGTCGGTTTATAAAGAGGTCTACACCAAAATTTGATGATTTTAAACTCTATGGAATCATTGAATATGTAATACATTGTCCTTTTGTTTACTTGGAGCATCTGCAGGCATGGAGTCCCTCAGCTCCCTGTGGCCACAGTTCACCGTTCCCAGCCAATGGGAACTTCCCGCAGCTCCCATTGGCTGGGAACGGTGAACCGCAGCCACAGGTAGCTGAGGGACTCCATGCCTGCAGATGCTCCAAATAAACAAAATGTCCCGACGCGCCAGCGGTTTGCCCTGACAGCCAGGAGCCAAAGTTTGCCAACCCCTGAAATATAAGGTCGGCTTATGAAAGGGTCATTCAGTTTTTGCTATTTTTACCTAAGCATCTTGGGAGGTTGGCTTATAAACGAACGGGCTAATGAACAAGTATATATAGTAGTACTTTTCAATTCACCTCCTGCAAGTACTATAGTGCAATCTCTTTATTGTGAAAGTGTAACTTACAAATGTAGATTTTTTTTTTGTTATAAAACTGCACTCAGAAACAAAACAATGTAAAACTTGAGAGCCTACAAGTCCACTAAATCCTACTTCCTGTTCAGCCAATTGCTTAAGACAAACAAGTTTGTTTGCATTTATGGGAGATACTGCTGCCTGCTTCTTATTTCAATGTCACCTGAAAGCGAGAACAGGCGTTCACATGGCACTTTTGTAGCTGGCATTGCAAGGTATTTATGTGCCAAATATGCTAAACATTCGTATGCCCCTTCACGCTTTGGCCACCTTTCCATGGGACATGCTTCCATGATGATGATGCTTCCATGTTGATGATGCTTGTTAAAAAAAATGTGTTAATTAAATTTGTGACTGAACTCCTTGTGAGAGAATTGTATATCTCCTATTCTGTTTTACCCACATTCTGCCATATATTTTATGTTATAGCAAACTCGGATGATGACCCAGCACGTTTGTTTTAAGAACACTCTCACAGAATATTTGACAAAACGCAAAGAAAGTACCAATGTGAGATTTCTAAAAATAGCTACAGCACTCAACCCAAGGTTTAAGAATCTGAAGTGCCATCCAAAATCTGAGAGGGATAAGGTGTGGCATTAGGATGTCTAGATGTCCCAATTTTTATAGGGACAGTCCCAATATTCAGGACTTTTGTCTTATGTAGGCACTGTGACAGACCCAGGCCAGTGGGGTGCAGGAGTCTGGTAGAGGGCAAATATACTGGTCACTGGGTGAGTAGTCTTCTGTTCCCTGAGTGACCAGAGCAGGGTCTGCACTAGAGTAATCAGGAACTTGCTAGAACCAATTAAGGCAGACAGGCTGATTAGAACACCTGCAGCCAATCAAGGCAGGCTAATCAGGGCACCTGGGTTTTAAAAGGAGCTCTCTCCAGTCAGATGGGGAGGAGCCAGAGGAGAGGAAGTGTGTGTGAGGAGCTGGGAGCAAGAGACACAAGGAGCTGAGACTGAGAGGGTGTGCTGCTGGAGGACTAAGGATTACAAGCGTTATCAGACACCAGGAGGAAGGTCCTGTGGTGAGGATAAAGAAGGTGTTTGGAGGAGGCCTTGGGGAAGTAGCTCAGGGAGGTGTAGCTGTCACACAGCTGTTACAAGAGGCACTATAGACAGGTGCAAATCCATAGGGCCCTGGGCTGGAACCCGGAGTAGAGGGTGGGCCTGGGTTCCCCCCAAACCTCCCAACTCCTGATCAGACACAGGAGGAGCTGATCCAGACTGTGGGGGAGATCACTGAGGTGAACAAATCTGCCAATAAGCGCAGGACCCACCAAGGTAGAGGAGGAACTTTGTCACAACACCTATTAACCTCTACCTCCGTCCTGATTTTTCACACTTGCTCTCTGGTCACTCACCCTATGTAGAACATGCTTTCAGAAGTCTCAAGAGAGCAACATTCAGATGCGGAAACTATAGAACCTGAACCACCAAAAAAGAAAATCAACCTTCTGCTGGTGGCATCTGACTCAGATGATAAAAATGAACATGCATCAGTCCACTCTGTTTTGGATCATTATCGAACAGAACCTGTCATCAGCATAGAAGCATGTCCTCTGGAATGGTGCTTGAAGAATGAAGGGACATATGAATCTTTAGCGCATCTGGCTACAACAGTGCCTGGCGAATGCCTATTCTCACTTTCAGGGAACGCTGTAAACAAGAAGCAGGCATTATTATCTCCTACAAATTGTAACCAAAATTGTTTGTCTGAGCAATTGGCTGAAGTAGGACTGAGTGGAGTTGTAGGCTCTAACGTTTTACATTGTTTCATTTTTGAATGCAGGTTTTTTCTGTACATAATTCTACATTTGTAAGTTCAATTTTCATGATAAAGAGACAGCACTACAGTACTTGTATTAGGTAAATTGAAAAATACTATTTCTTTTGGTTTTTACAGTGCAAATATTTGTAATAAAATATAAAGTGAGCACTGTACACTTTGTATTGTGTTGTATTTTAAATCAATATTTGAAAATGTAGAAAACATCCAAAATATTTAAATAAATGGTATTCTATTGTTTAACATCATGATTAATTTTTTTTAATTGCTTGACAGCCCTACTTTATGCATTTTAAACCATTTTGTATATAATCATTTTCACTGGCCTCTGCCTGGTATAGTCAGTTTTCCTCTGCACTTTTCACACAGCATTGGAGAGTGGCGGGGGGAGGGAATAAAAAACGTGAAAATGTGACTGTAAAATTACAAAAGTTCACAGGGTTACTCAGCCTACAAGTAATATCTAAGATCATTATAATTGAAATAGGTGATCCTCCCCCCCCATTTTTCAATATATGCAGATATCATTGGATTCTCTTTCTTCTTTTTTTATTATTACAGTCAGATACTCTTTTTGTCTCATGCAATAGCAGAATATCACATCACACATTGCTCTGAGAGGAGCTTACCTGTACATAGGGCCAAAGATACTAGCAAACCGTCCCTTGCTTTAACACAGCTGCAGAGCCACTGCTGTTAATAAGTTTGGGGCAGAGGGTCCCTTCATTCCTAAATTCCTTCATGGAGTCAGAGAACAATAGGAGTAAGCCTGGGTAGGGCTAAATTGCCCTCAGATCTTTGGGAACACTGCAATTCAATGCAGAGTCACTATACTTTCATCTTACGAGGAGCTTTTACAGAGGTAATGTTGCTTGATTTGGTGACTTTCAGGAAAGGTGAAACTTTTCCATTTGCTGTGAAATCTGATTAATTACTGCTACGTATGGTGGGCTTTCACTAGGGATTTGATTTGTCTGGTTTGATTTTCAGGTGAGGTACCACTTGGGTCTCATTTTATAGACCTAAATTAATTAAATAACTCTCTCCCTAAGGGAGAGCATAAGGATCCATCTGTTCACGGAAGGGTTGAGCACAACTGTCAAATATCTATCACTAGAATCCCCCAAGGCTGGGGAGCATAGAGAACAGAGACTGCACCCTGTTAAAGGCTCACATAGTAAATGCATTCTCCTGTCCTCTTGAAGGTATTGTGCCTTTGTCCATGAGCTCCTGCTGAGACACTGCACTTTCAGACCACCCCTACCACAGGCTGTTCATAATGCCTGAATTTTGCACAGGACTGTGACTCTGCCAAGAGATCAGGCAGGAGAAGATACAAAGGGTGTATTCAAAACACATCTGAAATAGTAAAAAATGGAATGTAGATAATCACAGGCCAACTAAATTGTTTCTTAAAACAAGTTCCTTTTCTTCTTAATGGAGCAAACATGGGAATTCCCCTTTAAGTTTTGCACACCTGAAAATATAGCCTATACACTAGTGCCACCAATCTGGTTGAGCCTTCAGACAAGGAAAGGAGGAAGACAGGGAACAAAGGAGATCTGCATTTCAGCAAAGGGGAGAGGAAAAAACAGCATAGGACTTTTCACCGGGAGACTTCTTGTCTCTTATTCTCAGCTGCAAAAGAATTTTTTCCTAAAAGTTTCTTTGAAGAGCTGGCATTTCAAAAGTGAAATGAACCATAAAACTGAAACCACCCCCCCCCGCACCTAAAATGACAAAAGAAACTGCTATGGGACTTTGGGGGGTGGATCCTGACCTACAGGTTGGTCAGTAAGGTTGCTGCAGGTATTTGGTAAGAACTTCATCTTAACCCAATTCTAGTTTGTTCAGTTTAGTAGTAGGAAGAATTTTTTAATTCTTTTTTTATTTTATCTTTATTTTTCTTATCCTTCTTCTATTTCTAACTGTATTGCGTATGTTTAGTCTCACTTAAAAGCTTTCCTTCTTTTGTTAATAAACTTGTTTTATTGTTTAATCAAACCCAGTGTGCTTGAGTTAACCTGTTTGGGTCACCCCATTTAAGGTGGTAAACTGTTATGCATCAAACTCTTAGAATGACAACAGCCCTAATATATCTAAGCTGTCCATGGGAGGGCTGGTCAGTGCAGAACACACATTTTTGGGGGAAAATTCAGGATTGAGAAAGTGTTGGAGTCACCCTGCATGTAATAGCCAAGGCTGGTGGAAGCTGCCCCCTTCCTGAAGCACAATTCCTTCCCTGGGTTCCTATTCAGAGCTAGATGCAAAGGGTGGAGGAAGCTAGCTCAAAGCATTAATGTGAACTATGGCTAACATAAGAGTGAAAAAAATTAATCTAACAGGAAGAAATATTAATTAACAGATGGGACAATACTGACAGATTCACTCAGTCAGTGACTGGAAATCTGTTGGCAAGTTATTTTAAATTCCTAAGATAGTATAAAATTCAATAAAGCTCCAAACAATAAATAGGAAGTGATGAAGGTGAACAAACCCTATTTGAAAAAGAAAGCAATGAACTTGTCAAAAGAGGTTTTTAATTGGAAAAATACAATAATTGTAGTGTGAAGAGACAGCAGTTCCTTCAATTCAAACACAAGAAAAGATCTAAGGAGAATATATATATTATGTTACATACAGTTCACCTGCGGTCATTTATGTGGTCTGATACCTTGCCAGAAGTCCAAATAACAATCAAGGGAGAACAAATAGAAGAAGCTGAGTAACACATCTATTTGGACCAAGAAATTAACATGCGCCACGATCAGGAAGCTAAACTCTTACAACCAAATTAAAGCAGGTTGGTGCGCATCTATCAAGGATGCCCTCCATGGAAAAAAAAAAAATCGGCAAGGCAACATGCGCCAGCTTTTTCAACTCAATAGTACTGCCAGAAATGTTGTACGGCAGCGAAACATGGGCGCTGACAAAGACAGAGGAGCAGCAACAGGCTGTCATGGAGAGGGCAACATAAAGAAGAATTCTGGGTATTTCAATCTGTGACCGGGTCCACGGTGAAGTGACCAGACAGGGGAGAGGAGTGCAGGACATGGTGAGAGCAGGCATAGTAAAATGCGATGGGCTGGGTACACAGCGAGACTGACAATCGATGGACTGCAGCTGTCGCTGAGTGGTACCCATAGGAACTGAAACGACCACTCGGCCGACCTCCAAAGAGATGGGAAGATTTTACCGTTAAAAGACATGGCTGTACATGGAGAAGGAAAACCAGGATACAAGAAGAATGAAAAATGTGTTGTGATCCATGCAATCTATACAAGGGCTGAAGGACAGATCAATCAAGGTGATCAAGGTGACAGTCCACCTCTGAACCTCTGTAAATTAGGACAGTCTTAAAAATGGGTGTGCAGAAGTAAAGAATTAACTTTAGACCAGCATACAGTAGATCTGTTTAACACGATATAGAATCTTATAGAATTTCTCAGGATAACAATAGTGCCTTATCAAAATCTCATTTTAAATTCAGTATGTAAAAAAGTTGCAGCAGGCTGCTAAAAGCCTAAACATGAAGAAATAATTATAAAGTGAAAAATATCTTTTACTCTTGATAGTGGGCCCAACCCTGAAATGTGTCAAGTGCCTCAAACAAGGTCTTGCAACTCAGTTCCCATTGTATTTATTGGAAGCTGGGGATGCTCAGCACCTTGCAGAACTAGTCAAGGTATTTGCGAAGGTGCTTAGAATACGTTAAATGCAATAGAAATGCTGTTACCAAAAAGATCCAATTAGGGGTCAAGAATTGGTAAGAGGTCAAATTTGATGGATCAGTAAATTACAGTTATAGTCAATGCTGAATATCAATGTTGTGATCATTGATGAAACAATGTGTATATGATAAACTTCTGTCTAGACAATGTTTGGTCTCAGCGAAGTCCTGCAAAACCTCTTATGTCCCATCCTGCAGCCCTTACTCACATAAGCAATCCTCACTCATTTGCATAGTCTCATTGACTTTAATGGGAGTTGCAATTGCTCCAGGCTCCCCAAGGTCAGGAACTAAAGAGTGGAGAATGACCCCGCCAAGATTTTTAGACTAAACCTCATTTTAATTTACAAGGCCATGCTATTTCTGAGTTGAGACCTGACAAAAAATTTCAAAACATAACTAATGCCAATTTTTTCTGAGACCCGCCACAGGTACAAAATCTGAAATGGAAGTGATCTGTTTCGTGGATACTGGAGTGGTGTGGGGAAACAGCTTTACAATGGAAAGCCAGTCTCAAAGTTAATGAGGGAGAGGATACTGGCTCTCCTTAATATGAGATTACCTCATCAATAATTTAGCTCTGTCATTGGAATAAACAACTCTGCCTTCACTGTCGTAGTTTATGCATTCTGGCATCAGTGTTTTCTGTTTTCTCCAAATAGGACACCTCACTCCATATTACTCCTAGTGTATTATAAATGAAGCTTCATGAGTGGTTTTAAGTTGATTTAGGAGAAAATGAAATGCATTCAGCTTAGAAGGTCTAAACAAAGTTTTGACAAATGGTAAGCAAAAATATTTGCTTGCTCATAACAGCTTCATTTAAATGGAGTTCCTCACTTCAGCTGAACAGCTGGCACTTCAGTTCAACAGACTAATACACTGACCTTCCCTATCCAACGATACGCATTTTAAATCCCAGTTGTGCTTGTACAAGTAACACTGTATAATGCAGTGCCAGATCTTTATACTACATGTAAGGAATGTTCACATTGGTGATGATGAGGAAGGCTACCGTCAAATCCATGGAGTATCAATATTTTCAATGTAATTTCAAACTAATCTGTTCAACGATCCCAATTTTCTGATCAGAGTCCCCAATTGGAGGCGCTGCCACATGCAGCCTTAATTGGAGGCATGCCTGGTGCATCCTCAAGGCACTACTACCAGTACCTAATTGGCACGCTGGAGTGCTATTCATTGAAGGGTTGTAAGTTTTTCTTTATTCCACTAGGCCTCTACAGGATGCAGGCGTTGCACTGATCCAAGAGGAGGGGAAAATTCCTCTTGTAAATTTTCAAAACTGCCCATGCAAAAATGTTATGTGAAATCAGTAATTACTTGTGTAAGTATAGCACAGGAGTGGCCAAACGTACTGACCCTCTGAGCCGCATACAATAATCTTCAGGAACTTCAGAGCTGCAAGACATGCACAACCTGCCCCACGGGGTGGTGCCTGCAGGGGTATGGGGTTTCTGCCCCGACGCTCCCAGTAGGGCTAAAGTCCCTAGTCCCACCACCCTGCCGCAGGGCAGAAGACTCTAGTCCCACCACCCTGCCAGAGGTCGGAAGCTGCAAGCTCCCCCTCAACCCAGTCTGGTAGGTGGAGAATGGGGTGAGGTGCGTGTGAGGCTCTGTGAGCTGCCCTTTAACTGTAAGAGAGCCACATGTGGCTCATGAGCCACAGTTTGGCAATGCCTGCTATAGCGTCTTTGTGACCAAAATGAAGTCTGCTCTGCAGGACAGCTCTGGCCAAGAAAAGGCGCGTGCTGAAATGCAGCAGGTAAACTCCTTTCCACCCCAAGGGCACCTTTTCTAACCCCCTAAACTCACTCACTCTCTCTCTCTCACACACACACACACACACACACGCACGCACGCACGCACCAGAGGGATGAATGGAGAAAAAACAACAGGGAGAGAAGATGGAGGGTGGGGCGGTCGGAGGGGGCAATAAAACAAGGTTACATCCAACATAGAGACCCATGTGCCCAGTGGCACAAGATAAAAAGATAGACACCGAGCAGTGTATCTAGACTCAGAGTTCAGGAATCCTAGGCAGAGTTCCAGTCTGGAAGTGAGTCTTCGGCACCTGGTCGTCTTTGGCACCAAGATACTTTCCACAGCAAACCCCTTGGGTGCCCTTTTCTGCCACAATCTGCAAACCCTCCCAGAGGGACAATCTCCCCACTTACCTAACTACAGCCTCTCTCCTTAATCCCGATGCAGTCACAAGACCCAGTACTCACAGCCCCATTAAGCTCTGGGTAACTGTGATACTGAGTCTGGCTCCAGTTTGTCCATCTCAGGTGATTCCTTCCTAGCGTAGTGCTCCTCCTGGCTCCTGTCCTGGGAAGTCCTGGGTCAACTGCTCCGTCCTTCCTGGGCTTTGGGCTGGCTCAGCTGCTTCACTAGAGAAGGGCCTGCTTGCTGTAGACCTCTGGTTTGGAGCTACAGGCACACACCTGCCCCAGTTACTCTTCCTACTTCAACTCTCCTCCCCCCAAAACAACCAGCACTTCCTATTGCTGGAACAACCAACACTTCCTCTGCCTCAGGATGAGGTTTTAAAGGAGCTGTGCTCTCTAAACACCAACATGATTACGTTTGCACCCATTTGAGTGAGAAGGGAGAATTACTTATTGACAGTAATGAGTAAACTTTTTAAAAGCACCTAAGTGACTTAAGACAGCAACTAGTTTTCAAAAATGATTTAAGCTCCTAAGTGACTTAGAATTTTTGAAAATGTTACTCCTTGTCTAAGAAAATTGTACCTGTTTAACTTAAGTTGAATTTTAATCTGATTTATTTAAACTGGTACAGCCTCCTGCATAGAAACTTATTTTGGTTTTAGAGTAGCTTACTTTGGTCAGAAGTGGCACCAGGTATTCATAACTCTCTCTCACAAACAAGAAGGGAATGAGCTGGATTCGGACATTTTTAGGGTATTCAAAATTTCTTGATAAGTGAACTGTGGGAAATGCAGGTGAGCTCTGGGTTGGTGGCTGCAGGTGGAGTGGATCCATGCTGTTTGAGAAGGCTCCCCATGTGTGTGATCCTTTCAGCAAACTAGGATAGTTCTTCACACCGTGTGGTTCTTGGCTCTGATGCAGATCGTGGGCACTCGGGACTGATGAAGCAATTTACCGCCCTCGATAGCTTCTTGATGCAGGACTTGGCAGCTCCAGTAGAGGCCCATACAAAGGTATTTTTGTCTGGTAATACAGCCTGACCATAGGTTCTGAAGAATTTATGTTTCATCCTGTCTTAATCAGCCTTTGTTTTCTGCATCAGCACTCAAGTTTCCACACCCTCTCTTCTGCCAGTGCGGACTGTCAGAAAACCAAGAAGTTCCATGTGGGTGATGGGAAGGAAGGGACTGTTTAGGGGCAAGTGTGCCAATGGCCGAGGTCAGTGTAGAATGACAATGATTCACTGATTCTCAGACTGTTGTGTTTTTAGCAGGCTTTGGAATTTGTTGGAGTCCATGAGTCTTCATGGTCAAATCAGGATCATTGGTCTTTATTGCTGCCTGAGTGCTGGAAGGTCTCTGACCACTGCCTTAATGAGGTGATGGTCTGACAAGACTGTGACTGGATTGTAATGTCCTTGATCTTGATATCTCGGCCTAAGATCAGGTCCAAGAAATCACCAGCTGTGGTGAGTGGACCAGAAATAATCTGTAAAAGTTCTAGGGAAGAACGTGAAGAGACGGGTTTTTGTATCTTTAGCCAAGTCAGTTTGAATTGTGAAATCTCCCAGGACAATGAGTCTGGGGTATTTCACCACCATTACTGACAAAGTGTCAGTGAGCACTTTTCTGTATCCTTTTGTCTGTAGTGGCCTGTAAATAATCATAAAAATCTATGTTGGCATTGGCTCTGGTTTCCACTGTTAGTAGAATGAAGATGACTTCTTACCTGAGGCATCTCTCTTGCATTTGATGTTTGCAGAGATGAATGCAGTACCACCTGCTTGTCTAGGTCTGTGGTGTACTGTTGGGGAGACGAGGTGGGCTAGCTTAGTGTTTGCAGGATCATCTAGCCAGGTCTCAGGGATGCAGCCTATATCAGACACTTCATAACTGATGATGATGTGTGTTGGTTTTTGTTTCTTAGCAGCAGATATTGCATTAATTAGCATCAACTTTAGTTTGCGATACTTTCCGCTGTCTGCTTCTGACCGGTGCCTACCTAGTGGACCTGTGCAGTGGGTACAGATGTTAGATGTCTAGAATCTGGTCTGAGATACACTAGGAAGGTGAAGTAATATATTTTATTGGACCAACTTCTGCTGGTGGAAGGCACAAGTTTTCAAGCCTCAGAAAGATCTTCTTCAGTTCTGGGGAAGTAAACCAACGTGTCAGAATCTGGTTTCTTATTTCTGCTTTTTCTGTTTCCTTGGACAGTTCCTCCCAATTTGAATTGTGACAGGAGATGAAGTAATGTTGCCATTGGATGTTCCAAGTGGAAGAATAGTTACCTCGTTTGCCATATGCCCTGGGAAAGGCAGGTCTGGTTGGATATCTTTTGGAGCTGTAACCTGGCTGAGTCCTGCGAATGGGTGGACCTGGAACAGTGTGTTCCTGGAGTATTGGTATGTGTGCTGGAAGCATGGTGGAACAGCAGTAGAAATAGTAATAAATGGTAGGTCTGACCCCCTCAAGAGGAAGTGTAAATGGCTTCACATATCCACTTCCTTGAAATAAGCTGTCTCTGTTGTCATGACGCCACTGTTACTCTTACCTGCTTTGGGAGGGAGGTGGAGAGGAGAGAGGAAGAGAAGTAGCACCTACCATTTAGTCTTGTCTGAGCCAGAGCTGAAAAGTGGGTAGCAGTGAAGACTGGAGGAGCAGGGCTGGGACTGCTTCCTGGTAGAAAAACAGAGCCCATGGGCAGCCTCCTTCCCAGTGGTGGTTCCTGAGCTGAGGGAGGGACAGGGAAGGGAATCACAGCCTCACTGAACCTTTTGAGAATTGACACAAATTTTCTGAAAAGTGGGAAGTGGCTGAAGGTGGAAAGGTCTGAAGGTTCTCCTCTCTCTCCCCCAAATGTGGGCTGCGTGAAGGGCCAGCTGGAGCTGGACCCAGCTGCTGTTGCTGAGCTGTGTCTCTGCCAAGGGGAGAGAGAAGTGGCTGGGGGAGCAGGGACTCAGCTCCTTTAAGAGCTCGCGGGATTCTCTGCTATTTTGCTGCTGGTGCTGGCCATGTACAGGGCCACATGGAATTGGACCCTGCTTCTGCAGCTGTATTCCTGCTAGGGGAAGAGAGGAGAGTGGCTGTTCACATCCGAAACAATCATCATCATCGCAAATGCAAAGGAATGTAGCCTCCTTGCAGATAAAGCACCACTCAGATCAATCTCTAGCTAGGCCTTAAGGTGGCCTGGCTGGATATTCGGTCTATGTCCATTGTTGTCAATGTTATTGCACCACCAAAGCTTCTGGTGACCACATGATCATCAGCTGTGAAACAATGGCAGGGATTCAAGAGATTTTTAAGAGGTCCATCTGAGTCACAGAACTATAGAACTGAGAAATTAGAGAAACTTCTTAGGTCTGTCAGTTCACTTCCTTGTGAACAATGCATAGGATTGACTCCAGTACAATTTAGCAGTGTTTTGTCAAGTTTACTTTTAAACGTCCCATATGATAGGGCTTCAGACACCTAACTCAAGAGACTGCTCCACAGCCTAAAGCATCTTATGGTCTAGAAGTTTCTTGATATTTTCCCTTTTACTTCAATAATGCCTATCACAGCTGAATTTACACATTTTAAATATTTGTAAATTATCATAACCCCCTTAATCATATCTTAAACTAATTTTTCCTCAGTGAGCTAGTGAAGAATGTGTTTTTATTACCCAGTTTCAACTCAGGAATCACATGAAAAGATATATGTTTGCGTTACCACTCTTTTAACCAGTAAGTGCACTTGATAATCATGAGCTCATTTTCACAGAAAGAACAGCTGAAATTATCGACTAAAAGTAGAATAGCGTTATACCATTCCATACACAGAAGTAAGGAAGCTCAAAGACATGGTTGCCCAGCAATCATAATTTGGCACCGGACAGTATATGTAGGGTTTTTTAATATTACTGAATACACTTTTTAATTTAAGCCTTAATAAAATGACACAACGTGACAGAGTTACAGTTGCTGTGGAAACCATAACTGAATTTCCTGGCTTTTGTGTGTGCATAAGTTCTCAGCTAGTGTTTTTGGGCTTATTGCGAAGTTTTGAACTGCCATATAAAATTGAAATGGTTGCTGTCATAAACAGATAGTTAAGGGTTAATGTCTCTTTTACCTGTAAAGGGTTAAGAAGCTCAGTGAACCTGGCTGACACCCGACCAGAGGACCAATGGGGGGACAAGATACTTTCAAATCTTGGTGGAGAGAAGTCTTTGTTTGTGCTGGTTGTGTTGTTCGTTGTTCGCTCTTGGGGCTAAGCAGGACCAGATGTATACCCAGGTTTTCTCTAATCTTTCTGAATCATTCTCTCACGTTTCAAAATAGTAAGTATAGCCAGGAAAGGTGGATTAGTCTTATGTTTGTTTTCTTAACTTGCAAATGTGTATTTTGCTGGAAGGATTTTTACCTCTGTTGGCTGTAACTTTAAATCTCAGGCTGGGGGTTGGGGGGAAGTCCCTCTAGTCTACATAAATCTGAATACCCTGTAAGCATTTACCATCCTGATTTTACAAAGATAATTTTTACTTTTTCTTTCTTTAATTAAAAGCTTTCTTTTTAAAGAACCTGACTGATTTTTTTCCCTTGTTTTAAGACCCAGGGGATTGGGTCTGAACTCACCAGGGATTGGTGGGGGGAAAGGGGAGGGGGAGGTTAATTCCTCTCTGTTTTAAGATCCAAGGAGTTTGGATCAGTGTAGCCTCTCAGGGTAACTCAAGAAGGAGAAAGTCTGGGAGGGGGAAAGGAGGGGGAATGGTTTATTTCTCTTTGTTTTAAGACCCAAGGGGTTTGGGTCTTGGGTTCCCCAGGGAAGGTTTTGGGGGAACAGAAAGTGTGCCAAACACTATATTTTGGCTGGTGGCAGCGTTATCAGATCTAAGCTAGGAATTAAGCTTAGAAGGGTCCATGCAGGTCCCCACTTTTTGGACACTAAAGTTCAAAGTGGGGGAAAAAAAACCTTGACAGTTGCACATAGAACTTACACATACTAAGCTAGTGCATGCTAATAAAGACTGCTGCACCTTCTTCTTTACCCTCCCATTCCATAGGTGCATGGGGTGTCCACCAGTTTCTGCCATTTATTTTCATCTTATACCAGTCTGTTCAGGCTTCTGAGTGTCATGTTGATGGATCTGGCTTCCTTCTCTATTGTTCTGTGTAATGTTTCTCTGGGTCACCCTCTTCTCTTTCCAGGTGGTGTCTATATTATCACTTATGGTGGAAGTCGTGTTGGTGGCACCCTTAAAATGCATCCTAATTACGCCCTCTGACATCTTCTTACCACATTTGATGCTTTAGATAGGTATGCTCAAATCAGAATTTCTGATGTTGCAAGAAACTCTTTCTAATAGTCTCTGAAGATCTTCCGCAGGCATTTACTTTGGAGTGAGTTGATCTTCTCGCCAATTTCTTTTGCAGATTTTCTTGACTCTGCTCCATAAAGGAGGGCAAATGTGATGCTGGTGTTAAAAAACAAAACAAAACATATTTTTGTGCCAGTGCAATCATGTTACTTTTCCAAATCTTCAAGTTTATGGAAGTTGTTTGCTGTTTTTGACGTTTATTGCTTGACTCTAGTGTGATGTCACTGTCATTGTACATCTCACTCCTTACATAGAGAAAATTACTTACTTCAGCGAGTGTTTCTTCAGCCACACTAATGGTTACTTTTGGGACATTGATAGCCATACATTTTGTCTTTCCATTGTTGATGAACAAACCTATTTAATTTGTTGTATATGCTGTGTCTTTTCTTCCATTAAGCAATGTGTTGAACTAAGCAAGACAATGTCATCAGCAAAAACCAGGTCATCCAAATGTGCTTTATCATTTGTCCACAAAATTCCTTGGTTGCCTTCTGCAGTTACTTTCCTCATGATATAGTCAATGACCAGTTCAAACAATATTGGGGACATAATATATCCTTGGCCTTCGTCCACTTGTCACTGCAAACCATTAGGTGGTGCTGTCACCATCTCTGACTGCACATACAGTATTATCATATATTCTTGATTATGCTAATTATTTTTGCAAGTATTCCATAATATGCCACAATTCTTCCAAGACTTTCTCCTAGTACACTGTCAAAAGCCTTCTGGAAATCTATACAATTTATCACAAGAGGCACTTCGTGTTCGATACTTTGTTCTATAAAATGTCTGCAGTCTATGCAATGAGGCCCTAAAGTCCAGAGAAAATCTCCAAGGAGTCCAAAAGAGTCACTGTTGGACTTGATACAGTGCCAGGTCCCAACACCAACGCATCCTGTTCCTGGGCTTGCTCCTATAAGAATGATGGTACTGAGATCTTGACTTGCATAAACAGGTAAGAGGAGAGGCTGTAGACCTTCTTTAATGGGCTCCTGATGCATAAATCCTACCTGATTCTGAAGAGGAGTAAGCATAGTCCAAAGGCCAAGGTGGTACGGTACCAGGTGGAGTGGCAAGGGACCAGGAGTTAAACCAACCAACAAGATGTGGACACTTCTGTGAAAAGCCTCCAGTAGATACCATACATCTGCCCTGCTGCACCACAGAGCATCCAGCAAGCACCCAGACCCTCATGGCACTGAAAGTGTGGGTGCCAAAGATTATCCCAGTAACTGGGCTTGTACAACAGGGACAGGGACCTCTTACATCAACAATGAATCCTGAACCAAGAGTCAAAGATGGTCCCCGGTCACTATGTAAGACTTAGGTGTTGTGAGTACCGAGAGCATAGAGTGTACTGCAGACTAAGCTGAAGCTGTAGAAGGTTCTGGCAATTGAGTCTGTCTCAATTATACCAAAAGAGGTGCCGGAAACTACACCTCTACATTGCTAGATGATGAATATAGTACCAGGGAGCGGCTAGCTGGGTCTAATTTAGCTCTATCCTCAGTACCAGACTTCTTTCTTTGAGTCTCCATTAGGCACCTTACTCTCAAAGAAGAAGTGGACTTCTGGCTAGAGGAACTTGAAATACCTGACGTCTGACATTTCATGAAACAAGAAAAGGATCACACCTTCTCTCTGGCTCCCTCTAATGAGTGGAACTCACCACTCTGAGATGGAGTCTGAACCCCTGCTACTGAGCAGCTGGGTTCTAAGTGGGGATGCAAAGCTGCCTCCATCAGGATATGCCAGAGTTGAATTTCACTCAACTTCTTAGACCTGGTCTTAAACCCTCTATAGAAAGGGTACTTATGCTTTATGCGACCCTCTTCTAAACCCTTTAAACAGCTAGCATAACTGGCATAAATTTGTTACACCAGAACAGCACTTAAATCCCAGGGACAAAGACGTGCCTGGTACCAAGCTTAAAGCCAGAAGAAATATATATATAAATTGAAAGAAATGTCTAAAATGAGTACTGCTATCACAATAATTCACTGACTAACAAACTATGTACAATAAGGGGTAGAAAAACTTTCTTTAAAAGAAGAAAGACAGAAGAGTGCAGCAAGCATACACATGGACTCCCACTACCAATCATGGGCGATGAGAAGGAGCTCAGGAATCAGGATGGCTCTTCCCCTTTTCGCCCTCAGTTAGTAGCACAAGCATGCAGAGGGTACAGGTGCCACTCCGATAGCTACCACTATGGGAAATACTTCTCCAGCTACAGTGCACTGGAGCATACACCTAAGGTGGAATGGACATGTGCAAGCACTTGAAGAAGAAAATTTTGCTTCAGTCATCATCAGCTGGTGACCACCACACGATGACTTGAAGAGAGTATCAAGCTGTCATTTTAAGTAAATATATGTCTAAATGGAAAACAAAATCTAAACCCAGTATTCCACTCTAATTTAAAAACAATTCAGTCTAGTATTAGGAGTTTTATCTACCATATCATATTCAAAGGAAGAAGATTGGTCCACATGGTTACATGTCCTTTTGTAGGACATTTGCTTACCTGGATCTCCTTCTTCCTCTCCTTCATTTGAAACAATGATGCAGATGTGTTTTCTTAGCTGACGTGGGTTAGAGAACTTCCGACTACATTTCCGGCATTCCAAGTTGCCTGGTAAAACTTCAGCCAATTCTGTTCCTTCCTCTGGCCCTTGTTGTGTTTCCTCACTTGGAATGCAGTTATTGTTTTCTGCTGATTCTTCGTCTGCACAGAACTTCTTAGTTGACCCTTTTGGCCTGCCCCTTTTTCTCTTCACTACAAGAAGCTCTATATAAGAAAATTAAAAAGAAGCTGTAATGCAATTTTGAAGGGTTCTTGGGAGGATTAATTAATGTCTGTACAGCTCCTTGAAAAAGGAAAATGCTAAATAAAGTTCAAGAGCTTCTCCCTTTGAAATGTGAAAGCATCGTTAAAGTTTCACACTCAGACTTTTCTTTTTTAAGGGGTGACATTTGACGGTGTATCTGCCAGCTGCAGAGCAATAACACTTGGTATTACTGATACCAAATTCAAATTACTGTACATTTTAAAAATTAAAATGTAGGCATTCTTTTAAACTGCAGCATGTTATTTTATCAGTGTGTGCATTCCTTCTAGAAAGATGTTCTGCTCTGTGTTTTCTGGCACTTCACAGATCACAAGTTCTAGTCCTTGCCTAAATCTCATTTTAATCTATATTATGTTCAAAGAAATTTCTTAAGTAATTCTTTGAAAAGTGTTCAGAAAAAAGAAAGACTGCTTAACTGTAAGTCAATTTTTTATCAAAAGCTTATTGCTTTATAATAGATTGCACAACTATTCTTTAATTACTCTCATGATTCATAATTATTACCAAACTTGCATGGAAGAAATTAAAAAAATAAATCTTGTTGGCAAGGAGATTAAAATTTATTTCCCGCTCTCCCTCACTTAAATACTCTCTTCTTAGCAAACACTGGAAAATGTTAAAATCGAAGCCCTTCACAAAACTAAATAACTACTACTACACCTCTACCTCGATAGAACGCTGCCCTTGGGAGCCAAAAAAATCTTACTGCATTATAGGTGAAACCACGTTCTATCGAACTCGCTTTGATCCACAGGAGTGCGCAGCTCCGACCCCCGGAGCGCTGCTTTACCACGTTATATCCAAATTCATGTTATATTGGGTCACGTTATATTGGGATAGAGGTGTATATAATTTAGGCTTCCTGAGTACCTTTTTATTTTTGAAGTTAGATATATGAATGAGTAGTAGTAGCACTGGAAAAGAGCAAGAAATAAGAGGAACCCTTCCTCTTACTGAAATCATATTTACTGCTTAGATTTCTCTCTTCACCACTCTGGTTACCTCAAGAGGACATTTGGAGCCATCCTCTTATAGTCTGACCACACCAGAAGCACCCATATCCTCATTAGGAAATTTTACCTAATGAAACTAGGTATTTCACTGTGAAGGAAAAATGTCTGGTAATCTATTGGGTGGTGGGGGCACTCGGGTACTACTTTAAGGGGATTTCTTTCATGCTAGCCAGACATCATATCCCCTCTTTCACACTATGAAAGACGTGGATCTATGTCTCCCCTGCTGGATGTGGTCTTCTAGCCCTACCAGTTCTACATACAGTACCGTCTGGGGAAGAATAAGGAGGATATTGTTATAACAGGTATCTCAGGAACTTGATGGAATGAGTATAATCAATGGGATATGGTAATATCAGGGTACAAAGTATATCGGAATGACAGAGTCCATCATGCTGGGGAGGGAGTGGCACTATATGTTTAAAAAAGCATAGTCAAACAAGGTGAAAATCTTAAATGAATCAAACTGAAGCACAGAATCCCTATGAACAGAAATTCCATGCTTGAAGAAAAAGATATAACAGCAGGAATATACTGCAGACCACTTGACCAGGATGTGACAGTGATTGTGAAATGCTAAGGGAGGTTAGAGAGGCTACATAACCAGAAACCAAAATAATAATGGGTGATTTCAACTATCCCCATATTGATCGAGTAAATGCCACTGCAAGATGTGATGCAAAGATAAAATGTCTAGACACCATAAATGACTGCTTCTTGGAGCACCTAGGCCTGGAACCCACAAGGGAGAAAGGCAATTCTTGATTTGGTCCTAAGTGAACCACAGAATCTCGTTCAAGAGGTAACTATAGCTGAAATGCTCAGTAACAGTGACCATAATGTAATTAAATTTAGCATCCTTGTAGAGGAGATAATACCAAAAAAGATCACCACAGTAACATTTAACTTTAAAAAGGGTAACTATACAAGAAAGAAGATGCTAGTTAGATGGAAGTTAAAAAGGTCAGTCCCAAGGGTAAAATGCCTGCAAGCAGCATGGAGACTACTTAAAAACACCATAACAGAGGTTCAGATTAAAAGTAGACCCCAAATCAAAAAAGACAGTAGGAAGACCAAAAGACCATCACCATAGCTAAACAGCAGAGTAATAGAAGCCATAAGAGGTAAAAAGTCACATCCTAATGAGGAAAATAGAAAGCAGCACAAACTCTGGCAAATAACATGTAAAAGTATTGTAACGCAGGCCTAAAAAGAATCTGAGACTCAACTTGCTGAAGACAAAAAAATTCTTATTGTTAATTTTTGTAAGTACATCACAAGCAGGACGACTGCCAAACAGGCAGTGTAGTGACTAGATGACAAAGATGTTAAGGGAACACTCAAGAAAGACAAGGCCACTGCAGAGAAGCTGAAAGAATTCTTTGCATCGGTCTTCACTATAGGGGATGTGTGGGAGATACACAGATCAAAGCTATTCTTTTGGGGCGATAAATCCGAAGTACTGTCCCAAATTGACCTGTAAACAGAAGACATTTTTGAACAAATTGATAAACTGAACAGTAATAAGTCACTAGGACCAGATGGTATTCACCCAAGAATTCTAAAGGAACTCAAATATGAAACTGTAGGACTACTAGCTGTAGTATTTGACCTATCACTGAAATCAGCCTCTGTACCAGATGACTGGAAGGTAGTTAGTGTAACACTGATGTTTTTAAAAGGTCTCTAGAGGAGATCCTGGTGATTACAGCTGGTGAGCTTAACTTCAGTCCCAGGCAAATTAGCTGAAACTATAGTAAATAAAAAGAATTATCAGACACATAGATCAACATGATTTGTTGAAGAGTCAACACGGCCTCTGTAAAGGGAAGCTATGCCTCGTAGATCTATTAAAATTCTTTTATGGTCTCAACAAGCATGTGGATAAGGGTCATACAGTCGATACAGTGTACTTGGATTTTCAGAAAGTCTTTAAAAAGGTCCCTCACCAAAGACTCTTAAGCAAACAAAGCAGTCATGGGATAACAGGGAAGCACTTCTCAAGGTTGAAAGATAGGAAATGAAGGGTAGGAATAAAAGATTGGCTTTCACAATTGAGAGAGGTGAACAGTGGGGTTGCCCAAGGATCTATACTGGAACCAGTCCTCTTCAACATATTCACTAATGGTCTGGAAATGGTGGTAAAAAGTAAGTTGGCAAAGCTTGCAGCAGTACAAAATTATTCAATATATTTAAGTCCAAAGCTGACTGAAAAGAGTTAAAAAGGTATTTAACAAAACTGGGCAACAAAATGCAGATGAAATGCAATGTTGATAAGTGCAAGTAATGCACGTTGGACAAAATAATCCCAACTATACATACAAAACAATGGGGTCTAAATTAGCTGTTGCCACTCAAGAAAGATCTTTAAGTGATTGTGGACAGTTCTCAGAATACCTATCTACAGTGTCAAAAAAGCGGCAGTTAAAAAAAGCTAACAGAATGCAAGCAACTACTAGGAAAGGAATAGATAGAAAACAGAAAATATCATAATGTCACTAGATAAATCAACAGTGCGCCCATACCTTGAATACTGTGTCCAGTTCTGGTCACCCCATCTCAAAAAGGATATAGTATAACTGGAAAAGGTTCACGGAAGGGCAACAAAGAGAGCTAAGGGTAAGGAAAGGCTTCTGTACAAAGAGATACTAAAAGGATTAGTGCTGTTCATCTTAGAGAAGTCAAAACTCAAGGGTGGATATGACAGACTTCTGTAAAATCATGAATGATGTGGAAAAAGTTAATATAGAAATGTTATTTACCCGTTTTTCCACAACACAAAAACAAGAGGTCACCCAATGAAATTAACAGGCAGCAAATTTAATACAAACAAGAGGAAGTACTTATTTACACAACACACAACTAACCTGTGGAACTCATTGCCATGGCATACTGTGATGGCCAAAAGTATAACTGGGTTAAAAAACTAAGCATAGCTAAATTCACGGAGGCCAGGTCAATTAGCCAAGATCATCAGCAAAGCAATCCCATTCTCTAAACCTCTGACTCCCTGAAGGGTGGAAGACAGTGGTGAAGCATTCTCTTATTATCCTGTTCCGTACACTCTCCTTGAAGCTCTGGTACAGACCACTGTTGGAGACAGAATACTAGGCAAGATGAACCATGATCTGACCCAGTATGGCAGCACATATTTTTAGGTTGTCGATTTCTTTTCACAGAACAGTGGAGCTAGCTTGACACTAGGTGAGATTACCCACAGTGGTGCTAACAGAGAGGAAGGGCATATGATAGGATGTTATATCCCATCTGAATCTTGAGAGGACTCTGGATATAAGGGCAGGAGCATCTGGAAAAGAATCAGATTCAAAAAATCCTCTATCTACTGTACTTCTCAGCAGGATTCATGGATCAGACAAGAAAGGTTCTTGGGAGTTAGAGAAAAATCAGAGTGTGTGTCATAAACAGATGGTTAAGGGTTAATGTCTCTTTACCTGTAAAGGGTTAAGCAGCTCAGTGAACCTGGCTGACACCTGACTAGAGGACCAACAGGGGAACAAGATACTTTCAAATCTTGGTGGAGGGAAGTCTTTGTTTGTGCTTTTTTGTTTGGTTCGTTGTTCGCTCTCGGGACTGAGAGGGGACGGGACATCATTCCAGGTTCTCCAAATCTTTCTGAATCAGTCTTTCATGTTTCCAAATAGTAAGTAATAGCAGGCAAGGCGGATTAGTCTTATGTTTGTTTTCTCAACTGGTAAATGTGTCTTTTTGCTGGATGGATTTTTACCTCTGTTTGCTGTAACTTGGAATCTCAGGCTGGGGGGGCGGGGGGAGTCCCTCTAGTCTATATGAATCTGAGTACCCTGTAAAGTATTTTCCATCCTGATTTTACAGAGATAATTTTTACCCTTTCTTTCTTTAATTAAAAGCTTTCTTTTTAAGAACCTGATTGATTTTTCCTTGTTTTAGAATCCAAGGGATTGAGTCTAAACTCACCAGGGATTGGTGGGGGGAAAAGGAGAGGGGATGGTTAATTCCTCGTTTGTTTAAGATCCAAGGAGTTTGGATCGGTGTGAAGCTTCCCAAGGCAACCCCGGGAGGGGAAAGTCTGGGGGGGAAAGGAGGAGGATGGTTTATTTCTCCTTGTTTTCAGACCCAAGGGATTTGGGTCTTGGGTTCTCCAGGGAAGGTTTTGGGGGAACAGAATGTGTGCCAGACACAGACTTCTAGCTGGTGGCAGCATACCAGATTTAAGCTAGTAATTAAGCTTAAAAGTGATCATGCAGGTCTCCACTTCTTGAACCCTAAAGTTCAAAGTGGGGAAAAAACCTTGACAGTGTGTCTGGAAGAGTTCACCTTGTGCCATTTAGAAACATTACAACAAGTGGAGCCTTCTTCAGCACTTTGGAATTAACGGAAGGGTTAGACGAGTATTCAGAGTTTTATTATAGCACACAGTACCTTTCACTTGTGACATGCAATAAAGGAGGCATAAAAGCACAGCCAGTGATCTTTAAAATATCACAGAGAAGAGAACAATGAACCAGCACCCCAAAAAAATCTTATATTGTGCCAATAATCTTACTTTAAGTGTTCAGGGAAAGCAAGCAAACAAAAAAGATGCATGCAAGATTTTAGATACATTTATGGAGGCAATACTGGAGAGGTTCCTTAATTCAAAGTGTCTAAAGTTAGATACATTTCAAAATCTTGCTATTCTCTTCATGCTGTTGTGGGGAAAAACAAAAAAAAAAAGGAATAATCTGTTAGATTATTCTTCTTGGAATTTTACACATCTACTACTATTTCTCTTTCCACCTCTACTTTGAAGCCATACATGATCAAAGCAGAGGGAAAAACCACAAAATAAAAAAGTTTTGTGGTTGCAGAAGGAGAAGTGCAAAGTAGTAAATGAGTTGCTGCAGTTCCAATAGTTTTAATTAGGACATTCTGAGTATCATTCAAGCTAAAATACATTCCAAAGGTTAAATCTGAACTGAGCTCATTATAGAAAAATTTTGATTTCCACTGCTCTCCTTCCAAGAACTTTCACAAAATGGTATTAATAACTAAGATGATTGTCTAAAGCTCTTTATCAAGTATTTGTTTAAGCCAATAGCACTTCCTCTGTTGAAAAATTAGGACTGACATGTAAATGTAAAATTCTTAAATGACATGAAAAGGAGATGCTAAAAGGACAGTCATGATGATTTTCAAATGAATGGAGCAAAAACCTCATGAAATAGGTTAATCTAAGCCATATGAAAAATAATTAATAAATGAATTGAAAGAGAGTGGGAGGGACTGGGGGGGAAAGAGAAGAGGGAAAGAAAGAACAAAAGAAAATACCGAAGGACAAGGAGGCATCTTATTCAAAATCCAAAAGAGCAAGAAGGAAATACAGTATAGCAGTAATCATTTTACTGTTTTCAAGGAAAGAGGAAAACATTGTGTCTAGTTGCAGTTTTTACTGTTTAAGGAATGCAGTAAAGTTCTCACTGAGTACCTGAGCACTTTAAGCATCAGCTGTAAAGCACAGCCCAGAAAACTTCCTTGTAAATAGGGCAAAAAATTACTCTTGCACATTACCTTCAACAGCCCTTGACCATCAGTGTTTTGAAGGTTTAGGTTATTCAAATCAAATGAAAATACAGCTTTTCCAATAATTAAAAATGAGCAGTCAAGAAAAGACAGGAAGTTTGGAGGCTCTCAAAATTTTCTGTGTACCTCCACACACAACCTTTAATGGTCATGTCAGTTGAGACAAGTCTAGCAATCAGTATTTGCCCTCTTTGAGTTAAATAAGTTAACATGCCACCAAAAAAAAAAGATTTCTCCTTGTATCTATTGATAAAAAGGTCTTCATAGGCCTAATGTGTCAAACCTAACACAGCGAATATAGATTTGGATAAAGCCTAAGTTATTATGGAATAAGTAAGTGTAAAGATTTAATATGTTAATAAAGCTACATTTCTCTCTTTCCATAAGGCTTTTACTATTCTTCCATAACGGTCACCACCTTCAGGATATTATACAAAACCTTATAAAGCATGTTATCCAAAAAGACATCAAGTGAGACAAGCAGTAGGTGAAAGAGGGGCAACTCTTCTTGGACAACTAATATTTTAAAAGATGTATTTTATTCTCTCTGCTTTCTTTAAATTTACATTTACTTTTAAAAAATGATACTAAGTAATCTAACTCTTTAGAGGACTGGTAGTAGCTCCTGCCTCTAGAATGCAGGACTGCCTTTAAGGTAATGATTTGATGCATGAGACAAGGGATTTGTGGATAAGGTCAAGCACTCTCCCTGCAAATGAGGCTTCAATGTCCCTTCCCCATCAAGGGAGATGGGGCTCAATTTGTAGAGAGATTCCCAAATATTTTTATGGGGCTGTTGATAATTTCTTGTTCCAGGGTATTCTGCTACCATGAGGGCTCACACAGATTTTGGTTTAAATGAATTAATCATTACCTGGAAATTTTGAGAGGTATTAGATGTCTGTAAGAGCTTTCCCCTTCTCCCTTCCCACTTTACTATTTCCTAAAAAGGCGATACTTTAAAAAGTTATCCAGTATGAGTTATCTTTGTCTAAGTGTTATGTTGAATAATGCTGCAGTCACTTAGGCAAAAATTCCAAATGCCTCTCTGACCACATTGGCTCTTTACCATTCATAATGTTGAACCTACACCAATATTGCTATAACAAATAAAAAAAATAGAAAATCTTATTTTTCTTTCGTGCATTTGACATCACTTTAAATAGAGTCAGCTGCATTCTACCATAGCATAACAGTCAGTCAAGTTTTAACTTTTGCCGTAAAAGATACTTAACGTCAACAGGAAAACAGAGAGATTGTTTAACATTTTATTTATTTAAAATCAGGACATATTCTTTGAAGGGTGTTCAATTAGAATTTGGAACATTTTTAAAATTAGTTTTTTTTTTTAAATCAAGACAATGGCATCCCTTAAAATACCCCCAATAATATCTCATTAAAAATTCATAGCAATTTCTGACGATTTCTACCATACACCACAAGCTTCTCCAGAGCAATCTTCATGCTGCTCAGTATTGGATGCAGATGAGAACATGTTGGAAAGACATTCCATGATATATAATTAAATCCCCAGAGACAAAAAAAGAAAAGAAAAGAAAGAAAGATGACACTTAAAAAGAGACTAATGGAATAAATCACATAAAACTATTTTTAGGCTGCTGATTCCCAGCAATTATTCACACAGGCTTCTTAAAATGAGTCAATTTAATGATCAATTGCCTGAAAAAATTCAGAATATGTGTATAGTGCTAAGATTTCTATTGATGAGCCCCTTGTGTTATTGTTCAGAAAAAATATTTTTAAATTATTCCCTTGAAGTTTCCCTAGTACAGACTCAAATTATACAGAACATTGTAAAAATTCCAGGAAGTATTTGTGTTGTATTGCAGTAAATGATCCAGAGACACCAACATGCCCTCTTGTCTATCTCCAAGACTAGCCCTGTCCCTACCCCCAACCCACTTAACAGTGAAATATTTTGGATTTACCAACCTCTTTATACATATATGTGGCAATTTGTATAGAGACATGTATTATTTTAGCACAGAATGACATGGTACCGTACAACTTAACAGGAAAGTTTAACCAAAAATCAGTTGTGCACCAAAGAGCAGAAGCCTTGGGAGAAAAGTTTTTGATTTGTTTTGTGGGTTTTTTGGATCTGCGTGGGACAGTTTAATGAATGGATTAAAAGATCGTGCATTTTAGGTGCATCAGTTTATTCTTCATTGCTTCTGTCTCTCTACCTCTCAGCCCTCTTTCAATCCTGTGTAACATGTAGATTATATAGTGACAATCTGCCCTTGCATCTCCTTATACCACCAACCATGCTGACACAATGGCAGCTCAAGGATATCAGCCAAAGCAGGGTTATGTAGTGTAAAAAACGATCCTGGTGATTCATCAGATGGCATTCTTTCTTGATTTGGTATGAACAAACACCTCAGCATGATGTTAGAAGGGCAGAAGGTGTCTTTCAAATGAGACAAAAAATAAGAGGCCCTGATCTTTTGCTAGAAGAAGATCGCACTGCACTTTTTTAAAGTTTATTAGTGTTAACTCAAGAATCCTGGCCAAATTCTAATGTGGGCAGTATGTGTTCTGCCTCATCTAAATTCCCTCTAGAGTTTCAATTGGAAAATCTTACCTTAAGAACATAAGAACGGCCATACCGGGTCAGACCAAAGGTCCATCTAGCCCAGTATCTGTCTACCGACAGTGGCCAATGCCAATTGCCCCTAACAGGCAATGCTCAAGTGATCTCTCTCCTGCTATCCATCTCCATCCTCTGACAAACAGAGGCTAGGGACACCATTCTTTACCCATCCTGGCTAATAGCCATTTATGGACTTCACCACCATGAATTTACTCAGTTCTCTTTTAATCACTGTTATAGTCCTAGCCTTCATAACCTCCTCAGGTAAGGAGTTCCACAAGTTGATGGTGCGCTGCGTGAAGAAGAACTACCTTTTATTTGTTTTAAACCTGCTGCCTATTAATTTCATTTGGTGACTCCTAGTTCTTGTATTATGGGAATAAGTAATTAACTTTTCCTTATCCACTTTCTCCATATCACTCATGATTTTATATACCTCTATCATATCCCCCCTTAGTCTCCTTTTTTCCCCAAGCTGAAGAGGAATAGCCTCTTTAATCTTTTCACATATGGGACCCTCTCCAAACCCCTAATTATTTTAGTTGCTCTTTTCTGAACCTTTTCTAGTGCTAGAATATCTTTTTTGAGGTGAGGAGACCACATCTGTACATAGTATCCAAGATATGGGTGTACCATGGATTTATATAAGGGCAATAATATATTCTCAGTCTTATTCTCTATCCCCTTTTTAATGATTCGTAACATCCTGTTTGCTTTTTTGACCGCCTCTGCACACTGCGTGGACATCTTCAGAGAATTATCCATGATGACTTCCAGATCTTTTTCCTGAGTCGTTGTAGCTAAATTAGCCCCCATCATATTGTATGTATAGTTGGGGTTATTTTTTCCAATGTGCATTACTTTACATTTATCCACATTAAATTTCATTTGCCATTTTGTTGCCCAATCACTTAGTTTTGTGAGATCTTTTTGAAGTTCTTCCCAATCTGCTTTGGTCTTAACTATCTTGAGTAGTTTAGTATCATCTGCAAACTTTGCCACCTCACTGTTTACCCCTTTCTCCAGATCATTTATGAATAAATTGAATAGGATTGCTCCTAGGACTGACCCTTGGGGAACACCACTAGTTACCCTTCTCCATTCTGAGAATTTACCATTAATTCCTACCCTTTGTTCCCTGTCTTTTAATCAGTTCTCAGTCCATGAAAGGACCTTCCCTTTTATCCCACGACAGCTTAATTTACGTAAGAGCCTTTGGTGCGGGACCTTGTCAAAGGCTTTCTGGAAATCGAAGTACACTATGTCCACTGGATCCCCCTTGTCCACATGTTTGTTGACCCCTTCAAAGAACTCTAATAGATTAGTAAGACACGATGTCCCTTTACAGATACCATGTTGACTATTGCTCAACAGTTTATGTTTTTCTATATGTCTGACAATTTTATACTTAACTATTGTTTCGACTAATTTGCCCAGTACCGATGTTAGACTTACCGGTCTGTAACTGCCAGGATCACCTCTAGAGCCCTTTTTAAATATTGGCGTTACATTTGCTAACTTCCAGTCATTGGGTACCGAAGCCAATTTAAAGGACACGTTACAAACCTTAGTTAATAGTTCTGCAACTTCACATTCGAGTTCTTTCAGAACACCTGGGTGAATGCCATCGGGTCCCGGTGACTTGTTAATGTTGAGTTTATCAATTAATTCCAAAACCTCCTCTAGTGACACTTCAATCTGTGACAGTTCCTCAGATTTGTCACCTACAAAAGCCAGCTCAGGTTTCAAGTATCAGAAGGGTAGCCGTGTTAGTCTGAATCTGTAAAAGCAGCAAAGAGTCCTGTGGCACCTTATAGACTAACAGACGTTTTGGAACATGAGCTTTTGTGGGTGAATACCCACTTCGTCAGATGCATGTAGTGGAAATTTCCACGGGCAGGTATATATATGCAGGCAAGCTAGAGATAATGAGGTAGTTCAATCAGGGAGGATGAGGCCCTGTTCTAGCAGTTGAGGTGTGAAAACCAAGGGAGGAGAAACTGGTTCTGTAATTGGCAAGCCATTCACAGTCTTTGTTTAATCCTGAGCAGATCTTAAGGTGGCCATCCTGCAGCAAAAAAACGTCAGGACCAGACTTCAAAGAGAAACTGCTGAGCGAAACTGCTGAGCTTCAGTTCATCTGCAAATTTGACACCATCAGCTCAGGATTAAACAAAGACTGTGAATGGCTTGCCAATTACAGAACCAGTTTCTCCTCCCTTGGTTTTCACACCTCAACTGCTAGAACAGGGCCTCATCCTCCCTGATTGAACTACCTCATTATCTCTAGCTTGCCTGCATATATATACCTGCCCGTGGAAATTTCCACTACATGCATCTGATGAAGTGGGTATTCACCCACGAAAGCTCATGCTCCAAAACATCTGTTAGTCTACAAGGTGCCACAGGACTCTTTCCAGCTCAGGTTTGGGAATCTCCCTAACATCCTCAGCCGTGAAGACTGAAGCAAAGAATCCATTTAGTTTCTCCGCAATGACTTTATCATCTTTAAGCGCTCCTTTTGTATTTCGATCGTCAAGGGGCCCCACTGGTTGTTTAGCAGGCTTCCTGCTTCTGATGTACTTAAAAAACATTTTACCACCACCTTTGGAGTTTTTGGCTAGCCGTTCTTCAAACTCCTCTTTGGCTTTTCTTATTACACTCTTGCACTTAATATGGCAGTGTTTATGCTCCTTTCTATTTGCCTCACTAGGATTTGACTTCCACTTTTTAAATGAAGTCTTTTTATCTCTCACTGCTTCTTTTACATGGTTGTTAAGCCATGGTGGCTCTTTTTTAGTTTGTTTCTTAATTTGGGGTATACATTGAAGTTGGGCCTCTATTATGGTGTCTTTAAAAAGCGCCCATGCAGCTTGCAGGGATTTCACTTTAGTCACTGTACCTTTTAATTTTTGTTTAACTAACGCCCTCATTTTTGTATAGTTCCCCCTTTTGAAATTAAATGCCACAGTGCTGGGCTGTTGAGATGTTCTTCCCACCACAGGGATGCTAAATGTTATTATATTATGGTCACTATTTGCAAGCAGTCCTGCTATAGTTACCTCTTGGACCAGCTCCTGCACTCCACTCAAGATTAAATCTAGAGTTGCCTCTCCCCTTGGGGGTTCCCGTACCAGCTGCTCCATGAAGCAGTCATTTAAAGTATCGAGAAATTTTATCTCTGCATTTTGTCCTGAAGTGAAATGTTCCCAGTCAATATGCGGATAATTGAAATCCCCCACTATTATTGGGTTCTTAATTTTGATAGCCTCTCTAATTTCCCTTAGCATTTCATCATCACTATTACTGTCCTGGTCAGGTGGTCGATAATAGATCCCTAATGTTATATTTTTATTAGAGCATGACAATTCTATCCATAAAGATTCTATGGAACATGTGGATTCGCTTAGGATTTTTACTTCATTTGAATCTACATTTTCTTTCACGTATAGTGCCACTCCTCCCCCTGCACGACCTGTTCTGTCCTTCCGATATATTTTGTACCCAGGAATGATAGTGTCCCATTGATTGCTCTCAGTCCACCAGGTTTCTGTGATGCCTATTATATCAATATCCTCCTTTATCACAAGGCACTCTAGTTCACCCATCTTATTATTTAGATTTCTAGCATTTATGTACAAGCACTTTAAAAACTTGTCCCTGTTTATTTGTCTGCCCTTTTCTGATTTGCCAGATTCTTTTTTATGTGACTGTTTATCATCTGATCTGGCCCTACATTATCCTCTTCCGTCTTCTGCTCCTGACTATAACCTGGAGATCCTCTATCATCAGAGTCTCCCCTAAGAGAAGTCTGTGTCCGATCCAATATTCTTACAATTTAATATTTATATTTGCAAAACAGAGGCCTCAAAGCACCAGGTGTGATACAAATACATACATGATACCTCTTCCATAGAGCAGAAGATGGTGGCCTTAAAGATAAGTTTAGAGAGAGTGTTGCATTCAAAAGAAGCCGTGTATCCTAATCTGTCACACAGGCTTACTTAAATGGCTGCCATTTTCCATGTCAGATATGTCTGTACTTCAATGTTGGACACAGTAATATTTATGAGTAATCTGTATTATCAATAGCAACATTTGCCAAAGTGTATTGGGACTCATTTGAACGAGAGGTGAAATAAAAATGTAAAATCAGTATTACTGAAGATAACAAAAACAGTTAAGATAAACCAATTGTTGAAGGCAGCATGATCTAACTACTAAAACCATGTATATCTTGTAAAATTGAGATAGGGAGTAACAACAATAATAATATTAAGCACTTACCTAGTATTTTATTTCATAATGCTACAAAAACATTAATTATTCCTCAGATAGAACTCCTAAAAGGTACATACTCCAGAGAGGGCTTCAGTAAAACCTCAACATTCACCAGCTCAGGCACCTGTGATAACTTTGGTTTTTTCCTATTCTTACAATGCAGACCATGCTGTTTAGCAAAGTACAATGTTGTTGTATACCACTCAACAAGCATTTGAAGAGATTATCATTTCTAGATTACCAGCCCTCAGTCATACCCAGTCACATCTGTTATAGTATTAACCGGGTTGAAGTACACAGAAGAGAAGCACATCAGGGCTTACTGAGCCCTTTTTTCTTATAAAATTCTGTTCATTCCCTTGTCCACTATAGATTTCACTACAGGAGAGGAAAACAATGTCATGAAGGAATATTTCCCACAAAATCCCTTACATCACTCCAGTGAAGAGTACTATGACTATCCTACATTTTCCATCAGACTACTGGAAACAACAACAAAAAGCCTGTGCTATCTACAGCAGAGGAGCAAATACTTTTGTGGGTTGAAAATCTTTTTAAGTTGTGGGGAATTCACTTAAGAAGACAAATATTCTTATAGGTGGTAGGAGTTGTTGTATGTAATTTGAAAAAGCTGCGGCCATATGGTCTAGATAGAATAAATTAAGGCTAACAGAAAAGAATTATTCAGACAGCTTTATGAGAAGACAACTTTAAAAAATAGCACAGCTGTTACTTTTCCTCATAATTAGATATGCAAAGTAGTGATGCCAACACTTCTTAAGTAAAGCTGCATAAGTCTGATACCTCTTTATTTATTTATTATTTGTTAAGCACTGAGAGCGTGTTTAGCTCCTTACAAGACACAAAATGCAGACAGTCCCTGCCACACACAACTAAATACTGTACTAAAAAATACATATGTATTGTAAAAATGAACACAAGTTTCACTGTGTTCAGAGATACTATCTACAATTTGTGAAGGGTTACTGGGTACAAAACTATGACAAAGAAAGATGTATTCTGCATGTCTGAGATCATCATTCTGTGTAGATTTAACCCAATAATAAAGTCATCAATCTAGACTGCTGGTTAGTAAATGAAGACCTACCATATGGATATACTATAGATATGAAAAGTATTAAACTGGCTTCAGTATTTTTTAAAAATATGCTTTTAATATACTCTGGACAGAATTTAGCAATCACATGACCAGGTATTCATAAAATCTTGGTGGTTTTGTAAAATAAAGGATTAACCAAAAATATAAACTAGTTGTCCGCTAGGGCTCAAGAAAGAACATGTTATCATGAAATCTGAATTATTTTAAACCCCACATTATCACAAAAATTTGCAATTACTCTCAGCAGTGGAAGAAATTACATTTGTTACCATGGGTAGCTGATGATAATTATTTTGTGTAACTAATTCGACCTTTGACTACTGGTTGGCTTAATTTAATAGCACTAGTGTCTATGCACAATTATAAATTATGAATCACGCTATTTTCATCTTTGCATGGAGTGATAATATCTGAAATGGAACTCACACAGAGTTAGACAGACATCTTGAGGCAACATTCTATCAGCCACCTTGGCAAAGTCTGTAGATTCTTTTTTTTCCTGATGTGCTGGTTGATTGTCTAAGCAAATTTAACTGTTTCCACTGTTGGTGCTAGACAATGTTAGTCATAAAGGTCCAAATTAAAGCTTCAGGAGAGAGGGTCAGAAACACTTGACATTTAAAAATCAATAAACCAATATAATCATCCTATACCACATGTTAAGTTTTTCCAAGTCCCTTTTCCTATCTATTTTGTACTGAACAAAACTCAGCTTTAAGTAATGAAAACTGATCTCTACAGAAACAAATCATGTAACTATAGACAATTTAGTCATCACAGCACATTTTTTTAATTAAATTGGTAATTGGAAATTGCATCCCTGTAAATTTGTACCAGTACCTTCTCCACTTTTGCTTGCATTTGTGGGTGCTGTAAGTGGTCTGAGAGGAATAACAATGTCATCCACATTAATCCCATCTTCTGCATGCTTCTCAGATACGTGAGACAACAGTTCTGACTGATTCGGCGAAAATAAGTTACAAAGTTTACACATGAAGATGGAATTGATTCCTGTAAAATAGAGAGAGAAAGAGAGAATCATTAACAGTTCTGGCATCAACAGTGTATTTAAAAACCTACTAGTCACTCAGATTAACTTTTTTTATTTTGTTTACCCAAACCAGCTAATCACCAACTGCGAGAAGGACTGCATTACAGTTTTAAATTAGTATTTTATAGAAAAACAATAATATTAGGTAGATCAAGAGCAAAGTAAAGGACAACACTTTCCTCGCATCTTCTCACAGCCAGAAGAGATATATGGATGGATGGAGAGATGGACAGAGACACGCGCGCACACACACAGCAAGGAGGCTTTCCAAGGGGCAAAAGAAATAAAAGCTCCTTTTCTTTTTCAGTATCACTGAGGGATTCCACTTCAAGTTTATCAGACACCTACTAGTCAGAAGACGATACAAGATGGTGTCCTGAACAGATTTCTGGGACAATACCCAAATAAATATCCCAGCATCTTACCTTCAGCTAACAGCTCTGTATAGCAAGCGAAGCTGAGAGTCATATGGGGTTTATGCACCTGGAACTCACCTCCCACTCACTTCCCTAGATGCTTCCCACTCGCTTATCCTTTGTATCTGCCTCTAACTAGTAGGTCTTTAACCTTCCAATTGGTAGGTGTTTGGTACATTTTTCAAGCTCTATGGTATTGTGTGATTCATTTAAGATTTCTACTATATTTGACTCTGTTTTCTTTCACATACAGTGCCACTCCCTGTACTCCTCCTGTGCAACCTACTCTGTCATTACTATTATTTTGTATCCTGGTATTACTGTGTCCCACTGATCACCACATGAGCTTCGCCATACAAGTCAGCTTTCCCCTACCTCAGGGGTGGGCAAACTACAGTCCGCGTGCCACACCCAGCCTGCAGAACCGTCCTGCCCAGTCCCCGAGCTCCTGGCCCGGGAAGCTAGCCCCTGACCCCTCCCCCACTGTTCCCCTTTGCCCGCAGCCTCAGCTTGTTCACTCCGCTGCCAGCGCAACGCTCTGGGTGGCTGGGCTGTGAGCTTCTTGGGCAATGCAGCTGCAGAGCCCGGCCTGAACCAGTGCTCTGTGCTGCGTGGTGGTGGCAGCGGCAATGGCAGCGTGGCTTGCTCCAGCCGGTCAGCGGGCTGTAGTGCCACCAGCCACCGGTGTTCCAGGCAGTGCAGTGAGAGGGCAGGGAGCAGGGGGAGTTGGATAGAGGGCAGTTGAGTTTGGAGTGGTGGTCAGGGGGCGGGGGTGTGAACAGGGGTTGGGATGGTCGAGGGAGAAATGGGGGCTGAGTGGGGGCAGGGTTTGGGGGGGCAGTCAGGAAGGAGGAGGGTTGGATGGAGAAGCAGTCAGGGTACAGAGAGAAGGGGTGGTTGGATGGGCCATGGGTGCCGGGGCGGGCCGTCAGAAATTAGAGGAGGGGTTGGATGGGGCAGCGGGAATCCAGGGGCAGTCAGGGGACAGGGAGCGGGAGGTGGTGGAGGGGGGATGGGGCAGGGGTCCCAGAGGGGCCATCAGGGAACCGGGGGGGGGGGAGTTTGGATGGGGCAGAAGTCCGGGGGGCGGCAGATAGGAGGTGGGCGCCAGGCCATGACCTCCTCCCCTAACCAGCCCTCCACACAATCTACGAAACCTAATGCGCCCCTGCCCTAGCTGTTAATTTAAAAACTCCTGTACGACCAGGGCCCTACCAAATTCAGGGCCATGAAAAACGCATCATGGACCATGAAATCTAGTCTCCCCACCATGAAATCTGGTCTTTTGCGTGCTCTTACCCTGTACTATACCAGTTTCACAGGGGAGATCAGAATTTATCATATTGGGAGTCCTGACCCAAAATGGAGTTGCGGGGGATCACAAGGTTACTTTAGAGGGGATCATGTTATTGCCACCCTTACTTCTGCACTGCCTTCAGAGCTGCATGGCCAGAGAGTGGCGGCTGCTGGCCAGGCACCCAGCTCTGAAGAAAGTGCCCCGTCAGAAGCAGTGCAGAAGTAAGGGTGGCAATGCCATACCATACCACCCTTATTTCTGCGCTGCTGCCTTCAGAGCTGGGCGGCCGGAGAGTGTCGACTGCTGACTGAGGGCCCAGCTCTGCAGGCAGCAGCGCAGAAGTAAAGATGGCAATACCCTACCATCCCATCCTTACTTCTGTGCTGCTGCTGGCGGCGGCAGTGCTGCCTTCAGAGCTGGGCTCCCGGCCAGCAACCACTGCTCTCCAGCTGCCCAGCTCTGAAGGCAGCACTGATGCCAGCAGCAGCATAGAAGAAGGGTAGCAGTACCACAACCCCCATACAATAACCTTGTCAACCCCTGCGACAACTCCTTTTTGGGTCAGCACTGGTACAATTACAACACAGTGAAATTTCAGAGTTAAATAGCTGAAATCATAAAATGTACTATTTTTAAAATCCTATGACCATGAAATTGACCAAAATGGACCATGAATTTGGTAGGTCCCTATCTATGACCTTTTAAACTTTACATGCCAGCAATCTGCTTCTGTTTTGGTTTTGGTCAGGGGTTCCCAGACTTGGCTCGCGGCTTGTTCTGGGTAAGCCTCTGGTGAGCTGTGAGTCACTTTGTTTACCACTTCCTGCAGCTCCCGTTGGCCTGGAATGGTGAACCGCGGCCACTGGGAGCTGCGAGCGGCCGTACCTGCGAACACTCAGGTAAACAACATGTCTTGTGGCCTGCCAGGGTCTTACCTTGAACAAGCAGTGAACCAAGTTTGGGAACCCCAGGTTTAGGTGGAGCCCAGCCTTCCTGTATAGGCTCCTCTTTCCCAAAAGGTTCCCCACTTCCTAATCAACATAAATCCCTCCTGCGATCACCATCGTCTCATCCAAACATTGAGACCTGCAGTTCTGCCTGTCTAAGTGGCCCAGCGCATGGAAATGGAAGCATTTCAGAGAATGTTATTATGGAGGTCCTGGTCTTTAATCTCTTATCTAGCAGCCTAAAATTGGCTTCCACGACCACTCTCCTACCTCTCTATGTCACTGGTCCTAAGTGTACCATGACTTCCAGCTCCTTCCCAGCACTGTACATAAGCCTGTCTAGATATCTCAAGAGTCTGCAACCTTTGCATCCAGCAAGCAATTCACCATGTTGTTCTCCTGGTCATCAAAAACCCAACTATCTATATTTCTAACAACTGAATCCCCCATTACTATTACCTGGCTTTTCCTAATAACAGGGGTTCCCTCCCCTGGAGAGGTATCCTCAGGGCAAGAGAATACCATAATATCATCTGGAAGGACGGTCCCAACTATGGGATCATTTATCTCTGCTCTAGCTTGATGTTGTCTTTCTCAAAGTCTTTCATTCTCCTCAAAAGCACAGAGAACATCAGATTGGGGTGGGACTGCTCTACTGTGTCCCAGAAAGTCTCTCCTATGTATTTCTCGGTCTCCCTTAATTCTTCCAGTTCCGTCACTCTGGTCTCAAGAGCCCATACTCAGTCTCTTTGTGCAAGTAGCTCATGGCCCTAATGTACATGTATGCCACCTTGGGGGAATTCTGAGTCAAAACATTAAAAATTCTGCACCCAGTATTTTAAAATTCTGCAAATTTTATTTGTCAAAATAACATTACATAATCATGTAAAAGCAGCAAAGAACCCTGTGGCACCTTATAGACTAACAGACGTTTTGGAGCACGAGCTTTCGTGGGTGAATACCCACTTCCTCAGATACATGTAATGGAAATATCCAGGGGCAGGTGTATATATATGTGTGCTAGCAAGCAAGCTAGAGATAACGAGGTCAGTTCAATCAGGGAGGATGAGGCCCTGTTCTAGCAGTTGAGGTGTGAAAACCAAGAGAGGAGAAACTGGTTCTGTAATTGGCAAGCCATTCACAGTCTTTGTTCAATCCTGAGCTGATGGTGTCAAATTTGCAGATGAACTGAAGCTCAGCAGTTTCTCTTTGAAGTCTGGTCCTGAAGTTTTTTTGCTGCAGGATGGCCACCTTAAGGTCTGCTATAGTGTGGCCAGGGAGGTTGAAGTGCTCTCCTACAGGTTTTTGTATATTGCCATTCCTAATGTCTGATCTGTGTCCATTTATCCTTTTCCGTAGAGACTGTCCAGTTTGGCCGATGTACATAGCAGAGGGGCATTGCTGGCATATATTACATTGGTGGATGTGCAGGTGAATGAACCAGTGATGGTGTGGCTGATCTGGTTAGGTCCTGTGATGGTGTCGCTGGTGTAGATACGTGGGCAGAGTTGGCATCGAGGTTTGTTGCATGGATTGGTTCCTGAGCTAGAGTTATTATGGTGTGGTGTGCAGTTACTGGTGAGAATATGTTTCAGGTTGGCAGGTTGTCTGTGGGCAAGGATTGGCCTGCCACCCAAGGCCTGTGAAAGTGTGGGATCATTGTCCAGGATGGGTTGTAGATCCTTGATGATGCGTTGGAGGGGTTTTAGCTGGGGGCTGTATGTGATGGCCAGTGGAGTCCTGTTGGTTTCTCTCTTGGGTTTGTCTTGCAGTAGGAGGCTTCTGGGTACACATCTGGCTCTGTTGATCTGTTTCCTTATTTCCTCGTGCGGGTATTGTAGTGCACAGGCAGAAATCGTGGAACAACAACATCGCTTGCCTCACAACCTAAGTCGTGCAGAACACAATGCCATCCACAGCCTCAGAAACCACCCTGACATCATCATCAAAGAGGCTGATAAAGGAGGTGCCGCTGTCGTCATGAACAGGTCTGACTATCAAAAGGAGGCAGCCAGACAACTCTCCAATACCAAATTCTACAGGCCACTTCCCTCAGATCCCACTGAGGAATACACTAAGAAACTACAGCATCTACTCAGGACACTCCCTACACTAACACCAGAAGAAATCAACATACCCCTAGAGCCCCGACCAGCGTTATTCTATCTACTACCCAAGATCCACAAACCCGGAAATCCTGGACGCCCCATCATCTCGGGCATTGGCACTCTCACTGAAGGACTGTCTGGATATATGGACTCTCTACTCAGACCCTATGCCACCAGCACTCCCACCTATCTCCGCGACACCACTGATTTCCTGAGGAAACTACAATGCATTGGTGACCTCCCAGAAAACACCATCCTAGCCACCATGGATGTAGAGGCTCTCTACACTAACATCCCACACACAGATGGAATACAAGCTGTCAGGAACACTATCCCTGATGATGCCACAGAACAACTGGCTGCTGAGCTCTGTGCCTTTATACTTACACACAACTATTTCAAATTTGATGACAATCTATATCTCCAGATCAGTGGCACTGCTATGGGCACCCGCATGGCCCCACAATATGCCAATATCTTCATGGCCGACCTGGAACAACGCTTCCTCAGCTCTCGTCCACTCACACCCCTTCTCTATCTACGCTACATTGATGACATCTTCATCATCTGGACCCATGGGAAGGAGACTCTTGAAAAATTCCACCATGATTTCAACAGCTTCCACCCCACCATCAACCTCAGCCTGGACCAATCTACACGGGAGGTCCACTTTCTTGACACCACGGTGCAAATAAGTGATGGTCACATTAACACCACCCTATATCGAAAACCCACCGACCGCTATGCCTACCTTCATGCCTCCAGCTTCCATCCCGGGCACATCACATGATCCATTGTCTACAGCCAAGCACTGAGGTACAACCGCATCTGCTCTGACCCCTCAGACAGAGACCAACACCTACAAAATCTCCACCAAGCATTCTCAAAACTACAATACCCGCACGAGGAAATAAGGAAACAGATCAACAGAGCCAGACGTGTACCCAGAAGCCTCCTACTGCAAGACAAACCCAAGAGAGAAACCAACAGGACTCCACTGGCCATCACATACAGCCCCCAGCTAAAACCCCTCCAACGCATCATCAAGGATCTACAACCCATCCTGGACAATGATCCCACACTTTCACAGGCCTTGGGTGGCAGGCCAATCCTTGCCCACAGACAACCTGCCAACCTGAAACATATTCTCACCAGTAACTGCACACCACACCATAATAACTCTAGCTCAGGAACCAATCCATGCAACAAACCTCGATGCCAACTCTGCCCACGTATCTACACCAGCGACACCATCACAGGACCTAACCAGATCAGCCACACCATCACTGGTTCATTCACCTGCACATCCACCAATGTAATATATGCCATCATATGCCAGCAATGCCCCTCTGCTATGTACATCGGCCAAACTGGACAGTCTCTACGGAAAAGGATAAATGGACACAGATCAGACATTAGGAATGGCAATATACAAAAACCTGTAGGAGAGCACTTCAACCTCCCTGGCCACACTATAGCAGACCTTAAGGTGGCCATCCTGCAGCAAAAAAACTTCAGGACCAGACTTCAAAGAGAAACTGCTGAGCTTCAGTTCATCTGCAAATTTGACACCATCAGCTCAGGATTGAACAAAGACTGTGAATGGCTTGCCAATTACAGAACCAGTTTCTCCTCTCTTGGTTTTCACACCTCAACTGCTAGAACAGGGCCTCATCCTCCCTGATTGAACTGACCTCGTTATCTCTAGCTTGCTTGCTAGCACACATATATATATATACCTGCCCCTGGATATTTCCATTACATGCATCTGAGGAAGTGGGTATTCACCCACGAAAGCTCGTGCTCCAAAACGTCTGTTAGTCTATAAGGTGCCACAGGATTCTTTGCTGCTTTTACAGATCCAGACTAACACGGCTACCCTCTGATACTATTACATAATCATGTCAGTTTCAATTATTTTGGTAATTTATTTCAAAATACCTGTCAACAAGTATGTCTGTAACAATACAGACAAACATAAAATTTCCCCCAGGAGTAGAGAGTTAAAGAAACCCTTATGACAACCCAGTTCTTGTTTCACGCCCTCCTCCCCACGAGCCCAGCCAGGGGGTCAAACACCCACAACCCCTCCACCCGAGTCCAGCCGTGCCCCCGCCCCAGACCAGACAAACATCCCCTACTCTCCAGAGCTCAAACATGCCCCCCCCCAGGCCAGGCAGCCACCCCTCTCCCTCCCTGAGCTCAGCTATGGTCCCCCAGAACAGACATCAGCCCCCCTCCATTCCCCCCCATCCCAGATACACATCCCCCTATCACCCAGAGATCCAGAGGGAGAAACAGCCTGCTGCTGGGTCCCAGGCTTGTGTGGAGTTTCCTGCACGACACCATCTCCTTCCCTCAGGGCATGTGGGTAACTGCAGCTGCCAGGAACTCTCTTTTCTCATCCCTGCCCACACCCACCCCCAATGTCTTCTAAGTGCGAGCTCTCCCAGGTCCAGTGCCCCTAGTGGTAGCCAGTAGCACTGCAGCCCATTTATGTCGGAAAGGAAATTTCTGCAAAATTCTGCATTGCATAGTAGCACAGAATTCCCCCAGGAAGTATCATATATGCTGCATTCAGTGCAATAAACTGGATAGCCTCCCCTCTGCTACTAGACTTTTGTGTGCATTATTTTTACTCTTACGTGGGGTGGGGGCGACGGCTGTATTTGTTTTGTCTTTGTGTGTGGGTTTTTGTTTTTTTGCTGTTTTTTTTTTTAAATGAGAGCATCCTCTCATCTCATCTTTGGAGACAGTTGCATTATTTTCAAACTAATGCACAGAGCATACATCTACAACTCCTTTAACATCCTTATGTTGCAGGAAAACTCTTAAAATTATGTTTCATTAGCTTATGCATGTAGGCAGTTATTTAAAGCATATAATGTGTCCTCAAAAGATCAGTATGGCTCCTTCCCAGCCATTCTGCAGTTTTGGGCACATACATATTATGGCAATTTTTTAAAATGCATATTATATACATGATAGAAATTCTCCACGGAAAAGACTCCACTCTACTTGCTTAATATGTATTCACTTTTTTAAGATGAAGCATATTATTTACCCAGCAGGTCAAAACTGTTCTTTCTAAATGTAAATATGTATTTAAGATTCATGCTATGCAGAGTAAAAATACCTATGAACATTAAACAAAAATGTTAATATGCAGTGACCATTAGAGAGAGATGTATGCTCCAATATTCAGGTAACATTCACTTTCTGGGGTCTTATTATTTTCCAGTTGATAACCAGATTCCATTTGGTCTGCTCTCCCCTTCCTGAACCGTTGGGGAAGAGAAGAACTGACTGATTGACCCACTTTCCGCTGCCTCCTCATCCCTTCTTAAATTTTCCTGGTAAGTGTCTTTGGGGTCATCTTTTTCCCCTTTCGCTCTGAACAGCAAGAGTCCTAGAGGAGGAGTGACCAGCTACTAGTAGAAGACTATAGTGCATAAACAAACAGTCAAATAATAATAGTATTTTTTACAGAACTCAAAAGTGAGATAAGTGTCTGGGAATAATAATAAAAAACAGGGTCTCCCTCAAGGAGCTTACAAGATAATATCAGACATCATATTAAAAAAGGGGTACGAACACAGTAAAGTGAAGGCAAAGTTGGACTATATGGAGCCAAAGGAGAGTAAGGGTGGCAGTAAAGAGTGTGGATTGTGGTGACGGGGAAATGTTACAGAGCAGAATGCAGAAGCAGGATGGGGAATTAACAGGGGAAATATAAGGCAATAGAACTGGAGTAGAGAAGTGAAAACAAGGAGAATGTTAGGGGAATGGACAGAGGAGGAGGGCTGGGTCCAGACAGCAGAAGAATAAATGTGCTGATCATAGTTCTTAAACAATTAGGTGATGAGTAAGCAACTGACAGTTGATCAACCAGGTGCTAATTAAGTGGTGAAGCAACAGGGCGATTAATTAAATAGTCAATTAAGTGTAAAGCATCAAATAAGCAAGTCAATTATGTATGCACAGAATCAATGATTAAGCAGTGGATAATGAATCAGGTGGGAAGTCAACAGAGCAACTAATTAGACAGAAATTAAGTATGCAGAGAACCAAAGAAACTGTAAATCAATTAAGTATACCGTAAACAAATAATATGAATATCAGCCAAAAATATTAAGAAATATTCAGTTTGCTAAATATAATTGATAGCTATGTTATTTGAATACTCAATAAGCATCAAGTGATGTAAACCTAAATTTTAAATATAAATTTTAAATTTAAAAAGTGCCAACATTAATTCAAAACAAAAACAAACAAACAAAAAAAAAAAACACTCTTCCAAACCCCCCAACATTACAAGCTAACAAATAAAGCATTAACATTAAGTTAACATTCACATTAAGCAGGTAACAAATAAAATTTATAAACAAACTGTTTCTATACTTTTTCTTCATATTGTTCTTCCAAATATCTCAAGCATCTTCCTAACTCCCAGGGATGTGGTAATGCTTAATTAGTTCATGTTTGAAAAATATCTCCATTTTACTTATCAAGCATAAGGCATAAGGAGATTAAGTGACTTTCCCAAGGTTATACAGCAAGTTGCATACCCTGGCACAGAACCCAGGCTTCCTGACTCCCTCCACTAAATGCAAGACAGCATCCCTACCTTTTGATTTAAAGCACCACAAAAAAGATTGACTCAAACAGGTAACACTTAGCTTAACACTTTTCAAAGCTACAACAAACCTTAATTAAAAAAAAAAACATGGTTGAGATATGATCACAAAATATGGTGATTGTGTGATGGGAACAGTCTAGAAATATTTTAACCAAATTGTAACCGTTTTAACATATTTTATAAAGGAAAAAACTCACTGAAATTAAACTCTTCCAGAGGTATTCCTGGGCAGAAAGAAAGAGGCATATTATCTCTATATATATTTACACATACAAGGCTAGCCTTAGGAGTAGTCAAACGTTGGCACCATGGGAGGTGTGTGCTGTCAAGAGGGTGTTACAGTAAGAACCCCGCTCCCTGTTGCCCTCGTCTGGCTCCGCCCCCCAGGTCTGTTCAGCTCACAGACACAGTCTGTCTCCAGCCCTGGTCCGCCCCCATCCTCTGTGCTGCCTGCATCTCTGCTCCGTCCTCCTACACTCAGCTTCACCCCAAGCTCCGACTCCAGCCCCAGTCCACCCCCATCACCCACTCCACCTGCACCTCCACTCTGCCCCTCTGCCCCAGCCCCCACTTCCCCACCTCACTCTGCCCCCAGACAAGCTCCATCCCCCAACCCTGCTCCACCTCCAGCCTCACCCAAGGTGCCATCTTCCATAAGGCATACCACATACCAATACATCAAACAAATCATGGTGATATGTATCCCAAGCAATTAGCTAAAATTATCAGCAGAGCCAATATTTTAAAACATATATATCTAATAATACTTCTTGCAGTTCTGTAGGAGTCAAAGGCAAATGTAACTCCATAATTAAATGCAAAGCTAACCTCAGGATTAAGACCCTGATCCTGCATGCACTTAGGCACATACTTAAATGTAGACATATGACCAAGTGCTTGCAAGATCACATTATACCTTTGCCTCTTCCCCAAGCGCAAGCATTCCCCACCCTCCCCCCCTCACGGCAAGCGCTGGGAGCGAGGGGGACAAGTGAGGATGCAGTGCACTCAGGGAAGAAGGAGGCGGCGCAGCGGAGGTGAGCTGGGGCGGGCAGCTGCAGGTGGGTGCAGACCAATTTTTCCCCCTGGGTGCTCTAGCACCAGAACACCTATGGCATCGGCGCTTATGGCTCACAGCTGTGCCTGCGAACTTCAGCATCTTCACCTCTTACCTGTAAATTTTAGAGTAGCAGCCGTGTTAGTCTGAAGCCATTCTATGCATCCGAAGAAGTGAGCTGTAGCTCACGAAAGCTCATGCTGAAAAAAATTTGTTAGTCTCTAAGGTGCCACAAGTACCCCTGTTCTTTTTACCTGTAAGTGGCTGCCTGGCAATGGGGGATATGCATAGGCAGCTCGGTCTAGCCCCCGGCTGCAAAGGTGATGAGTGAGGCACACTGGGGCACCACAGTATCAGTGGGCACCCAGTGCAGGCTGTGGCCCTTCAAAACTGAGCTGCTCCTCCAGAGTTGAGCATGCAGGCAGGAGCTTGGGCCCAGCTCCAGCTGCAAACACTCCAGGCCAGGTTCCAGCAGGAGCTCGGGAAGTTTCTTCTGAGGGGGCGAATGTGCCCTGGCTTACAGGAAAGCTGCAGACCTGTCCCCAGCACTACTCCTGCTTTGCCTGCTGCACATCTGTGCCTGTGAAATTCAGTGTCTTCACCTCCTACCTGTAAGTGACTGCCCTCCAGGTGGCGAGTAGGGGGCAGGGACAGATGTGCCTACTTTTAAGATGCAATACAGCCACAATATAGTATTTACTGTTTGTTTGTCTCTGCTGCTGCCTGATTGCTTACTTCCCATTCCACATGGTGTCCGGTTGACCGGTCAGTCTCTAACTCTGTTGTTCATATCTTTGAGGTTCTATCGTAGTTCCTTCAGTCCAATTTTTTCTTCTGTCTAGTAACACTTGCCTTCCTTAATTTATACCATTCTTCATTTCCACTATTTCATTTGCTTCCTAGCATATATGTGCCATTTCAATATTCCCCTCTCTTTCCCCTCCCCAATGTCTTTTATACTCTCTATTAAGTCCTCTTACTCTTCCCTCTCTATACCTGACCACATACTCTTAAATTACACGCACACTTCTCTATACTCACTCACCTACACATCCACTCTGCCACAGGGTACTTGTTTTCTTGCACCTCCCACAACCCTGCTTCTCCATTCTTCCATTTATGCCTTGGCTGTAGTGTGCAAAAAGTGTGTTCTTTATTCAAGTTAAAATCCTAGTGAAGACAAAGCAGTTTGTAGTTTTTGTACAAGTTAGCAGGTTGAGTTAAAAGCTAAGACTTTGCCTTCAGTGTCAAAAAAGGTGGCTTTTCAGTTTGTATTTTACAGTGAGATAATTAACATGTATTAGCTATCTTGCTGGAAAATCTTAGTAGACACAACTTGGTAGTTTTTAACCATGATCTAAGCAGGCGAGGTCAACACTATGCCCCTCTCACACATGAGCTTGCCTAACTACATCACAGTAAAAGCTACAGTGCCTTGTCTCCACTAAGATTTCACAATGAGACAGTTAGGTCACTGTAAACACACACCTTTTTGGCAGTGAAAACAAAGCCACACTGTACACAAGGCCTTAGCCACAGATCAAAGGCCTCTACTCCAGCAACACAGCAGGCAGCTCTCCAGCTTCAGCATCTCCCAACTTCCCACTGAATCCCAAAGTCATGACTCTGGTTCAGTTCCCCATACCTTGTTTCCTAGCTGCCCTTTGCTCCTTTCCAGCTCCTCCTAGCTCTCCACTCCTCAATCATTCTACTCCTCCCTAATTCCCCAAGGTCAGCTCCTCCCAGCGTCCTCACTCCCCCAGCAGCCTGCAGAGATAGGCAGGCAAGTACTTGGGCTACCTAGCGTGGACACAGCACCCCTACTCACCCTATTCCAGGGGTTTTGAGCACAGACTAAATGACATAAAACATAACATTCAATAACTCCATCTTTAGCTAAAAGACCTATAAAAACACTTTTAAGGGTTTTCAAACAGGAAATCTAAAACCACTGCATGCAAATTCCATTTTGCCTTCATGCACATCCAGAGAGTACAGCCTAAAAATATTGTGGGATTAGCCAAGAATGAGAAGAGATTCTTCTGAGCTTAATAAAATGTTAATCACAAACACAAAATAATTGGAAATACGTAATAATTTTTTTCTGGCAACAATATTCTTGCTATCCCTCCTCCAACAGGTCTAAGTTTCTCATTGTGAGCTACAGCTCCAAATCTCTCTCAGCGCTCAGACCTGTAAAAGCAGCTATGATTGTGGACTGAGTGAAGAACAGATCCCACAGAGCTTCACCACTATACAGCTTAACATGTTAACTACTGCACAGAGAACTCACTTGTATGACAACTAAGCAGGAATTTTAAATATTCTGCAAACACCTATATATTACTGCAAATTAACATCTGCCACTATATCAGTGTTCTCACTGTGTACATGAATACTGTACCAATACTGCCCTGTGCAACATGGTCCAGTTATAACTCATCTACCAGCAGAGCATGCCAATGCAAAACACTAAGGGTGGGTCTAAAGAAAAATCCACAGCTAGCCCATGCCAGCCAACTAGGGCTCATGGAGCTCGAGCTGTGGGGCTGTTTCGTTGCTGTGTATAATTCCAGGCTCAAACAGGAGACCGAGCTCTGAGACTCCCCTGTCAGTAGCCTAGAGCCCAGGCTCTCGCCACGCCCAGAAGTCTACACCGCAATGAAAGAGCCCACAGCCCAAGTTGGACGGAACGGGTCAGCCACAGGTTTTTCTTTGTTGTGTAGACATACCCCTAAGTCAGTGGTCCCCAACCTTTTTCATCTGGCGCCGAGCCACCGAGGACTGTGGTCAGCGGATGAGCATCTGCCAAAATGCAGCTGAGAACGTCAATAGGTGTCGCTGCCGAAATGCCACCGAGAAGCAGTGCCATCCAGAGGCGTCACCACCCAAATGCTGTCAAAAATCAGCTGGATTTCGGTGGCGGCGCCTCTGGATGACGCTGCTTCTCGGCGGCATTTTGGCAGATGCTCATCCGCCAGACACTACATGGGTGCACATAGATGCCCCAGCAGGTGCCATGGAGCCCGCAGGCCCTGCGTTGAGGACCACTGCCCTAAGTAATCAATTTCTTTCTATACTTTGTGCTATATGCTACACAAACACAAAACTTTGCTATTTTGGCATTGATTCCTACACATACACACCACTGCTGATCTAAAATCTGCAGCTGGTTGAACACAATATAATAAGGCTAGAATTATAATTCATATTGCAGTTTTACATTGTAATAGAAAAAATGATAATACACTAACATGAGGATCACTAACTGAGCAAATAAACGTAAAAGGATTGATGTTCAAAACTCATGTGAAATAAAACTGATGCTTTTCATTATACCAAAAGGTGGACGCATAGCTCTCCTTACAAAATTATGCTTTTAGTAACAACTACTTACACACAAAAAGGAGATTTTCAGCTCCAAACCCCTCGTATTACAATCTGTGGGTTTGTGACACTGGCAGACCAGTGCCAGCTCATGCCAAGATCCCCATGTCTCAACTGAACACTGACAAATACATAGCTAGAACACTCTGGCTCAACTGTGTGTTAGATAGTTAAAAAAAGGATTTGAATTATAAGAATGTGTTTAGACTCTATAGTGGGGGATTGGCAACCTTCGGCACGTGGCCCACCAGCGTAAGCCCCAGTGGGTCAGGCCAGTTTGTTTACCCGCCATGTCCGCAGGTTCAGCCAATTGCAGCTCCCACTGGCAGCGGTTCATCACTCCAGGACAATGGGAGCTAGTGGGAAGCGGCGCGGGCCGAGGGATGTGCTTGTTGCTGCTTCCCGCCTGTGAGTTGCTGCATGCATTAATCTCACAACATCTGTATCCCTCAGGTAATATTTGAACAGCTGTTTTGTGAGCCTCTGTGACCAGGTAAATCACTATACAGGAGAGAGATATTAATTAGTAAGGAGGGCTGATCTTCATAGAAAGTGTTACACCCTTTCCAAAACAAAAAGTTTATTGATACCAGAAAAACTAGTGTGGCACACTGCAATTGGACTATCCCTACATACCATCAACAAGAGGACAAAATACTTCTATTGTTCTGCTCTCCTCCCTGTGAAAGCAAGTGATGCAAGTAGACCCCTGCCATCAGCTGAGTTTGCAGCTCATCTCAGCAGGAGTGGGATAAAACTACAAAGAAAAGGAAGTTGATATTTGTGTGCTGCTTGGACTCTGTGGGGCAAAGTGTTTCTCAGCATAAAAGAAAGATCCTCAGTGGCTTAGCGTGAATTAGCCCTAAACAACATATAGAATCTGATTACAGCAGCTTTTATTACCTTTTTAAATGTAAGACTGCAACTCATTTGTGTATCTGTGTTTACCGGTTTTAATTTTGTAAATAATTCTCTGGTTTCCTTTTTCTATTTAATAAATCTTTATAGTTTATTATAGGATTGGCTACAAGTGTTGTGTTTGGGGTAAGATCTCAGGTGCAACTGACTTGGGGTACATGACTGGTCCTTCGGGACTGGAAGTAACCTGAATATTGCTCTTATTCTTGGTGTGAGACCATCTATCACAAAGGTATGCTCACATGGGTGGTTGGAGTACCCAAGGGGACTGTCTGTAACTCCATATTAAGACAGATTTAGTGCCTGAGGAGCTCACACTTGATAACTGGTTGGGGACATCTCAGGTCTTGTCTACACTAGAGTTTTGTTGACAAAAGTTATGCTGCTTTAATTAAACCGCTGTTGCATGTCCACACTATGCTCCTTGTGTAAGCAGAGCACATCCACACTAGCAGCTCTTGCTTCGACACAGAGAGCAGTGCACTGTGGGTAGCTATCCCACTATGCAACTGGCTGCAGGGTTTGTTGGAAAGAGTTTGCAATACCTCATGGGCCAGGTAAAGCGTCACATGATGCAGGTTTCTCAATCCCATCTTTCCATGGGCATCCTTCTAGATTGCCAGCCGCTTTTCAACTGAAGTGTGGAGGGAGGGAAGGAGTGTGTGTGGGGGGGGCAGGTGGAGAGAGAGAAACAAAGTGTGTATTGGGGAAACATGTGAGAGACTGTAGTGGGGGGGAAGTGCATATGTGAGAAAGACAGTGTGCACTGGGGAAGTGCGTGTGTACTGGGGGAGAGTATGTCAGCACACTGTCTCTTTAAGTTTAGACAGCAGCCTGGGTAACCAATCCTGGGGGAGGGGGATGCCCCCCACAACATCCCCTGGCTCTACACAGCAGTCTCTTCCCACCCTCATCCCTGCAGCAACAGTCTGTTCTGCCTGCCTGCCAATTCCATATTGATGGTTCTGTGATTCCCTCTGAATTCTCCAACAGCCTCCTCAGCAGCTCTGAGAGCTCTCCACATTGAAGAATGTCAAAGCTTCCTGGAGCTTTGACAGGTGAGGGGCGCATACCTGCAGGGCAGCCAAGTTCAAAACAGTAAGCATAGCGTTCACAGTGGTGGGCCTTGTGGCATACTAGGGAAGGCCAGTTATGTTGACCTAACGAACAGCAGCTGATGCTTTGCCACTAACTCTACCACAGAAAGCTCTATGCCTCTTCTTAAGGTGGTTTTATTTTGTTATCAAAACAGCAGAGTTTTGCCTCCAATAGTAGCTTTGTAGCATGTACACCTCCACTGTTTTGTCAGCAAAAAACTGCCTTTTGACAACAAAACTGTGCAATGTAGACAAGGCCTAAGTATAGAACTCACAACTAATTTGGGGTTTGTGGTCTTGCTCTTAACTGTCTACCCTGAGGTTAGTACTCACAGTCTTGAGTCACTGCAGGCAGCATTACAGGGTTTTCCAGAAAAGGAGGAGAGGGGACTCACACATGAATATATACAATTTTTTCCTTGGTGTAACTACTTTAGCTCAAACAAGAAGTATCCAAGTTTCATGCTAATATTTAACACAAGAGTAACAAGTAACAGGGCCAATAATTTTAGCTGAACATAAAAAAAAACTGAATAACTTTGTGATGTGTTAAGTTAATAGACTTATATTTTGAACTGCACATATACAGAATTATAATATATGCAGTATCACATATTATACTATTCCCTTCCAACTCTGAATGCATTAACAAAAGTGACATAACAAAAAATGGCATCAAACCCTGCTCGGCTTGTCAGAGAGGAGCACTATTTTCTGCATATTTGCCATCTGTATTCAAATGTGTTACTATGTAGCTGTGGGTTTTGCTGGCTTCCAACTGAGTCATTGTGTAGTCAGGGTATTCCACATAGAAAATAAGCAGGTTAAAATAGATACACAAAGAAAAGTCAGACTTTCTTCAAAATATTGTGAAATATGCTAATATATTTATTTTTATACCTTTAGGCAATCTGCAGTATTTCATAATCTTGATGAAATGCAACTAATTGTGCCAATTGTATTTTTCCATCCTTCAAAAAAGGAGCTTGGAACAAGTATGATCGTCAGTTACCCATACATTTGCCTCAAGAGCAGACACTTAGCCAAAGATTTGATCTTCAGGCCTTTCCTTCCCACCACCACCCATTAACATTTTAGAGTTATAAATTGAGGGAAAATACTGGCATTAACTATTTTTAGTTCTCTTTCTTTGGTGTGGTGAAAATCATCATTTCATTGTTTCTAATCAGTAAGCTCTGCACAAGTAAAGCTTCAGCAAGAAGTTTAAAAATGCTACACATGCTGTAGGACACTAAACAGTGCCATATTTCCTGTTGATTCTTACAAAAGCCTTGTCTACATTACATTTAGTGGCAACTCTGGGAGTCCTAGGGCTTATCTACACAGGGACTCTCAGGAAAGTTATAACGAATCAACTAAAGGTACAAAAAGTCAATGTGAGGAAGTTAAAGAGCATTAAATCCTCATGTAGATGCTCTCACTTAAAGTGATCTTAGGCCCTAGCTACACTGGCGCTTTACAGCGCTGCAACTTTCTCGCTCAGGGGTGTGAAAAAACTCCCCCCTGAGCACAGCAAGTTACAGCACTGCAAAGCGCCAGTGTAAACAGTGCCCCAGCGCTGGGAGTGCGGCTCCCAGCACTGTAAGCTAATCCCCACGGGGAGGTGGAGTACCTGCAGCACTGGAAGAGCTCTCTCCCAGCGCTGGCGCCGCGACCACACTCGCACTTCAAAGTGCAGCCGTGGGAGCGCTCCCGCAGCAGCGCTGTATAGCTGCAAGTGTAGCTATCATAACCTTAGTCCCAGCTTTGGACCTTAGCGTTCAAAATATGGGGGTTAGCATGAAAACCTCCAAGCTTAGTTACCAGCTTGGACCTGGTACTTGCTGCCACCACCCAAAAAATTAGAGTGTTTTGGGGCACTCTGGTCCCCCTGAAAAGCCTTCCCTGGGGACCCCAAGACCCAAATCCCTTGAGTCTCACAACAAAGGGAAATAATCCTTTTTCCCTTCCCCCCTCCAGGTGCTCCTGGAGAGATACACAGACACAAGCTCTGTGAATCCAAACAGAGTGACTCCCCCTCTCCGTTCCCAGTCCTGGAAACAAAAAGCACTTTCCTCTTCACCCAGAGGAAATGCAAAATCAGGCTAGCAAATTCAACACACACAGATCTCCCCCTGATTTCTTCCTCCCACCAATTCCCTGGTGAGTATAGACTCAATTTCCCTGAAGTAAGGAAAAACTCCAACAGGTCTTAAAAGAAAGCTTTATATAAAAAAAAAGAAAGAAAAATACATACAAATGGTCTCTCTGTATTAAGGTGACGAAATACAGGGTCAATTGCTTAAAAGAATATTGAATAAACAGCCTTATTCAAAAAGAATACAAATCAAAGCACTCCAGCACTTATATTCATGCAAATACCAAAGAAAAGAAAACATATAACTTACTATCTGATCTCTTTGTCCTTACACTTAGAAACAGAAGATTAGAAAGCAGAACTACTTCTCCAAAGCTCAGAGAAAGCAGGCAGACAGACAAAGACTCAGACACAAAATTCCCTCCACCCAAAGTTGAAAAAATCCGGTTTCCTGATTGGTCCTCTGGTCAGGTGCTTCAGGTGAAAGAGACATTAACCCTTAGCTATCTGTTTATGACAGTAGCCATACCCTTAGCTCAGTGTGATTTAATCCGCCTTGGAATGTGGGAGACTTGAGAGGAGGTGGTGGGGTGTATGGGTCAGAGAAAGTGAAAATGACTCTCTAACCCAGTGGTTAACTTGCTCACCTGGGAAACCCAGGTTCCAATCCCTGATGCAATCAATGTTTAAGTGCTTTATACAAAGTGGAACAGTTTCAACAGGAGGGATACAGAAAAACCCATAGGTACCTTGTAGCCCAATAATGAGGACATTCAGCAAGGAGATGTGAGAGCTGGGTTCAAATCCCTACTCCCAATCAGACAGAGTGGGGACTTGATCCTGAGTATCCCACTTGAGAATTCCATCTTTTGAGCTACTAGGTATAAGAGACTGGAACTACCATACTTTTTGCATGTCAGGTATGCTCTGATCTCATTTCTGGGATCAGGCCCTGATGGCAAGGTAAGCGAGAGAACATTTAGTTTGTGAATCCCATCGTGACTAAGGCTCAAAGCTGCTCTGTGGTATCAGAACTTGGGCAGCTTTGTGCATGGGGCACAGCTGTCTTTAAAATTAGACAAAAATTGGTCTATTCTGTCCCTTAAGGTTAATTCAATAATGTCAAAATTTTCTACAGCAGCCAATGATTTTGGATGTCTTATCTTTTGGGTGCCTTACTTGACATGCCTTGAATCTTTGTGGACCTAGCCCGAAGTCTCTCAAGTCTCTCTCCCTCATATATTATATATCAAAAAACTAAAAAACATTCTTCCAGAACTATGCAGACTTCAGAACTGGATGAAAAAAAATTTAATTACTTGTTTAGTCTAGACAGGATGACTCAAGTCTAAAAACTCCAATGCCACATCTCAAAATCAGCATTACAATATACCTTGTCAATGGGAAATGTAAGCAGTGAAAAGCTTATGTGGCCTATTCATCACATACAGAAAGCGAGGCTCCTGCCTGTCAGGATGACAAAGCAAACTGATGCTTAGTATTTGCTTTCATCTGATCATGAAACAATTTAGGTAGGAATCAAATGTATCAAACTTTCTTCTAAAAATGGCTGAAATAGACACAAGTGAAAAAAGTCATAGAAGAAAATTAAGTCTGTATGCACACTGCTGCAGTTTAAAGAGATCAGTTTACTTATCAAGGGACATAACCAACAGTTAAGTTTTTAGTATATAAGATAGTTGATTACAAAGTTGGCAGAGATCCTATTACGATAACTGTATAAAAGATCCTACAAAATATCTATCCTAGGATATAAATATCTGGTTTATACTATATGTACCTTTTCTCACATAATTATTTTAAAAAACATGTGCCAACTAACTAAATGTTCTACAAGGCTATAGTTATCTTACATTCAGAGACAACAAAAGTTATATTCCATGTTCTAGTAGCAACCTCTTGTGGCCAAACACAGGTGCTGCATTCTACACTTTAGGGACCCTATCCTGCAAGGTACTGTGTCCTGAAGCAAAAGTCACTGACGACACTCGTAAGAAAATAAACCAACATCTTTGGCCTCTGATTTTTGGGTACCCTACCTGAGATGCCTCAAACCTGACTTTTTGAAGTGCAGAGTATCCATAATTCTACTTGAAATCACCTGGAACCGTAGGCATTCTGCACAACAGTTGGCCGAAAATCAGGTTCAAGGCACCCAAATATTATTGAACTGAGGCCAAAATGCAGGGCATGTCTCCAATTTTAATCTATGTCCTCACATAACATTATGTAGATTGATTCTGCTATTTGCACAAGATAGTCATAACGTCCTTTTTTATAAACATTTGAAATACAAAAAATGACACTAGTTTAGCGCACATTAGCAGGGCATTTTATAGTTACTCCCCTTTGTAAGTTTTTTCACACATGAACATTAGAAACTACTTTTTCCTTTTTTTGTGGCACTCTTCCAAATAGTTTAGACCGAGGGTAGGCAAACTTTTTGACTCAAGGACTACATCTGGGTGGGGAAACTGTATGCAGGGCCATGAATGTAGGGCTGGGGAGGGGTGTTGAGGTGAGGGAGGGGGTGCAGGAGAGGTGCGGGGTGCAGCAGGGGGTTGGAGGCTCAGGGCAGGGAGTTGGGGTACAGGAGGAGGTGCAGAGTGGAGGAGAGGACTCAGGCAGGAGGTTGGCATGCAGGAGGGGTGCGGCAGGGGGCTCAGGGCAGGGGGTGAGGGTGCAGAGTGCAAGAGGGGGATGAGGGCAGGGGGTTGGAGGCTCAGGGCAGGGGGTTGGGGTGCAGGAGTGGCAGGAAGCTCAGGGTAAGGAGGCAAAGTGCAGGACAGGGCTCAGGGTTGGGATGCAGCAGGGGGCTCAAGGCAGGGGGCTGGAGGGCTCAGGGCAGGAGTTTGGGATGTGGGGTGCAGGAGGTGTTCAGGGTGCAGGCTCCAGCCCAGTGGTGCTTACCTCAAGTGTTTCCAGGGTGGCAGCGGCGCACAGCAGGGCTAAGGCAGGCTCCCTGCCTGCCCTGGCTCCACACCACTCCCAGAAGTAGCCAGCATGTCCAGCAGCAGCGCCTAGGGGCAGGATGGGGCAGGCGACTCCACCACGTGCTGCCCTCACCTGCAGGTACCACCTCCAAAGCTCCAGCTGCCACGGTTTCCTGTTCCTGGCCAGTGGGAGCTGTGGGGGGCAGGTGCCTGCAGGTGAGGGCAGCGCACAGAGCCCTCTTCCCCCCACCCCCATCTCCCAGGAGCTGCAGGGATGTGGTGCCAGCTGCTTCCAGGAGTGGAACAGGGCCAGGGCAGGCAGGGAGCCTGCCTTATCCCCGCTGCACCACAGGGCTGGCAATCCTGTAGGCCAGATTGAAAGCCCTGACGCGCCAGATCCGTCCCACAGGCCATAGTATTCCCTCCCCTGCTTTAGACCACTAGCTTCGGTGGACGAGGATACCCGTAAGAATCTGAAGGAGAGCAATGCTCTGATACATCTAACAGCACTGAAGCTTCCTTACAGAGATTTAGCAGCACTTCTTCCTTAAGAGTAAATTACATGCCAAAAACCCTACTGGGCAGTCTGAGTCCATCCAGTATAGGGAAGTGGGAAGGGGTGGAGGGACTCATCACCACCATCTCCAGGCAGCAGGGAGGAACTCAGGACCCCACTTCACCGCCCTTCCTTGCCCAGCTCGCTCCTCTAGGCAGAGAGGGGGAGTGGGGAACTGAAGCCAAGGCTTGGAAGTCAGAGATGGGACAGGCTGGCTCCCCTCCCCAAGTGGAAGGGATTCCCCCTGCCCCTATGTGGACTTGCACCACCCTCCTGGGGGCGGACCTTCCCCAGGCCCCTGCCTAGAAATAGCAACTCCCGCCGTGTCAGGGCAGGGGCCGGTCCCGCCCCACAGAGCGGCACGGGGAGGGGGCACATGGAGACTCTCTCCCCCCCCAAAAGGAAACGAAGGTGGCCAGCAGGCCCGCCGGTCCCCCCACAGGCTCTGGCGCGAAGGGGAGGAAAGGGGCTGGCTTGGCTAGCAGAGGGATTGGGGGCTCGGAGCAGGTTGGCTGAATATCGGGGGGGGCAGGTACAGGCTCGGGGGCTGGGGAGCAGCAGCCCCCCCCGGGTTAATTAGCGCTGGGGTTCCGGCTCCCCTCCCCAGCTGCCATGAGGCCGGCCGTGGCGGGCTGGAAGAGTTCCCGGGAGGTCGGTGGCTGAGGAAAGAGCGGCCATGCCGGCGGTGGGAATAATACGTACGGGAACTACTTCACACGCGGATAGATCACAAATGAACAGCTACCGGACGGGTCTACTTTTTATGCTCGCCCCTCTCCTCCTCCCGGGATAGGATCCCTCCGCGCGCGTTCCCCTCCCCCACTGCTCACATTTAGACCAGGGCCGCCCCGCTCACCTGCAGCCGGAGCCTCCATAGTCGGTCGCGGGAGGGGGTGGTAGTGAAATAAGGCAAAGGTGGGGGTTTTAAAGCACTTTCGTCCCAGTCGACTAGGCCACCTGGGCGCCCCGCTGGCTTCCCCGCTGCTTGTGAAATTATTATTTTTAATGGGGGTCAGAAAAGCGAGGTGGCGGATTATGGCGAATCTGCCGCGTCCGACACGGCGGCTTCTTGCTCAGCGACGTCGCACGGAGAGCGCGAGGGCAGAGGGGGAGGGGCTGGGAGGAGGCGCCCGCCGTCCAACCGCCGCCGAGCGAGCTGTTGGGTGGCGCGTGCGCGCCTCTTTCCTGCCCGGAGTCGCGAGCGCTCGCTTCTCCTCTCTAATGCGGAGCTGCGACGTCGCCAGGGCTGTGCGCGCGGCGGTTGTGGCCGGCGCAGCGGCGTTCAGCTGTGCCCGTGGGGTGGCTGCAGCCCCAGCGGCGGTCAGTCAGGAGTCCAGCCGACCAGACTGCGCAATAAACTGGCGGGTTCTCCGGCCCTTTCTCACAGGCTCCGGGGCTGCTGGAGCGAAGAGAGCCCCGGGGAAGAGGGAGCCGCGCGTTCCCCTTGTACCTGTGGGGAGGTGGAGAGGCCTGCGGGGGTGAAGCGAGCCCTGCCTCAGTTTCCCTCCCTGGCAGTAGCGACAGGAGAGAACTTGGGCAGCGGTGCCAGTCAGAGGATGCTCGCACGGGATTGGGAGGTATGATTGCGGCTCCCCTGCGCACACCTGTGCTAGCTTTAGCTTGGTGAATATCACACTGAAGGTGAAGGGTTCCTGGGGGGGCTGGGACAGCCTGTACTGCTCTACGTATTTACTGCTGTCGGTAGCTGGGCGGGCTAGGTTATAGCTAGCACAGGTATTCCCAGGCTGCAGTCACACCTCCCAGTGCAGTGTAGACGTGCTCTGAGACGCTGCTTCCCTTTCCCTGATGCTGAAGTAGGTGAGGTTGGGGAAGGGCTGGAGCCTCCTTTAATAAAAGAAGGGGGCTGGGAGTTAGGCAAGGATGCAGCTCTCTCCTGGGGCTGGAATCTGATGACCTTCAGGCCACACTACAAAGTTCATCTGTGCCCCCCTTCTGGGGAAGGGACTGGTGTTTGTGTAAGCTAAGATATTGCTTGAATTTGATTGTTGGAGTTGCTCATGAGTTTTGAGGAAGCTGCTGGCTCTCAAACATTGTACTTTTAAAATTATGTTTAAGGCACCTTGGAGCTCAGGTAGGAACTTTTTTTCTGTAGACTCAAATAAAGAAATGGTAAAGCTAGGTTATAAATGTGGGTTCTCTTGCCTCAACTAAAATTCCCTGAGTTTGAGGCACTGAGCACCCATAGCTAACATCCTCATGTTAATTTATTAGCTATGACTCAGGAGATAGAGGTTCAATTCCCTGCTGCATCACATACTTCCTGTGTGACCGTGGGCAAATCACTTAGCCTCTCTGTGCTTCATTCCCTGCTTCACCACATATCCTTGTAAGATGTAAGCTTATCCAACCTCTTCTTTTAAGCAGTTGGGTTTTTTTAGATAATGTTCAAAATAGTTATAGGTACATGTAATATGTTCTCTATAAGGACTAGATTAATAATATTTATCATCTATAGTACTTACTCTTTATTTTCAAAGTACTGTATGTATATTAAGTATTTAATCCTAACTATATTAAATATTATATTACTCTTTCTAGATTGGCTCCATGATGCTGAGGAGGGAGGGAATGCCAGTGGGGCTTCCCACTCTCCATCCACTGTCTCTTTATCTTTTATGTCTTTGTGGATCACTTGTGTGGAGCCCTATATATAGTGCTACCAATGAGGACAGTGCTGTGGAGGAAGCTGAGACCCAGTTTTGTGAGGGAGGACTGTGTGTAAAAATTCCCCTCAGTGCATGAATCTGGGGAATGGATCTTATGTGGGCTTCTGTTACGGTGCTGCAGAGTCTTTAATTGTTCTCCACATCCCTCTGTCCCCCCAAACTCTTAATTTTTGCAAGGGAATAACACTGAGTTAAAATCATAAATACAGCATTTTAGAACAAATAAGTTGCCATAAATCAGGAAAAGGCATGTGCTTTCTAAAGGACAGGTAACACGTATGAACACAGCTTCTGATTTCTGCAGTGGGTCGTCAGTGGGACTTTCTGTGAGCTACAGGGATCCACCTGCACAGAGCTTATTATACAATGAGCTCAGTGAGGAGGGAGAAACAGTAACGGGAGACTTGGAAATGGCAGAGATGCTTAATGACTTCTTTGTTTCGGTCTTCACTGAAGTCTGAAGGAATGTCTAATATAGTGAATGCTTACGGGAAGAGGGTAGGTTTAGAAGATAAAATAAAAAAAGAGCAAGTAAAAAATCACTTAGAAAAGTTAGATGCCTGCAAGTCACCAGGGCCTGATGAAATGCATCCTAGAATACTCAAGGAGTTAATAGAGGAGATATCTGAGCCTCTAGCTATTATCTTTGGGAAATCATGGGAGATGGGGGAGATTCCAGAAGACTGGAAGGGGGCAAATATAGTGCCCATCTATAAAAAGGGAAATAAAAACAACCCAGGAAACTACAGACCAGTTAGTTTAACTTCTGTGCCAGGGAAGATAATGGAGCAGATAATTAAAGAAATCATCTGCAAACACTTGGAAGGTGGTAAGGTGATAGGGAATAGCCAGCATGGATTTGTAAAGAACAAATCGTGTCAAACTAATCTGATAGCATTCTTTGATAGGATAACGAGCCTTGTGGATAAGGGAGAAGCGGTGGATGTGATATACCTAGACTTTAGTAAGGCATTTGATACGGTCTCGCATGATATTCTTATAGATAAACTAGGAAAGTGCAATTTAGATGGGGCTACTATAAGGTGGGTGCATAACTGGCTGGATAACCATACTCAGAGAGTAGTTATTAATGGCTCCCAATCCTGCTGGAAAGGTATAACAAGTGGGGTTCCGCAGGGGTCTGTTTTGGGACCAGTTCTGTTCAATATCTTCATCAACGATTTAGATGTTGGCATAGAAAGTACACTTATTAAGTTTGCGGACGATACCAAACTGGGAGGGATTGCAACTGCTTTGGAGGACAGGGTCAAAATTCAAAATGATCTGGACAAATTGGAGAAATAATCTGAGGTAAACAGGATGAAGTTCAATAAAGATAAATGCAAAGTGCTCCACTTAGGAAGGAACAATCAGTTTCACACATACAGAATGGGAAGAGACTGTCTAGGAAGGAGTATGGCAGAAAGAGATCTAGGGATCATAGTAGACCACAAGCTTAATATGAGTCAACAGTGTGATACTGTTGCGAAAAAAGCAAACGTGATTCTGGGATGCATTAACAGGTGTGTTGTAAACAAGACACGAGAAGTCATTCTTCCGCTTTACTCTGCACTGGTTAGGCCTCAACTGGAGTATTGTGTCCAGTTCTGGGCACCGCATTTCAAGAAAGATGTGGAGAAATTGGAGAGGGTCCAGAGAAGAGCAACAAGAATGATTAAAGGTCTTGAGAACATGACCTATGAAGGAAGGCTGAAGGAATTGGGTTTGTTTAGTTTGGAAAAGAGAAGACTGAGAGGGGACATGATAGCAGTTTTCAGGTATCTAAAAGGGTGTCATCAGGAGGAGGGAGAAAACTTGTTCACCTTAACCTCCAATGATAGAACAAGAAGCAATGGGCTTAAACTGCAGCAAGGGAGATTTAGGTTGGACGTTAGAAAAAAGTTCCTAACTGTCAGGGTAGTTAAACACTGGAATAGATTGCCTAGGGAAGTTGTGGAATCTCCATCTCTGGAGATATTTAAGAGTAGGTTAGATAAATGTCTGTTAGGGATGGTCTAGACAGTATTTGGTCCTGCTGTGAGGGCAGGGGACTGGACTTGATGACCTCTCGAGGTCCCTTCCAGTCCTAGATTCTATGAGTCTATGGGGGCTAATTTAGCTACAAGAAGTCAGGAAAAAGATCTTGGAGTCATCATGCATAGTTCTCTGAAGATGTCCACGCAGTGTGCAGAGGCAGTCAAAAAAGCAAACAGGCTGTTAGGAATCATTAAAAAGGGGATAGAGAATAAGACTGAGAATATATTATTGCCCTTATATAAATCCATGGTATGCCCACATCTCGAATACTGCGTACAGATGTGGTCTCCTCGTCTCAAAAAAGACATACTGTCACTAGGAAAGGTTCAGAAAAGGGCAACTAAAATCATTAGGGGTTTAGAGAGGGTCCCATATGTGAAAAGATTAAAGAGGCTAGGACTCCTCAGCTTGGAAAAGAGGAGACTAAGGGGGGATATGATAGAGGTATATAAAATCATGAGTGATGTGGAGAAAGTAGATAAGAAAAAGTTATTTACTTATTCCCATAATACAAGAACTAGGGGTCACCAAATGAAATTAATAGGCAGCAGGTTTAAAACAAATAAAAGAAAGTTCTTCTTCACGCAACGCACAGTCAGCTTATGGAACTCCTTACCTGGTGGGGTTATGAAGGCTAGGACTATAACAGCGTTTAAAAGAGAACTGGATAAATTCATGGTGGTGAAGTCCATAAATGGCTATTAGCCAGGACGAGTAAGGAATGGTGTCCTTAGTCTCTATTTGTCAGAGGATGGAGATGGATGGCAGGTGAGAGATCACTTGATCATTGCCTGTTAGATTTACTCCCTCTGGGGCACCAGGCATTGGCCACTGTTGGTAGACAAAATACTGGGCTAGATGGACCTTTGGTCTGACCCAGTACGGCCGTTCTTATGTTCTTAGGAGCTGGGCCTCAGGCTTCAATTCAACAAAATACATAAGCATGTGCTCAAATCCATTCTTTTTTAGCAAAGCACTTAAGGTTACTGTCATTTCAGTCTTTTGTTATGACCTTTTAGGAATCTATACCAATCCATATTACTTTACTAGAATCATCTTGTCAGGTTCTTTCATCATAAAGAGAAGAAATAAAAAAAAAATTATTAACATTGATGTGATTACTTTTCATTGAATATCCTGAAATATATCAATGATTATTTTCCAGCAAAACTATATTGTTTTGGTTTGATTTGAATCTGAAAGTCACTACTAGGGAATGGAACTGAAAAATTTTTTCCTCCTGCTGTTGTTTTTTTCCTGCAAAAACAAAGAAAGCACTATTGATTAGTTGATGGAATGGTTGATTCATAAGATTTTTGTGAATATTATTGATAATACACCAAGGATTGCTTTTTTTTTCAGAGCTATTTGAATTTGGTTTCAGATCTGACTATTGAAAGTTCATACCATTAAAAAGAGACATTCAGTTCCTTGTCAATACTGTCAACTCGTTAGTGTTAACCTTAAAGTGACCATCATTTGTGTCACTTGTCTTGACAACTGATTGCAATAAAATGATGTTAACAGGTGTCCACTTCAGCTGAAGGGTCCATAGAGAGACTTCAACACATGTGCTTAACTTTAACCATATAAGTAATCCCTTTCAGTCAAGCCTTTGTAGGATCGGGGACTTTGAGTGAAGTTATACTCTGAAAAGTGTTTCTGCATTTGGGTCTCAATGACCTTCATGGACAGTTTTCACAGTATACAAATAAAGGGATGTTTTCCCTGACTGCCAGCTCTTTAAACGACCTGTGAATAACAAACTATGTTCTTCCTACATAGGGAAGGTCCTCCGCAGTATTTTGCACCTCTCTTGGGTGCTAGAAGATTGGAGCCAAGATGCTAGCCACATAACTACTGCAGTGGCTAAGGACTATGAAGCCTGTAACGCTCAATAAAATGAGTGAACATTGAGTCATTGTTAAAATCATATTTTGTCATTAATGCCTGGTAGTTTGCAACTCGAAATTGAAGGATAGCCAATTAGTAACTTTTCTTGCCCAGGAGATCAAGGTGTTTAGACTCCTTCTTAAGAGAGAGTCTGGAGTGTGCTTGATGTTTTCTTTTGTTGACTTCAGGGAGTTGGAGTAATGCTTCTCCCTTCCAACGTCCATTCCCTTGGCTGGAATATGATATTTTTTGTCTGTCCATTTGCAAGGGGTGAAATAGTGGCAAGTATCTGTCATAGAGCATGAGCTGGTGCCTCATTGATGGATAGGGAGGGAGATCTTACCCTGAAGGTTAATGTATAAAATGTCCATCAGGGAATGTTGAGACTCCTGGACTTCTCCAATGGACTCTGGAGGGATTTGGCTAGATACCTCAGTAAATTCTGGAAGGCCTTAAAGTCATGTGCATAAGAGGGCAGTAGTGGAATTACTGCCTCATTGGGGAAGAGAAGGACTTGGCTGAAGGTGGAGATTATTCTTTGTTCAGTGGGTCTTGCTCCTCCTGGGCTCTTCAGGTACAGAGGGAACATGTGGTACCGGCGAGCAATCTTGGGATGGCAGGAGCCATTGCACTGCTGACAGGTGTTTCTTCCATGCAGATACCCTATAAAATTGGTAGCTGTAATGTGTCCAGGGATCCAGTAGGCCCACTGTGCAAGTGGATAGGGGAAGAGTCCCCGAGGGTATTTGTGCCCAGGGAACCTAGAACGTTTGCTGGTCTCTGAAAAGTCCTCAGGGTTCATCCATAGAGGAATGTGGTAGCACAGTGCTGAAAACAGAGCCCTGTACAAAAATCTCAGAGTGAGGATGTCATCCCCCAAGTTGATAAGAGGGGCTTCAAGCATCAGTGCCGGTACAGGAGGCAATGGATCGGATCCTGTTTTGGTGGGAAAAGGTTCAGTCACCAGTTGTCAAAGTGGTATTAGTGAATGGACTCTTACGGTATCGTGAGGGGAGAGGAGACTGGTTCCTCAGATAAGATACTAAGGCCATGGCTGCACTGGTGCTTTACAGCGCTGCAACTTTCTTGCTCAAGGGTGTGAAACCCCCCCCCCCCGAGCGCTGCAAGATACAGCGCTGTAAAGTGTCGGTGTAAACAGTGCCGCAGCGCTGGAAGCGCGGCTCCCAGCGCTGCAGGCTAAACTCCATGAGGATGTGGAGTACGTGCAGTATGTGAGAGAGCTGCGACTACACTCATGCTTCAAAGCGCTCCCGCGGCAGCGCTTTGAAGTTTCGAGTGTAGCCATACCGTTAGAGGAAAGAAATCTAGAGGGTCATGTTAATGAGCAATAGAAGCCAGAGGTGGCAATGAGCCTTGGAACAGGGATTCATGCAGGAGTGAGGATGCTGCAAAAAGAGACATACCTAAAAGGTACTGGACACCAGATATGAGAACATTCGCATACTTGAACACTCCACCCAGATAACAAGGAACAAGCTGACCCATCCCAATGACAAGGCCAAAAGGGTAATATGATGGATAGAGTTGTTTTGTTCGAACAAACATGTACAAGGTGAGAGGTGGCACCTTACTACGTAGAGGGGTTGCAGGAGTGATGTGTAACTTGTTTGTACCTCTGTATAAGAATGCATCTCTGAGTGGATGTCTTTGTCCAGCCTAGGGGGCAGTGGAAAGTCCCACCACTGACAGAGCTGAGTCCATTGTCAGGGGTCACATATTCGTAGTATGTCATGTAGAGTAAAGTCTAGAGGGAACTATTACTGTGCTTCGTTTGACAATAAACCTGGCCGACGTGCCTTCATACCTTACTAGAGTCTGTGGTCACTGGGGGTTCTCTCGGGTATGTTGTGTCAGCTATCTGCGCAGAGCTGGGACAGCACATAGAGGGAGCATGCGCACGCAGCCGATTGATATCAAAATTGAACAGAGCAGAGCACCACACTGGTAGCATCTGACAACATGCAGTATCGGAGGAGCAGACAAAAATGTTTCTGTACTTGGAGTGCTGATGTCCCAAGGAGGACAGTATCAGAGAGGGAGTCTCTGTTGGTCTTTGTGGTCTCTATGGCTTTGAGGGGATGAGCCCTAGAGGTAGTCTTAGAGTCCTGATTTTAGATGCATCTCGGTGCCAGATGGTTCTGAGATAAACAGCACTGAAACGCCCTTAACGGAAGACCTCTCTGATCAGAACTTCTTAGGTGGTACCAGCATCTGTCGGAGCCTTGGCTGTACTTATTGTGGGTACATAGAGCCTGAGAATTAGCCCTGTGAGGTGACTTACCACTCTTTTTAGAGTCCGTAATAGGAGTCTTTTTTTAGAGAATTTCATCTCTGGAGCTGCCCCTGGAACTCCCATAGTCCCTGGAATGGCCTGAAACATTGCACCCCTGGTACACTGGCCTCAAAGTTTGCATAGGGTTTAAAGGAAGGTCTTGCAGGGATAGAAAGCCAAGGCTGACACTCCTCGTAACAGAGCTCTCCTTAGCTCTAGCAGGAACTGTTTGGATGGAGCATGAGTTTCTCTGAGACGTGGGAGATGGCTAGAGTGGCTTTTGCTACAGGGAAAAGACCTGTGGCAGATCTGGTAGGGCTTGAACCCCAGGGTCTTAGGCATAACCCAGGCAGTGCTATAGACCACAAAGTGTGAGGCAACTAGTTCAGATAGGTGGGAGGATGGGGAAAGACCCCAAGCACAAGTTGCGCTACAACTAAAATAAAAGCTAAATAAATTTAAATAAAGAAGGAAAATAAGAAAGGCAGGGAGTGGCTGAAAGCAGCAGATGCTGCAATTGCTCCATCTCAAGTTGCAAGAGGTTGTGAAGGAGCTAGAGTGGCAGCAGGTCTGCTCTGTGCCTCCTTGTATGCCCTCACCTGGGAATATGAGGTGCTGCTATGTGCAGATGTGGACGCTACTATTAACAATCTCCCGTCAAGTGTGCATGGGCTCTCACATCCTGCAGTGGAGCACCCATAGGGGAAGACTGTTCACACACTTTTTGGGTTCCCTTTTTGCAGATATTCTAGCAAATGAGTTTAGTTGCAGGAATATTTGCCAAAACAGCTAGTCTTGGCAAATATTACAAAGCAAGTGTCAAGTTTATAATTTCAAGTATTTGCAGCAGCAGCAGCAAGTCTGAGAATTGCACTAAACCAAGCTCTGGGGGTGGGGGGTGGGTGAACGTTACCTTGGTTCCCTGTTAGTTCACATATTGAATGCTTACAACAAATTGCTCTCAAATAAGATGAAGATCAATACTTTGTAGAAATTATGTGGCTAAAAAAGAAAATTGCAACATTCACAGAAAGTTTACAACTGAGATTGTGCATTACAAATTATTTACTCAATTTTGGCCAGAATGGAATCCGCTTAATTGTATTCTCCCTGCAGTGCTAACAAAATTTAAATTACTGAAAACTAAAGCAAGCAGTTGTGATGCTGAATTCACACAAGTATCTAGACTGTTGAGTAAGAAAGTGGTATTTTGAAAGTTTCTTTTCTGACCATAACCACACTTCAGAGGTTTACTTCCATTTTTTTAAAAAAGACACATTTTAGAAAACTTTCAATCTCAAATGCAAACACAGCATTGTCATTGAGCTGGTGTGTTTCCAGTGGGATCCCTCAGGGATCAGTTCCTGGCCCCACATTATTTAACACTTTTATCAATGACCTCATGAAAACAAAATCATCACTGATAAAGTTTACAGATGGCCCAAATATAGAGGGAGTGATAAATAATGAAGAGGACAGGTCAATGATACAGAGTGAACTGGATCACTAGGTAAACTAGATGCAGGCAAACAATATACAGTTACATTTGGATGTATTAAAATGCATCAGCTAGGAACAAAGAACATAGGCCATATGTACAGGGTGGGGGATTCTATCCTGGGAAGCAGTGACTCTGGAAAAGATTTGGGGGTCATGAATAATCAGCTGAAGGTGAACCCTCAGTGCAACACTGGCCAAAAGGGCTAATGTGATTATTGAATGCATAAACAGAAATCTTGAGTAGGAGTAAATAGGTCATTTTACTTTTGTATTTGGTATTGGTGCAACAACTGCTGGAATGTGTCCAGTTCTGGTGTCAGCATTTCAAAATGGATGTTAATAAATTGAACAGAGTTCAGAGAAGAGCCATGAACATTATTTAAAGATGCTTTATAATGATAGACTCAAAGAGCGCAATCTATTTAACTTAACAGAGAAGGTTTAAGTGGTGACTTGAGTATAGTATAAGTACCTACCTGGGGAACAAATATTTGATAATGGGCTCTTCAATCTAACAGAGAAAGATAGAACATGAGCCAATGGCTGAACATTGAAGCTACACAAATTAAGACTGGAAATAAAGTACATATTTTTAACAGTGAGGGTAATTAAACATTGGAACAATTTACCATGGGTCATGGTGGATTTTTCCATCACTGGCAATTTTTAATCAAGACTGGATTTTTTTAATAAAAGATCTGCTCTAGGAATTATTTTGGGGGAAGTTGTATGCTTGTGTTATATAGGAGGTCAGACGATGCTCACAATGATCCCTTCTGCCCTTGGAAGCTGTGACCACATTCTGAGTTTCTTGTCAAACATAGATTCTTTGAGGACAGCGTAATGGAGTAGACTACTGCTGGGGCACCCCTCGTAGCAGGATCTGGGGAGTAGCTCTTATTCAGCCAGGTACCCCTTTCCATCAGGTGCTCGCACTATGGTATCTACTCTCTCTGGGATATGGGGTGCTCCCTCTTTGTGATTCAGCCTTCCAGCCAGGTCACTATTTACTCCTCCCCTTAACAGTCCCACCAGACAAACTGTCTGGACATTGTCTCAGACAACCTTCCAAGTCTCCAGGTCCTGTGCCCCTTTCCCGGTGGCTGGTAGGGGAATCTGGGCTGGAACCAGGAGTATCACTACCAACCAGGTCTGCTCAGTCTCAGACCTTGTTGCTATTTCCTTGGGCTCCTTTCTACTCACCCTCTCTATTTCTTTGCCTATCTCTGGTTTGCCACCGAAGATTCTTCTGCTCCCTATGGCTACTTCACCCTTCTCAACCTCTTGATGGACTCCCTAGTCCAGAGTAGGATCCCAGGCTTACTCTTCCCCTGGATCTTCTCCTTGTCCCTGACCAACCCACTTTCCCTCTAGGGAGTGACTGTAGCCCTCGTCTGTGTTCAACTTCCTGCCTTTATACTAACCAGCCTGCTCCTGCCCAACTGGATTTCATGATCAGTTGAGCCTGGCTCTCCCTGCAGGTGCAGCCAGGTACCATAATTGGTCTTTCAGGCCCATATTAACCTCTTCAAGGCCTTGAAGGAGTACACACCCCATCACAGACAGTTTCTGTTTTGATTGTTCTAAATTTCTGGTCAGAAACAAAAAGGGGACCTTTCCCGGATATTACTGGAGCAGAGGGATGCTGAAGTTCTTTTTAACTCCTAGTCCTCAGAATTATGTTGGCACTGAATGCTGGTGAGTCACCAATCTCTATCAACAAGAACTTGTGGGATGGCCAGACTATTATAAGAAATAAAAAAAAAAAAAAAAAACACTGATCATTTCTAGGAATATTTCAGTGTTTTAGTGTATAGAACATGAACCATATTACAGGGGACTGAATAATAATATTAATGTAATAAGATGTCCAGGAATGTGAAAAATCTAAATATTATACATTTCCCAAAGAACAAACAAATTAAGTTTTATTAAGTAAAATTCTTAGAAAAAATCAGATCTGAGTAAACTGGGCCACATTCTGCTCACTTTAATAATAACGATACTCCACTCCTACATAGCACTTTTCATTAGTAGATCTCAAAGCACTTTACAAAGGAGGTAAGTATTGTTGTTCCCATTTTTACCAATGGGGAAACTGAGGCATAGGGAGATTAAGTGACTTGTCTAAGATCATTCAGCAGACTAGTGGCCAAGCCAGGAATAGAACCCAGATCAACTGAGTCCCAGTCCAGTGCTCTGCTGATTTAATAGGAGCGTTATGTGAGTAACTAGGCCCACAGTGTTTATATTTTTCAGGCATTTCTGCAGGCAAATAGGTTTGGAATAATAGTCCTTTAAAAAAAAATGTGGATCTCAAGGATACTGGTGTTAGAACTATTGGAAAATCCTGTAGTTGTTTATTATGTCAAAAGGATGACCTAGAATGAGGAGAGATTAGTTTCTAAACACATGCATGTGAACATCTGAACAAAGACAGTGCCTCAGCAGCTGTGTGTAAAAATTTAAAAAGATTATATTCAATAGTGGAAAGAGACTTTTTTTTTTTTTTTTTTTTTTTTTTTTTTTTGGTCCTTGAGCCAAAGCCAAATTTAGTGTGAATACTTATCTTTAAAAGCAAGCCTTTTCCACCCTATGAATGGAAGCAACTGTTCTTTGTACCACTAAACTAAGGATAAGTCTTCATGAGAAGTCATGAGGAAGAAGTTGAAAGTGCTTTTATGAAATTTTCTAAGAATACAAGACATGGGGAAATAGCTGTTCATTCAGGAGATACTGCAGCAGTCTCTTCTGGTCAAATTAGAGAAATATACAGAGAGGATTTAAAATTAACAAGTGTAAATTATATGCAAATATTAACACAAAAAAAATGGCTGGACAGTAGTAATACAGAAATAGACCTTAGGCACGAAAGAGGAGTAAAATGTAAAGAATATTCAGTTTGATATTGCAGCTAAAAAAAACACCAACACAAATAAAACCCTGGGATGTATTAAGAGAAATATCACAATGTATTTTATTCCTGTTTATACACTCCTGGTTAGACCACCACTAGAAAGTATGTTCAGTACTGACCACTCTTCTATAGAAATACTATGTAGAGTTCCCAGAAAAACAGCAAAGATAGTGAGTTTGAAGAGAATTTTTTATGGGGAAAGACTGAGTTAATTAAATAAATATAGCCTGAAAACTGGCGACTGTTGAGGTAGGAAGGAAGTGTAATTCTGGCATATTACTACATATGTTGGTACCACCAAGAAGGGGAGAAACTGGTCTTACTACTTAGCAAAGATAAGGCTAGACATAAAAGATTTTAGTTGAAGTAAGAGAAAATCAGTTTTAAATATCCAAATATAAAACCATTTTAATAGTAAAAGTTCAATTAGAACATGGAAGAAGTTTCCAAAAGAATTAGTGGAATAAAAATCACCAGAAAATCTTCAAATCGGTTTGTGAGCTATGCCTACTGGAGAGTCTAGGGAAAAGAAAAACAAAACAAAACACATGAATGATGGCCTTCTACAGTTCCCAGCCCAAGCGATTCTACTAAACAAGTTCTGTACTCAGTTGTGAACACACAGTTCTTTGGGTGTAATTGCACAATTCTCTCATCTGTCAGAATGAGGCCTTGTGATTCTTGGGGGATGGTTAGGGTGGTGGAAGGTCAGATTACTGAGAACTGAGATGTGCCTTTTCTGAACATAGATGGATGCTTTATTGCTTTGACTTTAGGACTTTTCCATCCGTTTCTTGACAAAGGGCATTGAAGCATGAAGCAGCTATGATCCAGATCAGATAAATGTAGAAGAGAAATGTTATGAACGGGACTATTTTTATGCAGAACTATTTTTTGCTTTGCTAGATAAGCACATGAATTAGTCTGATTAATGGCTAAGGGCATAATTTGGTCATGTTATTCTTTAATATTCTTTAAAATGTTGATATTAAAAGTTCTTGCCCTTCCATGTAGTTACAACATAGGCATAAGCAATACTTGATGGATTTCTTTTCATGGTTGTTTCGAGGCTGTTGCATAAACACTCAGCATAACTGCTAGTTCTTCAGAGTGGTCTTTGCATATTCCTCTTTCTGGGATGCGCGCACACACACACACACACACACACAGAGCTCTGCTGAACTTTAGGAACCTTCTAGAAAATCATTGCCTGTTGACTCAACATAAGTGTCCTCTCACAGCACCTAATATTTGGAACCAAAGTTAAAAGAGGTCATGCAATTTCTGGGTTTTCATTGGCTCTGTTTCAGGGCATCATGTCCACTACAGACAATTGCAACTCAGAAAATACTAGGTTGAAAGTGCTATATTTCATAATCCTCTGTTTTATTGGTGTTAGGTGCATATACTGCCGTCAGGAGTTCTACAGGAAAGTCATTTCCTCAGATCACTGTTCAACTTACCAGACCTTTATGGTAGGAACTCTTGGTTCTAGGTCTTCTTCATGATGATGTCTCTTTGAGTTTGACCCTCACATCAGTTCTTGGTTCATCAGGACCCCATTCCCTTTCATACACAGAGGAGGGTTTTGTCCAATTTGACACCCTCTAAAGATGGGAATTGGAATTTTTATGCCTAAAACTGGAACTTTCCTCTGGCTCCAGGCTGGTGGAACTGTTGCTTCAGCAATGAGGCACTTGATCTATCTCAATCTCATGTTAGCACAATTTCTGCAGTGGGGACTTTGACTGTGTCTGCTTCAGTTACACTATTCACTTGAATAAGGACCACTAAGGAAGTGAAGGTTTGCAGGATTAGAATTATTTTCACTATTTTTTGTCGAACATCAATACAGAACAAAAGTAAAGCTCGTTCCTGTCTCAAAGATATGACTCAGCTCTTCATTTGCCTTTGTTATAAAAGAAGATGGACTAGATTATCATAATGGGTCCTTCTTACCTTAAAAATCTAAGAAACTTTTCTGCTCATTCTCATAATCTATAAAACCAGGATAATATTTACTTTTGTGAGTTGCAGTGAGCTCCTCAGAAGATAGATACTGTAAAAATGGAAATATTAGTAATGATGCACTTACTTAATTGTATACCAAAAAGTAGTTCTACTCTGGAAAGCGACTTTGTTTAGGTGGTTGTGGGGCATCCACATTTTTCTCAGTGATTTCCCAATCAAATTTTCTCAGTTTACAAGAACATTTTTTTCTTATTACCAGGGCAGAAAACTCAGTGTGTGGGATATAAAAGTCTCAGGTTATATTCATTTATTATAATATCACAAGTAATAAATATACCCTCAGTTACACCAACTCAACCCTATTACCTTCAGATGGTTGTGCAGCAGTAATTCAGAGCAAAACTTGGACAATGGGGTAGCACAGATGGTTTTTCATGTGGTAATTGGTTAACAATTGTGTAGATGAGACATGAGCCAGAGCTGAATCCAATTCACTCTTCCATAGCTTTGCTGGTTCTGCAGGAATTAGTAGTGAAATCTTGTCACTCAGCAGATATGACTCCAAATACAGAAGGGGAGCAGATCTGCTGTGTAAGAAATTACCATTTTTACCCATTGACTTTTCCCTGCATTTAGGAGATTATATATACTGCTGCCTCTATGAGCTTTGGCCCCCCTGAAGCACAATCCCTCCCCATGTTCCTCCTGGGGTTGTACACATCTACACGTGCCCCACCTGTTCTTTAATAGCACAATATGGCCGTAGAGAAAGTATAGTAAAGTTAATTTAAGGTCTGATCCTCTAAGGTACTGAGCACCTGCAGCTCCCACTGTTTCCAGGAGGTATTCCCCTCATCTGGTATCCTGTCTCTAACCAGTGTTGCAAGCTATGCAAGAAGAAAACAACTCCCCCTAATACTGAACTATGTGTAGGGAGTTTTCTTCCTTATCTTGTCTGGTAAGTTGTTGCAGAATGAGATGTGACAGTCATTGGAATTTTAATATTATAGAAGGGGTAATTAAAACTCTTAATCATAAATGAAACTTTTTTTCAAAACTTACTATGCTATTTCCATCAATAATATCCCTGGTTGTGCAGTCTATTGGCTAAGTGTATATTGCATAAAACAGTATTTCTTTTTATCTGTGTTACATCTGTTGCATTTTAGGCAGTGTTAATTAGTTTTAATTAGCTGAACCATTTCATTATCTCAGGTATTCAGGTCTCTGTTCTGGTAAGGTGATACTTGGTCAATGTTCAAAGCTTCATGCTTTTTGATCTTGAGCTTGTACGGAAGCTTTGATGTTTGAAATATGTATACTATAGATCAGTAGTTTTCAAACTGCGGGTTGTGACCCAGTACTGGGTTGCAGAGTGTAAGAATTATAGAATATCAGATCTGGAAGAAACCTCAGGAGGTCATCTAGTCCAACCCCCTGCTCAAAGCAGGACCAATTCCCAAATAAATCATCCCAGCCAGGGCTTTGTCAAGCCTGACCTTAAAAACCTCTAAGGAAGGAGAGTCCACCACCTCCCTAGGTAACCCATTCCAGTGCTTCACCATCCTCCTAGTGAAAAAGTTTTTCCTAATATCCAACCTAAACCTCCCCCACTGCAACTTGAGAACATTACTCCTTGTTCTGACATCAGGTGCACTGAGAACAGTCTAGATCCATCCTCTTTGGAACCCCCTTTCAGGTAGTTGAAAGCAGCTATCAAATCCCCCCTCATTCTTCTCTTCTGCAGACTAAACAATCCCAGTTCCCTCAGCCTCTCGTCATAAGTCATGTGCTTCAGCCCCCTAATCATTTTTGATGCCCTCCGCTGGACTCTTTCCAATTTTTCCACATCCTTCTTGTAGTGTGGGGCCCAAAACTGGACACAGTACTCCAGTTAGGCCTCACCAATGTTGAATAAAGGGGAATGATCACGTCCCTCAATCTGCTGGCAATGCCCCTACTTATACAGCCCAAAATGCTGTTACCCTTCTTGGCAACAAGGGCACACTGTTGACTCATATCCAGCTTCTCGTCCACTGTAACCCCTAGGTCCTTTTCCGCAGAACTGCTTCCTAGCCATTCGGTCCCTAGTCTGTAAGAGTGAATGGGATTCTTCCTTCCTAAGTGCAGGACTCTGCACTTGTCTTTGTTGAACCTCATCAGGTTTCTTTTGGCCCAATCTTCTAATTTGTCTAGGTCCCTCTGTATCCTATCTCTACCCTCCAAAATATCTCCCACTCCTCCCAGTTTAGTGTCATCTGCAAACGTGCTGAGAGTGCAGTCCACACCAATCTCCAGATCATTAATGATATTGAACAAAACCGGCACCAGGACCGACCCTTGGGGCAGTCCGCTTGAAACCGTTGATCACTACCCATTGAGCCCAATGATCTAGCCAGCTTTCTATCCACCTTATAGTCCATTCATCCAGCCCATACTTCTTTAACTTGCCGGCAAGAATACTGTAGGAGACCATATCAAAAGCTTTGCTAAAGTCAAGGAATAACACATCCACTGCTTTCCCCTCATCCACAGACCCAGTTATCTCCCCACAGAGCAATTAAGTTAGTTGGGCATGACTTGCCTTTGGTGAATCCATGTTGACTGTTCCTGATCACTTTCCTCTCCTCTAAGTGCTTCAGAATTGATTCCATGAGGACCTGCTCCATGATTTTTCCACGGACTGAAGTGAGGCTGACTGGCCTGTAGATCCCCGGATCCTCCTCCTTCCCTTTTTTTTTCCCACAGCCACTCTGGTCAGCACCGCCGACTGGGCCATTAAAAGTCCCGTCGGCGGTGCTGCCCAGCTAAGGCAGGCGAGTCCCTACCTGTTCTGACACTGCACTGCACCCTGGAAGTGGCCAGTAGCAGGTCCGGCTCCTAGGCGGGGCGGCCACAGGGCTCCATGCACTGCCTCTGCCCTGAGCACAGGAGCTGGGGGCAGTGCCTGTGGGCGAGAGCCACACGAAGCCACCTAGAAGTCAGACCTGCTGGCTGCTTCTAGAGCACAGCATGGACCGTGGTGCCAGGACACGCAGGAAGCCTGCCTTAGCACCCCCATTCTGCTGCTGACCGGGAGCCGCCCAAGGTAAGCCCATGCCCCCAATTCCCTGCCCCAGCCCTGAGCACTTCCCCAAACCTGGAGCACTCTCCTGCACCCCAAACCCCTCATCCCTGGCCTCACCCCAGAGCCAGCACACCCAGCCCAGATCCCTGAGCCCCTTCTGCACCCCAACCCCCTGCCCCAGCCCTGAGCCCCCCCAAAGCCAGAGCTCCCTCTTGCACCTCAAACCTCTCATCCCTGGCCCATCCCAGAGCCTGCACCCCCCAGCCCAGAGCCCTGACCCATTCCCACACCCCAACGCCCTACCCCAGCGCTCCCTCCCACACCCAGAACCCCTCATTCCTGGCCCCACCCCGCAGCCCTCACCCTTGTACCCAATGACTCTGCCCCAGCCCTGAGCTCCTCCCAAACCCCTTATCCCCAGCTCCGTTGGGTCATGGGCATCAACAATTTTCTTAAAACTATTTTTTCTACTGACCCAGTTGAAAACCACTGCTATATATGACTTTAATAGTCATCTTTTATATACAGTATTATGCTAGTCATTCCCTCAGCACATTTTGTCTTCTAAACAAGACACTTCCAAGATAAAAATCATCTACTAAAAACATTGTTGCTTGGTTTTGTTTTGTTTTTTCTATTAATAGCACCTTATGTTATTACATCATTTCCCCATTTGTCACTCCACTCAGCTTGGACAACAAAAATTAATTGGTCAATTTCTCTTTTTGGTTCTTGTGTATTTACCCAATGGTTTTTCTGTTTTGGTTTCTAATGCTATGGGAATGTTTTAATAAAAAGACAGTTTTTAAATTACATTTGTTAACTCAGTTTTTCATATGTCTTCCATTTTTTTCCCCAAACAAAAAGCTAAAATTTGTGGCCACAGTTACTTGTCAATGTCCCTTTAAGATACTCAGGAGGTTAACAGGCTATGTAATATAGTTACAAAGAAGGACAGTGGGTAAGAAGAAAGTAGGAGGTGATTCTTTAGAGACACATTAAATATTATAGTTCCTGACTTGTGTTCCCTCAGTTTGATCATCTAAGAGGTTAAGCTAGTCTCTCAACAATCCAAATGTCTAACTCACATTAATGTGTTGGCTGGAATTTTCAAAGATGCTCAGCATTGAACTAATTCTGCCTTATTGGATTCCCATTCATTTCAATGGGAAAAGCAACAAGCCAATGCTGAGCAGCTCTACAAAACTGAGGATAGGATTCCTTCCCCAACACATTTTGTTGGTTTTTTGTTTGTTTGTTTTTTGTCTCCTTCCTCTGAAGCATCAGAGATGGCCATGGCTGGAGATGGGATACCGGATGGGGTGGGTCACTGAGGTGGCACCGAGCATTCTCTCTCTCACATGCTTAGTTGGCTGATTCTTGTTTGGGGTCTAATTGATCACCACATGTGGGGTCTGTAGGAAATTCCACCCCCACCCTAGTCAGATTGGCAGGTTTTTTGCCTTTCTCTGCAGCATCGAGTGAGGGTCACTTGCCAGGATTTTCCAGGTATCTCTCACTTAATCATTTCCCTGCTATTGCAGGAGTCTTGGGCATTGGTGTACCTTGGTCCTTCCTGTTCTCTGCCTGTGAATGTAATAGTTTAGTCTCCTGTGGGCTATTAGACTTTGGTCTAATTTTGGTAGTTGGGTGTAGTATGTGCCTGGGATGTGTTGATGGCTTGTGATATGTAGGAGGTCCGACTAGATGAGCTTGTGATCTCTTCTGGCCTTAAACCCTATGACTCATACTGTACTTACTGAAATGAGAGAAGGAGTTTAATTTTAAATGCATTATTTTTCATGATGTCCATTTTGAATCAGTGCATCTGTCATTTATCTCTATCTGCTATATTTATTGCAAGCTTTTGACCTCAGTACTTACATCCTTCTATCTGCTATTTTCTTGTAACAGAACATTAACGCTCTTCCTGCCAAAAACACCTTTATAATGGAAATGCTAGTACAACTATTTAGGTGCAAATAGTATATGTCCATGCATGTATGGAATTTAATATGAAGCCTGATATTTCATGCCATCTCAGGATTGTATAGGCTAGTGATATTGATTGTTTCATTCAACAAACATCTGCTGCAGTCATGAGGCAATGGCAAGAATTATTAATAGCATATTATACATAATTTCAGAAAATATGTATGTCAAGACATTACTGAAAATGTTTCAAACAAACAGTTCTTGTTCGAGAGATTGCTCATGTCCATTCCATTGGACCACCCTTGGGTGCATCTAAGAGGGACTACTTCCCCTCCCCAGGGCCGGCTCCAGCATTTTTGCCATCCCAAGCAGCAGAGGGAAAAAAAAAAAGCCATGATCGGCAGCTCTACCGCCGCTGCTTCATCTTTTGGCAGCAATTCGGCGGCCGGTCCTTCCCTCCGAGAGGGTCTGAGGGACTTGCCGCCCCTTTCCGTTGGCTGCCCTGAGCACCTGCTTGCTGTGTTGGTGCCTGGAGCTAGCCCTGCCCCTCCCACAAGAATTGAGTCTGTGTGTAGAAAAGAAACTTTTAATAAAAAGGGGAAAGTAACCCAGTATTGATTTGGGAAAATGGCACAAGCATTATTCAGAAGCGTATGACCATGAGCAAAACCCCCACCCCAGAGTACAGTGGGCTGTATCCTTTGCCTCAGGTTCTTACCTTGTGGTAAGGTGAGAACCACTGCACCACATTCACCGTTGTTGTCCCTAGTCATCAAAGACCCAGAGTTCATAGGTGCGTTCATGAGAGTTCACCTCCCAGCTGGGGTGGGGGAAGGCACCTTGGCTCATTCCGCCGTCGGTTGCTCTGCCACAACTCACTCCACCATCAGCTGCTCCATCGCTGCTCATTTGTCATCAGCTATTCCACTGTCACTAATTCCACTATTGCCCTCTCTACTAAGACCACCCCTGTGTCTTGAGGTCCCACCACTGAACACAGCTTTCAGTGATTTCAACTGTTAGCAAGGGAGCCTCATTGTTAGTGCAGGCTCATCAGTCTCTTTCACCAAAGATACTGTTCCTTCTCAACTGCCAGAAGGCCTGAGATGGAGCCTTTAGCATTTTTTGCTCCCATTTTTATCCCTTGGAGCTTGCCTTTACTGTAGTTTAGGCTAGTTTGTTATTGTTAGCTGGATAACACCTCTTATCTCTGCTTTTTTTTCTCCCTTCAAATATGCACTTTTTTGAGGGAGCCATCTTCAGGAGTTGTCGCTTGTTATGCCAGATTTCTCAAGTTTCATGCGGTGCCTTTCCTCCTAGGCATCTTATCCCAATAAGCGATTGTCATTCTCAGTGACTCCATTGTTTAGGGGACACTCATACACCATCCAAATCTAAGATTTGTACTACTTTTAAGAGCAGATCCAAAAAGAACAGACACATTAAATTTCAGATCCTCATGATGGAGCAAGACCTGAGACCAGTTTTAGACTTGGGCTCAAGGCGCCCCTCCCCCGCCATACACCAGCCTTCAATTGCACTTAGTGCCCCATCTACCTCTGTAAACCAGTCATCAAGATCTTCGTGGGATAAGAGCAAAAGTAATGACAAGGCTCCAAGGAAGAGACATTCTGAGTCTCCCACTAGAGAACCTTCTTCAAAGAAATCTTGGTCACCACATGAGACCTTAGGTTCCAGAGTAGGTACCTTTGAGGCTCCAAGCAGTCCAGGTACCAGGAAGTTGTCAAAGACTTCAAGTTCCTCCAAGAGCCATGGTATCAAGCATGCTTTGGAACCAAAACTATCCTCTGTATCAACAGAACGTGATCTCAGCAGAGAGTCCAAAAGCTATGCTTCTCAGAAGCTTGTATCATCTGCAGAGCCCTAGCATTCTGACTCCAGAAAGCTGATAACATAGATCTCAGTATCTAAATTAGTATTCTTGTCTTCTACACCAGTGTGCCACTGTGACATACCAGGATACGATCCAGACTAATGAGCAGCTATGTCATCCCTCCCCTGTAACCTTGGGTGCTTTGCAATGCCTTGCTGAAGTAGCTCCCATGTGGGGCTGCTCACAAACAGCCTTTTAGCATACAAGCCAGACAATGAGTGTCTGTGTGTAATTGCAGCCTGCCAGCCACACTTGGGTTACACTCCGGCTCTTGCCAGCCTTGATTATACTGCAGGGTAACTGTGGTGGGGCAGTGCCCCACCCACTGAGGAAAAGGGCTGAACCAGGCCTGAGAGGCTGTGCAGATCAGCAACCAATCAGCCAATGCCTGGGGAGAGCCAATCAAGGCAGGGAAAGAGGCAGCCAATCAGGGCTGGGTTAGGTCCTATATAAAGGCTGCCTAGCAGAGGAGAAGCAGGTACTCCCTGACTAGTGAGGGAGATGGACTGGCTCCTGAGCTAAGGAGCAGCACCTTGGACAGAGCAGTGCAGGGCAGGCTTGGGGGAGCAGAGCGGAGCTCTGGCCCAGAGACCTGCCAGGCTGCGGCCCTTGCTAGAAGGTGTCAAGAAGGCGCCTAAGGGCAAACGGGAAGTCACCCAGGGAAACTAGGCAAACGAGAGGGGAGAGAAAGAGGACAGAGAGAGGCTGCCACTAGAGGGTCCCTGGGTTGGGACCCAGAGTAGCGGGTGGGCCTGGGTCCCCCCTCCTCCCTCCCTCACTGCACCTGGCCACAGAGGAGTGGAGCCGAGACAGACTGCAACCTGCTCCTGAACTGAGGGGCTAGACTTTGAGGTTGTGGTTGGCCACCAAGGCAGGCACAAACCGAAGGACTGCTGTTAACCTCCCCCGCACCCCAGAAGGGGGTGAGACTGCAGTAGTGGGCACTGCCAGAGGACAATGTGCTGAAGAGGACGCCGCCGAGCAGGGAGCAATGCAGGTCCCAGGGCAGCAGAACAGAGACAACAGGCAAGTTACCACGCAGTGAGGATGCCCCAGAGCAGTCAAGATCTAATTCCCAGAGTGACCAGCAGGGGGCATCAGCGGTGGTGAGTCATGACCCTGTCACAGTGACCTCAACACATCCCCAGTCCCAATTTCCCCCAGAAATGTATGTCCTGTACTGCCCAGCTTTCTCCTGAACAGTACAAAATATTTTAAGTCTGCTGTTCCTTAAAGGGAATAATATGCCAGTTTATTATCTCAAATACTTACTCAGGAATTTCAGTTTTAACACACTGGATTAGATAGAACAGTAGAACGAGTTTAACAACTAGAAAGAGACTTTAAGGGAGAATAAGTAATGAGCTATACAAATCAGAAATGGTTACAAGAAAAACAAAGATAAAATGTTTACTACTGCCTAACTTAAACTATATCAGATTCAAGCAAAGTTTCTCACCGAATGCTTTCAGCAGTCTTACTGACCAAACTGTACCCCTCCCCCAGAGTCCATGGATTGCTTCCTGTGTAGCTTCAGGTGCACTGAATGCGATGGGCAGGGGGAGAGAGAGGGGTGCCTTAGGTTATTTGTCCCTCCTTTTATAGTTTCAGTCCCTCTCTTGAAAAAAAATTTCCAGCTGGGCACTAGGAGACAGAGTCTAGTTGGAAGGATGTTCCCTGATGACTTTTTCTCACCTATTTGAGCTTTGTTTCCCCTCCTGCTTGATTATTCTGTTTACTGCTTAAATGCAAATTAAGCAGAGCACACGTCTTTGTTTAGGACAGAGCTGTTTGCCAATCTCAGTTTGCCCAGGGCTGTGATGTTTGGAACATGTTAACATCATGTAGGGAAATCTTATAACTTCACATACAACATTGCCACGTATATTTTATCAGGATGATACTTGACAAGCAACTTATGAGTTTTCAAATCATAGAAGATTAGGGCTGGAAGAGACTGCAGGAGGCCATCGAGTCCCACCCCCTGCTCAAAGCAGGACTAACCCCAACTAAATTATCCCAGCCAGGGCTTTGTCAAGCTGGGCCTTAAAAATCTCTAAGGAAGGAGATTCCACCACCTCCCTAGGTAACCCATTCTAGTGCTTCACCACCCTCCTAGTGAAATAGTGTTTCCTAATATCCAACCTAGACCTCTCGCATTGCAACTTGAGACCATTGTTCCTTGTTCTGTCATCTGCCACCACTGAGAACAGTCGAGCCCTATTCTCTTTGGAACCCCACTTCAGGTAGTTGAAGGCTACTATCAAATCCCCCCTCGCTCTTCTCTTCTGCAGACTAAATAAGCCCAGTTCCCTCAACCTCTCTTCGTAAGTCATGTGCCCCAGCCCCCAAATCATTTTCATTGCCCTCCGCTGGACTCTCTCCAACTTGTCCACATCCTTTCTGTAGTGGGGGGCCCAAAACTGGATGCAATACTCCAGATGTGGCCTCACCAGTGCCAAATAGAGGGGAATAATCACTTCCCTCGATCTGCTGGCAATGCTCCTACTAATGCAGCCCATTATGCCATTAGCCTTCTTGGCAACAAGGGCACACTGTTGACTCATATCCAGTTTCTTGTCCACTGTAATCCCCAGGTCCTTTTCTGAAGAACTACTGCTTAGCCAGTCAGTCCCCAGCCTGTAACAGTGCATGGGATTCCTCTGTCCTATGTGCAGGACTCTGCACTTGTCCTTGTTGAACATCAGATTTCTTTTGGCCCAATCCTCCAATTTGTCTAGGTCACTCTGGACCCTTTCCCTACCCTCCAGTGTATCTACCTCTCCCCACAGCTTAGTGTCATCCATGAACTTGCTGAGGGTACAATCCATCCCATCATTCAGATCATTAATGAAAATGTTGAACAAAACCGGCCTCAGGACCAACCCTTGGGGCACTCCGCTTGATACTGGCTGCCAACTAGACATCAAGCCGTTGATCACTATCCATTGTGCCCTATGATCTAGCCAGCTTTCTATTCACCTTATAGTCCATTCATCCAATCCATACTTTTTTAACTTTCTGGCAAGAATACTATGGGGACCATATCAAAAGCTTTGCTAAAGTCAAGGTATATTATGTTCTTTCCCCATAACCACAGAGCCAGTTATCTCAGCATAGAAGGCAATCAGGTTTGTCAGGCATGATTTGCCCATGGTGAATCCATGTTGACTGTTCCCGATCACCTTCCTCTCCGCCAGGTGCTTCAAAATGGATTCCTTGAGGATCTGCTCCATGATTTTTCCGGGGACTGAGATGAAGCTGACCAGTCTGTAGTTCCCCAGATTCTCTTTCTTCCCTTTTTAAAAGATGTGCACTACATTAGCCTTTTTCCAATCATCCAGGATCTCCTCCAATTGCCACGAGTTTTCAAAGATAATGGCCAATGGCTCTGCAATCACATGAGCCAACACCGTCCACACCCTCAGATGCATTAGATCTGGATCCATGGACTTGTGCATGTCCAGCTTTTCTAAATAGTCCTTAACCTATTCTTTTACCACTGAAGGTGCTCACGTCCTCCCCATACTGTGCTGCCCACTGCAGTAGTCTGGGAGCTGACCTTATCTGTGAAGACAGAGGCAAAAAAAGCATTGAGTACTTCAGCTTTATGCACATTGTCTGTCACTAGGTTGTCTCCCCCATTCAGTAAGGGTCCCACACTTTCCCTGACCACCTTGTTGCTAACATACCTGTAGAAATCCTTCTTGTTACCTTTAACATCCCTTGCTAGCTGCAGCTCAAACTGTGCCTTGGCCTTCCTTGTTACACCCCTACATGGTTGAGCAATATTTTATATTCCTCCCTAGTCATCTGTCCAAGTTTCCACTTCTTCTTGTAAGCTTCCTTTTTGTGTTTAAGTTCACTGAAGATTAATCTGTTAAGCCAAGCTGGTCACCTGCCATATTTGCTATTCTTTCTGCACAGCGGGATGGTTTGTTCCTGCACCCTCAATAAGGCTTCTTTAAAATATAGCCAGCTCTCCTGGACTCCTTTCCCCTTCATTAACCTCCCAAGGGATCCGGCCCATCAGTTCTCTGAGGGAGTCAAAGTCTGCTTTTCTGAAGTGCAGAGTCTGTATTCTGCTGCTCTTTTCTTCCTTTTGTCAGGATCCTAAACTCAACCATCTCATGGTCACTGCTGCCCAGGTTGCCACCCACTTCTACTTCCTCTACCAATTCTTCCCTGTTTGTGAGCAGCAGGTCAAGAGGAACATGGCCCCTAGTTGGTTCCACCAGGAAGTTGTTCCCACCCTCTCCAAAAACTTCCTGGAATGTCTGTGCACTGCTGTATTGCTCTCCCAGCAGATACCACCTTACAAGGCATATTTTGCACAAAGATTATTAAAATGGTGTGTACAGTGTGAATACTGAGGTATATTTTGTCACAACCAGAAATACACCTCTTTAGTACTTGCAACATGCGCCTCTGAAGCAATCCATGCCCTCTGTATTGACACCATCTTCAAGATAGACATAAATGAAGCAATCAAACAACAATACTGATACTGACCCCAATTGTTATGGGACTTCACTTGACCTCAGCTCAGATATATCTGGTACTTGAAGAATTCAGATGCTACAGGCATATTTTTGTTTCTTAGGAACTGGGGTCCTTATTGCTAATCAGTACCAAACTCTTGCTGATACCAAGATCTACTGGATCACTGAGACCTTGTCTTTTCCTAGTGCCTCCCACCTCTCCAATATCTGCCGCACAAGGTAGACAACTACATTCACATTCATTATCTGCCTCTAACCCACCACTGAACTATGCTGAGGATTAATCCTCTGATTCCCAGTTCTCTTTTCAGGGATGTCCCATCTGTCATGGAGAAGACATCTTCCTAGTCACCTACCCTGAGAGGAACGTGCCTATGGACAAACCTCAAGGTCCTCCTCATTGCTATGCCCAACACTGAATGCCTCTTCCAGTATCTTAGGTTCCCCTGCAGTGGCAACATTGGGACCCCTGGGTTCTCTTATTGCCAGCAGTTTTTGAGAGCAGTAGCTACTCCTTGGTGGAGAATAAAAAAAGTCCGTTCCAGCTCTTCCTCCTCAGCCTCAGGTGTAATTGTTCAAGGAGACTTGAACTGGCAAAGTATTGCCTCTCACACTCTTCCACCAATACAAATATCTCTTAGTTAGCATTAAGTGTGGCTGTCATGCTTCCACCATCATCCCATTGTCCTAAGGTACACCTATTTGAATGTTAATGGTTCTCCATTGTCCATAGTCAGGGATAGACATGATATCAACTGTGGCAGATTTCATATCCACTGAGACATTCAATGATACAGCAATTTCATAAAATCAACCAGAATTCATAAATTGTACATAGACATTCTCCAAATCATCACACCGTATATAGGAAGGATCCTGGAAGACAACATGGAGACAGGTGTGGCAGAAGGAAACATGTCACATTGCCACTGGGGAGGCTGCCATCATTCTATTACTGAATAATAAGCTTATTCATAGGTTAACAGGGCAGGGAGTGGGACGGAGTGGGGAGACAGCAGCATCAGTCATACCATTTTTGGACTGCCTACAAGCTCATACAATAAGAATTTTAACAACCATAATATAAAATATACACAAAATACAAAGCTATGCACATTTGACAGCTTATAAAAGATTTACCAGAAAGATTTTGATTGTGGGAAGAGCATAATATAATGGTTAGAGCAGGGGACTGGCATTCAGGAGACTAGTTCTACTTCTGACTTTCCTTGGCTTTGGTAAGTCACAACCGCTCTGTACATCAGCTTCCCCATGGAAACCAGAACTACCCATTTTGTAAAGAACTTTAGTTCTTCAGATGAAATGGGCTATATATATGCAAGCTATTAAACATGCTCAATTTTCCACCTAAATTTATTTGCATTTATAAAATGCACATAACCTGTTCAAAGAACTGTATTAAAAAATCCATATCAAAATTTGCAAACAATAGCTATAGCAAAACTTTTCCTTCAGCCACCCATACAACAATTGCTTCTACTTTATATAAAAGTAAAGTTATAAGATGAAAATGGGCAATAAACACATTTTTCAGGTTTTATGTATATTACAGAAACTCCGCTTATAGTGGATGCTTTTGTGACGGTGCTGCCCGTGGGCGCCAGCTGAAGTCACTCAATCAGGGTGAACTGCAAACAAAACAGGGCAGACAAACCCCAAACGCTGGTGGTTATTCCAATACTTAGATTTACCAAGCCAGCACATAACAGCTTCTATAGTACCTCACTGGTCACTTAGAAGTCCAAACCATGCAGTTCCCTTAAAGTGCCCAGCCTCAGGCCTCCGTCCAGACACACCTGTCAGATATGATGATTCCTGAAAATCTTACTTCATCATATAAAAGAAAAGGTTCTTCCAATCCCAAAGGATCAGCCACATACCCAGGTCCAATTATAACTTAGATCTTATCCACAATACACACTATAGCCAATTGTTATTAACTAAGCTAAAATTTATTAGAAAAGAAAAGAGAGAGAGTGTTGGTTAAAAGATTTATACACATACAGACTTGAATTCTTGAGGTTCAGATACATAGTAGAGGTGAGCTTGTAGTTGCCAAAAGTCCTTTTAGAAATAGTCCAGAGGTTATAATCCAATGTCCATATTCAGGGTGGCTCCAGTCAATGAATGGGGATCTCAATCCTTGTGGCTTAAGGTTTCCCCCTCTTGAAACCCAAAGCAGATCTGAGATGAAGAAGGATCGTGTCCCAGGCTTCTTACACATTTCCAGCAGCCTTTTGGCCTGAGAAAACAATAGGCTTAATTCCTTCTCCTAAACATCCTGGCAATTAGCACAGAGTAATTTATTCATTAAACAGTTCAGATACAGGTTACCACAACCTTCAAAGAGACACATAGACAATAATACTATTTCACTCAAGTATCATTTTAAATGCTAATATTCCTTTTTTGATCTTTGAATTAAAACTATAGCAATAGACAAGACTTGTTCGCTTACATCACAAGACCTGAGCAAACGCCTTCCCTTCTACCTCTAACAATGCAGACTTGCATTTCAAAGCTCTATTCATTTACATATCTTGCTAACCAGTTCTTAAGGTTCACCCATGGGTCAGGTCAGTAGGTGAGGTGAGTTAATTAACTCTTTCTGGCCCTGTCACCTTTCAATGAGATATTATATTATACTTATAACATCACAGCTTTCTGACTTTTTTTTTTAACAATACTGTTTAAATGACAGACAGGAGTAAGACAAGTGTAGAAATAAGATGGAGCTTAAGAGATTTGATTTTTTTTCTAAAACAATTATTCACAAGCTGCATACGCATTCTTCAGATAAATACACTTTGCACTTTAACTGAAACATTCACAATAACAGCAATCTATAAGTTTCAAAACAGATTTTCATTCTCTCTGATCTTTTCGTTTATACACACACATTATTAAAACATGTGCCTAGCCCCAAGTAGCTACGGCAGATATTTAACAGAATGGACCAAAGTTAGATACACCATTTTCAAGCACTGTAATTCAGCCACATTGTCCAAGTGACATGGTGGGTGAAAATAAGCCTCAAAACATGAAGATTTTAGATGTAGATCCTATCAACCTGAAAGTTAGTGTTAGCTGTTGATGACAATTGCTTATATTGGATTAATAGCACAAGACATTTTGTCTGTCCAATATAGAAATTATGACTATAAAATACATTATATATAAACATAAAGGTTAAAGGTGGCTTCCCAGTTGCATGAGGACTTCCTAACCCTAGATATAGCAACGCCCAAAGCAGTAGTGAGCAGGGTGTGCTAAAGATCCATAAACTTAGAACTCTCACATTTTCAACTTAAACAATGAAAAAATATAATTCTATTAGCTGACTATTTGTTTGAATGAGCAGAACTGAAGAACAAAGTGGGATGCCATGGTAATAAGTGACATTAATACCAAATGCAAGGATTGTTACCTCTTCTACTACAAACAAAGTAAAGACAGAGATAATTGTGTTAGCTTTATGATATAAAACAGATTGGTAGGAAATAACACTGAATTGTAAATGACAGGATTGCTCAATTAAACATAAAATAAAATTATTTAAGTGCACATCCCCGCCATTCTTCACCCAGGGGATTGTGGACAAACTCTCTGGGCTCCATTCTCCAATGCTTTGCTTGTACAGTCATTTGAATCTGTGCAAAGTGGGTATAAAATACCATTCTGAGCTGGTAGTGTTTTATATGTATTTTGCATTCATTTTACAATGGTGTAAATAATCACACAATGTAAAAGGCAGTGAAGAATCAGCACCTCCGTGGAAAAGTAAGTTAGCAAAACAGTCTGATGTTATCCGTGCTGAACACAGGAAAGTGAGTATAAGCAAATAGCTAGTCGCAAGGCTGAACTCTGAGTCAGAAATTCTCAAAGAAGGAAATGATCCAAGGATTTGGAAGTCTTGCAAAAGGAGACCCAGGAAGATCAGGTAGAAATTCCAAACCAATTCCAACTTCCCATAAAAGCTGAAAATGATGAACCCAACATCTGAGAAAGCTCTGTCTCCTGCACAGGTGACCTTTACACTTGTGAAAAAGTTTCATTGTTCCAGAGAGTCTATCACAGTCGTCCTCCTAGAGCTTTAGGCTATCTTTTAGATACCTTGGGTCCAGGCCATTTAGCACCTTAAAGATAAGGACCAAGAACTTGAAACTGAGCTGGTAGTCTAGGGGAAGCTAGTGGAGAATGGGGGACTTTGTGGTATCTGTAATCCCACCTCTTATAATCCTTACATAAAATAAGTTTTGAGTGACTCACTCCTCTCCAGAACTCTTAACTGGCACAACCAGTTTGAGCCATTGCTCTAGCTCTTTCAGTGAAGCTTGCACACTGAGGTTTCACTGAAAGATTCTGAAATACCCAGGTGCTGAGAGTCCCATCTGGACTTTTTCCTTTGGCCAGGTTGGAACTGTTTGCCCAAGAATACAATTATAATTTATTAATACACAGATTACATGCTGATTTCCCCTGAGATACCATGAGGTCATCACTCCAAGACCATGATGCAAAGCAGAAATTCCATACCTGACCTACCTGCACAGTTCTCTGTTTTGGAAATGTACTTCATAATATTTTGTTCTGTTTTATTTTGATGATTACTGGAGATGAATCAGAGCTTCAGATTTTTTTCACCTCACTTCTCTTTCACTGAGAGAACTGTACTTTTACCAGATATCAAGCAAAAACGGTTACACAATTTGCAAAACACAGTCCTTTAAAACCACCAATCTAGTTTCATTAGCCCATATTTTTTTAAAAACAACACAGACACCATTGCTTAAAGACTTTGTAAAAAATAAATGAGTTCAACTTTCAAATTTGTACTTTGAAGCTGGAAGTGCTGATAAATTAATCATTACTGTCAAGATATTTTAGTGTTTAATTTTACAAAATGTGCTTATAATGAAACCTACTTGTTTACTGTGCATATTCCCTCTGCCTATTTTGCAAGACTGATGTGTGCTTCTGTACATATTTAGCTTCCTTGTTATAGCTCAATACTCAGGGTCTGATTCTGATCTCATTTCTGTCAATATAAATTAGAAAAAACTCTTTTGATGTCAATGGTATTATCCTGGTGTAAGTCTGATGAAATCAGAATCAGCCCCTCAAACACAGTAATTGCAGACCAAACAGTATGAAATCAAGATGAAGTAGTATTTTACATGAAGGCAGCTAACCATCTAAATCATGGAATGTGGGCCACTGCTTAGAGCAAGAGACTGGAAGCAAGCCACAGACTTGCAGAGTGACCTTATTTAACCTCTCTCTATACTAGTTTACCTACGTGTAAAATGAGGGAGACAGTTAATCACCTACCTAAAAGAAGAGGCATGAGGTTAAATTAATTAGGCAATGTGCTTTTGAGATCAAATTTTAACAAGACACTACAGAACTCACTGTATGTCTCTCCATTCTTATCACTGCCTCAGTCTATAAAGCCAGCATAGCTTGTAAACACTGCTAGCCTAATCAGGATAGATTTCTCTCCCTCTGTCTTTTGGGGTTGGGGCAAGAGATTAAAATAATATAAACTGTATTCTATTGTCATTTTAACACTCAAAAGGAAAAGGAAATGCAACAGTTAAGATTTGCATTTCTCAACCCTCTTCCACAGGTGGTATATCTTCTAGTCCGGTTTTACTTCTAAAGGTGTGGAGTAAGGGTCTAATCCTGCAAAAATGTACACATGAGTTGCTTGACTTCCGTGAGTTGTCCTCCAGAACTATTACATTGCTATTAATTTTTTTAAATGGATGCAATAAAGCATTCAATTCTAGTTGTCGTGTGGAGTTTTCATTTCCTGAATTCATTGTTTAAAATCAGTAACTTAATTAAATTGGAAAGATTTCAGAAAAGAGCTAAAAGAAGGAATAGAGATCTGAAAAATGTTTTATACTAAGCAACAAAAAAAACTAAACTGATTTAGTTTATCGAAGAAAACTCATCATAATATACAAGTACCTATCTGGGGAAGAGAATTCTAATAGTAAGCAGCTATTCAATCTAGGTGGGGAAAAAAAAAAGTATAAGAACGACCATGGGTCAAGATGAATGGACCATCTAGCCCAGTATCCTGTCTCTAACGTTAGCCGGTGCCAGATGGTTCAAAAGGAATGAACAGATCAGGGCAAATTTGAGTGATCTATCTTTTCTCATCCAATCCTAGCTTCTGGTATGAGATCCAATGGTTGGACGTTGAAGCCAAACACATTCAGACTAAATATAAGACACACATTTTTAATAGTGACAGTAATTAGCTACTGGAACAATTTACCTCAGGATTTGGTGGATTTTCTGTCACTTGCAGTGTTTAAGTAAAGAATGGATGTCTTTCTAAAATACATTATTTAGCTCAAACAGAGGTTATGGGCTTCATGCAGAAATTACTGCTTGAGGTTCTTTAGCCCATGTTATATATGGGAGGTCAGACTAAATGATCCAATCTGCTTTAATATCAATGTGTATAATTTTTTTAGAACTGAACTGGAATCAATTTTTTTTTAAAAGTGTGTTTTAATGTTTGAATAAAGCTGCATGTTTCTGTCTGGAACAAACATGGAAGTACAAAACTCCTGCAAGAAAGACTGTTCTGTTCTTATAGTATTTCCATCTAGGATTAAATGGGGAAATGCTAAAAGAAAGTCTCTTCTTATGAGATATCCAGTCCAATTTTGTACACCTACGAGGCTCAACTACTTTAGATAGCACCCAATGCAAAATCACACACGTAACCTTTGAGGTTCATTCACTATTGTGTTTTATAAAGGACATTATGATGTTTTGTTAGGCACTGCTATTCACTCTGTCTCTTAACACAAGAACAAAAGGGACATTTCAATGAAATGGAAAGGGAACAATTTAACAGTTGATAAAAGGAAATACATTTTCACACAATGCAGTTAACCTTTAGACACAGCCAGATGCTATCATTGAGAACAAGAGTTTAGCAGGAAGCAAAAAGGTATTAGACATTTATATGGATACTCAAGATATTCAGACATATAGTAATACATGATTTTAGAAACAACAGAGAGTTTTGGAAGAGATATAAACCTAATACTTCAGGACATTTACCAACCTCTAGCTATTGGAAATCAGGAGAAAAATTCTTTGGAGGTAGAGTATATCTAAATTGCTTATTGTAAGGTTTTGGTTGTACTTTTCTCTGATGCATCTGGTCAGAGATGGATTAAGATTTATTGGGGCCTGGGCCTAGAGAATATTTTGTCCCCTCCTCTGCTCATCTCCTTCCCCCCCAAGGCCCTACCCAAGGAGCCTGGACCACTGTGGGGAGCTCTGGCTCCTCCACCTGCCCTGGGTGGTAGGGACACAGGCAGGGGGCTGCTCTTGGGCACTCTGGCTCCCTGCCCAAGGCAAGTGGAGGGTCCAGGGCTCCCCACAGCTCCCTGGGCAGCTATCACAGCCTAGGGCAGTGGTCCCCAAACTGTGGGGCATGGCCCCCTAGGCGGTAATGGAGTAACATTCAGGGGGGTGGTGGGACCCAACTCTGCCATGCCTCCAGCTCTGCTCTGGCCTTGTCCCCAGCCCCAGATGTAGCTCTGCTCCTGGCCGCGGCTCCATTCCTGGCCCTGGCTCCCAGGGAGGGCACAGACTGGGATAGAGAGGGGTGCAATTGAAAAAGTTTGGGGAACTCTGGTCTAGGTGACCATACATCCTGTTTTGTCCCCAGATGTCCCAACTTTTTTGGCAAAACTGGATGTGACACTGCTTCCCATATTTTTCATAGTAGTATGATATGATTGTGTCAAAATCATAATGTATGTTATGTGAGATATGGAAAGATTATGATTTGCTGAATATGATTATCCTATTGTATGCAAGTATCATATTTGTATCTAAAGTTAGGAAGATTGACTACACATCTGTACTACAAAAGTGTTTGCACCTAGGGAATGCCCACCAGCCAAAATGCAGTCAGTCTGGCTGGCTAGCTAGCTAGCTGGGAACAAGTCAATGGACCATTAGGGAGAACAACAGGTCTTTGAAGATGCTGATCTCCAACCTCTCTGAGAAGCTTTCAGGGGATGATACAAACAATCTTTTGACTCACAGCTGCTTTGACACTGCAGGGTCATGTGATCATCTCATCTGGTACTGAACGCCATGATAGAATACCAGTATATTTCCACTGGTGGGGCGGGGGACAACCCACACTAGAAAACACAGGATTCCTGCCACATGTAAAATCAACTTAAGGCAGGGGAGTGACAAAATCAGTGGTCATTCTTTGCTGAATCCCTGCCCAGGATGACTGCTGGAAACATCTAAGAAATAAAGACTGAGAGGGTGCAGGGAGAAGAGCTGAGCCCAGCCTGGAAGGGTATCTAGCCCCTGAATGAAATATCTGAAGTTTTAAGCTATTAGTAAGAGCAGCTGGCCTTCAAGAACCTCTGCAATCTGCCTAAAACAACATTTAGGGTGAGAAATTACTACTTGTGACCAATTTCTTTAGTGTATTGAGCTCAGCTTGCATGCTTATTTCATTTGCTAGGTAATCTGCTTTGATCTGTTTGCTGTACCTTCTAATCACTTACTTAAAACCTATCTTTTGTAGCTAATAAACGTGTTTTTGTTTTCTTTAAAACCAGTTTGTGGAATCTATAATGGGGGGGAGGAGGGGAGGTGAAGCTGTGCATATCTTCCTCCACATTGAGGGAAAGAGCAGATTTCAGTGAGCTTATGCTGTATAGTTCTCTGTGCAGTGCAAGATGGTGTAATTTTGGGTTGTGGAATGTGGTTCCAGAATTATCATGCCTTCTAATAACAAGAATTTCTCTTTTCAATTGCTGCCAAGTATGTTGAGCTTTCTCTTCTGCAGATGGGCAAAGGGTTTTCCTGAGGTTCTGTTGCTTACAGCAGTTCTTATATTGGTCATGCCACTAAATTCCTAATGTTGACATTATTACTTACCAATTATGCATTTGTATTTCCTTTGCCTATGGTAGTTGTGATAGACTTTTAGACTTTAGGGTCAGAAGGGACCAATATGATCATCTAGTCTGACCTCCTGCACAAAGCAGGCCACAGAATCCTACCCATCCACTTCTATAACAAACCCCTAACCTATATCTGAGTTATTGAAGTCTTCAAATTGTGGTTTGAAGACCTCAAGCTGCAGAGAATCCACCAGCAAGTGACCCAAGCCCCACGCTGCAGAGGAAGGCAAGAAACCTACAGGGCCTCTGCCAATCTGCCCCGGAGGAAAATTCCTTCCAGACCCCAAATATGGTGATCAGCTAAACCCTGAGCATTTGGGCAAGACTCACCAGGCAGCACTCAGGAAAAAATTCTCTGCAGTAACTCAGATCCCATCCAATCTAACACCCATCACAGACCACTGGGCATACTTACCTGCTGATAATCAAAAGATCAATTGCCAAAATTAAGCTATCCCATCATACCATCCCTTCCATAATAGGAAGGGATGTCATTCTGGCTGAGAAACCAGGAAGTCGGCAGCTCAGGTTTTCCATGATTTCAGGCAATTTTAGTATAATACATTATCAATTATAACTTTAACATCTGTATGTTTCCCTAGTTTTGGAATCTTGTCTAAAATTTGTAACGATTAGCAATTTTGTTGTACACCTTTTTAAATATACCTTATCTCAAAATTATTAGCAAAATAAACATGCTGGAACAAGAAGTGCCTCAGTTATGTGGTGAGATTTCTAATGGTGTTGAATAGGCTGAAACCAAATTCTGTTCTCAGATGCATAAATGATGCCTTTGACTTCACCGGGAATTAGACTTATGCTTCCAAAGGCAAAATTTGGCATCAAAAGCAGAACATTGTTTAGTCTTGATATAACACAGTATCTCCAGCTGGAGTATGACCAAAAAAAGAGGTGATTTTGATGGACACTTTGCTCCAGTAAGAGAATTCTGACTGATACAACCATCACAGCTAAATCTGCAACCCCTGCAAAAAGTCCCAGTGCAAGGAGGCTTACTGAAAAATGAATAATGGGCAACTGAAAAATATAGGAGGAGGGGCTGTGAGGGAAAAATATTGCTTGTGTTTATTTGCTGATTGTAGTTTTGTATTGGGGTATTTTTAATAAAATATATAAACAGAATAAAATGGAAAGTACAGTTCCACTCTCAAAGGTGAGGGTCTATATTTGAAAAGCTCTTTTTAAAACAGCTGGCTCTGCAAATTCAGCCTGGATAAGAGAGTCAAGCTCGGTTCTTTGTGGATCACGTAACATCACCAACAATGAATCTGTAACCCAACTTCTGCCTCATTTGTACTCATCACCCTAGTGTAGGCAAGTTTTTCCTGTGTGAGCCAAGAAAGAAGCCAATTCACTCTCCCAAGCTGTATTGGTTCACCATGCAGTGTTAACTAGTAAATTATAATTTCCATAACTTCTTACTAGTACAAGTCAGCAGATGGGATAATATAAACAAGCAGTAGGTATGTATAATAGGAGAGCTATTTTTACTTTCAGTTGTTTTGACCACAGCTGCTGTTTGGAGGAACTCAATGTAAGCATCTGCAAAACTAACTCATCCTCTAAAACTCTCCCTTTCTGTACGCCTACATAAAACTTGACAATGGCTAGGCTACTGGTAAGCTGAGACCACTGCCTGTCATGCTGACCAATGGTGTCTCGTTTCCTTTTACTCCTCCATCTATCTGTATCCAGCTGTTGTACCTTGCCTTTACTTTGATCGTAAGCTCGTTGGGGAAGAGACTGTCTTGTTCTGTGTTCATACAACACCTAGCACAATGGGATTCTTCATGACTGGGGCTCTAAGTGTCATGGTAACACAAATACCCGTGAGTCAAAAAGGCTGGTCTAAAATACCTCTTCTCGTTTTATACTTATGTAAGTATTCCTAACACATGCAACACATTAGATATCATGCGATTTACTTGTACACTCTGTGTAAAGGCTGTTAACATAGGGGAAAACGCTACCCTCCCCAGGATGGACCATGACCAGATAATACTTTTATAAAGGTGTTAAACTGTGTCTACACTAGCTGCAAGTGGTGGGGCAGAAGGAGAGGCCCCAAGATAGGACAGGCTCTTCAGCCGGCCTAAAAGTATAGCTGGATAGGTTAACAATATTGGGTGAGTTAAGGGAACCGCTGTTCTCAGCCAGAATGACATCACAACTATCATAGGCAAAGGAAATACAAATAAAATAGAGATTAGAATGGGATGGTTCAAACCATCTGTTTATGGCACCTGTTACCTCTCTTGCAGAGAAAATCAGGGAGTCTACAGCTCAGATGTGTCATAATAAGGCGATTGTTGCAAATATCAGCTAAATGTATTTTGTTGTTCAGTTGAATCCAATGGCACATTACAGGATTACAACTGTCTCATCTGCAGAAGAAAGATAACAGTGAACTTTAACAATCTCTGATTTACCAAGACCTAATTTAACTTTCTCTGGACTAAGGTAGCACTCCCATTGAAACAGATGTGCCTATGTGCTCAATGAGGACGGTACACAGCCCTTTGGAAAGAACACCTTTTTCCCCCAATATATTTGTTTTAGATTAGTTTGTTAGATTTCACATAGAAAATTTAGGTTCCATTCTTGATTCCACTTGCTTTCATGATTGAGTTTTACATATTTAAATATAGCATTTGTATATATCTTGAACAAGAGAGAGAACTAATGCCCCAGTTTACTGTGAAGTGATGTGCTGTTTGGTATAAAACTAATAGCTTAAGTATTGTTAAACAAAGGGTGGTAAACTTGTTTTACTAATTTATCAACCTTCTTGGGATTAGAGTTCCACTAGAAGGCAGTTTAAGTGACACAATGTTTGCATTACAATTTTGCAGTGATTTTTAAATGTCAGGTGTTACCATGACATTGATGTAGCAGTAAGAGCAAGTTTCCCTAAACTCTAGAGCTCACCAGTCAGATGGGGGGTAATTTAAGGTCAGACTGCACACTTCTAATGCATCCAGATACCAAGGTGATGATGGGTGCCAGTACCAGCTAGGAATACTGATTTGTTTAATGTTTTGTTTCAAATATATGAAGAAAATGCAGACCACACACTACCAGAGGTTATCTTCGCTGTTCAGCTCAATTTTTGGAGACATATCAAAGGTGATCTAGTCATTAAGAGCCTTCACAGACATACAGAAAAAAAGCATTTGTCTGATTTAGGAGCATCAATCTTATTTTCATAATTTATATAGCCACTTAGAAGCCTACATCTCATTGAAAGTCAATGGCTTAGCCTCCCAAGTAGCAATGCCTGAAAATCTTACCCATGGTTTCTCAAAAAGAGGTCTTAAGTCAGATGATCCATGAAGTTTCCATATTCTATACCAAGCATGGAGACGTTGGGTTGTGCCTCATGTCAGGAAGCTTTGAAGGGTGGAGAGTGGGGTCTGTCCCACAACACATTTGTGATCACAACTTATGTCAGGGATGGATAACGTGTTCACAGAATGAGTTAATCTGTGGTAGATCTTCAGGAGTGGTGTCTGGGGCAGGGAGGGATGGGTGGATCAGATTTCTTCTGGTGGAAATATCATTGCTAAAACTGTTTGACACTTAGCAGACATCTTCATGACTGAAGAAAAGACATGCTAGTGAGGAACGTGTACTCTGTCTGCCGGGGAGGCTGCTGTATGCCTATTCACCAGTATCTCTTGTATCAAAAGTCTTCACCTAGCAAAGACGCATGAGGGTCCTTGCTTCATTCATTCACTCATTCATAAAGTACTACTGCTTGGATTTAGTCTCTAGGAAGAAATATGCTTTACTTTGTTTTAATAGAGCCAGGCCAGACTTCTCCAGTTTTGTTTTAAAGATACATCAAATTGGTTGCATTTAACCCTCATACAAGCAACAGTATCTTAGCTCCCTTTAAATGGAAGAAAAAGCAAGAGAGGGAGAGATCCTCTGAAAACTTTTTGGATTTGGCTTTGGAAGTGGCTTGTAACAGTGTTTCTTAGACTGTTTGTGGTCTACTCTCAACTACTTATTCTCCACCAGAGAGAAACCTGCATTGTGGAAAGTGCAGAGAAGGAGAAATGACTTACTTTGTACCTCTGCTTTCTCCTTGTGCAGGTATCAGAGGGGTAGCCGTGTTAGTCTGGATCTGTAAAAGCAGCAAAGAATCCTGTGGCACCTTATAGACTAACAGACGTTTTGGAGCATGAGCTTTCGTGGGTGAATACCCACTTCCTCAGATGCATGTAGTGGAAATTTCCAGGGGCAGGTATATATATGCTAGCAAGCAAGCTAGAGATAACGAGGTCAGTTCAATCAGGGAGGATGAGGCCCTATTCTAGCAGTTGAAGTGTGAAAACCAAGAGAGGAGAAACTGGTTCTGTAGTTGGCAAGCCATTCACAGTCTTTGTTCAATCCTGAGCTGATGGTGTCAAATTTGCAGATGAACTGAAGCTCAGCAGTTTCTCTTTGAAGTCTGGTCCTGAGATTTTTTTTGCTGCAGGATGGCCACCTTAAGGTCTGCTATAGTGTGGCCAGGGAGGTTGAAGTGCTCTCCTACAGGTTTTTGTATATTGCCATTCCTAATGTCTGATTTGTGTCCATTTATCCTTTTCCGTAGAAACTGTCCAGTTTGGCCGATGTACATAGTAGAGGGGCATTGCTGGCATATGATGGCGTATATTACATTGGTGGATGTGCAGGTGAATGAACCAGTGATGGTGTGGCTGATCTGGTTAGGTCCTGTGATGGTGTCGCTGGTGTAGATATGTGGGCAGAGTTGGCATCGAGGTTTGTTGCATGGATTGGTTCCTGAGCTAGAGTTATTATGGTGCGGTGTGCAGTTACTGGTGAGAATATGTTTCAGGTTGGCAGGTTGTCTGTGGGCAAGGACTGGCCTGCCACCCAAGGCCTGTGAAAGTGTGGGATCATTGTCCAGGATGGGTTGTAGATCCTTGATGATGCGTTGGAGTGGTTTTAGCTGGGGGCTGTATGTGATGGCCAGTGGAGTCCTGTTGGTTTCTTTCTTGGGTTTGTCTTGCAGTAGGAGGCTTCTGGGTACACGTCTGGCTCTGTTGATCTGTTTCCTTATTTCCTCGTGCGGGTATTGTAGTTTTGAGAATGCTTGGTGGAGATTTTGTAGGTGTTGGTCTCTGTCTGAGGGGTTAGAGCAGATGCGGTTGTACCTCAGTGCTTGGCTGTAGACAATGGATCGTGTGATGTGCCCGGGATGGAAGCTGGAGGCATGAAGGTAGGCATAGCGGTCGGTAGGTTTTCGATATAGGGTGGTGTTAATATGACCATCACTTATTTGCACCATGGTGTCAAGAAAGTGGACCTCCCGTGTAGATTGGTCCAGGCTGAGGTTGATGATGGGGTGGAAGCTGTTGAAATCGTGGTGGAATTTTTCCAGCGTCTCCTTCCCATGGGTCCAGATGATGAAGATGTCATCAATGTAGCGTAGGTAAAGGAGGGGCGTGAGTGGACGAGAGCTGAAAAAGCGTTGTTCCAGGTCGGCCATAAAGATATTGGCGTATTGTGGGGCCATGTGGGTGCCCATAGCAGTGCCAATGATCTGGAGATATATATTGTCATCAAATTTGAAATAGTTGTGTGTAAGTATAAAGGCACAGAGCTCAGCAGCCAGTTGTGCTGTGGCATCATCAGGGATAGTGTTCCTGACAGCTTGTATTCCATATGTGTGTGGGATGTTTGTGTAGAGAGCCTCTACATCCATGGTGGCTAGGATGGTGTTTTCTGGGAGGTGACCAATGCATTGTAGTTTCCTCAGGAAATCAGTGGTGTCACGGAGATAGCTGGGAGTGCTGCACATCCACCAATGTAATATACGCCATCATATGCCAGTAATGCCCCTCTGCTATGTACATCGGCCAAACTGGACAGTCTCTAAGGAAAAGGATAAATGGACACAAATCAGACATTAGGAATGGCAATATACAAAAATCTGTAGGAGAGCACTTCAACCTCCCTGGCCACACTATAGCAGACCTTAAGGTGGCCATCCTGCAGCAAAAAAATCTCAGGACCAGACTTCAAAGAGAAACTGCTGAGCTTCAGTTCATCTGCAAATTTGACACCATCAGCTCAGGATTGAACAAAGACTGTGAATGGCTTGCCAACTACAGAACCAGTTTCTCCTCTCTTGGTTTTCACACTTCAACTGCTAGAATAGGGCCTCATCCTCCCTGATTGAACTGACCTCGTTATCTCTAGCTTGCTTGCTAGCATATATATACCTGCCCCTGGAAATTTCCACTACATGCATCTGAGGAAGTGGGTATTCACCCACGAAAGCTCATGCTCCAAAACGTCTGTTAGTCTATAAAGTGCCACAGGATTCTTTGCTCCTTGTGCAGGATTCTCTGTCAACCATCTGTCCTCAATTTGGGGATGTACATGAGATAATGGGTTCCATTTCTGCCATATGGGCACTCACTTCTCAAGTACCCATTACCTCTTTGGGGATGTTGGACTCCTTTGTTATGTGGGGGAGAGAGTGATGGAAAAAATGTGTTTATATTATGTGCAATTCAAAGCCAAGGGAGTTCTCACTTCTTGAAGGGAATTGGCTGGAGTTTCTGGGACCTCTGAAGTAGGGGAGATCACTAAAGCCAGTTTACAGGTTCCTGACTAGTTCAAAAAAATCTTAAGACCTCAGAGCACGTCCTAGAGTGACTCATGATGGAATCATGTGACCAAATGTGAGAGTTTATGGCTTTATCCTCACAGAAACAGAATTACAAAGATAGGAAATTATATCATCTCTGTGAAGTAAGTTTCTTCATTTGTGCAACCATGTGATAAACTGCACTGATTTCCCACCTTTGTCTCTCTCCTCTCCATTCTGTGCTCTTCTCCAACTCCTCCAGAATGACTGAGCAGCTTGCAATAGTTTCCATTTGAAATAAAACAAAAAGAAATTTTCCACAAAAGTGTCTCAGTTGCTGTTAAATCAGGTACAAGTAAAAACAGGCATTTAGAATTGGATTAAACAATATTCAGTGTTGGCAATAGTCAGCTCTAGGTCAGTGATAGCTTTAAGGTCCAATATTTTGTTAACCAACAGTGCTAGGAATACCTTGCATATTAAACTGGAGAGGCAGGACTCCCTAAAACATTTGCTTCCAGCTCCAGGCATTAACCTTTAAAAATTGTACCTCATTCATTTAAAACACAAAACAAACATTTAGATGTTTTTAAAAAATTACTAGTTGTCATTTTTTCTGTCACTGCCATGTACATCATAACTAATGCAACTGGCTTTCTAGGAAAGAAAAATTGTACCAATGGAAAAGGTAAAACAAATTTCTTTACATGAAATATACAGTATAAAAGATAGGTTTTATTGACCTTTGTTTAGGACTTGCATAGCTCACCTCCTAAAAATGAAGCCATCCTAAACTTTTGCAAATAAATCCATTATAATAGTGTTTTCAACTTGTTGGTCACACCCTCTAGGGTCAGGTACAGATTTCAGGAGGCCCTTATTGTTGCAGAGAGAACCCTGAAAATGGGAACAGAGTATAAACCAATGCTGTGATGCCTGCCTGAATCTGCAGACAGACTGAAACAATAGTCCTAAGAGATGTGAACTGCCCCATTCATTTAAATAAAGGCCCTGCAGACTGAACATTCTGCAGCCATGGAAAGAATGGTTACTTATGTTATAGTAACCAATCCTTGGCGAGGTTGCGTGCATGTGGATCCCACTCATGGGGGATTAGCCAGCAGTTTGGTTGATCTGGAGGTGAGAGCCAGGAGATCTGAATAAGGACTGGAGAATTGCTTTGTCAACCTGGGCCTTGATGCTGCCACCAGTGAGTAATGTTTGGGAAATGTATGGATGGAAGATCACGTAGATCCTACAGATTTCTTGTCATCTTCAGTGGCAAAAAGGTCTACCTGAGGAAATGTCCATTTCTGGAAGACTTGCTGGAGGATCATGTCTTCTAATCTCCATCCATGAAAGGATACATTCTTCCTACTTAGCTCATCCACCAGGGCATTGGCTTCTCCTGGTAGGTGTAATGTGACAATATTGACTTGATGCAAAGTGCAGCATTCCCATAGCAGGATGGCTTTTTGATGAAGGACATCTGATCTTGCTCCCCCTTGTCTGTCATGTAATACATGCCTGCAGAATTGCCCATTAATACCTGTACTGACCCTTTAGAATTTGGAGAAAGGAGGCTGCAGGCTAAACGGCCAGTCCCCACCTCCAAGACATTTATGAGGTCCACCAAGTCCATTACTGACCAAGTACTGAGAGAGTTTGAAACTGATCTAAGTAAGCCACCCAACCCTTCCTGGAGGCATCAGAGATCAATGTCTTAACAGGGATTGGTGTTTTAAATGTATTTTCCTGACACATATTGCTGGAATTCAACCACCATAGCTACCACTGAAGAAACTGTGAATACTGGGCAAAGTACTCATTTGATCTGACTGTAGAGATCTTAGGCTGAGTCTTGGAAAAGGCATCACATAAGTACACAAGGCTACATGTCTTCATAGCTGAAGATAAATCCTTACTGAGTTTTAAGGGCAAGCCTGAATTTGTGATACTAGTTGACAGATGTTCTGGAATCTCTTGAGGGGAAAAAGGTCCTCACTACTCTGGAGTCCAAGATCACTCCAATGAATTCTATTGATTGCATTGGAATTATGTATGATTTATTTAGATTATGAGACCTGAATGTGAAATTAGGTGCAAGATTAGTTGAACTGACTGTTCTAGCTGCTGTGCTGATGTCCCTCAAATTAGCCAATCATCTAGGTAAGGGTATACATGAATCCCTAAATGGCGAAGATTAGCTGTAGGAACTGACAGGCACGTTTTAAAAACTCGAAGTGCCATACAGAAGAAAAAGAGAAATATCTGAACTGATAATGACTGCCTGCTGCTATGAAATGTAGAAATTTGTTGTGTGCTTCATGAATCAGCACATGAAAGTATGTATCCCGTAAATTGAGGGTACTGAACAAGTCCATGGGATCCAGGGAGGGTATAATAGAGGTAAGGGTCACCATGTGGAACTCGATCTAATGAACATATGCATTGAGGAGCCTACCTTTTTTTTTGGAATAAGGAAATAGGGGGAATATAATCCTATTCCTGTGAATTCTTAAAGTACCAACTTTGTTCCCCAGTGTAGATCAGAGAGTTTCTCATGTTACATGATGACTTTGTGAGAGAATCCTGAAGAGGTATGAGGTGGGAAGAGGGATATCCTGTAATTGAATGGTATAACCATCCTGGATGAACTAAAGAACTCAGTGGCCCATAGTAATTATAGCACAAGCCTTGAAGAATGAAAGGTGACAGACAGCCAAAAGGGCAGAGGGGCACGGAGAGAGTGATATAGATGCACATTAGCTGGAACAGTATCCTCAACTGTGGCATCAAGACTGCTTTTTTAGAGCACAGCTTCACTTCAAGGTGCCAGAGAATGAAGCAGAGGGCCACGTCTTATGAAATTCTGATTTTTGTCTAAATTGATCAGAAGGCCTTTGATGGTAGAAATAGCCCTAGATAGATGGTTGAGGTCTCTGCCAAGTAGGACCATGAGGCCTGTAGTGTTTTCTTCTGAGGTATATAGGCCCAAGAATCTGAATGTGGCCCTAGGATCCTTTAATGAATGTAAGGTGTCATCCATTTTAGTAATGAACAAGCCCTGATTATCAAAAGGAAAGTTTTGAATTGCTGTGTGAACCTCCTTGGGCAGACCACATGCAGATAGTTGAGTCCCCTCTCATGACAATTCCATTTGTCTTCACTCTTGCTCCTGTATCAGCAAAAACATCTTTGCATGTTACTTTAGATTCTGCAATCAGTTGCCCCTCAGTATAAACTGATTTAAAATTTATCTCTTAAAACCAGAAGTTTGTCTATGAAGTCCACTCCTCTATCCCACTGAATATAATTGTGTTTGGCCTAGCACTGGGCCAGAATAGTTTGAAATCCTGACCTACAGGGAAGCAGAGAAATAGATCTTTCTGCCAAAAAGATCCAGGTTGGGGGATTTTGTTTCTTGGTATGGACCTTCTTTGGATCTCTCATTAACAGCAGTGATGACCAAAGATGATGGAGACAGATTAGTACAGAAGAATTAAAATCCTTGAGGTAATATTTATGATCCAGCTTGTTTGGAGATTGCTTAAATGGAAGCTGATGTTGCCTACAAGTCCTTTGCAGGTTCAATGATACATTCATCAATGGTTAGAGCCACTCTGTTTTGAGTAGCTGGTTGTAAAATGTCAAACAGTTTGACTTTTCCTGCCTATTCAAGAGGAATTTCTAGTGTTTCCACCATCTTCCTTAAAAGCTCTTGAAAAGCCTTATCTATAGTTGTAGGTACCAACAACATCATGGCCTCCTCTGGAGAGAAAAATGAAAAGCTTTTGGGAGATAGGTTGGCTGGGGAGGGGGAGGGGAATTCCTACTGATGTAATTTCTCCATCTCTTCCATCAGTGGTTGCTGAATCTCTGAGTTTGTCTGTTTTAGAGAAGTGTGGGCAGGCTCTGAAGGATCTCTGAGAGGATCTCCACCCAGATCTCAATGGAGGAGGAAACTGATGCCCTGGATGGTAAGACCAAGGATGTCCAGTATGACCAGGCTTGGTAGCCATAAGGGTGAAACCTTGAGGCCCAAGTGCTAGCATCTCAGAAGGAAAAGAGGAATCCTGAGGTGGACCTCTAAAGGTGGTTTGAGATGAGAGCTTATGCTAGCTACTCTCCCTGGAAAGGCGGGGGGTAAGGGTTGTGTGTGTGCTGGAGATGGTTTCCTGCTTGAGACAGGTGAAGATGATGAAAATTCCTCCAATGGGGAGAGGGGCGAGTGTCCCAGGAGGGGCAATCACTTGCTTGAGCATAGCAGGATTTTCCTGATCATTAACAGAATAGCAAAATGAGATTTTCATCACTGGAATCCTGGGTCCATGTTCTAACACAAAATATTAAGAAAGGAAGAGATGCATCCAACAGCGGTGACTCCAGCTCTGGGGTTACAGTAATCTCATGAGAGAAGAAAACAAGATGCTTGTCAGTGTAGACTGAGAATAGGTTGATGCTTTCAGAGCCAGCAATCTGGATGCAGGGGGAAGGAGATGGAAATGGAAGAGTAGACTACAATGATGCAGGCAGCATTGTAGGTGCCACTTGAGTCAGAGGATACACCAATGTCAATGAAGCTGCCAGCGCTGAGGGTTGAGACTTTGGTGCTGTACTTTTGGTGCCAACTGGTACAGTGCTACCTTATCGTCCTTCAGAGTTTGTTGCTCAGAGTTCTTTCTGTGCATCACCGAGGACACCAATTGGTGCCAAGAAGCTGGGGAGGGGGGGTTAATGTTCTTTTCTCCCTCAGACAGCAACAGTATCTGAGTGTTCCAATGGTATCTTCAGCTGGGGAGCCATGTCTTTAAAGGACTTACGTCTTTCTGAGCTTCTGGATCACAGGCTGACTTATCTAGTCTCCAGAACATTCACTGTGGTTTGACTCCAAAGGGGCTGAGCTATCCTGCCCTCTCAAGCTCTGAGTCTGAGGCAAATCTCATAGCTTGTTCCATAAGGAAAATCTTAAGTCTAGACTCTTTCCTTTTGAGTGCATTTCTCGTAAGTTTTGCAAATATCACTTTTAGAGGGACTATGGCTCTCTCCTAAACAATATCACACTTCTCATGTCTGTCCTCAAAGGGAATCACAGACCCACATGACAGACAAGATTTAAAAACTGAGGAACAAGGCTGTGACATAACAGAATAGTCCAAGTAAATAAAATATGTCTATACAAGAACTTTGTTGTTGTTGTTGCACCAAATGGGTTGAAACAAAAATACTGAAAGAATTAAATACTAATGATACTAATATTTACAGAAACTATCCTAAGTTAGATATGCAGGTGAGACACTCGTTTACATTTCTGCTGAAGGGTAACCAAAGAATGGAGGCGTGGGAGGGGTTGCACCACCCTTTATGTTCTAGGAGCATGAGGGCATGAAGTGTGAATGTACAACCCTGCGCTGCTAGAGAAAACTTTCAGGACTCCTTTGCAGAGGTTGCATGTGTACTGGGAGTGGGAGCTATATACATAGAAACTCAAAGAATTTTGCATTTTCCACTGTCACAGGCTTTGCTGTTTTGCTGTAGGCAGGAGCCCAACATTGTCTCCCTACCACAGATCAGCCTACAGCTGCTTCTTGCTCTCCAGCTTTGCTGCCAAGAGGAAGCTAACTGGAGTACAGAGCATGCTCCCTGTACTGATCTACAGAGATGAGCAGCAGAGCAGTCATGACCCCATTTCCATTCTTATTTTTTCCCTTCTGTGGATCCACTGTTTGCAGCTTGCCTTTCCTTTCAAAGGTCTCAGACAAAAGCATGCACCAGAATGAGTGTTAGCTTCTGCGGTGATTCTAAAGAACTGTCACAGTAGCTGGCAAAGGATTCTGGATGTATATTAGGAGGACAGAGTACCAAGTCATCTGGACAGCAAGTATCCATCTTTACAAATGAATGCCCCTGAACTCATCGAGTGAAAGCTTATGGGTTCACAAACTCAAAATGTTTTACTAAGTGGCAATGCTATAAACATGAAAACCTTTGAACATCAGGACTTTGGATCATTCTGAATAGTGAAAGCTGACAAGTCTCATCTCATTATGGAAACATTTATTGCATCTTGTCTCTCAGATGTTGTTATTGTTATGTTGGGATCTGCTGCTGCCACTCAGTTAAGAGTAGGTCTGCACGCTGATGTTGTGGGCAGCTGACAAATCCATGATATGGCTGTTAACGAGTAACAGCTGTTTAGAAGAGTTTGCAAGAGCCAGTATTTCTCAGTGAATCTGGATAAAAGTAAAGCTGTGTTTCTGCCCAACTTTTAACATTTGTTCAGTATGAGTGGGAACATTAGAACTTGATTTGCTGTCCACTGGCAGGACACGGTACAGGGGAAGGAGGAATCTTTTATGCTGTCCATCAATCAGTTCTTACAGCTGGATTTGGTTGGCATCACTGTTTATTTGCAACTGATGGCATCCAGTCTCTCACAGGAAACAGATTACATTGTAGTAAGAATGCTGCTGTATATCACACCACAAACCATTTAGTCACAGGGAAGCTTTGGCAGAAAAAGGGAGTCCAGTGGAACAGGAAAAAAGTTATTTGATAAGGCTGAAAAGTTGTGATCTTTAATCACATAAGCAGCATACCATTGCACGCCTCTTCAAATGGAGAGAGACTTAACATTGGCAGCTCTTCCAAGAGTTATTCCTTGACTTTCCCATGGAAATTGTGAAGTACATATTTAAGCTCAAACAAAAGGACCTTCTTAGCTGAATGAAGCTCTGCTGCCCTTCCTAAATGTCACTGATCAGAATTGGCTTGCTCAGAATGCTTCTAATTTTTCAAGGTTTTAATTGACTAATTTCTGTTTCTATTAAGTCAACTTTCTGCTTAACACAAATGGAACTGAGAAACCTTGTGATAAATATTGCGCAAGACAGAAGAAATGGGTTAGCTTGCAAGATTGTATCTGCTACAGTAAGTGCCCGGGGGGGGGAATGAAGGGGGAATAAGGAAATGAAACGAATACACACAGAAGGCAAAACACATCAATTCTCTGATGCATAACAGATTACACCAAAATTAAGGTAGTCACGTATCTAACTTTCCCTAAATGCACCCTCCTGTTACAATCCAGCTCCTCTGTCAGATTGCAAGCTCTTCAAGATAAGGACTGTCATTTTTTTTTAATACAGCAAAAAGGACACTATCAGCACTTTGTCACTTGACATTAGTTTTGCTTACAAAGCAGCCAGCAATAGCATCTAATCCATTTTTCACCAAAAGGAAGTTTCTTAAAAACAACTCGGAGTTATACCCTGAAAAAGGGAGTGGGGAGATGACAGAGGTGGGAGGGAAAGAGTAGCATACTGATCTTGTTTTAGGAAATCTCACTTAATACTGTGTAACTTGCCCCACTGCCATTATTTAAAGGTTGGAATGAAGTCAAATGGAAGAACCCGGAATCACTTCCTTTTTACAAGTTAATTACCGTAATAAATGCTGCGTATTTCCTAGCAGACAAGATACAAAAAGTTATTTTTCCACTGCAGGGTAGATAGTGTCTCAAATCTGCAACTAGTGTTTTATTCAGAAATTAGAGAGATTTAGTGAAGAATTATCTAGATCTAGGGTCTTATAAAATGCACTGGGCTCAATGATTGCACATCTATTTTTGAAATTCTTAGCCTGGTTTCCTAGTTTCCCATAATGTTAACTGGATACGGAGTTCACTTCACTGAGTCAGGTCCCCCACCTCCCCCACTTTTTTTTTTTTTTTTGCAGTTTTAAACAAGCCCTATCTTCCTAAAGAATTGAAATATACTTTTTTTTTTTTTTTTTTACACTTAAACTGGTCAAATTTCTAAGACATAACATTGCTTACAGGAAGCTATTTCTCTGATAAAAAGATGCTATGAAAAGTTAATGCACTACTTTTTTCTTGTGCTAGACTCTTTTCCTTAAAGCAAAATACTTCAATGCTACAATTAAACAAACAAATTTAAAAAGCATTTTACATCAAAGCACTATGCAAGTGGGGAGGATGAAAGTAATGATTTTATTACTCTAAGCGGTTAAAAATCCATCTTGGAATTTATAAAAAAAAATTCTGCATGATACCTAGCACTAAGCAGTGAATATAAAGTGATGAAAAGGTACCTGGACAGGGCCCTTTAATCACTCATTACTCTGTTCAGAGAGGTGTTGGAGCTAGTAACAGTACATCAGTAAGAAGTCAAGTAAAGCACCTCAGGTTATAATTGTTAGTGCTGCCTTTTCCACTTCAGATTCAAATCACAATTTTATTGGCTCTCCTCCCATAAGTGTCTTTGCAGTATTTTCAAATGCTATACAATTAAGGTAATTTTACACAGAAAACTTACTTGTGGAAACAAAGTACTGCTGCAATTTGAATCCATGAATTTTGTTAATGACATAGCATCAATCCTCCTTACTTCCCACTAAATTAACATCACCTGTGCATTATGTTGTGCATCTCAGGTTTAAGATTTACTGCTGACATTGTTCATGCTCTGCACAAGGGTCAATCTGGGCCTTTCTATAGATCTTTGAATTAATTCTAAGATGTTTAAATTGGCAATTTTGTTTTTCTCCATTTCTGCACACTGTAGGTCACCTTTATACATTACTTGTAAAAGTTCTAATTGCAAGGTGGTGTGAGAACTAGAATCAAAGGGGGGAGGGAATTTCTGATCATGGCTTGGACAGTGACTGTGCAACTATAAGTTAAAAATTTTAAACGAGATAGCGCTTGTCTACATGGGAAAATATAGCAGCATAACTATATCTGTGTAACTGCCGGTGTGGACACACTTCTTCCAGAAGTAAAGTGCCTTTTTACAGTTTAGCTCACATCACTGAAAGCAACATTTGAAAAAAGTTAGGCTCTCCTTTGATAATGTTCTGTGGGCTCAATCCAGCAAGGAGCTGCCCACTCCAGCTGTGAGCTAACACCACAGTTAAAAATGTTCTCTATGACTATTTCCTAGCTCAGACACTGAAGCCTGTTTTTAAACAAGCATTGAGATCTTCTACTTGAAGGTGTAACAAAAAAGGCAAAATTCTGTCAATTAGTTAAATGATAGTATTTGTCAGGGCATTTCTTAATAAATAGGAGTTGCTAGTTTTTAAAAATGGTTTTTACAAACTCTGATTCATTATAACAGCAATGACATCTGTAATATTATACTGAAACTCATTTCATCCCTCAGACACCTTACAGATTTTGAACCAGACTATGATACATATTCTTATACAAACCATAATATGAAGTACAGGCAGAATATTGACCACTGACGATCTTCAACTGCTTGAGAAGTATGTAGACCATTCACTTTTTTTTTTTTTTTTTAAATCTAATAAATTTTTAATCTGATACTGCAAGAAAGAATTTAGTCACCAACTTTAGCAGCAGCAGCACTGGGAACACATTTTGTGCCTTTACACTGCTTTTTAAAAAGCCTTTTCAACAACAGTTGAAGTCCAGGACTGGTATAGCCCTGAAGACAATTTATGCAGATTGCTGGTACAGTGGAACAAGTTTAAAACTCTTATCTTTTCTACGTGATTCTAAAGTAGTGTTAGCCAGACCCTTGGTTTAACAAAAACACCCCACAAACTAAAGCCAAAAGTGTTGCTATTTAAAGAGACCTTGGGTGTTTATTATGCATAAAAAGCAATGATGCAGGTATTTTTGTAGGAAAAAGGTTAACGTGTGTTTTTCCAAGTTGTGCTTTTGAAAACAAGCTTACACTGTGCTCTGTTTTCTCATAATATGCAGATCATTCTGGCTGAAGAGCCTTGATCAATTTAAAAACCAATCTGACCGAAAATCCACCTATGCCATGACGCTTATGTAAAACTCATTGACTGACAGCAACAAGCTTAATCATGTCTTTTGTATCCCTTCCCATTATTTACCCATCTTTATTTTGTGAGCTCTATGTGTGCCTTCTTTTCTGTGTGGAAAGAACAAAGCCCAATGTGGACCCTGAAGAAAATACTGAATAACTAGTGTGCTAAAGCGATCTGATCTGTGGTTTTAGATTTTAAAGATCCAAAATATGTACAACACACACATATCAATGGAGAATGCATGCACAAGTCCAGATTTTGATCCTTTATTATTTATGTTTTAAGTACGCCATTGTAAGCAAGTAGAACAACATCAGCCAGTAAATGTGAAAAGTGGTTTTAAAAAAAAAATTCTGGATGAGGGATGGGTGAATGAGAAGGAATACTGTATTCTTAGATTATACTCAAAAGAGGGGTTTTGGCAGAGGGAGCAGCGACAAGGTTTACAATTCAGAGTGCCTTTGGATTGGAAATGCTAGCAAAAACAGCTAAGTGAGATCATCATCAGAGGCAGTGCCCATTTCCCCATTAAATCCTCTTCTCCCCCAACACATTAGAGAACATGTTGAGCCTGCCACTAAAAAGGTCACATGGCCTCAGACACCTGGTTCTGGTCATTTATCAAGTGGCTCATCCCCATACCTTACTGCCAACCCAACAGGGGCATCCTGAGGACAAAACAGCATCACTTTAATTACATTTTCAAGTTAATTGCTGCCTATTGTCTAAGGACCCTAAGTCAGAAAAATGATCCCTATTCAAGACAGCACTTGAACATGTACTTAAGTACCACTTAAGTCAATGGCACTTATGTGCTGCTCTGAATAAGGGTTGTTTTTTTTTTTAAATCAGAACCTTAGACAACAGACTTAACAATGCTGCTCTGAATAAGCATATCTCCTGCTCAAGTACCTTTTAGTGACCCTGGACTGCATGTAAATGCAGCAGTTTAAGTCCCTTCAGAGCTATTAGAAATTTGTTTCAATGAACGTGCTATGAAAAGTACAATTAAAGACTTGTGAAGCAAATATTGTGTAATTAATGTGATCGCCAAATGTTTACTGAAAAGGGTCACTCCCCCCACCCCACATTTAATGCTAACACAGGAATTCTGTTAACCCTGGCAAAAACACAATTTAACACCCTCATGACAGTTTGAAAAATCCCATCAAAATCAAAACACACCAAGAGTCATGACAGTTCCTTGGCTGGGTAACAAAGCCAACAAGCAGCCAGGACCTTGAGTGTGTAGTGATAGCATCCCCTCATATACAACAGAAACAGAGCACGAGCCTTGATAGCAAGGTATTTCAAGAGAAGGCATCTCTGTAGAACCAGTACAGGAACAATGTGATAGGCATAAGCAATCCCAACACCTCTTGAGTCACCTCTGTATCACCCAGCCCATTTGCTGGAGTTTTCAGAGTGTTGCAGCCTTTGGAGGACATTTCTAACATGGGAAAAAACTGGGGGTGCCAGAGATACATTAGCAACTCAGCAAAATGGTGTCATCTCTGACACTGAGAGCTACCACAAGGGCAGCTCTTTTAAACAGACAGTAGCAGAAAGGGAGAAACAGCTGTAGACACACTAGCTTGCTCAAGAATGACAATGCTTGACAATACTTATTTCCATAGATTTCCGGATATACACATCTAATCTAAGTACATAGTTATGCTTCAGGATGGAAAATTTGTAATGAATTAAAGTCTCTTTTTTAACTTAATAGCATAAGACAGCTTTTATGACTTGCACATAAGAAAACTAGTTCACAATATATGTATTATGCGTAGTACATATATGAGATCCAGGTATACTTAATCCTACATCAGTGTAGGGGGAAGGAGGGGTCTGGACTAGATGACTTCTTGATGTCCCTGGAATACCTGCATTTTTATGATTCTATAGGTAGGCAAAGGAAAACTGTTCACTTTTTGGTAACACAACCAAACTCTTTGGGGGCAGGGACTGTCTTTTTGTTCTGTGTGCTAAGCACGATGGGGTTCTGGTCCATGACTCGGGGGGCCTATGTGCTAAAATAACAAACATGACATCAAACAAAGAAGTTCATATGTATGACATTAGCATATTTTTATAAAACCATATAGACTGCAATGAGTGAATATAACTGGAATATGCTTCATGCAAAAGGTCTCTTGTAAGGTATCATTACAAAGCTTATAATCTACTCAGTGTGATCATCCTATTTGTATAAATGTATCACTCTTGTATCTGAAACTAGAAATATGAAATATAACTCTGAAGGCCTATTGCAATTATGCAGTGTGGGCCATTAATGGTGGTTTGGAATCTTAATGACTCCAATTAACTAGGACAATTGTCTGCAGATGGTTGTTTACACCTGTAAGTCTTCCTGTATACCTGTGCATGGGCAAGTGGGCAATGAAGTCTTGCAATGACATGTGATCATGTCACCTGAACTGGAATCCATCTTTAACCTGGTGCTTTTCCAGTGAGGAGAGGTGGGAACCCAGAGAGGGACAAAGGATTCCCACCTTATGCAAAAACGATATCTAAAGCGGTGGAACGAAGCAAAGGGAGGAGAGGAGCCATCATGAAGAATCCCCTAGCTATTACCTGAGCTGGAACAAGAACTGTACCAGGGAAAAGAATTGTGCCCAGGCCTGGAAGGTGTCCAGTCTGAGGGGGAAAAAACAAAACAAAACAAACAAAAAAAACTTACTGATGCATCTCTGAGGGTGAGATTATCTGTATTCAGTTTGATTAGACATAGATTTGCACATTTTATTTTGCTTGGTAACTTACTTTGTTCTGTCTGTTACTACTTGGAACCATTTCAGTCCTACCTTCTGTATTTAATAAAATCACCTTTTACTTATTAATTAACCCAGAGTCTGTATTAATACCTTGGGGAGCAAACTGTGCATCTCTCTCTATCAGTGTTATAGAGGGTAAACAATTTATGAGTTTACCCTGTATAAGCTTTATTCAGAGTAAAATGGATTTATTTGGGTTTAGACCCCATTGGGACTTGGACATCTTGGTTTTAAAAGACAGAAACACTTCTGTGAGCTGTTTTCAGTGAAGACTGCAGCTTTGGGACAAGTAAATCAGACCCTGGGTCTTTGATGGAGCAGACGAGTGTGTCTGGCTCAGCAAGACAGGGTGCTGGAGCCCCGAGCTAGCCGGGAAGGCAGGGGTAGAAGTAGTCTTGGCACATCAGGTGGCAGCTCCCAAGGGGGTTTTTGTGATCCAACCCATCACAATGTGCATTATTGATATTTCACTAGTTTACCATATATTTAGAAAACTTGTTTGCTTTGTTTTCTGTGGTCAATGCACACACTTAATTGAAATAGAAACTACGGAATATCCAGAATTTATATATTAAGTAAGGTATTTGTTATAGAGTTTTTTTCACACGCGCATGTGCACAGTGAACCCATGCACAAAATACATTCAAGTGTTTTCAGCAAATGTGTACAAAAAGACTTTTCTGATTTTTTTTTTAAACAAACTAGTTTGGAAGCAAACTGGAGATTATGAAAATCTAAACAAATGCCAGGGTTTACTATCACTCTTCAAAGTGTGTATACAGTTCCAAGAAGAATCAGATAAACTTCTCTTTACACTTTCTTCTTGTTGTGTAACCCTGCTTATTTCTGGTTCATACTAATGGAAGAAAAGTGTTATGGATAAAACTTTCATGCTAATTTATTTGTATCACTGTAGCACCTATGAGCTCTAGTCATGGATCTTTCCTAAAAGACTGAGGTTTTAAAATGAAAGTTAAATTAATGCTTTGTCCCCTGAGATAATGTATACTTCAGCAATAAAGGCATGTTACACAATCTCTGTGTGATTTGTGTATGTATAAACAAGTTAATAAAATTGTGGAAAGTGTGTCAGGGTGACAAGTTGTTGGTGACTCCTAACAGATTTCTAAAGATGTAACAGTAATCCTAGCACTGCATTAGTTGCATATAAGTTTTAAAATGTTAGTATTTCATGTGTGTCATTTTAGGAAAAATGAAACTTACCTATACAACAGCCCCATCCCTTCAGTCTGAACATCTTCAAAATATTTTATACCTATTTTTTCCTTCTTAACTTGTTACATCTTGTTCTCATTCTCCCAATGCTGAACTATGAAACTATATTTCAAATCAGCTTTTAGTAACAGTCACTGGTTTCCAAAAGGCTTGTCATGATGCCACGTATTAAGTCTGAGGACTCCCTGTAATTAACACACCCAACTTACCCTTGGATGCCATTTATGAAAGCTTTTAAATTGACTGCCGGTTTCGTCCTCATGACACTCGATTTGCATAAAGTTTGCTTGAAATAACTTCCTGGTTATGTTTACTGGTATGAAGCTGTAAGGGGTCGCTTCTGATTGGCTTTGAGGCAGCAGGGTAGTGTGTTGCGGAGTAGGGTTGCCACTTTTGATTGGCTGAGCCTGGGCTCAGAAATCAGAAAGCTTGAACAGTGATTGGCTGAGGCTCAGCATGTGTGCTGTTCTCACTGGCTTTCTGAGCCTGTGTTGCCTGTATTCTGAGCAGCATATGCGAGTTTAAAAATGTATTTGAATGCTGTTTACAAACTACAGTGTATAGTAAATACATTGATGTTGTAACCATAGTCATCTCTAATTCACTTAGTACAAAAAACTGGATTATTGTGGTGAAAACAGTGCATCAAGCCTTGATTCAGGAACCAATCCCCTTTTCATAACATTGGTTCCTATGGGAAAAGTAGTTTCAACTTACAACGCAATTCTGAGGAATAAATTGTGTCGTTAGTCCGAGGACAACCTGCATTTTAAGAAACTGAAGTCACTTGCTCTTTCCTTTCAAACCCAAAGACATTTCACTGACTGCCATCAAATGTAGGTTTCTATGGAATGGGGTGGGGAAGGGAAAGGCTCACAAGGATGTGTTACATCTGAGTAATTCATCACAAAGCTAATCATTTCTTTTTTTATTCGGATTGTGTGTGTATATTTCAAACTGACAATGTTTGGGTAATTGGCAAGTTGTGATTACTACTAACTGGCCCCAAACTGCACACACCCTATCAGACTTGTTACCCGTCTCCCCTACTCCCAGCTCACTTATTTGTCTTGCCATCTTTTCTCACACTGTAAGCTCCTTGGGACAGGAACCATCATTTTTGTTTCTTAACAGTGCAAACAGATCCCGCCCTCGCTGTAGTCTTTAGACTCTACCACACTAGGTATATAAATAATTTAGAGACAGAGTACAGGAATACTCCCACAGGCCAGATGTACAACAATGGCAATATTTTAAATTACTTAAACCTATATTCATCTACCTTACAATAACTACATTCAGTTACAACTATTTTCCAAACACAACAGAGGCAGATTTCTTCAATTTTATTTGCATGTTTTAAAAAAAAAAAGACAAAATAGCAAAACAGCAATTATTGCCAAAAAAATTGACTAGTATATGCCAAACCATATAGGCAGATAACATTGAGTTGCAATACTAAGGCTTTTATACAACAAATACTTTTATAGGTTTCATTACTTTAGAAGAACTTATTTGAACATTATCGAATCAAACCACTGCATAGTCTCTTCTTGCCAATAGGTTACTTGACTATTCAGGAAGGCTGCCTTTCCAAGTCAGTTGAAGTAAACATCCACCTCCCAGCCGTTCCATGTTTTATAGCTGAGTGTAGGATGTTTACATGAACTAAAAATCAGTAACAATACGAAAGTACATTGGCAGTCAAGCTACACTACCACACTTCTGGATGCACATACTTCAGTACATTAAGTAAACTACATCTTGGAGGAATGCAGAATACACATCCAATAGGGTTATGACTCCCTAAGAAATTAGAATGCACATGTTTGACATCTGGATGTTAAGTCACACACACACACTGGACTACAGGGGTCCAAGCATGAAATGGAGAAGCGATCCTCAACTCTTGGGGATGAATGCTCTTGCCACACTTACCTAGCAAGGTTCCTTTGAGCTTGATCAGCATACAGACACTCAATAGCCTTCTATAATCTCAGTTTTATGATTATTTCTGATATAGTTAGTTTTCAAAAACTGAAACAAGGGGATGCCAAGTTTGTGAGAAATACAGAAAAATGATCGGCCTACAGTGAATGAAAGCTCTCAAAAAGGGGTACAATTGGCTCAGCTGCACCTGCCTAGTTGACTCTAGGTCCCAACTGGCTGACCTCTTTGCCACGTTACAATCCCTCTCTCTCAGGCCTGAACTGATAATTTGAAGTGGCCTAGGTAGCATTTTATGGGCAACTCAAGGTTCTCCCATAACCTCACTCAATTTACCAGAATTGTTTCTGTCAGGTATGTACCACACAGTGTTGTGGTAGCCATGTCAGACCCATTATAGTAGAGAGACAATATGGGTGAGATAATCCCATTTTATTGGACCAACTTCTGGTATGATACAAGCTTTCAAGGTACATATACACAAGCAGTTTTGGTAAACTGAAGGGAATTCTAAAAGAATTTTATGGACTACACAAAGTAACTGTCACTGTAGAATCAATTTGTATTTGTCACACTGTAGTGTCCAAATTTAATAAAAAATTAACATACTGTGTTCTTCATGTCTCTTGTTCCTTCATTCCAATTTATTTCCTTCTGCTATTAGTGGCAGAGATTCATTACATCTCCTTTTTTGATGCAAATCTTCCTTTTCTTCCCTCTACACCCTGTGGTTTTCTTCCTTCCTATTTCATAGTCTTAATTTTCTCCCTCTGCATATACTCACTCAGCTGTCTAGCAATGAGAAACAGATAGAAGTCCATGCGGGGAGGGGAGCTGAGAGCACTGACATCACTACTCTTTCAGCACATGATTTTAGACTGAAAATAGACACACCAATCCAAGGTTCTAGGTTCCCTAGCAGTTAAATATACACTATATACAATAAAACCAAATCTCAGCAGCATTAAAACAATCAGTTCCGCAGCAACTCAGCCAGCGAGCTCCTTCTTTCATTATCCATGAAGCATACCCTCAGACTTCTCCAAACCCCCTCTCCAACAGCTGTCTTTTGTAGCGTGCCCAGCAAGACACCAAAGTTTGGCTATTTCTGATGAGGAGGAGGGAGAGAAGGGGGGTGCAAGCTGCACAGCCTTAGCGAATAGTCTGTGAGCCATCCCCTCTATTTTATAAACAAGGGGGAATCCAGTTTAAGCACTCTTGCTGACTCCAGCAGTGGCAGTATAGCAAAGGGAGAGTGGTAATCCCTTAAATCGGCTGATCCCAGGCCACGTAAAACTTTACAGGTCATAACCAACAACTTCAACTCCACCTGAAGACCAACTAGCAACCAGAACAGATTCTGGAGCACTGGACGTTGTATGCTTCCAGTGAGATGCCCCACTCAATGAGCAAGCCACTGCATTCCACACCAGCTTAAGTCTTCAAATGGTTTTAAAATGTATCCCCATGGAGAGTGCATTGCAACAGTCTAGAATTAACAGTTGGTCCAGCTGTTTCTGCACTGGAATGCTGTACTAATATTGACCTGCCTCTTCCCCAAGCTCTTACTTGAATTTAGTGCAAACAATACATTAGGCAGTCACAGATTATTGCTTGCATTATGTGCTGTCGTCACACACAAAATTCTAACAAGATCCTGTCAGCAAAGCAAGTAATCAAACGTACTGGGACCACAGGCCAGCCATATCACTCACCCGAGCCTCAGCTTGTTCAAGGTCCTCCATCCTCTCAAGCCCCATAGCTTTCTAGTGCTTGCTCCCCCTCCCCCCTCCCAGATCAACATAGCCAGAGTTTGGGGGTCTCTAGTCTCCCTTGAAACATGTTTCGGAGTGCAGTTGTTAAAAATATTGCCCTTATCCAAATCCATAGTAGCAGTGCTCTAGTGAGAGGCCTGTCAGTATTTCCAGTTACCCGCATTTTTCCAACTGCTTAGAATAGTAACAAATGGAGAAACAAATTATTTTGTATTTTAAATGTTCTTCCCAAGACCAAACACCAGATTTTGATGCTTTATATGGCACAGTGCATCTTTAACATGAAATTTTTCAGGCCAGATTTGTTATAGACTATATTAAACATATTTTATAGTTAAAAAGTATTTAAAGCTGATTGCTTGTTTTCAATGTGTTTCGTATGATGTATTTGCTGCAATGAAATTTGTTAATGCACATAAACATTTCACAAAGTTACTTTAAACAAGTGTCATATCAACTAAAATTACCAAAAATACCATTAACCCCTCAAATTTGGAAAGACTAAGATGCCATTGGCCACAGAAGATTTATTCAAGAGCAAAATAAAAAATGATGAAGGCTCTTAGGAGAAAATGCGTAGTTTCAGAGTAAGGCTGGCCCTGCCTTCAACTCATCTCAGTAAGCCCAAATATTATAGCAAAATTAAGTAATGGACTGTTCTGAAACTCTTAATGCTCAGGGACAAAAACTAAGTAGTCGATTGCCAACCTTACCGCTGTGTCCTTTATTTATTTTTCCTAAACCGAGACTCTTGAATTACTTCAAAAGGTTTTTCAATATATCCATTTAAGCTACCAAGCTGGACAGATCTTGTTCATTTAAATAATGAACTTCATTGTAATGATTTAATTATGTTTGCACAATTCTCTGAAGATGTAAAGCTCAGAATAAACATTAAATACTATGAATAAGCCTATTTAATCAATAACAATTTAGTATACTCATTAGACAGTTCATGTTTCATGCCAATGGCTAGATACAAGAGCCCTGTGAGTAACTAACAAATAAAATAAAACCATGTGACAGTCTACTACATCTAATCACTCAGTGCATTTTAGCAAATCATTAATTCTCCAATGCCTGCAATCTGGATTTCCCAACACTGCTAAAAGAGATCCCAATAGGCCTTGCTCCAATGAATAAACCATTATGAATTTTATTATAGTGACTAAAAAATGTCATACAAGCTCTGTAATACTGACAGAGTCTAATGACATTATGCAAGTCTGAGATCTATTATAAACACCAAAAGAACCTGAGGGGAGGGGAAGTGATGCTCTCATAATATCAAAAGTGAGAGAAACTGGGATGAATTATCCTTAAGTGTCAGGAAATAAAAATAAAAAAATATTAAAAACCTTTGCAAACAAAAACAGGGAGCTCAAGAAGAAGTTTAGCCAAAAAATTGTTTAGTACAAAAGCTGAAGTACCAAAATCAGGTAACAGATTCAGACACTTAGGACCCCCCCACCCCCACACACCCCTTTCAAATCAGGAATCCACATAAGTAAATGGAAGAAAAAGCAGAGAATCACCAAGGAACCCAAAATACTACCTCCTTCCCAGAGCCAGGGGAAGAGGTGGGAAAGTAGTTTTTATAGATGGCCAGTTGAGAGTGCTGAAATTGTTATTTTAATGATGCCTGAATTTTGCTGATATGTTAGAGTACCTAGAAGCTTGGGAAAGCTTAAAAGGAGAGTTCTTTACATTTAAATATTTACCTCATTCACCTTGTCTCTCTAATATCAAAATACACGTCATGTAAGACTTTCTACTTTTCACCTCGAATTACTTAGAATCTACCGTGCTCAGTGGCATATGAGGCAACCTATTTTTTCTCTACTGCTGTCTATCCAGACAGAGCAAGATGCTTGACTCCATCGTAAGCCATCTCCTTGACAGCAGCATCCTTTCACTTATTCTAAGATAGGTCATTTTTGTGTTCACTCCTCCTCTTTCCTCCAGGTGGAATCCCTTGCCTTTCTACCATCTGGTAGCCTGATAACACGGCCAAAGCACCATAGCCATCTGTCTAATTATTGAGTCTGCAGCTTGCTGACCCATGCGAACAACACTTCTACGTTGTTTACACGATCACTCCAATGAATTCCCAGGTGGTTCTTAAACAACGATAGTGTAATGCATTGAGCTTCTTATTGTATTCCATGCCTCCAATGCATGTTAAAGTAGTGGCAGGACAACAGCTGTACAATCTTTAGTGTGCAGATGTAGCTTTTTACTCTTCCAGACGCTTGACAAATGGGAAAACGCTCCACTGGTTTTACCAATCCTTGCCTTCACTTCTTTGGCCATTGGCACATATTGTACTTCCAAGATCAATAGTCATCAGCTCCTTTGTATTCTTCTCCATCAATCACACGTTCACCAGCATTGACACCATTCTCTTCTGTTTCCATGGTCTTGGTCTTCCATGTACTGATACAAAGTCCCACTTCAGCAGCTTCTGCTTTTATGCTCAGTCTTCTCATTCCATCTAAGTTGGTATGTGTACGACTATGTCATCTGCAGACACCCAAGTCTCCCAGCTTATCTCTTGCCCAAACAATACCAGAGTGCTTGGCAGCAGCCACTGATCTTCTCATCACAAAGTCTATGACAATGGAGAAGTGGGGATAGCATCCACCATTGTCTTATACCAGTAACAATCTTAAATCATTGTGTCTCCACTCTCTCCCGATCGAGCATGTAGACTCTTCATACAAAGCTTTTATCAAATTAAAAATCTTTGCTGGAATTCCATGTCTCAGGATCTTCCAAAAGGCTTCCACGTGACACTATCAAACACTTTCATAAAATCAACAAAGTTAAAAAGACATCTTCTGCTGGTGCTCGTAAGCTTCTCAAGGTGAAAAAATGGTCTGAATACCAACTACCAGATCAAAATCCAGCTTGCTCTTCCCTACTTTGTCAACAGCAGTTTTCATGTATTCAAAGTGATAATGCAAAACACTTTTCCAGATATGGATAGGAGTGTCATCTCTATCCAGTTATCACAAATAAGTTGGTCCCCTCCTTTTTTTTTAGAAAGTTTGAAAATGAAACCTCTGTGATAGATATGGTAATTTCCTGCAATATCTTTAACTGTATTAAGTTTATGTATCATTGTAGGCCAGGGACTGTATATAATTCCATAGGGTAAGGTAACCACAGATTCTCCAGAACTGGAAACACTGAGGGCTGATTAGGCAAATTCACTCAGGTTGTAACACCCCAGAGAAGTAACACCACCTGGAAAGGCTTGCATATATAGCTCAAACTGGATTCTCCAGAAAGTGTACAGTGCCTGAACCGAGAGAATTCTCTCCATCAGAATCAGGGCTTTTAGGACCCCTTTATGCCACTTTGGCTATTTTAACCAGCATAAAGGTGCTGGAGAGGGGTAAAGATTTCACTTTTTTTAAGAACCATGGACTTCACATTTTAGGATTTTTTTCATGCAAACTGGCAGACATGATGGCAAATAGGCTTCATGGAAGGTCAAAAAAGCAGGAACTCAATGACAAAAACACAACCCAGACATTCACTGCACTTACCAAAGACAACATTTATCTTATATTTGGGGTGGGTAGGGGACATTACTAAAATAGCCTCTGGGACAGAGAAATTTCTGCATTTTTTAAAAATATAAATGTCACTTTTATTCTTTATAGTCAAACCCACTTTAAAAAAATTAAAACTATAGACTGTTCCTAGGATTTATGCTCTTTCTTCCACGTATTCTGACAAAAGTCACAATCACATATTAAGTAGTTTTAACATTACATATATTTATAACTAATCTTTTCCTTCTGATGTTGTCCATGAATAGCCGGATGCAGCAAACATCTGACTGAAAGCTAGAATTTCTCTTACAGCTTCCAGTCGGGGATGTTTACAACAACAGACTACAATACGGTATTATACTGCGTAACAGTACACAACAATGGGAATCCCCTTCAAAAGAAAAAAATAGTTTATAAAATGGCATTGCATAGCACTCTGATTTATTGCTCCACCAATTACAACATCATACTTCACCTCATTTCTCTGCCTACATGAGCTTTCAGCAAAGCACAGCTGTTGATCACAGTCATCTAAAATAAATAGCTGAAATTTAAGTTATGGAGCAAAATCTGCAATTTAAAAATTCTTTAGTTCACAAGTATTTTTAAAGTGTACTTTGAAGTGTTCACTTCATGATGCCTTCATTCCCCAGAGCTCGCCAAAGAATGCAACTTTCTTTAAACACCTGCACTATTTTCCTAATCACATTAAGTACCCACCCCGCCACCCCCCCCCCAAAAAGTGACAGAACTGAAAACTTAAACTGTGGCAGTATTGAGAAGAAAAAAGGAAAAAAAAAAAAAAAAAAGACACTTTCATGCTTTGACAGTCACACAGCTAAACAGATCTACAATCCAACAAGCAAAATATAAAATAAAAAAGGAGCATAAGTAGAGCCCAGTGAAACTCTCTTTATAATTTTTCATTTTATTTTTTGGGAATAATTTATTCAGTTTTCTCCATTCATCATTGCCCCACAAGGGGAAAAGAGGTGCTGCGACAAGGGAAGGGAAGGGGGGCAGAGCAAGCCCATCCCACACGCATCTCTCAGCAGTGACTCCTGTCCCACACAGGGTTGCAGCACCATTCACTCACTACCTCCATCCCATCGTGACAGTACAGCAACCAAGACAAACCCAAGCAGTGCTGCAACCCTGTGAGCAGGATTAAATGCTTGGAGTAGGGAGCTGGGCACAGACCCGTAGGACAGGAGCAGTCATTGTGAGGTGAGTTTTTTGTTGTGTCATTTTAATCATTTTGTGTTTTACTTCATATTATTTTGCATTTGCAAACACACAGGCCTCTAAGCATAAGCACCCACTATCTGCACATTCAGATTCTTTGTATCTGATACATATAAGGTCTCTCAGCTACTGAAACCCAATCACATTCAGTTTACATACAAAGCTCTCCTTCTGAAATTGAGAATTAGTATTTTAGTAGTACGTGACTCTAGCTGTTTCAGGGGTAAACCAGGATTAATGAGGAAACTACATGTAGTCTCTATGGATACCATGCTGACCTTCATTGTTTTTGAGTTTAAAAAGCCAGTGGTCATTTACAACAAAAAGCTCCTTTGGTTGCTCCAGAATCGAAAGTTCCAGTTTTACACTGGAAAGAAATGGGCTATTTCATGCACAGGTAAGCACATGGTATTTGACTAATTAGGCTGCTGAGCATTAAGTTGCAGTGAACCATTTATTACAACCTTCTACTATAACACTTATTTCTCAAGAAAGAAATGAAGGTTATTGCAATGTCATCTATCAGAAGAGGGCCATTTCTCCCCCTCCCCCCATCTCTTTTTTCTTTTAGCTCATGAAGATAAATCTCAAACAGCCAGCACACATTCATTCCTGAACATGACAGTCTCCCCCCATTACATAACCATCCAATTTTATCAAACTCAACATCAACTAAAAATATTTATGGAGCATATTAAAAATGGTCAGTGACTGTTTGACTTAAAAAAAATCAGTGGCATGGTGTTTGGAACAAACTGAACTGTCTGCCTTTGAGTAAAGTTACACACCAGTATGATATGTGTTATATAAAGCTTTGTGAAAATTCAGGCTGAACACACATTTAATTTTTTCTTACCCCACAACAGCTCTATTTTTTTAATATGAGTAGGCAGCATGTTCTAACTTTCATCAACGGCTATGCTCTACCATTTTGAGACTGCTGACCTGTAAGATCAAGAACATTTTAAATATGGACACTATTCTAATACCATCATGAAAGCTAAATTGAGTCTTTGTCGCTGAGTTTTGTGAACATTGTGACAGGAGTGAAGAGGGGGAAAAATGTAGTATTGCTTAATTGTGACACTTTCCCCCCACGTAAAGAAAAAACCCTGCAGTCTATCTAGACTACAAAAGAAAATTACTGAAGTCTTTATTTGGAAGCACTGACTTTACTTATGAGACAGGAAACATGCATTTGGCATGGCCAAGTGAGCAATACAGGATCACCTGCCTATGATGTCTTATTCTACTTTAAATACTCTGGATTAATTCATGATAAAACAGCACCATCAACTTAAAGAGATATCTGTAATATCTAGCAAAGTGCAAGCATCTTCATACAGCTCTTTTCAATGCATCTCAATCCTGACCTGTAATTTATTCCAATCCTAAACACAGTAAGAGTTATATTGAACACTGTGTTTGTGCAGGATTGAAGTAAACACAATAACATTACAGCTATCTATTAGTGCAGCAGGAGAGCTTAATTTGTCATTTATATGCTATATGTTTGAAAAAAATCACTTTCTATACTGAAAAAAGAACTCCTGAGTTAAGCATGATCACTACTATATCCAGCCACTGATTTGAAAGATAACTGCTATCACACAGATATAACTGCAAAGGGAGTCAATTAATTACTTTGTTGTAACAGCCAAGGTCTTTCAAAGGAGTCAAACAGCTGAGCAACAGAAGCCTTATGCAAACAAAAACTTGAGAGAAGTCTGGTTGCTAAAACTCAGAAAGACAAACGTGCACTAAAACTAAAATGAGACTCAAACTTACTGATCAGGAGAGAAGTTCAGAGTTTTGCACAAAAAAACTCTGAAACATTGTACTTGAAGTTCATCTGCAAAGTAGATATTAGACTAAAAATAAAAGGAGCAGATTAACAAAAAAAAACCCAAAAAAACAAAGAAATATTACCATATGGTAAACAGTTACTGTCCACCTATTTTTAAAAGGACAAAGCTGCCTTGAAAACAATGCATTGCAGTAAATTAAACTGATAAAAGGCAAAGGCTTAAGTAATTTTGTATAACGTCAGTAAGGTTTTTTCCTCTCTTTTAGCAGCATTTAAAAATTCTCATTAGAAGTTAAAGTCTTAAAACAATAAGAAACAATTTAGAGGAAATTATGGTGATCAAGCAAATGCTCAGAGATGGCAAGAGCTGTAGCAGGAAAAAAGTTAAAAGCACTGCCTGAACTAGGTAACTTTATAGAGAAAGGAGAGGGTGCAAACAATATGCAGGGCTAGGTAGCAAGCATGAAAAGTAGAGAAGAGAAGTAAATAAAACCATAAGCATCTTATGTTCTACTAGTAGACTCTTCCCAATTTTAAGAATTTCCATGTTCTCATAATTAACCATTACTTCATGGAACACAAAGCAAATATTCAATTATCTTCCAAAAATGACTGAAGTACTTAAACTTGAATCAATTACTGTACTGTGATGCTGCAAGTTATGGTTGAAAAAGCACTTTTTATCATAAACCCTTATTTACCAGCACTTCAACTTTTGGAAAAAAAAATTCCCTTAGGCTTGAGTTTCTTGTGCCTATTTCCAGCCTAAGTATGACTTGTTTGATAAAAATCTATCAGGCTGTTTGAAGTATCCAAGCATGAAAAATTAGTGATTCATGTCACTTAAAATTTTTCAGACTATATTTGTTCTTGGATAACAGATTGCTGCTTCTTTTTAAAGCCTTGAACTTGTTATAGGCTTAGCCCTCAGAGAGAATAAGTGCCTTTGACAGAAAAAAGTATTACTTATTCATCACCCACGTCTTAAGGTGGTTTACAGATAAATACTTACAAGTGCCTTACTGAATCAAAACATTGCACAAACAGTTTTGAGACCAGTATCTTAACTTCTGTCTTAGTTTCTCAGATCTGCAAAAATGGAATTAAGTGACCTGCTCCAGGTCTGATAATTTGTCGGAACCAGGAGAAGAGTGCTAGAGCTGTGACTTCTAGTGCAGTGCATAGTCCATTAGATCATGTTGTTTAAATATATAATGCTCCAGATATATGCATGCTACTGTCACATGTGCATACAGCAGGGTATGTCCATGTACTATTAAAAAACAAAAACAAACAAAAAAAAAAACCAGGCAGCAAAATGCAGCATGATTTTTTTTTTTAAATTTGTTCATGCACCCTAGCTCCCCCTTCTAAATCACTGTTAGCCCCTCATCCTACAATGTTTTTTTCTGTGTGCATGTACGTACACACACACACCAGGAATAACCACAAGCAGGGCTCACTGGCTGGACTGAGGCCTTAGTTTGCCTACAGAATGCATATATGCACTACTAAATTTTGTATGGGAAACAATAAAGGTTATAACTCCAACTTGAGACAAATTATTGAGCATGAGGACACTAGCAGGTTCCAAGAATGTTACTGAAATAGTTAATCAGAAAAAGATTCCAGGAGTCATAGGCTGTTTGGAAGAGATAAGAATGTAAACAGTCAAGGATTCATTTAGGTTCCTGCATTCCTGGCATAGTGTCCCAGAAGAATCTACTGAACCTAATATTGTCTACTCTGGAAAGATGAGAGTGAGACAAAAGTCTGGTATTTTAATAACAAGTGGAAAGGAATAAATAGGAAGTCATGAACACAGTGAAGTTAGGAGTTAAGGATATGATCACTGAAATGAAGACAGAAGACAACACAAATACCAATTTGTCAGAGAAACAGCTGTTAAATGAAAACAAGGTTTCAGAATGGACACTAAGCAGAACTAAAGATGAGATATAGAAGACAAAAAAGATTATGTTATCCAACAGAAAACCTATGTTCCTAACGTCAGAGACCGGGGCATGGGCAGTCACACCAAGTGGTTGAGCAGGAATCAGTAGCCAGGAACAGCAGTCAGAGGCCAAAGCTGGAATCCGAAGTCAGGAATTAGAGTCAAGAGTAAAAGCTGAGTGAGGTGAGGCAGTGAGGTGAGGCAGAAGCTATCACAGCCATGGGTGAATGCTGCGAGCAGCCACTGAACTGCAGCTGGGCTTAAGAGCTGGTCTGCTGACTCTTCCAACAAGTCAGGTAGTGTAGCCAATTAGACAGCCTACTGCAGCCCAGCTGCACTCATTAGGTTGCCCTGAGACAGGTTCTGCTGCAGGCCCTGATTTCTGACACCTTATAGAGAACAAATTTTCAAAGGGGCTTCAACCCAGCCAACCCTTTGCCTGTGCAACTTTGTACATTTACGTAGGCTAAGGGCATAAGTTTACAGTCTGCCCTGAGTAAGACTAGAACAGAGAAGAAATACTTGCTGTCTTACCCTCCCTGGTTCACTCCTTGCTTTGGGGGAAGAAGGGGAATGGACAAAAGGAGTAAGTAATCTAGTACATCAGATTAAATCCCCTTCCATGCCAGCTCAGCTGTTATCCTTCCCCTGAAAAACAGTAAAGCCTTACAATGCTGGAGATATACCTTAAGAAATACACTTTAAAAGATGGATTTTCTCATTTGCAATTTGTGCATTTCTGTTCCATCCACCTTATCTCTGAGGTCCCAGGATATTAATTCTAGTAAGTCAGTGAGGGCTCTATGCATGCCCAGGGTACATCCAGATGGATCCAACTGCAGCAAGGCAGGATTGGGGCATTAAGTGAGTTTATTACAAGGGAAACTAGGAAAAATCATGCTGATACAGGTGAACTTTGTAAACAGCATGATAACTTGCAAATGTTTTGGAATTAATTTCTCTCAATAAAAGAAACGAATTATAGTGGTTAGTCCCAATCTGCCAGTAACAGTTAGTCTCTCTCTCTACAGCATTTATTAATTGTAAACTGGAAAGATCTACAGGTACTTAAAGAGGTTGGTGAAATCTAACCTAAGATGTCATCACTTCTAATTCTCACTCAGAAACATCAATACAATATATTTGTGGACTTGAAATTAAGAGAGAACTGCGGAGCCTAAAAAAACATCCATGACATGGGGAAAAGGTTAATTGAGGGTCATCTGTTTTAAAGCTGTGCAAAAAATATCCATCTACCATAATAATGAACGTATAATAATGAATCAAACTTATGAAAAATTAGTTCAACTCAAGCAGAGGTTCCCATCCTCCAGTTTAAAATCCTAAAATTCAAAGTGATGCTTTAGCTACAGTCTGGTTTTTTAAGTTTCCGTATCTGTAATTTTGTTTCTCTGAGTGGAGATATCCATTTATCTGGGTATCAGTGCTGGTTTAGGCCTGCCCAGTTCACATAAGTTTATATTTAGATTTTGTTTTTAAATTCAGGTTCTTCCAGCTGGAAAACTGAAGCATTGTACTCGGACCCTAGAAAAGGGTTTCCCTACAGCTGAAACTACATAAACATGGTAGAAATATTAACCACGTTACAGAAAGTAAGATAAGAATTAAACAGTGTAATATCTACTTAGGTTTATCATGAAAAGTTGAATATACAGGGATGGCCAGTGGATACTTCCATTACGAGAAATATTTAATTTCTCCCTCAAGCTTCAATACTGGACATTTGCCAGCTAATGAGTATCCGCTGTCCTTTGATTTTAAGTAGGCATCTCTGTTGATCTCCATCCTGCCAAACTGTGGGTGGAAGGGTGGAGAGAATGGTTCCACAGGAACACGAGGGATGGAAAGACTGTGCATCACATCTGGCATCACAAGTTCCGGGTATTCACCTGTAGTTCCTGTATGGGGGTGGGAGAAGGAAGGAGATGTTTCATTCCTGATAGAAGAGGAGGACTGAAGAAGCACATTGTCTAATTTGGTTGGACCCTGGAAAGACTTAACCAAGGGTTATCCCAAATAACAATCCATGGTAATGATGGCATTACAACCGCTGAATGAGGTATCTCCACTCTATATTGAGAACTCTTTGGTTTCTCCCCTTCTTCTCTTAACATGGGCAACTGCCACAGCTACTGCTTTAAAAAAAAAAAAAAAAAAAAAAAAAAAAAAAAAGGAAATTAAAGGTATCTTTGAGGACTGATCGTGACCCTCGATAAGCACTAAAGATGGAGGGAATCACTAAAGGAGGCACGAATAGTGAGACTAGGAGAAGTCGGCAAATGCACCGGTCTTCAGGAAACTTACCTTACCTTAAAAGGCAGTGGGTGCAAACAGAACCTGCTGCAGAGGCTTTGGAACCAGGCCACATTTGGGACACTTTTCTCCATCACCAACTTCTCACATTACATTCATATTTATTGTCCACTGTCTGGATGGTGACATGAGTCGCCAGCTCATCTTGCTGTACAACTGTGAAGCGAATCACCAGCAGGTGCAGTAAAGTAGGCTGGAATAGGCCACACACAAACCTGGGAAGAGTCAGGACTACAAGGTTCTGACACTTACCTTTTCCTGCATGATTCTAGATATCTGGATGGTCCACTAACATTAGCAGACTAACAGTATGAGCAGGAGTACTTTGTTGTGTTGCTGATGGAAGTCAATGGAAGATGCGGAAAAATGTCAAGCTGGGTTTGTCCACTGACAACCAGAGGGAGCTGGAAGGAATGTGATTCAGCACACAGGATGCCCTAAAATGAGACCACCACATTCTAATAACTAAAAATCCAGTATAGTTAAATTTCTCAGCAATGTACGAATGAAAATTCTCACCCACAAGTTCTCCATAGCTCAGTGGTTTAAGCATTAGCCCGCTAAACCCGGAGTTGTGAGTTCAGTCCTTAAGGAGCCATTTAGGGACCTGGGGCAAAAATCTGTCCGGGGATTAGTCCTGCTTTGAGCAAGGGGTTGGACTAGATGACCTCCTGAGGTCCCTTTCAACCCTGACATTAAAAAAAAAAAAAAAAAGGACAGCTTTACAAAACTACATAAAGTCAGAGTAGAGTTTTTATTTCATTAACCCCTTCAGTGTTTTGAAACTGATGACAAAGGTCCTGTTTAAACAGTCATCCTGTGTCTTTATACTGAAGAAGTTAGACACCTCTGGAAAAAATAAGCCTTTAGTGATTGAGTAGCATAGTCCTTCCCCTCCCCTAATAAATAACACTCTTTGGAACAGCTTCCTCATTGATACTAGCTGTTAAAACACAGTCCTTCTGAGTGTTCAAATTTTAACTATGCTTAAAAATAAAACTAAAGAGAAAATAAGAGTCACATGCCTGAGCCTGTTGAGTTCAGATAAGTTGCAGAATTCCCCCGTGCCCATAATTAATCTAAAAACAAGCAACTTGGCTTATAAACTACCCATACTGCTCTTTCACAAAGGAATATTCATACGTACAACTCTTCTGTTTATTGCTATTTTATGCCAGCATTTCTATGGAAACATGTATTTTCAGAAGACTTGGATGTGTATAAACAGAATAATTCATAGAGAAAAATGTTGTTTCTGTGCCATGTAAACAACCATAACTATGAAAACTGATGTCATATACAGTATACAAGGCATGTTGCTAGCGAGCGGAAAAGAACAACCTGATTCTAGAATAACATACAAAAGAGCCCTATGTTTAAAACAGACTATAGACTTTAGGCCTAAATATACTTATTTTTCATAATATAGCTCAATTTCCATATTCCTCCTACTGGTAGAAAAAATTAAAAAGAAGAGCTGACAGATAAGAAGATCCATTCACTGTACACATGTGCTACTTGCTATCATAGCCTGACTACAGAGCTTTGCTGATGTTAGAAACGATTTGGTTTAAAAAAGCTCTGTTTTAAAACAAAAACTGTATACATTTCAAATTACCTAATCTGTACCTGTACAAGTTTCTGTTATGGGTTGCTCTTGTTGGTTGCTATCATGTAAGGCAGCAAGATCTGTAGCTATCCGGTGTTACTCTGTAACTACTGCTACTGCTCCTCTCAACTTGGGCTGGAAATCTCTCCAACTACTTGAATTGGAGCCCCAGGCGACTTCACCTTTGGTCTGCTAAAGCCCTGCATGCCCCCTCCTCCCCACACATAGCCCATAGTCACCCAAGTAAAGCAACCAGCCATACAGTTTTAGTCATTTACATAAGCAAGAACTTACAAAATGCATGTATTGCTCTGAACTGCTGTTACTTTATGTTGACAAATGTATTCTAGAACAGATTATGGAGTTAACACAATCTGTTTCAGAAACATTCGACGGCTTCTGACAGGAGGGAGACATGCTTACTAGAGTCCAGGGTGAAGTAAGCAGGATTCAAGTTCAAGCGTCAAAAGATATATTCTGAGCCTCAGTGGGGAAGGAGCAATAGCCGTGAAATTGTAACCCATTAGGAAAAGGGGCCTGGACAGCACTTGTGCTGCAGGTGCTACTAAAACGCAATCCTGAATTGCTATGACAACTATAAGAAATGACCTATTTATTACATGGCTGAAGAGCGGAAGAATGGAGATATTGCCACCATATATAGCTATCGTAACAAAATGAAATATTAGAATCCCAGTACGTGTGTCTTTCTTGTAGGTTATTGGTCACCTTAGGCCCTGATCTTGCAAGCTGGTCCGGAGGGGCACAAAGGTCCACCCACATTGAGAAGCTTTGGAGGACTGGAGGCTTACGTTGTGAACTCTTCAGACAGGGATTGTGTGTGTCTGTATAGCAACTACGATGAGGAGATCCTGGACTTAGAATCATAGAATCAACTTGACTGGAGTGCCAAGCTACTACCAAAATATAAATAACCCATTTCACTCTGTCTTACCAAATGTCAAATGCTAGCTGCTGGGTACATTTTAGCATTATGTTAACTACAACGTTATAGGAGAAATACCATTATTTTTGCTACAAGTTGAGAGGACTCAAATTAGAAAAATGATGGCATTTTTCTTTAAATGTTTTCCAGTTTGAGGGCTTAGTTTGAAAGGGAAGCCCCGTTATTTCCCAACTTTTAAAGCAAACACAGTATCAAGCATAAAACCTTGACTGTTAAGGTGTGATGTAACACAGCAAGACGACAAATGTGAGTTACAAAGACGCTCTGAAAATGTGGTTTAATACTTATTTTCTTATGTCATCCAAACATGTTTGTTTGTTACTGGGGTTTATTCAGAAGTGCTAGGCTGCTGGAAGAATTTTATTTACGATTTAAACTCCACACATGTAGTTTATATGGATTTTTCACAAAGAAAGGTCCTCTCCGGTCCAAAATATCTTTGGTTGCTAGAGTGTCCTCAAAAGGGCACCCACACCAGTTGCACAGAAGGTTAAAATACTCTGAGAACATGTCTGCCAATTGCACAGAGAAAAATCTAAGCAGTGCAGCAGGATGTTAAAGTGCTCAAGTAAACAGCTTTCCACCATGCTAGGCCTGGTGTTCCCTCTGTTACACAATGATGAGGGAGTCACTAGATTTGAAATAACTCTTTTAGTGCAGATCCAAATGTATGCTTTTGAAAACAGCTTGGAAAATTTCAAATGCTGTGTAAAGGGCCTGGTTTTCTAAACAGTGCTGGACACTTGCAAGTTCCATTGAATTCCATGTCATTTGCATGTGCTCTGGACTCTGGAGGGTAATGGAGGGGTGGGGGGGAAAAGAGAGAAAGCTTCATAGACTTTAAGGCCAGAAGGGACCATTATGATCATCTAATCCAGGGGTGAGCAAACTTTTTGGCCCAAGGGCCACATCTGGGTATGGAAACCGTATGGCAGGCCATGAATGCTCACAAAATTGGGGGTTGGGGTGCGGAAGGGGGTGAGGGCTCCAGAGGTTGGAGATGAGGGGTTGGGGGTGCAGGAGAGTGCTCTAGGCTGGCACCGAGGGGTTCAAGGGCAGGAGGGATATCAGGCCTGGGGCAGGGGGTTGGGAAACGAGAGGGAGTCAGAGGTGCAGGCTCTGAGCGATGCTTACCTCCAGGGCTTTGGAGTGGAGCTGGAAGCTGGAGCGCAGAGCAGCTCTGGAGCAGTGGAGCTGCAGGTTTTTGCCTGGAGCTGGAGCGGAGCCGGAGCACAGCTCCAAAACCCTGCTTACCTCAAGCAGCTCCCAGAAGCAGCAGCATGTTCTCCATAGAGCTCCTATGTGGAGGTGCCAGCCAGGCGGCTTTGCACGCTGCCCCGTCTGCAGGCGCCACCCCTGCAGCTCCCATTGGCCATGAACCCCCTAGCTGCCTCTACGTGTAGGAGCCAGAGGAGGGACATGTTGCTGCTTCCAGGAGCTGCACAGAGCAGGGTAAGCTCCGGACCCCGCTCCCCAGAGGGAGCTTGAGGGGCAGATTAAAATGTCTGAAGGGCCGGATATGGCCCCCAGGCCGTAGTTTACCCAACCCTGATCTAGTCTGACCTCCTGCACATTGCAGACCATAGAACCTCGCCCACCCACTTCCATACTAGACCCACAACCTCTGGCTGAGCTACTGAAGTCCTCAAATCAGGATTTAAAGACTTCAAGTTACCGAGAATCCACCATTTACACGAGGTTAAACCTCAATACCCCATACTGCTCAGGAAGGCAAAAAACCACAGGGTCTCTGCCAATCTTACCCAGGGGAAAATTCCTTCCCAATCCCAAATCTGGCAGTCAGTTGGATCCTGAGCATTTTGGCAAGACCCAGCAGCCAGACACCTGGGAAAGAATCCTCTCTAATAACTCAAAGTCTCAAATAAGGCATCCAAAATTAACAGAAATTTCTGTCAATTTTGGCCTCAATCTTTATGCTTCAGTTCCGCTCCAAAAAACAGAATAATAATTCCACTTTACATCAGAATACCCTGTGATGTAAAACTCACTTATGTTTACAAAGCACTCAAATGCTACAGTACACAGTGTCATAAAAAGCCCATAAAGAAATTAATCTATATTCACTTTAGGCTTTAGATGATATATAGTAAAAGAGACATAGGGCCCCTTCACTCCCACGCTAAATAAGGAAGTTACTGAATACGTAACCATTCAGACAGCACCCTCCACACCTTGTGCACTGAATGAGGCAAGGGTCCTGTGGGAAAAAAAAAGCACGTGACCACATAATTAAAACTGTATGATGATGCATATGCACACGGGGGCTAAATTAAGATTAGATGGGCAACCTTAATCCTAGCATTTCCTAACTTTTAAATTGCACTTTGCAACCTTAAAGGTCTTTTAACAATTGTTTTATATACAAACAAATAAGGACATGATTCAACTACTATGCAAGTCTATTTGAATCTTTCCACTGACTTCAATAAGAGTTTAACTGGGCTCTTAATGTTTAAATAAATAAATAAAAACAAAAACACTAAAAACCCACCATGTTGGGAGAAGAGTTGGAAGAACCAACATTTACCAGTTTCCATACATTTTCATTGGGCGTGTTTTTGTTCATAATTAAACTTCAACATGCCAGTACTTTCAAAATGTAAACTCTAACAGTAAATATGTGAAAATATAACCAATGCTATGCATGAGGACAAACTGAATCAATGAAGTCCACCAAGAGGTAGACTCATGCAGCACGTTCCCGTATTAGTCCTTTCAATTTGTTTAATATTGAGTGTGCTACCCAAATGAGGCAGTTTGAGAAATGAAGTACTCTAAAACTTAGAACAATGATCTTTTGAGAAAATTCCGGGTTATTAGTAATAATACTTGGTATTTGCATACTGTTTGATATCTTTAAATCTAGACAGGATGTTCAGTTTCAGTCATCAATGCTTACCACAGGCATATGTAGCCGACAAGGTTGCAAAGTGGGCATAAAATGATTTGATAGCCCTTTGTAACTGTTGGACAGGTGTAAGTAAACAAAGAGTAAGGCAGTATAGACTTAAAAAATTCTCAAAAAAAGGTATTTATGGTGTTCTCTTCTAACAGAGGAGGATGCACAGGCCAAGAGAAAGAAGAAAAGCAAGCCAGGCAAAGACACAGAAGGAAATTAAACAATTCAGCGATGAACATTAAAAAAAGAGTTATTTATGGTTGGGGCTAAATTAAGATATTCTAGCTGCCTAAATCTATTAAGCAAATTTCTACCAAAGCACATTAGTGCTTTTGGTACCAACTATGAGAGAAAATTGTGTTTATTTTTTCCTACAAAACAGCTCACTTCAAAACACTCCCTTTTACACTGAAAATTAATATCCTGTTAAGAATTAATGATTAACAGAGTCCTCAGTGTTTTATATGGTAAAGCAAGATTTTATTTTATTATTTGAAAGTAAAGTAAACTTTACTGTAAGATACAGAATAAAAACTCCAGTTGTATAAATAAAGGTCTGATAATCAAATTCAGACTGGTAGTAAAAAGCAATGATTCTATAAAATTACCAGAGCAGATGTTATCAGATATGCCAGTACAGGCTGGAATTCATCCCTTAGTGTCTAAAAAGAGAAAGCAACTATAACTACTTCTGACTTTGCAAAAAGTGCAGATTGAAAGTTGTGGTTCTGTGAGAACTAAGGGATGCCTGCATACATATATTCCCAGCAGCTAAATTTCTCCTTCTGAGGTTTCATTGCTATTAGTTATTATTAGGCATACACTGCCTTTTAACCGAGCAATAGGCTTAGTAATTCCCTAGCCACCTGGTGTGCGTGTTAAGACAATTCAATTTGTCACCACATTCAAAAAATGAAAACCAGTTATAATTGTGATTCTGAAGTCAAAGAACAGTACAGGCTGGGATATCCATGTCCAGGCTGAAGATCCCCTATCCTCAGAAAATATTAGCATTTCCCTGTTGTGGCTAGTTGCCATAATAACAACAATTAGACACATTGAAAACAGTTTTCAATTAATAGAGGTTAATAGAAAGTCAGAAGGGGAAAGGAAAGCCCCATATTTTAAATGAACAAAATATCATAAGCCACTTTTGTAAAGAGATCAGCCTGATGTCTTCATAGCCGATACAGGTTTTGAGCATGGACAGCACTATTTGAGGGTTATGGCTTTCCCCCCGTAAAGCCAGCAGAAAAGGGACTAACATCCTATGAAGCTCTGAAATGTTCACCTTCTGAAACTTCCCTGGAATGTTCTGTAGGATTTGGAAGGGGGTGGAGGGTGGGCTGCAAGGGAGGAAGCGGACTAGAACTCAGCCAGCATCATTGCAGCCCCAATGTTTTAATGATCTAAAGCCAGATGAAGGTGCCTGACCCAGTACTGCAGGCTTCAATCTTCTCATTGTGAAGAAAATCAAATCCCACTCTGTGCATTAAAGGAAGTATGAACGTCATTTGGGGTTAGGTCAGAGAGTCAGGCTTACAAAGCTTCCATCAGGAGGAAGGATTGGAACAATATACTTTCTCTTTAAGGGCTCAGGACAGAGAGATTCAATATGTTGAACTTCTGTTCAGTAAATAGCCTGCATTACAGCACAAACAGGCAGGTGGCATGTATGTTTAAGTCCAGGGCGAATGAGAGGCACATACATACCTCTTAAATGTGCCCTATTTCTCTGGATCTTTTGGGTCCAGCTCAGACAATATCCCAGAAGCAAAGAGGTATCAGTATGGGAATGTAACTGTGCAATGGCACCAAAACTAAGTAAAAGCTTTAAAGCTACCTAAACTCCACTAAAATTTATTACCAATAAAAAAAAAAAGGAAACATTTCCTAACAAAACCAAAACAAACACCACTGGACATGGAGGCTGCACCACACCTCTGGACATGGATGACAGCTGTGGAAAAGAAGGAACTGAAGCTGTTGGGAACCACATGGCTTCTTCAAACACCTGCTCTGAAGATTTTGTGCTGCAAAACAGTGCAGTGCACTCTTTACAGTCAAAATAGGCTTTGCTTTTCTAGAGGTTCCCAAAGATCAATGGTGAGTGGGTGTCAAACATACAGCTAAAGGTAGCATAAAATCCCTCCTAAGCAGCTGTACTGAATCCTTACCTGTAGGGGGTTAAGAAGCTCAAATAACTTCGTTGGCACCTGACCAAAAGGACCAATAAGGAAAGAAGATACTTTCAAATCTTGAGGGGGGAGGTTTTGTTTGTGCTCTCTTTGTTTGTTCCCTCTCTGGGCAGAGAGAGAGACCAGGCAAGTAAAACATGTCCTGAAACCATACCTGAAATGATTAATCTAAGATTACAAAAACTGTAAGTAAAGGGCAAGGAAATGCGTTACATCAGTGGTTCCCAAACTTGTTCCGCCACTTGTGCAGGGAAAGCCCCTGGCGGGCTGGTCTGTTTACCTGCCGTGTCCGCAGGTTCGGCCAATCGCAGCTCCCAGTGGCTGCAGTTGGCTACTCCAGGCCAATGGGAGCTGCTGGAAGCGGCGTGGGAGAAGGGACATACTGACTGCTGCTTCCAGCAGCTCCCATTGGCTTGGAGCAGCGATCCGTGGTCAGTGGGAGCCGCGATCGGCCGAACCTGCAGACACAGCAGGTAAACAAACCGGCCTGGCCCGCCAGGGGCTTTCCCTGCACAAGTGGCGGAACAAGTTTGGGAACCATTGCGTTAGATTATCTTTTGTTTTAGCTTGTGAATTTTCCCTATGCTAAGAGGGAGTTTTATTCTTGTTTTTGTAACTCTGCAGCTGAGCCTAGAGGGGAATTCTCTGTGTTTTAAATCTTTTTATTACCCTGAAAAGTTACCTTCCATTCTGATTTTTGCAGGTGTGATGATTTTCCTTTTCTTTAAATAAAATTCTTCTTTTAAGAACCTGATTGATTTTCAGTGTCCTAAAAACCAAGGGGTTTGGTCTGTGCTCACACTGTAACCAATTGGTTAGTATATTATTCTCTAGCCTCCCCAGGAAAGGCGGTGAAGGGATTTGGGGGGAATATTTTGGGGAACAAGGGACTCCAAGCGACCCTTTTCCTGAATTTTTGTCTAAATCACTTGGTGGTGGCAGCAATACCATCCAAGGACAAGGAAAGGATTTGTGCCTTGGGGAAGTTTTTAACCTAAGCTGGTAAAAATAAGCTTCAGGCGTCTTTCATGTGGATCCCCCCAATATGTACCCCAGAGTGGGGAGGGAACCCTGACAGTGTCGAAAACTGTAAAATGCAGAGGCAACCTTGAAGAAAATAACTCATTTGTTCAAATATATCAACTGCCAGCTAAGTCACTGGTGAACCTTCTGATCTATTTATTTCATTGAACACCAGTGGTCACATGTATAATACATTACCACAAGTTGCAACTACTTGCAGTTAGTTGCAATACTATACTTGTGCACAAGACATGCCCTAAATACCTTCCCATTCAAGAGCAAGTTCTAAAGAAATCCTGTCAGCATAAGGTATACACTTGCCACTCTAATATTAAATTGACTGAAACATGTTTGACACCAACAGCTAAGACAAATTTAATGGAAACAAAAATGGTGCTCAGCGATCCCTGGAATAACAAATGCAATGCTGAACTAACTGAGAGATAAAGTTACCTTTTTAAGTTTTATGGCAGATACAGTAACCTTCTACCTAATAATTGCTCAATACATGACAGTAGCAAATGTAATTTAAATTATGTTTAACTTGCTACGAAAACTAGACTATTGTGAAAAAATAAGCACAGAAGCCTTGGATCTTCTGAAACAAACTCTTTAGTGACATTTGCAGACCTTGTACTTGGCTGAACTGCACTGTATCAGCCAACAGAAACAAGGAAGTGGCTGGATGAAGAAAGTCCACTAAGGCCCATATAGTATTTTAATATATTATATACGAGTGTTAACCCACTATCTTTTTTTGTTCTCTAAATAGGTGTCTAATTCTTTATTATACACTAGTTGTTCCATTTTGCACTTTGACTTATTCTTACATATGGCTATGTGTCTGAATTCTTGCAATGTCAAGTTGTTCTTCAGCTTTAATTTATGCCCCCTTGTTCTTGTGTTTGACTCCAGATCAAACAGCTTGTAGTAAGTACACTTTAGCTTTTTTTTTCCTGTAGGATTCAATATGCCTCAGAAGAGCCCTCAACATGCAGCAATAGCATGTAGAACACTCCTTGCGAATATTCTGTTTTCTTTTATTATCTTTCTAATCCTCACTTTTACAGAAATATAGACCTGTCTTAGAATTTATAACTGTTCAAAAAAGTTAACTATGGCATCAAAGGGTCACTCAGCTTGCTCTTAGTGCAATATCCTTTTAAATTAAAAGTAGTATGTCCAATTTTTTAGTGTGACCTCTAGACCAAAAAGAATCTGGATAACTTCTGTTATACTTCATGCCTTTATTTAGGGACCCTAGTAATTAATATTAAGTTATTTGCAACCAGCCCAGTCACAGAACTTTCTCTGCATTTAGCATTTGTATTCCAGTACTGACCAGGAGCTAGAGAGATTGGGCCAGGCACTGTATGTGCATATTGTTAAGACAGGCCCTGCTCCAAAGAGCTTTCAACCTAACTAGACAATACGGACAAAGAAAAGTAGACAAACATACAAGCAAGGTTTCAGAGGTGCATGTCTTAATACTTTATTAAAAAAACAAACAAACACTGTGCCCTTCCACCCTCTCCCCCATTGCATCATTCAGGCGCCCCAGCCACTCTGTTCTCTCATCAATGTCCCAGATTACAGGCCTGTACTCCATCCTACCCACCTCACTGAGACAGATATTAAAAAAAAACATGCACCACACCAAACACATAACTGTGTCTGTGTAATTTGAAGATTTGATTTAAAAAAAAAAATGCCTTTCAGTCCAGATAGTTCCATCTGCTCTTGCCTCACAGAGGGGTCGGGAGGTTCCTATCTCCACAGGTGCTCCCTTGGGGGTGATGAGAGGGGCTGGCAACTAGGATTCTCCTGCCCTTCAGTTCATGCAGCTCCAGCCATTCTGCCTCCATACCTTCTAAAGGTTTCTACCACCTGACTGTTTTATAAAATGTATATTTAGATGCATTCCATTTTCATATGTTTTGTACTTAAAATGTCTCAAACAGAATGCATGAAACATTTTGCTCAGGCTTCTAGTTATGAATTTGATTACTCACCTCTTTTGTACTGACTGCCATCTGCCCACTCCTCCCCCTTTCTGCCTCAGACAAAAGCAGAGTTTGTGTCATCTCCTGAGCAAATTTTTATCACCTTACTGCACATGCCTTCTTCCAGGTCACTGAGACATACAGTGAACAAACTTGGTTGTGAAACAGATCCCTGGAGCAATCCAGTCATTGCTTCCAACACTGACTCTACTTGCAAGAGAGGACAATTTGCCACAAGAAATTTTTACAAATATAGAATAAATATTTAAGACAGTAAGTAGATTTGATATTAAGGCTTCTTTAGGGCAAAACATGAACTTATAGTTTTAAATTTAAAGTTTTCTATTTCAACAGTACATATAAATCCCAACTATATGCAGAGGGTAAACAGTTCTCTGATGCACAAGAATTTTAATGCTCACCTCTCAGCAAGGGTAGAATGGTACAGCTAAATATCACATATGCTGAAAAGGATACTCTTGGGTTCATTATGTATTTCCAATCTGGTCCTTTTATTAATATCTGAAATGTTCATTTCCTAAATTGTACATGACAGACACTTAAAACTCCATCTGGTATTTCTGATTTATACAGGAAGTTCCATGCTAAAATGTGTGTACATTTTTTAACAGTGAGTGTAATTAACCATCGAAGAGTTTATGAAGGGTTGTGGTGGATTCTCCATCACTGACAATTTTAAAATCAAGATTGGATGTTCTTCTAAAAATATATGCTGCTCTATGAATTTTTTGAGGTAAATTCTCTGGCTTGTGTTATACAGGAGGTCTGAATAGATTATCACGATGGTTCCTTCAAGCCTTGAACTCTATAAACATTAAATGCACTGTATTTTTCATCCAAAAAAATTACAAAACTTCTCAGACAAAAAGATTAAACAGGAACAAAGACTGTAAATCTCTCAGTATTTGGGAGAGTTTTATAACAAATACAGTTGCTATGGATCTCTATTAAATCTCACACTACAGCAACACTTTCACATTTGAAAGTTCTTGTACATTTGGAGAAACAGGCCCAAACAATGGTTCTGAAAGTGGACAGTTAAATATAAACACTCACCTTTTTTTGGTAATTGTATATTGTCTTAAAGAAGATACAAAGTTTGTTATATTTGTATGGTTTGGGTGACGTTCAATGTGAATTTTCCATGTTTTCTTTCTTTCTTTTTTAAAAAGTATAAAAGTAATTCTGAATTTCCACACAAACATTTGTGGATTTTGAAAAAACAATAATGAACTCAAGTGTTTTAGTCCTCTAATCATGGTTGACATTTAAAATCCTAAACCCAACTTATGTGTTTTGCCTGGGCATTTCCCTGTTTTTTAAAAAATGTGTCAGAATTGCTCAGTTATAAGAGTCCTTGCTTAGATTATGAACTTCACAAAGATGGACCCTGCTCCTCTTCAGATACCCAACCTGCTTATCACACCGAACACAGGGAGACAAAGCTATATATGATGTGAAGAAGGGAGTATATAATGTGAGTTTATACCTGAAACTATTTTTTGTCTACATTACCACTTTTGTCAATGAAACTTTTGTCAGTCAGGCATGTGAAAACATATCCCTGACTGACAAAAGTTTCACCAGCAGAAGTGCTGGTATGGACAGTGTTATACCCACAGGAGAGACTCTCCTGATGACATAGCTAATGCCGATTGTTGAGGATGGTTCAATTATGCTGCCAAGAGAGAGCTGTGCCATTGTAAGGTCTGTAGTGTAGACATAGCCTTAAAGACTAAATGGGCCTCTGTTTCTTCCCAGACCAGCACTACTATTCATTTCCCAAAATGGCATTCGCTTTCTCACTCTCCCTCCAAACATACCCTCTCCTCTGCATATGGTTCCTTACATGCTATTCCTCTTCTAGAGCTGTGGATTTTTTTAAAAATGCCTATCAGGACTCATCAGATATGAGAAAACACTTGAATAATTAGATAATTCTGCCGAATCCCACCATAGAACTAAACAAAGGCACATGCCCTCATCAACAGATAAGCTTGGTGTCTGTTAGCTCCACAACAGCTTGGAAAACACAAAAACAAAAAAAAGTTACTTCATCAGTCCATCTTCTTACTCTTATCTCCCAAACAACATGCCCAATTTACTTAAAGATATCCAGAAACATTACATGCTGACAAAATTCCTGCCAGTAAAGTTTCAGGAAAACAGATTTAGTGAGTATTAACGCAGAAGAATTTTTTTTAAAAAAAGGCATTTAATAATGGAAGATTAATTTCAACCTTAACTATGAAAAGAAGATTGTATCTCCCTTATACATGACTGAACACTGACCACAGAACAAGGTCACAGCACCAGTTTATTTAATGGCAGAATTCCTTTTGGGCCCAGACAAGAATGTAAGAACATAAGAATGGCCATACTGGGTCAGACCAAAGGTCCATCCAGCCCAGTATCCTGTCTGCTGATAGTGACCAATGCCAGGTGTCCCAGACAGAGTGAACCTAACAGGTAACAATCAAGTGATCTCTTTCCTACCATCAATCTCCACCCTCTGAATAACAGAGACTAGGGACACCATTCCTTACCAATCCTGACTAACAGCCATTAATGGACTTAACCTCCACGAATTTATCTAGTTCTCTTTTAAACCCTGTTATAGTCCTAGCCTTCACAACCTCCTCAGGCAAGAAGTTCCACGGGTTGACTGTGCACTGTGTGAAGAACTTCCTTCTGGGACCCCCTGCCACTTAATCCAACCCACTTGCTCCCTCCCCCCTTATCAAGCCACTCAAAGCAGCATGTCTGGCCGCGGGTGCTGCCCAGCTGGAACCAGATACGCTGCCACGCTGCCCTGCAGGAGCACGCAGCCATGCCGCCCACAGCGCTGCCCACGCGGCAGCATGGCTGTGGAGAAGGGGGGGACAGTGGGTGAGGGGCCAGGGCTAGCCTCCCCGGCCAGGAGTTCAAGGGATGGGCAGGATGGTCTAGCAGGCCGGTCTAGCAGGCCACCATATTTTGCCCACCTCTGATCTATCTCCACATCCAGCACCAGACGTAAAGTGATGTAGGAGCATTTTCCATTATTGGATAGTACCTGGAGAACTAACTGTGTTGTACTCCAAGTTACTTATCTAAACCAGCCACGTAATGTTTGAGCATACCCTTAGAATATTAGTAGCAAAGTTGTGTGTAGATATTTGACATAGTAGAGGACTAATAACTTATTACCACTGACTTCCAAGGCCTAAAAGAGAGGGTGTGTGGGTGTGTGTGTGGGATGTGATGTAAAGCACACTTTACATGAATATTCAAGTAGCACATAAGTCATTACCTGAACTATTAGACACAAACGACTCAAGGAAATGCAGATGTCACTCCCATATATGTTTTGGCAGCACTGGCTTTCCATATGCCAAGATAAAAATAATATAAGTTTCTCTAACAACTGTTCACCATTGGATTGAAGAGTAACAAACCTCACTATTTTATTGTTTCATTAGGATTCTTCCTTATTTATTTTCTCCACACCAGTCATGATTTTATAGACCTCTATCTTTTCCAAGCTAAAAGTCCCAGTCTTATTAATCTCTCCTCATACAGATGCTGTTCCATACCCCTAATAATTTTTGTTGCCCTTTTCTGAACCTTTTCCAATCCCAATGTATCTCTTCTTGAGAAGGGGCAACCACATCTGCATGCAGTATTCAAGATGTGGGCGTACCATGGATTATGGAGAGGCAATAGGATATTTTCTGTTTTATAATCTATTCCTTTCTTAATTATTCCCAACATTGTTCGGTTTTTTGACAGCTGCTGCACATTGAGTCCACGATGATTCCACGATCTCTTCCTTGAGTGTAACAGCTAATTTAGACCCCATCATTTTATATGCATAGTTCAGATTATATTCTTTAATGTTGCATTTATCAACATTGAATTTCATCTGACATTTTGTTGCCCAGACACCCAGTTTTGTGAGATCCCTTTGTATCTCTTCGCTCTGCTTTGGACTTAGCTATCTTGTGTAGTTTTGTACCATCTGCAAATTTTGCCAACTCAGTGTTCACCTTTTTCCAGATCATTTATGAATATGTTGAACAGCACTGACCCCAGTACAGACCCCTGGGGAACAACAATATTTGCCTCTCTCCATCTGAAAACTGACCATTTGTTCCTACCCTTTGTTTCCTATCTTTTAGCCAATTACCAATCCATGAGAGGACCTTTCCTCTTACCCCATGACAGTTTACTTTGCTTAAGAGCCTTTGGTGAGGGACCTTGTCAAAGACTTTCTGAAAATCTAAGTACACTATATCCACTAGACCCCCCTTGTCCACATCCTCATTCACTCGCTCAAAAAATTCTAGTGGATTGTAAAAGGGAACTTGTGCCTCACCAAAAAAACATGTTGACTCTTTCCCAACAAATTATGTTCATCTATGGGTCTGACAATTTTGTACTTTACTATAGCTTCAACCAGTTTCCCCGGTACTGAAGTCAGGCCTGTAATTGCCAGGATCACCTCTGGAGCCCTTTTTAAAAAGTGGTGTCACATCAGCTATCCTCCAGCCATCTGGTAGAGACGCGGATTTAAATGACAGGTTACAAACCACAGTTAGTAGTTTCGCAATTTCACATTTGAGTTCCTTCAGAACTCCTGGGTGAATACCATCTGGTCCTGGTGACTTATTACTGTTTAGTTTACCAATTTGTTCCAAAACCTCTCTAATGCTACCTCAGTCTGAGACAGTTCCTCAGATTTGTCACCTAAAAAGAATGGCTCAGGTTTGGGAACCTCTCTCACATCCTCAGCTGTGAAGACCGATGCAAAGAATTCATTTTGTTTATCCGTAATGGCCTTATCATCCTTGAGTGCTCTTTTAGCATCTCGATCATCCAGTGGCCCCACTGCTGTTTAGCAGACTTCCTGCTTCTGATGTACTTACTTTTTTAGTTCTCTTACTATGTTTTTTAAATGGGAATATACATTTAAGTTAAGCCTCTATTATGATGTCTTTACAAAGTTTCCATGCCGCTTACAGGGATTTTACTTTTGGTACTGTACCTTTTAACTTCTGTTTCACTAACCTCCTTATTTTTGTGTAGTTCCCTTTCTGAAATTAAACGCTACAGTGTTGGGCCGCTGTGGAGTTTTCCTCACCACAGGGATGTTAAATTTAATTATATTATGGTCACTATTACCAAGTGGTCCAGCTATATTCACCTCTTGGACCTGATCCTGTGCTCCGCTTAGGACTAAATCAAGAATTGATTCTCCTCTTGTGGGCTCCAAGACGTGGTCATTTAAGGTATCAAGAAACTTTATCTCAGCATCCCCTTCCTGAAGTGATATGTACCCAGTCAACATGGGGAGAGTTGAAATCCCCCGTTATTACTGTTTTTTTTTTTTATTTTTATAGCCTCTCTAATCTCCCTGAGCATTTCAGTCACTATCACCATCCTGGTCAGATGGTCGGTAGTATATCCCTATTGCTATATTCTTATTATTCAAGCATGGAATTACTATCCACAGAGATTCTATGATACTGTTTGGTTCAATTAAAGATCTTTACTTCATTGGATTCTACGCTTTCTTTCACATATAGTGCCACTCCACCCCCAGCATGACCTGTTCTGTCCTTCTGATATATTGTGTACCCTGGTTTTATTGTGTCCCATTGATTACCCTCATTCCACCAAGTTTCTGTGATACCTAGTATATCAATATCCTCATTTAACACAAGGCACTTTTATTCACACATCTTATTATTTAGACTTCTAGCATTTGTACATAAGCACTTAAAAAAAATTGTCACTTTTTAGCTGTCTGCCATTACATGATGTAATTGAATGGGACTCTTTTTCATTTGACTGTTTCTCATCAGATCCTACCTTAGAGTGACCTGCTGACTAAGTGCTGCTTGCACAAATTAAAGATGCCCAGGGTAGTTATGAAACTGGGGTATTTGTATTTTCAGGGCTCCTGAATGTTAAATATTAAAATTAAATGTAACTTGTTTTGTTACAAGAAAGGAAAACAGCTCCTTTCTTTTTGTAATTTCACTGTGCCCTTTTGGACATATCCATCCCTTACCCTCCACATATCTAGCAGTTTCCCTGAGGGGACGTCTAAACATTAAAACGGACTATGCCAATTACATATTAAAAACTTTAAAAGTGATGCTCTGTAGTTCAAATTACTGGAGAAAACCTAGATGTTGTCAAATAAATCCTCTTTTTTGCCCTGTACACCTGCTTGCACCTTTCCATAAAAGCCAGAAATAGAAGGAAAACTGCTTGCCAAATGGAATCTGAAAACCAGAATTACAGTAAAGCTTTAAAAAAAAAAAATTACTTGTCGTCAAATTCACTCCAGGAAACTACTGAGTTTGTGTCTATGGAGACTTTAAGCAGCTTGATAATTTTTTTTAAAAGCAATATCACACCAGTTACATAAATCAGTCAGCTTAGAGGTGAAAGTGTTCCTTGAAGTTGAAATATTATTTACACTTCATTAACAGGTCTGGGAACTTCCTGTCATCAGCCTTCCTTATTACTTTCCTGCAAAAGTACTGGTAGGCAGACTCAGGTGGTATTCAGTCAATGCTCTGGCAAATACAAAAACTGTACTGTGATAAGTTGCAAACTGATTGCAAAGATGCATTCTTGAGCATTATCAAGTATATCAGGGTACTTCTCTCCCAGAACAGAAAGGCTGACATTTCTCACTCATTTCAGACATGTGCCTATTTAGATAGATGCACTTTTAAAAAAATATTATGTCCACTCTGCTCTTCTAATCATGAAACAAAGATTAGCTCTATTCTACGCAAATACAGCAAAAAGCCCATACTGAAGTTATTCTCACCGTGAAGTTGAGGTACCTTAAATACTCAAAGATAGCACCTTGCAAATAGTACAGTGGAACAGATTAGGACTAAACAGGAGTGTTGTCTCTTTTCAAATCCATCCTCTACATGAGAATTTTTTACTCAGCATAAATTTCCTGGAAGCATGACTGCAGTACAAATGAGTAATCTACCATTACCAGAGTAGGTAAGCAAGTCAATCATTAACATATTTATTCGCATTCACCCATCAGATTATAGAAATATTATCCTGAATTTACAGAGGGGGAATAGAGGCACAAGGAGACTGAGATTTGTACAAGGTCACACAGGAACTCTGTGGCAGAGCAGGAAGTTGAACCCTGATCTCCTATATCACAGGCTATATCACTCCTATATCACAGTGCCCTAAATACAGGACCTATCCCTCCTCTCTAAACAATATCTGTTTGCCTATATACTTACAGTTTGTGATTTCACATGCAATCTAGTGTTTTGCTTCAGGTTTAACCCTCCTTTGGGTTAGTGTGTGTGAACTAACTACTTCCTCTGCTGGCTGATGGTCCTGGTAACTCACTTTTTCGAAGTGCATGGTTTTTGCCACAGATCCTGCATTTTGATCCATTACCCCAGAATCCTCATTTGTGGGAAGACTACAATTTATCCCTAGCATCTGCTTCCTGAAGACTCCATGAGTGGCACCTTGAGAGAAGAATGCTGCTTATGCCCCATCCCACAATCTTGGCCTTCAGGGCCATAGCTTCCCACTTCCAACATCAGTTTCTTTGGGTAATAGGATAAGCGCTACTGGATAGCCCATCCTGCTTGAGAATCTAGTTCTCAGGAGGATGGAGCAGTCAGTGGGTAGCCTCATTTCTTCATTCTGTTCACCCCCACTTTGATCGGGGCATCAGAGCGAGGGCAAAGAGGTGGGGAGAGGAAGGGAAGGGAGGTCCTTCCCCTGCTGACCCCCAGCCACCCAGTTGGTGGGGGGGGGAAGCAGTTCTTCTCATGCTACCTCCCCCACAAGACAAGGGCCGATGAGGGGAGGGAAGAGAAGAGAGGTTCTTCCATTCCATCCCCTTCCCCAATACAGAGCCAAGGGGTGGGGGGGAAGGGAGAAAGATCCTTCCCACACCAACCCCTTCCCCAACACAGGACCAACTGGGGGGAAGGGAAGGGAGGTCTTTCCCCTCCCCCTAGCAGAGAACCCCACAGTGCGGGGCACCAGGACAACGTGAGGGAAGGGGGAGCGCTCCTGTCCTGCCCACCCCGCCTGGCCCCAGTGCCCTGTACGGGGGGTGGGGGGCAGCGATCCTTGCTCCCCCCCGGCTCGTGCCCCAAGGCGAGGCCCTTGCCCCCTCCCCCGCGAGCCGCCGGCCCGTGGCGCCGGGCTCTCGAGCTGCCCCTACCTGTGACGGGATGGGGGCTCCGGCTCCTCCCGCGAGCGGGGCTGCGCCGGGCCCGGCCCGTCTGCCCGGGGGCCGCCCTGAGAGCCGTGGGGCGGCCGGGTGGAGCCCCGCTCCCAGCCCCCCGCCACTCCGGCCGCCTCTCCTGCTCGCCTTTAGTTTGACCTTTTCCGTGTCTCTCCGCTCCCGTCCCCGACACTCTTTGACGTCAGTCCCATAGCAACCAATCCCCGCCCCCTCCAACTCTCGCGCTCGCACACAGGGTGGGCGGGGAACCCAGCACAGAACAGCCAATCAGCGCACATTCCACCGCCTCTTCCCCCCTTCGGGCGCGCGCGCGCCGCTGCCTCGTGTCCTGGAGGCGCGCGTGCCGGACCTGCGGGTGGGAGGGGCGCAAAGAGGGTGCTGGGCGGCGCGAGCGGTCTGTGTCGCCGCTACACCTGTGCCTGCACGTTCCAAACCCAGCGTGCGGGCAGCGGGCAGCGGCTGCACCCTGTCCGCACGCGTAGCCTGCACCGTGCACCGTCCTCAGTCCCTGGGTGCGCGTCGCGTTCGTGTGGCACCGGCCGCGGGACATTAGCGAACTTCCCTTTACCGGCCCGCTCGCCTACCTAACCGCTGTGAGCGCAGGCTCAGCGGAGGGAAGAGCAGGGCAGCGTAGGGCGCCAGGGCGAAATGCTTCTGGGCTGTCCGCGGTAAGAGCTGGGAAGGAGAAGAGCAGCTCCGCTTCCCCGCGCTGCTCCTGTGTAGGGTGCGCTTCGCCCCTGGGCAGAGGACAGGCAGCGGAGCAAGTAGAGATTCCTGCACCCGAGTTGCATGTCCTCCGTCCCCCGCGCTCTCTCCTAATCTCTGAGGAGTCCAGTCTCCTGGTTCCTCACTGCTCCTTCCTTCAGGCCACCGCTCTTGGCCCAGTGCCTTAGTGGTCCAATAGTCGTCTTCCATACACACGCTTTCTGAGGCTCCAGCTAGTGGCATTGGAAAAATTTTAGTGGGGGCACTGAAAGCCATTGAACACAACTGAAAAGGCTGTGTAGGGTGGAAACCGTTTGAAGCCAGGGGTGCTTGTGCACCCTCAGCACTAGCATTCCCTTCAGATTCCTAACACAGATTCCCACAGTAACTGAAGTCAGTGATGTTACAAAAGGGATGAATACTACAAACATACTTTGGGCCAAAGCCAAAGACTTGCACTGTGCTACTTGCATGAGTAAAACAGCAGAGTTTGGCCTTCTGTGTTTGCTGCTGTTGTATGACTCCAATTCATGCCTTACAGGTCCAATCTTGCAAAATTCCTATTTACTCTTTGTTGTTATTTACTTTTGTGATTCAGAATAGGGCCCTTAGCTTGTAAACTCTCTGAGAACAGTATTAATTTGTTTGGCACATTTTCACTGTGTACACTTAACAGTGATATAATATTCAATTATAAACAATAAAATGAAGCATTGCAGTCTAACATAAACCACACAGCATAACATAAACCACAGGTAAAGGAGGGTATGAAAAGATCAGTATCGAGAAAAGACCTAGCAACTGCAAAATACTAGTGAGGCAAAATCTATCAATTCACATATAATCTTGGGGGATGGCGGGGGTAACCTTGCAGTTCTTCCTTCTTCATCAAATTGTGGTGGACCCCTGCATCTAATCTCCATAAGAATAGAAATTTCTGGCTTTGAAATGCTGTCCTGAACATGTGTCCCCTCTGCAAACTTTCTTCTCAATGAGATATTGTATGGGGAGGGAGGGAAGGAATAAAAGGTGATTTCCAATAGTGGTTGGGACTATCAAAGAGGCCTGTGAAAGCCAATTTTGTCTAGAGGGGAAAAACAGAGAGTAGATCTCTGCTTACAATGAGTTCAGACACAGTGAAACTCCAATCACAGAGAAGTAGGCAGAGAATCTAGAAGAATATTGATGCATTTATTCAACGCTGCTTTTAGTGAATCTCTGCTCAAAATGAACCTGTTGTATAAAGGAAAATCACTCCAGCAGTAACGATATTACAGTGAAGGATTCATTATAAATGCCTTAGTTATTGGCCAAATTCTTCCCTCAGACACATGCAGACAACTCCCACTGATTTCAGCTCTTTGATTGTTTCTTGGGCAGAATTTGGCCCTATAAAAGAGTTCATTGTGTATATACACACACGGTAATATAGTGTTTTATAAAAGAGAGCAAGTGTAATTAAGTCAATATTATGGATGGGACTGTGAGGAATGGACAGTGGACTTTGAAGTAACACCATCACAGGACCTAACCAGATCAACCACACCATCACCGGTTCATTCACCTGCACGTCCACCAATGTAATGTACGCCATCATATGCCAGCAATGCCCCTCTGCTATGTACATCAGCCAAACTGGACAGTCTCTACGGAAAAAGATAAATGGACACAAATCAGATATTAGGAATGGCAATATACAAAAACCTGTAGGAGAACACTTCAACCTCCCTGGCCACACTATAGCAGACCTTAGGGTGGCCATCCTGCAGCAAAAAAACTTCAGGACCAGACTTCAAAGAGAAACTGCTGAGCTTCAGTTCATCTGCAAATTTGACACCGTCAGCTCAGGATTAAACAAAGACTGTGAATGGCTTGCCAACTACAAAACCAGTTTCTCCTCCCTTGGTTTTCCCACCTCAACTGCTAGAACAGGGCCTCATCCTCCCTGATTGAACTAATCTCGTTATCTCTAGCTTGCTTGCATATATATACCTGCCCCTGGAAATTTCCACTACATGCATCTGACGAAGTGGGTATTCACCCACGAAAGCTCATGCTCCAAAACGTCTGTTAGTCTATAAGGTGCCGCAGGATTCTTTGCTGCTCTTACAAATAATTTAAAAAACATTCTCGCTTAATCTTTGAAAAATAAGACACTTCACTCAGTCTGTTGCAAATAAAGCAAATATTATGAAAAGATACATAGTACCAGATAATTTTTGCATACAGATAAATGCTATTTAAGCCAATGTTCTGGCAGGCTGTGTAGAAAAAGAAGAGCAACAAAAATAATTAAAGGTCTTGAAAACATGATCTATGAGAGAAGATTGAAAAAACTGGATTGTTTAGTCTGGAGAAGAGAAGACTGAGAGGGGACATGATAACAGGTTTCAAGTACATAAAAGGTTGTTATAAGGAGGAGGGAGAAACATTGTTCTCTTTAACCTCTGAGGATAAGACAAAAAACAATTGGCTTAAATTGCAGCATGAGCAGTTTAGGCTGGACATTAGGAAAAACTTCCTAACTGTCAGGGTGGTTAAGCACTGCGATAAATTGCCTAGGGAGGTTGTGGAATCTCCATCATTGGAGATTTTTAAAAGCAGTTTAGACAAACACCTGTCAGAGCTGGCCTAGGTAATACTTAGTCCTGCAACGAGTGCAGTGGACTGGACTAGATGACCTCTCAAGGTCCTTTCCAGTGCTATGATTCTATGAAAGTGTGTCTTGTTGACCCTTAAGAAAATGTAAAAGAAAAAGCTCTAAATGTTAAATTTTAACAATGTGTGTATATGTTTTTGGCACTTTTAAATATAAATTGAATATATCAAAGCTTTTTATTCCAAAATGCCATCAATCCATATAAATTTGACCTGTCTGCTTTATGTGTTTCTACAAACTTATAGGAAGCTTTCAAATTAAGAGGGCTGGAATATTTGATGCTTTCTTACCTGTGTGTTTCAGAGCCCACATGCTTCTGCTGTGGAAATGGTTACATTTTGCTCTATGGCTTAAATGCATGGTCTGGTGAGAGCCAGGAGACTGGGAGTCAGGTGTTCTGAGTTTTCTTCTTGGCTCTGCCACAAACTTGCTTTGTGACCTTAGGGAAGTCATTTTATGGCTGTGTGCCTGAATTTCCCCATCAGTAAATAGGGGATAATGCTTCCTGATGTAAGCAGAGTCAGGATGAGCTCTATCCTGACATCTGGTGGTGAATTCTGGCGAGTTGCGGAAAAGAACTTCAGGGGCTGATCTTGTTTGCATAGGCACACTCACCCCACCTAGCATGAGCCCACAGCAGCCCCAGTGGTCACTTTGGCTGATGTGGGATCTCCAGTTTCTCTGTTATTGGGGCAGGAAGAATAAGTGTTGTTACCCTGATTATGTAAATCAAGGACAATGAAACTGTTTTATGACAGAGGGACTTGCCATCAACTAAGTAGCACTCGCTAGACAAGGGACATGGGTTCCAAAACCCAGTGAACTGAGAGAGAAATTGAGGATGGGTGTTTGTATCTGATGGTATGGGCCCCTTTTGAGGGCTTGAGCTACCAATTGCTGCTCTTCCTCTGTCTACTGTGGAATATCAGAGCTGACTTTCATTTTATTAGGAGTCTAGTTACAGGCTGCTGAGCTAAATTCACTTTGGGCTAATGGTACACCAGCACTGAGGCTCCCCTACTACAATCTAAAATCACTAAAGAGCTGAAATCACTGAATGCTGTGAGGGGGCCTGAAGATATGTTGCTGAGCAGCTGGTGGAACAGAGCAGTTTGTGGGACAACTGGTGGAGAGGAGCAGTTTGTGGAACAGGTGGAGGGGCTCATGGGATGGCTGGTGGAGCGGAGCAGCTGGTGGAGTAGCTCATGGTGAAGTCTGTAGCGGAACCCCAAGGAGAGGTGGGACAGTCAGCCTCGGACTATGTAAGGTTCCCCCGTAACTCCCCGTGTGCCCCTTCTCCCTGCCCCTGGGATGTAAAACTCTGCAGATACACTTTTGAACTCTGGGGCTGCACTGACCAGGGACAGAGACTTTTGGGTTGTTGGACTTTTGGGTGATTTTTGGGTTGCTGGACTTAAGACCCTGAGGAGAAAAGGATACTGCCAAACTTACTTTGGGTGTGGGGGGGTATCTTTTGCTCATGGTTTGTGTTACGAATCCTGTTTGTGGTGTTTCCCCAACGTAATACTGCATTGTTTCCCTCCTTTATTAAAAGGATGTTGCTACACTCAGACTCTGTGCTTGCGAGAGGGGAAGAATTGCCTCTTAGAGGTACCTGGAGGGTGGTATGTAATTGACCCAGGTCACTGGGGGTTTGACTACACTTGGAGTTGTGCAGTGCTGGGAGTTACAGCTGTCTTTGTACAGCTGTGTAGGGACAGCGCTGCAGTGTGGCCACCTTTGCAGCACTGTTGGGAGTGGTGCATTGTGGGCAGCTATCCCACAGAGCACCTCATCCCATTTTGGCTCCGTGGGTTGTGGGAAGGGGACGGAAGGGTGCGGGTCATTCCACTTCCTGTCCCAATGCCCTGTGGTGCAACGCTTCACATCCCATCAGTCACTGTTTTTCCGTCCACATTTGGCGCCATCCTGAGTCTCCCAACGGTTTGTGTGCAGCGCGATTTCTGTGGGAAATGGAGCCCGAGCTGCTGAGGCCTTTGCTGATGAGTGTCGCCAGCACATCACGTTTGGCAGTTGAGCTATTCCTTCAGCTCCAAAGTGACAGTGAGGAGTCCGACGATGATATCGAGTCGCCTGACGCGTGTGACACTAAATTTCTTGTGGCAGTAGCGGACATGCTCAACACCATGGAATGCCATTTTGGGGCTTGGGAAACAAGCACTGAGTGGTGGGATCACATTGTCATGGAAGTCTGGGATGACGAGCAGTGCCTGCAGAACTTTCGGATGAGAAAAGCCACTTTCATGGGACTGTGTGAGGAGCTCGCCCCCACCCTGCAGAGCAAGGACACGAGATTGAGAGCTGTCCTGCCAGTGGAGAAGCAGGTGGCTATTGCAATCTGGAAGCTGGCAACTCCAGACAGTTACCGATTGGTCGGGAACCAGTTTGGAGTGGGAAAGTCGACCGTTGGAATCGTGTTGATGCAAGTTTGCAGGGCCATTAATCGCATCTTGCTAAGAAGAACCATGACTCTGGGGAACATGCAGGACATTGTGGATGGCTTTGCACAAATGGGTTTCCCTAACTGTGGAGGGGCAATAGATGGGACGCATATTCCGATTCTTGCACCACCCCACCTAGCATCCGAGTACCTTAATCGGAAGGGGTATTTCTCTATGGTTCTCCAGGCGCTTGTGGATCACCATGGGCGTTTCATTGACATTAACGCAGTCTGGCCTGGAAAGGTGCATGATGCATGCATCTTTCGGAACAGTGCCCTGTTCAGGAAGCTGCAGGCCGGGACTTTTTTCCCAGACCGGAAGATCACAGTAGGGGAAGTTGAAATGCCCATTGTGATCCTTGGAGACCCCATTTACCCGTTAATGCCTTGGCTCATGAAACCGTATACAGGGAAGCTTGACAGGAGCAAGGACTGGTTCAACTACAGGCTGAGCAGGTGCTGAATGACTGTGGAGTGTGCTTTTGGCCGTTTAAAAGGGCGCTGGCGTTCTCTTTATGGGAAGCTAGACTTGGGGGAAAGCAGCATTCCTGCGGTTATATCCACGTGCTATACCCTCCATAATATTTGTGAAGGGAAGGGTGAAACATTCAGTCAGGAATGGACCTCCGAGGTTCAACGCCTGGAGGCTGAATTTGCACAGCCAGAGAGCAGGGCTACGAGAGAGGCCCAGCACAGGGCTACAAGGATTAGGGATGCCTTGAGGGAGGAATTTGAGGCTGAAAGCCAACAGTACTGTTTGGTGCCTTGCACGGAAGTGAAGTGCAATGGTTACAATGATTTGCAGTGCCTGTTTTTTCCTTGGGGTACGGTATCTTTCACTTTCTGCAATGATAAAAACTGTTTTAAAAGCCAAGAAATCATTTATTGAAAAGAAAGTAAGTAAAAGGGAAGGGGGGTAGGGTGGTGAACTGTACAGTCAGAGGTTTGAATATGTCCTGCCTGGAGTGCTGTGCAATGACTGCTGCACTTCAGGATGAAAATTCTGCATGGTGATGGGGGTTCAGTGCAGAGGGTAATGGTCGTAGTTCTCAGGGCTAGTGGGTGAACATACAGGTGTTGGGGGCAGCTGGTGGTGGTAAGAACCTGGATGCTGGAGACGGGGGTTTTGAGCTGACACTGGGGCACAAGGGAGAGAGCTTTGTGACGGAGGGGCAGCACGGTAGTGCTCTGCCTACATGGCTACGAGTGACTGGATACAGTCCGTTTGGTGCACCAGGAGGCTTCTCAGCTGCTTTGTGCTTTTCTTCTTAGCCAATTCCTTTTTCCTGCTTTCTCTTTCCCTCCAGTGCTGCATTTTCTCTCTCCAGTCCTACAGCTTCTTACTCTCTCTGGCAGACTGATTCATAACTGCTTTCACCATATCTTCTTTACTTTTTCGTGGCTTTTTCCTCAGGTTTTGTAGCTTTTCAGCAGTCTGTGATAAGGCCAGTCCATTTCTAGCAGTAGTCAAGGACACTGTTATTAGAAAAAAAGACAAAAATGTAAACATTTAACAGAAAGGCAGCATTGTGTATAATCACAGCGAAGGAGTTCACAGTCTCACTTTAGCATAATTTCCACATACCAAACACAGCACATAGAGCCCACATCAGCGAAGACATGGTGAGTAAGGGGTAATGAGTGCAGGAGTTAATTAATCCTGGAAGCCATCTCGCTGCCGTGGCTCACCTGGGAAGGGGAACTGATTGGTTCAGGGCTGCACTGGGGTTTCTGTGCGTTGGGGAAAGCAAAGAGCTGCGGGGGGAACTGCAGTGAACACTATCCCAACATTTTCCACAGGAGTTAATTCTGGAAGCCATCTCGCTACCACGGCTCACCTGGGAAGTGGAACTGATTGGTTCAGGGCTGCACTGAGGTTTATGTGCGTTGGGGAAAGCAAAGAGCTGCGGGGGGAACTGCAGTGAACACTATCCCAACATTTTCCACAGGAGTTAATCCTGGAAGCCATCTCGCTACCACGGCTCACCTGGGAAGTGGAACTGATTGGTTCAGGGCTGCACTGAGGTTTATGTGCGTTGAGGAAAGCAGAGAGCTGCAGGGGGACCTGCACTGAACACTATCCCTACATTTTCCACAGGAGTTAATCCTGGAAGATATCTCACTGCTGCGGGTTACCTGGGAAGCAAGGGAGGATCTTCTACAGCAATGCGGATTCCGCCCTGGCCCCTATGCAGCTTGCCTGTGTGCAGCAATGGTCCCCCCACCCCTCACGGCACAGTGGCGCGGACGTGTTAGCCTGACTGGGACAAGGACCACAGTGGCTCTCCCTATAAACTTGCGCAAGTGCATTGCACACGCTCTGGCAGAAACTTTTGAAGAGATTACTGAGGCCGATTACCGTCACGTGATAGACCACATCAATGGGCTATTCCACATCTAGGCATGCATGCATGCAGCCATAACGCCCCCCTTCTCTCCCTAAACATTTCCATCCTGAAAATAAAAGCTGCTTACCGGGAACCCGCTTCTCTGCTTCTTCTTCACCAGCAAGTTCCAGCTGCTGCGACTGGCTAGCTTCCTCCTGGCTTGAGAAGAGCTCCTGGCTGCATGCCTCCTGGGACTCCGGGGTGTCTCCCCCCAGTACCCTCACTCTTGGTTTCCTCCCCCCCTCCACCTCCCTCTCCTCTCCCTGCTCTGAACTGTCCATTGTGGTCCTCGGATTGACAGTGGGGTCACCCCCAAGTATCGCGTCCAGCTCCTTGTAAAAACGGCAGGTCGTGGCGGCAGCACCTGAGTGGCGGTTTCCCTCACGGGCTTTGCAATAGGCACTCTGCAGCTCCTTTACTTTAACCCTGCACTGCACCGCATCCCGGTCATGGCCCCTTTCCATCAGGGCCTTTGATATCTGCCCATAGGTATCATAATTCCTATGGCTGGAGCGCAGCTGTGACTGCACAGCTTCCTCCCCCCAAACACTGATGAGGTCCATCAACTCGCCATTGCTCCATGCTGGGGCTCGTTTGGAGCGTGGAGGCATGGTCACTGATTGCACTCCACACCTGGCTGAGCAAACAGGAAGGGGATTTTTAAAATTCCCAGGGCATTTAAAGGGTGGGTCACCTGAGGCCAGGGCAGTAGAGTGTGAACTGATGAGCAGAGTGGCTGAACAGGTATTCTGGGATACCTCCTAATACCCTGGAGGCCAATTACAGCGCTTTTCGTGGCCACACTTGACGAGCAGCGCTGCATCACCAGCGCTGCAATCGTTATACCCCAAGCAGACCAGGTGTACAGCTAGCACTGCAGCCAGGGAGTTGCAGCGCTGGATGTGCCTTGCAAGTGTGGACGGTTACTAAGTAGCAGCGCTGTAAACCCACCACCAGCGCTGCAACCCTCCAGTGCAGCCAAGCCCTGGGTGGGGGCTCGGGCCGGTTTTGCATTGTGTTATTGAAACGGAACCCCTAGATACTGAATCCGGCCCTTGTTGCTGCCAATTCAGATGGGCAGAAGGGTTACACTTACATTATGGGGGGGTCACAAAACTTAATTAACCTTTATAGGGAAATGTGCAATTTGCTGATAAAAAGCACTATTGTAAGTCTATAATAGTTCAGGTGAATCTGTGGTAATAGTCAATCAATCCAGTGAGACCAACCAGTTCACAGATGAAGTTCAGAGACACTAGGTGGGAAAACCTCAAATATTTTTACCGTGTTTTATATAGTAGAGTTATATAATCAACGAGATAGCCACAGCCTGATTGGCTCAGTCATATTTTATGCAGCAGTTCTTTCACCCAGTAATGACCTTGAAACTGGCAAGAGCCAAATTCTGCTCTCACACCTGTGCAACTATTATTTGCATTCCAGTAGCACCTAGAGGCCCTGTTGTGGGAGACATCCTACAAATATGTAACAAGACTGCCTCTGCCTTGAAAAGTTTACAGTCTAAATAAATTAAAGGTAGGCAGGAAACAGGCACAGAAAGGTGAAATGTCTGTCCCAAGGTCCCATAGCAGGTTAGTAACATTGCCAGGAACAGTGCTCCAGTCTTCCAAGTCCCAATCTAGCACTATAATGCACTGTTTTTCTAGATTTCAACCACAAATAAAGGATGGATTTGATTCTATGTACGTAATTGAAAATATTGGTAGATTTCTATGCCCTGATTGAGGCAGCAGAGTTTATAGCAGATTTTGCCCTTTGATTTTTGTGTATATTTGGTTATAGAAAGAGTTGCTTTTTTTAAGAAAGGCATATTCTTTACAATACTTAGGCAAAGATCACTTTATTTTGCACTTAAGTTTCCATTTACTTCAATGGGGGCAAGATTTCATCTTAAGCATCGTCAAATGACCTTCATAAGATCCCGGGGATCAACATATTTTCCTTCTGATTATTTACCCAGAACCAGTACTTAGAAGAGTTCATACTGGTTTTGAACCCATTTGTGTTTGTTTGACAGTGATTTATATTCCCAGTAGGTCATGAATACTGAATCTTAATATCATGTCATCTAGTTACTCTCCTATTTATTTCCCCAGCACCACCACTCCAACTGCAGTTTCATTTAAACAGCCAATATTTGACATAACGTTAGAGGTAAATACAGCTTGTGTGAGGTTTTAACTCATTACAAGGTTTCACCCAGCTCATAACATACCGTTCAGAAACTGGGCTTCCTCACTTTCAAATGGTATAAAGTGTCATTTTCAATTCCTGGAATCACTTCCTTTGGCCATTTAACTATTTCAGGTCAAAGCAGTTCCTATTTTCGTTAAGGCTTCTTTCTAACTCTGTTTTCTTATTTACAATACATACTAAAGTCTCAAGCAAAACTTTTTCTGTGATATGAATCTTTTTTAATCTGAATTTGAATCTGTCTTCATCATTTTTTCCCCAAACTTTGGATTTTATACTACCTTGCAAACACTGGAGTTTTCTTTTATCTCATTTTGCTTTGTACTCAGCAGATATTCAGTGGCAATCTATACTTATTGCTTGAAAATTCTCCAGGACTTACTGCAACGAGGTACCTTAGTTTCCTGCATTTTAATATGCAAAAGTCATGCAAACTTTTTATTTCATAGAGAAGGCCAGGTCTTCAGCTGGTGTAAATAGTGTATAGAACCGTTTAAGTCAATAGACCTATGCTGATCTACACTAGCTGAGTATCTGGCTTTTCTTGCAAAAGTAAAGATTCAGGTCCCTGGCCAATAGGAAATGGCATTGTCCCTTTTGATTCTGAGAGGTTCTCTGCACTCACAACCCTTAACGTCCTTCTGCATTAGGTTAGCAATCATTGGAATTATTAATAATGTAGGTGTAACTGACAAAGCTGCAGTCTGAGTTTTTATGGACTTAGTTTAAAGCATTGTTCCACCTTCCTTCCTTATTGCACCTCCACATTTGATGGGAAACAGTCTACACAGGCCCCAAATCTGGAAGAAGTATGTCTTATTGCAACCCTAAGAGCACCCCGGTGCCAGAAAGCCAGGGGCTCCCTATTATCTAACAGTGAGCCACAGCTGATCTGGCCAATTCTGTGTACCCCAGCTCATTGTCATAAATTGTATCTAAAAGAACAGGAGTACTAGTGGCATCTTAGAGACTAACAAATTTATTTGAGCATAAGCTTTCGTGGGCTACAGCCCACTTCATCGGATCCATAGAATGGAACATACAGTAAGAAGATCTTTATAAATACAGAGAATATGAAAAGGTGGAAGTACCCATAGCAACTGTAAGAGGTTAATTAATTAAGAGAAGCTATTATCAGCAGGGGAGAAAAACTTTAGAAGTGATAATCAAGATGGCCCATTTCGGACAGTTGACACGAAGGTGTGAGGATGCTTTAACATGGGGAAATAGATTCAATTATTGTAATGACCGAACCATTCCCAGTCTCTGTTCAACCCTAAGTTAATGGTATCTAGTTTGCATATTAATTCAAGTTCAGCAGCTCCTTGTTGGAGTCTGTTTTTGAAGCTTTTCTGTTGCAAAATTGCCACCTTAACATCTGTAACTGAGAAATTAGAGAAGTTAAAGTGTTCTCCTACTGGTTTTTGAATGTATGATTCCAGATGTCAGGTTTGTGTCCGTTTATTCTTTTGTGTAGATACTGTCCAGATTGGCCAATGTACATTGCAGAGGGACATTGCTGGCACATGATGGCATATATCACATTGGTAGATGTGCAGGTGAACGAGCCCCTGATGACATAGCTGATGTGATTAGGTCCTATGATGGTGTCACTTGAATAGATATGTGGACAGAGTTGGCAGTGGGGTTTGTTGCAAGGATAGGTTCCTGGGTTAGTGTTTTTGTTGTATGGTGTGTGCTTGCTGGTGAGTATTTGCTTCTCCTGTTCTTTTTGCTGATACAGACTAACACAGCTGCTATTCTGAAACCTGTATCTAAAAGGTATCATGTAAGGTATCATATGTGAACCAGTAACACACTGGACGTTAATATTTTGTGTGGTGTATATATGAGTGATATATGTGCTGGAAATATGTTCTTAAACTTTGTTTACCAGATAGGGCTTAAGTCACTCCACCCTAGAATGAGGAATGTGGTCCCGCCAGCTTGGATGTGTCACCAATGTAACTTGAGCAAAGAGACACAATGAGAGTACATTTACATAAAAGATAAACAAAGCTGTCAAACTAGCAAGTGGGGGAGATAGCCACTTAAGTGTCTCAACAGCGGAGAGGAGACTGCAAAAATTAACATGGCATCAGCTCCCTCACAGACACAGCAAGCTGAGTCCCCAGGATGGCTTCCTGACTTTGAAAACAAAGATAAAACTTTGGGGATATTGTCGTTAGGTTTTAACCTTAGAATTTTAATCTTAGTATTTTTACTTTTACTTTTGTTTGTTTGTAACCATTTCTATCTCAATTCCTTCTACTCGATATCATTTAAATATCTGTTCTTTGTAAGTAAACTTAATCTTGTTTTCTTGTACAACTATCTCAGTGCCATGTTTCAAATTGAAGAGTAAAATTCTCAGCTAAACTAACAGACTGGTGCTGTGTACTGTCTCTTTAAAGGAGCAGCAATATGAGTGGCACATAATGGAGGCTGGGGGAGGCCAAGCCTCCCCAAACCTCGCACCACCTGGGGAGGCAGTGGCAGATTACTGCATGGGCTCCAGCCAATTTGGGGCCCCTGGAAAAATCTTCCCCTGGGGCTGGGGGAGTTCTCATTCTACAGCAGGGGCACAGAGCTTCTCTGGTCTTAGGGCCACAACGGAGAGGGGGGGAGGACTGAAAGGAGCAAGTGAAGGGCGGAGCTTTGGGGGAATTAGGCGGAGTGAGGGCGGAACAGGGAGATAGGCTTGAAGCTCCGCCGCTGCAGCCCTCGGCTGTGGGGAGGAGGGACTCTGGGCTCGGAGTTCTGGTCAGGGCTGAGAGCCCTCCCCCAACCCCCAATGGCCCCAACCGAGCTCTCAGCCCCCGCTTAACTGGTGCCATCGGGGGGAGAGGGGTGTTGAGAGCAGCAAGCGGGCTGAGTGCAGCGAGCCCTTCCCACCATGGCTGGAAGAGGCAGGGTCTTGCCTGGAAGAGATGGGGCAGGAGGACAGCCTCTCCAAGGGAAGCTTCACCTGCCACCCATGAGCAACACACTTGACAATATGAATGCTACAGTGAGAGGGACTGGACACTGCAGAGGAGATGGTTTTGGCAAGACTTGGAACTGGTAGGGTTGTTGGTGTCACTCTGGAAGGAGTAACCACACTTGTGTGCTGTAAACAAGCTGCTGCTCAGGGCAATAAGCCAGAGCTGCACAGGACTGAAGCATCCAGGGTTACAGGGTGGTGACAGAACCCCTTAGTGGTCTGGTTGAACTCCCAAAGCATCACACCTAAATATCCCCCAAACTCTTTATTTCCATTGCACCATCTTAAATAATTTTTCTTTTTGTCATGTACTCTCTTACGAATACCTGGGTTCTGATGTCAGAAGTATATTTTCCCCACACTGCAGGAAGATACACAAATACAATGAGAGACAAACTAATATACCAAGGAGCATAGCTATTTTTACAAATCTATTTTTTAAAAACTCTTTTATACAAACAAAATTAGAACTAAATTAAGTACCCAAAATTTAGTAGCTGCATGGTTAGGTTTGGGGTAGCTGGGTGGTAGGAGGGTATATGGGAGCATGTGGGTATTGGAGAGATGGCGGGAATTGTTAGGCTGGGGGCATTGGGAGGTGATGCCACTGTGGAGGGGCAGGGCAACCTGGTTAGGTGTAGTGAGTATATGGGAGCTCTGGGGCAAAAGTGGGACTGAGCATGATGGGGGTGTTTGGAGGGGAGGGGCCATCATGTAGGGGCATGGCCATCTAGGTATTGTTTTGCACAGACTGGAAGAGGGAGGGAGGCTGGCAGTGGTAGGCCATGGTTTTAGTTAACAGATGACAAAGGAAGGCTTCTGTGGCAGGTCTCTGCTGGTTGGTAATGAGATACCTGAAGCACAGGGGAGTCAGCAGCACTAGTAACTCAGGAGTCAATGCATCCAGTTCTGGTGGCACCCTGGAGGATCTCATTTGGAATTTGTGTTGGATTCTGGGCCTACCTGGTTGGCAACAGATAAATCCTCACCAACAATATGCAAGCTGGCAGTGGAGTTCTTGCCCCTTATGTCCTGGGTGGTAAGTTTCCTCCTCAGTCACAGTGGTAGTTGCCCAGTAGCCTGGGTAGCAGCTGAATCCCAGTCCACAGTGTTCCAGGCAGTAGCCATCTGGGCCCCAGGTAAGCAGGAGGGTTTCAGTTGCTTGGGTGGTTAGTATCTCAGCCAGGTCAAGAAGGGCCTTGATTGAGCATTTCCTAACTCCTGTTCTGCTGAGCTGGCACTTTTTTTTTTTTGGCTTTGAAAGCATCAGCCTTTGCCTGAGTGGCCGGGTTTATAGCCATGCTCACTTCCACTTGAGCATAATTAATTTTTTTTAATTGGCTTTGCTTTGCATCGCTGCTGCATCATTGAAAGGGATTGTTCCTGAGTCCTCTGGCCTTCCACAGGAACCCAGGAAGAGCTGCGGTGGGCTGCTGAATTAATTGGGGCTACAAATTTACCCTAATTGTAAGCTCAACTGTGGAAAGTAAGCAAAAGTTTATAAAATGTCACAGTAACCAATAACAATAAATGTTAATGGGTAATGGTGCAAAAGGGAGATAAAGGAATTCAAACAAAAAAGCCTACTAACATAACTCAAGGAGTGTGTTAAAATCATGCCTAATCATGGTAAACAAAAGAAGTGTGGAACTTGAAATCTAAGGACAGAAATTAGATGTGTCAGAAAATAGGTTTTACTGATGAACAGAATAGTAAGGGGCTGGGATATCCTGCCCATCACCCTGGGGGAGGGGGGGAACTGTGTGCAAGCAAACAACCATTGCTGACTGGGAGATGGGTGGTCCAGAAAGAGTGAGCTTCACCATCATGGCCACCACTCATCTGAGACAGTTATCTGGGACCCCGGAATCTACTGTGACACCATTGGGCCTTCTAAAATAAATTGTGATCAGGCCAGGCCCCAGAGAGAGACCCAGATGATATTGTCACCTCCAGTGGCTTTGGCTAAATCCCAAACACCTCCTGGGATGTGAGACTTTGGTTCCTTCTATCATCCCTCTAAGGGACATAGAGAATTATTGTAAGTATAATTCCTTATGATCCTCATAGATTAGAAAAGCTATTCACCTCTATTCGTCCCCCAAAAGGATCCACCTAGGAAGTAAAGGCAATAAGAAAATGGTTCATATCATGAAAGATACTTTGTCTAAGGATCCACAGCCAAGGTTGGAAGTTCCACTTGGCAAGAATAGAAACAAAAATGGCTAAATTAAATGAAATTATTGTTAATCACCTGGGCAAGAATTTCTCAGAATTTGCATATGGATAAAACCTCTTTTTCTCTCCCAGCCTAGTTAAAAAGAACTCCAAAAAGTTACCAAGCAGGGTCCCACCTTGCTTTCCTATGCAGAGTGGCCCACTGCACACTGAGTGGATCAAAAGATGGGTGGGGAGGCTGCAAGTTAACCAAACTAGAAATAACTGTCTGTGCGACTGAATGTCAAATATTGTAGAGCAGTGGTGGGCAACCTGCAGCCCGCGGGCCACACGCAGCCTATGAGGGTAATCTGCTGGTGGGCCACCAGTTTGTTTACATTTGCACGGCCGCCCGCATTTCCCAGTGGCCATGGTTCTCCGTTCCTGGCCAATGAGAGCTGCGGGAAGTGGCGGCCAGCATGTCCTTGCAGCCCATCCTGCTTCCCGCAGCTCCATTGGCTGGAAATGGTGAACCGTGGCCACTGGGAGCTGCGTGTGGCCATGCAAATATAAACAAACTGGCGGCCCGCCAGCAGCTTATCCTCATGGGCCGCAGGTTGCCCACCACTGAGTTAGACTGTGTGCTATGCCTGTGCTTCTCCAGCAGTGAGGTTGCAAGTGAAAGTCAACATCAGAGACAGAAGCTGCTGTTCTTTTCTCTCTCTCCTTTCGAATGCATTTATCTTGTTTGTCTTTTAGGAAATGGGAATTGGATTTTAACAACAGCTCCAGCCCATCTCGACTAACTTTACTCATTTCCCATTAACAACAGTTAATACAATCTTCTTTGCAATCTAAAAAACCTGTTAAATGGGAGTGGGGATAGGAGTGTTCCTTTGAATCTCTCTCTACTGCTAACCCCCCTTCTCCAAGGAATATTGTTAAAATAAAAGCCTTCCTTCCTTCAAATACTGTAACTGTTTTTCCTTTTTCTATATTTTTAATGAAAAGTTGATGGTATGTTTTCCATGGTCGAAGCAGGCCATGGTCTCTGTTCTCAAAACCCAGAACCTTGTTTAAAACTGTTGATGTTGTACACCCAGAACCTTGTTTAAAACTGTTGATGTTGTACAGTAACAGGGTCATATTCAATCCTTTGACTCTTTGGACCCATTTATTTCATCAAAATTAATACAACAGGGTCCCACTGCTCCAGAATGGCAGAGTTTGGCATCAAGTTGTTGCAGAACATCACACCTAAGGGCTACTAGGAAGCTTAGTCAGCATTGTGATGAAGAGTTCCCACCAATAAGAAGTGGTGGTGTATAGGAGATGATAGAAGAAAGTATGGCACATGTGGGCAGAAGGGATCACACAGAAATGTGGTCTGAATTTAATTCTGGGGTGGCTGAAGGCAGGGGCGGCAAGTTGTATGGGCCCGTGGTGTCCATGCTCCAGGAATATTCAGAGAACAGGGCCCCCGCTCCACCAATGTTTGGGACCAGGTCTCTCTCCCAGCCCTGCTTGCCGCCCCCATGTGCCTTCCCTGGAGCATCTCCCAGGCCCGCCTGCCACCCCCAGGTGATTTAAAAGGGCCTGAAGACCCCCACTACCACCACCGGCAGCAAAGTACAGCTAAAATGTCTTCCTGCCCTCCCTCGCTCTGCATGACATGTCACTCCTGGAAGTGGCCAGCATGTCCCTGTGTCCCCTTAGGGGATGAGTTTTCTCCACACGCTGCCCCCGCCCCAGCGCCAACTCTGCCATTGGAACTGTGACCAATGGGAACTGCGGGGGCGGTTCCTGTGGGCAGTGGCGCACAGAGACCCCTGGCCCCCCTGCCTAGGCACCGCTGACAGAGGGGTGTGCGGGTCACTTTCGGGAGCCACCCAAGGTAAGTGCCTCACCCCCTCCTGCACCCCAAAGCCCTGCCACAGCCTAGAGCCTACACCTCACACCCAAACTCCCTCCCAGTGCCTGACCACACCCCTGCATGCCAACCCCCTGCCCCACCCCAGAGACTGCACTCTGCATCCAACCCCTCACCCCTCCTGCACCCAAACTCCCTCCCACAACCTGCACCCCAACCTCCTCCCAGAGCCTTAGGCAGGTGTGGGGGCGGGGGCTGGACTGGGATCTGTTCTGGGCACCACAAAAAATTATACAAACTTGCTGTCCCAGGCTGAAGGGCAAGGCGGGGGAGTCCGGGGAGATAGAGGCAATATTTTTGGGCCATGTTGCCCATCCTTAAATTCCACAAACCTACTCCTTCCTCCACTAGAGTTTGGAAAAAGAGGAACTAAACACAATTTGACTTTTCTTTTTAAAAATCGCTCTTTTCTCTAACGAAATCTGAAGTTAAACCCCTCATCAAATTCAACCCTACCCGAGGAAACCTGTCTTGGTGCTGGGAAGACATGTCAGACAAGCCAGTGCAGCCTGTAAAATTCTCAAAGGGGGAAAAGGGATCCTATGCCAGGCATAGAGTCTGGTTGACAGTAGCAGCCACTGCAGTTGAAGAAAGGGATGCTTGTAGAACTGATAAATGAAATTGTTTTTAATTGTTCACTTTATTAATGTAACTTCTGTTCACCATTCACTACACTTGCCTGCACTGTAACTTCTGTTCCATATTGTAATTCAAACCCCATTTTAAAACACTCACTCCGTTTTGTAAAAGCTTCCTCCAACCTTCATTTTTGCAAACCCTGCTGTAATCGTATTAGTTTAGTTTAGATGTGTGAATGAGGTATGTGTGGATGACGGAATCAACCTCTAGCCCCAGCCTGTCCTGATGAGATAAAGTTCAAATACCAACGGCTGAAGACCTAGACAACAGCCCTAAACAAAGTAAGAAGCATCCACCCTAAAAAGAAAAGGACAACAGAACAACCAAAGGAAGATCAAAGCCAGGTCCAAGGCTGAAAGTCACGCCTGCAATTGATGGGTGATCAATCTAAACCCAGAGGCAGCGTGACACAGCAAGACCTATAGACTTTGAATCCAAACTAAAAGCCTATAAAAAAAGAAGGGTGAGATGAGAGACTCTGGGTAACATTCTGCTGCCAACATGGAAGAACATCGGTGCCTGCCCAACAAAGATCCAGCTCAGCCTTGTGCCCAGCTTTCCTGCCCAGTTAGCTGCCACAAGTTACGAACCCAAGCTGCAAAATCAAGCCATGAACTTAAGCTATCTTCAGGACTGGTAACTATGCAGCAGCTGCAGAACACCTGATGAATGTGGATGTGTGTGTGTGAATGTGTGTGTGTGTGTGCAGGTATTAGGTATAATGTGAATGTGTGTGTGTGTGTGTGTGTGTATAGGTATTAGGTATAATGTGTGTGTGTATAAGAATTAAGCATAAATCAAATTATCATAATAAATGTAGCATCTTTGTCTTGTCCCCTTTAATAAGATCCTGCTGGTTTTTACTGGTCTAATATAATTGGTATAACATGCTCAAGGGACAGGCAGTGAATCTCAGAAGGGCAAGAGAAACAAAGGAAATTGGGGCAGAGGCAGAGACATTAGCTCATTTAAAGCAATCTTCCTTTACTTACAATCTTCCTTTGGCATTTATCTTTCCACTCTCTCTCCCTACTGTCTCCATCCACTTATACAAGTAACACCACCATGTGATGATGATTTAATTCATTCACACTGTCTTTCATCTACCAGGATCCCAATAGTTTTCCAGATGTGACGGACTGATATACAGAATCAGCTACACAGGTCAAGAAATAGTGAAAGCAACAGATCAGGTGCCAAATGCTGAGAGTAGCAGCCAGTGTGCTTAAATGCAGGGTTGGGTAAAAGTGGAAACTCAGCAAATAGGCAGAGGAGAAAGGGGAGCTGGGATATGGATTTGGGTGGGCAGGAGGATTGAAAGGGAGGACACAGGAAAAGGTAAAGAAGATGAGGAGGACAGGAGGAGGAACAGAGACAATGCAGCGGGGAGCAGCATTGAGTGTGAAGCAGAAGCATGGTTAGGAGATAGCAATTAATGGAAGGAGCAATGAATCAGACCAAACCCGAGTAATCGAGCACATTAGCAGGCTAACCAAGTGAGTTTAATAGAACCATATATTCCAAGTTAGTCACATGACTTCCAGAGAGACAGGCTGGGGAGAGGGACAGACAGACACTATACAGCAGTGATCCCCAACGCAGTGCCCGCAGGTGCCATGGCTCCCGCTGGGGAATTTATGTGTGCCCACCTAGTGCCCAACAGGGGAGAGAAGCCATGACCCCACGCCTGACGAGGACAGAGAACTCAGGCTGCTGGCGTGATGTTCTCTCTTCCCAGCAGGCGGGGGAGCCTGCCTAGTGCCCAGCAGGGTAGAGAAGCCGTGGCCCTGCGCCTGCTGGGGACAGAGAACTCCGGGGCTGCAGGCTGCGGGCGCCGGGGTTCTCGGTCCCAGGCACACGTGGGGCCCACCTAGTGCCCAACAGGGATGAGAAGCCAGGGCCCCTCGCTTGCTGGGGACAGAGAACTCCAGGGCTGTGGGCGCCGGTGTTCTCTGTCCTTGCGGCTTCTCTCCGGCTTCTCTCTGGATTCATATATTATGTAATATTAAATATGATGTTTTTCTTATTATTTAATGTACAAATACAAAATAAGCCTTGAAAAATTGTTGGCACCTGCCACACTCTTCTGAAAACATGAATGTGCTACTGGCCACAAAAAGGTTGGGGACCACTGCTATAGAGTTTACAAAATGTTACTTTTTGTTTCAGTTCTGTAATTTTTTTTGTCACAATTCCTTTGCATGTCCTTGCTTATTACAATAATGATATTTGTGTGACAGGTTCCCCTGGGGGTGCCACCTGGAACTGGGGTACCACTGAGCCCCCCTTGATCCACCAGCCTGAGCTCCCTTTATATTGTACTGCTGTGACCAGCATGCACTTTCACCAGCACACATACAAGTAGGGGCACACCCAGCTGCAGTTGCATGCAGATGCTGTGATCAGCTAGGGAACTTCCCAGCTATTCAGGCACGCACCCCATCTGCATGTAAACCCAAATCTATACCGTCTTGCGCCGCATAGAGTAAGCTCATGAAATTTGCCCCTTCCCTCAATGTGGAGAGGAATATACAACAGTGTGCGCTACTTTGCATTCATCACCTCTGAATTTCATCTGCCATTTTATTGCCAGTCACCCAGTTTTGAGAGATCCTTTTGTAGCTCTTCACAGTCTGCCTGGGACTTAACTATCTTGAGTAGTTTTGTATCATCATCATTTTTGCCACCTCATTGTTTACCCCTCTTTCCAGATAATTTATGAATATGTTGAACGGCATTGGTCCCAGAACAGACCCTTGGGGGACACCAGTATTTATCTCTCTCCATTCTGAAAACTGACCATTTATTCCTACCCTTTGTTTCCTATCTTTTAACCAGTTACTGATCCATGGGAGGACCTTCCCTCAGATTCCATGACAACATATTTTGCTTAAGAGCCTTTGATGAGGGACCTTGTCAAAGGCTTTCCAAAGTCTAAGTACACTATATCCCTTGTCCACATGCTTGTTGACCCCCTCAAAGAATTCTAGTAGATTGATGGGGCATGATTCCTTTTACAAAAAACATGTTGACTCTTCCCCAACAATCATGTTAATCTATGTATCTGATAATTCTGTTCTTTACTATAGTTTCAACCAATTTGCCCAGTAGTGAAGTTAGGCTTACTGGCCTATAGGCTTACTGGCCTATAGTTGCCAGGAGCCTTCTTTAAAAATTGGCATCACATTAGCTGTCCTCCTAAATGATAGGTTACGAACCAGGTAGTAGTTCTGCAATTTCACATTCAAGTTCTTTCAGAACTCTTGCGTGAATACCATCTGGTCTTGGTGACTTATTACTGTTTAGTAATAACACCTCTGCTCCCTGATGCACTCTGCACTCCAGAGTACCTCTGTCCCAATTAACCCACATTCCCCATGCCTCTGCCTCGATGCACTCATAACTCCACCAACACCTGTGTCTTGATGCACCCAACACTTGCACAATGTCTCTGCCCTAACACATCCACCACTCCCCAAATCATGAGATTTCAGAACCCTACACTCAAACATTGGAAAAACAGGAAATGCTCATTTAAGTATCCACAAGTACCCCATATATGTTAGCATTAGTTCAAACCAAGCACTAATTTAAGACGATCTAGAGATGCACAATGAAAACAATGCTTCCTGCGCACTTTGTGGTATTGGGAACTGTCTTTAAGACTTTAAACAGAGAGAGAGAGTCTGGGCAGAGCAGTATGAAGCTCCTTTTATGCACAGCCAGTTGGAAGAGGACACAGGATAAATCAGAACTCTTGCAAGCTTGTTAAAGAATGAGTGATCACTGAACATCATACACATCACCCCTCCCAACCTTAATGCTTCCCTCTTTGCTATGTCAGCACACAGAGTTATGGTAACTCTATGTGTAATGATGCTATTGAAATCGGGTGTCATGTTGCATCAGTCAGGAGTTGTCGTGGCTACACGACAAACATTGACATGTTCTGTGGAGAGTTAAGATACTTTGACTTTATGTATTCTTTGTTAGACTAGGTTGTGATAAGAATGAGCATCCATGTTCTTTTCCTACTAACACCTTGGATGTAGAATGTTGATATTGTATTGTACTCATATGTGCAGCAAATTGTTTTACTCATCAATTTCACATGGTTGTTTATTTTATTATTAATGAATGTAAAGCACTTTTTAGAAGCAGAAGTTCTATTTGCATGCCTTTAATTCATTTATCGGAGACTACTTGAGAGATCTTCAGCTTTGCATAATTCAGAAATCGATAAGGAAACATTATGCATTCTCTAGAACTAGGACATTTTGAGTTCCAGGGATTTTTTATTTTATTTTTTTACTTGCAGTAGCCTTATATCTTATCCAAAAGAGCACAACATTTAAGAGCCGGATCCCACAAGTCCTTACGCACATGAATAGGCAGTACAAGTAACCCTACTGAAGTTAGTAGAATTATGCACACAAGGGCTGCTCATATGAGTAATGGCTTGCTGATTTCTTGATGAGATTGATTGTTTGGCACATGTTCCACTGAACTAGGATGAGCTGTGAAGCTTGATGACAGGTGACCTTGTTCATGAGTATCCATTAGTTTAGCCCCATCCTACTAGTCAGTCTTAAGTAGGCTTTAGTAGGACTTGCTGAATATTGGCAAAATCCTTCAAAATGCTAAGCACCTCTATTGTTTCTTAATTTCAATTGGAGTTGCAGGTGCTCTGCACTTTCCAGGATTTGCTCCTATATCATGAAAAGACAGAAACACATTGTAAAGGCTGTAAAATGCTCACATTCTATTTTATTTAAAAAAAAGAAAGTTTGACCTCATGAAAGGAAGTTATCGTCTCTCTTCATTTTGCTACAGGTGTTGTAAAACTGGAATTTAAATTGCAGTTTCCCTCTGACAGTTATGGGAAAATATAAAAATTAAAATCTGTTAGATAAAAACTCCAACAACTTCAGGTCAAAAAAAAAAATCCTAAGAAAAACCGGACTCTTTTGAGTCATTGAGATAGCACTAAAAAAAAAAAAAAAATACCACCACCATTATAAGTGCTGAGAGATTTCATGTTATCTTTGGTGCCCCTCTCTATGTCATTTTTGTGGGGCACTACGTTACAGTGGGGCCCTGCTGGTGCTGTTAGAGGTAACAGTCTATCAACATTGCTATTATAAACCCCATTTATATAACTTGAGTGTACACATTCGCTGCCATTTGAAACTTGTTACAAGAAGATATAACCCACTATGATATTTTAATGGACTGACAATTATTCAATTAGAAGAATTTAAAAAGACTAAACGACCACTGAAAGAAGCAGCTAACAGTGTCATCATTACGATCGTTTGTATTACCATAGTGCCTAAAAGCTCTAGTCATGGTCCAGGACACTAATTGAGCTAAGCACTGTACAAAAAAAGAACAAAAAGATAGTCCCTACACCAAAAAACTTACAATCTAAAGGTGGTATTTATAAGGTATGTAATTATAAGTATAGATTATTTTATGTGTGTTAAAATAACAAATATCTTTGTTTCCTTAACTTCTTGTAGGTTATTGGTCCATTAAGTGGGGTTTGGAGTACTTAAATTTGTTTTATTGAATTTATTGCTGGTGAAAGATGTTAAATTGAGAGTTCTGGAAAATGCAATTCAATTGATTATTATTTACTTGTATTTTGATATGCATTTGGGCCCACTCAGGATTTGGGCCTGTGACAGGGTGCTGGCTCAGAACCTTTGAGCCAGGTATCTGTCATGCCCCCTCCAATCAAGAAAGGGGAATTGGAGCTGGCTAAGTAAGCCCAGGCCTGAGTGGCAAATGGGGAACAGCTGCCAGCCTCGTTAGCCAGGGCCTACATAAAGGCTGTCAGGAAGGCAGCCAGGAAGGGAGAGAGAGAGAAGAAAGAAAGAAAGAAAGAAAGAAAGAGTGAGTGAGTGAGTGAGCGAGCGAGCATGGATGATTACACAATGCAGAGGTGTCTGGCTGGTTTGTGGGTGCAGCAAGGGCAGAAGCAAGGGGGGCCCAGCGATGCCCTGTTACAGGGCCCTAGTGTGCTAAATTTTGTACATATACATAATTATAATTCAAGAAAAGCACTTAAGCATGTGCTTAACTTAAAGCACGTGTGTAAGTACCTATCCTGAATAGGGATGCTTTCCTGAATTGGGGCCTGTAAGAGACAGTCCCTGCCCTAAAGCCTGAATAAACAAGACATACAAAATAGGGAGAAAAGAAGCATTATTATCTCTGTTTTACAGATGGGGAACTGATGCACGGAGAGATTCAATGACTTGCTCAAGGTCCCACAAGAAGCCTGTGACAAAGCCAGAAACTGAATCCAAATATCCTGAGTCCTAGTCCAGTGACTGAACCTGTCATAAACAGATAGCTAAGGGTTAATGTCTCTTTCACCTATAAAGGGTTAACAAACAGTGACCTGCAAACACCTGACCAGAGGACCAATCAGGAGACAAGATACTTTCAAATCTCATGGAGGGAACCCTTTGTTTGTGGGTTTTGGGTTTGACTTTGTTCTCTCTGGGTCCTGGATGGGGCTAGAGGTGCAACCAGGTTTCTGCCAGTCTCCCTGTTGCAGTCTCTTATCTATTCAGAATTGTAAGTAAGAAAAGGCGGTCATAGTCTTTTAATTTGTTTTTTTCCATTTGCATATGTGTACTTGCTGGAAGTAGCTTAAATTGTGTTTCTGCTGGAGAAAGTTTCTTTCTATGGTTTATAAGTTGAAAAACTCTGTAACTGTTTACCATCTAAAGTGCAGAAATAAACCTTTTACTTTTTTCTTTATTTTTAATTAAAAGTTTTGCTTGTAAGACCCGTTGATTTTTCTCTCCTAATTAAGGCTCAAATAAATTGAGTCTGTATATACCAGGGAATTGGTGGGATGCAAGGAGGGAAAGGTAAATTTCCTCTTTATGTTAGATTCAGGCAGCTTGAATCTGTATTGCCTCTGGGTGAGAGGGAGAGAGAAACTTGATCTCTCTGTGTTATGTTTCAAGGAATTGATTCACGGTATCTCCTAGTGTACCCAGGCAGGAAAGATCTGGGAGGAGGTAAAGAGGTGGGAGGGAATGGTTTATTTCCCTTTGTTGTGAAACTCAAGGAATCTGGGTCTTGGGGTCCCCTGGGAAGGTTTTGGGTGGACAAGAGGGTATCAGGCCCAAAAAATTCCTGATTGGTGGCAGCGCTACAGAATGTAAGCTGGTAATTAAGCTTAGAGGACTTTATGCTAGTACCCATATCCTGGATGCTAAGGTCTAGATTTGGGAATTATACTATGACATTCTGGCAGCGTGTGGGAAAGATAAGAATCCAAAAGCCAGTAAGATTATTAATTTGCTTCTCTGCTAGCTGGTTATAAGCAGAGGGAAGGGGGTTATTTTTTTAAACTGCAACCAGAGAATTTTTTTTTCCTTGCTTCGGTCTGGCTGTGCATAGATATGGCCTCAGGCAAGGGCCATGAAGTTTAACAGGGGTCTTTTGTTAGACAATAGAACTCCAGCTGTGAGTCAACTACACCAGCAGAACACACATGCAAATGAAGGTTTTCCTTTTGTTCTAGTTTTATTCGGGAAGGCTTGTTAGAAACACTCTGTTGCTTAGGAACAGTAATTCAGACAGTAAACCAGCAGAGGGCACCCCAACCCAAGAAAGCAGGAACCATGACTACCAAGGATGCCCTGAAACAGGAGCGAGCGAGACTGGAGGCAGAGGCACAAATCAAAGGTGCAGAGCACAAGCGAGATATGGAAAAAAAATACAAGAACTAGAAATAAAACAAAAAGAGATGGAGCTAAGAGAAAGAGAGGCGGCCCACAAAAGAGAACAGGAAGACAGAGAGGCAGCCTACAAAAGAGAGCAAGCAGCCAAAGATGCAGACCACCAAAGACAGCTGGAACTCCAGAGGGAGACCTACCAGCAGGCCCTGGAATTAGAAAAGGCTAAACAACAGAACCCAGCCAATCCTAACAACCCTTCACCAATAATTGTTCCGCAGCACAAGAAATTTCCCACCTACAAGGCAGGTGATGACACTGAGGCCTTCTTAGAAAATTTTGAAAGAGCCTGCCTTGGGTACAGCATCTCTGAAGACCAGTACATGGTAGAATTGAGGCCACTGCTCAGTGGACCCTTAGCAGAGGTGGCGGCTGAAATGCCTAAGGAGAAAATGAACGATTATAAACTTTTTCAAACCAAGGTCAGATACCGAATGGGGATAACACCTGAACATGCCCGTCTGCGGTTCAGAGCCCTAAAATGGAAACCAGATGTTTCATTCCCCCAACACGCCTACCACATTGCAAAGAATTATGAAGCCTGGGTATCAGGAACAAAGGTTAACAATCTGGACGAGCTGCACCTCCTGATACAAATGGAGCAGTTCTTAGATGGTGTTCCTGAGGAAATAGAAAGGTACATCCTAGATGGAAAACCCAAAACGGTAATCGAGGCGGGGGAGATTGGAGCCAAATGGATGGAAGTGGCAGAAAAGAAAAAAGCTATTGTCAAGGGGAACGAATACCCCAGGGGGCACACCGACAATAAATCCTATAACCGAGGGCAGCACAAGACCCCACTGACAACACAAGAAAAGCCACAGATGCCCTATTCTTCCACCTCACCAGTCTCCAGTAACCCACCTCAACCCAGTGACCAGTCAGCTGGAAGATGCTTTAAATGTAATGAACCGGGACATATAAAGGCCAACTGCCCAAAGAACCCCAACCGAGTGCAGTTCATTACACCATCCTCACACCAAAGATCCCCAGGCCCAGATGCCTCTCAAATACCCTTGGAGCAAAGGGAAACTTTGAGAGTGGGCAGAAAGAAGGTTACTGCGTGGACAGACATGGAGGCACAAGTGTCAGCTATCCACCAATCCTTCGTCGACCCCAAATTCATCAACCCAAAGGCCCAAGTGACAATTTACCCCTTCATGTCACAAGCTGTAGACTTGCCTACAGCTGAACTGCCTGTCCAGTACAAAGGCTGGTCAGGAATGTGGACTTTTGCAGTCTATGACAATTATTCCATCCCCATGCTACTGGGGGAAGATTTGGCCAACCAGGTGAAGCGGGCCAAGAGAGTGAGAATGGTTACACGTAGCCAAACCAGGCAAGCTTCCAGACCCATTCTTGTTCCTGAGCCGTCCACAGAGGCCTCGTCTGTGTTACAAGAGACCCAGACAGAGGTAGTGGACCCAGATCCCATGCCAACAATGGAAACAGCCACAGTGCTTCCAGTCCCAGACCAGGAACTGGAAAAGCAACCAGCACCAGAACCGGTGCCAGCACTGATGACAGTGCTTGCAAATCCATCTTCAACCCCAACACCAGAGGGCGCCAGCGAGCCTAAACCAGCAAAAGCAGCGGACCACCACACCCAAGAGGCTCAGCCAGAGCCTGAAATACCCCCTCGTGCACCAGCAAAGAGCGGTTCACCACCAACGGAAACAACCCCATCACCTACATTGCTTCCAGAGGGACCAAGCCCAAGTCCACAGTCTAAGGGAGAACTGGTGTCTCCAGCTTCAAGGAAACAGTTCCAGACTGAGCAGGAAGCAGATGACAGCCTTCAGAAAGCTTGGGCGGCGGCACGGAGCACCCCACCGCCTCTCAGCTCTTCTAATCGATCCCGGTTTGTTGTAGAACAAAGACTTTTATACAAGGAAACTCTTTCTGGTGGACACCAGGAAGACGCATCCGCAAAAACAGTTGGTGGTTCCAACTAAGTACAGGGAAAAGTTCTTAAGCTTAGCCCATGATCATCCCAGTGGCCATGCTGGGGTGAACAGAACCAAGGACCGGTTGGGGAAGTCCTTCCACTGGGAGGGGATGGGCAAGGACGTTGCCAAGTATGTTCAGTCTTGTGAGGTGTGCCAAAGAGTGGGAAAACTCCAAGACCAGGTCAAGGCTCCTCTCCAGCCACTCCCCATAATTGAGGTCCCATTTCAGCGAGTAGCTGTGGATATTCTGGGTCCTTTCCCAAAAAAAACACCCAGAGGAAAGCAGTACGTATTGACTTTCGTGGGCTTTGCTACCCGATGGCCGGAAGCAGTAGCTCTAGGCAACACCAGAGCTAAAGTTGTGTGCCTGGCCCTAACAGACATTTTTGCCAGGGTAGGTTGGCCCTCCGACATCCTTACAGATTCAGGATCTAATTTCCTGTCAGGGACCATGAAGGAACTGTGGAAAACTCATGGGGTGAACCACTTCGTTGCCACCCCGTACCACCATCAAACCAATGGCCTGGTGGAAAGGTTTAATGGAACTTTGGGGGCCATGATACGTAAATTCATCAGTGAACACTCCAATGACTGGGACCTAGTGTTGCAGCAGTTACTTTTTGCCTACAGGGCTGTACCACATCCCAGTTTAGGGTTTTTACCGTTTGAACTTGTGTATGGTCACGAGGTAAAGCAGCAATGGGAGGGTAAAGCAGCAATGGGAGGGGTTTACGCCTTCTCCAGGGACTAACATTCTGGACTTTGTAAGCAACCTACAAAACACCCTCCGACATTCTTTAGCCCTTGCTAAAGAAAACCTAAAGATTGCTCAGGAAGAGCAAAAGGCTTGATATAACAGACATACCAGAGAGCGTTCCTTCAAGGTAGGAGACCAGGTTATGGTCTTAAAGGCGCAACAGGCCCATAAGATGGAAGCATCGTGGGAAGGGCCATTCACGGTCCAAGAGCGCCTGGGAGCTGTTAACTACCTCATAGCCTTTCCCAATTCCTCCCTAAAGCCCAAAGTGTACCATGTTAATTCTCTCAAGCCCTTTTATTCCAGACACTTATAGGTTTGTCAGTTTACAGTCCAGGGAGGAGATGACGCTGAGTGGCCTGACGGTGTCTACTACGAAGGGAAAAAAGACGGTGGCGTGGAAGAGGTGAAACTCTCAACCACCCTGGAACGTCTGCAGCGGCAACAAATCAAGGAGCTGTGCACTAGCTTCGCACCATTGTTCTCAGCCACCCCAGGACGGACTGAATGGACATACCACTCCATTGACACAGGTAATGCTCACCCAATTAGAACCCCACCCTACTGAGTGTCTCCTCATGCCCAAGCTGCTATAGAACGGGAGATCCAGAACATGCTACAGATGGGTATAATCCACTCATCTACCAGTGCATGGGCATCTCCAGTGGTTCTGGTACCCAAACCAGATTGGGAAATACGCTTTTGCGTGGACTACCATAAGCTAAATGCGGTAACTCGTCCAGACAACTATCCAATGCCACGCACCGATGAACTATTGGAAAAGTTGAGACATGCCCAGTTCACCTCTACAATAGACTTAACCAAGGGGTACTGGCAAGTACCGCTAGATGAACCTGCCAAAGAGAGGTCAGCATTCATCACTCATGCAGGGGTGTATGAATTTAATGTGCTTCCTTTTGGGCTGCGAATTGCACCCACCACCTTCCAGAGGCTGGTAGATGGTCTACTAGCAGGACTGGGTGAATATGCAGTTGCCTACCTCAATGATGTGGCCATTTTTTCGGACTCCTGGCCCGAACACCTAGAACACCGGAAAAGGTCTTTGAGCGAATCAGGCAGGCCAGACTAACTGTTAAGGCCAAAAAGTGTCAAATAGGCCAAAACAAAGTGACTTACCTGGAACACCAGGTGGGTCGAGGAACCATAAACCCCCTACAGGCCAAGGAAGATGCTATCCAAAAGTGGCCTGTCCCAAAGTCCAAGAAACAGGTCCAATCCTTCTTAGGCTTGGCCGGGTATTACAGGCCATTTGTACCACACTACAGCCAAATCGCTGCCCCACTCACCGACCTAACCAAAAGGACCCAGCAGAATGCAGTCAAGTGGACTAATGAATGTCAGAAGGCTTTTACCCAGCTTAAGGCGACACTCATGTCTGACCCTGTGCTCAGGGCCCCGGACTTTGACAAGCCATTCCTAGTTACCACAGATGCATCTGAGCGTAGTATAGGAGCGGTTCTCATGCAGGAAGGATGGATCACAACTTCCATCCTGTCGTGTTTCTCAGCAAGAAACTGTCTAAGAGGAAAAGTCAGTGGTCAGTCAGTGAAAAGGAATGCTACGCCATTGTGTACGCCCTGGAAAAGCTGCTCCCATACGTTCGGGGACGGCGGTTCCAGCTACAAACTGACCATGCTGCGCTAAAGTGGCTTCATACTGCCAAGGGAAACAACAAAAAACTGCTTCGATGGAGTTTAGCTCTCCAAGATTTTAATTTTGAAATTCAACACATTTCAGGAGCTTCTAACAAAGTAGCTGATGCACTCTCTCATAAAAGTTTCCCAGAATCCACTGGTTAAAATTTGTCCTTAAAATGTAAAAAGTCTTGTAGTTTACATACTTAGTAGTATATGTAAAGGTACATGTGTTGTATTAATCTGTTTATTCTAAAGTTATAGGAAGAAATCACCGCCAGTGACGTTCCCCACTGTCTGCGATTTGGGGGGCGTGTCATAAACAGATAGCTAAGGGTTAATGTCTCTTTCACCTGTAAAGGGTTAACAAACAGTGACCTGCAAACACCTGACCAGAGCACCAATCAGGAGACAAGATACTTTCAAATCTCGTGGAGGGAAGCCTTTGTTTGTGGGTTTTGGGTTTGACTTTGTTCTCTCTGGATCCTGGATGGGGCTAGAGGTGCAAGCAGGTTTCTGCCAATCTCCCTGCTACAGTCTCTTATCTATTCAGAATTGTAAGTAAGAAAAGGCAGTCATAGTCTTTTAATTTGTTTTTTTCCATTTGCATATGTGTACTTGCTGGAAGTAGCTTAAATTGTGTTTCTGCTGGAGAAAGTTTCTTTCTATTGTTTATAAGTTGAAAAACCCTGTAACTGTTTACCATCTAAAGTGCAGAAATAAACCTTTTACTTTTTTTCTTTCTTTTTTATTAAAAGTTTTGCTTGTAAGACCTGTTGATTTTCTCTCCTAATTAAGGCTCAAATAAATTGAGTCTGTATATACCAGGGAATTGATGGGAAGCAAGGAGGGAAAGGTAAATTTCCTCTTTATGTTAGATTCAGGCAGCTTGAATCTGTATTGCCTCTGGGTGAGGGGGAGAGAGAAACTTGATCTCTCTGTGTTATGTTTCAAGGAATTGATTCACGGTATCTCCTAGTGTACCCAGGCAGGAAAGATCTGGGAGGAGGTAAAGAGGTGGGAGGGAATGGTTTATTTCCCTTTGTTGTGAGACTCAAGGAATCTGGGTCTTGGGTCACCTGGGAAGGTTTTGGGTGGACAAGAGAGTATCAGGCCCTAAAAATTCCTGATTGGTGACAGCACTACAGAATGTAAGCTGGTAATTAAGCTTAGAGGACTTTATGCTAGTACCCATATCCTGGACGCTAAGGTCCAGATTTGGGAATTATACTATGACAGAACCACAAAACAAAACAACAAAAAATGTATCTTTTTATTTAACCACTGAACAGGTACCAGTAAGTCTGCTTATGAGTTATTTCACTGCAATAATCATGGGAAATGGCCGTGACATCTATCTTAGTGCAGCAGCTCTGTCATGAACACGGTGGTAGAAAAATTTATTTAACCAGCCTCAGTGGTATAGATAAGTTATCGTCAGTCCAAGCTTTCCTGACACTGCACCTATGGTTCTCAGCATGACCTGGAAGGATCTGCCTTTAGGATAGAGAAGGTAGATCTGGCTCCAGGCCTAATCATTTCTTGGTCCCTCTGCTAAGCTTGAAAGAAGGGAAGGCAGATATTCCCCATTGCAGTGGTAGTGAATCTTTGGTTGGGATGGGTGGATTTCTTGTATTCCCCTGCAGTTTTTTCTTTTGCTATTTATTTTTAACATTGCCTTCCCCACCCTATGACAGGACACAGCTCCCTCCAGAACCCAAAGAGTAATGTGATGTACTCTCTCTTCCATATGGGACTATGCACACTGCCTGGGAAGTGAATTATACATCCAGACTTAAATCTCCTCTACGGTGATGCATTTTGCTGCCACTAAAGACTGCGTGCGCAGTAACTTTTATTAAAAAAAAATTCATAAATATATTTTACTACTTGGACTTAGTGGAAATGCACAACTGCCTCATTGACTCAATAGATTTAATTGCTCTCCAGGAGCTTTTATGGTCTATTGTCTCAATTATAAAATGAATTACATAGTTCCCAAGTACTTACTCACTTTGCTTTCAAGGAGAGTGAAAAGATCAAGTTAAAGCAAGAAATTCAACAAAAAGGATGTCATTTTATTGGAATTCTTGACCTTCTCCGTGAGGAAGGAAAGGTCATCAAGACCAGTCCAAGTTATTTGCTGATGACATATTTTATCCCTGCTGAAGCCATTAAAAGCTCTGAAGTACATCCACTCAGGAACTATATGCAAAAGACACACATTGAACTTAATGTATTTGTGGGAAAAGAAAAGTTCATATTAGATGGGGGAGAAATGGAATTAAGCACTGTTTCTTCCTGTGCTAACTGATGCCCACTGTTTGGCACAAGGAATGTAGATAGAAGCTAAGAATCAAGGTTGGATGGATGATTTCTGAAAGGCTGAATGGCATTGTGAGGAGTAAGCGCCTTCTCTACCTAAAACATGAAAGGTTCTGAAACAGCTGATGGCCAGGATATCATAGCACACCTCAAGAGGATTTAGCAAAGAGGTCCAGAGAGGCCTAGGCCAATTCCAGTGTTTGAGCCCCCTAGCCATAATAAAAATAATAAATGGCAACACATGAAAACAAAATAAGACACCAAAAAAGAGTGAGACATAATTTGAATATTTTTTTATTTCACAAATACTTTTTTAGCCTTTTTCGGTGCAAATGCACTAATTATTGAGGAAAAATCTAGCTTTTGTCCAATGTCACAGTTGATATTATGAATGGCGACCCCATTCAAACGCTCTTGTCCCATAGTTAAACAGTGATAGTTCTTTACCTGTATCAAGGTATTTCTCCCCCAGTTTGAACTTTAGTGTCCAAAACTGGGGACCTGCATGGACACTTCTAAGCTTAATTCCAGCTTAGATCTGATAGCGCCACCACCAGCCAAAATATAGTGTTTGGCACAATTTCTGTTCCCCCAAAACCTTCCCTGGGGAACCCAAGACCCAAACCTCTTGGGTCTTAAAACCAGGAGAAATAAACCATCCCTCTTCCTTTCCCCCTCCCAGACTTTCCCCTCCCTGGATACCCTGAGAGGCTCCACTGATCCAAACTTCTTGGATCTTAAAACAGAGAGGAATCAACCTTCTCCCTCTTTCTTTCTCCCCACCAATCCCTGGTGAGTTCAGACCCAATCCCCTTGGGTCTTAAACAAGGGGAAAAAAATCAGTCAGGTTCTTAAAAAAGAAAGCTTTTAATTAAAGAAAGAAAAAAGTAAAAATTATCTCTGTAAAATTAGGATGGAAAATGTTACAGGGTAGTCAGATTTATATAGCCTAGAGGGACTTCCTCCCCCATAGCCTGATATTCCAAGTTACAGCAAACAGAGGTAAAACTCCTTCCAGCAAAATACACATTTGCAAGTTAAGAAAACAAACATGAGACTAATCCGCATTTTCTAGCTAGTACTTACTATTTTGAACGTGAGATACTGTTTCAGAAAGATTGGAGAAACCTGGGTTGCACGTCTGGTCCCTCTTAGCCCCAAGAGCGAACAACGAACAAAACAAACAGCACAAACAAAGACTTCCCTCCACCAAGATTTGAAAGTATCGTGTCCCCCCATTGGTCCTCTGGTCAGGTGTCAGCCAGGTTCACTGAGCTTCTTAACTCTTTACAGGTAAAAGAGACATTAACCCTTAACCATCTGTTTATGACAACCTGCTTCAACACATTGAAGGTACGTTCACCTGCAGCCACTGATGCAGGCAAACTGACAAAAATACGCAATGCAATTGTGATATTAGGAAATACCCCAGAGAGTCCAAGTTTGAGTATTTCTCGAAGCAATTCCTTTGGCTTGCAATCCGATTTAAAGTTTGTGGAATATATTCATTGGAGGAAGATGACCTCGTCACTGAGATCTTTTGAGATTTCTTTGTTGTACTGTTGCTGTCAGCTGCAGAAAGTAGATCTTTGTTACTCAGTCTGTTGAACTGCCAAAGAAACCCCAAAAAGGTACAAATTGGTCACAGTGACTCAAAGCGACATGTAAGACCTGATTGAATAGCGTCAAAGATGACAAAGAAGACATCGACCCTATAATGCTGCTCGGCATCAGATTCAGTAGGTAAGTTGCGATTGGTGGAGAACTCAGATGAAATGCCAATGTTCTGTGCTACTAATTTTGACAAAGGATTGCATCCCATTGTTCACAAATCTGTTGAATGTCATCGAATGCTTGGTTCCTGTTTTCTTGTGTTGGGGTGCCCTCTGGTGTTTATTGTTTGAACTGCTGGTTCTCTGTTGTCTCCTGGGGTTTGCCTAGCAACAGTGCCTTTTTTTTCTTCCTCTAGCTAATCTTTTAAATGTAAAGTAAACCAGAAAAACCACTTTATTTGCATGTGTGTTGTGCTGGGTACTTGACTCTCAATCGGAGTGCTATAGTTTAACAAAAGACCCTTTGTCAACCTTAATAGTTCCTTGCTTAATATGCAAGCCAAACTACAATGAGAGAACAGAAAAAAAAATTCTCTCTGGCTCCTTTTAAACCCAAACTCTTTCTCTCTGCTTAAAAGCCCTAGCAGAGAAAAAGAAAATAATATTCCTACTGGCTTCTGGATTCTTATCTTTCCACACTGCTGCCACTCATGTCATAACTTTCCTACTCAGATCTGAACCTTAGAGTTCAGAACATGAGAAGCTAGCATGAAACCGCAAAACTTAATTACCAGCTTGGATCTGATATCACTGCCACCAGCCAGAAAATTCCAGTGTCTGGCTCACTCTGGTGTCCCCAAAACCTTCCCTGGGGGACTCCAAGACTCAGATGCCCTGAGTCTCACCACAAAAGGAAGTAACCCACTTCCCTTCCCCCTCTTTACCTCCTCCCAGATTTCCCCGCCTTGGGTACTCTAGAATATTCCCTGCTTCAAGTCCTTGAAACACAAGTACCGAGAGATCAAATCTCTCTCTCCTCTCACCCAGAGAGTATGCAAAGTCAGGCTTAGTAAATCCAACATAAAGAGATTTTCCCCCTCCCTTCGTTTCTTAGCATTAACCAGTGAAAAAACTCAAACAGGTCTTAAAAAGAAAGCTTTATATAAAAAGAAAGAAAAAGACATAAAAATGGTCTCTGTATCAAGGTGACAATATACAGGGTCAATTGCTTAAAAGAAAAAAATGAATAAACAGCCTTATCCAAAAAGAATACAATTTAAAACATTCCAGCAACTACACACATGTAAATACAACAAAACAATATAAACCTATTGTCTTACTATCCTTGTACTTACAACTTGGAAACAGAAGATTAGAAAGCCTGGAGATAGAGAGAGCACTCTCAGAGCCGAGAGGGCCACCGAACCAAGACAAAGAACACCCACCCAAACTTCCCTCCACCCAGTTTTGAAAGTATTTTGTCTCCTGATTGGTCCTCTGGTCAGGTGTTTCAGGTCACTGTTTGTTAACCCTTTTATGGTGAAAGAGACATTAACCCTTAGCTATCTGTTTATGACAATCCCTCTCAACATCAAATGTAGCATTGCGTGCTTCAAATACCAGATTAGTTTGGTGGATCATTATAAGTAGCTTCATCCACAAAGATAACATCAGAATGCATTCAGATTTGCACATGTGCTTCTGAATAGACTGAAGTTCAGTTCAAGCCTGTGAAGTGAGATTGAGAGATTCAAGGTCTTTTAAAGCCTTTCTCACTGAATTCAAATGCTGCACAACTGGTTGAACACCATCAATCCATGTAGACCATCTAGTTTTGGACATCCCATGCAGTGAAGCAGGAAGATATTACTTCAGAATTTCCCACCTTTGTGGACTGCTACTGAAGAGATTGTACGTTTATTGAACAGTTCCAGAGTAAGTTAATTGCCTCCTTGCATGATTCAGCACAGTCAACACCTACAAGGTTTAGTGTGTGGTTTCCACAGCCGAAGAAAATACAGTTTGAATTACGCTCAAGCAGAACTGCTTGTACATCTTTGTACTTTCCAGCCATGTTAGATCCATTGACTTGACTTGACCAATGCAGACTTGAAAATGTAACTTAAAACCTTCTAGAATTGCTAGTACTCAAGCAGCAATTTCTTTTTCAGTTTTTCTTGTGAAATTATCAAACAAAATAAGCCTTTCTTCAATTGAAAAATTTGAGATGTCTACAATCTTAACATATTGAATAATCATAGTAGTCTGTTCCATGTGAGAACAGTCTGGAGAGGCATCAACAATGATTGAAAAATACTTGGCGTTTTGAATCTCATTAATAATGGTTGTTTGCACAAATGACCCACATAGCTCAATAAACTCATTTTGTATGCGTGTGGAGACATAATGGACTTGCATGTGCTTTTGACTCTCTTGCAATTCTCGAACACGTTTAACATGCTCTGATAAAAATGGGTCATATTTGCTGAGGATCTCAACTATGCCTAGAAAGTTTCCATTTGCATAATCACTGATACGTTGATTGGAACCAAAGAGAGCCAATCCCTGCTCAGAAAGAAAAAGGATGACATTCGGGATGTGCTCAGGAAGTTTTTTCCAGTTATTAGTTTCTGTAGAGAGTTCAGTCAAGAGTAAATTCTCAACCGAACTTTCAGCTGATGCTGCCTTACTGGCTGATTTCTATACAACGTATTTTTTCTTTGTGCAACGTTGAAGTCTTATGTGATGGTATTCGGTGTTTCAACTTCCTCCAACCTCTGTTGATGCTCCATCCTGATTGATCAGAGAGAACTGATGCATTTGCAGCACTTTTGTTCAAAATGAAGCAGGGTGCACAGTACAAAGACTGTTTTTCCATACTCCAGCATAACTAGTCTCTTGTGCAGGTCTCACCATTTGGAAGAGTTTTTGTCAGCAGACAAGTAGGGAAGGCATGATTTTTAGCATCTCGTGGAATGTTACTTGGAATTTCAAAACAACTAATTGGAAGAAAAGATTGCATTTGGGCAGCATTGCTCTTGTCAATAATTCCAATGTCAGTCACAGTCAAACCTATAGTACTCATGAATTGCTCTTGCTGCATAAGATCTATATCTTCCTGCTGCTGTTGGCACATCTCCTTCTTGACTACTGTCCTTCATGTTCAGGTATTGGCATTGAAATATCACCTATTGCAGTTGCAGAGTTTTCATTATCTGTAGCATTGTTTGTTGGGTAGGGTGTGTTTTCCAGTAGTTTGAGAAATTAAGTTATTGGCCTTGAGCTCTTAGCTGCTGCTTCACTCAGTTGTTTTTGCCATCTCTTGCTTGCACCACTTCCAAATCTCCTCGTCAGAGTGATCTTTCTGGTCAATATGTGGCATATCCACACTTGAAATCTTCTGCTGTAAATAAGTAGCTTATCTACACTTGAAATCTTCTGCTGTAAACATGTACACAAATGCTGAATGGTACACAAATGCTGAAAAGACTTAAAGCAAAGGAATATTAATTGAGAACACAAAATGAAACAGTTAGACAGGTTATTATCCTTATCACTGAATCAAAACTCAAGCACACAAGGTATACTATAACAGGCTGAGCTGAAAACTAAGGGATGACATATATATATAGTAAACACAGACATGACTACAGACAGAGGGATAATGTCCAAAAATTTCAAATGTGTGTCCTAACAAAACTCCCTGTACAAGATTGTCCTCACAAATTTTCACCTTGAATCTAGGCCTATAGACTACAAAAGCCTTTGATGATGGCCAAGCTACCAAGCTAGGGCTCAACTAACCACCCAGTCACCTCTTTTAGCTACCATATGAAGATAATAATGAGGAATTTTCACACATAAATAATTCCTTAGTCAACTAGCCGTAAAACTATAAAGACACTAAAATGTAACAATTCTCTAACTTTCAGCACACACTTGATCCAGCACCAGCCACTAATAGTGGTTTGTTTATAGAATTAGCTGATCTGAGAGGACATGTTCTTCACGGTCTAATCTTGTGCTGTCAGAACCGATATATTTTATTAATATTTATGAACGTTTTAAACAATTTAATACGACAAAATCTATATTAGTTAACAAAAAAATGATGTCTTTTACCAAATCACATCTCTTATCTGCTTAAATTTGCAGCTCTAAGCTGAGAGAGTGTGTCACGTTTTGGTCCAATAGGGATGCACATAAAAACAAGTTATGAAACTTATCAAATGCCAAAAAATTAACAAGTGTCTAATTTTGAGACCCCCTTTAAGCTTGAGGCCCAGCCCAAATGGCCCTCCTGTCCTCCTCCTCTGACTGGCCCTGGAAGAAGCTAAAAGGTGGACAGAGAGCACCCAGAGACACAGACTTAGTATCACCTGAAACGATAAGAAGTACAAATAATAGATCATACCAAGATGCAGAGAATCTTGTGATGATAGTGAAGTAGCAATGCTGGGCTGGCATATTGCAAATAAGAAAGACTGAAAATGGCCAGAATAAAGACCAATGAATGGGAAGAACTGTGTGTAAAGACACTTTTCACATGTTGATTTCTGCAATGAGACTACTCAGGGAAGACAGCAGAAGTAGCAGATAATGCCTGCAGTTCAGCTGATAGACTGGAAAAAGGCCATATGGATTTGTGCTGTGCACAGACCTAGTGGGCATGCTCAGGCAATGAGAGAGACCAATGATGCGCATAGTATAAGAACCTAAATACATAAAGTGGACTAGAAATATCCTTAGTATTTCACACTTCGTAATGTTTCTTTCCTTACTGTGAGTGTTTACAGTTACAGGCAAGCACTCAAATATTACCTTATAACATGGGATATAGCGATTATAAGTGAGATTAATACATGCTGCAGCATACAAGCATTTCATAAAGTCTAAACACTAAATACATTCTTATAAGGCTAATACCTATTTTGAGAAAACCAGCAGGTTACCTGGTCTGGTCTCCAGTTGTCAGTTCTTATCTAATTCCTGCAGCCTGGGCAAGAGCTGGCATTTGGCCTGCCAGTGTCATGGTGGCAATGCATCATTTCTACTGCTTCTGGGCCTGATGTACCTGTGTTACATGGCCCATAACTGGCCCAGGAGCAGTTGCCTGGCTGCCTATAGGCTCTGTCCCACACAGACACAGTTCTATCAATTGATAAACTATCCTGGGGTGGCTTGCTATTATTCTCCATTTGACAAATGGTCATGAGCAAATTGTTTGCTTTTTTATTAGCCACAGTAAAACTTGCTGATTCCAGTTCTTTTCATAAAAATGCTTTCAGTGTTGGGAGGGTGTTTTAGTGCTTGTTGTTTATGGAAGAGCCTTTATTTCAATCTGTCTTGTAAAAGGTCTGTGGCATGCAGGATTGCTTGCTGTAGGGCCCGATAGTACACGTATAACCAAGGGTTCATTTGACTGATACTAACAGGTTTGCTTAGAAATCTGTCACAGTAGTAGTGGCAGCTCACCTTGATATACATTATTGCTCTCATAAAGTGCTTTTGTCTGCTGTTGTTGAATGGGATGATGCTGAGTGAAAGGTGTTCGGAAAACATAAATAATGGAAAGCAAATGTATTTATTTTTATCTTTCTATTCCTCCTGCTAAGAAATGACAAATCTTATATCATTCAGAAACTTGAGCAATTTGCTTAAAAATATAATATATCCATTAATGTTTCATGGAGGGATTCTACAGCATGTAGATGTCTGAGGGTAAATGTTTCATGAATGGTTGAAAACTCCTATTTCTAAATTCCGTAGCACACCAGGCATGGCATTCCAGATCAGAACATTGGGAAAACTAGTCTAATATTCTGCTTTTAGCAGTGGTTATTACTTGATGTTTCAGAGGGTGTGGTGAAAAGTCTGATAGAGTTTGTCAATTCTGCTTTACTAAGGCACCGGGAGGAAAAACATCTTCAGTATCCCTGCAGATGGACAATTTACAGTCTAAAGCCTAATTCCATAGGCGAAGATTCTGGCACTCCTGCTCACATGAAATGGTGCATTATTCTATGAGTAAACCCACTCAAATCAATGTAAGGGTGCCAAAAGCTGACCGGTAGCTTGTTTACCTACATATGTTAGTGAGTAATTCATTTACCCAGCCCTTTTAAAATCTAGACACAATATGTATTATTGTCTTCTTCTAGCAGTAAATATGGCAATCAGCAGGTTCACTACACAAAAAGGTGTATTTTTTATTGATACTATGTTCTTTTATCTATTGTTCCCATGTGCTAGTATTTGGGGACCGAGAGGGCCAGGTCACTTTTACAGTAACAGTGCAATAGAAAATGAGCACAGTTGCCACTGAAATGGAATAAATAGCAACAGGGTGAAATGGGAAATGTACAGCTGTCTACCCAGACGCCTTCAGGCCTTTGTCATGTGCTTTTAAGTTCCTGTGGATTGTTAAAGTCTGAAGAGCAAGTGAAAAATCAAAGATTCAGGACAGGCACATGGAAGATACTGGATTGTGAATGACAGGGATCAGCGAGGATTGACACAAACAATAGATTTTGGTCAAGTGGCTGCCAGGTTCTTTGTAATGTAAACAGTATTGCAACTCCAAGCATTCAAAAATCATGAGTTAAGCCCCAAAAAATCCAGAGTTTTTTAAAAAAATAAAATAAATTAGGGTATTTGCCTTCTGGTTTCCTAAGTCTTTAGGGTGTTCCCAGTTCGTGTTTTCAATCTTTTTTCCACAATCATGAGGACGAGGAACTTAATTTCTTTTTCAAGGAAAGCTGAGATTCCCATGCAAATGCCGCAAAGAGTCCTGTGGCACCTTATAGACTAACAAACGTATTGGAGCATGAGCTTTCGTGGGTGAATGTTAGTCTATAAGGTGCCACGGGACTCTTTGCTGCTTTTACAGATCCAGACTAACAAGGCTACCCCTCTGATACTTGACACCATGTGAACGGTTCATTCTACCAGATGAGTGTTTAAGAAAGCATCAAATATCGTGATAGAATTGTCAGAGTTGGACACACTACATAAAGAACGTATAGGCAGCCTGTCCTGGCAGAAGTAAAAGAGAAGAGGTGACAAATACTGTGCACTGTCATTTGCCTGTCCCTATTTTGTTACTCAGAACCTGCACATCCGCACTGTCCCTATTCATGGCAGACATAGTATGGCCAGGAAGCTTGGCCCATAGGAGATCCAGCACCTCTCCTGCCTACCAAAGCCTTTCTCTGTGGCAGGAAAAGCTCAAGCAGTGGAACACTAAGCTGGTGAAAACAGCAGTGCAGACATGGGAGGCACTGCTTGGGGATGCAGGTAGTTGGTGTAAGGTTAATACCCAAGGGGTTCAGGAGTGTAGGACACTCTGCTCTACCTGCCTAAGCCATACTTCTCCATCTACACTGCTATTTATACCCTTGCTACCAGAAGTGTAGCTGTACCCTGAGCCGATGCTTTTAAGGCACAGCCTACAGGGTGGGTGGAGCTGTAACACTCCAGCAGTAGCACTAGAAGGCTGAATATTTCCTGGATCTCCCTAGTGCAGTGGTTCCCAAACTGGGGTTCTTGAACCCCTAGGGGTTTGTGAAATGTTACAGGGGGTTCTTGGGAAAAAATTCCCTAATGGTGGACAGAGCTGTCCCTAGGAACCCTGGCACAGGGCCCCTGGACTTCCATGAGCTAAGCAGATCAAAGCAAGCATATCTATCACACTGAGGAGATTTAAAGTTCAATACTCCTTATAAGAAATGGAAAGAGAGTTGGATATTTTATGCTCTTTTTAAAATTAAATAGGCAGCTAGTATTGTTTTTAAAATTATGATGAAGAACAAGTTTAAGCTTTGTTGTAATGTGTGTTATTTGCCTGGATTGCTCAAGAGCTGAATGCTTATGTAGGAGGAACTCGGTGAGTTGGCTTCTTAAATACCTTCATGCTGTTTCACATCTGATACTCTTTGATGAAACATAGGAGCCTTGTCTTAAAACAGGCTTTTTCAAAGTGATAGAAGCTACAAAAGTGAGATCTTGGAAGAGTGTTGCTGTTTTCATAATGTAATAAAAATACTGTAATGATAAATAATTAATAATAAATAGAGTGTAACAAGCATGTCATAAAAACAAATTTTATATTTCCAAGATCACTGCTTTTATAATTTACACTCAGGTAAAGGAGAAAATCCCTGGAAATATTCATTTCTAGGAAGGGGTTCGTGAGACTTGACATTTTAATGAAAGGGGTTCACGAGTTGTTAAAGTTTGTGAACCACTACCCTAGTGCATGGAGCAGTGCACTGCTATACCCCTTCCTAGGGCTCAACTTTCTCCCCTTTGTGCTGCCTGAAGGAGTGGAAACAGGCTTGCCTTTTCCCCATCCCCTCTGGGGCACTTGCACCCTCAGGGGAGTAGAGAGGGAGAGGTCCCTGTGCTCCTCTAGTTCAGGGACTGCAAGTTTAGCTGGCCCTTACTTACATGGGGCATTCAGGTGGGGTGGGGGAGGGAAGACTCCTTGTGTGCCCTCTCGACCCTCTGTACCTGCATACAGGCCTGGAATAATTTATGCTGGCCAAGTCCCCATTGGGTCAGATCCTGAGGACCTTGCTCAGGGATGGAATCTGCAACCCCTATTCACATGGAGTGGGACCTTACTAGGCAAGCCCAATGAAGACAGTGGGACCAATTGCACAGTAAGATCCTACTCAGCATAAGAGTGGCAGGAGCAGGTCCTTAGTTTTTACCTCTTGATATACTAATTGAAGTCACTGTGGGTGTTTTGCCTGAATAAGGCTCAAGACAGAAATGAATAAGGGCCTCACAATTTGGCCTAATGGAAATACATTATTCTAAGGCCAGTTTTCTGTTTTCCATATTTCTCATTCCTATTTGTGAATACTTGCTGCTCACACAATGAATTCAAGTCTCTTCTTCTTGCTGCTATTGAAAATAGTACACTGCACGTCTATAGAACCTTCCACGCGAGGATCACAAAACTATTTTTCTTTTAAACCAAACATTAATGAATTTAGTCTCACCACCCCGCCTTCTGTGAGGCAGATCTGTAGTATTCTTATGCTCATTTTACAGGGAAGTGAGGTGTTGAAAAGCAAAGTGACTTGTTCAACAGCATACACAAAGTCCCTGACAGATGTGGGACATGAATCCTATATTGTGATTCCAGTGCAGTAATACCCAAACCTTGCTTCTCTTTCTATGCAGTGCTATAAGAGTACAAGCACTGCAGAACAGATAAACTGTACTAAACAAATGACAGAATCCCTTTCCCACAGAACGTGCAATCTTAAACTCACAGGTGAACTGCTGCACTCACGTGCCCTCTCTTGCAACTTTTATTCCCGTGAGTAAAGGGTATCCCCGGGGCCTTTTGCAGTCGGATATCATGGTGTCTGCCAGTTTAGTAAAAACATAGATTTCATTTGAATCATGTGAGTACAGATTACACAGGTGAGTAACAATAGCAGGCTCAAGCCTGTAATGGCATAATCAGGTCTGATACAATACAGCACGCAGTGGTATGTGGTCTTTATAGCTAGAATAACTTGAGGAAACAGGTTTTCAGAGGGTTTTTGGAAGAAGAGAAGGAGAGGATTTGACTACTGATTGCTTAATCCTCTCCAACCCGTTAGTAAGTTCCCCACTCCTATTTCTAGCCTTTTCAACAAAATACAGCACTGTCTCCACTGTGAACTGAGATGTGATACATTTTGCAGGTACTGTAGCTTATTCTTTGATTAGCCACTGGGCTGTGCTGTTACTCTATATTCTGAGCACTCATTTCTCATATACCAACTTCCAATACATTATTCAGCTGAATGAATGTTGCTAGTGGCAAACTTAAATTGTAGCATGTCAAAAGAATATGGTCAATAATTAATGTCACAACAGCAACTTTCCCCCTCACCGGTAACTGCACACCACACCATAATAACTCTAGCTCAGGAACCAATCCATGCAACAAACCTCGATGCCAACTCTGCCCACATATCTACACCAGCGACACCATCACAGGACCTAACCAGATCAGCCACACCATCACTGGTTCATTCACCTGCACATCCACCAATATAATATACGCCATCATATGCCAACAATGCCCCTCTGCTATGTACATCGGCCAAACTGGACAGTCTCTACGGAAAAGGATAAATGGACACAAATCAGACATTAGGAATGGCAATATACAAAAACCTGTAGGAGAGCACTTCAACCTCCCTGGCCACACTATAGCAGACCTTAAGGTGGCCATCCTGCAGCAAAAAAACTTCAGGACCAGACTTCAAAGAGAAACTGCTGAGCTTCAGTTCATCTGCAAATTTGACACCATCAGCTCAGGATTGAACAAAGACTGTGAATGGCTTGCCAATTACAGAACCAGTTTCTCCTCTCTTGGTTTTCACACCTCAACTGCTAGAACAGGGCCTCATCCTCCCTGATTGAACTGACCTCGTTATCTCTAGCTTGCTTGCTAGCACACATATATACAACTGCCCCTGGATATTTCCATTACATGCATCTGAGGAAGTGGGTATTCACCCACGAAAGCTCATGCTCCAAAACGTCTGTTAGTCTATAAGGTGCCACAGGACTCTTTGCTGCTTTTACAGATCCAGACTAACACGGCTACCCTCTGATACTTTCCCCCTCTTATTATGTACCTAAAGAAGCATACTGTAAACCACTTACTGCTGTATCAAAATTATTCACAGACTCATCACCAGCATTCACTAATTCAGATTACTTATAATGATTGCTGTGGCCCAGCTACCAGCTTGTCTGAAAACAGATGCTCATGTCTGTACAGGTAAATATAATAATCAAGCTGACTTTCTAAACAAAAATAAATCCTGTAGCATTGTATAACCTGAGTACAATTTGGTTCACTTTTTGCACAGCATTGTTCCTTGTAATCAAAAACTATCAAGGACTATCTGTGATTAGCCTTTTAGTGCATGGGCTTGGTTTTTTTAAAAGGTGTCATGCCAAACAAGTGTGCGGCATGCGCAGTGTACTCCACTAGCAATAATACTTGATACAGAAAATCAAGCACGTGGAGTTAACCCACTCCCTTGAGACAGCTTGCTTAGTGGTTTTTGAGGATCAAAGTTTCACTCCATATTGCCATTTTTTTTCTCTTTGGGATCCAACTGCGATATAAGAAGATTATAAAAATTCCATATCTATGCTCTGTGGGTTTTGACCTTTTTAGCCACTAGATGTGACACATTTTGTTCCAGTAGAAAATATGGTAACTGATGTGCATCAATAAGGGTGTATGTATTTGCTAATAAAGCACACACCCTTTAGAGATCTTGGCTCAGTTTGCTTTCAGTGACACTGCTGTAACTCTGTTGAATCTGGCCCACTGTATGGCTACACTAAAGCAGAAAGTAGACCTCATTTGATTAAAATATAACTTAGAGGGACATGATGGCTCAGGTATTATTGCTATTATTTGTATTGTGGTAGAACTTCTAAGGCCTAATCATGGACCAGGACCAAACTATACTAGGTGCTATACAAACACAAAACATAAAGATGGTCCTTGCCCCAACTAGCTTACAACTGAAGAAATGTACTTAGGTAATTAGCAGTGTGATAGGATGCCAGCCACTAGGCCCCAATTCAGAAAGTTCCATGTTAAACAGGTGCTTGAGTGCTGTCTAGAATAGAGATAGGTTTAAGTATATGCTTAAGTGCTTTCCTAAATTGGGAACCAGTGAGATTCTGGCTCAGAATAATAGTGATCAAAAACTGTCCTCATCTGAACACTCTTTGGAGGTCTGCATGAAATGTGCCGATGGTCACAGTTTGGCTCCTCGTAGACAGGTTCACATCGCAACTGGCACTGTTTGGCAGTCTCTGCAGAGGTCAAAGATTACATGCCCATGGAAAATAAATTACCCTAGAGGTGGTCCTACCCGGTCAGAATTGGAGAACATTAAAGAGACGGTATGGAGGAAGACTGTTCTTCCACTGCCTGCACTGAACTGGTTATGCAGCTACTGTAGGCTCCAGGAACATCAATCTGTCACCTTTCAGGAGCACTACATCCACTTTAAAATCTTCTGAATTGCATTAATTTTAATGTACGGCTTGAGCTATAATTAGCCAATGAGACTTTCCAGTGCTTGTTATATCAAAGATTATTAGTTTTTAGTAGGATATTTTTAGATTTGGTCGCTGAGATACATATATGTTCTCAGCTTTTTACTCCTCTCTTGGGACATGGAATTATTTCCCTTTTTCAAGGGACACCGTGAAGATAGAAATCAGATTTCCTAACTGTGTTATTAATAACACCACCATAGATAATTAACACAATCTTAAAAATCTAATTTACTTTTTGCCATTAAGGATATTTGTTCACTGTTGCTTTTCACTGAACTTGGAAAATGAAGACGCTAGCCAGAGTTTTATTTATCGTTAGTTTCACTTTCTGGCTCTTATACCCCAGGACAAGGCTATAGTATTTGTTTAACCTTTTGTTTAACTTCTTTTTTCTGACTTTGGATTGTTGGTTTGTTTCACCCGAATCTCCAAAAAGGGAGAAATAACCAGAAGGCCTAGACTGGATGGGAGGGAGGAAGGAGGGACTGTGAGCCTGCCCCTGCTAGATTGGCATTGAATACTCCTGCTAGGACTGGACTTGTGCGAGTGCACTTTCCAAGTAACAGCCAAAGGGGGTGCTCTGATGGGGCAGACCCTTGACAGTCATGTTGTGCTTTTTAGGTGGATGAAGACCTAGTAAAGGATACAAGTTGTAGTTCTCGGTAGGATTAGAGGAGATTCTAGTTCAGCTCAAGTTGGAGACCTATCCAGCTGTAAGGTACCCTCAAACTTTCTTTGGAAAAGGCTTTAGTGTCCTTTGTTAAATAGTATTGGACTTTGGCAAAGTCAGCATCCATAACAAGACATTCAGAGGTGAGGGACTGTAGCATTGACAAAGAATATTGATTTCCAAATGGTCACCGTCTTAAAACACTGAGGATGACTTCTGCATGGAGGTACTTGTAGTAAATCAACTTGTTTTTGGATCCTCAGCCCCTCTACTTTACCTCTAGCAAGAGGAGTCACCTTCTTGGCTTCTGGTCCCCTCTTACTCATAGACTCATAGACTCATAGACTCATAGGTCAGAAGGGACCAATCTGATCATCTAGTCTGACCTCCTGCACAAGGCAGGACACAGAACCCCACCCATCCAATTTTATAACAACCCCTATCCCAGGACCGAGTTATTGAAATCCTCAAAAATGGTTTGAAGACCTCAAGCTGCAGAGACACCACCAGCAAGCGACCCGTGCCCCACGCTGCAGGGGAAGGCGAAAAACCTCCAGGGCACCTGCCAATCCGCCCTGGAGGAAAATTCCTTCCCGACCCCAAATATGGCGATCAGCTAAACCCTGAGCATGTGGGCAAGAGTCACCAGCTAGCACCCAAGAAGGAATTCTCCGCAGCAACTCAGTACCCATCGCATGCAACATCTCCCCGCAGACCATTGAGCAGACCTGTCTGGTGGTAATTCAAGATCAATTGCCCAAATTAACGATCCTATCATAACATCCCCTCCATATACTTATCAAGCTTTGTCTTAAAGCCAGGAAAGTCTTTTGCCCCTACTACTTCCCTCGGAAGGCTATTCCAGAACTTCACTCCCCTAATGGTCAGAAACCTTCGTCTAATTTCAAGTCTAAACTTCCTAATATCCAGTTTATACCCATTCGTCCTCGTGGCTACATTAGTACTAAACTTAAATAATTCCTCTCCCTCCCTAACGTTAACCCCCTTGATATATTTATATAGGGCGAGCATATCCCCCCTCAGCCTTCTTTTGGCCAGGCTAAACAAGCCAAGCTCTTTGAGTCTCCTTTCATAAGGCAGTTTTTCCATTCCTCGGATCATTCTCGTAGCCCATCTCTGAACCTGTTCCAGTTTGAATTCATCCTTCTTGAACATGGGACACCAGAACTGCACACAGTATTCCAGATGGGGTCTCACCAACGCCGTATACAACGGTACTAACACATCCTTATCCTTGCAGGAAATACCCCGCCTGATGCATCCCAAAATCGCATTTGCTTTTTTAACAGCCGTATCACATTGGCGACTCATAGTCATCCTGCTATCAACCAGTACCCCAAGGTCCTTCTCTTCCTCCGTCGCTTCCAACTGATGCACCCCCAACGTATATCCAAAATTCTTATTATTAATTCCTAAATGCATGACCTTGCACTTTTCACTATTGTATTTCATCCCATTTCTATTACTCCAGTTTACAAGGTGGTTCAGATCTTCCTGAATAGTATCCCTGTCCTTCTCCGTGTTAGCAATACCCCCCAGCTTCGTGTCATCCGCAAACTTTATTAGCACATTCCCGCTCTTTGTGCCAAGGTCAGTAATAAAAAGGTTAAATAAGATCGGTCCCAAAACCGATCCTTGAGGGACTCCACTGGTGACCTCCTTCCAGTCCGACAGTTCACCTTTCAATACGACCCTCTGGAGTCTCCCCTTTAACCAGTTCCTTATCCACCTTACAACTTTCATATTCACTCCCAGCTTTTCCAATTTAACTAACAGCTCCGTGTGCGGAACCGTGTCGAACGCCTTACTGAAATCTAGGTAAATTATATCTACCGCATTTCCTTTATCTAAGTAATCCGTCACCTTCTCAAAGAAGGAGATCAGATTGGTTTGGCACGATCTACCTTTAGTAAATCCGTGTTGCAATTCGTCACAATTCCCATTGACCTCTATGTCCTTAACTACTTTCTCCCTTAAAATTTTTTCCAAGACCTTACATACTACAGACGTCAAGCTAACAGGCCTATAATTACCCGGATCACTCTTATTCCCTTTCTTAAAAATAGGAACTACATTAGCAATCCTCCAGTCATACGGCACAACCCCCGAGTTTATCGATTGCTTAAAAATTCTCGCTAACGGGCTCGCAATTTCACACGCCAGTTCCTTTAATATCCTCGGGTGGAGATTGTCCGGGCCCTCCGACTTCGTCCCATTGAGCTGTTCAAGTACGGCCTCTACCTCAGTTGCAGTAATATCCACTTCCATATCCACATTCCCGTTTATCATCCCTCCATCATCGCAAGGTTCCTCACTAGTCTTATTAAAAACCGAGGCAAAGTACTTGTTTAGATGTTGGGCCATGCCTAGGTTATCCTTAACCTCCATTCCATCCTCAGTGTATAGCGGCCCCACTTCTTCTTTCTTTGTTTTCTTCTTATTTATGTGGCTGTAGAACCTTTTACTATTGGTTTTGATTCCCTTTGCAAGTTCCAGTTCAATGCGGCTTTTAGCCTTCCTCACTTTATCCCTACATGTTCTGACCTCAGCAAGGTAGCTTTCTTTACTGATCCTGCCTTCCTTCCACTCCCTGTAAGCTTTCTGCTTTTGTCTAATCCCCTCTCTGAGTTGCTTGCTCATCCAGTTTGGCCTACAACTCCTGCCCATGGTTCTTTTCCCCTTTCTCGGGATGCAGGCTTCCGACAGTCTCCACAGCTGTGACTTAAAGAAGTTCCAGGCCTCCTCCACATTTAAATCCACTAATTCCTCCATCCAGTCCACTTCCCTAACTAATTTCCTTAAAATTAGCCCTGGAGAAGTCAAAAACCCTAATCGCAGATCTACATTTGTTTATCCTTCCATCTAGTTTGAACTGAATCAGCTCATGATCACTCGAACCAAGGTTGTCCCCTACCACCATTTCTTCTACGAGGTCCTCACTGCTCACCAACACCAAGTCTAAAATGGCATCCCCTCTTGTAGGTGCTTCAACTACTTGATGAAGAAATCCATCCGCTATCACATCCAGAAAAATCTGACCCCTATTATTCGTGCAAGTACTCGTCCTCCAGTCTATATCCGGGAAGTTGAAGTCCCCCATAATCACACATTTCCCCTTTGTGTTTACTTCATTAAAGACATTAAAGAGGTCTCTATCCATATCCCAATCCGATCCCGGCGGTCTGTAGCACACCCCAAGCACTATCTCAGGGGAAGCTCTAGTTGCTTTTTTACCCAGCGTGATTTTTGCCCAGACGGACTCTGTCTTATCCATTCCATCGCATCTTATTTCGCTACATTTAATTTCGTCATTGATGTACAAGGCTACTCCCCCACCTTTGCCTTTCTTCCTGTCTTTTCTGAACAGCACATAGCCTTCAATACCCGTGCTCCAGTCATGAGTACTATTCCACCAGGTTTCGGTAATCCCTATAATATCCGGCTTCACTTCCTGCACGAGTAACTCCAGTTCCTCCATCTTGTTACCTAGGCTCCTCGCATTAGTGTACAAACCTTTTAATTTTCGGCGTTTGGCGTCAGTGACATTCTTTCCCCCGTCGTGCACAAACTTTCTACCACCAGCATCACCCGTTACTCTGGTTTCTACTCCACTATTCCTCCTTGGATCAAATCTTGGGGCCGCAAGGGTATCCCCGCTCACTTTGTTTACTTCCCTCTCCAGGTTATGTTCTGGCGTGGAGATCTCCCGAACATTTCCCAACCATCTCCCCCAACTTTCTAGTTTAAAGCCCTCTTGATGAGGTCGGCGAGCCTCCATCCTAGAATTCTATTTCCCTCCTTGCTGAGATGAAGTCCATCGTGAGCAAACAGTCGTCTATCCGTAAATGCGTCCCAGTGACCGTACATCCCAAAGCCCTCCTTATAACACCACTCCCTGAGCCATCTGTTGATCGCCATAATCTTGTCACTCCTTCGTTGCCCCGCTCTAGGAACCAGCAGAATCCCACTGAAGATCACCTGAGCCTCGATGTCTTTAAGCCTCTTCCCCAGTCTGACATAGTCCTCCTTGATACAGTCCAGTGAGTAACTAGCCGTGTCGTTTGTTCCCACATGAAGGATAATCAATGGATTTTTTCCCGCTCCCTCTAAGATCGTATTCAGGCTCAAGTCCACATCCTGTATCTTAGCCCCTGGCAGACAGCACACTCTTCTGTTCTCCCGATCAGGTCTAGTTACAGGCCTGTCTACTCTTCTCAGTAGAGAGTCTCCAATCACGTAGACTTGCCTTTTCCTCTTCACCCTTTCCTGAACAAAATAAGATGATTTTAACCCATCTGGCTTCCCTGCATGTGATGACTGCTCTCCTGAAGGATGATATTAGGTGTTGCTCACATCCTGTCAGCCACTCTCTCTTTGTCACTGCATCGAGCCATTCTGGGCAAAATGCCATTCTAGAATCCAAATAGGGCCTTGCCTCTCAAAGCCAGAACCCTCCTGTTCACCCTGGTAGGGAGCCTCTCAGCAACCTCCCTAATAGGTAGGCAAACAGCCAGTCTCCAGGTGGCATGTTAAATTTGTAAGATTAAGCATTCCCGGGCAACAATGTAGTAGAGGGTGGTGAAGCATTTCTCCATCTTTGATGCTGGTGTTTTACTGGTATCCTTGGAGATGTTACAGGGAAGAGAAAGAAAAGAAAACTGTCTCTGAGTGTTTTATCATACAGCATAGTCAGATATGTGCCCCTGAACTTACAACTTTGAGTCCTGGTAATCTCTCTCCAGCATCTTTGTCCATCAACTACAAACCTCCTTAACTTTTCATCTCTTCACCTCAGCACCTAGTTATAAAATTATCATTTTAAGACGAAAACAAACCAGAATAAATCCCATAAGGGCAGATGTATCAGTGCATTGGAGTCAAAGGAGCTGCACCAGCAAGTGATTGAGGGAGGACAGAGAAAGGGTGTAGAGGCTGGATGGCTAAGCAAGGATTTTGCTATCAGAGATTTTCCATTTTAAAGTGCGGTTATCAGGAAAGTGTAAAACTGACATCCTGGTAGGCCTCATTTATTCCTCCTCCACAATTTTTCTTCCAAATTCACTCAATCTTCAAGTCAATACAGGGGTGTTTTTTTTTTTTTTTTTTTACTAGCTGCCAGCACTGTAAGCTCAACTTGTTACTTGAAAATCAAGCTATGTTCTTTCTGCTTATTAAAACATCACCAACTGGAAAGCTTGTGAAATGAGAAGTTAACTGGCAATACTGTGGAAGATGCATGAAGCAGCGTATGACACAGCTGGCACATCTACAGGAAAGAGAAAAAAAATTGTCATTAAACTCAGCACATAGGAGTCAGGAAGCACAGTGAGAGTGGGTATTTACAGCACCTAGGTGCCATTTTAATTCAGCTTTCTGACAACCACATTTCAAAGTAAAGGATCTAAATGAGGGTCCAAAAATTCAGATCCCTTTGACAACAGATTTCCAAGGGACTTTTTACAAGGGAATCAAGTGAAGAAACACCAATAAGGGTTTATTTACTATTTGCTCACTTTTTTCCTTCTTAAACTGCAACACTTTCTGCCATTCTAATTAGCCTAACTTAACCTAAGATGTGCTTATTTGTCTCCTATTTCTTTGTTTGTGGAGGATGTTTAAATGTCAGCTTTACAGCGAGATAAGCAGATCCATGGGTGAAAAGAATAATTGTTAAGTAGTGATGGGTGAGATCAAACATCCAAAAAGTTCAGAATTTGTGTTGGATTCAGATAAGCATCCAGAAATTCACGTGTGTATTCAAACTACCTGAACATCTTTAATCTGAAAATGTGGGCAGGATATCACATGGGAACAATCTCTCTGTCTCCTGCCTTCTAGCTCCAGCTAGAGGGCCTGATTCTTCGGTCTTATATCTTGCATAGTCACTGAACACCTACCAAAATGCTATGAAATCAGGTGGTAGCATTTTCCACCCACTTTGCCCAATAAATGACTTGCAAGGTGAAAAGTGGTAGAGAATCTGCTGTGTGAGTTCAGAATCTCTCACTTTATTCCATCACCTTTTGGTTCTGATCAGAGGCAGCTCTGTAAATGTCTAGCTGACAGCAGCCTACCCTAAGGGTCAATGTGGCAATCACCGTCAGCACCTGAGATGTTTTCAAAATGTCTCTTGGCTTTACGAAAAATAATAAAAAGTAGCGACCTCAGATTATCTTCATTTTTCAAAATTGAAGGCTGCATAGCTCCTATAACCGCCTCACGGAAGAAATCAATTCAATATTTGTAAATTGTTTGGACCATTGACATGTTGTTGACCACTGTTGAAAGGGTCAGAGTTCATATCTGGACAGTTCTGCCCCTCCCTGTGCTCAGCACCCTGTCATGAATGAGTGTCCCAGATGTCAAGATTCTAGTCCTGTGGAAACATGGAAGTTAATTGTGTCAGTCCCTCGCCTTTTACAAGCAGGGGTGAAAGTAACTTAAAGGACTTACTGGTACGCCGGAGTCCTGAGCGGGGGTGTAGCTTCAACCGGAAGACATGGGGCCTTTCAAGATTTAAAGGCCCTGGGGCTCCGGCTGTGGCTGGGGGACCCAGCGCCTTTAAATCACCCCTGGAGCTACCACCTGCAGAGGTGGCTGGGAGCCCCTGGGCTCAGGGGCAAATTAGAGGGCCTGGGGCTCTGGCTGCTGCGGTGCTCCAGGCCCTTTAAATCACCACAGGAGCCCAGCTGCCTGAGCTCTGGTGGGGATTTAAAGGGCCCAGGGCTCCCCGCAGCAGCTGGCGCTCCGGGCCCTTTAAATCTCTGCCCAAGCCCAGCTGCTGGAGCTCTGGCAGGGATTTAAAGGGCCCAGGGCTCCCCACAGTGGCAGAAGCACCAGGCCGTTTAAATCCCTGCCCAAGCCTGGCTGCCAGAGCTCTGGCGGAGCTTTAAAGGGCCCGGGGCTCCCCGCAGTAACTGGAGGCATGGGCCCTTTAACTCACTGCCGCAGAAGCCGGTCTAGTCCGGAACGGCATACTGGCTCTTGCCGGTACACTGTACCGGACCGGCTTACTTTCACCTCTGGTTACAAGCGACTGTATTAGATTAGATACTGCGGAGTAATTAGGAAAGTGTCAAGGGTTTAGTCATCTCTACTCATTTCTCTCTGTCAGCTCCCTTTTTATTATCAAACTGGTTCTTCTATGCTACTGCTGGTCCATTTCTCCTGGCTGTTGGTCTTGGTCAGGCACCTGTGGCTACAGTTGTAAATTATCTTCAGGAAACAGGTAAAATCAAATTAAGATGAGAGAGATAGTTAGTATTTTTCCCTCCTAAAGGCCAGCATCTACTATGACACCCACAAGAAGTGAGTCAGCCACTACAATCTAAGTTTATTCGACATCTATCTTCTATATTCGGAATAATAAAAAGAAAGATTCAACCCTGCTGTGCACATGACTTCAAGGGAGTGTGAATCAGGCCCTACTGAATAACCACGTAATCTTGTTACCATGACTACTCTTTCCTCCTCCACCCCTACCCACTGCATTGTTGCTCCTTTGTTACATGCGTGAAACTAGAATGTGAGCTCTTCAGGGCACCGGATCATGTGCTAATCATCTGTATTGTGAGCTGCCTAGAATGCTGCAAAATTATAATTAATAAGTTAGAGAACAAACCTCTGCCCCAGAGAAGTGGCCCTTTCCCATCTAGGTCAAGGCTTTTTGGTGGGACAGTAGGGAGGAAGTTTGCAGTGCTGCTTTCCATGTTGTATATGTTCTGGGTATAAAATAAGGATTTCAGTCTGCAGGACAGTCATTTGGGCTCTTTTCCATCTGAGATTTTCTGCTCAGCAGCCGCTTCTGGTTCTCTCATTTTGACCCTATGACCTGCCCCCCAATTCCTGTTTGTTCATTGTTTGTCCTCTGTATGCAGTTGCTCTCTGGGATATGTGGCTGGCTTCTTTATATCTGGGGTTCTTCATTTGGTGTCCCCCACTGGCCCTCTCCTTTTGCACCTTTGACTCTTATTATGACCCCATCTTTTTGGCCTCACTTGACTCCAATTGCCTTTTTGGGTCCCTCTTCTCTGACTTGAGGGGTGACCTTTGCTGTCTCCTGGCAAAGCCTCTGTAAGGGGCCCCATCAGTTTTCCCCACCTGAGGCGCAAGGTCAAATAGGCTGGCTCTTTTACCCAGCAATGGAGTGCAGAGGAAAACTACAAAATAGCACTAGAGTGTGTAACCCTCCCTGGTCAAATTTATTACTGGCATTAATCTCACAGCTCCCTTGAGTTCAGGGGAGTGAAATCTTTCTAGTTGAGTGCTGAATTTGGGCCATGTTTGCTTAATGAAATTTCTGAATAAAATAATTTAGCATCTAGTTTATAATGAGAAAAAAAAGGGGTGAAAAGGAAATTGAAAAATCTGCATTATGCCTGAATGACCTGATTTCTGGATCACAGAACCCAAGTGGCGGTAGATAGACAATTCTGAGGGCAGCAGGACGGTGCCCTTCTCCTTCATTGACACATGGGCCATGTCCTTGTATGGATTTGGTACAGAACAATCTTCTACAAATATGTTTCCCCATTGCACTGGAAAAGTGGCATCACCTCAGAAACAGGCAGCTGCTGCCATTGCCATTCAAAGTCACTTCACTTGCGTAGCTGCTTATGTTGCTGCTGCTGCTCCTGTCACTCAATGAATTAATCCATGTTTGGACTTTTAAATCCACAGGTGGGAAACTGATCTTCCTTTCCCTGAATGACTCATGTGCTAATGGAAAAAGCAACTAACTGTTACCAACTGCTGTCTATTTTTAGAGTGCCCATCTTTGTGGCTTATGGGCACACAAATGGGGTGCTGTGCTTTATAGGGTCCCATACTGCCCTTTAAAGGGCCCAGCCCTTTATCGCTGACTCAGTCTTAGCAGTACAGATACATATACTGACCATAAGATGGAAACAAGTATATGGAAGTGTCTATGTTCATGGCAGAACCACAATGCCAGTCCTGATGGACTGTCACTGCACTGCCATGTACATGCAGGCCATGAGTCATGAGACTAGTGCCAGACGCTCATATCAGAGTCTCCTCCCCCTACAGCCACCTGCATGTTATCATGGTCATGAGTCTAGTACAAGCAGTGGTATCACAGTGACTTCATGCCTCGCTAGCTTCGTACCTCACTAGCCACCCTTGTGGTATCAGGGACTAGCAGAGTATTGCTTCTGTTAAGTGTCTCTCCCAGGGGTTCTCAAACAGGGGATTGTGAGGTTATTACGTAGGGGGGTCATGAGCTGTCAGCCTCCACCCCAAACTCCACTTCACCGCCATCATTTATAATTGTGTGAAATATAAAAAAGTGTTTTTAATTTATGGGGGGGGGTCACAATCAGAGGCTTGCTGCATGAAAGGGGTCATCAGCATAAAAGTTTGAGAACCACTGGTCTATTCACTCTTTGTAGGTGTTATTTTGGTAATTTTCATAATATGTGTTCAGTTTAATGCTTTGTTTTGTTTCATAAAATTAAAGGAGGACTAGTCTCCTTTCCTGCCTTCACATGCCAGAGTCCCAGGAGGAACGTGCAGTAAGACATACTGCTTAGCCACATGGTTTCACACTGAGTTTAGACCCAGATTTGGTTACCATGTGTGCTATTGCCTGCCAGATAAGACCAGTGACAGAGAGACATGAACCAGAGCTGGAGCTGATTTAAGTCAATATTGCTTCATTTAAGTTGAAGATCTGACCGATTGCCTAGTGATTTGATAATTAGAAAGTTTCCTTGATGGCTTTGTCCTCTCTGCCTCAGTTACCCCATCTGTAAAGGGGAGGTGATACAAGCTATCTATCTCATATGGAGACTGTGAGGATTACTTTGCTAGGTACACTTGTGCACAACTCCTACTGAAGCTGTAGGCCTGCATCTGAGGGCCACATGTGGCTACTCATTTATAATACACCAGTGACTGAAGGATCTCTTGAAAACGGCCCTGTAATTAAGGAGTTTTGGCAAGAGATGGATTTTTATTTCCTGATTCCAGCTGCATGATATGAGTCTGGATCATAAAAGGTTAATAACCCTGTCACATGACAAAGCTCAGTCTCCACTGATCCCCAGTGACTGCTGTTACAGATCCCAATTCAATTTATCTGGTGGAGAAGGAAGAATTCTGGAGCCTCCTTCCAGTGGCAGGGAAATGAGGGGCCAAATCATCAGCTGATGTAAATCAGAGACGCTTCAGCAAAGTTAAAGGCACTGTGCTGATCTACACCAGTTGAGCAACAGATCTGAGAACTCCAACAGGAAACTTTTCCATTTTATATGAACTTCTAAGGTAAACTAATTATGTGAATGAATATTTTTGGCAGCTGCAATATCAACTCTTTGAATGCATTCAGCCAATGAACTATTAAGTACAGTATATCTTTAGCAGAGTAGGAGACAACTTCTCTTCTGTGACAGCTAATCATTGTTGCCTTTGCTTTACTCATTCAGTCCCTTTACATGGAGTTACACCCACTCATAATCAGCCCATTCATACTCAGCCATGCATAGAATCACCTCCAAATATACACATTTCTGCTAATTACCAGTTATGCTCTCACTTATACTCCCATTGGAGGTATGATTCAATACTAAAATGAGTGTTAGCAGAACAGGAAACATCTCTTAGGCCTTGGCAACACTGGCGCTTTGCAGCGCTGCAACTTTCTCGCTCAGGGGTGTGAAAAAACACCCCCCTGAGCACAGCAAGTTACAGCGCTGTAAAGCGCCAGTGTAAACAGTGCCCCAGTGCTGCAAGCTAATCCCCACGGGGAGGTGGAGTACTGGCAGCGCTGGGAGAGCTCTCTCCCAGCGCTGGCGCCGCGACCACACTCACACGTCAAAGCAATGCCGCGGGAGCGCTCTCGTGGCAGTGCTTTGGAGTTTCGAATGTAGCCAAGCCCTCAGTCCCTTTTATTTAACGCAGCAGCTCCTTCCTCTAATCTATGTACAGGCACAGTCATTCATCCGCTCCAGAGAGTAAACAGCTCCTAGCATCACCTCTCATCATAACATTTTCAATTTGCAGCACTTTTACATAAGGTCAATTGATGGATTTTAAAAGATAATAAAATAGAGTTTAGGTGCTTTCCCAAACCTCACCTTAAATAAAATAATAAATAATAGTACTTTGCATATTTAGGGGTGAAATTCACCATAGTGTAAAGAGCCTGCAGAAACCTCTGGGCACCACCCAACCCAGCAGTCTACATGCTCACCCCTGTGGACAAGAGTCCCCTACCTCTCATTCCTTGGATGCCCCCTTTCCCAAGCCATTTGGGAATGCTGAACACTGCCTGTGAAATCCACCTTCTGCCATCAATGCACCTCTGTTCTCATCAGAGCTACCTGTTCTGCCTGGAGCACAAGACCAGGCCCAACCAAGGGGCCCTATGGGGATCAGAGGAGTGGCCCAGACATGGAAGCTCTCTTCCAATCATCATCTTGTTATCTGCTCTGGCCACATTCTTCAGGCAGTGCGAGATGTGAATGAGAGAGGAGAATATGCTGTTAGTGAGCGGCCCTAACACACTGGGACAGGACGGAATGAGAACACCACGGTCATGGCCATGTTTCTCTCAGGTTAAAGGCTGCAGCTTGGTGTCGAGGTTGGATTGCCAGAAATGGATTGCTTTCAGTTTCCTCTTTCAACCAATGTGTCACCCAAAGCCCTTCAGTGACAGCCATGATAATACCAACAAAAACTTGGCTTGTTTTTGCATTGTTGTCAATAGATCAATGGAGTTACTCCGGTGCACCTTTTCTAATGTAGAGCAGTCCTTAGTAATACTTAAGGCTTGTACTAAATATGCTTTCAAAAAGTGGACAGGAAATACTATTTGACCAAGGGAATGAAATAATGCAATTGTTATTAAAGAGAATGGTAGTATGTGATACCATTTCTTTCTCTGATTAGCCTAGGCATTTTCTACCCTGGGGATTTCAGCCATAGGCATTACTGCACCAGTGAAAAACCCTTAGCGTATACAGGACAGGCTGCCATAACTGCAATTTACATCGGTGCAGGTTTCCTCTGCTTGAAACAGGATTAAAATTAACTGGTGCAAATCAGGGTTTATAGTGGCTTTGCCTACACTAGGGTTTGCGCTGGTCCGGTGACAATGATGGCTGGTCACCAATAGTAGTAACTGGACAAAGCCCTGGGGTAGGCAAGGTTTTATATTCTTCCCTAAATCACTATGGCTGCAATTCACTCCCCCCCCCATCAAAGCAATCCAGCTTTGGGCAAGTGAACCATTTCCAAAAGAAAGCCGGCAGGGGGGCTGAACTACAGCTCTGCCAGAATCCATTTCTCCAGCTTGCAGACTGGGGACCTCATGGCACTGCTTGTACAGTGTGGTAGGGCCATCGGATATGTGTAAACACAGGTTTCATGGCCACTCCTCACCAGTGATGAGCTGCTAAAATCTTAACAACCGGTTCCCTATAAAAAGTTCTGGTTTAAGGGATGTGCCACAGTATGTATTTTTTGTACCAATAGTTACAATACGTCCGTATTCTCCCAGGAGGAATTTTTAAATTTTAAAAAATTCTGCCCGGACAGCGATTTAAGAACCAAAAAGCCTGACATCTCTGGGAAAATACGGATGTATGTTAACTCTACCTAAAGTTCTTTTTTAAAAAGATGGGCCTGAACTAGAAATGAGATCTGTTTCACAGGTGTGGGTCCCCACCACTCCCTTGGGGTGTGATAGGGTGACCAGATGTCCCAATTTTATAGGGACAGTCTAGATTTTTGGGTCTTTTTCTTATATAGGCTCCTATTACCCCCCACCCCCTGTCCCGATTTTTCACACTTGCTGTCTGGTCAACCTAGGGTGTGCACGTGTTGGGTGCCAGCTGCTCCCTGCCCCCCTCATTGAAGCAGGTGTGCAGGGTTACTGCCCTGAGAACTGCAGGGCACCATTGGACATGGGACTGGCTGCAGACAGGGGTGTGGGGCAGGGCTAGATGGAGGCAGGGAGTGTGACACGGGCTGGCTGCAGACAGGGGCTGGCTGCGGGCAGGGGGTGCAGGCAGGGGCTGGCTGCAGACGGGCTGGGAAGAGCCGCTGGGAGCAGCCCGAGCAGCAGGACGCAGCCCCAGCACAGCAGAGCACCCGGGAACCCACCAGACAGCAGCAGGAGCCCCAGGGCCAGAGGTCCCAGGAGCAGCAGCAGCAACAGGGCCAGGAGGCAGCCCACATGGCTCCCGCAGTGCAGCGCCCCCAGCGGCTGGGAGGAGGAATTACATGCTTCCCAGCTGGAGCCCATCAAAGCTTCCCTTTTGCTGGGAAGCCAGTTAACAAGCGCTTCTAAAACCGCTTCTAAATTTAACAACTGGTTCATGCGAACAGGCTCCAGCTCACCCCTGCTCCTCACTCTATGTTGCCCGATGCATGGCTAGCAACAATGCCCTCTTCTAGTGCCCGGGGAAAAGGGTGCTTGTCTTTTTCCTATGCTGGGGGTAAGTAGTGCAGGGGCTCCTGTGCTGGCTGCTCACAGTAGGCTGAATGCTGCCTTGTTTTACTCAGAAAGCAACACTCATTTACACTAAAATACATTCTCTTTTTACTAGGAAAATAATACCTACTACTTTCTGGGCCAAATTCTCCTTTGGTTTCACTCCACTGATTTAGGTGGAATTAATTACACCAGCAGAGTGTGTGGCTCTTCCCCAGATCTCTGCAGAGTGTTAATCAGCCTAAACAAGACCTTCTTGGAGGTAGGTGCTTACAGGGACTATTGCTAAAAACAATTTAGAAATAAGGAAACTGAGGCAGAAGGATTAATACAGAGGATTAATCCTCACCTCGACCTGCAGACCATTTTGAGGGGTGAGAGGATAGTTTAATCTCCATGTCCATTCAACTTCATGTGCTTTGATTGACAAGAACTGAACTGTGTGAACCAGTGGGAAGAAACGTACACTGAAATTTCAACAACATGTTTTGCACTTTGGACCCTTCAAATTCCCTTGGACGCAGAGGGAGTCAGAGAATGGAAGGTCCAGTGGTTAGAAAGGTAACCTAGAACTCACAAGAACCCTGTTCAGTTCTCTGCCCCGCCACAGCCTTTTTCTGTGACCTTGGGCAGGTCACAGTCTCTCCATTCCCCATCTGTCAGTTGGGGAGAATAGCACGGCTCTCTGTCACAGGGTTATTGTGAGGATGTATATACTAAAGATGGTGTGGGGTGCAAATACTAGGGTGATGGGGGAGGGGGGCAAATAAGTGGAGTCAGCATCAGGGCCATTAACCTTGTTAAAGGTTTTTCAGGGTTTTCCACTACATTTATTCTAAGTATTATCAGTAGTAATAAGTCTCAGGAGTTCCTATCCTGCAGTCTTGTGTTCAGCACTGCCAGACTGAGCCTTACTCACCCTTTATTATTATTTATTTATTTGTATTTTAGTAATACCAGAGGATCTCAACCAAGATCAGGGCCTCATGCTAGGTAATGTACAAACACCTAGGGAGAGAATCCCCCCCCCCCCCCCAGTCCCCGTCCCTTAAGAGCTTATACTCCAAAGTGGCCAGCTCTGAAGTTAACGATTGTTTTCTCTGCTCTCCCTCCATGAACGAGTTAAATGCTTTGTAGGTAGAAAAACCTGAATTTTGGGGTCCAAATCCTCTATGCAAGTGCAAGAGAAGAATATTCTGCTTAATAGGTCAGATTAAGACTGATTTCTACATTCACTGTACAACTACATTGACATGAGTTGGGTTGCACAGGCTGTAACCCAGACCTGAATTTGATTCAGTGTCGATTGTTTTCGAATGACTATTGCCTTCTTGTTTGAATTGGTTTTACCCATATTCCTCTTAGATGTTCTGATTTTAAACTGTGTCCCTTTAATCTTCTCAGGCTGTTTGCCTGTATCAGTTTCCTCCGTAGCTTAAAAAATGTTGTCAGGGCAACACGAATGAGTCTGAATTAGCCTGTTTAATCTTTTCAGTTAATTTAAAAGTTCTGTGGAGTATGTGTGTTCATGCTGTACTCCCTAGGAACAATCTCCCCTTCCTTCCTGCATGGGAACAAATAGTAAAGGGCACACACTCAGCAAGTGATGCCTGGCTTTTTCAGACAGTTCACCAGTTTGCCAGACTGAAATCTTGGTCCAATTCTCCATTGCCTGGCAACTTGTTTTGTCAGCCAAATGAGTAACATTTGTGTGTCACTAAATTATGTAGCAGTGGCTATTACTGAGCTCAATACAGGGGTAACTGTGTGAAATCTAAGGGCCTGCGATACATAGTTGGTAAGCCTAGATGATCTAATAGTCTCTCATAGCCTTAAACGCCAAGAATATATCATAAATTTTCTCTGCTCACATTGGTGGTAGGTCTTGCCTAAGCTCACACAAGACATCCGTGCTGGAGCAAAGAATTTGAAGCTGGGTCTTCCAGGTTAGCATCCTAACCACTGGACCAACCATCCTACTGTTCAGTGAACATACTGCTGACAAAAGGAGCTAGACTGTCAGCCTTAGGAGTCCTCCATTTACCCACACTACAGAGACAGCACAAGGAGTGGTAGTGCCAGATTCCTTACCTGGACCTGCAGACCATCGTGAGGGGGGAAAGGATAGTTTAATCTTCATGTCCATTCAACTTCACTTGCTGTGATTGACAAAAGCTGAGTTGTGTGAACCAGTGGGAAGAAATGTATGTTGAAATTTCAACAGCATTTTTTGCACTTCTGACCTTCATTCCTGGAGAATATGATGAAATTCCTGCTTTCCCTCTGGCAACATGGAAACATCCAATATGCCAGATTTGAGGTGAATTCTCAAGACTCCTTTTGCTTGGAATGGGACTATCTTTGCCTGCAAATGGGCTCACTTTCACAGGAAAAGGGGCCATTTTTGAATAAAATATTTCAGTGAAATGGACTTTTTTGCATTGATAATGAAACCAAAATGTTCAAATTTAACTTTTTATTGTGACTATCTCACCAGTCTTCAGCCAACCATGATGCCAATGGTGGTGGCGGTATGTGTGTTGGAAACCTCTGCCTTAAGGGAACATGATGGAAACCACCGAACTCAATTCCCACAGGACACTGAACAGCTATTAGAGGTAAGTCGTGGATTTCTGGCTATAAAACCATCTTCCTCGACAGCTTGGCTCAAGCCACTTATAACCTTTCTGCCTCAATTTCTCCATCTGTAAAATAGGGTAAGTCATGACTACTCTGGTTGGGTCTGAGCTCCTGGTAAAGCTACACTCGGCCATTCTGGTCTCTACTGTAAAGCAACATCAGTCAGTGACTTGCAGCAGTAAAGGGTTTCAGTTTTCTTCCTGCTGTAAGCATGAGGTGTCAATTTTTATGAATTTGCTGAGGTATATTTGTCAAAAGGATCAGTGTAATAGCCAATATTAGCACAGACTCTAATAGGATTGTAACGATGCAAGGACTCACTGGCATGGCACCTCCTGCTGGTCGACCTGGGAACTAGCTCTTCAGCTCTGGAGCACCCTCTGTTGGCTGATGTCCCACTTGCCTCAGACCCCCGTGTCTCTCCTGGACCCCAGTGCCCCTTCCCTTGGGGTTCTGCCCTCTGCATTACCCCCAAAGTCTCTGGGTCTCCCCTCCCAAGGAAACCCCCAATCCTCTATCCCCACCTTGCCTCAGTGGCTACTGCCAGTCATCATCTAGCCTTCCACTCACTGGGGCAGACTGCAGTCTGTCATGACCACTTATCACTGGGAAGGGGTGAGTTGGGCCTGCTGCCTTTGCCTAACCCCAGACTGCACCTCTGCAACCCCGGTACCTGCTTTGGGCCTTCACCAAGGCCTTCAGCCTGGGGAGTTGCCAGGCTGGAGCTCCCCAGCTCCTTTGCCCTTCCCCAGCCCTGCTCAGCCCCAGGTACCCTGCTCAGCTCCCAGGCAACCTAGTCCTTCTCTCTCCAGCAACAAAGAGACCCCCTCAGCACCTGCCTCACAGCCCTTTTATAGGGCCAGCTGTGGCCTGATTGGGGCGTGGCCCCAGCTGTGGCTGCTTCCCCAATCAGCCTACTGTATTGGGTCCCCGGAATAGCCCTTTCCCAGGGCTGGTTTTAACCCCTTCAGGACCGGAGCGGGGTAACCACCCCACTACAAGGATAACCCCTAATTATTGAGTCCACCAAGTGTTAGCTTACTAATTTTAACACTGGGTTCCTTTCTGGTCAACTATTAACTTGAACAGTATTTCTCAAATCAATTCACTTGATTTTTCTTAATGAATAAACAATGTATTTATTCACTCAGAACCAAATTAGTATATTATCAGCAGCTCACACCACTCAAGTGTAGACACAACGAATATCCTAGATATTTACTGAACAAACCAATGTAGTCTTACAAGCTATTGCCAATTACTATGGTTGAGAAACAGCAGTTATACCAAGGAACAATGCAAATCACTGAGATTTCTTGTTATGTTTACTTATAATGATCAGTTCTTTAGTACCTACCACATTTAGCACCCTTCCAGTATTTATCCAAGGAGGAAGGATGCACTTGTCTTTGTTGTTAGTTGTTAGCTGTATGTGTGTTCTCTCTGTGTGCTGTACTGGCCAGATAGCCTGTACAGCAGGCTCCAGTCAAACTGCCCAAAGATCTCAGTCTCCATTCAGTAGCAAAGGCACTCGACCAGGTTTATTGTCAATGGAGCACGTTAATAGCATCCGGCAGACTGTACAGGGATACTAACACGTGCATGTCTATTACAACAGACTCAGCTCAGTGAATGGCAGGACTTTCTGTTCAACTCTCGTCTGGGCAAAGATACCCCTCCCGAGAACCCTATTTTATACACTGATACAAACAAGTTACATATTTCCCCTCCCATGTGCTTAGTAACCACCATTTCCTTAGTAACCACCATTTACCTTGTACATGTTGGTTTGCTCAAAACATCTCTATCCATCAAGCTGTCATCCTGACCTTATCTTTAGGAGGGGTCAGTGTGTCCCTGTTATCTTCTCGGAGTGTGTTTATACCATACTTGGTATTGAGGTGTTTTGGTACCACCTTTCTGGAAAGTGTTCACACAAGTGTCCCATGTCTAACACTTCTTAGGAATATTTGCATTTTTGCAATGCCAGCCCTGTTCTTGCCAGGTTGTGTGAACTTGCAAGTAGGCATGTTTTGTAACAGAGCAGTGTCTGACTCTTGCTAATTCTACTTTATATTGGCAGGTCTTGACTCTGCTTAGGCCTTAGACCTTACACTAGGCCTTTTATACCAGGCCTAGTGTCTCAGGCTCACTCTCTCTCTCTCCCACAGTTTTTAATGGCACTTTCGAGAGTGCGGTCCCTGGTATTTGAATGGATTGGATCAAAAGGGACAAGTTTAGAACATCAAAAGTGATTGCTGGCAATTCAAATCTCAGGCCAATTTGCTTGGACTTATAAAGGAGTTAAAATCTAAAATATGGTTATTTGAGTTTCGCTGGAGAGTGTAGACTTAGAGACTGCAGTTACTTAGGTTAAGGAATAGAAAGGGAAATACAGTCTTTGAAATGAAATCTCACCATTACTTATTCTCTTAACCCTGGAGAGTGGGAAGAGTCCATTCAACATGGCTGATCTGCGCATGGGTTGCACTTAGGATTCTGCAGCTTGTAGTTGTGTTCAGTCCACTCTAGGGCCCCACACGGTGATCTCACTGCTATACATGTCCTGCTCTCCTGGCTCACTGGAGGTAGCCACCTTCTGATTTCTGGACACGTGCCAACTGAGTGCTCAAGTTTCAGCTCTGTTTCCCTGCTGCTTCCATCAATATCCAGTATGTGGTGCTGGTGCAGAACAAACTTCTTCAATCCTTTTCTTTTTATGTTTGATTCATTTCAAGATTCTAGTTCAACACTAGCTCACATTATTCATTAGAATTTCCCCCTCTTAAAGCAATTTCTTTTAATGATACAAAGTTATAGCCTGGTTTATACCTTCCAATATTCCTTCTTCCCTGTGCCATACAATTCCTATTATTTCAAGAGTGCCACAAACATTTACAAAGAGAGCCAACAAAATTCCTTGTAATCTTCCAAATTTGGTGGACATATTTCATATGTAACCCTTCTGCCAGGCCGAATTGATCGCAGTAAGGGCCGGGTTCAATACATAGAGGTCCCTTCCCTACAACGTAATGCAAACCGGCTCGAGCCCCCATCTAGTGACCTGGGAAAATCTTACGCACACATCCCTGGGCACCTTGAAGAGGCAATATTTCCCCTCTTGCAAGCACAGAGTCTTGGTGTAGCAGAAAATGTTTAATAACATGAGATAAACAACAAGCATTAAATTGGGAAAACACCTCAACTAGGCCATGTCCTTTTCTCTGGGCTCTTGAGTCCAGCAACCCCAAAATCATCCCAAGACTCCAAAGTCCAATATCTCAAATGTCCCAAGAGTCCAGCAACCCAAAAGGCTCTGTCCTGGATCAGTGCAGCCCCAGAGTTCAAGAGTCTATCTGCAGGGGTTCCCCCCCCACCAGCCTGGGTAGGAGCACCTTACGTGGTCCAGGAACGACTGCCCTGCCTCTCCGTGGGATTCTGCTTCCACCTTTCCCACGAACTGCTCAGCTCCACTCTGCCAGCTGCTCTGCTCCACCAGCCGTCCCATGATCCACTCCAGCCGTCCCCGTAAACTGCTCGGCTCCGCTTGCTCAGTGGGCTGCTCCAATCATCCCACAAACTGCTCCGCTCTGCCAGCTGCTCTGCAGCCAACCTGTGATCCGCTCCAGCCATCCCCGCAAACTGCTCGGCTCGCTCCATGGGCACGCCAACTGGCCCACAAACTGCTCTGCAATATAGCTTCAGGCTCCCCCACTAGTTAGCACAGCACTCAGTGATCTCAGCTCAGTAATTTTAGCTCTTTAGTGATTTCAGCTCATAGTAGGGGAGCCCCAGTGCTGGTGCACCATTAGCCCAAAGTGAGTTCAGCTCAGCAGCCCGCAACTTACAGCCTTAAGGGAATCAAAAATCAGCTCTGATATTCAACAGTGGTGGTGGTGGTGCAGTTGATGCTTCTGGCTCACACAAGGCACCCACACCACCAGATACAGACACCTGTCCCTAACCTCTCTCAATTCACTGGGTTTTGGCACCCATGTCCCTTGTCTAGTGAGTGCTACTTAATGGATGGTGAGACTCTCTGTCATAAAGCAGTTTCATAGTTCCTCATTCACATAATCAGAGTAACACTTTATTCCTCCTGCCCCAATAACAAAGAAATTGGGGATCCCACAGCTGTCAAAGTAACCATTTTAGGCTGCCGTGGGCTATGCTAGGCGGGGTGGGTGTGCCTATGCAAACACGATCAGCCCCTGATATTCTTTTCTACACTTGCCATAATTCACCACCTGATGTCAGGGTAGAGCTCATCCTGACTCTGCTTACACATACATTCTTTGACCTACATATGCACCATATGTTATTTAGGGTTTGCAACTGTCAGTGACCAGGATGTGGGTGGTCATGCCTAACAGAGCAGGAGTCCTTAGTCAGGAATTGGAGCCTAGGATCAAAGCTGGAGTCAGGTGCGAGAGCCAAAAGTCAGAACTGAAGTCAGGAATTGGAGCCAAGGTTCAGAACTGGGTTGTGCCTGGAGTGAATCAAGGCAGAAGCAGGGCTGGGCCAAGGCTGAGAACAAAGAGGCACAGGAGCTATCACAGCCACGAGCAATTGCTTTGAACAGCCATCAAATCAAACTTTCTTTTTTCTTGTGAAGCTGACTCGACTGAATCATCTGTAAATGCCACCAACTATAATTCCTCAATATTTAGCGATTTATGTCCTCTCACTTTGCCCTGTGTCTTTCAGGTAATGTAACAGCACCTTTTAAAATAATTCTCCATTTCCCCAAAGATTTACTAAATAACCATGTAATTTATTATCTTAAGACATTCAAATTCCTCAGAAAGTTTCCCCTTTATTGGAGCTCTTACATACCCATAAAAGGTGATCAATTGTTTCTTCCAACTTACATTAGCTGTCCCCCGGAATTATTTGGTTTTCAGGCCCTGTGGATCCTCCCCTTAGGGTGGGGGGAGAGTCCTTTAGCAATCTTCCTTGTTCCCAATAGGAACTTATAGAATGTACATAGTCCATTTCTGTGTCTCTCTATTCAAAAAAGATTTTTGTTTAAACCAAAATGGTCAGTAGCACTTTAAACAAAAATACTTCATTAGTCCTCTCCAAGCCCTGAAGTATGTTATCCTCAGCCCTAGGGCACAATTCAAAAATCTTCTTCCTCTTTTTTCATAAATCCAAATATTTATCATCCCTCTTAAATGTTACTATTCTGAATTCTGGTTTACCCTAGGATATTTCTATATCAATCCTTCCATGTTTTACAGCATTTTTAGCTGCTTTGTCTGCCATTTCAGTCCCTGTTATCCCTATATGTGTTGGGATCCAAGCTAATGCTACATGTATCCCCATCTGTACTAACTCTGTTATAAGAAATATAATTTCATTGATTAAATCACTTTTGCATACCAAGATACCCTTTTTATTGTCATAAGACCTGACACTGAATCTGAAAAAATGATGGCTGCTGCCGGGCATACATCCCAAATCCAATTCAATGCTAGCATTCTTCCCACTAGTTCAGCTGTTATGGCAGCTACATATTCAGATGATAGTCTTTTAGATGCATTAGTCTCCAGTTTTGGTATACAACATGCCATCTCTACTCTTCCTGTTATTTTCGTGGACCCATCTGTATAGATTTGACAAAACCAACTCCACTTTTAACCTATCCGCTGGTACACTTCCTTTTTAACACCTGCTCTTTCTTTTTTACCATTCAGTTTATAAAATAAATCTAAATCCATGTTTGGACATATAACTTTCCATCCATAACTCATTTTCCCATGACTAAAAGTTTTGACTTCATTTAGCTTTTCCTTATCTTTCAACTCTTGTGTCCACACTTCAGTTTGAACGTGTGGAGTTCTAACGTAGTGTGCTATAGTTTGCCTATTGAATTACCAACAATCGGCATATTTATTTGGTACTTTCAACATTGCAGTTCCCATTAACTTTGGCCCAGAAAGTTAGATCCAATAGTTTCATTTGTAGTGTATCGGTAGTGTGCCTATAGATGTTGTAATAAATGCACTGCACACAATTCATAGTGCCTGTGCTTGTATTAAATCTAATTTTTTAAGTTCTGATTTTGATGCTGACCCAAAAGTCTGGCAGCCATAGTCAATAGTCTAATTAAGGCTATGTATACGACCAGCAGTGTTTTTTTATTTGCCCCCCAACTGGTCCCAGCAAGAGTTTTAAGCAGGTTAATTCTTCCTGTATGTTTATCTTTAAACACAGTTCATATGATCTTTCCAAAGTAATTTAGTATCAAATATTACTCCTAAGAATTTGAACCTTTTAACTATATCTATTTGTTCTCCACACAGACACAGTTTACATTCCTTTGTAACTTTCCTTTGTGTAAAGATCAATCTTTTCATTTTAGAAATGGAAAACTTGAAATCCGATGCATATCCCCAGTCAGGCCTCTCCTAACGCTTCGTTCATTCTTTTTTCTGCCACCTCAATATTCCTGCTCCCAGCGCACAGAGCACAATCATCTGAGAATAGAGTGACACCTACGCCAGCTCTTGTTTTTAGTTTTGGGAAATAATTTATCATAATATTAAATAAGTTTGAGCTGATAACACTTCTCTGTGGTATACCATTTGGAATTTTATATTTATATGACATAACTTTCCCAACTCTGACCTGCATGGCCCTTTTACTCAAAAATTCCCTGATTCACACATGCATTCTTCCCTTTATCCCTAGTGCACCTATTTTGTTCCACAAATCTTCCCTCCATACTGGATCATATGCCTTTTCAGTGTTTAGAAAGACAGCTATTGTGAAACCCTTGTGCCTTACGTTTTTGTATTTCAATTTCTAATTTAACAGTGTGATCAGTGGTGCATCTTTCTCTCCTAAAACCACTCTGTTCTTTAGCTATAATGCCATTGTTTTCCGAATAGGCAACCAATCTTTCATACACCCATCTCTCCATAATGTTACCCAGACAGGACATAATGGCAATTGGTGTCTAGGCATCGACTTTTTGTGGATAGTTTGCCTGGTTTTCATATTGGAGTTACTTATGGTTGCCACCCGTCTGATTTTTACCCAGACAGTCCAGTTTTTGGCTTGTGTGTCCAGGTGCCATTCAGGGTTGCTAGGTGCCCGGTTTTCAGGTACCCGAACCAGAAGTTTGGTTACTGCAGGGCAGGGAGAGGTGCTGCGTCATTAACCTGCACCAGCCCCTGTTCAGCTGGAGTGCCTCCTACCTGCAGGCAGGCTCCTTGAGATGATCCAGCGAGCAATGGGGGAGAGAGGGAGAGGAGGGAATGCCAGGGGTTGGGCCTTAGGGGGAAGAGGCAGAGCAAGGGTGGGGCTTTATGGGTCTGATTACCAGCAATTAGAAAAGTGGCAACCCTAGAATTACTACTTGTGATCGGGTGTACCTGGCCCCTTGAGGCCCCCTGATGGAGGCCCTACTGTCCTACCACATCTCACCCCAGGAAAAGAGCAGCAAAAATGGGCCCTCCAGGCCTGCTTAGTGGTGCCTCATGGAAACAGCTAATCAGAGCCTAGCAGGCTCAATTAAAAGGAGCTGCAGGGCCCAAGCAGGTCAGTTCCTGGCTGGGATCAGTACGGTGAAGAAAGGTGTTGTGCTCTGGCCAGAGGAGCCTGACAGGATGGTGGCTTTCTCCTCTTTGTTGACTAATGAGTCACTTACTTACGCCCTGTCTACATTACAAAGTTTAGTCGACAAACGGCAGCTTTTCTCTTCAAAACAGTGAATGTGTACACACTGCAATGTGACTTTTGCCAGCAAAAATGCCCTGTTTTGGCGACAAAATAAAACCACCCCAATGAGAGACATAATTTTTGCACAAAATTTTTGTTGACAAAGTGCCAGTGTAGACATTGTGCTTGATTTTATTGCTTTAATTGGCCTCCAGAAGCTGTCCCACAATGCCCATCCTGACCGCTCTGGTCAGAAGTTTGAACTTCACTGCCCTGCATCCAGGTAAACAACCATCTGTCCCTCCCCCCAGAAGCCCCAGGAATTTTTGGAATTCCATTTCCTGTTGGCTTGACGTGTAGAGGTCTCATTGCATCTTCCCAGGTGACCATGATGTCTTATCCCAGCAAATGCTCTCCCGCTTGGACCACTGTGGAGTTACTGGATATGCTCAGTATATGGGGAGAGGAGGCTGTGCTGTCCCAGCTGTACTCGAGCCATAGGAATTTTGATACCTACGGGCAGATTTATCGAGGCTTGTGTGAACAGGGCTATGATCGGGACACGCTGCAGTGCAGAATGAAGATAAAGGATCTGAGGCAGGCGTACCATAAGGAGGGGGAGGCAAAGTGTCACTCTGGTGCTGCACCTAACTCCTGCCATTTCTATAGGGAGCTGGACGTTATTCTCAGTGGCTACCCCACTTCCACTGCCAAGAGCCCCGTGGATACTTTGGTGAGCCTGGAGGCGGCAGAAAGAGGACCTAATTCGGAGGACAGAGTCATTGGTGAAGAGCTGGAGTTAGACAATGGTGTGGAGCTCTGGCAGGGTCACCCAGTAGGGCAGGAAGCCAGGAACTGTTCACCACTCCAGAGGTGTCTAGCCGGTCTCAGCAGTTGCTCTCCAGTGAGCAAAAAGCAAGAGAGGAGATGCCTGGTAAGTACATTGTGTAGTTCAGCAGTGGATGTAGGGTACAGAAATGTCCAGCACACAGAAACACAGCCAGCCTTGTACATTTCCCTGTGTAGCTAATCAGTACAGCAAAGCAGGGTGTTGACGCATGCCAAGATCTCACGGGAATTCTCCAGAGAGATCTCTAGGAAAGTTTTCTGGAGATACTCAGCAATCCTCTGCCAAAGGTTCCTTGGCAGAGCAGCTTTATTTCTTCCCCTATTGTAGGAAACATTCCCATGCCATTCGGCAATCACTTGTGCAGGAACCAAAGTGGCACACAGAATAGGGGCCAGGGCAGAAGCCACAAGCATGTAGTAGATGTACCCTCACTTCCTTGCTTATCCTCAACAGTGAGATATCTACTACAATGACCCCAGCCTGTGGAAAAGTGTGGGAGAATTTTAGGCCTTATCTACACTACAGAGTTTTGCCAACAAAAGTTATGTCGACACTCAAAAAGCTCTATAATAAAAATCAGTATTGCATGTTCACACTTGCTCCCTCTGCAGGCAGAACGTGTCCATAGTGGGGGCACTATCATTGACAGTGTGAGCAATGCACTATGGGTACCTATCCCACAGTCCAGCTTGACTCCTTCTGTCGCTAGATCTTGTGAAAAGGCGGAGCGGATCGCGGTGCATCCTGGGACCAGGATCAATGTCCCATGATGCATTGTTTTCTGTCTCAGTATTCCATGAAGTTCCGGCTTTCTTTGTTGGCATTTGTCAAGTATAATTCCCAAATTTGGACCTTAGCGTCCAAAATATGGGTACTAGTATGAATTTCCCTAAGCTTAATTACCATCTTAGATTTTGTAGCGCTGCCACCAATCAGGAATTTTTTTAGGGCCTGATATCCTTTGGTCCCCCCAAAACCTTTTCAGGGGACCCCAAGACCCAGATTTTTTGAGTCTCACAACAAAGGGAAATAAACCATTCCCTTCCCCCTCCCTTTTTCCTCCCAGCTCCTTTTCGCCCTGGGAACACTAGGAGATCGCCTGATTCAACTTTTTGAATCACCACACCGAGAGGAGTGTTACCTTCCCCCTCACCCAGAGGCGATTTAAGCTTCGTGAATCTAAACAAAGTGATTTTACCCTTCTCCCCCTTTTTTCTTCCCTGTTAAGTACAGACTTAATCCCCTTGAGCCTTAACAAGGGGAAAAGAAAATTAAACAGGTTTTAAAGCAAAGCTTTTAATAAAAAAAAAAGGAAAAGTAAAGGGTTTATCTCTGCACTTTAGATGGTAAACAGTTACAGAGTCTTTCAACTATTAAACAATAGAAAGAAACTTTCTTCAGCAGAAACACAATTTAAGTTACTTTCAGCAAATACACATATGTAAATAAAAAAAAACAACTTAAAAGACTATGACCGCCTTTTCTTACTTACAATTCTGAATAGATAAGAGACTGTAGCAGGGAGATTGGCAGAAACCTGGTTGCACCTCTAGTCCCGTCCAGGACCCAGAGAGAACAAAGCCAAACCCCAAACCCACAAACAAAGGCTTCCCTCCACGAGATTTCAAAGTATCTTGTCATCTGATTGGTCCTTTGGTCAGATGTTTGCAGGTCACTGTTTGTTAACCCTTTATAGGTGAAAAAGACATTAACCCTTAGCTATCTGTTTATGACAGCATTTTTGAATAACGTTTTTGCTTTTCACCACGGCATCTCTATGAGAAAGGATGGATCACGCTCTGCTCTCCTATGCTCTGATGACTGTAATGAAGACATCATGGATGGCAGTGCAGTTAATCACGAAGTTCCTAACTGAAGAAGACTCCCAGTTGCCTGACATGCCGTGTGATATAGATAGGATCAACTTTAGATTGCTTTTGGCATTCACAGAACAGCCTCAGACAGTGGACCGTTGCTTTTGAGGTTGGGAAACAAGCACTGAATGGTGGGATCATATCGTCATGCAGTTCTGGGATGACAAGCAGTGGCCACAAAACTTTAGCATGTGGAAAGCCACCTTCCTGGAACTGTGTGTGGTGCTCTCCCTAGCACTACAGTGCAAGGACACCAGAATGAGAGCTGCCGTATCAGTAGAGAAGCATGTGGCAATCGCTGCGTGGAAGCTGGTGACTACAGAATGCTACCAGTCAGTCATAAATCAATTTGGAGTTGGGAAGTCGACTGTTGGGGCTGAGTTAGTGCAAGTATGCAGGGCAATTAATTGCATCCTGCTACGAAGGACTGTGACTCTGGGAAATATGCGGGAAGAAGTGGACAGCTTTGCAGAAATGGGTTTGCCTAACTATGGAGGGGCGATAGATGGCACACATATTCCAATTTTGGCACCAGACCACCTTATGACAGAGTACATAAATAGGAAGGGGTACTTCTCCATGTGTTGCAGGTGTTTGTGGATCACTGTGGGCATTTCACTGACATCAATGCAGGGTGGTCTGGGAAGGTGCATGATACATGCATCTCCATTGCAGCATACCCTTTACAGCCTTGGCTCATGAAACCTTACACAGGAAACCTGGACAGTTGTGAGGAGCAGTTCAACCACAGGCTGAGTAGGTGCCAGATGACTGTAGAATGTACCTTTGGCAGATTAAAGGTTCACTGGTGATGCCTTTATGACAGGTTAGACCTCAATGAGGATAATAATCCCATGGTCATAGCTGCATGTTGTACGCTGCATAATCCTTGTAATGCTAAAGGTGAAAGATTTGCTCGCAGTGGAGTATTGAGGCAGACCGCTTGACTGCTGATTTTGAGCAGCCAGATACCAGGGCTATCAAAGGGTTAAGGTAGGGGGCAATTCGAATCAGGGAGGCTTTGAGACAACACTTTAAAAATGAGAACCAGTCACGTATACTTCTGTGATTGGTGCTACAATATTACATTATATGTAGTTTTCCTAGGATGCAATGGTGAAATTTGAGTCCTTACATTCCAGTACGCAAATGATTACATTGACTGTGTATGTATTGGTAGTGCCTGCTATCTCAATTTGTAGGAAACAAATAAAGATGAGTTACTGTTCAAAAACTTTGCTTTTACTAGAGGGTAGGGATAGGGTCCAGAGTAATCTAAACAAATTGGAGGATTGGGCCAAAAGAAATCTGGTAAGGTTCAACTAGGACAAGTGCAGAGTCCTGCACTTCAGAAGGAAGAATCCCATGCACTGCTACAGGCTGGGGACCGACTGGCTAAGCGGAAGTTCTGCAGAAAAGGACCTGGGGATTACAGTGGACGAGAAGCTGGATATGAGTCAGCAGTGTGCCCTTCTTGCCAAGAAGACCAACGGCATATTGGGCTGTATTAGTAGGAGCATTGCCAGCAGATTGAGGGAAGTGATTATTCCCCTCTATTCGACCCTGGTGAGGCCACACCTGGAGTATTGTGTCCAATTTTGGTCCCACGTCCCCTACAGAATGGATGTGGACAAATTGGAAAGAGTCCAATGGAGGGCAACGAAAATGATTAGAGGGCTTGAGCACATGACTTATGAGGAGAGGCTGAGGGAACTGGGGTTATTTAGTCAGCAGAAGAGAAGAGTGAGGGAGGATTTGATAGTAGCCTTCAACTACCTGAAGGGGGGTTCCAAAGCGGATGGAGCTCGGCTGTTCTCAGTGCTGGCAGATGACAGAACAAGAAGCAATGGTCTCAAGTTGCAGTGGGGGAGGTCTAGGTTGGATATTAGGAAAAACTATTTCACTAGGAGGGTGATGAAGCACTGGAATTGTTTACTTAGGTGGTGGAATCTACATCCTTAGAGGTTTTTAAGGCCTGGCTTGACAAAGCCCTGGCTGGGATGATTTGGTTGATGTTGGTCCTGTTTTGAGCAGGGGGTTGGACTAGATGACATCTTGAGGTCTCTTGCAACACTAATCTTCCATGATTCTAAGAAACAACACACACACACACACACACACACACACACACAAAGATGCTTGGTGGGATAGGAGGTACTAGGGAAGGGCAGACTTTTAGAGCTGTGTGTAGGTCCAGCTATTATTCTAAAATTGTTTGAGGGGGTGGAGTGAAGGAGAAACCAAGAAGTCCTGTGGGCACGCAGAATTTGCTGGGAGGAGGGCATGGAAAGGAGTTCTTAATGTGCTGCAGGGGAGGGTGGGCATGCATCTGCTCAGTCTGCAGCATTATTAAGGACTTCAACATCTGCGTTGGTCCTCTATGACTTTAATTTTCCACTCCGTAGCGTCCTTAACAAACTCCTGATTTTCTTTTCTGTCCTGCCTTTTGGCTTCCCTGCACTTCTTGTGTTCCCTTTTCTCTGCACTGGAGAAGAGCAGTGCCTTCCGGAACATGGCTTCTTTGCTTTGTCTTGGGTGCTTTCTTATCTGGTGGAGATGCTCGGCCGGTGTGTGTGGGTGTTCCTCAAGGCCACATCTGTCAAAGCACAAGGAATGATGCACAGAAGCATGATTGTTAAGTTCATGCACAGTATTGAAAGATTTCAGTGAAACACACCTCTGGTAACATAACAATCACTTTCTCACTGACCCTTGCCAAGCACACATCTCAATGAACATCCAAAGCATGGTGAGTGTTGGGTGGGGGGAGGGTTGTTACTTTAGGCAGTTTATTGGTGTGCTCTTAATTTTACATTCAACTAAAAGATCACCATCTAGCAGTCTCCTATATTTTACCATATTGCCTATACCTTTTTTAGCCAGGCAGCCACTTTCACACAGTTAGTATCACCTAATCTTATTTTTTTGGCTAATGATCTTGCAATTTTAACACTTTGGTTTGTTTCCTTCCTCAGCTTTGCTTGTTTGCTGATATTATCCTCATCTGAGTCCGCTTCTACATTTTTGTCCCGCCTCCTCGCCTTGGTAACCTTTCTCCTTTTCTTATACACTCTTTTTGGGTTTCCAGAGTGACTTCATTTGAGGTCAGAAAATCCTCCATCCCAAACCAAACTGGTGCTGCTGCTTGGCTTAAGAACCTGTCTGCTGACACATCCAATCAATCAGATGGTGTAGCCAATCAGGTAGCTTACTACATTCCAGCTGTGCTCATTAGGTTACCTGGAGACGGCTCTGCTGTAGGATCTGTTTCCAGACAGCAACAGAACAAGAGACACTATCTACAGAAAGGGAGAAACAGATCTGATACACAAGGCAAGCAAATGTGTAGTTCCAATTTGGGGTGAAAGACATACTGATGGAGCAAAACAGATTATCCATGGAATATTTGATTTAGAAGGCAAACAAATGTATAGTTTATAATTTTGGGGTGAAAATATATGGTTTGGATTTCTTGGGGGTAACAGGCAGTGTATCCTATCTGACCTTCAATCTCACAGCAAGTTACTTCTAGTTTGCTTAAGTCACAGTTTCCCCACCCATCTCTTGATCCACTCAGTGTGCAATGGGTCACTTTGTCCACTGAGAGCAACGTGTTTCTCTGCTTGTATCAGAGGGGTAGCTGTGTTAGTCTGGATCTGTAAAAGCAGCAAAGAGTCCTGTGGCACCTTATAGACCTTTAGACCAACAGATGTATTGGAGCCTGAGCTTTCGTGGGTGAAAACCCACTTCGTCGGACGCATCCGACGAAGTGGTTATTCACCCATGAAAGCTCATGCTCCAATACGTCTGTTAGTCTATAAGGTGCCACAGGACTCTTCGCTGCTTTCTCTGCGTGGTAATAGTTTGGAGTTCTTTTGAGCTTGGTTAGAAGGCAGGAAGAGGCTTTATCCATATCCAGATTATGAGAGATTCTTGCCTAGGCAATTAACTATCTCATTTTTTGTTTCTATTCTTAGGGAGTAGACCTTGGCTGATGTGTGGGTCCTTAGACAAAGTGTCTCACATGACATGAACTATTTTCTTATTGTCTTTATTTCCTAGGTGGATCAGATTTTGGGCTAAACAAAAATGCATAGCTTTTCTAATGTTTGAGGACCAGGAGGAATTACTTATTAATCTTACAAGCCAAGGCTTACACCTCACTGACAACTTTCAAGACCTACAAACATGGGATAAACCAACTGGTACCAAATGCCAGTTGTGGGTGAACACTATTAATGATTAGTAGGTACCTCAGGGCAAGCTCTGAAACATTTGATTGAGAAGCAGTCCTGTTGTTTACCATACACATTCTCAGCATGTCTTCCCAGGATAGACAGGGAAAGTTTGCATTACCCATGTTAGCAACAAACGCATTAGAACATAACTATAAAGCGTAGCTATATAGCATCACAGATCCATGTTTGCCAACCACAGCTGACCGCAGCTGAGAGTTGTATGAGATGGCATTAGGTAGATATCTGACATGAACATAGAGGGCTAGATCATGATATCCAGCCCCAAGAAGGGAGCAGCATGGAGCCACCCCACCCCCCAGGAGGAGCAGAATACCTTCTCCCAAAGTGTCAACCCTACTCTGTGAGCCAATGCAGAGGAGTAAGGCCATCGACCTACCTTCTCTCTGCTATTCCCCATCCCCTCTTGGCTACCTTAGTCCCCAGCGAGAAGGTGAGAAAGGGGGACCAAAAGTGAGCTATTGTGTGTTGCTCTCGAGCAGCTGCACTAGGGGTGTGTGTGAGTGTGTGTGTGTATATTTCTTGTGCCTCTCCTCCCCACCATGGCCAGTAAAGTCAGTACATGATATGGCCCTTATTGTTGGCCTGATCCTGCAATCCTCACTCACCTTGAGAAGTAGCTGCTCAGGCAAGTAGTGCACATGGAGTTCAATGAGATTTACTTCCAGGAGTAAATACCACTCGTTATGAGTAGCAGAATCTGATACACTGGGTAACATTTTCGAAAGCACTTAAGTCCCAGTGACTTTCAGTGAGACATAGACTCCTAACAGCCAGATTTTTAAAGATATTTAGGCACCTTTAATGGGATTTTTCTCAAGTGCCCAGGTGCCTGAGTCCAATGGGAGTTATGTATTCAGGTGCATTTAAAAATCCCAGTGCATGTCTCTTCATCTTTAGGCACTTAAATACCTTTAAAAATCCTGCCCTAAATCACTTTTGAAAATGGAAGTTTGGTGCTTTTGAAACTTTAACCCATTTCCTTTTTCATAGTCCAGCCTCTATTCTGTTCAGCTTTGATTCCTTCCATTACGTGCTGATCTTCCTTTCATTGCTATGCATTGCTTAGTTCCGATATTTCTCTCGTACATTGCCCTGCTTTACTCTGTGAGCAGTGTTCCCTCTTTTGTGTCATTTTATTTCTCTCCACATAAATTTACACTGATATAGTCTGATCTTCCCATTATTTATGTTGTTCTTCTGTTTGGCTCACGTGCTTGCAGAATAATATTGTGCAGTATCAAACTAGATGTATTGCTTGGCCTTTTGGAATCTTGGGTTTCTGATAGATTTGTATTCTTTCTTAAGAAGCCCTAAATTGCAAACTTTTGTTTAAAAAACCAACTCTTTAAAGCGATAATGTCAAGTCTGACAGGCACCAAATAAACCAGTGTAGATTATACTGCATGGGCAGACACCAGAAATAATGTATCTGCAAGTAAGTCTGACCATATTATTAATATCACCATTTCCTCAGCTGGGCTACTAGTCAGCAGCAAACCCAGAGTGATGATTACAGCTGGTTACATAGTAGTTCACCTAACTGGTGAATTTAAAAATCTGAAACCTGAGTTTTATTCACTATTCTTAGTGGATTCTTAATATATTATTTGCAAATATTCAAACAGTTGCTGGATATTCATGAAAATATTCACAAATCCTGACATTTCCACTGGTCTTAGCACACATGTGCTTGTCTGAATATTGGTAGCAGGACTTTGTTATTTTCTAGTCATTATTCCCCTGTTTAAAAAAGTTCCAGCCATCCAATCGGAGTGGAAACAACCCCATGTGACCACACTATAGGAATTGCCAATGGGAATAGTTTGCAAATAGCCCAAAGTCTGAGAAGCATTTGTCTAAAGCTCCCCAACACGTTCTCATGGTGCTAAAAGAAAATGGAGGTTGATTCTTGAACAATCTGAACAGAAAAAATAAACTTTAATAAGTTTATTAAAGCTTGGTTTCTTGCAGTGTGAATAGAGTACATGGATTTTTTGCAGGGAGTGATGGAAACCTCATTGTTTGGGTCATCTGAAACTGCTGTAAACTGTGCACAGCATTGGAGAGCATACTGGAGGGAACTATCTTGCAAAGATATGCATAGATGACCTAATAGATCTGTTCCATCTCTAATCATTCTGGCTCCGTCTACTGTATGCTCGTGTCATGCTGCTCCTCTGCTCCATTTCCACGAGCAGGAAGAGTACTGACATTTTGGTGTTTCAACACCCTGCCTACTCACAAAACTGATGTAGGCAGAGGGAGTGACAGACAGTGTAAGGTGGTGCCATCTGCAGAAACCCATCCCGGACGTCAGCCAAACCAGAGCTCAGTGTTTGAGTCACCCAGCAAAGGAACTGGTGGTTTCACTGAATCATGTGTCCTGGATTTATAAGTCTCAAACTTTCCTGTCTTGAGGGCAATTGCAAATAAAAAATAGGCCTGGATTTGGTTTTTTCAGCCCAGGAAGGCAGGGAGAAGGTGAGCAGACATGCTGGGGGAGCCAGAATGCTTTGCTTGCACTACAAAACATGAGAGCTACAGGCACATGGCTGCACAACAGCTGGTGGCTGGTACTGTGGCCAGCATATGGCTGCACTTCTGAAAAGGGGTGTCAGTTCTAAGCACGGGGAAGTACTGTGCCTGCCTCTGCCTCCGGCGTTACCCCTGGCTTTTCCTCATGCTCTTCTACCAGCTGGCTCTGGCTGGCAGAGCTACAAGAAAGCCTCACATATACTGGGTAGATAAGTTGTTGCCATGTCTTCTCATCCACCTCTGTGTTAATGTCGGGATAAATATAGGGTGACCAAATGTCCCGATTTTATAGGGACAGTCTCAATTTTTGGGTCTTTTCCTTATATAGGCTCCTATTACCCCCCACCTCCGTCCTGATTTTTCAAACTTGCTGTCTGGTCACTCTACATAAATATCACCCACTGGACAGCAGCTCTGCCTCTAAAGTTCACTCCATGCAGACCAGCAGTGTGGGTGTTAAGTACTAGCAGGAGCTCTGCTTTAGCTTCACTTAGGTTCTCTCAGACCAGCAGATATTTGAATAATGAATGCAACCTTTACAGGCTGATTGAATTAAGCCTTCAGCTTAATTAGTGGAACAATTATTCAGTAGGAGAGAGAGTACATTTTTCAAAGTGTTGTGTGGGGAACGTACACAGCCAGCCCGTTCACAGTAACAAGCCGAGTGCAGATGCCAATGCTGCTGAAAAGGCTGATCCAATGCCAGCCGCTAGTCCAGAGTGCGTTAGTGTTCTTGTGCAACCCAGCTTCCATCACGGATGGATGAGGGGGTGTGTATGTGGTGGGGAATTCTACAGCCCGGCTGCCATGTTCACCTCACTAGCTGCTTGTGAGGGCACAGATCTTTATTTATATGACTCTAACACTTAAGAGTCCCAGACATGGATGACAGCCCCATTTTGCTAGTTGCTGAACAAACACAAAACCACTGTACGGTCCCTGCCCAGGAATGCTGGCAAGATTAGACTGGGATTTAACTTTTAAGTCCTCTAACAGAATGGGACCTCAATAGCTTTCTGAGCTTCAATATCCCTAATTTATCTAGCTCTGAAGATCTGACTTCAGCTTGAGATTGACAGGTGCAGGAAGCATAATGTCTGTACGTTTCAGCCTTAAATGTACACCAAAATCCTGGCTCCAACCCCCCCTACATTTACAAGCTCCTGTCCAGATTTTGCAACTATCTCTATGGTTTTGTTTTAATAGTCATGTGGTGCAGTGGATAGAGTATTAAAATTGGAGGTAGGAGATCTGGGTCTATTCCTGACTTCGCCGTTAACTCATTACGTGAACTTTGATAAATCACTTCAAAACTCTGTGCCTCCATTTCCCAATCTGTAAAATGTGGCTAATGGTCGTGTCTGTTGTAGAATGCTTGGAGATCTACAGCTGAACAGTGCTGTATACGAGCCAAGTATTACTTAGGTGAGGTTCACTCTTATGGCGGTGAGTAGAATATAGACACAGTACACCCAGCAAACATGGGGCCAAATAGCAGTGTCGACAGTGAGACATGGCTTATACAATTGAATAGTGTCCTACACTCCTGAGCCCCCAGCCAGATGTCCCCAATGTGGTGCCTGTGGGCGTCATGGCGTCTGCCAGAGTGTCTAAGTGCTCCCACGTACTTGCCAACAGACAAGCATCCTCCAAATGCTGCCGACAAGCTGCGTCATTCAGCGGCGTCTGCCAAAATGCAGCCAATTTTTGGTGGTATTTTGGCGGCGATGCCTCTGGATGATGCTACTTGTTGGCTGCATTTCAGCGGCAACACCTGTTGAGATTGCCGCTTGTCTGTGGAATTTCGGCAAAAGCTCGTCTGCTGCCCCGGTCCTCCGTGGCTCATCGTCTGGCGCCTACCAGACGAAAAAGGTTGGGGACCACTGCCCCAGGCTATATACCCTATACAGCTCTCTACACACTGTCATAACTTAGTCCCAGATTTGGACTTTAGCGTCCAAAATATGGGTGTTAGCATGAAAACCTCCAAGCTTAGTTACCAGCTTGGACCTGGTATTGCTGCCACCACCCAAAAAATTAGAGTGTTTTGGGGCACTCTGGTCCCCCCAAAAACCTTCCCTGGGGACCCCAAGACCCAAATCCCTTGAGTCTCACAACAAAGGGAAATAAACCTTTTCCCTTCCCCTCCCTCCAGGTGTTCCTGGAGAGATACACAGAAGCAACCTCTGTGAATCTAAACAGAGGGATTCCACCCTCCCCGTTCCCAGCCTGGAGAACAGAATTACCGAGAGTCAATCTCTCTTCCCCCCTCACCCAGAGTGAATGCAAAGTCAGGCTAGTGCATCTAACACACACAGGTTTTCCCCTGACTTCTTCCTCCCACCAATTCCCTGGTGAGCTGCAGACCCAATTCCCTGGAGTTCCTCACTAAAGAAAAACTTCAACAGGTCTTAAAAGAAAGCTTTATATAAAAAAGAAAGAAAAATACATACAAATGGTCTCTCTGTATTAAGGTGACAAATACAGGGTCAATTGCTTAAAAGAAATATGAATAAACAGCCTTATTCAAAAAGAATACAATTCAAAGCACTCCAGCAACTATAGACATGTAAATACAAAAGAAAAAACCCACTTTGTACTCACAACTTGGAAACAGAAGATTAGAAAGCAGGAAATAGAAAAATCCTTCTCTAGCTGAGAGAGATTCAGGCAGAAGACAAAGAACTCAGACACAAACTTCCCTCCACCCAGAGTTGAAAAAAGTCTGGTTTCCTGATTGGTCCTCTGGTCAGGTGTTTCAGGATACTTTTTTTTTCAGGTGAAAGAGACATTAACCCTTAGCTATCTGTTTATGACACACACAAACAGTGCCTCCCATGGCTGTGCAGCTATCTTTAGCAGAGTAATGTCCCTTTACCTCCCCATTGCTGAGGCCTTTCAGTGCTGTGTGTAGCTACCTGTGTAGTGTCTGTACTCTACCCAATGCCATATGTGTAGACGTAGCATGTGATTGCTTCTGCCATAAAGAGCTTCCAATCTTTGTGCTCTGTTCTTGTACAGCACCTAGCATAATGGAGTTCTGGTCCATGAATGGGTCTGCTAAACACTATCACAATACAAATCATATATGCATCATTTATTATTATTATTATAATGGACTCTGAAACGTACCACAGCAAACAGTGGGGGTGTTTGAAATCTAGATCCAAGTTTTGCAGCAGGAGTTCATCTCTGCTTTTTGACCTAGAGAATAGCTAGGGATTTAGCCATTTTGTAAACATTTTTTAAATCCTTTTTATCCAGGAGCACTTTAGTCCATTCATATCATACATGGTTTTATACTGATTTTTCATTGTTGTGCTAACTTTGTATGTCTTTAGCCATTCAGGACCAGACTTTGATCTCAGGCACATAATTATGTCCTTCATTTTGTCTTAAGGTACTTAAGAACGTGTGAAACTGAAAGCATATGAAGGCAGTCCCATTCACATCAATGGAAATACTCATGTACTTAAATTATACACACATTTAAGTACTTGCTGAACTGGTCCTAAATCTGAAATAACACTGCTGATGTACAAGGCACTCCTTTGCATTAATACTTGGTGTAAATGAGAGCAGAAACTGACCTTAATCTGAATTTGTTTTATTGGAAGCATCTCAGATACTCTGGTAGATAGGCACTGCGCTGTATCAGTGTAATTAATGAGGATGATTTGCAGTTTCCCATGTGCTATATTTTTGAAGATTTACCCTAGAATATTGCCGATGTAGCAGAAGTTGCACAAAGTACCATATCCCCATGGCATAATACGTGAGTACTTCTCAGAGGCAGTAAATGTTCCGGCTTAATCAAAAAGATCACATTTCTTTCTATTACACTGCCTGGAGAAGCTAGAATAACTTTTAGCCAAGGAATACATTAGTTTAAATCTTAAATTTCAAAACTAAATTACTCAAAGACTTGCAGATGTAAATCAGATGTCCCCTATTACATCCAATCTCTCTTTTCTGCTAACTCAAATTTGTGCATGAATTTTAGTGCTCTTGATAGTAACTATACTAGATGGAGGCAGAGGGCAGGCAGCTACAAGAGCTACACTCCCATACAGCTTTGACAGTGCACCTCAGTCTCAACAGGCTAACCCTTTGGTTGTTTCAATAGTAATCTTCTCTTACAAGAGACTATTGCCTGGCAAATTATTCCTAGCACATCCTCTATTCAATTGATGTTTTCCCTTTTCTTCTGCTTGCAACTTATTCATAAAGAGACTTAGATATTTATAAGGATGGTTGTTGGTTGAAATTGGTCAGCTAACACTTTATGTGAACACATAGGCTCTTCACGAATTATTCACGGCCACTCTAGGCAATTTGCTGCTTGCTTGTTATCAGTGGGGTGAGACTGACCACACTCTGAAATGGAGATGCTAATACTCCCTTACTTACCTCAGACAGTTGTTGTGAAGCTTCATTAATTGATCTTTGGAAAGAGCTTTGAATAGAGACGTGCAAAATAATATGATGCAGACTAAATATTATGATGATTCATTTTAATAAATTAGAATAACTGAGGCAGCACAAGGCTGGGAGTCGAGAGACCTGGACTCTGTGCCCAACTTTGCCATTGACCTACTGTGGGACCTTAAATTCTACAGATATAATTTTTTTAGGTGATCCAGCTTTCCCAGAGCTATAAAAATGTATATATATTTTGATATTTAGAAACCTCTTGTCTACTGCCTAGTTTGACATTTTCCTTAACAGAAGAGCTGTGGCCTGTGTGTGTGTGTGTGTGTGTGTATATATATATATATAATATAGTGAGCTACCTACCCATTTTGCTGTCATAATGTGGAATATGCCATTACATTCACACACACGGTGGGCAAGATCCTTAGCTGGTGTAAACTGACTTAGGTCCATTCAAATCAATTGGAGCTGCGGCAAATTACACTAGTTGATGATGTGACCCATTGAATTTACCAGTCCTATGTTGGGTGGCGTCAGAGCCTGAGTCTCTGTTTGTTTCCCTGCCGTAAATCCTAATGAAGGTCATAGTTTTAGAGGAGCCTCGTCTTTGTGTGCGCACAAAATTTCCATATTTACTTATTTGCTTGTGCAAAATCTTTATTTCTCTACAGTAACCAGTTAGTTAGGTGTGCAACTACTAGACTGTACTCAGGTTGTTGTATACATGAGTACTTAGGTGACCACATTTTCACATTAGAAATTGAGACAGTTTATAATTATATATTTTAGTGTAGCGGGGTGAACCCCTGCTCCTGCCCTGAAGGGTTAAAAACAGCCCTGGGAGTGCGCTGTGGCTGGAGAAAGCAGCTTTTAGGCTGGACTGATTGGGGGAAGTGACTGCAGCTGGGGCCATACCCCAAACTGAGCAACAAGGCCTTATAAGAAGGCCAGGGAAGCCAGGAGCAAACAGTTTTCCTCTGCCTGTCGAGGGAGAAGGCAGGGCTTCAGGGAACTAGAGACAGGGTACCTGAGTAGAGCAGGGCTGGGGACAGGCTGGGGAGATCCAGCCTGGAAAGCCCCAGCCTGCGGCCTAGCGTAAGGCCAAGAGGTACTGGGGGTTGCAGAGGCCAGCCCAGGGGTATGCAAAGGCAGCAGATCCAAACCCAACCTTGCCAGTGATGAGTGGCTGATACTGCAGTCTGCCCCAGGGTGTGGGGGCTAGATGATGACTGGTGGTAGCCTTATACTGAGGTGAGGTGAGGATAGTGGATGGGAGGTTCCCTGAGAGGGGAGACCCTGAGATACCAAGGGGGGTAGCACCCCAGATAAAGGGGCACTGGGTCCTGGGAGGAACATGGGGGCCAGAGGACAGGTGGATCACTGGCCTGCAGAGGGCGCTCCAGAGCTGGAATAAGTTAATTCCCCGAACAGACCAGCAGGAGGCGCTGCAGGGGTGAGTCCGCTCCTCTACATTTAGAGTCACAAATTGAAATACATTTTCTTTTATCAGTGTGGGCTAGTGGCATTGCTACCAGCTTCTGACTCAGTGATGTGCATATTTTGAGCTGGAGGATTTTCTTCCCCCCAGTAACTTAGTGTTCAGACTGAGTTAATCAAAAACAGTTAACAATTGGCATTAACGTTCATTAGGAGCGGAGGAACAGCTTAGTTAGCGCCTAACTCATTTGTTTTTTCTCTTACCTCCAAACACAGCTTATCCTACTGAAGGCTCTTTCTCTTGGCCTATCCTTGGTAAACGCAGAGCAAATTCTGTGTAGCACAGCAGTATGACCTGAACAAACATTTTGTATTATAGGAAGACAAAAATGTTTTGAGTGATGAAATGAAAAAAATAATGGGACATTTCAGGTGCTCTGAAAGAATTTCCAAGTACATTAGATCATAATATGAAACGCTTCAACTTTCCTGATATAACTAGGACATATGGTGTCAATAACCTAGTCCCAGATTTGGACCTTAGCGTCCAAAATATGGGGGTTAGCATGAAAACCTCCAAGCTTAGTTACCAGCTTGGACCTGGTACTGCTGCCACCACCCAAAAAATTAGAGTGTTTTGGGGCACTCTGGTCCCCACAAAAACCTTCCCTGGGGACCCCAAGACCCAAATCCCTTGAGTCTCACAACAAAGGGAAATAAACCTTTCCCTTCCCCCCTCCAGGTGCTCCTGGAGAGATACACAGAAGCAACCTCCGTGAATCTAAGCAGAGGGAGTCCACCCTCTCTAATTCCAGTCCTGGAAACAAAAGCACTTCCCTCTTCACCCAGAGGGAATGCAAAGTCAGGCTAGTAAATCTAACACACACAGATCTCCCTCTGACTTCTTCCTCCCACCAGTTCCCTGGTGAGCTGCAGACTCAATTCCCTGGAGTTCCTCACTAAAGAAAAACTCCAACAGGTCTTAAAAGAAAGCTTTATATAAAAAAGAAAGAAAAATACATACAAATGGTCTCTCTGTATTAAGGTGACAAATACAGGGTCAATTGCTTAAAAGAAATATGAATAAACAGCCTTATTCAAAAAGAATACAATTTAAAGCACTCCAGCAACTATAGACATGTAAATACAAAAGAACATATAAATCCCTATCTGATCTTTGGTACTTACAACTGGGAAACAGAAGATTAGAAAGCAGGAAATAGAAATCCCCTCATAGCTGAGAGAGCATACAGGCAGACAGAAGACAAAGAACTCAGACACAAACTTCCCTCCACCCAGAGTTGAAAAAATCCTGTTTCCTGATTGGTCCTCTGCTCAGGTGCTTCAGGTTACTTTTTTTTTTCAGGTGAAAGAGACATTAACCCTTAGCTATCTGTTTATGACATATGGTCTCTTTAATAATTATCTAATTTGGAGTGAAAAATGTTGATTTTTGTCCATGCATAAAAAGGAAGATCTTGGATATTCTAGTATTAGCCTCTGTGACCAAAAGCACGTTTGTATTCACACTCTACACACTATTGTAGTAATTTTTGTGCAAAATATGCATTGTGAGGTATCATTTAAAAACTAAAAACACACTTATCATCAATATTCTAATGTAATGTATATATGAAATCTATATTAAGAGTTTGATAAATGAAAGGGGTGGGGGGAGCTCCCTTTTATGGACACCCAGTCAGCCAGTTTGCTATAAAATCTCTCTTAGTAGCTGTTCTCTACTTGCTTTACCTATAAAGGGTTAAAAAGTCTTCCTGCATAGGTGAAAGGAAGGGAGTGGGCACCTGACCAAAAGAGCCAATGAGAAGGGTAGAACTTCTTAAAATTGAAAAAACCCTTCCCCTTTGTCTGTCTGGTTGTTCTCAGGGAGAGGCAGACCGGGAGCAACTATGCTGTAAGAAGCCTGGGGCCAGGTATGAAAAGTCATTGGTATCATACTTAGAAACTACTTATTTAAAATCCTAGCTATGTAAGTAGGTCAGGAAATGTCTTAGAAGACGCGATTAGGTTGATCTCTTTTTATTTCTTTATGGCTTGTGGGCTCTTCAGTGCTAACACCAAATGATTTTGTTTTGTTTGTAACCTTTAAGCTGGACCTCAAGAATTTAGTAACATTTACCTTTTTTAAGAAAAGGATTGGATTTTGTGTCCTAAGAGGTTTGTGCACATGTTGTTTAATTAGCCTTGCGGGCCCCCACCTTCTGCACTCGAAGTGCCAGCATCTAGCTTTGCTGCACCCAACCAAAAAGTTAAAACTAAGTTTTTCTCTGACACTTTTTAATGTATCTTAGCCCATTTTCATTCCTATGGGAACTTGGTTTCTGTCAAACCTGATAAAACTACAGACATCTTGTGGTCAAAAAAATCAGACTTGGTAGTTACTGATTGTCAGCTAGTTTGTCTACAAAAATATTGCATTACATCTCACTAGAAAGCAATGTGATACAACAGCCTCTGTGCAGATGGTAAGTGATGCATTTTATGTCAATTTTTCTTCTTTCAGATTAAATTTACACTTAAACAAGATACTTTGCACCCTTTCAATTCATTGTGCAAAAATAACTGAATTCATCTGTTCATTTTACACACAGATTTTTTTTTCTTGAAACAATTAACCTTGTCAGTATCATGATGCAGGAACCCCAACTTTCATGCCCATCAAAACAAACAGGTCAAGAATCTTGTTTCTAGTCTGCAATGAACCCTAAAATTTCATAATTTTCAAAGCATTTCTCAGGCATTAAATAATGAATGCTCACACCAACAACTCATACAATGTAATTTATCTTCATTTTGCAAGTAGGAGAAGCAAGGCATAGCGATGTGAAGTGATGTACTCAGGGCCTAAGACTGAGAATTCAGAAAGAAGATTGGAATTCAAGAGATCCTGGCTCCCAATGCTGTGTTCTGGCCATTATATCTGTGTTTTACACACTGCCTTTCCACAGCCCACTTTGTAACAGAGAATTAATTTCCTGGACCAGGCCTTTCTCAGCTCCCTTACATTTCCCATGGCTTTCTCTGCATGGTCTTGCTGAGACCCAGAAAGTTTTCATGGACCACTGCTGGTTTATGGACCATACACAATACTGGGCAGTACCTCTCCAGTATTGAAATATATCCAGCATGACTACATCATATGAAATATATCTGCTGTATTATCCAGCCAACTGAAGCTGCATTGAAATGAATTATGTTAGTCTTATGATTGGGAAATTGAAAAATAAATAAAAATAACACATTTTTTAAAGGACAGAGAAAACCTTGAAGAGATTGAATGAACTAATTTAGACCCCATCATTTTATTTGTATAGTTGAGATTGTTTTCTAATATAAACTACTTTGCATTTATCAACATTCAATTTCATCTGCCATTTTGTTGCCTTATCACTCAGGTTTGTGAGATCCCTTTGTAACTCCTGGCAGTTTGCTTTGGACTTAACTATCCTTAATTTTGTATCGTCTGCAAATTTTACCACTTCACTGTTTACCCCTTTGTCCAGATCATTTACATGTAAAATGTCCGGTCTTGGCGTCCCTATTTTGGCTTCAGGACTCTTTGGATGACAGAAGAACTAGTGGAGACTAGTGACATCACAGAACATCAAAGATCTGAAATCTGAGCAAGTGGGAAGGGATTTTTAGTCAAACTCTTTAAACCCTTTGTCTTGTTTTGCTAACACCTTGGGGAAAAATTAATCTCGTGTGTGAAAGAGTCAGTGCCTTACCTTTTCAACTCAGAAACATCTCACACTCTAGCCCCAGAAGGAGTTCTCCAGCAACCCCCCAGAAGACAAAATAACAGAACAAGCCTCCCATAATCTTTTTTTCAAGCTTTTCCTTATCAAGAAGCAAAAAAGGACATAAATGCCATTCGTTCATGGGACCTGCTTTACAGGGAAATAAAAAGCCAGGACTCTGTCTTCCCCATTCTTCCCACTCCCACCTCCTTTGGGGGTAGTGATGCATGTCCACAAGAAGCAATCATTAGAACTTCCCTGAGTGCAGGAGCTGAAACTGTGTCTGGCCCTTATGGGGGCTTTGCAAGTGTGGAGACACTGTTTGCACCCTCTCTGCCACTGTGTACATGTGTAAGGCCTAGCACAATCTATGCCTAAGGGTATGTCTACACTACAGGATTATTCCGATTTTACATAAACCGGTTTTGTAAAACAGATTGTATAAAGTTGGGTGCACGTGGCCACACCAAGCACAATAATTCGGCAGTGTGCGTCCATGTACCGAGGCTAGCTTTGATTTCTGGAGCGTTGCACTGTGGGTAGCTATCCCATAGTTCCCGCAGTATCCCCCGCCCATTGGAATTCTGGGTTGAGATCCCAGTGCATGAAGGTGCAAAAAAAATGTCGCGGGTGATTCTGGGTAAATGTCATCACTCATTCCTTCCTCCGTGAAAGCAAGATTTAAACTTGAGCCGCTGACTCCTTGCCGCCCCGCCCTGACTCAGGGTCCGGGCCTGTCAATTGTATAAACTGCTGCTCCGCCCCTGCCTAAGGACCTGAGCCTTTGCCTCACTGTTGCCCGCCCTGAGCTAGGGCCTGGGCTTGGTAATTGTAGAATTGTTGCTCAGACCTGCCTGCGGGCCTGAGCCACCACCCCATTGGCACTCAACGCCCATGATGGGGCATGACTATTTTGTGGTACTTCCCTGGTCACCCCAATGAGAGACTCCCATGACCGGACCGATTCCACGCCAGCAACGGTGAGGACATAACAAGGTGGTGCGGTCCCCTGCCACCCCAGAGAGGGACGAGCCCAGCTAAGCCCCTCTACATTGTCCAATAAAAGATACTACCTCACCCACCTTGTCTTTCTCTAATGTCCTGGGACCAACAAGGCTACAACCCTGCAATTGACATACTGGTTTGATTTTTTTTTTCTTTTTTTAGTAAGTCTGGGGCAAATTTCCATAGAGCTGAACTTTATTTGCAATAGCTGAGCCAGATCTGTAAAACAGGAATTGCAGCATTTAGTTCTAAAAGAGGAGAGAGAGCAAAATAATAGAACAAGCACCTAACATTCACAGCAAATAGGAAATGGCAATAATTCTTGGCTGTAATCCCAGCGTGATACTGTCAGAAACTCTGACATTATATGCCGTACATGAGACTGGAAGGTAAGCTCAGAGTCACTTGCGTCAGGGTTCCTGACAACTAGATGGAAAGTGATGGCCATCAAAATTCTATGTCGAGGGAAGGACATGTTTTAAGACATGCTGAGTTCAAATGATCATTGGATAAACAGAGTTGTAAGAAATTAGCATACTGCTCTTTGAACTGACAGAACAGACGCCAGCTACGGTGAGAGGAATGAGAATCGCTCTTTTTCGTGTGTCAGAGTTGACAAGTGTTTGGTTTTGGGAACTGTTGGGATTTGTGACCTTTGCATTTCCTTAGAAAGCCAAAGAGCGTCACATAAGAAAATGGGAATCATGGCGCTAATATCTTGAATAGGTAAGTAAATCATCTATACGATACTAGCAAATGACAAGCCGCAAACAGGATTCCTGATGTGTTGCCCATAGTTTGTGTATGTTTGATCTTATTTGACTGATCAGAAAGGGAATAGCAGGGATCCAAAATGTAACTACTAAGAATGCTGTATTTGGGCGGGTTAGTTCAAATGTGAGAGAAAAAAAGGATGATACTTCAGTGTAAGCTAAACATTAGGTGACCAGCAGACTTCACTGGAGAGGACAGGTGAATTCAGTCTAATTCTCTGATGTTAGCTAAAGAGCAATACAGGTTTTAATGTTGTGCTTAAGTGTAGAAAAACATACAGTAATGTCAGCTCCTAAAAGCAACATAGGCCTTAAGCTTCAGCAAGAGTTGTCGTCTTCTTTAGTTTGTAAAATGAGAATCAACAGGTGTCTGTGCCATATCTTTTGCACAAAAGTCAGTCTCAGTTTTTGGAACCTCCAATATCCAAATCTCGTATCTGGTCCAGTATCCAAAGTTCATAATTCAGCCAACATTTGGTTTTACAAAGTTGCAATTATACAAAGATGTCAGATGTTCTGCTAGAGTTTTGTTAAACTGGAGCTTATCTGTAATGCACCATAAAGCAGTTTTCAGTGCTCCCTTATTTTTCTGAACTGTTGTTTAGAGCCAAGAGATTGTGGTTCTTTCTTTCTACAGATTTTTGACCAAGTCTTCAGCTTGCTTAAGCTGACAGGTACACCAATTCATACTCTGTAACTACCTGGTAAGTGCTAGATTTAGTACAGGTGGTCTAGGAATGCCATGTAGCAAATTTGTGCTGGATTCTACTCCCAGTTCTTCCAGGGAAACTCCATTGACTTCACTTGAGTTGTTCCTGATTAATATTGGTGTCACACAGCAGAATCTCTGTGTAAGGACATACAACAGAATATTACAATTACTGAAACTCTGGTTTTGTGCAAGCCAAAATTTAAGAGGCCTGAAAACTTTATTTATGTAATTTTTATTTTCCTTTAGCCCCTTGGCAATAGTTGGTAGCAGCTCCTGCCATAAGCACTAATGAATTTTGCACTGAATTCTGACTCCTGGCATTTAGGGCTTGATAAACTTTCTTTCCCTTTATCTGATAGATTCCCTTTCTGCTAATTGGTGTCAACATCATTCATGATCAGGGATGCAACACCATTAGTTTAAAGGCCCATTTTCTGGCTTGCCTTAAACCCTGAATAACTTGGAGCTGTGGGCAGCTTACACATAAAAGTGGCAATAAACATCCCTTCCACTTTAAGCTACACAAACCTAGGAAAATTGAGAAAGAGTTAGTGTAGTGGCAACAAATAAAAGCTGCTTCCAGCAGGCTTGTCAGTTGCATAACTGGCACATGCAGTAGATGAGACCCTGTTAAATGTGTTACTTAGCAAAAGTGAGAGATTCCTCCAGATTCCCAAACCTACAAGCTACATCCTGCAGCCCTTCCTCAGGGGGATCTCCTATTGAAGGCAAGGGATGGGCGGCAGTTCCATGCCCTTACACAAACAGCAATAGTCTTTGTTAGGTATAATAACCACTTTACACTATTTGTACCTGTAAGAAGAGTCACTACATCCCTTCTTTCTTTTCCCATTATACGCAGTATAGAACTAAAATGACTTCAATGTCTGCAGCATAGACAGACAGGAACACAAATGGGATGGGTAGGATGTAGCAGGAGACTGGCTAAGCGGCATTGAAGGTTTCATCTCTGTGTTGCTTGTTCAAATCCATCCTAGAATAATAGAAACTAAGAATTGTTAATATCTGCTCAATGTACCATGTGAAATAAATTGATGGTCTGTTTCCAGTGAACGGTTGTCCATGTGAAAAAGCCATGCTCATAACTCCCCTTTTGCTCATCTCAGGAGAGAGGCCAAGGGTTAAAAAATAGTCCTGGAAACAACTACCTTCTCACTCCTAGGCTATGTCTACACTACAGCTGGGATCAACGTTCTGAGATTGATCCACTGGCAGTCGATTTAGCATGTCTACTGAAGACCTGCCAAAGCGACAGCAGATCGCTCTTCAATCAACCCCTGTACTCTACCCCAACGAGAAGAGTAAGGTAAGTCGACAGGAGAAACTCTCCCGTCGATCCCCCGTGGTGTAGACCATCCAGTAACTCAATCTAAGGTACGTCAACTCCAGCTACATTATTCACATAACTGGAGTTGCATAGTGTAGGTCGACTTACTGTAGTAGTGTAGACAGAGCCCTAAAGATGGTCCCTCAAGGTCACACTGGTTGGACAATGGGGGAAGGTTATACTGATATGTCATGCCTATTGGGAGGAGTGAGGACTTCAATCTGGAGGGCTGCCAGCATGGCACCTTAGATACAACTTCTTCACTATCAAATGTTTTATATGAATTATGAGAACAGCGTGATCTGGGTTTAAAGAGCACAGCAGTGCCTCCTGGTGGCACTCCAGGACTTTCAGTCTTTAAATGGGTACAGCAGCACAGGATGGGACACTCTTCAGAAGGGTCTTGTTGGCAGAGCTGGACAGACTAAATATAAAATTTGAGATGGTTGGCCCCGGACTATTGGTTCTTACTGTGCTGCACACACAGACTTGTGAATTGTTTATCTGAAAAATTTAGAAGGTTAATATATTGCATTCTCATACTCACCTCACCGGTGTCAGACTGAGAATAGATGTATAGAGAAACAATGTTTCATATAAAGGGGGAATGACAGCCTATTTGAGGCCTGACAATTCTCTTCTTAAAGCTGAAGGTAAATCCTGAGTGCATCATCTTTGGGAAATCACTTATATATCCCATGGATACTATATTAGTTTTAGCATCTTTTTATTCTATTTTATATAAGGTCCCATACTGCCCTCATCACTGTAATAATAATAGAGTAAACCCTTATATAACCTGGTAGTTACGTTGCTAGAAAACCATGTCATATAAAAATGTGTTATATAAACTGAAGAATAAATGGGAAAAATAGGGTTGCATTCCCAGACATGACAAAGTTTGACATGTTGGGGGCATGGGGGGGGGTGCAGGATGTGAGCTCTGGGAGGAGTTTGGGTGTGGGAGGGTGCTCAGGACAGGGGGCTGGGGCATGGGAGGGGGCTTGGGGTGCCAGATCTGGTGGTTGCTCACCTCAGGCGGCTTCCCACAAAGTGGCTGCCTGTGCTTGCTGTTGCTGGCAGAGGCACTGCCTGAGCGTTGACTTGCAGGAGTGGCACCTGCAGGCAGAGGCAGCATACAGAGCTGCCTAGCCACACCTCCACCTCCTTCAGGAACAGCAGCCTGGGTTGCCGCTTGCGGGGAGCCGCCTGAGGTGAGTTCCTCCCCTGGATCTGGCACTCTGAGCCCCCTCCCCCAACCCTCTACCCTGAGCCACCCCCACACCCAAACTACCTCCCAGGAGCATGCTATATAAAAATGGGTCACTGAAGGAAAACCGCATTATGTCAAAAATGTGCTGTATAAATTCACATTATATGAGGATTTATTTACTGTACCTTACTCTCATATAGCACTTTGCATAAGCAGATATCAAAGCACTTTATAAGGGAGATCAGCATTGTTATCCCTATTTTACAGATGAGGAAACTGAGAACTGAGAGGGAAGTGACCTGCCCAAGGTCACCCAATAAGCCAGTAGCTGAGCTGGGAAGAGTACTCAGGTTTCCTGAGACCCTGTGCAGTGCTCTATCCACTAGGCCATACTTTTAAGTAGAGATGTATCCAGATCTTGAGCATCCCAGAGATTCAGGAAAGTCCTATGCAGGATTTGGTTCATCCCATAACAGTCTACACAGGTGCCAGCTACAAAGTTCAGATTCAGAGGTCCAACACACCAATGGTTGGGGATTCAGATCTGAGTCTTTGGTCCATAATAGAGAGAACCAGCTGTGAAATTTGGATTCTGATTCCCCACACTCCAGAGTTCAGGGTTGTTCTGACTTGAGGCTTTGGACTGGCCCATGATATAAACAGGCATCAGCTGCAGAATAGAAGTCTAGCTCTGGATTTTCATCCTCCCCTCTTCCTCGGCACTCTGGCAAACTCGGGTATGGTCAGATCTGGGGAGCTTGCTGCAGGCTCATTTCCGCTTTTAAGGAGTAAGATCTAAGCATGTTGGCAATTCCCCATTTAAGGTCTATTCCACCTTTGCATGAGGCCTGTGATTGTGATAGCAATAATCAAGAGATATTACCACTCCATCCCACTGTAAACTCCAGGGCTGGCCTGCGAGTGACTGTGAGTAGAGTTGGTCAACTGTACATTTTCATTTGGGGCATTTTCTTTTTTGAAATGTGAAGCAATATTGGCCGAGGTGATTCCCTTCACCTCCACAGGCAGAGCAGGTGAAAAGTGCTCTCATTTGCAGGAGCACTTTGAGCTGAAATTGATGTTCCTGACAAAGCAGTGGTGACAGCAAACAGCAAATTGCCAGTCCCCTGAAATACAGCAGGTACCTATTCCATCTAAAGCTGCCCCACAGCTCACTGAGCATTAGTGTTAGTACAGTTAGAATCTCTTTGTTGCCTACTGAAGCCTAAAATGTGAGGGTAGCGAGCTATGATACCTCGGATGTTAGGACAGTACAACATCCTCAGAATCTAGGTATAGGTTGTTCTAGGGGGAAGAGACAGGGTAAGGACAAGCATGTAAGCAACTGAAACCTTACTGGATATCTGCTAAGAAATCCTTTTGCCTTCTGCATTTATCTCAGAGTTAAGAACACGAGTCAAATGCAGAAACAACCTTTAATTACCGTGACCATCTTACCCTGAGACAAGATGGGAGATTTGATTCAGGTTCTAATATCATCCTATGCTGGGAGCCGCTCAGTTTTCACAAGCTAAACAGTGCTGGGCCGAGTCAGTCCTGGGCTGGGATGCTGAGGAACATTAGGTGTAATTGTTGATTCAGGAGGTAGCACTTACCCGCAGTGGCGGCTCCAGGCCCCAGCACTCCAAGCGCGTGCTTGGGGCGGCATGCCACGGGGGGCGCTCTGCTGGTTGCCGAGAGGGCGGCAGGCAGGGTGCCTTCGGTGACACGCCTGCGGGAGGTCCATCGGAGCCGCGGGACCGGCGAGCAGCAGAGCGCCCCCTGTGGCATGTCGCTGTGCTTGGGGAGGCGAAATGTCTAGAGCCGCCCCTGCTCACCCATCTTCTCCTCGTCAGTGCTGAACTACTACCCTAGCATGGGGTTAAGTAGCAACAGGCTGTTAAGAATGCTGGCTTTTGGATGAGATGTAAAATGGAGATTCTGATCACTTCTGAGCACAGCACTTCTTGAAACTGTCATACAACAAGGGTAAAGAATCACAGAAACGGTCTTTCCCCACCTTAACATTGATCAAGGACCTTCATTAGAATTCTTCTGAAGCATTAGGTGTAGGCCATTGCCAGATATTATTATGACAATAGGGTCCTCATCAGAAAAGCACTGGCACCTTTGTTACAATAGCCGTCTCAGAAGGTGGGAAAGGTTTGAGTGTGTGCTGGAAGCTTATATTGCTACTGACCTGTTGTATGGACAAGTAAAATATTTCTCTCCCATCAGCTGCCATCCTGGTATCTTTCATAAGCCCTGCATACACTAAACAGTTAAATAAAATGTTGCAATTTACTGATGGGAAAACAGAAACACTTTTTTGGCCATATGGCAAACTTGTACCATTGTGAGTTAGGGGGTACAAGCTCCCTGATGAGCAACTGTATGCAAGACGCTGGCATCATTTGCTATTACCTACATGAATAGACAACGAACAGAAAGTCTGAACTTCGAAACAATAACAGATCAATAAATGAAGCTGCTTTTTTCACCTTTGACATGAATTATCTTGTATACTACACAATGATCAGAATTTGCATTGCTAGTGGGAAAATAAAGGCCTGTTTGACCTTCTATAGCAGCAGGGTCTGTGTTTGTAGACTGATGGAGTAACTTTCTAGACTAATGATTTTCAAGTGTCAAGAAATCGGCTTATTGTCTGTATATTGCATTGCCTCACAGGTGCCACACCTGAATGCTCAATATACACAATACAGAGGGATGGTTTCCCTAACAACTCTCTCTAATACTGAACATTGCTGAAATTATCTTCTGGAGTCTTGGAGGGAGTGGGGGGAGTGAGGGTGAGGAGATCAGTGCATGGACTTAATGTAAATTCTTAGTGTACATTTAGAACAAAATGTGTTAGTCCTTTGTGCAGAGGTTGGGGGTGCAGGCTCTGGTGGGGTGGGGTGGGGCCGGGGATGAGGGGGTAGGGGTGCAGGAGGGGAGTCCAGGTTTGGAGAGGGCTCAGGTCTAGGGCAAAGGATTGGGGCACGGGCTTACCTCCAGCTGCTCTCAGTCAGCAGTGCAGTCAGGGTGCAGAGGCAGGCTTCCCGCCTGTCCTGGCACTGCAGACCGTGCTGCACCCTGGAAGCGACCAGCAGCTGGTCCGGCTCCTAGGCAGAGGCGTGCAAGCGGCTCTGTGTGGCTCTCACCTGCAGGCACCACACCCCTCTCCCCCGCTACCATTGGTCGGGAACCATTGGCTGCTGCTCGGGGCAGGGGCAGCGTGCAGAGCCCTGTGGCCCCCCTGCCTACTAGCAAGACCTGCTGCTGGCCGCTTCTGGGATGCAGTGCGGTGTCAGAACAGATAGGGACAACTAGTTTTTACTGGCTGGCCTCCAGGGTCCCTGGGTGCCGAGCAAGGCGACCCAGTGCCTTGCATTTCACGACCCAGTGTTGGGTCGCGACCCAAATTTTGAAAATCACCGACTTACATGAACCATCCTACATAAAACTTATCTTAGTTATGCCATATTTATAACATAATTTTTCTATGAAGAATTTGGGGTGTAGCATCACAACAAGCATCACTTTATTTATTTTGCATGTTTACAAAAAGAGAGAAAGAACATTACCTATTGTCCATGAACCTATTTTCATCATATCTGATTTACATAATTGATGAGCTAATGACACTTTGTCATAAACAGATAGCTAAGGGTTAATGTCTCTTTCACCTGGAAAGAAGTAACCTGAAACACCTGACCAGAGGACCAATCAGGAAACAAGACTTTTTCAAATCTGGGTGGAGGGAAGTTTGTGTCTGAGTCCTTTGTCTTATATCTGTCCCTCTCGGCTATGGGAAGGATTTTTCTATTTCCTGCTTTCTAATCTTCTGTTTCCCAGTTGTAAGTACAAAAAGATAGGTTTGTTTTTTTGTAGTTACATGTGTGTAGTTGCTGGAGTGCTTTGAATTGTATTCTTTTTGAATAAGGCTGTTTATTCATATTTCTTTTAAGAAATTGAGCCTGTATTTGTCACCTTAATACAGAGAGACCATTTTTATGTTTTTTTTTCTTTTTACATAAAGCTTTCTCTTTAAGACCTGTTGGAGTTTTTCTTTAGTGGGGGACTCCAGGGAATTGAGTCTGTGCTCACCAGGGAATTGATGGGAGGAAGAAGTCAGGGGGAAATCTGTGTGTGTTAGATTTACAGCCTGACTTTGCATACCCTCTGGGTGAAGAGGGAAGTACTTCTGTTTCCAGGACTGGAAATAGAGAGGGTGGAATCCCTCTGTTTAGATTCACGGAGCTTGCTTCTGTGTATCTGTCCAGGAACACCTGGAGAGGGGAAGGGAAATGGTTTATTTCCCTTTGTTGTGAGACTCAAGGGATTTGGGTCTTGGGGTCCCCAGGGAAGGTTTTTGTGGGGACCAGAGTGCCCCAAAGCACTCTAATTTTTTGGGTGGTGGCAGCTTTACCAGGTCCAAGCTGGTAACTAAGCTTGGAGGTTTTCATGCTAACCCCCATATTTTGGACGCTAAGGTCCAAATCTGGGACTAGGTTATGACATGGTGGCAGTGTTTGTGGGAAAGATAGAATCCAGAAGCCAGTAGGAATATTATATTTTTCTTTTCTCTGCTAGGGGCTTTTAAGCAGAGAGGAACAGTTTGGTTTTAAAAGGAACCAGAGAGAATTTTTTTTTCTGCTCTCTCTGGCAGTTTTTGGCTTGCATATTAAGCAAGGAACCATTAAGCTGTGACAAAAGAGTCTTTTGTGACACAATAGCACTCCCATTAGGAGTCAAATACCAGCATTATACACAAGCAAATAAAGTGGTTTTTCTGGTTTACTTTACATTGAAAAGATTAGCTAGAGGAAGAAAGGGAAAAAGGCACTGTTGCTAGGCAGACCCCAGGAGGCAACAGAGCCTGCAGTTCAGACAGTAAACACCGGCGGGCACCCCAACACAAGAAAACAGGCCAGATACAGAATGGGGATAACCCCGAATCATGCCCGTCGGCGTTTCAGAACCCAAAAGTGGAAACCAGATGTGTCATTTCCCAAACACGCCTACTACGTTGGGAAAAATTATGAGGCCTGAATATCAGGACACAATGTTAAATCCTTGGAAGAACTGCACCTCCTCATACAAATGGAGCAGTTCTTGGATGGTGTTCCTGAGGACATAACATGGTACATACAAGATGGAAAACCCAAAAATCTCACCGAGGCGGGTGAGATTGGAGCCAGATGGATGGAAGTGGCAGAAAGCAAGAAAGCTACTGTCAAGGGGAACGAATACCCCAGAGGGCACACCGACCATAAACTGTACAACCGAGGGCAGCCAAAAACCCAATCTACAACCCAAGTAAAGCCACAGACACACTATTTTTCCACCTCCAGTCTCCAGTAACTCACCTCGACCCAGTGAGCCATCAGATGGAAGATGCTTTAAGTGTAATGAACTGGGACATATCAAGGCCAACTGTCCAAAGAACGCCATCTGAGTGCAGTTCATTACACCACCATCACACCAAAGATCCCCAGGCCCAGATGCCTCTCAAATACCCTTGAAGCAAAGGGAAACTTTGAGAGTGGGCGGAAAGAAGGTTACTGCGTGGAGAGACACGGGGGCACAAGTGTCAGCTATCCACCAATCCTTCGTAGACCCCAAATTCATCAACCCAAAGGCCCACGTGACAATTTACCCCTTCATGTCACAAGCTGTAGACTTGCCTACAGCTGAACTGCCTGTCCAGTATAAAGGCTGGTCAGGAATGTGGACTTTTGCAGTCTATGACAATTATCCTATCCCCATGCTACTGGGGGAAGTCTTGGCCAACCAGGTGAAGCAGGCCAAGCGAGTGGGAATGGTTACACGTAGCCAAACCAGGCAAGCTTCCAGACCCATTCCTGTTCCTGAGCCGTCCACAGACGCCCCGTCTGTGTTACCAGAGACCCAGACAGAGGTAGTGGACCCGGATACCATGCCAATACTGAAACCGCCACAGCACCTCCAGTCCCAGGCCCGGAACTGGAACAACAACCAGCACCAGCAATTGCAACCACATCTTCAAACTCAATGCCAGAGGGCACCAGTGAGCCAGAACTGACAGAAGCAACAGACAGCCATACCCAAAAGGCTCAGCCAGAGCCTGAAATACCCTCAAGTGCACCAGCGGAGAGCGGTTCACCAGCAACGGAAACAACCCCATCACCTACATCGCTTCCAGAGGGACCAAGTCCAAGTCCCCAGTCTGAGGAAGAACTGGTGACCCCCGTCTCAAGGGAACAGTTCCAGACTGAACAGGAAGTAGATGACAGCCTTCAGAAAGCTTGGGCGGCGGCACGGAGCACCCCACCACCTCTCAGCTCTTCTAATGGATCCCGGTTTGTTATAGACCAAGGACTTTTATACAAGGAGATTCTTTCTGGTGGACACCGGGAAGAATGGCAGCCGCAAAAACAGTTGGTGATTCCAACTAAGTACCGAGGGAAGCTCTTAAGCTTAGCCCATGATCATCCCAGTGGCCATGCTGGGGTGAACAGAACCAAGGACCGGTTGGGGAAGTCCTTCCACTGGGAGGGGATGGGCAAGGACATTGCCAAGTATGTCCGGTCTTGTGAGGTATGCCAAAGAGTGGGAAAGCTCCAAGACCAGGTCAAGGCCCCTCTCCAGCCACTCCCCATAATTGAGGTCTCATTTCAGCGAGTAGCTGTGGATATTCTGGGTCCTTTCCCAAAAAAGACACCCAGAGGAAAGCAGTACGTACTAACTTTCGTGGACTTTGCTACCCGATGGCCGGAAGCAGTAGCTCTAGGCAACACCAGGGCTAACACTGTGTGCCTGGCCCTAACAGACATTTTTGCCAGGGTAGGTTGGCCCTCCGACATCCTTACAGATTCAGGATCTAATTTCCTGGCAGGGACCATGCAAAAACTGTGGGAAACTCATGGGGTAAACCACTTGGTTGCCACCCCGTACCACCATCAAACCAATGGCCTGGTGGAAAGGTTTAATGGAACTTTGGGGGACATGATACGTAAATTTGTCAACAAACACTCCAATAATTGGGACCTAGTGTTGCAGCAGTTGCTGTTTGCCTACAGGGCTGTACCACATCCCAGTTTAGGGTTTTCACCGTTTGAACTTGTGTATGGTCACGAGGTTAAGGGGCCATTACAGTTGGTGAAGCAGCAATGGGAGGGGTTTACGCCTTCTCCAGGAACTAACATTCTGGACTTTGTAAGCAACCTACAAAGCACCCTCTAACACTCCTTAGCCCTTGCTAAAGAGAACCTAAAGGATGCTCAGAAAGAGCAAAAGGCCTTGTATGACAGACATGCCAGAGAACGTTCCTTCAAGGTAGGAGACCAGGTTATGGTCTTGAAGGTGCAACAGGCCCATAAGATGGAAGCATCATGGGAAGAGCCATTCACGGTCCAAGAGCGCCTGGGAACTGTGAACTACCTCATAGCATTTCCCAATTCCTCACTAAAGCCCAGAGTGTACCATGTTAATTCTCTCAAGCCTTTCTATTCCAGAGACTTACAGGTTTGTCAGTTTACAGTCCAGGGAGATGATGCTGAGTGGCCTGACGGTGTCTACTACGAAGGGAAAAAAGATGGTGGCGTGGAAGAGGTGAACCTCTCAACCACCCTGGAACGTCTGCAGCGGCGACAAATCAAGGAGCTGTGCACTAGCTTTGCCCCATTGTTCTCAGCCACCCCAGGACAGACTGAACGGGCATACCACTCCATTGACACAGGTAATGCTCACCCCATTAGAACCCCACCCTACCAGGTGTCTCCTCATGCCCAAGCCGCTATAGAACGGGAGATCCAGAACATGCTACAGATGGGTATAATCTGCTCATCTACCAGTGCATGGGCATCTCCAGTGGTTCTGGTACCCAAACCAGATGGGGAAATACGCTTTTGTGTGGACTACCGTAAGCTAAATGCTGTAACTGGTCCGGACAACTATCCAACGCCACGCACCGATGAGATATTGGAGAAGTTGGGACGTGCCCAGTTCATCTCTACAATAGACTTAACCAAGCGGTACTGGCAAGTACTGCTAGATGAACCTGCCAAGGAAAGGTCAGCATTCGTCACCCATGCGGGGGTGTATGAATTCAATGTCCTTCCTTTCGGGCTTCGAAATGCACCCGCCACCTTCCAGAGGCTGGTAGATGGTCTACTAGCAGGACTGGGAGAATATGCAGTTGCCTACCTCGATGATGTGGCCATTTTTTCAGACTCCTGGCCCGAACACCTACTACACCTGGTAAAGGTCTTTAAGCGCATCAGGCAGGCCGGACTAACTGTTAAGGCCAAAAAGTGTCAAATAGGCCAAAACAGAGTGACTTACCTGGGGCACCAGGTGGGTCAAGGAACCATAAACCCCCTACAGGCCAAGGTGGATGCTATCCAAAAGTGGCCTGTCCCAAGGTCAAAGAAACAGGTCCAATCGTTCTTAGGCTTGGCTGGGTACTACAGGCGATTTGTACCACACTACAGCCAAATCGCTGCCCCACTGACCGACCTGACCAAAAAAACTCAGCCAAATGCAGTTAAGTGGACTAATAAGTGTCAAAAGGCCTTTACCCAACTTAAGGCAACGCTCATGTCTGACCCTGTGCTCAATGCCCTGGACTTTGACAAGCCATTCCTAGTAACCACGGATGCACCTGAGCGTGGTATAGGAGCAGTTCTCATGCAGGAAGGAACGGATCACAACTTCCATCCTGTCGTGTTTCTCAGCAAGAAACTGTCTGAGAGGGAAAGTCACTTGTCAGTCAGCGAAAAAGAATGCTATGCCATTGTGTACGCCCTGGAAAAGCTACGCCCATATGTTTAGGGACGGCGGTTCCAGCTACAAACTGACCATGCTGCACTAAAGTGGCTTCATACTGCCAAGGGGAACAACAAGAAACTTCTTCGTTGGAGTTTAGCTCTCCAAGATTTTGATTTTGAAATTCAGCACATCTCAGGAGCTTCTAAGAAAGTAGCTGATGCACTCTCCCGTGAGAGTTTCCCAGAATCCAGTAGTTAAAAAGTGTTCTTAAAATGTAGAAGTCTGTTAGTTATATACTTAGTGGTATATGTAAAGGTGCATGTGTTGTATTAATCTGTTTATTTTAAAGTTCTAGGAGGAAATCGCCGCCAGTGAGCTTCCCCACTGTCTGCAATTTGGGGGGCGTGTCATAAACAGATAGCTAAGGGTTAATGTCTCTTTCACCTGGAAAGAAGTAACCTGAAACACCTGACCAGAGGACCAATCAGGAAACAAGACTTTTTCAAATCTGGGTGGAGGGAAGTTTGTGTCTGAGTCCTTTGTCTTGTATCTGTCCCTCTCGGCTATGGGAAGGATTTTTCTATTTCCTGCTTTCTAATCTTCTGTTTCCCAGTTGTAAGTACAAAAAGATAGGTTTGTTTTTTTGTAGTTACATGTGTGTAGTTGCTGGAGTGCTTTGAATTGTATTCTTTTTGAATAAGGCTGTTTATTCATATTTCTTTTAAGCAATTGACCCTGTATTTGTCACCTTAATACAGAGAGACCATTTTTATGTTTTTTTTTCTTTTTACATAAAGCTTTCTCTTTAAGACCTGTTGGAGTTTTTCTTTAGTGGGGGACTCCAGGGAATTGAGTCTGTGCTCACCAGGGAATTGATGGGAGGAAGAAGTCAGGGGGAAATCTGTGTGTGTTAGATTTACAGCCTGACTTTGCATACCCTCTGGGTGAAGAGGGAAGTACTTCTGTTTCCAGGACTGGAAATAGAGAGGGTGGAATCCCTCTGTTTAGATTCACGGAGCTTGCTTCTGTGCATCTGTCCAGGAACACCTGGAGGGGGGAAGGGAAATGGTTTATTTCCCTTTGTTGTGAGACTCAAGGGATTTGGGTCTTGGGGTCCCCAGGGAAGGTTTTTGGGGGGACCAGAGTGCCCAAAACACTCTAATTTTTTGGGTGGTGGCAGCTTTACCAGGTCCAAGCTGGTAACTAAGCTTGGAGGTTTTCATGCTAACCTCCATATTTTGGATGCTAAGGTCCAAATCTGGGACTAGATTATGACACACCTGTTCAGCCATCCATTATTTTATCAATTACACAAGTTATCTGTAACCAAGTAATGGTGACAGAGATCTGTTAGAGTAATTTCTGGTAAAACTAAAAGCATCTCTCAACAGATTATTATTTTATTAACCTCAGAAAAAAAACACAAGCTGCATATCAGTTACATGTGGTCCCTTTCTGGCTACTTGGATACATTTCCCTAAGAATCAGGGGTTAGGGTAAAAGGACACAATCCATTTTTTAATAACAGACTATGGTCCTGCTAAAATTAAGCTTATAAATAACACACTAGGGTCAGCTAACATTCACAGTAAAACTAGAATGGATAATATAGTACAGGCTTACTGTGATTACAGACATTCATTAGTCCAAAAGAAAACAGTCTTTAACTTTAGAGTTTAGCCAGCAATTTTGGCAAACACAGAAAAGTTTCTGGGATATTTGGCCAAGAAGTGATGAGAGTTTAACATAAAAAAATCATAAAGATTAATATATAGAAACAATATAAATCTAAGGGAGTAGATTCTGGCCCCATCTCCATCCCTGGCATAATAAACTCTTTGCTACCCACATCTAGCCATCCCAGCATAGGGGGCACTTCAGCACACTGAGCTGGAACAATCCTAGGCTGGCAGAACAGCCCTTGAGGCTCCTGTTCTAACTTGCCCTTGGGAATGAACCAACCCCAGAGAGTCTCCAGAAGGCCATGTATGCCCCTTCCCCATCAGATGGGCTAAGCAGAGCTCCAGCCCATCTGAGGAGCTGGTCCATGATCTGTATCCTTGCGAGTGGTATTATTTTGCTTTAAAACAACCAGATTTTCATACTAATGACCTATTTCTCAACTATAAATTGGTGCAGCTCTACTGGAGTCAAAGGAACAAAGCCAATTTACAGCAGATCAGGAGCTGGCCCACAGTCTATATGACACACTGCTGACAAGTCGAGCAGAGCTTAGCCTTGGGACCTGGCACCAAGATACAGTGATAACTGGTGCACCAAAATAGATTAGGCAGACTGGTCTATCCAGATACTAACTGGGATGGGAAGTATTCTCCATCTCAGCTAATTAGGACTTTTTCCTTTTGGTTGTGTTCTATATAGGTAGGTTCGTATAGTGCCCTCATCAGCACAGCATCTCAGCACCTTCCAGTCATGCATCAAGTGACATGACTAACATCTGTTATGTGTAAACCTGCAAATCAGATTCCACACACTCTTCTTCATTTCTCCACAGCAGATGGAGATCACTTGCTGATTACTTGCTCTGTTAATTCCTTCTGGGGCACTGTCGGAAGACAGGATACTGGGCTAGATGGACCCTTGGTCTGACCCAGTAGGGCCATTCTTATGTTCTATATGTGCACAGCGTGTGTTATGTGCACAGTGTGTGTTAGCGGAAGAGCTTCTACCACTGACATCACTTCTGCAAAGGGCAGAAGCTGTTTTATTATGTCGATGGGAGAGCTCTCTCCTGTTGGTATAGAGTGGCTTCACCAGATATGCTGCAGTGTATCTATCTGTAGACATGCCCTCAGAGAGACAAGGTGGGTGAGGCAATATCTTTTATTGAACCAACTTCTGTTGATGAAAGAGATAAATATGCAAACTACACAGAGCTCTTCTTTGGTCTGGGAAAGTTACTCAGTGTTGCAACTAGATACAAGGTGGAACAGATTGTTTTGAATAAGTAGTTAACACATTCTGAGACCATTCAAGGTGAAATGGCCCAATAACACGTGTGCAGCCATAGGTCAAAAAGGAAAGGGATTAGTAGGTTACAGATTGTTGTAATAAGCCATAAATCCAGTGGTAAAACACAAAAACTCCATATCACCCATGGGTGGACACTATTCACAGAACATTCACTCCATCTCTGTCCTCTCAATCCTCATCCTCAAAGGAAACCTGCACAACACCTTCAAAAGATGAGCCTGGGAACTGCATGTCATAACTTTAAAATCATGGTCTTAATAAAGACACTGGATTTATGGTTTATTTCAACAATCTGTAACCTACCATCCCCCTTTTTCTGTCCTAAGACTGCAGAGCTGTTAATGGTCCAATTCATCTTGAATGGTCTCTTAAAATATATGTTAACTACTTATGCTAATCAATCTTGTATTTAGCTATGGCACCTTTCCCAGACCTGAAGAAGAGCTCTGTGTAGCTCAAAAGATAGTTTCTTTCACCACATGAAGTTAGTCTAAGGAAAAATATTACCTAACCCATCTTGTCATTCTTTTTAAATGACAAATCTGAGGAACTGCCACAGATTGAGGTATCAGTTGAGGAGGTTTGGGGTTAAATTGAGCAATAATAGGTCACCAGACCAGATGGTATTCACTCAAGGGTTCTGAAGGAACTCAAATATGACATTGCAGATCTACTAACTGTGGTATATAACCTATTGCTTAAATCAGCCTCTGTACTAGATGATTGGGTGTTAGTTGTTAAAAATAGGTTCTAGAGGAGATCCCGGTAATTTTAGATTGGTAAACCTAAATTCATTACCAGGCAAATTGGTTGAAACTATAGTAAAGAACAGAATTGTCAGACCCATAGATAAAGGGAAGAGCCAACATGGCTTTTGTAAAGGAAAATCATGCTTCATCAATCTATTAGAATTCTTTGAGGCATGTGGACAAGAGTGATCCAGTGGATATTATGTACTAGGATTTTGAGAAAGCCTTGGACAAGTTCCCACACCAAAGGCTCTTAAGCAAAATGAGCAGTCATGGGGCAAGAGGGAAGATCCTCTCATGGATCAGTAACTAGATAAAAGATAGGGAAACAATTGGTAGGAATAAATGGTCAGTTTTCACAGTGAAGAGTGGTAAATAGTGTGGCTCCCCCAAAGATCTGTACTGGGACCTATGCTGTTCAACATATTCATAAATAATCTGGAAAGAGGGGTAAGCAGTCAAGTTTTCAAACTTTGACACAATACAAAATTACTCAAGATAGTCAAATCCAAAACTGACTGCACATTGGACAACATAATCCCAACTAAACACACAAAACAATGAGGTCTAAATTAGCTGTTACTACTCAAGAAAGCAATCTTGGAATGACCATTAACAGTTCTCTGAAAACATCTGCTCATTGTGTAATACAGTCAAAAATCTAACAGAATGTTTGGAACCATTGGAAAAGAGATAGATAAGACAGAAAATATAAAACAGCCATACTGGGTCAGTCCAAAGGTCCATCTAGCCAGTATTCTGTCTTCCAACAGTGGCCAATGCCAGGTGCCCAGAGGGAATGAACAGAACAGGAAATCATCAAGTGGTCCATCCTCTGTCACCCATTCCCAGCTTCTGGAAAAAAGAAGGGTTGCATCCCTGCCCATCCTGGCTAATAGGCATTGATGAACCTGTCCTTCATGAAAGATAGTCAGGGATGCAACACCATGCTCTGGGTGTCCCTATGCCTATGATTAACAGAAGCTGGGAATGGATGACAGGCAATGGATCATTCAATAATTGTTCTGTTCTGTTAATTCCCTCTGAAGCATCTGGCATTGACCACTGTTGGAAGACAGGCTACTGGGTAGATGGGTCATTGGTCTGGATGGATGTTCTTATGTTCTGGATGACTGAGTTCCTTGGGCATTTATTGATTGGAAAAGGCACATGAGCAAATCTGAAACTACTATAGCTCATCTCAGTTGATTGGACTCTTCCAGTTGGTATGCTTACTTCCACCTTTTCATGTTCTCTATATGTATAAATATCTCCTGTCTGTGTGTTCCATTCTATGCATCCGAAGAAGTGAGCTGTAGCCCACAAAAGCTTATGCTGAAATAAATTTGTTAGTCTCTAAGGTGCCACAAGTACTCCTGTTCTTTTTGCGGATACAGACTAACATGGCTGCTACTCTGAAATCTGAAACTACTGTTTCTGATTTTCCCATTTAATGGTTTTACTTTGAACAACTGCACAATAAAAAAGAGAGATTGGAGAGAATATATGTTTGAGCCCATATAACGCATGGACACCTCTAACAGTTTTCATATTGTTAGGGAATATGAATGTAGAATAGCAAAAGTGAAAGAGACCTCACTTAGAAAGCAGAAGAGACATTCTGGAGAATCAATGGCCTTCAACCTTTACACAGTTCCCTCTGGCCCTCTGATTCTTCTGTGGGCAAAACCTCAGTTAATTTCAGCGAGAGGTCTGCCTGTGCAACAGCTACAGGACTAGGCTCACTGAGTAGTGCTAGTGATAGTTCTTTGCCTTTACATAATGCCCTTTATCTAACACTGTCAAAATGCTTAGCAAAAGGTGGGTATTATTGTCCTGATTTTACAGATGGGAAGGCAGAGGCACAGAAATGACCTGCTAACATTTGCAGAGTACATTAATGACAGACCAGGGAACACTCTTATGTCTCTCGAGTCCAAGTCCCCCACTTCATCTTTTGGACAATGCTACTTCTTATACACACTGAGTACCCTTGACAAAGCCTTTGGGTTACAAACACAACACACTTTCTTTAATTAATAGCTTTTGTAAGTCTGAGGTTAATATCTTTACCAAGTGTTATTTAGGAGTCCTGAAGTCCTGTGGAAGAGGACCTCTACTGGTATTTACTCTACCATGATGTGTCTGATTGACTGCACAATTCTGGTCACCCGTGTTTATGAAAGATGAATTCATGCTGGACCAGATGCAGAGGTGGGCTACTAGGATGATCAGTGGCATGGAGAGCCTACCATGCTAGAGGAGACTAAAGGGCTTGTCTTGTCTAACTTAGCAAATTTACATCAGCTGGCCTACTATTTCTATAACAGAGTATAAATCAGGAGTAGCTCCATTCAAGTCAATGGTGTTAAATCTGTGTAAGTGAGTGGTAAATCAAGCCAATGAAATATTGTCAGTATTATATGAACTAAAAATACAACAACTCAGCGTTGTTTGCTGAGTCCTTATAGGACAGCTATTCTCCTCAGGGCTGCTCACATGCTAGCCTAGGGAAACGAACAAGGAATTCAGGATTTGGTGCAAGAAAATATGTCCCTGGTAGTGATAGAAGGCCTGAATCTCACTTATACTAAGGCCCCTTACACAACACTGGTAGTGGAGAGGGTGCTTACTATATGCTCCTTTTAAGCCCCTTTGCACTGCAATGGGGAGTTCAGGGTAGAATTTTGCAACCTCCCCTCTCTGTTGCCTTCCCACCTCACTGGTATACTGCTCTTAGGTGGGTGTGGGACAGAGAAAGCAACATTATTGCTCCTTAGTTGCTATGCTTACCAGAATACTGTCTGCTTATCTCCCTTTTACAATCCAGGGAGAATCTTCACTCCCTGGGATATCCCCAATGTCTCTCTACCAGTTAACATTTGGGGCCATGCTTTTCTACCAGTAAGCTATTTTTGCAGCTAACACTAAACAAAAGTCACAGTTTTATTGCAGCCAGCCATTAAACATCTTTAAAATGAGATCTGTAGCAACATATTTGCACTGGCTGCAACTATTTAAATGCAAATGTATTTAGCGCCCTCTGTTCTAGCTACCAGTCATTTGAACTGCCAGGACTTTTATCTCTACCTTTAAATACCTTATTTCTCTTTCGGGAGCTTCATGCCTTTTTAAAAAATATAATGTTTGAGCCGCTCAAAGCAGCATTTCCAATTCAGCAAAATGGCTCCGCAAATGTATTTCCTTCAGGCTGGCCTCATACTTCTACAAAACTTAGATGCCTGCAAATCACCAGGGCCTGATGAAATGCATCCTAGAATACTCAAGGAGTTAATAGAGGACGTATCTGAGCCTCTAGCTATTATCTTTGGAAAGTCATGGGAGACGGGAGAGATTCCAGAAGACTGGAAAGGGCAAATATAGTGCCAATCTATAAAAAGGGAAATAAAAACAACCCAGGAAACTACAGGCCAGTTAGTTTAACTTCTGTGCCAGGGAAGATAATGGAGCAAGTAATTAAAGAAATCATCTGCAAACACTTGGAAGGTGGTAAGGTGATAGGGAATAGCCAACATGGATTTGTAAAGAACAAATTGTGTCAAACCAATCTGATAGCTTTCTTTGATAGGATAACGAGTCTTGTGGATAAGGGAGAAGCGGTGGATGTGGTATACCTAGACTTTAGTAAGGCATTTGATATGGTCTCGCATGATATCCTTATCGATAAACTAGGCAAATACAATTTAGATGGGGCTACTATAAGGTGGGTGCATAACTGGCTGGATAACTGTACTCAGAGAGTAGTTATTAATGGCTCCCAATCCTGCTGGAAAGGTATAATAAGTGGGGTTCCGCAGAGGTCTGTTTTGGGACCAGCTCTGTTCAATATCTTCATCAAAGACTTAGATGTTGGCATAGAAAGTATGCTTATTAAGTCTGCAGACGATACCAAACTGGAAGGGATTGCAACTGCTTTGGAGGACAGGGTCAAAATTCAAAATGATCTGGACAAATTGGAGAAATGGTCTGAGGTAAACCAGATGAAGTTCAATAAAGACAAATGCAAAGTGCTCCACTTAGGAAGGAACAATCAGTTTCACACATACAAAATGGGAAGATACTGTCTAGGAAGGAGTATGGCAGAAAGAGATCTAGGAGTCATAGTGGACCACAAGCTAAATATGAGTCAACAGTGTGATACTGTTGCAAAAAAAGCAAAAGTGATTCTGGGATGCATTAACAGGTGTGTTGTAAACAAGACACGAGAAGTCATTCTTCCGCTTTACTCTGCGCTGGTTAGGCCTCAGCTGGAGTATTGTGTCCAGTTCTGGGCACTGCATTTCAAGAAAGATGTGGAGAAATTGGAGAGGGTCCAGAGAAGAGCAACAAGAATGATTAAAGGTCTTGAGAACATGACCTGTGAAGGAAGGCTGAAAGAATTGGGTTTATTTAGTTTAGAAAAGAGGAGACTGAGAGGGGACACGATAGCAGTTTTCAGGTATCTAAAAAGGTGTCATGAGGAGGAGGGAGAAAACTTGTTCATCTTAGCCTCTAATGATAGAACAAGAAGCAATGGGCTTAAACTGCAGCAAGGGAGTATCATAACCTTAGTCCCAGATTTGGACCTTAGCGTCCAAAATATGGGGGTTAGCATGAAAACCTCCAAGCTTAGTTACCAGCTTGGACCTGGTACCTGCTGCCACCACCCAAAAAATTAGAGTGTTTTGGGGCACTCTGGTCCCTCTGAAAAACCTTCTCTGGGGACCCCAAGACCCAAATCCCTTGAGTCTCACAACAAAGGGAAATAATCCTTTTTCCCTTCCCCCCTCCAGGTGCTCCTGGAGAGATACACAGACACAAGCTCTGTGAAACTACACAGAGAGACTCCCCCTCTCTGTTCCCAATCCTGGAAACAAAAAGTACTTTCCTATTCCCCCAGAGGGAATGCAAAATCAGGCTAGCAATCCAACACACAGATCTCCCCTTGATTTCTTCCTCCCACCAATTCCCTGGTGAGTACAGACTCAATTTCCCTGAAGTAAAGAAAAACTCCAACAGGTCTTAAAAGAAAGCTTTATATAAAAAGAAAGAAAAATACATACAAATGTTCTCTCTGTATTAAGATGATATAATACAGGGTCGATTGCTTAAAAGAATATTGAATAAACAGCCTTATTCAAAAAGAATACAAATCAAAGCACTCCAGCACTTATATTCATGCAAATACCAAAGAAAAGAAACCATATAACTTACTATCTGATCTCTTTGTCCTTACACTTAGAAACAGAAGACTAGAAAGTAGAAACCGCTTCTCCAAAGCTCAGAGAAAGCAGGCAGGCAGACAAAAGACTCAGACACTCAATTCCCTCCACCCAAAGTTGAAAAAATCCGGTTTCCTGATTGGTCCTCTGGTCAGGTGCTTCAGGTGAAAGAGACATTAACCCTTAGCTATCTGTTTATGACACGCCCCCCAAATTGCAGACAGTGGGAAAGCTCACTGGCGGCGATTTCCTTCTAGAACTTGAAAATAAACAGATTAATACAACACATACACCTTTACATATACTCCTAAGTATATAACTAACAGACTTCTACATTTTAAGAACACTTTTTAACTACTGAATTCTGGGAAACTCTCACGGGAGAGTGCATCAGCTACTTTGTTAGAAGCTCCTGTGATGTGTTGAATTTCAAAATCAAAATCTTGGAGAGCTAAACTCCAATGAAGAAGTTTCTTGTTGTTCCCCTTGGCAGTATGAAGCCACTTTAGTGCAGCATGGTCAGTTTGTAGTTGGAACCGCCGTCCCCAAACATATGGGCGTAGCTTTTCCAGGGCGTACACAATGGCATAGCATTCCTTTTCACTGACTGACCAGTGACTTTCCCTCTCAGACAGTTTCTTGCTGAGAAACACGACAGGATGGAAGTTGTGATCTGTTGCTTCCTGCATGAGCACCGCTCCTATACCACGCTCAGATGCATCTGTGGTTACTAGGAATGGCTTGTCAAAATCCGGGGCCCTGAGCACAGGGTCAGACATGAGCGTTGCCTTAAGTTGGGTAAAGGCCTTTTGACACTCATCAGTCCACTTAACTGCATTTGGCTGGGTCTTTTTGGTCAGGTCGGTCAGTGGGGCAGCGATTTGGCTGTAGTGTGGTACAAATCGCCTGTAGTATCCGGCCAAGCCTAAGAAGGATTGGACCTGCTTCTTGGACCGTGGGACAGGCCACTTTTGGATAGCATCTACCTTGGCCTGTAGGGGGTTTATGGTTCCTCGACCCACCTGGTGCCCCAGGTAAGTCACTCTGTTTTGGCCTATTTGACACTTTTTGGCCTTAACAGTTAGTCCGGCCTGCCTGATGCGCTCAAAGACCTTTACCAGGTGTAGTAGGTGTTCGGGCCAGGAGTCTGAAAAAATGGCCACATCATCGAGGTAGGCAACTGCAAATTCTCCCAGTCCAGCTAGTAGACCATCTACCAGCCTCTGGAAGGTGGCGGGTGCATTTCGAAGGCCGAAAGGAAGGACATTGAATTCATACACCCCCGCATGGGTGACGAATGCTGACCTCTCCTTGGCAGGTTCATCTAGCGGTACTTGCCAGTACCCCTTGGTTAAGTCTATTGTAGAGATGAACTGGGCACGTCCCAACTTCTCCAATAGCTCATCGGTGCGTGGCATTGGATAGTTGTCCGGACGAGTTACAGCATTTAGCTTACGGTAGTCCATGCAAAAGCGTATTTCCCCATCTGGTTTGGGTACCAGAACCACTGGAGATGCCCATGCACTGGTAGATGGGCGGATTATACCCATCTGTGGCATGTTCTGGATCTCCCGTTCTATAGCAGCTTGGGCATGAGGAGACACTCGGTAGGGTGGGGTTCTGATTGGGTGAGCAATACCTGTATCAATGGAGTGGTATGCCCGTTCAGTCAGTCCTGGGGTGGCTGAGAACAATGGGGCGAAGCTAGTGCACAGCTCCTTGATTTGTTGCCGCTGCAGACGTTCCAGGGTGGTTGAGAGGTTCACCTCTTCCATGCCACCGTCTTTTTTCCCGTCGTAGTAGACACCGTCAGGCCACTCAGCATCATCTCCCTGGACTGTAAACTGACAAACCTGTAAGTCTCTGGAATAGAAAGGCTTGAGAGAATTAACATGGTACACTTTAGGCTTTAGTGAGGAATTGGGAAATGCTATGAGGTAGTTTACAGCTCCCAGGCGCTCTTGGACCGTGAATGGCCCTTCCCATGATGCCTCCATCTTATGGGCCTGTTGCGCCTTCAAGACCATAACCTGGTCTCCTACCTTGAAGGAACGTTCTCTGGCATGTCTGTCATACCAGGCCTTTTGCTCTTCTTGAGCATCCTTTCGGTTCTCTCTAGCAAGGGCTAAAGAGTGTCGGAGGGTGCTTTGTAGGTTGCTTACAAAGTCCAGAATGTTAGTTCCTGGAGAAGGCGTAAACCCCTCCCATTGCTGCTTCACCAACTGTAATGGCCCCTTAACCTCGTGACCATACACAAGTTCAAATGGTGAAAACCCTAAACTGGGATGTGGTACAGCCCTGTAGGCAAACAGCAACTGCTGCAACACTAGGTCCCAATTATTGGAGAATTCGTTGATGAATTTACGTATCATGGCCCCCAAAGTTCCATTGAACCTTTCCACCAGGCCATTGGTTTGATGGTGGTACGGGGTGGCAACCAAGTGATTCACCCCATGAGTTTCCCACAGTTTTTCCATGGTCCCTGCCAGGAAATTAGACCCTGAATCTGTAAGGATGTCGCAGGGCCAACCTACCCTGGCAAAGATGTCTGTTAAGGCCAGGCACACAGTGTTAGCCCTGGTGTTGCCTAGAGCGACTGCTTCTGGCCATCGGGTAGCAAAGTCCACTAAAGTCAGTACGTACTGCTTTCCTCTGGGCGTCTTTTTTGGGAAAGGGCCCAGAATATCCACAGCTGCTCGCTGAAATGGGACCTCAATTATGGGGAGTGTCTGGAGAGGGGCCTTGACCTGGTCTTGAGGCTTTCCCACTCTTTGGCATACCTCACAAGACCGGACATACTTGGCAACGTCCTTGCCCATCCCCTCCCAGTGGAAGGACTTCCCCAACCGGTCCTTGGTTCTGTTCACCCCAGCATGGCCACTGGGATGATCATGGGCTAAGCTTAAGAGCTTCCCCCGGTACTTAGTTGGAACCACCAACTGTTTTTGCGGCTGCTATTCTTCCCGGTGTCCACCAGAAAGAATTTCCTTGTATAAAAGTCCTTGGTTTATAACAAACCGGGATCGATTAGAAGAGCTGAGAGGCGGTGGGGTGCTCCGTGCCGCCGCCCAAGCTTTCTGAAGGCTGTCATCCGCTTCCTGCTCAGTCTGGAACTGTTCCCTTGAGGCTGGGGTCACCAGTTCTTCCTCAGACTGTGGACTTGGGCTTGGTCCCTCTGGAAGCGATGTAGGTGAGGGGGTTGTTTCCGTTGCTGGTGAACCGCTCTCCGCTGGTGCACTTGAGGGTATTTCAGGCTCTGGCTGAGCCTTTTGGGTATGGCTGTCTTTTGCTTCTGCCAGTTCTGGCTCGCTGGCGCCCACTGGCGGTGAGTTTGAAGATGGGGTTGCAATCGCTGGTGCTGGTTGCTGTTCCAGTTCCGGGCCTGGGACTGGAGATGCTGTGGCTGTTTCAGTGGTAGGCATGGAATCCGGGTCCACTACCTCTGTCTGGGTCTCTGGTAACACAGACGGGGCCTCTGTGGACGGCTCAGGAACAGGAATGGGTCTGGAAGCTTGCCTCGTTTGGCTACGTGTAACCATTCCCACTCTCTTGGCCCGCCTCACCTGGTTGGCCAAGTCTTCCCCCAGTAGCATGGGGATAGGATAATTGTCATAGACTGCAAAAGTCCACATTCCTGACCAGCCTTTGTACTGGACAGGCAGTTGAGCTGTAGGCAAGTCTACAGCTTGTGACATGAAGGGGTAAATTGTAACTTTGGCCTTTGGGTTGATGAATTTGGGGTCGACGAAGGATTGGTGGATAGCTGATACTTGTGCCCCCGTGTCTCTCCACGCAGTAACCTTCTTTCCGCCCACTCTCAAATTTTCCCTTCGCTCCAAGGGTATTTGAGAGGCATCCGGGCCTGGGGATCTTTGGTGTGATGGTGGTGTAATGAATTGCACTCGCATGGTGTTCTTTGGACAGTTGGCCTTGATATGTCCCAGTTCATTACACTTAAAGCATCTTCCATCTGATGGGTCACTGGGCCGAGGTGAGTTACTGGAGACTGGTGAGGTTGAAGGGTAGGGTATCTGTGGCTTTACTTGGGTGGTATGTGGGGTCTTTGGCTGTCCTCGGTTGTAGGGTTTATGGTCTGTGTGCCCCCTGGGGTAATCGTTCCCCTTGACAGTAGCTTTCTTGCTTTCTGCCAGTTCCATCCATTTGGCTCCAATCTCCCCCGCCTCAGCGATATCTTTGGGATTTCCATCTTGTATGTACTGTGTGATGTCTTCAGGAACACCATCCAAGAACTGCTCCATTTGTATGAGGAGGTGCAGTTCTTCCAAGGTTTGAATGTTGTTTCCTGTTATCCAGGCCTCATAGTTTTTTGCAATGTAGTGGGCGTGTTTGGGAAATGACACCTCTGGTTTCCACTTTTGGGTTCTGAAACGCCGACGGGCATGATCTGGGGTTATCCCCATTCTGTATCTGGCCTTGGTTTGAAAAAGTTTATAGTCATTCATTTGCTGCTTAGGCATTTCAGCTGCCACCTCTGCTAAAGGTCCACTGAGCTGTGACCTCAATTCTACCATGTACTGGTCTTCGGGAATGCTGTACCCAAGACAGGCTCTTTCAAAATTTTCCAAGAAGGCCTCGGTGTCATCACCTGCCTTGTAGGTGGGAAATTTCCTGTGCTGTGGAGCAATAATGGGCGCCGGGTTGTTAGGGTTGGCTGGCACATGCAGCCCAGCTTTTGCCAACTCCAGTTCATGTTTTCTCTGTTTTTCCTTCTCTTCATTCTCTTTTTGTTGTTTTTTCCATTTCTTTTTGGTGTTTTTTCCATTTCTCGGTGGTGGGCCGCCTGCTCTTCTTCTTGCTTCCTTCTGTGGGCCAACTCTTCTTCTGCTTGTTTCCTTCGGTAGGCTACCTCTTCTTCTTCTAGTTTTCTTTTGTGTGCTGCCTCTTGGGCTGCCTGTTCTCTTTGGAAGGCTGCCAGTTTCATGCTTTCTTCCTTTTCTTTCATCTCCATCTCTCGCCTGTGTTCAGCTTCTTTGATTTGTTCTTCGGCCTCAATTTTTGCCTTAGAAGTCATGGTTCCTGTTTTCTTGGGTTGGGGTGCCCTCCGGTGTTTATCTTCTGAACTGCAGGTTCTCTGTTGCCTCCTGAAGTCTGCCTAGCAACAGTGCCTTTAGCTAATTTTCAATGTTAAGTAAACCTGAAAAACCACTTTATTTGCATTCATATAGTGCTGGTAATGACTCTCAATGGGAGTGCTATTGTGTGACAAAAGACCCTTAACAGTCTGGTAATGGCTTCTCGCTTAACATGCAAGCCACAAACTGCCAGAGAGAGCAGAAAAAAAAAAATTCTCTTTGGTTCCCTTTTAAAACCAAACTGTTTCTCTCTGCTAAAAAGCCCTTAGCAGAGAAAAGAAAAATATAATATTCCTACTGGCTTCTGGATTCTGTCTATATCCCACCCGCTGCTACACCATATCATAACCTTAGTCCCAGATTTGGACCTTAGCGTCCAAAATATGGGGGTTAGCATGAAAACCTCCAAGCTTAGTTACCAGCTTGGATCTGGTACCTGCTGCCACCACCCAAAAAATTAGAGTGTTTTGGGGCACTCTGGTCCCTCTGAAAAACCTTCCCTGGGGACCCCAAGACCCAAATCCCTTGAGTCTCACAACAAAGGGAAATAATCCTTTTTCCCTTCCCCCCTCCAGGTGCTCCTGGAGAGATACACAGACACAAGCTCTGTGAAACTACACAGAGAGACTCCCCCTCTCTGTTCCCAATCCTGGAAACAAAAAGTACTTTCCTATTCCCCCAGAGGGAATGCAAAATCAGGCTAGCAATCCAACACACAGATCTCCCCTTAATTTCTTCCTCCCACCAATTCCCTGGTGAGTACAGACTCAATTTCCCTGAAGTAAAGAAAAACTCCAACAGGTCTTAAAAGAAAGCTTTATATAAAAAGAAAGAAAAATACATACAAATGTTCTCTCTGTACTAAGATGATATAATACAGGGTCGATTGCTTAAAAGAATATTGAATAAACAGCCTTATTCAAAAAGAATACAAATCAAAGCACTCCAGCACTTATATTCATGCAAATACCAAAGAAAAGAAACCATATAACTTACTATCTGATCTCTTTGTCCTTACACTTAGAAACAGAAGACTAGAAAGTAGAAACCGCTTCTCCAAAGCTCAGAGAAAGCAGGCAGGCAGACAAAAGACTCAGACACTCAATTCCCTCCACCCAAAGTTGAAAAAATCCAGTTTCCTGATTGGTCCTCTGGTCAGGTGCTTCAGGTGAAAGAGACATTAACCCTTAGCTATCTGTTTATGACAGGGAGATTTAGGTTGGACATTAGGAAAAAGTTCCTTACTGTCAAGGTCGTTAAACACTGGAATAAATTGCCTAGGGAGGTTGTGGAATCTCCATCTATGGAGATATTTAAGAGTAGGTTAGATAAATGTCTATCAGAGTTGGTCTAGACAGTATTTGATGCTGCCATGAGGGCAGGGGACTGGACTCGATGACCTCTCGAGGTCCCTTCCTGTCCTAGAGTCTATGAATCTATGAATCACAGGTTGCAAATGGAGCACCGTGCTATACATAGCATTTGTATATGAGTCTGGGATTATTAAATGCATTTGCCTCTCCAGCATCCTTTTTGCCTCTAGGAACTTATACATTTGTTTAAATATTACACCTGGACATATATGAATACGTTCTCCATACAGTCTTTCCATTGAAAATATCCAGGACCCACTCAAGTTACTTGACCCCTTTGATGTTGACAAAGGGTGTGCCTACACTGCAATTAGACACCCCTGGCTGGCCAATGCCAGCTGACTTGGGCTCATGCTAAGGGGCTGCTTAACGGTGGTGTAAACATGCGGACTTGGGCTGCAGCCTGAGCTTTGGGACCCTCCCACCTCGCAGAGTCCTAGGACACAGGCTCCAGCCAGAGCCCAAACATCTACCCTGCAAACAGCCCCTTAGCCTGAGCCCTGCGAGCCAGAGTCAGCTGGCATGGGCCAGCGATGGGTTTTTAATTGCAGTAAAGACATACCCAAAGAGGTTGCGCAGCAAGGCTGCAGATGTGGTAACACCATATCAGACTCATATAAAGGCAACCAGGGACCATTTCCATCAGCAGTGATACTACTAATCTTCCTGCTCGATATTGTCTTGAGCTGGGACATGGACAGTCAGGCCTACTGGTTGGAGCTGGAGTCAGCGGCCAGGAACAGTGTCAGTGGTTAGAGCCAAAGTCAGGAACCAAACAGGAGAGCAGGGCTGGAGCGGACTGAAGCAAGGCTGGGAACAAGACAGGAGCAGGGCAGGCATAGGAGAGATCACAGCTGCAGGCACATGCATTGAGCAGTCAGAGATTAGTTGTTGCTGTGAGGTTTAAGAGCAGGCTTGCTGACTTCCTTGGCCAATCAGGCAGTCTACGCCATCCTCCAGATCATTAATGAAGATATTAAACAAAACCAGCCCCAGGACCAACCCTTGGGGCACTCTGCTTGAAATTGGCTGCCAGCTAGACATGGAGCCACTGATCACTACCCATTGAGGCTGACAATCTAGCCAGCTTTCTATCCACCGTATAGTCCATTCATCCAGCCCGTGCATCTTTAACTTGCCGGCAAGAATACTGCAGGAGACCATGTCAAAAGCTTTGCTAAAGTCAAGGAATAACACATCCACTACTTTCCCCTCATACACAGACCCAATTATCTTGTCATAGAAGGCAATTAGATTGGTCAGGCATGACTTGCCCTTGGTGAATCCATGCTTACTGTTCCTGATCACTTTCCTCTCTTCCAAATGCTTCAGAATTGAGGACCTGCTCCATGATTTTTCCAGGGACTGAGGTGATGCTGACTGTTCTGTAGTTCCCCAGATCCTCCTTCTTCCCTTTTTTAAAGATGTGCACTACATTAGCCTTTTCCCAGTGCCTTTTATTTCAGAACTTGGTTTTTAACACTTTTTGCCTATTTTATTCCAACTTCAAGGCAGCCGTTGTGAAAACTAAAACATATTTTGGGCTTATAAAGTGCCATTCATCAGAGAATCTCAGATTGTTTTTTAGACACTAAATAGGGCTCGCCTCCCCCACATAATGTGGGTATTAACCCTATTTTACCAAAAAGGAGACTAAGGCACTTAGTGTCAATGGCAGATAAGGGAAGAGACCCCAGGAGATGTAAAAGTCTACCACACTCCTTAGACAGGCAGTGTTTGAGCAATAGACTTTAAGACACATTGACTGGGTTTTCTGACACAGCAATGAGTCAAGAAAACTCAGAAAATCTTTAGGGTTAAGTTAACGTGCAAAACTCATTCACTCACTTTTCTATAGAGAAGCTCATTTCCGCTCACTGGTTCCAATGCTGGTAGAATACCAGGACGAATCCTCAGCCCTCTATTTAATTCTCACACCAGGCACTATACAAGCAAGAGGGTTATTCACAGAGGTTAAGTGTGGGAGTCATAAGATAATACAGGCACTCAGCTAAATTAGTATTGGCCAGTGTACAGAACTAGTTCTTACGAGAGCTGCCACATTAACATTAACCTAAGTCAGTTTTCCATTGATTGGGAGGTGCTTTTCCAATTTTCTGGTACACTATTCCTTTGGCTAACAGTATGTGCCCCAGGGCCTATTTATACTTGCATCTGGAGCATCCTTTGACTCCTTGCTGTATTTGCAAAAATATCAGATATGGATCATTAATCACAGAGCCTGTCCTGTATCTGAATTATTTAATACAAAGTATGCAGTGTTTTGAATTATTTAATACAACGTGTGAAAGGTTCTCTCTGATACACATGCAGAGATTATTAAGAGCCCTCACTAACTGGGTCTTATTTGCCAGAACCCAATAGCCACCTGGAACCAATAACCATCCCCTTATGTCTTATAGTGATAGATTTAAGGAGCTCAATTTGTGCAGCTTAACAAAGAGAAGGCTAAGGGATGACTTGATTATGGTTTATAAGTATCTACATGGGGAACAAATATTTGATAATGGGCTCTTCAATCTAGCAAAAACATAATGCAATCCAGTGGCTGGAAGTTGAAAGCTTGAAAAATTCAGATGGGAAACAAGACACATATTTTTAACAGTGAGGGTAACTGACTTTTGGAACAACTTATCAAGAGTTATGGTAGATTCTCCATCACCAGTCATTTTAAAATCAAGAGGGGATGTTTTTTTAAAAGATCTGCTCTAGAGATTATTATGGGGAAGTTCTATGGCCTGTGTTAGATTAGAGGTCTAATCAGGAGGTCAGATTAGATGATCACAGTGGTCCCTTCTGGCCTTGGAATCTGATTGATTTTTAACATTAATCATTAAAAGTGTTGTTATAACTTGTATAGGACAGAATAGTCAACCCCCCAAAAGGTCCAAAGAGTTCTGGCTTGGTACAGATATCCAAAAGTCAGGATGCTTATCTGGACCATCTGATCCTCCTGAGTCTACAAAACTGGGCTGGAAATGGCATGGGAATAGGTTCTCTCCCAAAGTGTTTTGGTCTTTCCTGCTTCTAGATAGACTTGAACAGGGGTTGGCAACCTTTCAGAAGTGATGTGCAGAGTCTTCATTTATTCACTCTAATTTAAAGTTTCGTGTGCCCGTAATACATTTAAATGTTTTTGGAAGGTCTCTTTCTATAAGTCTATAATATATAACTAAACTATTGTTGTATGTAAGGTAAATAAGGTTTTAAAAATGTTTAAGAAGCTTCATTTAAAACTAAATTAAAATGCAGAGCTCCCCGGACCAGTGGCCAGGACCCAGGCATTGTGAGTGCCACTGGAAATCAGATCGCATGCTGCCTTTGGCACACGTGCCATAGGTTGCCTAGCCCTGGACTAGAAATACCAGGCCAGCTCTTGTAATAGAATTTCAATAATTCTGCTTCCAGGGTCTTATCTTGCTCCAGTGAAGACAGTCGAAGCATTCCTACTGATTTCTTGGGAAGTTAGATCAGTCTCCTGGCTGATGGGGTGATTCACTGTCATAAATAAATGGCCTGGTATAAAACACAACATGGAGATTGGACATTCCTGAAGGAATTTACATCTATGGCCTTAATCCTCAAAATACTCCAGCATGTGTGTATCTTTATTCTCATGAGTAAAGTCATGGACATGCTGTAGTGTTTGCAGAGTTGGTGCCTAGAAGCCAAGCACAGAAAGGGTTTCTTGCTGTGGGAGCAAGGCGGGAGAAAGAGGACTGGGGAACATCATAACATGGAGCCCTCTGTGACTCTGCCCCAACCTTAGGCTGTGACCCTGCACTCTTCCCTGAGTCAAAGACCTATTCCCCAATTAGAGAGGTGATGGCAGCCTACCCAGCAGTAGAGGCAGCAACATAGATACCTTTCTACTTCCAGGAGCATCAGGAATAGCAGTAGAGGGCCCTTTCACTCTTGGGGAGGCAGGAGTAGCAGGAGAGGGCCTCATAGTATTAGCCCAGCACTCAGAATGTGTGTGTCTGAGTTGGTTGGTGCACTCTTATTTTACTACACACGCAGTTCTTTATTAGGGTGGTATTGGCAGTGAACTTCAGGGTAGTTGGATTTGGAGTTAACGTGCCATTGAGAAGAATGTGACAGAGCTATTGTTTCAGGTTGGCTGCAGACTCAGGCAGTCACCCTTGCATCAGCTGTACTTGGATCACATTTTCAAACTTTTCTTCTCAACCAACCATGAGGACTAGAAATACTTTTTCTTTAAAAGAAAAGAGATTCTGATGTAATCACATGACTCCAGGAGTGGGGGCTTTAACACAGTCCTATAATGCCTATGCCTTAACCTGTCTAAAACAATAGCCATGTCATTTCAAAATAAATTACCAATGGGCTAAAGGGAGCATTAGTATGTGTTTTTTAGCAAACTCATCAGAATGAAAGTGTTCATTTGTCCATTTGCCATTTTTCTCTTCAAGATGGCCATAAACTTAACATATAACAAACAGTAACTTTTGGAATTTTTTGTTATGTAGCTATGAATCATCTCAAGTAATATTTGGAGTTATTTTATTACATAGCTGTGAATCAACTCAGTTTGTCCTTTCATCTTGTCTTCTGCTTCTACAAGGCTTTACTATCTGATTACTTTTCACCTCAGTGAGCCCTGATGGTTGGTATCCTTGATTTACAGGTACTGCTGCAGCTGAGTGGATGTTCGAGTTACATTTCTCTTCATTTGGATTAAAGTGCATGGTATATTGTAGCTCAGGTTCTATGCGCCAGCATGTACGTGTGTGTGTTTGTGGTCTATACCTCAACAAATGTCACCCGCGTACATTTACTGGCCTTCTTGGAGGGATTATATCTCTATTGCCTCCAGCCCCAACGCAGCACGCAACACACACTAATGATAATGGAGAGGATTCCTCATAACATGCTTGTGGCCTGTGAGTTTTGACTCCAAGGAAAGGAGGCAAGTTATGTTAAAGTAGCTCATACAGGACTAGAGGTGAGAGAGTTTGGGATGTAGTTCTTCCATCCCAATTTCTTGTATTGTCACTGGCTTTGAGTGTCCCCAAGTTTGGCCCTTTCCTGTTACTGTGGCTCAGTTTTCTATACAGTAGCTTTATCTTCAAACCTAGCCATCTCCTCATAACTTTTCTGGTATCTTGACTGCATGATACCAGGCTCTCTAGCCACTAGTTCAGATCTTTCCCTTTCTATCGTTGATATGGATCCAAAATGCATTATAAAATCCATGGAACCAACATCATCCCTGGTGTAGCTCCACGTAAGTCAATGAAGTTACACCAGCAATAAATTTGGACGCTGGCTCTACTTTCAGACGACTCCTTTTATCCTTTTATCATTTTTTCCCCAAATCTTTTAAAAACCCAAACCAAAAAGTTTTACATCCTTTTAAAACCAGATGACAGGATCAAACCTCCTCATCCCTTTGCCTCTCTCTTGGCTGTTAGAGAAAAAAAAAAAGGTTGAGATGAAAATCCTTTTGTTTCTTTGTCACCCATTCTCATCACACCATTTCTTTGAAGCTATTTTTGCATTTTCTGAACTTCAGAACTGTGTCCTTAAACTAACAAAGATTTTCAGTCAGTCGCTTATGTTAATCCGGAGCCCACAATATCTACCATAAAATTATCTTTAGGACAATGTAGACTTTAAAAGAAAAACATAATGCAAAATAATTTTTAAATCATATTTTCCTCAAGCTCTGACTAATTTTCTTTATTGTCTGCTTCTTTGAGAAAAGTAATTTATTTTTATAGTCCACATTTTTCCTCCTGCTGTTCATCCTTTGAGGCACACAAATAATATAAGATCTAGATATCCATCTTCTTGCGCCATGTATCATGGCTCTTCAAGACTCTTCTTTGAATTACATGCACTGCTGCAAGGATTAAAAGGCTCTCAGTTCATATAATGTGGTCTTTTCAGTTAATTTAGGCACAGCTTGTATTGTTCATTAAGTGCGTTCACTCTGAAGGCACCATCACAACAAAGAAAATGGCCGCTCACCTCTATTTCACAGCTGTAAATTTCACATTCTGCTTCCCATTTCAGCACTGTTTGTTATCTATTGCAGTATTTCTTTCTCTGACAAGAAAAACACTTACAGCCAGATTCCAATATGCTTACTCACGTTTCATCATTACTTCTTCCACAAGCAATCCCATTGAAATCAACGAGACTACTCAAGGAATAAAGTGCTACTCAAGGGAGCAAGGGAGGCAGAATCTGGCTCTAAAATATTTGCATGTATCATCGTTTTAATCTGCTCAGCAAAGTTTTAAGAGCAAAAGTGCCCATAAAGTATTGCTCCCCTTCTGCCCACAGACAGATGCTGCTGTTGCCAAGAAAATGTTTTTCCAGTAAAATAAAATAAAATGTAAACCATGGAAAAGAAAAAGCAAAAGAATCAGAATGGGGAAAAAATTAAGACAGAATCACTAATTTGAGTATCAACAATCTCCAAAATTCCCATTAAGCAATTATTTTGTTGAAAAGCTAGAAAAAACTTTCGTGACGGGTGCTGTTCTGACTGCTTGATGGCACCTCCTCCTGGCTGTTCTGGGAATTAGCTCTGCCCAACCAACACTCCTTTCCACTGGTTGCTCTCCATCACTCTCTGTTACTCGCTCTACAGCCCCTCTCTCACTCCAGGAGCTGCAGCTTCCTCTGTGACTGGGTCCTCTGGCCAGTCACTAAGTGGTTTCCCCTTCCCAGGGGGTGTCCTTGTGCTCAAGCGACATCAGGTAGTGCTCCCACCCACTGCCATGACTCTGTCACTCTTTCAGTGACCTAGGCAGTCTTCTAATTCACTGCCCCAAATGACCACTTGGCAGTGGTCATTGGGAACCCTGGCTTACCCTCTAATTTGGGTTCCGGTCCAGGGCCTTAACCAAGGACTCAAGGTCTGCAGCTTCTCTAACCTTATTGCTCTCGCCTTTGGATTACTTCCTAACTTGCTTCTACTCATTCTAGTCAGACCCCTCTCTCATAGGGTCTACTAGGTCCCAGGGGTTCCTAGCCATCCTTCTCTCTCTCTTCTCTCAGGGAGAGTGACTGCCACTTTTCACCCTGCAGCCCCCCTCTGTTGTCAGTCTCTTGGCTTTATGTAAGTGCCACCTGTTCCCTTACAGGTGATCTTGCTTCCAATTAGTGGCCTCCTCCCAGACTAAATCTCTCCCCTGTTTGCCACCTAATGGTTGATTGGGCCTGCCTGGTCTAATTCAACCCTCTCAGGGTCAGTGTGAGGATACTGCCCCAACACAACATTCTTTTACAGTAACTTCCTAGCTGCCATTCATAACATAAGGGGGAAGAGGACAAAAGAGTCTTTGAGCTATGGGGACATTCAGGTTTTATTAGAGTTTCTACTAGAGGGAAATGCACCTTAAAATAAATATTATATATACACACATATGCTGAGAAACTGCTACTTTGTCTTTGTTCACTGGGTCCAGAAATATCTGAGTCACTGACAACAGCTGACCAAGAGGATGAATGAAAATCCACTGGGGTCTCATGGAATAGATGTTGAATGCCAAGATTGCAATGGTATACCTATGAGGGGCTCACTGCTTCAGGTCCCAGAGAACTGGCATGGTGTGTTGGGACCACTGTGTCCTGGAAACCTGGGGTGATGACCAGTGGCTGCATAACTTCCAAATGAGGAGTCAGACCTTCATGAATTATGTCAGGAACATGAATCAACTCTCCAGCACCAGACCTAGATGACTCATTTTAGGAAATGCATACCAGTACAGAAGCAGGTGGCAATTGCCTTTAGGAAGTTGGCAACACCTGACAACTAATGGTCAATTGCCAACCACATCAGGGCTGGGAAGTCAACTGTCGGGCTGGTGGTTGTACAGGTTTGCCATACTATCAATACTGTAAACTATATAATGCAAGTCCCTGAAATTATAGCTGGATATCAGAGGATGGGGTTTCTGAAATCTGCAGGGGCCATCAACAGAATACACACATCCCAGTACTTTTGGCATCAAAAGGTACTGGTGAATACGTGAACTGAAAAGGTTACAATTCTCTCATTTTCCAACTCTTAGTGGATCAGAGAGGTCAGTTTGTGAACATCAACATTAGACACACCAGCATGTTCAGGAGATCAGGATTGTGTTTGGGGGGAAGGAAGGACTTTATTCCCCAGAAATGACATGGCTTTGTACAGTGTTTCTGTGCCAACGGTTATTTTGCGGGATCCTGGATACCTGCTTCTAACATGGCTCATAAAGTCATATCCTGACATCACTGACCCAAGAAAAAAGGAATTCAACTACAGACTGAGCAGTTTCAGAATGATGGTGTAGTGCACCTTTGGGCAGCTGAAAGCTCATTGGAGATGCCCGTGGGCCAGTCTGGATGCCAATCTGGCCAATGTGGTTCTCGTAATTGTGTAATGCTGTGCCTTGCACCACCCATGTGAGGCTAAAGGAGAATATTTGAGTGGACATAGGACAAATTTTATTTGCAAACCTAGCAGCTGGATCCCACCCACGTGCACACTGCTCTTGGTTCCTGGTGGACAAGGGAAATATTGTGATACTCTTTGCTCAGACATTAAGAAACAGTGGGGATCCAAAAGGGGCAGGGGAATTTATGTGATGCTACGGTGCTGCTGGAAAAGCTCAATAAACCATTGTGACACAGTTGTGTTGCAACATACCTTGGCAGGTTTCAATCCCCAGCAGCCAGTGTTAATGTACCAACAGAAAGCAAACAGTTGTTTGAAGACCCCTTCACAAGGCTAACACCTTTAACGGTGGTTGTGTGCTGTGGAGTTGTAAACGCAATTTAATGCCAGCATTGAACAATGTTTTTATTATGTTAACAGCAGTTTAAAGGTGCTTTATGGGGAGCACATAATCATTGCTAAAGTACTTAAAAAACAGTTCAATAAGGGGCTTCACAAATTCTTTCTTCATGAACTGTTCTGCCGCTGGTGGGCACAGCACTTATCAGCTGCTCTGCATGAGTGCACTCAGGTTGCAAGTGGTGATGCTTGTTGTGGGTGGAGGATGAAGGGTCGTTAAAACATAGTCCTGTGGCAGATATAATACTGTTCATTTTTGAGTGTGGTTTCCTTTCTCTGTATTGCCACTTGTATTATTTATGAAGGCATAACTATGTTTATGTATACATCTCTTCTGTTCCGCATTCCGGTGCTGTGGACAGCAACAGTTATATCATGGCTTAGTTCAGTATCATGAACCCTATGGGCTTGTTTCTTAAGATTAGAAAATTTATGGCTGGAAAGGGGAGGAATGGGAGTGTGGGAGGGGCAGAGAATTCTTTGCATTTCTATCGCAACAAACAGTTAAAGAAATCACAGTCATGTGCTGTAAATCCTGCCAACCCATTCCCATTGTGTGGGCAATAGCCCATTGATCATACTCAAAAAGCAAGATACACACACAATTTAAGTGAACAGTAATTTTTATTTAAAGAGAACTGAGGAACCCAGAACTAAAATGGTTTAACAGGGACTGGAAACAAAGAAAGAGTCAAATTCTCTGAGAAATGCACAAATTCCTTTTATCAGTGCCAAAGAGCAGGTCCTCCAGAGTCCTTCTCCCTTTGTCTCTGCTTTGCTGCTCCTGTCTTCCTGGTTGAAGGAGTTCCCTCTTTCTCTTGCAAGAGGCAATTGGGTTCAAACTACAGCATAGTAGATTTAGATTAAATCTCAGGAAAAACTTCCCAACTGGAAGTTGGACAATGGAACAGGCTGCCTAGGGATACCTCCTTCACTGGAGGTTTTCAAAAGGAGGCTGGATAGCCATCTGTTTTGGATAGTTTAGGCACAACAAATTCTGCATCTTGGCAGCGGCTTAACTAGGTAATCCTTGTGATCCCTTCTAACCCTATGATTCTATCAGCCTTGGTATGCCCAGCCAAGTCAAAGACAAGAGTACCATTATATTTCATTTCTCCTTTGAAGGAACCTAAGAAATCCCGTCACATAACATAACTCTACTGCTGAAGGCCATAATATTGATATTTTTCAGCATCTCAGGAATGCAACCGTTACAGTCCCAGTCCTTCTCAGAAAGCTTTTGCAGCCCACGAGGAAGGAGCTGAGTTTAATAGCGGTAAGAGACTTACAGTACTTTATTAAAATGTCGTAATATTTACATTGCATATAGGAGCTGGGTAGGATGGAGTTCAATTTCCTTTCAGGGGCAGCGTTGCCAGTTACTTATTTGTTCTTTAAAGGCTGGCCATTGTTTGGAGAACATTACAGTTCTGAAGGTACCGGAATGGAAAAGAGAGGTATCTTTCCAGTCCTGTGAGGAGATCCAGCCACCTATGTCAGAGACATGTTTCTGCTAATGGTGACCCCTCTACACATTGTTGAGTGAGAGGGGTTTGGTGAGCTATGAAGGTGGACTGAGCACATTTGCCCGGCCGTTAAATCTGAAGAACCAGCTTCAATACACCAAAATTTTGTTGAATTATGCTGACAGGGCTGGGAGGCAATAAGAAAGGAAATGGGCTATGTTCTAAGCTGTTTGCAGTGTTGTAGCTGTGTTGGTCCCAGGATATTAGAGAGACCAGGTGGGTGAGGTAATACTTTTTATTGGATCAACTTCAGTTGGTCTGTATTCTAACTAAGTATTCTAAGCTAACAGATGGAGTTTCTATAGAAAAAGAACAGAGAACCACAAAGAATGTCCATCCACCATCACTACATCACCAGAAAGTCTGGCCTCTGTGTTCAGTGAATAGAACTGAAAGGGACAGGGAAACAGACAGCAAGTGTATTTTCTTCCCTGAATTTTTGTATTGACACTACAAGCCTGTCACCTCTCCACTGATAAGGGACGTGACACTGTGTTTGTGCAGCCAATCGAGTGAGTGTTTCACCCTCCCCTGCTTCTTCCTGCTTCTGCTGATTGCATCCATGCATGGAGAGATCAGACACCAGGGACTAGGAAAGGTAATAAACACCTGAAATGGTCATGGGGAGAATGGATGGCTCTGACATTCCTTGGATAACCAAACTGTTCCCTTTTCCTTCATTGGATCTAGGCAGTCCTGCACCCAAGCCAGCAACCACCCCCAGTCCTTCTGAACAGCTAATGTTCCTAAGGGGAAATAAAGTTGGGAGGCATGGTGGGATGGGGGGTGAGGGATGATTTCGGGTCTTTGAACAACCTTAAATATCATACAACCGTTCTTTCCCCACCTGGGCTTTTTCCAAACCTTCCCCCCCTCCCGATTTCTCACCTTTCCTCATGCCCCAGGGACTATTGCTGCCAAAGTGCTGGCTGAGAAATGCACAGACACAGAGGCACAGTGATGGCTTGTTAGTACATAACATAACATAAAAACAGCCGTACTGGGTCAGACCAAAGGTCCATCCAGTCCAGTATCCTGTCTACCGACGGTGACCAATGCCAGGTGCCCCAGAGGGAGTGAACCTAACAGGCAATGATCAAGTGATCTCTCTCCTGCCATCCATCTCCACCCTCTGACAAACAGAGGCTAGGGACACCATTCCATAATCTTTCTTATAGCTTCTGCTGCATGAATTACAGTCTTACATGGGATTTCAAGGAAATCGTTGATTTACAGCTGGGTATTGCTCAGGGACCATGTCGGGGTGAGGGTGGGGGCTGGCTTCCCTGGAATAAGAGGGGATATTTCCAGGAAGTGTGCGTGTGGGTGAATTGCAATACTTGCCAGCCTCAGGTTCTGGTTGCCACTCTGGGTCTTCCTGGTTCAGGTGCAGAAGAAGCGCATGCTCCTCTTCCTCTGGGTCTTCCTCACCAGTCCACACTGGCTTCTTGTCCTATCTCACATCAGCATCCCATGATGTGATGAGGCTGGTGGGGTTGAGGCAGGGACCATGAGTCACTTCAGGCGTCATACTCGCAGGTCTGGACAGCACCTTGCCCAGTTCATTGCAGCGGGACATATAAGAGATTCCTGCCACGAGTGTTTGTTTGGGTCCCTCACCCTCCAGTAGTGGAGCCTCAGGTGCTTCATGTGCTCCTGGCACTGGATCAGAGTCCAGTGAATGTCACCTCCTCCACCAGCCTCCGTGAAATCTCCCAGTACAGGTGTATGTTCCTGCCACTCCAGACAAAGTTGTGGAGAACAGTGTACTCTGCCCGCACATTGATCAGCACTTGGGTATGTCAGAGACCAGGTGGCAGCTCTTGATACCTGATCCAGGATCGCCTTCTCCAGCTCAATAGTGTCATGACCCATGGGCCTTGAACCAAGATCCGCAGGAGGAGCCATGCTCCAACCCTTCACTTGGCAGCGTGCTATCAACTGCTTGTCCAGGACCCATGAAGCCCAGCCCCAGTCTGAGGTTCTGCCCTTGAGGTCTTATTGGCGCAGTCCTAGAGTAGCTGTTTGGCCTGCTGCTTAAACCAGCAGCAGGAACAGGAAGCTGTCTGAACTGGGATCCACCCTGTCCCTGCTCCTGCTCTTCTGGCTTGACTTCTTGGCATCCCAACACAGCTTGACTCTTAGCATCTGGCTTATGGTTCTGATCTCCAGTTTGTCTCCTCTCTTGGACCTCCTGGTATCCTGACCGAGCCTGACTCTAGTTACCAACTTGTGGTTCTGATCTCAAACACTTGTGTCTCATGACTGTGGACGCTGTCTCTGACCACTAGGTCTCACTGCCCACGACCTGGCCATGACAGCTTGTTGGGACCACAATAACCCTACGGGACCAGACCTGGTGCAAGAAGGATGGACCCAGCCCCATTGTCATAGCCACCAGAAGCATCAGAATCACATAAATGGGCCCTCCGCCTTGAGGCGGATAACCAAGCACTGCAGGCCGAAGTTGAGCAACTGATGGGGAAAAACCAGTGACTGCAGGAGCAAGTGAGGCAGCTTAGCACTGAGAATGCTGTACTGTGTACATCAGCTGCAGTGCCTTGCCCCAAACTGGAGCCTGTGATATCCATGCCTGAATAGCTCGATGGGAAACGCTGGTGGTTCTGGGGCTTCATAAACCAATGCTGCCTGCTCCTCCTGTTGCCCAGAATCTATGCCTCTTATCAGTTCAAGGTGACCATGGTAATTAGCCTGCTGATGGGAGACATGTTGGACTGGACCTCCCCACTGCTGGAAGGCCATAGCCTGGCTCTGTCAAACTGGGATGCCTTTCTCCAGTCAATATCAACTATTTTCAATTACCTGCACTGAGTTTGAATAGCCGAGGTGGCCCTGAGGAGACTCCGGCAGAGGCAAGGCACAGTGACTTCCTATGCTGCACAGTTCTGCTGTCTCACAGTGTGGAATGAAGCAGCACAGCGGTACCGGTTCTGGTGGTGCTTGCAGAAAGAAATCAAAGACTAATTGGCCTGCAGAGAGATGCCTACGGGCCTAGATACTCTTGTGGACCTTGTCATACACATAGTTGACTGACTGTGAGAACAAAGAGATGAGAGAAGAGATTCCCTGCCGTTCCTCTACAACATACAGTGACCTCACTTTCTGTATTGCCCACCAAACGCATGCAAGTCAATTTGTCTTATCAGTGGTTCACTCTTGAAGAAAAAAGAACAGTGCCATCAACGCCACCTGTGCTTCTACTGTGGCGAACCTGGTCACATTATCTCAGCCTGACTATTACGTATGCCAAGGAGACTGGGAAATGAGCTGGTTCAGACACAGTGGGGGGAACTGGTCTGGTCCTTGAGATAAGAGAATTTCCAAGTATCCAAGTCCTCACTGAGACACACTCCAAGCCCCATCTAGGGTCTTCCCATTTACAGGTGTCTATCCAAGTGCACATCCCGGGGAAGCCCCAGCAGATCCCCCTCCAACAGGCCCTCATTGATTCAAGAGCAACAGATAATTGTATGGATGCAGCTACAGCTCAAGTCTTGCAGATTCCTCTGTGACACAAGGCCATGCCAGACACGATTGATGACTTTCCTCTGTCTTTGGGTCCAGCTGTGGAGGAGACTGTTTCCCTGGAGGCCATTATTCAGGGACCAAAGAAATAATTCAATTTGGTGTGACCCATTCCCTACATTTTCCCATGATCCTTGGCGTCTCCTGGCTAACCATCCATGATCCCCCTCATTCACTGGTGAAAACAGAAGGTCACTTTTCCCTCAGAATTCTGCTGCTGGCATGGCCAAAGACCAGTAAGTATTGCACTCAGGCCCAAGGAGGTTCAAGTTGGTTTAGCCACCTGAATTGAAACAACTACTGAGGGAAGTATGGAACTCCCCCCATCCCCCACCAATTACCTCAGCTATGCTGATATCTTTGAAAAGAAGAATGCAGAAAGCGTCCCCCCACATTAGAAGCATGATTGCCCCATAGAACTCCACCCACAAGTGACAATACCGTTTGGACTGATATATGTAATGTCAGAGCCTGAACTGGTGTCCCCGTGAGAATACATCCAAGAGAACTTGGCCTGGGGGTTCATCTGTAGGTCAACCTCACCAGCAGGTGTCCCAGTCCTTTTTGTAAAAAAGAAGGATGGCAGCTTCTGCCTCTGTGTCGATTACTGAGCCCTAAATCAGGTAATACTCTGGAACCATTACCCACCCACTATTCCTAATCCCTGACTCGTTGGACTGTCTACAGGGCTGCCTGCATATTCACTAAACTGGATCTCCAGGGATCCTAAAATTTTGTCTGTATCCAAGAAGGGGATGAATGGAAGACTGCCTCTCAGACCTGGTATGGCCATTTTGAAAATGTAGTCATGCCAATTGGATTGAGTAATGCTCCAGAAATATTCCAGCACTTCATTAACAATGTGCTATGAGACTTGCCGGACCAGTTTGTAGTTATATACTTAGATGACACATTGATCTTCTCAGACAATCTGGACTAACAAACCATTCATGTCTTCATAGTCCTAGAGAGACAACACAGTCTCTATGCTAAACTTGAAAACTGTGCAATTGATCAGAGCTCAACCGAGTTCCTGGATATCATCCTGTCCCTGGAAGGTCCAGGATGTCTGCAACTGGACAGTCACCTGCAATGTGCATGACCTACAACGTTTTCTAAACTTCGCAAACTTTTACTGGAGGTTCATCTCAAATTTTTCAAAACAAGCCGAGCCCCTCATTGCCCTACTCCAGAAGAATTCCAAGTTCCACTGGTCACTGGTCCACTGGGGCCCAGCATGCATTCAAACAGCTAAAGCTTGCCTTCACCACTGTTCCAGTACTGGCCCACCCAGACATGACACAAGTTTTCATTGTGGAATTTAACAGCTCTAGCACAGTGATCAGGGCACTTCTTTTCCAGAGGCACACACGCAAGCAAATACCATACCCCATTGCCTGCTACTCAAGGAATCTTACCCCTGCTGAGCAAAACTATGAGATCTTGGACAAAGACCACTTGACAATTAAAACTTCCTTTGAACAGTGGTGACACTACTTGGACAGGGCCCATCATCCAGTCCAAGTATTTACTGATCATAAGAACTTGGTGTACCTGCATTGGGGCAAGCCTCTAAACCACCAACAGCTCCAGTGGCTCTATTCATCTCCTGGTTCAACTTTATCTTGACCTACCCTGTGGAACTTATCCTCAAGGTATGGCTGTGACCCACAATGTCCCAGTCCGGAACCAGCCCACATTCTCAAGTCCCATAATGTTCTCAAACTCACCCACTGCTAGGTCCTCATCCCTTCTGCCTCTGTTTCTGGAATTCCACTCAATGAAATGGCCATTACTGACCAAGAACCACATCACACTTGGAAAGGGATCATGTTCATAAGGGATATCATCTATGTTCCCTCCAGACCTATAAGAATGGCAGTTCTTCAACTATGCCATGACTGCACCCTGGCAGGGCACTTGGGGCAATATAAAACCCAACAATTGAAATCCTGGTACTTCTGATTGCCCCATATGTGTCCCACAGTAGACTTTTGTTGCTTCCGGCCAGGTGTGTGCCCACAAGAAAATCCCACACCAGAATCCCTATGGTCTTTTCCAACCTCTGGACACCCCATCTTGGCCCTGGGAGGCCATTTCCTTGGACTGTATGGTGAAACTAACAGAACCCCGTGGTCTCACAACCATCCTGAGAGTGGTGGTTGGACTGATTTTGCTAGTGTTTTATGTAGCCTGTTGTAAAACTAGGCAAATATCTAGAAGAATTGATGTACCTCCCTTGAAGACCTCTGCATATTCCCAGGGGTATGTGTACCCTGGTTGAGAACCACTGGTTTAGTGTATTGCTGATTGGTCCAAGTGTAACTGCAACATAGCGGTGTCCACACAGCAAGCTGGCACATTATAGATTCACATCCTGCATTACCATGCACTAACTTGCTATGTAGACAAGCCCTTAGACTCACAAAAATGAAGGTCTGGAAGGGCCCCCAACAGGTTGTCTAGTCCACATCCATGTCCCCTCCCTCTACCCCCAAGCTGAGGCAGAATTAGGAATATCTAGATCATCCCTGACAGGTGGTTGTCTAGCCAGTTCTTTAAAAACCTGGAATGGTGGAGATTCCACAACTCCTTAGGTAAACTGTTCCAATACTTAACTAGCTTTCACAGGTATAAAGCTTTTCCTAATATCTAACCTGAATCTCCCCTGCTGCAAACTAAACTGATTACTTCTTGTCCTCCCCTCAGTGGAAATGGAGAAGAGTGGATCACCATCCTCTTTGTAACAACCCTTTACATATATGACGACTGTTATCAGGTCTCCCTCAATATTCCTTCCTCTAGATCCTTCATATGGAATGTGTGGTAACAGAAGACTAAGTAAAGATGCTTTTCAGAACTGTGATAGTAAGATGGATGAAGCTGAAAGAAAATCTATTGCAGATGGAGTTCAGTAAAAGTATTTTTTTTAACAGTTGTTCTTTACTTTCTCACTATGGGCTAATTGTAAACCCCTTACATTTGTAACCATTTACTCACATGAGTAGTCTCATTGAAACCAGTACGTAACTGCTTGCCGATGTAAAAGGTTTGCAGTCTGGCCTCGTTTTATAATAGTGACAAGGTGTATGGTGGATGAGCAAAACGTCAGTCTTACTTCCTCCCGGTGACAGTCTCAAAGGTGTCCTCCATTGCGTCTGAAGCTCAATATGTTGTCTGGTAATGTTTTAGGGGTGTAGTGAGGAGGTGTTGCCTCCCCCAGAGAGTGACAGGGAAGGACCACAACAAGCTCCCTGGTGAGCAGATGTAGGAAGTAGCCCGGGAAACTAGATGGCAGTCTGGCTGAGTGTTGGCCTGACACTAGGTCAGTGTGTTGCAGGCGGATCCCTGTTGGCCCAGTGGCAGACCATTCCACCACTGTCAGAGCTCTGGGATGGGACACGTGAAGTTGGCCGGGCCTGTGTCCCCCTACTCCCTGCCACCCCACCCTTGGGGAGGCAGCACCTCCATCTTTGGCCAGGAGGCCTGTGGTACCCTCCTGCTCACCCTTGCCTGAGTCTATTGACTGTGGAGTGCTCACCTCTGGTTGAACCTCTAGACCAGCGGTGGGCAAACCTTTTGGCCTGAGGGAGGGCTGAGTATGGAAGGCTGTGCCTCCTCAAAAAGCCTGGCCCGTGTCCCCTATCCGCCCCCTCTCACTTCCTGCCCCCTGACTGCCTCCCTCAGAACTCCCCACTCATCCATCCCCCTCTTCTTCCTGTCCCCTGACTGCCTCGATCCCTATTCACACCCCTGCCCACTGATAGGCGCCCCCAGACTCCCACGCCTATCTAACCCCATCTGTTCCCCATCACCTTACCGCAGCCCCCAGAACTTCCACCCCATCCAACTGCCCCCTGCTCCCTGTCCCCTGACTGCCAGGACTCCCTGCCCCTTATCCAGCCCCCCTGCTCCCCACCCCCTTACCATGCCACTCAGAGCAGCATGTCTGGCAGTCATGCTGCCCAGACGGAGCCAGCCATGCCGCTGTGCTGCCCAGCAGAAGCTCGCAACCCTGCCGCCCAGAACGCGGCACAGCGAGCTAAGGCTGCGGGGGAGGGGGGAACAGCAGGGGAGGGGCTGGGGGCTAGCCTCCCCTAGCTCAAGGGCCAGGCAGGACGGTCCTGTGGGCTGGATGTGTCCCGCGGGCCGTAGTTTGCCCACCTCTGCTCTATACTGTGCTGGTGCTCAGCCTTATTTGAGGTTCATAGACTACTTAACTGCTCTGCCTTGATTGCAGGTCAGAGCCTACTAACTGTTTGCTGCCCCACCCGGACCAAGAGCCAGGGGCTCAGAGACTGCTGTACTGTTCTACCCGGCCAGAGAGCAACAGCACTAGGTGCAGCTAATTCCCCACTTTTGGCCTCCCTCGGAGAGTGACAGGGAGGGATGGCCATGCAGCTTACAGGAGGTGTATACAATAGTCACTCTTAATGATGTTCCATGCTATACAGAAATACAATGAAAAAACCCCCCACATCAGTATTTTGATTTAATTCTTCCCTTGTAAACCAAAGAAACATTTTAAAATTCCATCAACGTAAAAAATCATTAATCTGGTTGTTTTATAGCCCCACCCCACCCCGCACTTCCCCTCCCCTCCACGATATGGGAAGCCAAATTCTAAATGTTCTCTCTCAACAGTACAAAATGCAAAATTCTGTGATTGAAAAGCAACTCTAATATGGAAAATTAGGTTGTAAAACACTGCAACCTGCACACAGCAGAAACATTTTGAAGCTACAGTTTGGAACAGAAGAGATTAAGTGATAAATATTAAAAGTTGACCTAATAATAGCAATACATAATGATTCTGATGATTCCAAAATTATTTTTAGAAAGATATGCATTGCTGAAATATGCAACTGAAATATCACCCAGTGAGACTACAGAATAATTAAGCTATGATTAATCAATACTTAACTAAAGAGATTAATCTCACGAGAAACAATTAATTGAAGTTAAGTGAACTTTGACAACTTGTATTAAGCTCAGGCTCTAATTAACAGAAGGATTGTGTACCCTCTAAATGGAGGGACATGCAAATTTTAGATGCTAACAAATTTTAGATGCTAACACCTACAGATGTGTAGATACTACTGAGGAGTCTTTGATGGGGAAGTATACATCTCAGTTTTAAAGAAGAAACCAATCTGTTTTTTCCCTGCTTATCCAGCACAGTAGTTGTTATTATGAATCTTAGATCTGATATTAAATCCAGCTACCTGGAGAAACAAATACAGTGAAGAACCACAGTGGAATGAAAGGCATGTAATTCACTATGAAAGAGGGGAAATGCAATACGATTGTTTTGATTAGCCCACTGAGAATGACTCAAAGAACGAGTCTTGAGCCAATGTGAACAGGCCAGTTCAGTCCACACAGGGGCTCTGATGCAGGAGACATAACATAGAAGGTGCAACGCAGGGATGAATTAGGGGAACAAAGATGGCTTTAAGCTACTTTTGCATGCTCCCTGGATTCTGGGCTACTCCATGAGCTTAAACAGCTTCTAAATTTAGACAGAGCTGAGCCCAATCCAGGCTGATAATGTGTTCCTCTGCAGCCCAGAAACCCCTAACACCACGTACTATGGGGCTGCTCTCTGTTATCTTCTGCACATCCCCTACATTGGGGCCTGCAAGAGGGGCAGCATAAGGATGTATATGGGACCACTATGCTATTCCTGCACTGGGGCCCGTTATGGTGCATTTAGGCCCCTTATAGTCTACTAGAGTGACATATAGGGGCCAGAATGGGGTATCAGAACTATCCCACAAGTTTAGCTCATCTTAGCAGGTTCTGTCTTTAGGTGGGGCTAGTGTCTCTCACCAAGATGTATCCCTTGCTGTCCATTGTCATTGTTCGCTGCATGTGGAAGAGTGGGATGCAACTAAGATTAGAGTAGTTATAATAAGTTTACTCTGGCTAGTTAATTGCTCTGCCTCTGGTGTTCAGATCCAAAGGAGGAGTGGCCTGAGGATGATCCAAATCCATGTTTGTTCCCTGAATGATAAGTGAGTAGCTCATAAGCACTGGGTAATGAGGACTGCCAAATATAAATGTGACAAACTACCTGAATGGAACACGGGCAACTGCTGTGGCTGCACAGAGGACACGTGTTCCTTCGTTTTGCTGGGACTGGATCAGTTTGAAATGAAAGATGGACCTGAACTGGAACTTCAGTTCCGGACATCTATGAACTTTAGACTTAAATTTGCAGCTGGACATGAACTTGTGCAAACTGCCTGCCTGGGATTCTCTCTAGAATGAGTCAAACCAGGACTCTGACCAGGAACACCCCTAAACATTTGGTTCATATCCTGGTCCAAATTCCACTGCTAGGGCCAGCTTTAAATTTGAATGCCCCTTTTAAAACAGGCATAGGACATGCGAGGGAGTCACCCCTTAGTATTATTTAAATCACAGTAGCACCTAACACTTTTAACCAAGATCAGGCCACCATTGTGCTAAGCAGCGAACATACGCTGTGTAGCAAGAGACATGCCCTGTTCTAAAAAGCTTCTACTCTAAATAGAGAAGACAGGTAAAATGTGGGAGGGGAAACACAGGCACAGAGAGCTTGAGTGATGTGTCCAAGGTTACACAGTCGATCAGTACAGAGCCAGGTACAGACCTCAGTGCCCTACCCATTAGACCACATTGCCTCTCCTATAGCATGCCTGAACAAAATCAGACCTGTAAAGTGCATACGGATGATTCAGCATGGAAGGCTATAGAAATTTTCATTATTAATATAGTGCTACCTGCGCTTGCCATATTTCCTAGGCTTTCCTCGCTGAGTGGTGGAAAGCTGCCTGCAGTCATTAATAAAACACCAAGGGTGGTTATTTCCAAATTTACTGCGTAGTTGTTAATGACATCTATTCCACTTCTTATAATGTTAAATTCTCTTTCTCTCTTGCACACACCTGGACACACACACATCCACTGGGACACAGCACAAGGCCTAGGCATCACTTAAATGACTCATAGGACTCTTTCGTTGCACGGGGTGAATTTCAACATTTGCCAGCATGAGGCACCCATCACTCAGGAGGGATCTCTCCAGCTCTGAGGAAGACCAGCTGGCTTTTAAATTTCGCTGGCCTAAGACATTCTTCTTTTAACGATGGGTCTCTTTCCTTTTGATCCCCATTATTTCTGTAAAGGAGAAAGTGCGGCAACTTTGCAGAAGTTGGGCTAATTAGAGCAAGTATTTCTAATCTCATTGATCTGCATTTTAAAGCTCAGCTCCGTAAGGAGGCGAAACACATTGGATTAGAAATGGCTTTTGCCAGTTATCTACATCGAAGTGTAGAGTGCAAAAGAGTAGATTAACTGAGCACAGGCTGCTGTTCCTAGTTGCTAAAAGAAAATAAATAATAAGCCAAAAACAGGAGACCCTCGTGCTATATTTCTCCACAGCAGATGGCAGCATCCTTTTCTCCTCTTCGACAAAGTGCTATAAAAGGTATGTGAAACTATGACCCACAGAAAACATTTCTTTAAACTGCACAATGCTTTGGACAGCCTCTTCTATACTATCACAAAGTGAGCCTGCTAAGGCCGTAATAGCATCTCATTTTTATGGGCAGAGTCAGCAAAGCCATTCAACACTTAGGGCTGGACTCTGCCACCCTTACTCACATTGAGTAGCACCCTGTGGGGAGGATCAAGACAAGGCTTATAAAGTCACATATACCCTTCTGCACCCGCTGACTCGTAGCTGCCAGGTTTTGAACAGTTCTATGCATGACATGTATGTAAAATTACCTAATTTGCATATTTGCCTATAATTTTATAAAACTGGTGCAATTTAGAGCTGGTGAAAGGCCTCCGCATGACAGCCCTGGTGAACAAAATCCTCTGTTGAGCGTCAGGGCAGCAGCACAGTAAGCTTCAATACATCCACTGCTTTCCCAATACCTTGCCCCTGATTTGGAGAACATGGAGTGGATTTTCTCTAGGAGTGATAGGAGAAGTTTGTTCTCTGTGGTACATGCAGTTTTTGGTCTTCCTCCTGATTTTGCTGCTTAATTTGCAATGTGGGAGCTGGAAGGGAAGACCCTCTTAATTTCTCATCTAGGGACCACTAGACATTCATTAGAGGGGAACAACGTTTAATTTCTCCTGAGTTGGGTTGGATTCAAACCAGTGACCTATGGTGCATCAGAGCCTTTTCCTATTAACAGTGCCTTGAACAGCCCCACAATAAGAGCTAATGTAAGAGGCATACTAATATCTGAAACACAGAAACACTGCATTAAAGAAAATTAACAGTATACAATCAAGTACTTAAAAGTTAGGAAATGTCAGAATTAAGGTATCTGGGTGACTTTAATTTGGACCTGATGTGTCTATGCATTATGATACATACTCTTTAGTTACATGATCACATCCTGTACATACTCACATACGCAAGACCTCAGCATGGCTTGATCTTAGGCCTTGAGCACAGTACAGACCTGAAGTAATGTAGTCACTGGTAGAAGTAGTTATTCTCTCTATGAGGTCCAGCACCTAGAGGATGATGACGTGAAAGATTTTGCCAGTGGCTTGCACAGTTGTTTGTGAGAGACCTGTTGAATTCTGGGTATCCCACATTCTGCTCCTGGTGCTGGGAGCAGAATATGATTAAGTGATCAGAACAGTAGTTACAGACAGCAGCGCCAATCCCACAGATTTAGCACAATTATTCTGAAAGGCAGATGTAGGTGGTCATAACAGAGACCTAATTTTTTTCCTCTGCTCTGCTAGAATGATTTTGTGCAATCTTTTACCTTATTTGTAAAATGGGAGAATGATAATTGTAGCCTGGTAGTGTGAGGCCTTAGTTGAAAATAAGGGATGTTATGACCAGGGATCCCATGGTGTCAATTGGAAAAGGCTGCATAGGGGTTTACAGGGATCCCTTGGGTCTGATGTCTACATACTAGTGCACAAAAGGGTGGCATATGAGGTCTTTATCAATAGCCAGTAATGCACTGGTCATCCTAATCATTGCAAGATATATGTGCAGAGGATATTTAAGGAGATGGTTTTCGGTATAGATACATATGTGCTTAAAGTATATGAGTTAAGGCAAGTCACCAGGAGGTGATAAATATGTTCTGTTCAGGCAGGGGGCAGTAGACACTTACCTCTCTGGCTGGTCATTGTGTGACTTGCAATGCATGTCTATTTGCATTACTGAGCCTGATGCTAATTAAGAGATTGTGAATTCACATAAGAAAAGATCTGTAGGGAAAAAAACAAAACCAGCAGGGGGAGCATCCTGTTTATAAATAAAGAGAAAGTTGTTCTGAAGTACAGCCGGGATCCTTCACAAAGGAGACAAATCATCAGCATGTCCTGTTTTATGAAAGGAGGGTCACAGCCCTACGTGGCTGGACAATGCTGCAAAGACTTTGGGTGAGCTAAACTTTATTAGACTATACAGTAACTTGTTAATTAAGTCTAGACTTTAGAAGGCATGTTATGATTTTATTTTACCTGTAGCCATGTGTTTCCAATACTTTAATTTGCTACTTCTAGAATCTCTATACTTTGCTAAATAAACTTTTACTTGTTTTCACTATAAACATATCTAAGTGCTGTGTGGTAAGGGGAGCAGTGATCTGAGGTGTAATTGGTAAGCCAGTATGTACCGTTCCTTCAAGAGCAGCAAAGGGGCAGCAGAGCCTGCATAGTCTGAAAGCAGAGAGCTTGTGTTCCCTGTGGCCAGTAGAGTTGGGGAGCTGACCCCTGGCAGGCACAGACAAGGCTTCCTCATTCTAACGGCAAGTGTCTCATAACCTTAAGTACCCCAAGGAAGGATCACAGATGCACAGCAATAGTAACAGCAGTCCATAGGAGACCAGAATCTAAGGTCTTCTGACTCTAAGCCCCAAAGGTTGTTGGGGAAGGTTTTGGTCTTTTTATCATTCTGACATTTGACTTGAAATGGGAATATGTGTGATGGAGCTGCCAATTGTTTGAGAATGCACAACCGTGGGCAGAGTAGGTGAATTCCACCTTATGGTAACAGGAGGCAAGGAAAATAAGGACTAATTGCAGAAAGACCCCTGTAGGAATCAGACCCTACACCTCTAATATTGGGGGGCACCCACAACTTAACACACCCAAACTTTGGGAACAGTTCTTAAAATATGGCCAAAGTGTTTAAGAGGACGCCATTTTTATCTCTGATTCAAACTCTGAGCAAAACTTTTGCAAAAGCAAAACACACAATAAAACAAACTGTGGACTGAAAGATGGTCAGCTTGATTGCACAGACTTACTGAACAGTCTCCACTGGTAAGTGACACAAACAAACCCTAGCTATTCATGCCTCAAATAAATCTCTCATTTGTGTCACGAAAGAGCAGATGGAAGCAATCTCACTTATTTAATATTAAAATAAAGCAAACACCATTTGATTGTTAAAGGAGCATTAGAGGAGCCCTGTGCAAGATATTACTCATGTTGTGCCATGATTAGATTTGATAAGCATGACTAGTTACGGGAATTATTTTCTTAATGCAGTGGGTGCATTTGAAGTTTCTACTGGATGGAGAGAGAATGTCAGCTTTGCTGGCATAACCCACTGAAATATAGGAAATCTTTCTCAAACCAGAAGAATCTTTCAAAAATGGAAGAAATATTTCTAACAGCCATCACTGTGTAAAGCTAAGCAAATAGGTTCACCCTAAGAGACACTGAATGCTGTCTACTGCCAAGTCAATGGAGGTGCTTTTTGCAAAAAATTGTGGTTTTTGCATTGCTGGCAATGGGAATGGCACAATAAGCACTTGGGATGCTGAGTTCAGAATTTACTCTTACATTTTCATTTTCATTACCTACATAAAATGAGCAAGGCTTTGCATTTCCATATAACTAGATAGCCACAGCAAATCAGGTAAATATCAGTTAGAATATTTATTAATGTCATGGGCCAATAAATCTTTGAAACAATAAATATCTACTCACTTTTCCTCAGGTTTGCTTGTTAAGTGCCAGTTCAAAAATGCCTACCCGTGTCTTACATGTTTAATTTATAAATGTCTAATTATTCACTTTTATTAACTATATGACAGCAGAAGTGATCCCATTTCAAATCTCAATAAGTTTCTCTTTAATAGGCAAATGCATCAGCCTGTGATGCCTGCCTCCATTACACCTAAATTAAATGCTTATCTGTGATACTTAATTTTTATGCTTTCCCAAACAGAAGGAGGTTAACTTGCAGCCCAAAGCAATCCAACAGTGTCTTCTGGGGCTTGTAGCTAATGTTTCCGTTTAAAGACCTGATTCAAGAACATTTCTTCTTTGAGACTCTAGCTCTGTTTAGATGGATGGCAATGTGGGAGGTGCCTGTATAAGAGACATTGTAACGATGATAGTAATAGTCTCTTGGTAATACCGTAGGTGGAACTGACACACCCTTTATTTTGTGAGGAGGCATTTGAGTGAAACTGGTGTTGCCAAGTTTGCTTTTTTTATTGCAGGAATTAATGGAATATTAAACTCGCGAAATCAAGGTTGTCGTTGTGCCTTGGCTCACACAGGCTGGCCGTTCAACCCAAACCCTGTGGGTTCCTGCGTGAAGGCAAGATGTCACTAAAGGCTCGCTAAAATGTGGCCTTCCCAAGGGACTCTTTTTCTGAGGGGACCTTTTCTCTGCAGTTCACCAAAAGGCTGTTGGCAAGAGGTCAATAGAGACAAAGTCCTTATTAGAATGTTCCCAAAGAGTCTGGGCATGTGCAGTGCTTAGATCCACTCCCGGATCTGGGCCAATCCAAAGCTCACTGAAGTCAATGGACGTCTGCCTACTGCCCTACTCCAACTCTTTAGCATCTGGGTGACTTGCTCACTCAGTTTTTCCCAAGAATTCAAAAGGATGCAACATAAATAGGATGCATTACAAACAGGAGAGAAAGGGACATTCAGCAAGGTCTGGCTTCAGACGCAGAGAAGGAGTATATTACACAAAGAGGAATGAGCTGGTTAGGCAGGATAGGATAGGTTTTGTTTATCATGCTTGCTGTATATCCTCCTTATTATGCATTTCCTCTTTATTCACACTCCAAGCTATGCTTCACCGTTGCATCTGAGAGACAATTCAAGGGAATTTTCTGCTTCAGCAAGAAAGGAATTTATAAAATATATTTTTATTTTATAAAGTAGCAGTAGATTCTCTGCAACAGAGAATTTACTGGCCCCAGTTCTTTGCTACATCTAGTCCGTGCTGGGCCGTGGCCAGAGGGAGCCGATTGCAGCTCCCTAATCAGCCCTAGTGCATGCTAGAGAAGGACCTCAATTGCTGCTGGCACTGGGTCCCTTGCACCAGCAGAGCATTGTACAAAGCAAAGTTCAGCTCCAACTTGCCTCCTTCCTCGCTCCCCAAGGTGTACCCCCTCTCCCTTTATGACAGCTGTGGGAGTTGCTGCTGGCAAGGTACAGCAGCAGACACTTCCCCCCTAGAGAAGTAATTCTCACCTGGGAATCTACATCTGGTTTAAAGCCACACTGCATTGCAGGATAATTGCGAAGTGGCCTTAGCAGACCAGAGAATCCATTCCACTAATAAACCTTCTGTTAAGAGGATTTTTCATACTAGAGCAAACTGATTTGGAGGGCTCAGATACAGAACACAACACAGTGTTGAGAGCTCAGAAGCCTCTTCCTATGCTGCAATAAAAGCAAACAGCTATATTATACATAGTAGAACCTGTTGCATACATATAGCTCTGCCCTACAAGTCCCCCCAGATTTGTTGTTCTCTAGGACCTGTAAGGGGTTAGCTAACAACACATTTGATTCTCAAATGATACCAAATGGTGTTTAATAGCTAGATGAGCCCATTGTTACAGTATTTGACTCCCTTCTATTTCCCAAATCTTCTCTAAAGGTGTGCATGAGGATTAATACCTTGTTGTACCTATTACTGCAGCATGAGTCCGCTATCATCAATTCTGTCTTCACTGAAATATTAATTTTACATTTCCTGGGGCCCCAAACTGCCCAGCAACTTGTAGCCATTTTAATAATGTAAACCACAAAATCAACAGCTTGCTGTGTTCCCAAATACCTAACCAAGAAATCCTGAGTGAAAATGTTAAAATGGCAAACAAAGCTACTGAGAAAAAATAATGTGGGATCTAAATAAAAGACTGTAGGCACCAACCAATGATGCCAGAGCTGCGCAGCACTAATGCAAGTAATCCAGGGAGAGAGCATTCCAAAGGCACAGGACCTGGATAGAAAAGGACATGCCTTCCACCTGTCCAAGTTTATCGGCAGGACGACAGAGAGCCCAATCCTGACAATCTCCGGTGCAGTAAAATGAGGGGAGGCAGCGAGTGATTGAAAGTTCTAACTCCCAGAATTTAAAAAGGCTCAGGGTTATTTAATCTGCAGCTGGAAAGCAGGGTGGATTTAAGGGTCCCAGCCAAGTAGCCTAATAGTCACGGTTGTTGTATTTGCTCAACAAGAGGTCAGTCCAAGTTTTGTGTTTAGTTTCAGAAGTCAATTAGAGTAGCATTAGACCAGGTTTTATTTGGCTTTGTAGTGATAAAAGTTAGTTTTGTTTCATTCAGTCTGTTGGACTTTCTAGAATAGGACAAGGGATGTTACTTAAAAACAGCCGGAGGTCTCTGAGAGAACAAACGCTGACTGATCAGGCTTAACTTGTCACGTTGGAATGAATTTTTCGGAGCAAATGGTAATCCAGGCATGTGGTGGATAATAGAGTTGAAGGACACAATAGGAGAACGTGTGGCAAGTTAGGGTTTGACTAGGACAGAGTTGCAAGAAATAAGAATTAGGACTTGAAGATTTTGATATCAACTGAGCCAACAGAGAAGTGGTGTTTATTATTTTTCTCAAAAGATAAAGATATCGATGTGTTTACCTTGTTTTTAGGAAAGCACTTGATACAGTAACGCACAAAACCCTTATTTAGCTAGGTCAGTGAGTATGACAAAAAGGTGAGAGAGCTATGGGTAGTGGGGACACACAATCACATTTACGAGCTGTCACAGAACCTTATAAATTAGAGATGGAAAATATATTTTAAGTTAACCACTCTATTCCTCTGTCACTGCAGGATTGTCTTGAACAATATATTCTCCCCATGCCCCGGTGCTTTATCCCCCCTAATTTTAAGTTTCATTTGATGGATCTTCCAACATTTTCCCTGGCAGACTATGATTTACTGTCTAATTAGAAAGTTTTCCCTCATATCCTGTCACTCACTGCTGCGTAAGAATGGGCAAGGAGCTGGCTTTGAGAGATGAAGGGTACTTGCATGAGCAAGAACAATCTAGAATGGAGTGGGATGAAGAAGTACAGCAAATATCAATTCTATGTCTTTGCTCACCTTATATAGCAGTGACTTACCAGTAAATATGAAGGTGTGAATATCAGTAATTATGAAAAATGCCAGATTGTTAGTCCTAGAAATCAAGCCTTCTGTTTATACTAAGAACATAAGAATGGCCCTACTGGTTCAGATCAATGGTCCATCTAGTTCAGCATCCTGCCTTCCAACAGTGACCAAGGTCAGATGTTTCAACTGGAATGAACAGAACAGAGCAATCATCAAGTGATCCATCTCCTGTCCTCCAGTCCCAGCATTTGGCAGTCAGAGGCTGGATGCAGCCAGGGCAATACTGGTGTAAACTTTCTCAGAAATGTGCCTCAATCCTGATCTGAAGAGACAACTACTGGAGGTGGAAGGATGCAACATTTATCCTTTGGCCTCAGCGCTGAAACTACCAACAAGAAAGTAAACATAGTATAAGTGCATTTTTTTTATGATGCGGGTAATTGCCTATTGGACATTGGACTGAGATCACCAATTCATCTCGCAATTGTCATTCAGCAAGCAGCAGTTGGAAACACTCTGTCATTATTGACTGGGGCTTGATCTGAAGGGGCAACGTCAGATTCCACATCCTGTTACCAATTCCCCAAGTCATGCAGTTCCTTGTCAATAACTCCAAAAAGAGAATGTCAAAGAAAGTAATTTGGGCAAAAATGTGCTATATAAAATAATTATAACAATCTATTCAGATTTCATTCACTTAATGAATCTTGCAGTAGCTGTCAGATCATTCAGTTAGAAACCAAATTACTCCAACCCTAATGTCATACACTGTTCTCACATGGTATTTTTATTGCTAATTGCTTGGTGTCATGAAGTTCTCATAAAATAATGTCAACATGGACAACCAGTTTGGATCTCTTCAGCACAGATTTTAACTTGTTAATAAAGGTGGATAGCTAGTCATATGAAGATCCAAGCAGACATCAGTGTGTTTAATTATCATCGAAAAATAAAAAGGTCAAAATAGGACATGACTGACAAAGTCAATCGAGCCTTCTGGAAGAAGTCCAAATTCCAGTCCTAACTGTCTGCCTCCTTTTTCTTCTTTTGGAGGCGTCTACTCTTAAGTGTAATGCTGTAAGGACAAGGACAGACTCACTGCACTTTCCTCCAGTTTGTCAGAAACTGAGACAAAGATAATCAGATCTAGTGGGACAGTGGAAGTCAGGCCTAGTGGTTGGAGCCAGGCATCAGCACCAGAATCAGAAGTCGGGGTAGTGCTGAATCAAGGAAGAGTAAGGCTGAGAACTAGGCTGGAGTCAGAGCAGGGCTGGAGTAGGATTAGGGTGAGGTCCTGATATCTTTGTCTCATATAGGCAACTATACCCTTTCTCCCCCCCAAAAAAGTGTCCCAATTTTTCACACTTGCTATCTGATCACCCTAAGTAGGACTAGGGACAAAAGCAGGGCTGGAGCAGGCTGATGCCTGTGGAGGCTGTCATAACTTTCAGGAAGAGAAGAATTCCAAGCCATGAAACAACACCCAGCAGACTGAGCTACTAGTTTACCTGTGAGACTAGGGCCATGTCTACACTACAGAGTTAAGTTACATTGATGTTCACAAACCGCTGTAATTACATCACTTGTGCATGTTCACACAATGTGTCAAAGGAGCACATCCAGGGAGAGCAGTGCACCATGGGGAGCTGTCCCACTGTGCAAATCACCACTTTCTGCCTCTAGGAGTTCTGGGAAAGGATTGCAGCGCGTCATGGGGGCAGGCTCACTGCCCCAAGATGCAGTTTTCTCTATCCCATAATTCCAAGGCCTCCAACTATGTTTTGCACCATTTTTCAACTGCACCTGTAAACTTTGTGCCTGCCATCTCTGCCTGAAAGCATGGATCCTGCACTGCTCTCCAGTCTTGTGATTAGCATTATAAAGACAATTCGGCTGACGCTGCAGTATTTCATGAGCCGCGAATCTGACCAGGAATCTGTGGTGCCTGCCCTGCTGTGTGTCATAGAAAGAAACAAGTTAAGATTGATTTTGGCATTCATGTAGCAGCTGCACATGGTGAGCCATCGCTATTGGGTTCAGGAAACAAGCATTGAGCCGTGGGATCACATTGTGAAGCAATATAGGATGATGAGCAGTGGTTGCAGACATAGGCACTGACTCTTTTAGTTTTCCTTGGGGGCGCTCCACCCCTCTTCTTCTCCGAGGCCCTGTGTCCACTCTGCTCCATCCCCCAAGGCCCTGCCTCCCCACCTCATTCGGGGCCCACTCTGCCCCCTTCCTTGAGGCTCCACCCTCGTGCTGCCTCTTTTCACTCCATTCTGCACCCTCCCCCGAGGCCCTGCCGCCCCCTACCTCAGGCCTGCACAACTCGTAAAGCGGCGAGGACCACATTACTCCAAAGAAAACAGCTGAGGGCCAAAATCCCTCGGCCCCACGGAAACACTCCCCCCCCCAACCCCCCCGCGGCCCTGAGTACCTTCAGGAAAGTTTCTTAGCGATCACTATGGAGGATTCTCAGGAGATCTCAGTGTGCATTAAAAAACCTTTCCTCGGGGCCCCCACTGCATAGCTGCACAGGGGAATGAAAAACACATGCAAACAGTGTTGTTAGTTTCTATCCCTTCTCCCACATACACTGTGTAACAAATTAAAGGACACCCCTACCTCATGTAACCATGCAGTATCAAAGCAAAATGAAAACTTTCTGGAGCTCCCCTCTCCTGCTTTAGGTGCACCAGAGCTGGACTGCTGGGACTGGCTAGAACCCTCTGGAGTTAAAAAGAAGTCCTGGCTAGCCATGCCACTGGATGAGCCTGTTACCTGTCCTACATCCTCTTCCAACTTGACTTCCTTGTTCACTACTTTTTCTTCAGGGTTGACTCCGCTGGCCGCTACTTCCAGTCCCCCCTGGCCCTTCAAAGTATCCATGGGGCTTTTCATGGTGGAGGTTGAGTTACTGCCGAGGATGATGTGTAGCTCCTTGTAGAAGTGGTATGTTTTTGACACCTCACCAGAGCAATGGTTGGCCTCCCTTGCCTTCTGGTACACCTGCCACTTGATCTTAGCATAGCACTGCTGCATGTCCCTTTCATGCACCTTCTCATTCATGCTATGAGCAATGGATGTCAAAGTTCCTACGGTTGGATCAGAGCTACGACTGCACAGCCTCCTATCTCCACAGATCCAAATGGATCCAGCAACTCCAGTGTACTCACAGAAGATTAGGGTTAGATGAGACCTCAGGCAGTTCCAGTTCAACCCCCTGCTCAAAGCAGGAACATCCCCACCTAAATCATCCCAGCCAGGGCTTTGTCTAGCCGGGCCTTAAAAACTCTAAGGATGGCCATTCCACCACCTCCCTAGGTAACCCATTCCAGTGCTTCACCATCTTCCTAGTGAAATAGTTTTTCCTAATATCCAACCTAAACCTCCCACACTGCAACTTGAGACCATTGCTTCTTGTTCTGTCATCTGCCACCACTGAGAACAGTCTAGATCCATCCTCTTTGGAACCCCCTTTCAGGTAGTTGAAAGCAGCTATCAAATCCCCCCTCATTCTTCTCTTCTGCAGACTAAATAAGCCCAGTTCTCTCAGCCTCTCCTCGTAAGTCATGTGCCCCACCCCCTTAATCATTTGTGTTGCCCTCCACTGGACTCTTTCCAATTTTTCCACATCTTTTATGTATTGGGGGACCCAAAACTGGATGTAATACTCCAGATGTGGCCTCACCAGTGCCAAATAGAGGGGAATAATCACTTCCCTCGATCTGCTGGCAATTCTCCTACTAATGCAGCCCGATATGCTGTTAGTCTTTTTGGCAACAAGGGCACACTATTGACTCATATTCAGCTTCTTGTACACTGTAATCCCCTGGTACTTTTCTGCAGAACTGCTGCTTAGCCAGTCGGGCCCCAGTCTGTAGCAATGCAAGGGATTCTTTCTTCCTAAGTGCAGGACTTTGCACTTGTCCTTACTGAACCTCATCAGATTTCTTTTGGCCCAATCCTCCAACTTGTCTAGGTCACTCTGGACCTTATCCCTACCCTCCAGCATATCTACCTCTCCCCCGCCCCTGCTTAGTGTCATCTGCAAACTTGCTGAGGGTGCAATCCAGCCCATTATCCAGATCATTAAAGATGATTTTGAAGAAAAACATCCCCAGGACCGACCCCTTGGTCACTCTGCTTGATACCAGTTGCTAACTAGACATTGAGCCGTTGATCACTAGCCACTTAGCCTGGCGATCTAACCAGGTTTTTTTCGACCATATAGTCCATTCATCCAACCCTTACAACTTTAACTTGCTGGCAAGAATACTGTGGGAGACCCTGTCAAAAGCTTTGCTAAAGTCAAGGTATATCATGTCCATCGCTTTGCCCATATCCACAGAGCCAGTCATCTCATCATAGAAGGCAGCCAAGTTTATCAGGCATGACTTGCCCTGGGTAAATCCATGTTGACTGTTCCTGATCACCTTCCTCTCCTCCAAGTGCTTCAAAATGGATTCTTTGAGGACCTGCTCCATGATTTTTCTGGAAAGTGTGGTGAGGCTGACAGGTCTGTAGTTCCCTGGATTCTTCTTCTTCCCTTTTAAAAAGATGGGCACTATATTTACCTTTTTCCAATTGTCCAGGATCTCCCCTGATAGCCACAAGTTTTCAAAGATAATGGCCAATGGCTCTGCAATCACATCAGCCAACTCTCTCAGCACCCTTGGATGGATTAGATCTGGCCCCTGGACTTGTGCATGGCCAGCTTTTCTAAATAGTCCTTAACCTGTTCTTTCACTACTGAGGGCTTCTCACCTCCTCCTCATACTGTGCTGCCCAGTGCAGCAATCTGGGAGCTGACCTTGTTTGTGAAGACTGAGCCAAAAAAAGCATTGAGTACTTCTGCTTTTTCCACATCATCTGTCACTAGGTTGCCCCCCCCATTCAGTAAGGGTCCCACACTTTCCCTGACCACCTTGTTGCTAACATACCTATAGAAACCCTTCTTGTTAAAATAAAATATACAGAGACATATTTATCTTATAGAACTGGAAAGGACCCTGAAAGTTCATTGAATCCAGCCCCCTGCCTTCACTAGTAGGACCCAGTACTGATTTTGCCCCAGACCCTTAAGTGGCCCCCTTAAGGATTGAACTCACAACACTGGCTTTAGCAGGATAATGCTCAAACCACCAAGCTATCCCTCCCCATCTTTACATCCCTTGCTAGTTGCAAGTCCAATTGTGCTTTGGCCTTCCTCATTACACCCCTGCATGCTTGAGCAATATTTTTATACTCCTCCCTAGTCATCTGTCCCAGTTTCCACTTCTTGTAAGCTTCCTTTTAGTGTTTAAACTCACCAAAGATTTCACTGTTAAGTCAAGCTGGTCGCCTGCCATGTTTGCTATTCTTTCCGCACATTGGGATGGTTTGTTCCTGCTCCCTCAACAGGCTTCTTTAAAATACAGCCAGCCCTTCTGGACCCCTTTCCACTTCAGGTAGGAGTACGCTTGCTGTAGAAAGCCAGCACGGACAGCTGCATCGCTCTAACTTTTTCACAAAAAGCTTTATGCTGCCCGTCAAGGTGATTTTATTATGTCAATGTAGCAAAGGAGTTAAATCAGCAGGAGGAGCATTGTTGTGTGTGCACCTCCACTATGTTGTTGACAAAACCTGACTTTTGTTGACAAAACTTGGTAGTGTAGACAAAGCCTCATACCTGCTTTGAGAGTCACCAGACCAGGCTAACACAGGAACGACTCAATCCCTCATGCAGCTTAATCAGGCTCTAGTTCAGGGATTACTCATCACCTTCCCCAGCACAACATTTTCTGCTAGTCTAATATAGTCATATTCATTATGCAGAAAGTTTATACATGCACTCGCTCTGTGTGGAGTATGTACTCTATGCACACACACATCTGATGCAAACCTGTACTGAAGACACATAGATAAAAGATGAACACATTAAAATTTCTTTGTACAATGCTGATGTTTTGATGACATTTAATCCAACAAGTCTGATGATATTTTATCAGAAGCCAACAGGTCTAAAGTACCTTCATAACAATAAATATACTGGAATCAGTTTGCCTGCTATACTAGCAGCCACCAGACTCAGTAGATACGGGTCAGTAGGACTTTATCCTGTGTAATTCTGACTCATTTCAGAGGCTGTTGCCTGCAAATAAATTTCAACGTTTCACCAGCACACCTGTGTGTGCCACACCTTGCATCACATCCACTACTGATTTGCAGCCACCTCTGGTGCTGTTTACTAGCACACAGTGACAAGTTTAAAACAGGAAAAAAGAAAAATATTGTATTCAATGGAAACAGTAGGCAGAATTATGTAAGTAAGAATTAGCCCAGGAAATGGGGGCTGTTATATATGGACACAGCATAGAAGGAGATAGACTCAGGCACAGAGGGAGCTGATAGAAACGCAGCTGTGTGCTGCGCTTGCTTTATTGTTCAGGCAGCAAAATGAAAAAAAAACAAACAGGAAAGTGAGGCTTTGCACTGGAGCGTACGGTTACCAGCAGTCCTGTATCACAAGGGACGTCCGTTATTTAAATAGAAAATTGCCTGTCCCCTACTAAATCAGTGTGGGATGCCTTTTATCCTATATTTTAACATTAAAATATTATCATTATGCAAAGCCAGTTTTGTTACTACCTTACCTTCCAATGAGATAAAATTTGTAAAATTTGACAATGTAGTAATGCAGAATTGATCCCAGGATTTACTGAACCAACATATGTCTCGCACAGCGGTTCCCAAAGTATGGGGTGCAGCCTCCTGGGGGAGCACGATAAGGTTATCATCATGAAGACCTGATAAAGCCATGCTGACAGGCTGGAGTGGGATTTATCCAGCAGGGGAAGCAGATAGGGCTCTGTGTAGATGGTCTCAGGTGCCAGGACCAGGATCCTTGCCTGCCTCACTCCCCCACTGCTGAAGCTGCAGCAGCCACCGACCAGCAGTTATGCCCCTCTGCTGGGGACATTGGCAGAGACTCTGCAAGTGGGGAACAGAAGGCAACATTCTGGGAGTACTGACCCCTTGCCAGACAGATCTCCTTCCTGACCCTGGCCCTTCAGGGCACACAGTCCCATCCACTTGCCTTGCCAGACAGAGCCTGTGCAGGGAAAGCACATGGGCTGGAGTCAGCAGGGGTCCCAGTCCATCAGCAGGCCAGTAATCATGGGTGCATCTTTCCACTCCCCTCCCAACCCTATCCCTTCAGTGCTGCCTTGTTCACTTCCGGAGCTGGGTCCCAGCAGCCAAGAGTGCCTGACAGTTGCAAGGAGGAGGTTTCCTCAATTGTCACATGGTTAGTACGCCCCACCCTTTGGGATATTGGACACCCCAGTCCATGTGGGTACAGGGTACTCCTCCCTAAGGGTGTTAAGAAAACAATCTCATATTTTTGAAATACAATGCTGGCAATCCTATTGGGGAGTTAAAACATTTAGAGGGATAGGACATCACAGGGGCTAACATTCATAATCTTACAAGACACATCAAAGGATTTTTAATGACCACATGTAGTCAGGACCCCAATTTTACAGCTCATCCAAAAACTAGCAACTGCACTAGCACGGTGTCACTTCAATATGACACTAAGGTGGTTCAGGAGTGATGCATACTGAGTCACCAACATCACTTTATTCAGTAACTCAGATTTTCCTTTGAGGCTATCAGCCAGTGCTAACTCTGCTTAGGCTGTAAAATCTGATGAGACTTCTGGATGGGGGTAGGGATATATGTAGTGTGTGTATGGGTGCAATCAAATAATTATTCCCTTGTAGTGTTTGAGATATTTGAATACTCCCTAGGACACTTGGTAGCTAGCTGTCATGAAAACTGTGACTGACTCCAATAAGGAAAAAAGCAGACTGTGTAACCCTAGAATTTGATATTACTGCAGTCAGCCATTTTGTGTTTTTAGCTACTGCTAGCTGAAAACCAAATCCCACATAGCTAGAAATAATCTTATGCTCTGAGAGGCAAGGCCGAACAGCTTCTTGTTTGCAAATCTGCTCAGCAGAATGGGACGATGGGACAGAGAGTTAATGTACCATGAGAATGGAAGGAATGTCTGGACAGTCAACCTTGGCTTAGTGCCCCTGACATATAAGTTTGTTGTTGTTATGACTAGAAGTACTAGAAATGTTTTGATGATAAGAGATAATCAGCAGTTTGCTGAAATTAGGAGAATTGATGACTCACTGGGGTTACTATGGTGACCCATTAGGCATCACTATGAGTTATGTACTTTGTTTAAGTTAGCTATAGAAGATTAGGCAAAAGGCAGAGGTGAAAGTAAGCCGGTCCGATTCGGTATGGCGCACTGGCAGAGCCGGCGCGCCGTATCGGACCAGCTTCCCCAGGCTGGTGATTTAAAGGGCCGGGGGTCCCGGCAGCATCTGGTGCCCTTTTAAATTACCGCCAGAGCACTGCTGCCAGAGCCCCTGGGGAGCAAAGGTGGCTGGGAGCCCCAGGGAATGGGTGGCAATTTAAAGGGCCCGGGGCTCTTCTGCGGTAGTGGCGACTGGAGCCTGTGGCCCTTTAAATCACCTCTGAGCCCTGGGGCTCCCAGCTGCCTTTGCTGCTGGTAGCTCTGGCACTGATTTAAAGGGCCCGGGGCTCCCAGACACCACTACTGCAGCTCGAGCCCCAGCCCTTTAAATCTTGATTTAAAGGGCTTGGGGATTTAAAGCCCGGCCTCTTCTGGTTGAGGCCATACCCCTTCCGATTGAGGCTCCGCCCCCAGTGCTGGACTTCGGTGTACTGGTAAGTCCTTTAAGTTACTTTCGCCCCTGACAAAAGGATACATTTTGGAGCAGTCTGAGGACTCTTTTCTTTGGGAAAGGAGGTGGCACCTAAATTCCCAGTAGCCGGACAGAAGAAGGGCCACCGGAAGGCTGGTTGCTGATTCCTTGTAATCATCTCAGACTTTGGGTGAATATAAATATTTGGGATGCTCTGAACCTACTGCAACAGTATATATATGTGTGTGTGTGTGTGTGTGCTTGAGACCTAATCAATGAGTAGCGTTAGGTAAAAGCACTCTTGTTTGTACCAATAATTTATCAGATGGAGGAGCTGTGCCTGCATTGATTTATTCCTGACACTGTTTGGAGTGAAACAATTAAGTTACCACTGCTTTGAGTTCTGAAAACCCTGGGTAACACCTGTTAGGATAAACTAGGGAAGGGAATTTCAAGAATATACACCCTTAAAGTTGCCATTTAATAAATATTGGTGAACATTCCTTTAAAAATTACATATGTTTTGAGCAATAAATATTTAGAAGGGGATACAAAGCTCCAGGAAATTTTGTATTAGGATTCTGTTATGCTAGAAAAGCAAATTTCATTGGGAAAAGGTGGCAAGAGCTATGAAAGATTTAATAAAATGGAAAGGCATCTGGCTATGATGACAAATTCCTAGTGGAATTTTAGAATATTTCAGGAAACCAACCTTATTAACACCATACTCAACATATATATATGGGAGATTTCTTAGAGATATGGGAAGTAGAAAGTTGTCCTTATGCCTCTATTTACTTGTAAATATAGACATTCCTCCCCACCCCCCAACTTTATTAGTAAAAAGACTGATGAAATTTTAAGACTTAATCCTAAAAAGAACTACATGCTGAACTTTGTACAGTGTGAGCAGTCACACTGACTTCTATGAAATGGTAGATTCTTGACCACTTGGAGTCATTAAATCAAGACTGGGTGTCTTTCTATGGGAGATACCCTAGCTCAACCACAAGTTACTGGGCTTGATGCAGGATTCATGGGGTGCAATTCCAAAGTCTGTGCTATATAGAAGGTCAGACTAGATGCTCATAGTTAGAGCTGGTTTGAATCCCCTGTCTGCTTCATTCAGAGCAGAGACTTGAATCTGGGTTGTCTACATCCTAGGTGAGTGAGTGCCCTAACATCTGAGCTGTTGGCTACTTTGGGATGGAGTTTCTTTCTCTTTTTGCAAAAAGCTTTGAAAGATCCCACTTTTGTTCCGATGAAGAATGGGAGCAATTTTCAAAATCTTGAAAATTGTGGTGGGATCAGAAACCTGTCTCCCTCCCAGCTCTAATCACAGTGAACTCTTCTGGCCTTAACATTTATGAAGTCTCCGCAGGATTGGTGTTAGAGGAACCAATTATGCAATGCTGATTCTCATGGAATAGTGCCTTACTCCACAAATAGTCCCATTTCTTTCAGTGGGACAACTTGCAAGGTAAGATACCACACCACAGGTGACAGATGTGGGCCATTGATGGTCACACATGATTTTCAATTTGGTATTTACTGGCTTAAGAAGTGTGCCAAAATTAAAGTTAGGGGTTTTCTGTAAACACTAAGAGAGATTGCGACGTCAATGGAATTACTTGTGTACGTGCTCACTGAGATGAGTAGAGTGAGTCAGAATCTGGCCATATGGGGTTAAACTCACTGTGAGCTGTTTCTGGTTGCCTTTGTTCTGTGTTTGTACAGGGCCTAGCACAATGGGGTCCTGGACCATGACTGAGTCTCCTAGGTGCTATAGTAAGACAAATAAAATAATAATAAAGCTATCATAAATGTATAGCTAAGGGTAGGATAAAATCCCTCCTTTATCTGTAAAGGGTTAAGAAGCTCAAATAACATGGTTGGCACCTGACGAAAAGGACCAATAAGGGGAGAAGGTACTTTCAAATCTGTGGGGGAAGGTTTTTGTTTTTGTGTTCCTTTGTGTTCTCTCCGGATCAGCGAGGAACTAGGGCAGGGAAAATACATCTCCTAAAGCCATATTTGAACTAAGCATCTAAGATTACTAATTGTAAGTAAAAGGAAGGAAATGCATTAGATTATCTTTAGTTTTATCTTGTGAATTTTCCCTAGGTTAAGAGGGAGGTATTCCTGGGGGTTTTTTTTGTCACTTTATTTTTGCCAAGAGGGGAATCCTCTGTTTTGAATCTGATTACCCTGTAAAATTACCTTCAATCCTGATTTTACAGAGGTGCTTCTTTTACTTTTTCTTTATAATAAAGTTCTGCCTTTAAGAACCTGATTAGTTTTTAGTGTCCTAAAAACTCAAGGGCTGGTCTATGCCCACTTTGTTAACCTATTTGATTGGTATATTATTCTTAAGCCTCTCCAGGAAAGGGGGTTAAGGGACTTTGGGGGATTTTGGGGGAACCGGAAATCCAAGTGGTTCTCCTTGAATCTTTGTTTAACTCACTTGGTGGTGGCAGCAATACCATTCCAAGGACAAGGAAGAATTTCTGCCCTGAGGGAGTTTTTAACCTAAGCTCGTAGAGATAAGTTTAGGGGGTCTTTCATGCAGGTCCCCACATCTGTACCCTAGAGTTCAGAATGGGGAGGGAACCCTGACAAAAGCCAACCTCCACCCTTCACAAACCCTCAACCCTTTAAACCTTGAGAAAGGAAATTCCAGTGCATGTAATGCTGGTGCCAGACTGACCATCTGGAGTAATGGAAGCATCTCCACACTCCACGGCTGCATCTGATTTATAGCAGAATCAAGTGCCCTCACCTTGAGAGCACTTATCTGAACTGTACCTTGAAATCGTTTGAAGTCTACCTGCCTCTATGTCCAACCTGTGGAGAAACCCATGGCTTCCTGCCAACTGTCATCCACAGCAAATGCAAAGAGAAATATTTGCAATACAGAGCATGGAGAGGAAGGTTTCTCCGCAAACGGTGACACTGGCCCTTTAGGAGTGAGCAGAGCCAGTGCAGCTGTGCCTCATCAGTTCACTCTAATTAAGAGAGTGGATAGCACATGGGGCTATACAAGATCAGGGAGTGATCTGATGAGGGGAAGCTCAGGTGAATCAGGCCCAAGAGCCAGGCAGGAAGGGAGCAAAAAAGAACAGACATGGGAGGGTCCCCCTGCTGATTCCCTGGGAATAGGGAGACAGGCCAGAAGCAGGAAGTTTGGAGGGGAGGCTGTGGGAAGCTGCTGAGAGACACCCTGTGAAACAGAGCAGTGAGGAGGAGACCCAGTGAGCCAGAGGCAGCAGAAGATAAGAGCTGCCTTAGATTGTTTGTTTGGGACCTGGGAGAAGGCTGAAGGCAGGAGAGCAGCAAGAGATATTAGCTGGCTGGCATCCCCAAGCCAGAAAGCCGAGGCTGAAGGTAGGAGGAGCAGCAGAGGGGCTTACCCACTGGCATCTCCAGAGCAGCAGAGGAGCTTACTCACTGGCATCTCCAGGGCCAGAGAGCTGGACCCAGAGGAACTATGAGGGGTAATGAGGGATGCTCCCTGGAGAAAGGCTCTACGGATTCTCACTCTAAAGATCAGGGTTGCACTTTGTGTTGGAAGGGCTGGTGTGGCTGTCATGGCAGAAGGACAGAAGGGGACTGATGGAGCCCAGGCATGGTCAAAGGTGCTGGGGTGTGGTATGTGGGGCAATGAGGCACAAGTTGTCTTGAGTTTTTATGTACTGAGGTGAGACATGAACTATATGTTTGGGACTTCTGTTATGGACTTGTCATAAACAGATAGCTAAGGGTTAATGTCTCTTTCACCTGAAAAAAAAGTAACCTGAAGCACCTGACCAGAGGACCAATCAGGAAACTGGATTTTTTCAACTCTGGGTGGAGGGAAGTTTGTGTCTGAGTCTTTGTCTGTCTGTCTGCCTGCTTTTCTCTCAGCTTTGAGAAGTGATTTCTGTTTTCTAATCTTCTGTTTCCAAGTGTGAGTACCAAACATGGTTTTGTTGTTTTTGTATTTACATGTCTATAGTGGCTGGAGTGCTTTGATTTGTATTCTTTTTGAATAAGGCTGTTTATTCAATATTCTTTTAAGCAATTGACCCTGTATTTGTCACCTTAATACAGAGAGACCATTTTTGTGTATTTTTCTTTCTTTTTATATAAAGCTTTCTTTTTAAGACCTGTTGGAGTTTTCTTTAGTGGGGAAACTCCAGGGAATTGGGTCTGCAGCTCACCAGGGAATTGGTGGGAGGAAGAAATCAGAGGGAGATCTGTGTGTGTTGGATTTGCTAGCCTGATTTTGCATTCCCTCTGGGTGAAGAGGAAAGTGCTTTTGTTTCCAGGACTGGAATTACAGAAGGTGGACTCCCTCTGTTTAGATTCACAGAGCTTATGTCTGTGTATCTCTCCAGGAGCACCTGGAGGGGGGAGAAGGGAAAAGGTTTATTTCCCTTTGTTGTGAGACTCAAGGGATTTGGGTCTTGGGGTCCCCAGGGAAGGTTTTTCAGGGGGACCAGAGTGCCCCAAAACACTCTAATTTTTTGGGTGGTGGCAGCATTACCACGTCCAAGCTGGTAACTAAGCTTGGAGGTTTTCATGCTAACTCCCATATTTTGGACGCTAAGGTCCAAATCTGGGACTAAGTTATGACATGGTGTGCAGTGGTGAGATAGAATCCAGAAGCCAGTAGGAATATTATATTTTTCTTTTCTCTGCTAGGGGCTTTTTAGCAGAGAGAAACAGTTTGGTTTTAAAAGGGAACCAGAGAGAATTTTTTTTTCTGCTCTCTCTGGCAGTTGTGGCTTGCATATTAAGCAAGCAGCCATTAAAGAGACTATTTCGGGTCTTTTGTCAGACAATAGCCCTCCCATTAGGAGGCAAGTACCAGCACTATATACATGCAAATAAAGTGGTTTTTCTGGTTTACTTAACATTGAAAAGATTAGCTAAAGGAAAAAAAGGGAAAAGGCACTGTTGCTAGGCAGACCTCAGGAGGCAACAGAGCCTGCAGTTCAGAAGATAAACACCGGAGGGCACCCCAACACAAAAAAACAGGAACCATGCCTACCATGACAAAAATGGAGGCCGAAGAACAAATCAAAGAAGCTGAACACAGGCGAGAACAGGAAAAAAGACTACAAGACATGGAGCTGAGGGAAAGAGAAAAAGAGGCTACCCACAGGAGAGAGTTGGAACTCCTGAGAGAAACCCACCGACAGGCCATGGAATTAGAAAAGGCTAAGTAAAACACAGCCAACCCTAGCAACCCTGCGCCAATGATTGTTCCGCAGCACAGAAAATTTCCCACCTACAAGGCAGGTGATGACACCGAGGCCTTCTTGGAAAATTTTGAAAGAGCCTGTCTTGGGTACAACTTCCCTGAAGACCAGTACATGGTAGAATTGAGGCCACAGCTTAGTGGACCTTTAGCAGAGGTGGCAGCTGAAATGCCTAAGCAGCAAATGAATGACTATAAACTTTTTCAAACCAAGGCCAGATACAGAATGGGGATAACCCCAGATCATGCCCGTCGGCGTTTCAGAACCCAAAAGTGGAAACCAGATGTGTCATTTCCCAAACACGCCTACTACATTGGGAAAAATTATGAGGCCTGGATATCAGGACACAATGTTAAAACCTTGGAAGAACTGCACCTCCTCATACAAATGGAGCAGTTCTTGGATGGTGTTCCTGAAGACATCACACGGTACATACAAGAGGGAAAACCCAAAAATCTTGCTGAGGCGGGGGAGATTGGAGCCAGATGGATGGAAGTGGCAGAAAGCAAGAAAGCTACTGTCAAGGGGAACGAATACCCCAGGGGGCACACCGACCATAAACCCTACAACCGAGGACAGCCAAAGACCCCACCTACCACCCAAGTAAAGCCACAGATGCCCTATTCTTCCACCTCACCAGTCTCCAGTAACTCACCTCGGCCCAGTGACCCATCAGATGGAAGATGCTTTAAGTGTAATGAACTGGGACATATCAAGGCCAACTGTCCAAAGAACACCATGCGAGTGCAATTCATTACACCACCATCACACCAAAGATCCCCAGGCCCGGATGCCTCTCAAATACCCTTGGAGCGAAGGGAAAATTTGAGAGTGGGCAGAAAGAAGGTTACTGCTTGGAGAGACACGGGGGCACAAGTGTCAGCTATCCACCAATCCTTCGTTGACCCCAAATTCATCAACCCAAAGGCCAAAGTTACAATTTACCCCTTCATGTCACAAGCTGTAGACTTGCCTACAGCTCAACTGCCTGTCCAGTACAAAGGCTGGTCAGGAATGTGGACTTTTGCAGTCTATGACAATTATCCTATCCCCATGCTACTGGGGGAAGACTTGGCCAACCAAGTGAAGCGGGCCAAGAGAGTGGGAATGGTTACACATAGCCAAACCAGGCAAGCTTCCAGACCCATTCCTGTTCCTGAGCCGTCCACAGGGGCCCCGTCTGTGTTACCAGAGACCCAGACAGAGGTAGTGGACCCGGATACCATGCTAACCACTGAAACCGCCACAGCACCTCCAGTCCCAGGCCTGGAACTGGAACAGCAACCAGCACCAGCAAGTGCAACCACATCTTCAAACTCAACGCCAGAGGGCGCCAGCGAGCCAAAACTGGCAGAAGCAACAGATAGCCATACCCAAAAGGCTCAGCCAGAGCCTGAAATACCCTCAGGTGCAACAGCGGAGACCGGTTCACCAGCAACGAAACCAACCTCATCACCTACATTGCTTCCAGAGGGACCAAGCTCAAGTCCACAGTCTGAGCAAGAACTGGTGACCCCAGCCTCAAGGGAACAGTTCCAGACTGAGCAGGAAGCGGATGACAGCCTTCAAAAAGCTTGGGCGGCGGCACGGAGCACCCCACCGCCTCTCAGCTCTTCTAATCGATCCTGGTTTGTTATAGACCAAGGACTTTTATACAAGGAAATTCTTTCTGGTGGACACCGGGAGGAATGGCAGCCGCAAAAACAGTTGGTGGTTCCAACTAAGTACCGGGGGAAGCTCTTAAGCTTAGCCCATGATCATCCCAGTGGCCATGCTGGGGTGAACAGAACCAAGGACCGCTTGGGGAAGTCCTTCCACTGGGAGGGGATGGGCAAGGACGTTGCCAAGTATGTTCGGTCTTGTGAGGTGTGCCAAAGAGTGGGTAAGCCTCAAGACCAGGTCAAGGCCCCTCTCCAGCCACTCCTCATAATTGAGGTCCCATTTCAGCAACTAGCTGTGGATATTCTGGGTCCTTTCCCAAAAAAGACACCCAGAGGAAAGCAGTACGTACTGACTTTCGTGGACTTTGCTACCCGATGGCCGGAAGCAGTAGCTCTAGGCAACACCAGGGCTAACACTGTGTGCCTGGCCCTAACAGACATCTTTGCCAGGGTAGGTTGGCCCTCCAACATCCTTACTGATTCAGGATCTAATTTCCTGGCAGGGACCATGAAGGAACTGTGGAAAACTCATGGGGTGAACCACTTGGTTGCCACCCCGTACCACCATCAAACCAATGGCCTGGTGGAAAGGTTTAATGGAACTTTGGGGGCCATGATACGAAAATTCATCAACGAATACTCCAATAATTGGGACCTAGTGTTGCAGCAGTTGCTGTTTGCCTACAGGGCTGTACCACATCCCAGTTTAGGGTTTTCACCGTTTGAACTTGTGTATGGTCACGAGGTTAAGGGGCCATTACAGTTGGTGAAGCAGCAATGGGAGGGGTTTATGCCTTCTCCAGGAACTAACATTCTGGACTTTGTAAGCAACCTACAAAGCACCCTCCGACACTCTTTAGCCCTTGCTAGAGAGAACCTAAAGGATGCTCAGGAAGAGCAAAAGGCCTGGTATGACAAACATACCAGAGAATGTTCCTTCAAGGTAGGAGACCAGGTTATGGTCTTAAAGGCGCAACAGGCCCATAAGATGGAAGCATCATGGGAAGGGCCATTCACGATCCAAGAGCGCCTGGGAACTGTGAACTACCTCATAGCATTTCCCAATTCCTCACTAAAACCTAGAGTTTACAATGTTAATTCTCTCAAGCCTTTCTATTCCAGAGACTTACAGGTTTGTCAGTTTACAGTCCAGGGAGATGATGCTGAGTGGCCTGACGGTGTCTACTACGATGGGAAAAAAGACGGTGGCGTGGAAGAGGTGAACCTCTCAACCACCCTGGAACGTCTGCAGCGGCGACAAATCAAGGAGCTGTGCACTAGCTTCGCCCCATTGTTCTCAGCCACCCCAGGACGGACTGAACGGGCATACCACTCCATTGACACAGGTAATGCTCACCCAATCAGAACCCCACCCTACCGGGTGTCTCCTCATGCCCAAGCTGCTATAGAACAGGAGATCCAGAACATGCTACAGATGGGTATAATCCGCTCATCTACCAGTGCATGGGCATCTCCAGTGGTTCTAGTACCCAAACCAGATGGGGAAATACGCTTTTGCGTGGACTATCGTAAGCTAAATGCGGTAACTCATCCAGACAACTATCCAGTGCCATGCACCGATGAGCTATTGGAAAAGTTGGGACGGGCCCAGTTCATCTCTACAATAGACTTAACCAAGGGGTACTGGCAAGTACCACTAGATGAACCTGCCAAGGAGAGGTCAGCATTCGTCAGCCATGCGGGGGTGTATGAATTCAATGTCCTTCCTTTCGGCCTTCGAAATGCACCTGCCACCTTCCAGAGGCTGGTAGATGGTCTACTAGCAGGACTGGGAGAATTTGCAGTTGCCTACCTCGATGATGTGGCCATTTTTTCAGACTCCTGGCCCGAACACCTACTACACCTGGAAAAGGTCTTTGACCGCATCAGGCAGGCCGGACTAACTGTTAAGGCCAAAAAGTGTCAAATAGGCCAAAACAGAGTGACTTACCTGGGGCACCAGGTGGGTCGAGGAACCATAAACCCCCTACAGGCCAAGGTGGATGCTATCCAAAAGTGGCCTGTCCCACGGTCCAAAAAGCAGGTCCAATCCTTCTTAGGCTTGGCCGGATACTACAGGCGATTTGTACCACACTACAGCCAAATCGCTGCCCCACTGACCGACCTGACCAAAAAGACCCAGCCAAATGCAGTTAAGTGGACTGATGAGTGTCAAAAGGCCTTTACCCAGCTTAAGGCGATGCTCATGTCTGACCCTGTGCTCAGGGCCCCGGATTTTGACAAGCCATTCCTGGTAACCACGGATGCATCTGAGCGTGGTATAGGAGCAGTGCTCATGCAGGAAGCAACAGATCACAACTTCCATCCTGTCGTTTTTCTCAGCAAAAAACTGTCTGAGAGGGAAAGTCACTGGTCAGTCAGTGAAAAGGAATGCTATGCCATTGTGTACGCCCTGGAAAAGCTACGCCCATATGTTTAGAGACGGCGGTTCCAACTACAAACTGACCATGCTGCACTAAAGTGGCTCCATACTGCCAAGGGGAACAACAAGAAACTTCTTCGTTGGAGTTTAGCACTCCAAGATTTTGATTTTGAAATTCAGCACATCACAGGAGCTTCTAACAAAGTAGCGGATGCACTCTCCCGTGAGAGTTTCCCAGAATCCAGTAGTTAAAAAGTGTTCTTAAAATGTTGAAGTCTGTTAGTTATATACTTAGTGGTATATGTAAAGGTGCATGTGTTGTATAAATCTGTTTATTTTAAAGTTCTAGAAGGAAATCGCCGCCAATGAGCTTCCCCACTGTCTGCAATTTGGGGGGCATGTCATAAACAGATAACTAAGGGTTAATGTCTCTTTCACCTGAAAAAAAAGTAACCTGAAGCACCTGACCAGAGGACCAATCAGGAAACCGGATTTTTTCAACTCTGGGTGGAGGGAAGTTTGTGTCTGAGTCTTTGTCTGTCTGTCTGCCTGCTTTTCTCTCAGCTTTGAGAAGTGATTTCTGTTTTCTAATCTTCTGTTTCCAAGTGTGAATACCAAACATGGTTTTGTTGTTTTTGTATTTACATGTCTATAGTGGCTGGAGTGCTTTGATTTGTATTCTTTTTGAATAAGGCTGTTTATTCAATATTCTTTTAAGCAATTGACCCTGTATTTGTCACCTTAATACAGAGAGACCATTTTTGTGTGTTTTTCTTTCTTTTTATATAAAGCTTTCTTTTTAAGACCTGTTGGAGTTTTCTTTAGTGGGGAAACTCCAGGGAATTGGGTCTGCAGCTCACCAGGTAATTGGTGGGAGGAAGAAATCAGAGGGAGATCTGTGTTTGTTGGATTTGCTAGCCTGATTTTGCATTCCCTCTGGGTGAAGAGGAAAGTGCTTTTGTTTCCAGGACTGGAATTACAGAAGGTGGACTCCCTCTGTTTAGATTCACAGAGCTTGTGTCTGTGTATCTCTCCAGGAGCACCTGGAGGGGGGAGAAGGGAAAAGGTTTATTTCCCTTTGTTGTGAGACTCAAGGGATTTGGGTCTTGGGGTCCCCAGGGAAGGTTTTTCAGGGGGACCAGAGTGCCCCAAAACACTCTAATTTTTTGGGTGGTGGCAGCATTACCACGTCCAAGCTGGTAACTAAGCTTGGAGGTTTTCATGCTAACCCCCATATTTTGGACGCTAAGGTCCAAATCTGGGACTAAGTTATGACAGGACTATTTTGCATGGGGTTTTTGTAATAAACAAGCCTGAAGAAGGGTTTTATTGTGTCAGGAGAGCCTGAACTGAAATTATTGGTTTATCTGAAAAGGGAAACTGAGGCAAACACACCTGTCATGCCACGGCCTACCACAAGAGGACACTCAGATTCATAGATTCTGAGGGGCCAGAAGGGACCATTGTAATAATCTAGTCTGACCTTCAATATAACACAGCCCATAGAACTTCCCTGAAAAAATTCCTCAAGCAGGTCTTTCAGAAAAACATCCAATCGCAATTTAAAAATTGCCAGTCATGGAGAATCTATCATGATCCTTGATAAACTGTTCCAGTGGTTAATTACCCTCCCTGTTAAAAATTCCCACCTTATTTCCAACCTGAATTTCTTTAGCTTTAACTTCCAGCCATTGTGTTCTACCTTTCTCTGCTAGCTTGGAGAGCCCATTATCAAATACTTGTTCCCTATATAGGTAGGTATAGACTGTAATCAAGTCACCCCTTAACCTTCTCTCTGCTAAGCTTAACAGGTTGAGCTCCTTGAGTCACTATAAGGCAAGTTTTCTAATCCTTTAATCATTCTTGTGGCTCCTCTCTGAACCTTCTCTTTCTTCTATCAACACCCCTCCTGCATCGTTGACACTAGAACTGGACACAGGATTCCAGCAGCAGTTGCACCAAAGCCAAATACAGAGGTAAAATAACCTCTCTACTCCTACTCGAGTTTCCTCTGTTTATGCATCCAAGGACTGGATTAGCTCTTTTGGCCGCAGTGTCATAATAGGAGGTCATATTCAGCTGTTTATCCATCACAACCTCCAAATTTTTTTCAGAGTCACTGCTTCCCAGGACAGAGACCCCACCATGTAAGTATGGCCTGCATTCTTTGTTCCTAGATGTATACAATTGCATGCTTGTGCCCTGCTTACCAAGCGATCCAGATCGCTCTGTATAAGTGATCTGTCCTCTTCATTATTTGCCACTCTCTCAATTTTTGTGTCATCTGCAAACTATATCAGTGATGTTTTTATGTTTTCTTGAAGGTCATTGATAAAAATGTTAAATAACAAAGGGCTGAGAACCAATCCCTACGGTCTGCACTTGATGATCCAGACCCATTTGATGATGTTTCCCCATTTACAATTACATTTGGAGATCTATTAGTTAGCCAGCTTTTAATCCATTTAATGTGTGCCATGTTAATTTTATATCATTCTAGATTTTTAATCAAAATGTTGTGCAGTACTAAGTCAATTCTAAGTATATTACATCAACACTGTTACCTTTGTCAACCAAGCTTGTAATCTCATTTAAAAAAAACATATCAAGTTAGTCTGACCCAATCTATTTTCCATAAACCCATGTTGATCGGCATTAATTAAACTATCCTCCTTTAATTCTTCAAAGTGGGCAGCCCTATGACAGCTCTCTTCTGGAGAAGAGACAGCCTGAGTGGCTGCTGTCAGTCTACCTCTAAACAGTTAATAAATATTTACCAAGAGCCATCAATGTCAGGACTAAAACCAAACAGGAAAATGGCAATCTCTTTCCCTTTTGTAAAGGAACTTGTTGAAATAACTGCCTACGTCTGCCCTCTGTTTACTAAAACGGCTTTGGAAATCTCTAAATCCATTTATCCTGAGGATTATCATCATCTGGTTTCCAGACAACATTCTCATTTCCTCCAGTGAGGTTTTTTTGATACCTTAGGCCATTAGCTGTGGTATTGATCTTTCCTTAATACATGAGATTTCCTGCACAAAAGCAGCTCTGTGTCTAAAAAAACTCAACTCCATTTAATCTGAATAGCTAGAGTAACATTCTGTTAGAAAGTTTAATATTCTTTGGCTTTTGTTTATACTAAATGTAGCAGGGTAGGCTGTGAATACATCCTCTGTGGAATAGACTGAGCCTGCTATCAGGCACCTGGGGAAATATAGTGCCAGAGACAAAAGCCAATGGATTGCTTATGACATGCCAGTCTGTGAGCTACTAATACCATTGCTTGACATTGGGGATAACAATTATGGGCAACCCTGAAGAGGTTCAGCTTGGATAAGCCTAATAGGTTCCCTGAACCTTTTGAGGTTTCACTCGTCCCTCTCTGCCACCATATGGACAAATCCTATGAATAATCCTATGAAACATTAGCAGTTTAATCCCTTATTTAAACTGCAGTGGTGCCCAAATGTGCCATAAGGATTTGAGCAGGTCTACACTTAAAAGCTGCAGTTGCACCGCTCTAGCACTTTAGTGAAGACTCTGCTACACCAGCGGGGCAGCTTCTCCAGTTGGCATAGTTAATCCATCTCTGCCAGAGGTGATAGCAATGTTGACAGGAGAAACCCTTCTGTCAACATAGCACTGTCTACACCGGGGTTAGGTTGGCATAGTTGCAGCGCTCAGGGTTGTGGATTTTTCAAACCACTGAGTGACGTGGTTATACCAACATAAATTTATAGTGTAGACCAGGCCTAGCACTTCCTCCAAGACTTCAAAACAAAGTTGAGAGCTTTGATGAGACTCATTTCATACAGCTCCAGGCCTAATGGCAAGTAGCAGTTGATCACAAAGGGTTCAGTTCATTAGTCTTATCTGCTATAGGCTGGTTACATACGTTTCCCCACTCCTTCCTCACAGAATGTATATGTAAAAAGTACTGTGTCCATACAAATGCTGCATCTGTCAACAGAGCTATATGTAGGCTGAGTTCAAGGACATGTCAAACCGACGTGGGAGTGAAGTTAGCCTATAGACGGATGTATCCATTCAAGCATTGCAAAGCAAGATTGACATCCCCTCTTCCCCACTGTGAAAAGCTATGACCTAAGTGAAAAGTTTAGTAGAGTAACTCTAACTGGTGCTACGTACCTTTTTAGGATTCTCAAGTGTAATAATGCTTAGCACTTACATCAGCCTTTATAATTTCAAATCAACTTATAAAAACTAACTAATTAATTCTCAGAGCCCTGTGATGTATGACCATCTTATTTGCATCATCCTACACAAAAGTTACTATGGTCAAAATTTTCAAACTCAGGTGCCTAAAGATGAGTACCTAAATAAATGATCAGATTTTCACAGTTGTTGAGCATCTGCAGGCCACTTCATTCAGGTGCTTTATTTTAGGCACCCAGTTGTGAAAAATGTAGCCTGAGCAACTTAGCCAAGACCACACAGCAAACCAGTTGCAGTGTCATTATATATGGAATCCCAGGCCCTCTTAAATAGGAGGCACTTATTGAAAACAGCTAACTACTGCAGACATACAAACAGGTTTTCACACAACTTGAATTCTAGCTTTGTCTTTTATGTTTACCAGGGACCATATCCTGTCTGGAACTCTGTATGGCACACAAAGACATCTAGGGACTAAACAACATACTGCAAGTAATTATCATAATAGGTAGAGCCAGGAATAGAACTCTCAACCCACTAGACACTGATGTCTCATAATATGTTTCAGATGGCAAACAGTATGCTAACCAAATACACTCAGTTATGCTTTTCTTAATTAAATGTTTCTGGCTTTCCTTTCCTACTGCCAAAGTCTGCAAGTAAAATCTCTGTAGTTTTAGAAAATATCTATTTACATCCAACATCACTCAGGGCCAAATGTCTTTCTTTGCTGTTATTTTGAGCACATACGCAAAACAGACGTTGCACAAAATGTCAACTCACTCATGGCCTGTGACTGCTGTACTCAAGCAATACTTCAAAGATGCAGCTTGGAGACTATGATCTCAGTTCACTGTATGGGGCTTTGGTGATTCACAAAAGCACCTTTTAGAGTCAGTGATAGTTATGTGGCCAGAGCTCTGTATGCGATATTAAGGTTCTAACCTTTCACATGAATAAAGAGTTTTTCCTTCAGGCGAAGTTTGATTTTACAGTGTTTCTGAGTGGGCAGCTAAAGTAACCCCTGTACACTTGTACTATTCAAAAGTACAATACAGGAGCTAGGGTGTTACGAATGGACGATCGTACTTGTCCAGTTCTGACATTAAATAAATAATCCACGAAGATGTTATAACAAAACCCCATAGAGTTTCTTTTTAAAACAGGCTACAGTGCAAACTTTTATAATTGACTAGAGCTGGCTGGGGGAATTTTGACAGAACAACATGTGGTTCCATTGAAATTGCAATACTTCTTGAAATCTGATCAATTTGCTGGAATTTCACTTTTCTTGAGTTTTCCTTCATAGAGAATTTTGAATTTTTCAGTTTTTGTTCTGATTTGGAATGAAAACAAATTTTTAAATCTCAAAATCCTTCCTGTAACAGAACTTCTGCCTTCCATAAAACTGTAGACCATATACTCTAGTTATTTATAAAATGGACATTATGAATGAAGGACTATGACTAATAGACAAATGTTCCAGTTGTGCTAGTACCCTTTATGACTACATGTAACAGAGTGCCAGATTCTAGGACACTGCATAAACATGCAGGGCTATTCTGCTGACTTGGCATGGCAGCTATTCCAGGTGGGTCCTATTAGCTCCAGCCCAGGATATCTTGAAGCAGATCTTTGAGGAACAGGCAACTAGGGGCAGGGACAGAGAGGTGGGAGGTTAATTATTTAAGTGAACAGGGGAATAAGGAAGTAAATTTGGGCCCAGTACTGCACATGCATATTCTGTTATGTGTAGGGTGTGGATACCAGCTGTTTACACTGCACAAGTTAGGGCTCAATGGACAAAGAAACAAATGTCACCTAGTGGTTAGAGCAGGGCACTGAAGCCAGAAACTAGGGTGTACCAGCTGTTCCATCTGAACTTGGAAAGTCATTTAACCTCTCCATACCTCAATCTTCCCATCTGTAAAATACAGATAATAAAACATCTCCAGAGTGCAAGGTGCTGTGAGTCTTAATGAATATTTGAGAAGCAATTAGAGTCCTGAGACAGATGATGCTATGTAAGAGAACAAGGCTGGTTCTTAAGCTACTACGGATTTAAGAGGGAAGATGCTGTCCCCAGCTGGTCCTGCTGTCAGAGATGGGGTTAGAGCATTGGTGGAAGAGTTTTCTCCCTTTCAGTCCCATGTCAGAGGAGAAAGACAGTGCCCTCACATGAACTGGAGAGGTTGGCAGAAGTGGAGAATCCAAGAGGCCACTTGCTTTCTGTGTGCTAATGGATGCCCCTGTAAGCCTTCTACCAGTTGGATTCGGCAGCAGTAAGGGCCAGTTTCAATATCTAGGAGTTCCTTTTCAACAATACAACACAGAACCAGTTTGAGCTCCCATCCAGTAACCTGGGACAATTACACACCACCCCTGGGCACCTCTGAGAGGCAATATTTCCCCACTCGCAAGCACAGAGTCTGAGTGTAGAAAAGAATTAAATCAGATTCTGAGTAGTCTAATGACTACTGCTTCTCAGTCTACGTATGGTGCCATTGACACAATGATGGAGGAGGCTATGGGTGTGTCTACACAATAGTAAAACACCCACAGCATTGACTATCTGAGAGGACATCTATCTACTCAAAGATAAAAGCCTTGCTTCATGGCCACAGCTGGCCTGAGTCGGCTGGCTAAGGTGCTAAAAACGCTGTGTAAACATTTGGGCTCAAGCTGGAGCCTGAGGTCTTGGACCCTCTCCCTCACAGGGTCCCACAGCTCAGGCTCCAGGCCAAGCACGAACATCTACCCAGCAATTTTTCTGCCCCAGGGCCAGGACCGGCGCTAGGGGTTTTAGCGCCCTAGGCACAGGGCAATTTTGCCACCCTGAGCCCTGGTCCCGCGGCTCTGGTGGAGCTGCCACAGTGGTGCCTGCGGGAGGTCCACCGGAGCCACGGGAGCAGCCGACTGTCCGCAGGCACGACTGCGGCAGCTCCACTGGAGCCGCGGACCAGCGGACCCTCCACAGGCACGACTGCGGCAGCTCCACCAGAGCCGCCTGCCGCCCCCTCTGGCAAAATGCCGCCCATCAATAATCCTGGCACCCTAGGCGATTGCCTAGGCCGCCTAAATGGAAGCGCCGGCCCTGCCCAGAGCTCAAATCCTGCAAGCCTGTGTCAGCAGACCCAGGATAGCCACTGGGTTTTTATCCCCATGTAGCCATACCCTCACAGCCCTGGTCAATTGACTCAGGCTTGGGGTGCTTGGGCTGCAGGGCTAAAAATTGAAATGTAGACATCTGGGCTTGGGTTGGAGCCCAGGCTCTGAAACCCTGCAAAAGGGGAGGGTCTTGGAGTCTGGCCTCCAGCCCAAGCCCAAACATCTACGCTGCAATATTTAGCCCTCACAGCCCCAGCCCGAGTCAGCTGACCTGGGCCAGCTGCAGCCATGCCATGGGTCTTTCACTGCAGTGTAGGCATACCAGTGTGTCTTTCTAAAGTTTGAGCTTCAAACCCTTTTTCTGTGACTATATGGCTTCAAACTTAGCTTTAATCTCACAAAATGCATGTACAACACACACAGTATAAATTCCTATGGAAAAATATATATGGATTTAGTCTTTGTCATGTATCTTCCCACTGAAATGAATAGCTCTGCTAAGTACACATAGCATTACATTTTGGTCTAGAAAATGCTCCAGAAGGCTTCCAGACAGCATGGATAGGCAACTCTGGATTTACAGCTACCAAAAATTCACTAGACAAGCTGAGCCCGTTGTACATTTTGTAAATCTGTATATTAAATCCTTTTTATGTAACCTTCACTCATGCAAACAGAATTTTAATTAAAGCTATTTTAGGGTGGTGTTCAGTGGGTTGGAGATTAAAAAAGAAACATGCTATTTTCCCAGAGTCATTCAAATATTTTTCATGATAGGCCATGATTTTTCTTCATTATTTTCACGCTGTTGAAATGATGAATTACCCAAGTTGTTCAGTACACAGAGAGACAGGGTCTCAGGCAACTCCACTGGAGAATTGGTGGGGGAGAGAGGAAGAAAGGAGGAGTTAAAAATTGGGATAATTTAAATTAGTCATCGGTGACTGAGAAAGTAGAACAATACCCTAGACACACACTGAAATGTAGAGGGAAAAAATCTCTTGATAACTGTACAATTGCTGCAGGAATTGACACAATGATGTTCCATGGGGTTAATTTATACTTCTTGGGCCTACATTAGAGATTTCTGAAGTTCATAATAGCTCAGAGCTCATTATGGATTTGGCACAAAAGAAAAAAAAGTGAAAGCTACTTATGTAGCACAGAAAGCAGAGAAAAGTATCTTTCCTAACCTGCCTCAGAAGTGGACTCACACAGGGATGAGAGACATGGTTCTTTGACTAATTCAGTTTGATTGTGAAAGTTCATGGGGTAGACTGCCTTGTAGTGTTTAGTTTGGCTGAACATTCATGTTTCACATGAACCTGAGAAAAGCCAAATACGAGTGATAGTGTTTGTTTTTCCATTAGCACTTTTTTAATCTCATATACAGGTCTGTCACATCTTACGCGCATTTAACATGCACGATTTCAGCTTTACGTAGTCGGCAAAAACAAGAAAAAAAAAGAGAAAAATGACAATTTAAATACTATTTCTGTAGCGCAGGTGATTCCACCCACCATTACACTCAATGTAATTTTGACTATACGCGATTTTCGCTTTACGTGCTGACTGCGGAATGTAACCTCAGTGTAAGATGAGACAGACCTGTACCAATTTTTGGACCCAAACACCATCAGATCTGATCTTCTTGTAGTACATTATTTCCACCATCTAGGAACTCAAATAACCATGAAAAGATGAAGTCTTGCATTACTGAAGCCTGATAAGTGACACTAAGTTATCAAAAGGCCAAGGGGAAAAATGTAAATATACATACTACATTGTCATAAACAGATAGCTAAGGGTTAATGTCTCTTCCACCTGAAGCACCTGACCAGAGGACCAATCAGGAAACCGGATTTTTTCAACTTTGGGTGGGGGGAATTTTGTGTCTGAAGTCTTTTGTGAGTCTGCCTGCTTTCTCTGAGCTTTGGAGAAGTACTTTCTACTTTCTAGTCTTCTGTTTCTAAGTGTAAGGACAAAGAGATCAGATAGTAAGTTCTATGGTTTCTTTTCTTTGGTATTTGCATGAATATAAGTGCTGGAGTGCTTTGATTTGTATTCTTTTTAAATAAGGCTGTTTATTCAATATTCTTTTAAGAAATTGCCCTGTATTGTGTCATCTTAATACAGAGAGACTATTTGTATTTTTTCTTTCTTTTTTATATAAAGCTTTCTTTTAAGACCTGTTGGAGTTTTTCTTTACTGCAGGGAAATTGAGTCTGTACTCACCAGGGAATTGGTGGGAGGAAGAAATCAGGGGAGATCTGTGTGTGTTGAAGTGGCTAGCCTGATTTTGCATTCCCTCTGGGTGAAGAGGAAAGTACTTTTTGTTTCCAGGATTGGGAACAGAGAGGGAGATTCACTCTGTTTGGATTCACAGAGCTTGTGTCTGTGTATCTCTCCAGGAGCACCTGGAGGGGGGAAGGGAAAAAGGATTATTTCCCTTTGTTGTGAGACTCAAGGGATTTGGGTCTTGGGGTCCCCAGGGAAGGTTTTTCAGGGGGACCAGAGTGCCCCAAAACACTCTAATTTTTTGGGTGGTGGCAGCAGGTACCAGGTCCAGGCTGGTGGCTAAGCTTGGAGGTTTTCATGCTAACCCCCATATTTTGGACGCTAAGGTCCAAATCTGGGACTAAGGTTATTACATGGTGGTAGCGGTGGGATATAGACAGAATCCAGAAGCCAGTAGGAATATTATATTTTTCTTTTCTCTGCTAAGGGCTTTTTAGCAGAGAGAAACAGTTTGGTTTTAAAAGGGAACCAGAGAGAATTTTTTTTCTGCTCTCTCTGGCAGTTTGTGGCTTGCATGTTAAGCGAGAAGCCATTAAGAGACTGTTGAGGGTCTTTTGTCATGCAATAGCCCTCCCATTAGGAGGCAAGTACCAGCACTTATATGCATGCAAATAAAGTGGTTTTTCTGGTTTCCCTTCATTGAACATTAGCTAGAGAGAGAAAAGGAAAAAAGCACTGTTGCTAGGCAGACTCCAGGAGGGAACAGAGCCTGCAGTTCAGAAGATAAACACCGGAGGGCACCCCAACACAAGAAAACAGGAACCATGACTTCTAAGGCAAAAATTGAGGCTGAAGAACAAATCAAAGAAGCTGAACACAGGCGACAACTGGAAATAAAACAAAAAGAGATGGAGATGAAAGAAAGAGAAGAACAGATCAAAGAGGCAGCCTACCAAAGAGAACAGGCAGCCAAAGAGGCAGCCAAGGAGGCAGCACACAAAAGAAAACTAGAAGAAGAAGAGGTGGCCTACCGAAGGAAACAAGCAGAAGAAGAGTTGGCCCACAGAAGGAAGCTAGAAGAAGAGGAGGCGGCCCACCACCGAGAACTGGAAAAACAACAAAAAGAGAATGAAGAGAAGGAAAAACAGAGAAAACATGAACTGGAGTTGGCAAAAGCTGGGCTGCCTGTGCCAGCCAACCCTAACAACCCGGCGCCAAATATTGCTCCACAGCACAGGAAATTTCCCACCTACAAGGCAGGTGATGACACCGAGGCCTTCTTGGAAAATTTTGAAAGAGCCTGTCTTGGGTACAACATCCCCGAAGACCAGTACATGGTAGAATTGAGGTCACAGCTCAGTGGACCTTTAGCAGAGGTGGCAGCTGAAATGCCTAAGCTGCAAATGAATGACTATAAACTTTTTCAAACCAAGGCCAGATACCGAATGGGGATAACCCCAGATCATGCCCGTCGGCGCTTCAGAACCCAAAAGTGGAAACCCGAGGTGTCATTTCCCAAACACGCCTACTACATTGCAAAAAACTATGAGGCCTGGATAACAGGAAACAACATTCAAACCTTGGAAGAACTGAACCTCCTCATACAAATGGAGCAGTTCTTGGATGGTGTTCCTGAAGACATCACACGGTACATACAAGAGGGAAACCCCAAAGATATCGCTGAGGCGGGGGAGATTGGAGCCAAATGGATGGAACTGGCAAAAAGCAAGAAAGCTACTGTCAAGGGGAACGATTACCCCAGGGGGCACACAGACCATAAACCCTACAACCGAGGACAGCCAAAGACCCCACATACCACCCAAGTAAAGCCACAGATACCCTACCCTTCAACCTCACCAGTCTCCAGTAACTCACCTCGGCCCAGTGACCCATCAGATGGAAGATGCTTTAAGTGTAATGAACTGGGACATATCAAGGCCAAGTGTCCCAAGAACACCATGCGAGTGCAATTCATTACACCACCATCAGACCAAAGATCCCCAGGCCCGGATGCCTCTCAAATACCCTTGGAGCGAAGGGAAAATTTGAGAGTGGGCGGAAAGAAGGTTACTGCGTGGAGAGACACGGGGGCACAAGTGTCAGCTATCCACCAATCCTTCGTTGACCCCAAATTCATCAACCCAAAGGCCAAAGTTACAATTTACCCCTTCATGTCACAAGCTGTAGACTTGCCTACAGCTCAACTGCCTGTCCAGTACAAAGGCTGGTCAGGAATGTGGACTTTTGCAGTCTATGACAATTATCCTATCCCCATGCTACTGGGGGAAGACTTGGCCAACCAGGTGAGGCGGGCCAAGAGAGTGGGAATGGTTACACGTAGCCAAACCAGGCAAGCTTCCAGACCCATTCCTGTTCCTGAACCGTCCACAGAGGCCCCGTCTGTGTTACCAGAGACCCAGACAGAGGTAGTGGACCCGGATTCCATGCCTACCACTGAAACAGCCACAGCATCTCCAGTCCCAGGCCCGGAACTGGAACAGCAACCAGCACCAGCAAGTGCAACCACATTTTCAACCTCAACGCCAGAGGGCGCCAGCGAGCCAGAACTGGCAGAAGCAAAAGACAGCCATACCCAAAAGGCTCAGCCAGAGCCTGAAATACCCTCAGGTGCACCAGCGGAGAGCGGTTCACCAGCAACGGAAACAACCCCATCACCTACATCGCTTCCAGAGGGACCAAGCCCAAGTCCACAGTCTGAGGAAGAACTGGTGACCCCAGCCTCAAGGGAACAGTTCCAGACTGAGCAGGAAGCAGATGACAGCCTTCAGAAAGCTTGGGCGGCGGCACGGAGCACCCCACCGCCTCTCAGCTCTTCTAATCGATCCCGGTTTGTTATAGACCAAGGACTTTCATACAAGGATATTCTTTCTGGTGGACACCGGGAAGAATGGCAGCCGCAAAAACAGTTGGTGGTTCCAACTAAGTACCGGGGGAAGCTCTTAAGCTTAGCCCATGATCATCCCAGTGGCCATGCTGGGGTGAACAGAACCAAGGACCGCTTGGGGAAGTCCTTCCACTGGGAGGGGATGGGCAAGGACGTTGCCAAGTATGTCCGGTCTTGTGAGGTATGCCAAAGAGTGGGTAAGCCTCAAGACCAGGTCAAGGCCCCTCTCCAGCCACTCCCCATAATTGAGGTCCCATTTCAGCGAGTAGCTGTGGATATTCTGGGCCCTTTCCCAAAAAAGACACCCAGAGGAAAGCAGTACGTACTGACTTTCGTGGACTTTGCTACCCGATGGCCAGAAGCAGTCGCTCTAGGCAACACCAGGGCTAACACTGTGTGCCTGGCCCTAACAGACATCTTTGCCAGGGTAGGTTGGCCCTCTGACATCCTTACAGATTCAGGGTCTAATTTCCTGGCAGGGACCATGGAAAAACTGTGGGAAACTCATGGGGTGAATCACTTGGTTGCCACCCCATACCACCATCAAACCAATGGCCTGGTGGAAAGGTTCAATAAAACTTTGGGGGCCATGATACGAAAATTCGTCAACGAATACTCCAATAATTGGAACCTAGTGTTGCAGCAGTTGCTGTTTGCCTACAGGGCTGTACCACATCCCAGTTTAGGGTTTTCACCATTTAAACTTGTGTATGGTCACAAGGTTAAGGGGCCATTACAGTTGGTGAAGCAGCAATGGGAGGGGTTTACGCCTTCTCCAGGAACTAACATTCTGAACTTTGTAAGCAACCTACAAAGCACCCTCCGACACTCTTTAGCCCTTGCTAGAAAAAACCTAAAGAATGCTCAAAAAAAGCAAAAGGCCTGGTATAACAAACATGCCAAAAATCGGTCCTTCAAGGTAGAAGACCAGGTTATGGTCTTAAAGGCACAACAGGCCCATAAGATGAAAGCATCATGGAAAGGGCCATTCACGGTCCAAAAGCGCCTGGGAGCTGTAAACTACCTCATAGCATTTCCCAATTCCTCACTAAAGCCTAAAGTGTACCATGTTAATTCTCTCAAGCCTTTCTATTCCAGGGACTTACAGGTTTGTCAGTTTACACTCCAGGGAGAGGATGCTGAGTGGCCTGACGGTGTCTACTACAACGGAAAAAAAAACGGTGGCGTGGAAGAGGTGAACCTCTCAACCACCCTGGAACGTCTGCAGCGGCAACAAATCAAGGAGCTGTGCACTAGCTTCGCCCCATTGTTCTCAGCCACCCCAGGACGGACTGAACGGGCATACCACTCCATTGATACAGGTAATGCTCACCCAATCAAAACCCCACCCTACCAAGTGTCTCCTCATGCCCAAGCTGCTATAAAACGGAAGATCCAGAACATGCTACAGATGGGTATAATCCGCTCATCTACCAGTGCATGGGCATCTCCAGTGGTTCTGGTACCCAAACCAGATGGGAAAATACGCTTTTGCGTGGACTACCGTAAGCTAAATGCTGTAACTCGTCCGGACAACTATCCAATGCCACGTACCGATGAGCTATTGGAGAAGTTGGGACGTGCCCAGTTCATCTCTACAATAGACTTAACCAAGGGGTACTGGCAAGTACCACTAAATGAACCTGCCAAGGAGAGGTCAGCATTCGTCACCCATGCGGGGGTGTATGAATTCAATGTCCTTCCTTTCGGCCTTCGAAATGCACCCGCCACCTTCCAGAGGCTGGTAGATGGTCTACTAGCTGGACTGGGAGAATTTGCAGTTGCCTACCTCGATGATGTGGCCATTTTTTCAGACTCCTGGCCCGAACACCTACTACACCTGAAAAAGGTCTTTAAGCGCATCAGGCAGGCAGGACTAACTGTTAAGGCCAAAAAGTGTCAAATAGGCCAAAACAGAGTGACTTACCTGGGGCACCAGGTGGGTCGAGGAACCATAAACCCCCTACAGGCCAAGGTGGATGCTATCCAAAAGTGGCCTGTCCCACGGTCCAAGAAGCAGGTCCAATCCTTCTTAGGCTTGGCCGGATACTACAGGCGATTTGTACCACACTACAGCCAAATCGCTGCCCCACTGACCGACCTGACCAAAAAGACCCAGCCAAATGCAGTTAAGTGAACTGATGAGTGTCAAAAGGCCTTTACCCAGCTTAAGGCGATGCTCATGTCTGACCCTGTGCTCAGGGCCCCGGATTTTGACAAGCCATTCCTAGTAACCACCGATGCATCTAAGCGTGGTATAGGAGCAGTGCTCATGCAGGAAGCAACAGATTACAACTTCCATCCTGTCGTGTTTCTCAGCAAGAAACTGTCTGAGAGGGAAAGTCACTGGTCAGTCAGTGAAAAGAAATGCTATGCCATTGTGTACGCCCTGAAAAAGCTACGCCCATATGTTTGGGGACGGCGGTTCCAACTACAAACTGACCATGCTGCACTAAAGTGGCTCCATACTGCCAAGGGGAACAACAAGAAACTTCTTCGTTGGAGTTTAGCTCTCCAAGATTTTAATTTTAAAATTCAACACATCACAGGAGCTTCTAATAAAGTTGCTAATGCACTCTCCCGTAAAAGTTTCCCAAAATTCAGTAGTTAAAAAGTGTTCTTAAAATGTAAAAGTCTGTTAGTTATATACTTAGTAGTATATGTAAAGGTGCATGTGTTGTAGTAATCTGTTTATTTTCAAGTTCTAGAAGGAAATCGCCGCCAGTGAGCTTCCCCACTGTCTGCAATTTGGGGGGCGTGTCATAAACAGATAGCTAAGGGTTAATGTCTCTTCCACCTGAAGCACCTGACCAGAGGACCAATCAGGAAACCGGATTTTTTCAACTTTGGGTGGGGGGAATTTTGTGTCTGAAGTCTTTTGTGAGTCTGCCTGCTTTCTCTGAGCTTTGGAGAAGTACTTTCTACTTTCTAGTCTTCTGTTTCTAAGTGTAAGGACAAAGAGATCAGATAGTAAGTTCTATGGTTTCTTTTCTTTGGTATTTGCATGAATATAAGTGCTGGAGTGCTTTGATTTGTATTCTTTTTAAATAAGGCTGTTTATTCAATATTCTTTTAAGAAATTGCCCTGTATTGTGTCATCTTAATACAGAGAGACTATTTGTATTTTTTCTTTCTTTTTTATATAAAGCTTTCTTTTAAGACCTGTTGGAGTTTTTCTTTACTGCAGGGAAATTGAGTCTGTACTCACCAGGGAATTGGTGGGAGGAAGAAATCAGGGGAGATCTGTGTGTGTTGAAGTGGCTAGCCTGATTTTGCATTCCCTCTGGGTGAAGAGGAAAGTACTTTTTGTTTCCAGGATTGGGAACAGAGAGGGAGATTCACTCTGTTTGGATTCACAGAGCTTGTGTCTGTGTATCTCTCCAGGAGCACCTGGAGGGGGGAAGGGAAAAAGGATTATTTCCCTTTGTTGTGAGACTCAAGGGATTTGGGTCTTGGGGTCCCCAGGGAAGGTTTTTCAGGGGGACCAGAGTGCCCCAAAACACTCTAATTTTTTGGGTGGTGGCAGCAGGTACCAGGTCCAGGCTGGTGGCCAAGCTTGGAGGTTTTCATGCTAACCCCCATATTTTGGACGCTAAGGTCCAAATCTGGGACTAAGGTTATTACATACATGTTTACAATTTGGTACTTTATGGTTTCTAAAAGCCCAGCCACCAGCAGAGGATATACACTTATATACCACTACAGGCTGTCGTCTAATGGATAGGGCACCTAACTAGGGATAAGGAAGGCTGATTCTGTTCTCAGCTCTGATCTGAAGAAGAGCTCTGTGTAAGCTCAAAAGCTTATATTTTTCACCAACAGAAGTTGGTCCAATCCAAGATATTACCTCTTCCACCTTGTCTTGCTAATATTCTGGGACCAACACTACATACAACTCTACAACTGATCTATTGTGTAACTTTCAGCAAGTTGCCGTGCCTCAGTTTCCTTATGTCTTGCATATTTACATTGCAAGCTCTTCAGGACAAGGACTGTCTCTAACTATGTGTTTGTACAGTGCCTAACACAACAGGCCATAAATCACAGTTGTAACTGCTTGTGAATTCTTTGTGATTATGTGACTGCAATCATTAAACCTTAATATAGCCAGCTGCTCTGCTTTCCTCACCTGCTGAGCAACTGCAATTTTGCAGTGAAAAGCAAACATTAGAACAGGTTACCTGTGAAGTAAATACACATGAGTAATTTTACCACCCCCCTGCTAAGAGTTATATTTTCCAAAGCCCCCATGAAACAATCCTTTCTGAAACATTTCCAGTGGATAGTGGTTCAAAGTATCTCAGCAGATTTACACGTTTTTTGTTGCGTTCCCCTCTTTTCAAATACTTTCTCCTTTTTTTCCTCCTCCTTCTGGAAGAGGGACTGAGACACTCCTGACACCTTATTTTATAGACAGGAGCAGGGGGCACTCAGAGACATCTATAGTTTTAATGAAGGTCAGTGATTTATTACAGATAATACAGAAGTGGTACAGCTAGTTAGCCCTGTCTCCAGGTTTAGTGAGGTTTTCCAGACTAATCCCTAAAATGCCTAGCAACTCTGCTCTCACCCGCCCTTCTTAAATCCTGAGAGTTATTCCTTGCCCGAGTCAGAGTTATTCCTTGCTACACTCCTGCAGCTACTGATCAGTTTCATCCTGAAATTGCTAGTTTGCCAAGCTGAGATTCCAAGAATTTACCAGTTCCATCATTAGAACATAAGAATGAGCATACTGGGTCAGACCAATGGTCCGTCTAGCCCAGTATCCTGTCTTCCAACTGTGGCCAGTAACAGATGCTTCTGAGGGAATCAGCAGAACAGGGCAACTATCGAGTGAATCATCTCCTGTTGTCCATTCCCAGCTTTTCAAAGTTTGAGGATTAGGGACACCCTGAGCATGGGGTTGCATCCTGGACCATCTTGGCTAATAGCCATTGATGGACCTATCCTCCATGAAATTATCTAATTCTCTTTTTAACCTAGTTATAGTTTTGGCCTTCACAACATCCCATGCAAACTAGTTCCACAGGTTGACTGTGCATTGTGTGAAGAAGTACTTCCTTTTGTTTGTTTTAAACCTGCTGCCTATTAATTTCATCAAGTGACCCCCTGGTTCTTGTGTTATGTGAAGGAGCAAATAACACTTCTTTACTGACTTTCTCCACACCATTCATGATTTTATAAACTTGTATCATATTCTTGCCATAGTTATCTCTTTTCCAAGCTGAACATTCTCAGTGTTTTTAATCTTTCCCATATGGAAGTTGTTCCATATCCTTAATCATTTTTGTTGCCCTTTTCTGTACCTTTTTCAATTCTAAGATATCTTTTTTGAGGTGGGGTGACCAGAACTGCATGCAGTATTCAAGCTGTGGGTGTACCATGGATTTATATAATACAATTATGATATTTACTATCTTATTATCTATCCGTTTTTTAATGTTTCCTAACATTCTGTTAGTTTTTTTGATTGCCAATGCACATGGAGTGGAAGTTTTCAGAGAACTATCCATAGTGATTCCAAGATCTCTTTCTTGAGTGGTAACAGCTAATTTAGACCCCATCATTTTGTATGTATAGTTGGGATTCTGTTGTCCAATGTGCATTTCTTTGCACTTATCAACATTGAATTTTATCTACCATTTTTTTGCCCAGTCATCCAGTTTTGTGAGACCCTTTGTAACTCTTTGCAGTCTGCTTTAGACATAACTATCTTGAGTAATTTAGTATCATCTGGAAACTTTACCACCTCACCGTTTACCTCCCTTTTCCAGATCCTTTATGAATATGTTGAACAGACAGGTGCCAGTACAGATCCTTGGGGACTGCTATTTAGTTCTCTCCAGTGTAAAAACTGATCATTTATTCCTACCCTTTATTTCCCATCTTTTAACCAGTTACTGAGCCATGAGAGTACCTTCCATCTTATCCCCTGATTCCTCACTTTACTTTCCCTCATTTCTGCTCATGACCTAGTAGTTAGTCAGCAGGACCTAAGCCAGACCTCTCATAGCTTTCCTTTCTACAGTAGACTCTGTCACTTTTTTTGTTTTTAAGCACACACCCATCTTATATTCACTTCTCACTAATTCATATCTCACTAATCATTTGAGTCTAGTGCCTTAACTGAGCTAATCCACAACCTATAGGCAAGAGGCAATTGGCTGGAGTTCCCATCTCCTAGTATTCTGCATGCAATTAACATGGCTCAGGAGAGTTATACTGCAGTAAAGGAAGAAAATTTCCCTCATGAGTCAACACGACTCAGCCTCTGAAACCTTATTCATGGTTGGTTTCTCCCTATATACAAAACAATGCAGGAAAAAAAATGTTAGCAAAGTTCCAGTTCGTTAGGGCTCCACTCTCAAAATATTCAAATTCAATTTCCCTGAAAGAAGAAGAAAGAGATTTGCAATATTTCAGGACAAAACCAAACACACAAGAAAAAAGACTCTTATCCATCCTGATTTGCTGTAACCCATCTCCTTTATTGAAGGAGCAGAAAATAGAAGAATAATGTTGTGGGTATTTTGGGGCTTGGTTCACAAACAGACTCAGGGCTTGGCAACATCCCCTCAGTTAGCTTGGAGCAAGAAGACACCATTCAAGATGTACACTCATAAATTAGCATTTATAATGCTTTATGTGTTCATGAACTAATTAATCTTTTCACCCCAATGTAATATAAGCATATCACTATTATTATAGATGGGAAAACAGATACAGAGAGGATAAGAAAAGATGACCAAGGCCACTTGTGATGTTGGTGGCATAGCTGGGACTAGAACCCAATAACCCCAACTCCATATCTCCCGCTCTCACTACTAGACAAATTTGCCTCACACAAAGGGCACAAAACTTGTCCTATTGAAGTAAACGTGACTTTTGCTATATAATTCATCCAGAGCATGACTGAGCCCATAAAGTATCCTGTAAAGATGATGTCCAATGAATACGTCAGCATGATCAGAGACAACCCCACTGTCCAGAAGCAGACAATGTCTCTGAAAGACTGGCACTGCTGCTGCCCATCACTAACAGCAGGGGTTCTCAAACCACTGATAATTACTCTCTGGGAATGATTTTCCAACCAGTTATGCATCCACCTTATAGCAGCTCCATCTAGGTTGTATTTCTCTAGTTTGTTTATGAGGTCATATGAGACAGTACCAAAAGCCTTACTAAAGTCAAGATATACCACATCTGCCACTTTCCCCCTATCCACAAGACTTGTTACCCTGTCAAAGAAAGCTATCAGATTGGTTTGACATTGTTTGTTTTTGATAAATCCACGCTGACTGTTACTTATCACCTTACTATCTTCTAGATGTTTGCAAATTGATTAGTTATTTGCTCCATTATCTTTCTGGGTACAGAAGTTAAGCTGACTGGTCTGTAATTCCCCAGGTTGTCCTTATTTCGCTTTTTATAGATGGGCACTATATTTTCCCTTTTCTAGTCTTCTGGAATGTCTCCTGTCTTCCATGACTTCTCAAAGGTAATCGCTAATGGCTCAGATAGCTCCTCAGTGAATTCCTTGAGTATTCTAGGATGCATTTCATCAGGCCCTGGTGACTTGAAGACATCTAATTTGTCCAAGTAATTTTAACTTGTTCTTTCCCTATTTTAGCCTCTTCTGATCCTACCTCATTTTCACTAGTGTTCACTATGTTAGACGTTCAATCACCACCAACCTCCTTGGTGAAAACCGAAACAAAGAATTCATTAAGCACCTCTCCCATTTTCACATTTTATGTTATTGTTTTTCCCCCCTCAATGAATAACAGACCTACCCTGTCCTTGGTCTTCCTCTTTCTTCTAATGTATTTGTAAAATGTTTTCGTGTTACCCTTTATGTCTCTAGCTAGTTTGATCTCGTTTTGTGCCTTGGCCTTTCTAATTTTGTTCCTACATGCTTGTGTTATTTGTTTATATTAAGCCTTTGTAATCTGACCTAATTTCCACTTTTTGTAGGACTCTTTTTTGATTTTTCGATCATTGAAGAACTGAAAATCAAATAATTTCACCTATCCTGTGTGAAATCTGTGGCATTTCTCAGGCAGAAAGAACATGGGTAAAGTCTCATGTTTGTTTTTTTTTCTACATGAAAGAACATAGTAAATCCTGTTATTGGTCATCAAGGTTATTTCCTTTTGGCTCCTATTACTTGTGCCTAAAGCTCTATCTTATTCATGCCTTTGTAACTCAGTGTAGCCTCGGTACCTTTGCCGTATGTTTGTCTGGGGCTGGTACTTTCCAGTTGCAGACATTTGACACACACTTTTGACACCCTATGCCTATTCTACGTCCACGCAGTAAGAGGAGAAAGAGCCAATGAACTCTGTATATGTGCCTTTACTTTAGATCATGAATTCCTTTGGGGGCATATACTGCAAGTTGCAGCAGTTGTGATCAAGAATTAGGGAGTATGTGGAACCTTTAATAGTGTTGTGGAGGAAACAAGAGTGTTATTTGCAGTGTTATCCACCCAAACCCATTATTGCTTGATACTAAAGCTGTGTGCAGGAGGGACATCCTATTTCACATAGGATTTTGAGATTTTGAAATTTGGATTTCCTCCAAATTGGTAAGAAGACCAAAAATTGCTGAATTCTCAAGAAAAACCCTGAACAAAAAATCATTCTGGTTTGATCAAAATGGTTCGTTTCAACTAAATCATTTCATTCATTTTACTTGATTTTTTATTTTGTATTATATCATCAAATATAATAAAACACACAATATTTTTGTTCAAATCTAGGTCATTTAAAAAAAAACCCATTTCATTCTGAAAATGTCAGGAGGTTTTGACATTGTAAGAATTCCCCTCCTCCCATGCCCCAGTTTTCTTCCAAAAAGAAATTTAAGTGAAATAGACATAATTTGATTTTGTTAGAACTGCATATTCCACTGGACAATGGTTCTGTTGAAGGTTATCCAATCAGCACTTTTTGACACCTTTATCCCCAGAATAAAGGTACTACTAATTCATGAGAGGGTACAACAATTTAATGGATGGATCTGAATGTAGGCAACCAGACAACTACATATATGTATAAAGGGGGACTGCAGAGGTTGGCATTTATGCCTGACTAAGGCTATGTCTACACTACACAGCTTTTAGTGACACGGCTAAAAGTGTAGCTGTTGTTTGTCAGCTCTCCTGCCAACAAAAAACTTCCACCTCCAATGAGTAGCTTAGCACAGTAGGCAGGAGAGAGCTCCCGCAGAAAAAGCACTGTTTACACTGGCACTTATCGTTGGCAAAACTTTTGTCTTTTGGGAGGGTGTTTTTATTTAACACCTCTGAACGACAAATTTTTGTCTTTCACTTGCCAGTTTAGACAAACCCTAAGTGGAGTGGGTTGTCTATGCTGAATAATCCTTAAACAATAGGTCCTAATTCTGCTCAAAATTACACCAGCCAATGGAGTTACTCTGGATTTATACTAGTGTAACAGCACAGGATTTTCTCAATTTCTTTCATGGCTGTATTTGTTGCCATGTAGATCCTTTGAATCAGGTGTTACAATGGGACGGTATAGAGAAATATTATAACAGCACTTCCATTTCATGAGAGAAACTAGAAGAATTGGCCAAAACAATTTACTCCAGGGTGCTCTTATAGCCTTTAAACATGGTAGGCATCAAAATCAGCTGTCTACACACTAAATTGATTCAAATGTGCTTTTTACTTGGGTGATCATTTAATTTTCTTTTTAGTATCGGGGGTAGCCATGTTAGTCTGTATCCACAAAAACCATGAGGAAGAAGTGGGTTTTTTACCCATGAAAGCTTATGCTCAAATAAATCTGTTAGTCTTTAAGGTGCCACCGGACTCCTCATTGTTTTACTTTTCTATTTGTGAATGCTTAATTCTTTATTTCTAGGAGCTGGAGTTTGCTGACCTTGTCGCACTGAAACCCAAGTACAGTGTAATGCGCAAAGTTTCCAGAATAGAACACATGAATCTACAAGCGTACGTTGAGCTGTTTGTACCGTGTGGGAAAGATTCACAAGGGACTCCAGAGTCTAACTGCCACTTTAGTTGCCTCAATCCTGGGGTCAGGCACCACTGATATTCACAAAGCCCTGTTTAATTGCTGCCAAATTTTGTAAGTGCCAAAACTCACTCGACGGCCAAGTTTTTGTGGTAAGAGTTCCCTAGGTGCCAATGTTTCTGCCTCTGTCTGCACTCAGAGCTGCTTCACTGTGGGCATCCAGACACCTAAGCACCAACTGGGGGAAGATCAGCATTCCTCCATCTAACTTGCCTGCAGGGCCCAATCCAGTAGATGTGCTCAGAGTCCACTTAGTGGAATCGGCTCTGCCCTCAAGCTTACATAAAATGGCTGAGGGGGAGGTGAAGGAGGACCTCCCTCTGAAATTTGAGGCCAGTGATTCGAGTACTCAAATATCTTTTGTAAAGCACCTGGGAATCCTTAAGTGAAAGGTCTCATAGAAGTGCATGCACCATTTATAAAAGAAAATGTACCATCATTTATCTAATCACTGAATTTCAGCAAGTTACATGTAACAGGAAGGCAGGGAAAAATCTCAGATGATAGGAGTGTTCAGTACTTACCAGTTATTAGTTAAATGGCTAACTCTAAAATTAATGAGTTTGAAAGTCTCAACAACCACCATAGTCTACTTTTTTGGAGATGTTTTGGAATGTTAAGAAAAAAATAATGTGGAGACCTTACAACAAGTATAAAGGGACTAGTTTGAAAGAGTCTTGAAATGGAGATTTTCCTCTTCTCTGAAGTATAGCATCTCCATCACTGGGAATTAGGGAAGAACATGAAAGGGTAAGACGAGGAAATCCTATTTATGAAGAATATTCCCCATCTCACTATAGAATGCAGATATCTCAGCAGTGCAGATGGATCTGCATACTGATGGAGAGGCGACATGGGGCATTTGTGAGGCATGTTGGATTTGACTGAGCTCCCTGCAGGCAGATGATCTGCTTGCTCTTCTATGATAGCCTGATGAATTCACATTTTCAAAGCATGGAAGCTTATGCCAATTTTTGGTGCTACTATGTTTCTCTTCTGCTGCCTACAAGAATGGGCCAGCTTCCCCCTCATTAATCAGATAAGAAGGGAGAAGGGACACATTGGCTAGAGGATAAACCTCCAAGTGAGAGATTACTTTTTTCAAATCATCGATGGGCAATGGGAATAGGAAAAATATCACAGCAGAAAGATCACTGCAGCCAAACCCAGTCTTGCTGGCTAGCGTGCCTACAGCAAAACAGCTCTGCTGGATGTAGGGTGCCAGATTGTTGAGATGCCAATAGAATCCTAGGACGAAATCTGAGCAATTCCTGAAAGCATAGACATAATTATAGAGGGACGTGGGTGGATTGTACTGTCATAGATCTGTCCAGTTATACAGACATGGCTTAGCTGCTGTTCTCTGTTTCACAACACCTATGCCTTCCATTAAGGATCCTGTAGCACCCCATGAATATCAGTTAAGCCACACAAAACCCAGTCGAGATAGGTATTACCTTTATCATCCTTTTATTACTGATGTAGAAAAGGAGACACGAAGAGGTCAAGGTCCTTATTTCCAGAGGCGCTGAACATCTGAAGCTTCACTTGAAGTCAATGGGAGCTGCAGCTGCTCAGCACCTCTTGTTATCAGGAGCTAAGTGACTAGTCCAAGATCACACAGCAAGTCAGTGACAGATCTAAGCATAGAGCTCAGGAGTGCTGATTCCCAGGCCATTGTGCTCACTAGTA